>NC_140586.1:527866253-529066253 GCF_964204655.1 Triturus cristatus | reverse complement strand
CAATTGTCCTTGTGGGAACTCCTTGGTGCCCATCTTCAGTGAGGAGGGAATTACAGCATGCGACAAGTTGTTTTACATGATTAGTGATTCACCTACTTATTCCCAAGAAGGAGAATAAATACAATCCAAACACAAGAACAACCTGGTTTCCGTTTCCTCCCATGCAACAATCTATCTGTACACAAGTGTGTGTTATCAGCATGTCTGGCAAGCTTAATAACAATAGTAAACCATGCTCATACCAGGCGGGTACAATCAGTCCAAGGGCCAAAAATGCTCAGCACCTCATCTTTGGAATTATTTCACATCATTTTAATGTTTTACCTCCGGTCAGTTACTCTGAATGCGAAGGCCAGCATTCAGACCATAGTAATCCTTTTCTTAGGCAGGACCACGACTAGGACTCTCTTGTGGTGGGGGCAATAGCTAAATTGAGAAGCTGAAGTACATAATGTCCACTGTACGTGCCATAATTCGACCATGCGCCTGTCCAGCCCAGATGCCTTGCCCCAGGATTTGATTTTTGTATTCCCAATAAATCTTAAAAGTGCTTCCTTGTGAGAAATTGTACAATTTATGATGCAGACTATTTCTTGCCTGAAATTGGTGCTTCGGTATCCCACATGGGAAAAGCAGAATAAACCCTACACTGACATACAAGTGACAAGTTTGAAAACAGAGCCAGAGTAAGCACAATGAAGAGGGCACCTGTAGGTGTGTGGTCTAAGAAAAAAATTCGGGGGGGGGGGGCTGAATCTTTAAGCAATAGGCAGAGTGGAGCTGCAGGGGCTCTTAGTAGGGGTGAAACAGCGAGGCCTCATTAACATGCAAATGGTCTTTTAAAGACCTGTGAAGTGCTAGGGGGCGATGTGTGTGTTTTTCCGGAAGCTGTCCGGGCTGCCACACACGACGGGGGGGGGGGGGGGGGGGGGGGATTTGAAGCCCTTTGCGTCCAATGGGTGATGCGCGCCTGCCCACAGGGGTATCGAACAACTCCCCAGCAAACCGGGAGCGCTTTCTACTCTGCAGCATCCTGATCCAATATAAATAAAGGACCTGATCCAAGCGTATAAGGCACAAGGGCAAAGAGCAACTCTGTGTGGTGCAGACATGTGGGCTATCGCCAGCGCCTCTGACCTATCGCGGAGACCCTTATTGATCCCATTTAAAATATTAGGAGTGCCCCCGTACCTACTCATTTCCCGTTTCCCTGACATGATGTTAAAATTATAATGTTAATTTGTTTATAGAACATTATTTTAGAGGTTGACTTTTAAGTGCCATTTATTTAGGTCTAGCATGTGTTTTATTTATTTTTATTTTACTGATATGGTTTTATAGGTTTTGTCCCAAAACGAACTATATTTGATTGATTGAGAATATATTTTTACGTGCCAAACATTTTCAAGGCTTGGCTCGTGCATGGACTCTTCAATCCAAGACTGACCCTTAGCGCGGCTTGTGGTTAATTTATTGGCTCACTCACCTATCGATCCTGGTTACCAGGGATTGTGTGCTAAATTCTGTATATTAGCTTGTTACAAATTGAGGCAAATGTGAGGATTTTTTACAAATATTCTTCCCTTCTGCAAATCAGGAAGTTAGCTTTAGGATGTGGGAAGAAACCAGAATCATTTGGCGCTTTAAAATAAATGGGCAGTGGTAGGATTTCAAAAGGTTTGCATACTAATAAAGTCAGTTATTTTTCCTCACAGTGGACCTTCTCGGACCTGCTCAAAGGGCCATGGCCTGTCCACGAAAGCGGTGTCCAGCCACCCTCAGACTTTAAGGCGAGAAAAGGGTTACGGATGTGCCAAACACCGGTCCCGCAAAGTGTCAAAAGGTGTGATAACTGCTACCAACCTATACTAAAGCAAATGGAGAATTGCATTTCCAAAGGATAACAGCCTTCACCGGTGGGCTGCTTCCTCTGTTCCATATTCCAGGTTGCCTATTCAAAGTGGAATACTCTGCTAAAAGACTTTCCATTGATTTAAGGCTGAAAATGAATGATGAGTAAAATAAAGTGCCGCAAAAATGCCGCTAAATTTCCATATTTGTGCCGCTAAATTTCCATATTTGTGCCGCTAAATTTGCGAATCCATGCCGCTATATCCTGGGGGGTCTCAAGAATAGATGCATTTGCTTTCAGCCTTCTGCTACTGGAGGGTCTAGTTAATATTCTTAAGACACCATACCTGATTTTGAGGTAAATAAAAGACGGATAAAAGTTGGGTTAGAGGGTTTGGAGATATAAAGAAAGAGTAGTGTTAAGCAAGTAGGAGAATCGGAGAGGGAGAGTCAAGTGAAAGCACAAGGAGACAAAAAAGAGAGCCAAGTGAGTGTTTGATAAGGTCTCAGGTGGAACTGTGTATAGACGTGGAGAGACTGGAGGGTCCCTACTGCAGTTTGTTTATAAAGGAGTTCAGAGTTTCCTAAATGTGCCTAGAATGCATGGGGTTGCCTAGGGATTGCGATTGGGCAAGGTGCGAGCTTCTAAGGTATGTGACCCACACCCACCAAGTGTGATACGAAACATCCTTGAAGTCTTTCCAATCAAGTAGGATAACTGAGTACAATAGTGGTAAGTAGTTCACAGAGAATGAGGTCACTGTCTGCAACCAAGAGAGACTTCCCACCCACATGTTTGCCAAGAGTGATAGTTGGAAAGTCCAATGAGATGTTTGTATTGAATATTTTACTTACATGAGCCACTATGTCGTTCCTGTACGCAGGAAGGACGTGTTCCAGGTCGACTCTCACTGTTTTGCAAGGCCAAAAGTGTCTGTGTCCCTTAGTTTCAATCTAGAAGGTTTACTTGGGAGTCCAGTAAAGAGTGCGCACAACAAAGAATTCCATTTGTAATAGTGGAGGCATGAAAGTGACAAGTTGCGTCACAATCTCCTACTCACCTTTGGCTCATCTGCAAAACTGGTGCTTCCTCTGTGTGATCGTCAATAATGCAAAACAATGCACTGCCATCCACACAACCAATGATATGTTTATATGTACTTGTGTCCCAAACTATTCCCATTTGCCTCTCGGCAACATTGCTCCCTTCTCCATGAAACTGGCTTTCAGAAACATCAAACACACAAAAATTGATGAGAGGAACGCTTGCAAATGATTGTTTAGAATGTATGCAAGATTCCTCCCATCACCTTTTGTGTGACTAATATAACATCCTAAGTTGCCATGGGTACGCCACAACGTGGATCCCATTTTCACTGTGCCATAGGATCTAAACTGTACCTCATTGGCAAGCCCTAATCCGTTCTTGTGGTGCTTGTGTTCCCTTCTGGAGACGGACTTTGCCAAGCAGTTTGAGATGGACGGTTCCTAAAGGAAGCAAGGGCAGTAGTGATCTGCATACGGTAGGCCTCAGTCCAAAGTGGCACAATGGGCAAAAAAACATTAGTTGGTATGTTCCCTACAGCAACTGCCAGTGATTTACAATATTTGTAAGCACTTCCAACATCACCTTGTGCGTGATCGACAACGCTTTAAGTGAACAACGGTATAACCATACATGGGTCCCCTGATCATTGTGCCTTAGAATCCAAGCAATATGTCACCGAGGCCTAACAAGGATGAAACTAGTCTGAGGTTACTTATGGAGCACCGTCTGCACCGATTTGCATCTAACTAAAGTGGCGGAGTGGGCAAAAAACACTGAGTTGGAGGTGGCCCAGTTGGCGATAGGAACAGGCACAAGAGGACTCCGCTGACACATGATCTCCCTAGACAGGCAAAACCAATGCTTTTATTCCCCTGCAGCGTTCTTAAGCAAGTATGTCATAACCCAGAAGCAAACAGGAGGAAGTCATTTAGCCATTTTTAGTTGAGGAATGGGAACTGACGCAAACAGTGCACACACAAGGGCGTTTGTGGTATCAACCTATTTGACAATACAATATTGTTGGTGTGCTTTGTAATAACGAGAGATTATACACTTTTTTCACTTTTTGAATGTGATAAATGAAATCAAGTTTGAAGCAATGTTTGTTTTTAGGTCTCGGCTAGCGAAGGCTGCGCTTGTGCAGTCTCGCTCGCGAGATTTAAGGTTTTTTAGTACGGGGCTTCTTAAATGCTGGTCAGCCATTGGAGAAGAGCTTTGTCTGTCATTACAAGCCCCGTCTTTTTCCGATTCAGGGGCGTGTTTTTTCGCTTCTTTCTCTTTTTGAAGCCCGTCCCTTTTACACTGGTGGGCGTGTTTGTATTTTTTATTTCTTTTATGGACGTTCGTGTTTATTCGTGTCTGTTGCTGGGATGTGCAGAGCGATTTCCGAAGCTCTAAGGTAAGCGATCATTGTTTATGTGCATTTGTTGTTTTGCTTGTCGATTTCCGAAGCTCCAAGGTAAGCGATCTTTGTTTATGTGCATTTGTTGTTTGCTTGTTTCCTAATTTTGCCATCTTGTTTCTTTTTTTTTTTTTACAGGTCTTCCCCGGCACATGCAGCGTCGTGCATGGAGTGCTTTGCCCGGTATGTATGATGCTTTTTGCGGGTCTTGGGTAAGCCATCTTGTCTATGTTTCTCATCTAACGCTTTTTTTCTGTTTTTTTTACAGGGCTTCCCCGGCCCGTGCCATCCCCGTGCAGCGTCGTGCATGGAGTGCTTTGCCCGGTATGTATGATGCTGTTTGCGGGTCTTAGGTAAGCCATCTTGTCTATGTTTGTCATCTAACGCTTTTTTTCTGTTTTTTTTACAGGTCTGCCATCGCCGTGCGGCGTCGTATAAGCTTCTTTAAGGTAAGTCCAAGAGTTATTGTTATTTATTTATTTATTTTATAGTTTATGATTAATTCTTATCTTCTTTTTGTATTTTTTCAATTAATTTGTACAGTCTTTAATTTGCAGAGTTTATTTAATTATATATTTATAGCTTTTTGGATGATGCTAATAGACGTGGTTTTTTACGAAAGTGCTGTTATGTGTATTTTGTGGGAAATTCCTTACTTGACTACGGCAGGGCGGGACACGTTTTTCATTGAATCTGCTGTTGTCGTTATGTTCTGTTGGTTTCCAGATTTATGGTAGGCGGGACGCAGCTACAATCGGGTAAGTGCAATCTTTGTGTAATTTTTATGTTAATTTTCATTATTTTTTTATGTAAACATTATGCATCTATTGTTTATGTATTTGGCCTTTTGGTAAAGGACTGTCATTGATCAATGCTGTTTGTGTTTCTTGTACTGTTTTCTTATTGTGTGTAGCGTCGTCTCAAGGTAAGTTACAGGTCTACCCTGGCCCTTGTCGTCTCCGTGTAGCGTTGTACATGGAGTGCTTTGCCCGGTATGTATGCTGGTGGTTGCGGGTCTCAGGTAAGCCATCTTGCCTATGTCTCTCATCTAATGTTTTTTTCTTTTTTCGTTTTCAGCTCTTCTCCGGCCCGTGTCGTCTCTGTGCAGCGTCGTGCATGGAGTGCTTTGCCCGGTATGTATGATGCTTTTTGCGGGTCTTGGGTAAGCCATCTTGTCTATGTTTCTCATCTAACGCTTTTTTTCTGTTTTTTTTACAGGGCTTCCCCGGCCCGTGCCATGTCGTGCATGGAGTGCTTTGCCCGGTATGTATGATGCTGTTTGCGGGTCTTAGGTAAGCCTTCTTGTCTATGATTCTCATCTAACGCTGTTTTCTGTTTTTTTTTTTTTTTTAACAGGGCTTCCCCGGCTCGTGCCGTCCCCGTGCAGCGTCGTGCATGGAGTGCTTTGCCCGGTATGTATGATGTTGTTTGCGGGTCTTAGGTAAGCCATCTTGTCTATGTTTCTCATCTAACGCGGTTTTCTTTTTTTAGGTCTCGGCTAGCGAAGGCTGCGCTTGCGCAGTCTCGCTCGCGAGATTTAATGTTTGTTAGTACGGGGCTTGAACCCGCCCCTCTTCTCCATTGGCTGGCTTCCTAAACGGAGGCCAGCCATTGGAGAAGAGGGGCGTCTGTCCATTTAAGCCCCGTCTTTTTCGGATTCGGGGGCGTGTTTTTTACTTTCTTTCTCTCATCTGGAATGTAAACATTCCAGCCAATGGGAAGAGGAGAGAAAGAAAAACACGTCCCCCAATCCGAAGATGCCGCTGCGTTTCTCCGAGGCATTTCTGCTTGATCTCGGAGAAAGGCGGTGGTGTTCATGGCTCTGATGGCATGATTCTGCAAGCGATTCCACTCGATTCGCAGCTAACTCAGCAATATCCCGTTGAATAGCTTCCATGACTGCCTCTGCCATGGTGCTCTCCGGCGTAGCGATGAGCAGGTCCGTAGCTTTCCCCTAGTTAATCAGCTTCAAAACTGGTCTCCCTACTTGCAGGACATCTTTTTCCCACCTGAGCGCGTTGTCAGCTTGTTTTTAAATTTGTTCCTTGGGCTCTTAGAGTAAGTAAAGCGGGTCCTGGCTCGGCTCGTCCAATTTCCTATAAATTATCAGACTCCTATACCTCTACCAGAGCCAGTACCTTCCACTGGTATTTATGCTAAAAACGCCGTGCAGCAAACTCGCGTAATCCCAGTTGCCAGCCAATGGAAAGGGCTAAACCATAATTCCTCATTCATTTCGTCCGATAGCTCGAAAGGCATGACACCTACCTATCTTTCTCGATGTTCCATTATCTTTGCAGCTAACAACAAGGTTATGTAAAACAAGGTCCAATCTAAATAAAGCCCTTGCTTGTAACATAACGGCAGACGCTGTTTTAGAAAAGTACAGTTCGAGCAACATATAAATATTTGTAAAATATCGTCCTTGTTCCTGTTTACAATCATTCAAATGAGTATAGTTAAAATATTGAATTTATATATAGAACTAAAGTTATTCGGGCTTTTTTTAAGGGCGTATCTTTTTCGAGATATTCTGGGAAGATCTCTTTGCATAAACCTTAGCCTTTCCACTATGTCGTACGTATTAAGACTGAATAGAAACAAAAGAAAGACCGGAAGGTGTACTGGTACTGTCGCCGCCATCTTGGGTGAAAGAGACGAGCGCGCGCTAACATTTAACACATAAAAAAAAAAGTAGTTGGCATTTTTCTTTAGAAACAGATTTGCACCTTTGCAATATGTTTTAAATATGACTGTATAATTGTATGGCTTTAGAAAATGGGATAACCTTATACTTATAAAATTTATCTCCAAAGTGCCCCCTTTGTCATCTTTCTCTATTTTTTTTATTTTTTAAAATATATTAGAAGATTTATTTTTCCTTTGCTTTAAGTTGCATTTACGGGACATTGCTGCTCCGGAAAAAAGTTGCCACGCAGCGGAACCCGCGCTAAAGTCCAGTAGGGCTCGCAGGCTGCCATACACAGCAGGAAACTGTCTGTTTGGGCAGGAAGTACATGTTGGGCCGGCTCCATGCTCGTTCTTTTTGGTATTTAGCGGCGCTGAGGATGGATGTCCAGGTATCTGAATACAGGGCTAGACTGCAGCAGCAGGTGAGCCACCGCCCCTCTCCCATGCTGTGGCTACTGATCATGCATGTGAATTACCTACTACAGTAAAGTTTACAGACCCTAAAGCAAGGTCAGCTACATATGGTGTCACATAATCACTGCCAGATACCTTCTATCACCGACACTGTTTATAAACATTCATAAAGTGTATTTTATTTATTTACAATGTTTATTTATAGTGCCTCTTCACCAACTGGTATTGAAGAGATTTACATATGCGTCATTTGTTTATACATTATCATGCAGCTCAAACGAAATGTAATCCGTGGAGGGATGGGGGTGGTTTAAAGAGGAGGATGAAGGGGTATAGTGTTTAGGAGTTACCAGAGGATAAATTAGTGTGATACTATCTATCGCTGAAAGGAGTTACACTGTAGCTGTGGGTCAATAATCTCATGTTTGAGAAGGAGAAATCTTGTTTTAGGATCATAGACAATACATAGCTTCTGTTTTTTCCCGGGAATAAGAGCGCATTTGAGAGTGATTAAGCTATTGACATTGTAAATAACAATGCCGTTTCTTTAAATGTTTTAAAAACAAAAACATAAACAAAAATAATGTCATGAGCAATGCCAATAGCTCTAACTTTAACAATGCCGAGACCATTGCATTTTTGATGCTTGTTCATACTTGCTTCACTGTTTACTTCACTGTTCTGCTTTTTTCTTTTCCTTTCTTTCCTCCTTTTGTGTTCTTACTTTCTTGCTCTGGGTGAAGGTCTAATGAGGAACAGTAAGTGCCGGTCGAAAAATCGGAGTATTAGTGGGCCTGAACAGCAACCACCGGCTCAAATTAAGCACTGCGCGGCCACTGCTATGCCCTGCGTGGCTGGTCTCGTGGATGACCGCTAAGTGGTTTCGGCTTCAGAGTCCCCCACCACCGAGGAAGGGGTGAAAGGTGTCAATGAAAGGAGGAACGCCGCTCTCCCACCACCACCCCCTGCTTCATTGACACCTGCTGCCTGGGTACTAAAGAGGCAGAAAATGTTCATAAAAGCCCGTTCGGGAGACTCCTTTCAGTACAAAATCCGTGTACGATTTGTGGTTTACCTCAGAGCAGAAAAAAAACACGAGACCTATTGCATTGTAAGTGCTTGTTTTCCAATGAGTTCTTACACTAGAAATGTCTGTCAATATTGCTCATTTTAACTAAGCATATGAACTGGAGGAAAATCTCTTTACTCGTTCTGCATTACTCAAACAACAAAAAAGGTGTTATGCATCAGTGTAAATGTAATCAATAAGCATATCAGCTCTGAATGGGTTTATTATTCTCGCAATGGCGTATTATTGTTTTCGCACTTAACTGACATAAAACAACCAAGAAAACGCTAATGTCTTGCAATCATTTTCAGGGCAGGCATAACGCTGAATTCTTAGGAGAATACTTTCATGCTACTATCTATGCATCGGAATATGGTGTTGTTTGCAGTGGTGGCGTCTTTAACTTGAAACTCTTTACAAACCAGACCATTCTAATACCCCCAAAAATATTCCCCCTAAAAACGATGCCCATCACAGCAGTCTTCTCTTCTCAGGAGCAGATAAAAAACGTACGGCTAAAGAAAACTCGTCTCCATTAAAGGAGATCACAAAGACCGAGCCTTTAGCTGGCAGCAGTTCAAGAATGCTAAACCAGTTGTTTGGCATATATGATTTAGTACACCGCTACTTTTTGCAGCTGTCCTAAATTTGGCACACATTTAAAGGATAGGCTGATAAAAAAAAACGGATCTGTGACATGAAAAAAAATTGTACAGCAGGACAAGTATGACCTAGAAATCCAAATATTTCTCCTTCATATAACCTTCGTCTACACACGTCTGACGCAGCCCTTCAAATGTAAACATTGAACCTCTTCGTGGTGCTGGTCTGTTACAACTGCAAAACGATCTTCTCATAGTAAGCAGGCGAGTATAATCGCCCCATTACCCCCAGGTCCCTCCGTCCTCGTCCCATTCCTTACAAAGTGGAGATTACTATCTCCGCGACAGAAAAAAAGAACAGGAGCATGCTGGGATACCTAACCCACTCCCTCCCGCTGGGAGTACATAAGCGGTACCAGCCCAGCATGCAGCCTGTTCTTTTTTTCTGTCTTCCGACAGATTAGGACGTGCTGATCTTACCTGTGATTTCTTCGTTGGATGTCTCGTGGGGCTGCTGGGCTGTCCTCGACATCCTCTTCCGCGTCTCCTGGCCTGCTGGGCTTGCTGGGAGTCGCGTTGATTGGCGCCCGGACCTTTGCGGCTGGGGCGCCGGATGTCCGGATTCCTTCCGGGTTACCGCGCGCGTCCTCCTACGGCTTGGCCTGGCTGGAAGACGCGCTGCTGTGGATGAGATGGGAGCCCAGGGGCTGCGCCGGGCGGTGCTCCTGGTCTCCCTTGGTGTGCTGCTCGCCTCCTTTCCTACCAGTGCCCCTGCTGTTCCTGAGGTTGGTGCAGGGATGATGCTTGATGGGGGTCAATGTCTGATCGGTGGCTGCAGCTCTCTTCCTCGCCCGGCGCTGGTGTCTTGGAGGGCGCCTGGGCTGGGTCTTGGGGGCAGGGCGCTTTTGGTGTGCTCTTCCTGCCCCTGTGGTGAGTACCGCATAGCGGTTCCGATTTCTTCCATGCTTGTTCCTCTGTCTCTGTGCTTTGCCTGCTGGGTCTGGCTGTGCACGGTGGGCTGCTTCGGCGGTCTTGGCTGGGGGTCTTGCTTGGCTGCTTCGGGGGTATTCTCGCCGTGCTTGCTGCCTGGCGATTTTTTACTCTGGGGCCTGGCGTCCTCTGGTCTCACCGTTTGCTGGTTGATTCCTGTTGGGGTTTGTCCGTGCTGGCTTCTGGCGCTCCCTGTTCCTGCTTGCTGGGTTGGGGGCGTTGCGTGGCTTTCTGCGCTGTGTCCCTGCCTTGCTTCCCGATGCTGCGGGGGGGGGGTGGTGCTTCCTCCTCCGGTTCTGGGTTCCCTGTCATCAGGAGCTATAGCTCAATGGTGAGTCTTGTGCCTACGGTTGTAAAGGGTCTCACAGGACAAGGGTTCGAGTCCCGCACACTCTGTCTGAGTGGCATAAGGTGGCAAAGTTTCTCTCTCATCTTTAAAGCTCCTTGTTTCCGCTTGCTCGACGCTTGTTGCTGAATGGCGTCTGGGCGGAGGGGTTGGGGGACGGTCTCTGTTTTATGGGGTTGGCCTGTCCCCCTGGTGGGTGCCGTTTTTCTTTCTTCCATGTGCTGCGCTCTTCTGCTGTGCTGGCCTGCGGCCTTGGCTCCCTGTTTTCCACTGCTGGGGGTGTGCCGGGGCGGGCGGGTGCTGTGGCTGTCCCCCGTTCCCCTGTGCTCGCTTCTGCTCCCCTGGGCTATTTTTATTTTCTGGTGAGGTTCGTCCTGGTTCGTTCCTCTGTCCTGTGGGCTTCCTGCCTTCCTGCCCTACGTGCTTCTGTTTCCCCCTGGTTGGTGCTTGGTTGTCTGTTCGCACGGATTCTTCAGCCTGCTGCCTGTCCGCCCTGTTGGTTCCTGCTGTTCTTTTATGGCCAGCCCTGGTGCGTGCCTGTCTGGGTGCCTGCCTGCGGCTCAGGCTGCTGGGCGCTTCTTGCGTCCTTCCAGGGGTGTTGGTGTGGCCCGTGCTCGGGGTGCCTTGTTTTTTTCTGCCCCCCTGTGCCTGTCCGGTGCTCTGAGCTTCAACGTGTGGGGTTTCCTGGCCTGTGGCCTTCCCTCCCTGCTGGCGCCTGCTCCTGTCTTGGTGTTGCGGCTGGGCACGCCGGTGCCCTTGTGTCCGCTCTCTCCTGCCCTCCGGCGTATATTCCTGCCTGGGTTGGTGGGCTCCTTCCCCGGCTGGTTCCCTGTGGGTGTACTTCGTGCTGGTTGTGGTCGGGGGGGGTGGGCCTGTGGCCCCCGGTGTTCCCCCGTCTGAGGATCCTCCACTTTGCGCTTGGCCTCTGCTTGTGTTTGGCTGGGTTGCTCCTTGCATCCTGCATCTGGGTCCTTGTTGCTTCCGGACTCCCTGTTTCTTGGGTTCTCGGGGGGGGGGGAAGGGGCTGTTGTGCCTTCCCTCTGTTCCGGTGGATCTTGGCCTTGGTTGGCTGTTGACTCCGGGGCATTCCTGGTGGGCTTTCTGGCTGGTGTTGCTGCTTGCCTCTTCCCTTTTGCCTGGTGCTGTGTTGTGGTGCGCTGGGTTGACTGATGGGGTTTGGTTTCCTGTTGTGGTTTCCTTTCCCCTCGTGTCTCTTCTTTGTGGCTTGCGGTCGTTTGCCTCTCGCTGCCGCTCCTTTGCCTCCTGTGGTGGCTGGGGGTTGTGGGTCTTCCTTGGCTTCTGCCTGGGTGGTTCCTTGTTTCTTGGGTGCACTGCTTCTGGGCCTCTCCCTGTTTATGGGTTCGGGTTGCCCTGTGCCCTTCTTTCATGCTTTGGGTGCCGCTCCCGATGTCCTCCTCGCCGTGCCTTATCTTGGGCTTGGCCAGTGGTTTTGTTGGTGGGACTGCCGGTTGTGGTCTAGCCTCCCGTAGTGTGTGGGCCATGTTGCTACGTCCCCGCTCCTCTTTTCGGCCTTGTGCTGGTGGTTGGCTTTGCCTGGGTCCTGGGGCTCTGGTTTTCCCCTTGTGGGCCTTTTCCTTGGGCTTGGGGGTTTCTCGCTCCCGTACGGCCTGCTTTCGGCCTGTGGTGTCTCTGGCCGTTGCTCTTGCTGGCTCTGCGTGCTTTGTTCTTCCCTTTTTGGGTGTGTGCCCGCTCCCCCTGGGGGTTGTGCGCCTTTGGTTTCTCCGGGCTCCTCTCCTTTGGTTTGGGGGTGCCGGGGGTGTTCCGGGGTGCTGATGTGTTTCCTCCCTCCGGTCCTTGTTTTTGGGCCTGCCTTTGCGGGTTACCTGCCTGGGTCCCTGCCTGTGTTCTTCCCTGGCCGCTCGTTCTCTGGTGCTTTGGGCCTCTTTTGGCCTATTGCTGGCCGGTGGTTCTGGCCCTGTTGGTCTGGGTGCCGGGTTGGTCCTGTGTTCTTTCCTGAGCTGCTCCTTTGCGCCTGGCTGGTGTGCTGTGACCTCTGTGTTGGTTGCCAGTTGTGGCTTGCCGGTCTCCCTCTCTGTTCCCCGGCTGCTTCTCCTCTCTTGGTGGCTTGGCTTGCTTTGGTGCCGGTCCCTGGTCCCTTCTTGTTTGGGGTTTTTGGGTTTGGGTCGGTTGACCCTTTGCCTCTCCTTTCGGGTTCTGCTGCTCCAATTTGGGGCCTCCGGGCTGGCTGGCTTGTCCGTTGTCCGGTTGGCTTCTTGGGTCTTCTGGGCTGCCTGCGTTGTTGGGCTGTTGGCCTCCTTGTTGGTCGTTCCTGTTTCGCCCTTTTTGGGGTACGCCTTAGGAGGTTCCTTGGTGTCCTCCTGACCTATGGGTCGGCTCTTGGTTGGTGGGGGTTTCTCCTTTCCGGTTCTGGGGTTTATTTCCCCGATTCTGTGTTCAGCCCTTGGTTGTTCTCTCCTGGCTGTTCGCTGACCGTGTGTGGAGTCTGCTTTGGGTGGCGCTTGTTGCTCTCCCTGGCCTTGCTTAGGTGGGTTCCTGGGTTCGTGTCCCTGTGTCTCCTGCCTTTGGTTGCCTCGGTCCTGGCCTTTTGACTGGTTCCTGTGACCGGGTTTTTTTTTTTTCCCCCCGACGTGGCGGCCTTGGCTGCGGCCTTCCGGTGTCTCTGCTGGGGTTGACGGCTTGTCTTCCTGCCTTTTGGCCTGGGCCTTCTGTCCTTTCCTCTTCGGTCTTTGAGGCTCTGCGGGTGTCTTCCCCTGATGTGTTGGGGTTGGTCCTGTGAATGGTCGCGCTCGGTGTTTTCCGAGTTTGACGTGCCTCTTCGTTCTCCTCTTCATTCCCCTCGCCTCTTGGTGTGGTGTTTGTGGATTGGTCCGGCTGTGGGTCGCCTTCTTCTCTGTTCTGGGGGGTTCGCTCTCTGGCTTGCCCTACTATGTTCCTTCCTGGGTCTTTGGCGTGTCTCCCTGTGCGTCATGCTCTCGGGTGCTCTGCGTTGGGCCTGGTTGTGCTGTTTTGTCCCATTTGCTGCAGCTGCTTGGTGCTGCCTGGGGCTGTGGGCTTCTCCCTTGGTGGTTTTTCTCCCGGGTTGTTTGTCCTTCCTGGTTGGATTGCTCCTTTGGGGCGCTTCCGCTTCTCCGGGGTTCCCTTTCCCTGGTGGTTAGGGGTGGTGGTTTCTCTTTCTGCCCCTCTGGGGGTTTCCTTGGGTCTTGCTTCTGAGTGCGGGGCCTCCTTCGGGCTTTCCTGGGGGGTCTTGTGTTCGTTTGCGGTCCTTTCTTGCTAGTCCCCTGCTTCTTTTGGGGTCTGGGTTCTTTTCGGCTTGGTTGGAGGCATGGCTGGTTGTGTTCTCCTGCCTGCTTTTCTTGTGGGCTCCCTATTGCTTCTGTTGGGGTCCGTTTTTCTCGGTCTGGTGACCCTGGCTTTGGTGGGGTTCCGGTAGGCCGGGTTCTCTGCTTTGGTATTCTCCACTTTGTAAGGAATGGGACGAGGACGGAGGGACCTGGGGGTAATGTCCTATTACTTACCGGTAATCTTCATTACTCCTGGTCCCGTAGTCCTCGTCCCATTCCTTACTTCCCTCCCTCCCTCCCTGGCGGCCGGCCTTCCGGTTGTTGGCTTGGTATTTTCAGGCTGCATGCTGGGCTGGTACCGCTTATGTACTCCCAGCGGGAGGGAGTGGGTTAGGTATCCCAGCATGCTCCTGTTCTTTTTTTCTGTCGCGGAGATAGTAATCTCCACTTTGTAAGGAATGGGACGAGGACTACGGGACCAGGAGTAATGAAGATTACCGGTAAGTAATAGGACATTAACGAGAGTAAAGTATGTTCTTAGAACGTGCGCTCTGATGTCAAAACATGCCTGTAATAATAATATGTAATCACCACTCACTTTTAACCTCTATTTTAAGCAACTAATGATGTAACTGGACTGCATGCCCATGTGCAGCTGCGGTGCTAAGCCTCTTATACCCCTCACTCCAACCCAGTGGGAGAGCAGAGCCCCATTAGCAATGATTGTGACGGTCTCTCCAAAACGTGGAAGGCAGCAGCTACTTGTCTGCTGCCACCACAAGCCCACTCACTACCTTCCCCTCGGAACCTCGTGCCAGTAAAAGGAAGCAGTCGAGCTGTCTGGTAGAGAAACAGCCAATTCCGCTTTTGTAGGAACGTACTTTTTTCATGTCTTAAAATCTGCCTACCAGACCAACACTTCGGCTGCCACCTGCCTGCCTGAGACAGCCGCTGCCATCTGCACGACACTTCTAATGCGGTCTGCCTGCAGGACGCTGTTAAATCTATAAGTAAGTCTGTTTAAAGGAGCTTTAAGACAAAGGGAAGCAATGCTTTCAATTTATCACAGGCTGCCATGAACAGTATATGTAGTTTCCCACTGCATTCTGGGACTTCTAGTTCCTGTAGGTTTTTATTTTTAAAAATAAGAACCAGAAGTACACATCTGGAATGCAAAGGAAACAAGCATTTACAATGCAACGGTCTCGGCATTGTTAAAGTTAGAGCTATTGGCATTGCTCATGACATTATTTTTGTTTATGTTTTTGTTTTTAACCCCTTCGCCGGGGCACGAATTCTGCCGCGGCGCTGGGGGATTCGGGGTCAGCACGGCGCCGCCATGCTCGTGACGGAACCACTCCGTCATGAGCCACGGGCGCGCTGTGCTCATGACGGAGTGGTTCCGTCACGACTCCGCCCACTTGCATTGTTCGCCCGCACAGGCGGGGAATCAGTGCCGCGTGGGCGGAGCGGCCGCCAACGGCCGCAGCATGACGGAACCACTCCGTCATGAGCACACGGCGCCCGTGGCTCATGACGGAGTGGTTCCGTCATGAGCAGGCAAGGGGTTAAAACCTTGCCTGGGATTCTGTGTTATGGAGTGGAATTATGTGGAATGGTATTTTGTGTTGTGTAGTGGTATGGTGGAGTTTAACTACGTGGTGTGTTGTTGAATTTGATAGGATTATGTGGTATTCGGTGGCGTGGATTGGATGTATGTGGTGTGTTGTGTATATGTGTTGAGTTGAATTATGAGGTGTGTTGTCGAATTGTGTGGTGTAGAATGGTAGTGTGTGGAATGGAATGGTGTTGCGTGGAACTGTGTGGCGCTGAATGAAATCATGCTGATAGGAGTTATGTGGCATGATGGCTAGGTTGGAAGGAATACAAGAGAGGCGACAGAGAGAAGGAAAAGCTGGTAAGGATGAGAGCGCATAACATGGGAAAAAGACAGAATGAAGGGGAGAGAAGCAAAAGGAAGCAGGAAAAGTGGATAGAGCGGCAAGTGAGAGAAAGGCTAGAGGATGAAAGAGCGAGGAGGGCAGAAAAGGGAATGAAAGGAGGAAAAGGGACAGCAAGAGGAGTGCGAGAAAGGAGAAGGAAGAGAAAGAAAGGAGAAGAGTGGTAAGAGTAGAGGAGGAGGGAGGCAGACTCAGAACGGGGAGAGCTGAACCGGCTGCAGTCAGTGCAGTCGATGCTGCACCTTGTCAAATATCAGACTTAGCAAGTCAGAAATGAACCAGCTGGCACAAGCCGTGATAGGGTCCTGCAGTAGCACAGATAAATCGGACGAGAAAAAAATGACAGTAATCACTTTCACAACCTATGGTGCACTGCTACATTATATAAAACTTCCACAGAAGCAGCACAGTTTAAGTTATTTGATATACACTGCTATGCAGCATCACATGTAACCGGTTGCCATACACGCCTACGAGACAGACAACATATCCAACAGCAGCATCAGCGTGACGGAACTCCTTAATAGCAGCGGCAACATGGCTGTAATCTACTAGAACCCACTGCTAGAATGCGGGTCACCCCGCTGTAGAGAACAAGAAACCTACAATAGTACATACGTGTATAACTACCTTAACTTGCGGAGAGCGTCAGCTTTCCCGCAGCACCTTTCAAACAGAAGGCGTTCAGAGCACAGCTACATAGTGGGGTCGCCTAAAAGACATGTGGCATCAAGAAGGCTGACAACCCAGCAAGACCTACCGCTGGAATCCGAACAACCCTGCCACTCCAAAAGAAGAATGTCGCTCAAAGTTTGCACCCTGGTTCAGCCCATATATCACATTTTCTTTGTATTCCTAAACATAATCGGCAGAACTATCATCTGCTCCTTAAGAGAAAATAATCATAACCCCAATATAAGTAGGCCTGTCCGAAGCCCCGGCATTTCCTGGGGGCCAGGCCGAGCAGCCACCAGATACCTACTCCCACCCACTCCCTACACGTTGTCAAAGGATACTCAGCGCCAGCATCTTGGATTGGTAGTCAAAGGCTACCACCTCGCCCTGCAACCGCTGTTCTTGGCAGGTCCGACAGGACACCTGGCTGCCGATGCTAAAATACTCCCCCGGAGCCGCCATCTTGTCAACACAGCCAGGGCGGCCTCGGTTCGGCCTTTTCCACGCCAGCCAGCGCCTGACGTCACGACGCGGCGCGACGGAGAGGACCTGCGTGCTTCCTGGTGTCCGGAGTGACAGTGGCCCTTGCTCCGCCCGTCAGCGGCCTCGAGCAGTTGCTCGTGTGTCAAGTCATGAGCGCACGAGGAAGTGCTGGTTCTGTGACGTTAAACCCACGGTATCTCCATGGTTACCAGACCTAAACCATGTGACCGGAATTGGAGCTATACTCTGGGATACCAAACCGCCATAGAAAATAACGCGAATCGTTCTTGGTAATTTAAATAACCATTTAGAGGCGTCAATTTCTTATTGCACAGGTGTAGGAATATATACTGTATACGGCACTGAGAACATTAAATTGGACACAAGCAGCCTACAATTATTCTATGACATGGTCCGACAAACTAGCCCTGCACAAATCACATCAGGTAAAGCTGTCTTTACACTAGTCGAGCAGTATTTTGAAATGTTTAAACACTACCAATACATCAGAAGTGCTGTTGTATTCGATTCGATTCCGGGCCCTTACAGACCCAGATGACTTGCCCGGGTTGCGGTACGGGTGCACTGGTGTCCAACTTGTTTAAATCTCAGCTGAGGACTGCGCAGGGAAACTAGACACAAGTGATCCTGTTATTTAATTTGGGAAACTGACTCAGTTTAACCACCTCCTTTCTCCGAGGCAAAGCAGAAATGCCTCGGAGAAACGCAGTGGCGTTTTCGGATTCGGGGCGTGTTTCTTTTTCTCTCCTCTTACCATTGGCTGGAGGAGAGAAAAACACGCCTAAAAAAGGGCGTGGCTAAAAAGTGGAAAGAAGAGCACGGAACACGCCCCCGAATCTGAAAAAGACGGAGCCTATTTGGAGGGACGGCTCTCTCCGCCAATGGCTGGACTCCGTTTAGGAAGCCAGCCAATGGAGGAGAGGCAAAAAGAGAGGCGGGCTAAATAGCCACTCTAAGAATCATAAGATCTCCGGACTTCCGGTTCTGCCTTCGGCAGACCGGACGGTCCCTCGACCTAAAAAACAGGACTGCATGCACTACTCATTGCTGGGACCTGGGATAGTCTGGCGGATTCGTAAATAGGTGCACACATCTAAGATTAAATGGGATAAAATACGTCATGGGATAAAATACTTCATGCATACATTTACGAAGAAATTGTAAGTTACGTTTGGAGTTCCAAGATCATATAACAGCACTCAGCCTATGGTCCCATGCCTCTGTATGGTCACAAAATCATTGGCGACTTGCAACAGCCTTATAATGTACAGCTGGGAGTGCATTATCCAATATGTACCCAATAAGTAAACAGTATTATGAGTTCCCAAAACGTTTCCTCTGTTTGCTAGATTTCACTAAGAGGATTGATAAGAACCTTCATAACCGTAATGATGGCGATACTAATGTGGATCAGAGTGATCTAAATTAATTCTAATATTAAAATGCAAGACTGATCAGTCAAAATAACTTTATTCGATTCTTAAGAATCATAAAAGTTTACATGTGTACATAATATAGTTCTTAAGAAAACCTATACAAAAAAGACTTTCACAAAATACATGATCGGACTTTAAATTTTTTAAAAAAAAAATAGGATTCCTAACACATATATCATCCTCCAGTATCATTCTAACTCCCCCTACAGGAATGTCATTATTAATAAAAATTAATTAATCATAGTAGTATTCCAAACAATAAATAAATAATACTATAAAATCATTTAAAAGCTTAGTCTCAAATTACGATTCATACTGTTTCCTAATTGATAAGGCAGTTCGCTTGAAGTTAAGCATAGCAATACAAATCGCAGCAGTAGATAAAGAGCGTAAAAAATTAAAACCCTCCTGATAGGAACATGGTCTAATATCACGCAAAGCAGGTTTGATAAAACGTGCCCTTGGATCTTTGTAGAGATTGCAAAATAATACAAAGTGCATCGTGCTTTGTTGGGCTAAATTATTGCACTGACAGGGAGTTAGTCTCACACCAACTCCCCTGTTTAGGGAAAGCCACAAGAAAGTGCAATGTGCAGAGTCGAAATCTGGTCCCAAGGAAACATGAATGAACTTGAAAAGTAAAAGACAGATAAAATTGCGGATGGTTTGAACGCCCATCTACGCAATTGCCTGTTTCACAATCCCGACTAGACATACTTAATTCAGCATAATAGGCATTTTTTATCGTCAATTTCCTATTAGGTTGAATCCAGTCTCTAAGAACACTCCTTGAGAATGATAAATCCTCTGATGTCCACACTTTTTCCCAAAGAATCAACGGTGCAATATTTATTCTATCCCTAACAAAGTCCAACCCCACTTCTAGGTGACTAAAAGAATTGGGGGAACTAACAGGGATCATTAATCTTTTGAAAAATTTATTTTCCAGGGTTTGTAACTGGTTGCTTGTGTGATATCCCCATACTCCGGCCCCGAAAGTGGCTACTGATAAACATTTAAATTTGTATAGGGTTATCACCTCCGCTACTGGCTTATGTCCCAGCTTGCAATCAAAGCGGAACAGTCACTCCACTAGTGTGTTGGACTCTGGCCACAGTCAGTTGCTCTAACAAAGAAGGTATGCAGTTCCTAATACAAAGGTTATGTTAATGTAGAGTAGACTCTAATAAATATTAGAGTGTAAAGGGGGAGAAGAAACTTCTCCTAGTTGGAATAAGACCCTCACACACCCAGCCAGCTAGGTGTCATGCTTCATCATCGGGTCTGCTCCTTATCGGGGCGGCGCTGCAATCCCCGATCGGCACCCAAGTAGGGGCCTTCCTGACGGAGATCTTTTTTCCAGAAGCCGATTGGTGAAGTGCAAGTGAGGGCCCTAAAATTGGTGTAGGTGATAGTGATGTGTGTGTAGAGAATCTAAAATAGGGGAGGTGGTCCACTCAGAAGTAATTTAATGAACGTGGCCCCTACCCTAATTAAAAATAATACGACAACCAACGCTATAACCAACTGCAAGGATGCTGGTTAATAGCGTCTGTCAGAAGGTCGACATGTTTCTTGCCTTGTAGTCAAGTTAGACGGCAATTCATCAGGACCGGAATAACTACCTACACTTAAGTGGTGGTGGTCTATGGTAAAGTATACTGTTGACCACCCTTACAGCACCCAAAGAAAGTGTGGTACCTGTAACTCAAAAAACATAACCTGCAAAAAAAGGGATTGACAAATTCATCAATACAAATCAATAGATTATTCACTAGAAATTGACAAGACATGCAACGTGAAATTGATACAAAGCTCATGCTCTTAGAGGCTCATAACATGCTTGATGGCGTGTCTGTCATACAGTGAATTAAAACAACTAAAATCAATGCAGCTAGAGAAGCACACAAGGAATTTCACTCACCCATTAGGGTCAAGGCAGTGGTGTTTCAGATCCAGCTAGTGGAGACACTAAGTTGTAGTGTCCTAATAACAAGGGGAACGAGATAAAGAGAAAAAATGATTGATACACAAGGACAGTGCGTAGAGTCCGGCGCCAAACGCCCGAGGTCACAAAAGAAACAGCAACCCACAGTGTCACACGGGACAACTGTAGACAGAACAAGGTTGTGCCACGTCTCCATTGCAGGGCACACAAAGTAAGGTAAGGAAATAATAATAACGGGCACAAGCAGGCGTCTCGTGGTGCCTTAGCTGGCTACAGTTCAGCCTACAGCCCCACAAGGGGCTGTAGGCCCCTTGTGGGGCTATCCCGTCGTGTGAATCCCGGACCAGCGACGTGGGGTAGGTCTACCGCCACCTCCGTTCTCAGGAAACCGTGAGTAATGGATTTAGCTTTGTCATTCTCCTTCCTGTGTTTATGTGTGCCGCGTACTCCCACACACTTTGGACCACTTTGTCTAGGATCGGTGCACCACTTTATGGGACCGACTCTGCGATGGTTGACAGTAACATCGCCCAGAACCAATACATTGTCGTCCTGTTAACCGTTAACCACGCGAGTCTCTGCTCATATTGATAGGTTGGCTGCACCGCCAATATGCGTTTTTGCTCAGAGATGGAGACGCGACCTGGTATTCTCGTGTGAGGCAATGGTGGACTACGTTTAGGACCCTTTCCTCACCTTGTGGGGCTGTAGGCTGAACTGTAGCCAGCTAAGGCACCACGAGACGCCTGCTTGTGCCAGTTATTATTATTTCCTTACCTTACTTTGTGTGCCCTGCAATGGAGACGTGGCACAACCTTGTTCTGTCTACAGTTGTCCCGTGTGACACTGTGGGTTGCTGTTTCTTTTGTGACCTCGGGCGTTTGGCGCCGGACTCTACGCACTGTCCTTGTGTATCAATCATTTTTTCTCTTTATCTCGTTCCCCTTGTTATTAGGACACTACAACTTAGTGTCTCCACTAGCTGGATCTGAAACACCACTGCCTTGACCCTAATGGGTGAGTGAAATTCCTTGTGTGCTTCTCTAGCTGCATTGATTTTAGTTGTTTTAATTCACTGTATGACAGACACGCCATCAAGCATGTTATGAGCCTCTAAGAGCATGAGCTTTGTATCAATTTCACGTTGCATGTCTTGTCAATTTCTAGTGAATAATCTATTGATTTGTATTGATGAATTTGTCAATCCCTTTTTTTGCAGGTTATGTTTTTTGAGTTACAGGTACCACACTTTCTTTGGGTGCTGTAAGGGTGGTCAACAGTATACTTTACCATAGACCACCACCACTTAAGTGTAGGTAGTTATTCCGGTCCTGATGAATTGCCGTCTAACTTGACTACAAGGCAAGAAACATGTCGACCTTCTGACAGACGCTATTAACCAGCATCCTTGCAGTTGGTTATAGCGTTGGTTGTCGTATTATTTTTAATTAGGGTAGGGGCCACGTTCATTAAATTACTTCTGAGTGGACCACCTCCCCTATTTTAGATTCTCTACACACACATCACTATCACCTACACCAATTTTAGGGCCCTCACTTGCACTTCACCAATCGGCTTCTGGAAAAAAGATCTCCGTCAGGAAGGCCCCTACTTGGGTGCCGATCGGGGATTGCAGCGCCGCCCCGATAAGGAGCAGACCCGATGATGAAGCATGACACCTAGCTGGCTGGGTGTGTGAGGGTCTTATTCCAACTAGGAGAAGTTTCTTCTCCCCCTTTACACTCTAATATTTATTAGAGTCTACTCTACATTAACATAACCTTTGTATTAGGAACTGCATACCTTCTTTGTTAGAGCTTCTGTTCATGGACCTGTATGCTGGACCTGGTTAAATATTTGTCCATCTTTCCCTCCTTTTTGAAACACAGTCAGTTGCTCCCAGTTTAATTTATTAAAAACATTCCCTAAGTAAGTGAAATTGGGCACCTTTTCCATTATCTTATCCTTCGCCACAAATGTCCTTGTTTTCGTTTGTTTAGGACCACCCACCGTAATAAAAGATTTACTAAAATTTACTTTCAAGTCTAATGTCATCATAAAATCAGTAAAGGCATTCAAGGCTTTTTGAAGACTATTGGCCGTCAAGGCCATCAGGACAGTATCGTCTGCGTATTACAGCAGGGGTACTTATTTACCTCCTTTGCTGGGAAAGTCTAGTTGTTGCTCCAAAAGAAAAGCCTCCAGGCCATTAGTATATAAAAGGAATAAAAAAGGGGCCAAAATACACCCTTGACGAACCCCCTCCGTTGAAACAATTGACCTAGTCTTCTCTCCCCCAAAACCATAACTGATAGAAACGGTAGTAGAGGCATGCAACCTCCGCAACAGGGTTATGAGGGGCTCCTCGCAGCCCATTTTTTCAATTAGATTCCATAACTTCCCCCTGTTCACTGTATCAAATGCGCTGGATAAGTCCATGAAGGCAAGGTGGATTGACCCCCTCCTCGCCTTCATGTACTTACCCATGATCAGGGACAGGTTGAGGCACTGTTCGTTTGTTCCCATGCCCCGTCTGAAGTCGTATTGAGTGTTGGATATGAGACCAGAGACATTAGCCCAAGATTCCAAACGTGCAAGAATTACCCTCCCCAAGACTTTACACGTGGCATCAATTAGGGATATGGGCCTGTAGCACGCTGGATCGTTTCTATTACCTTTTTTGTAGATCGGCACCACTACAGCCTCTTTCCATGAAGAGGCTTATCATTAATCTCAAGTCTGAGATTTTATCATCACCTTCTGTGGCTGTGAGCAACCTCCATTTGTTCACTCAAATCAATGCTGCACAAAGAGGCATCGATCAAGTGCCCAAACAGACTCAGATTTAGGGTTTTGCGTATTTCCAAGAAGATACTACTGCATGGCTTTCCTTTCATCTAAGCAGAATTAGAAAATGTCTCACTCAATTCAGAAGCAATGCCAACTGCATGTTTAAAGACTAGACCCACATTTAAGCCAAGTGAAACTGCAATGCACTAAATATTTTGTTGACTGACGCTTTAAACTGCAAATGCAATCTACCATGTCCTTCAAAGCCTTGGAATTCATGATCAAACAAACTGCCATTTTCTTCCATTGAGCTCTAAACGTGGGGCAGAAAGCGAAGGGTGGCTTTGGGTCAGACACATGCTGTCCAGAACAAAGGTTTCTTATGTAGTTAACCGAGATCTTGACACCAGCTAGTGAGCTTTAAAAAGGATTGTCCCTTGTTTCAAGTGAGGCCGCGTCTTCAGGTTGATAATTTCAACATACTAAACACGGAGATGAAACAAAAAGGTAACGTGAAAGGTGAGAATCCTGAGACATTCCAGAGAACGCTAGTGAAGGCAGAGTCACAGGATGTTGATTTTGAGAAGGCATGGCCCTACAGCATCTTGTCATGCACTAGTAAGATTTGACAACTGAAAAAAAGACAGAATATAATTTTGAATTGCTGCAGGCTAAAACTCTATTACATACATAAATGCAGACTTTCAATCGGACTGTTGTACAAGTCATACATTTTCATAAGTCAATAGAACAGAGCGCAACTGGGGGATATACCTTCTGCTGCACACATGTAAAAATATAGCACCGTCAGCATTGGGAGCCTACACTCACCAGTCAAAGGGAAGCTCCACATTTGAGGAGTTTGTGATCAAGACAAAGATAGCAGAGCCAGAATCAATTTTTCCACCACAAGGCATAGAACCCCAAGAATGGTTCAGAAAGGAACTGGATGCATAAATAAGCCACTATTGCTACAAACTGTGACTGAAAGTGAAGGTCACAATTTGAGAGTCGAGGTAAGTAAGCACTTATCTTACCTATCCTTTCCTCAATCTTCTCCACAGTACGTTTCAGCCAGCTGCATCTGAAAAGGACTATGATACCAATAATGTTCTCTAACAAAAGACAAATACTAATGTCCTTCTACGAAATGTCTCGAAGAGCCAAAGGGTGTGCACAAGTTTCACACCGCATACTGCACCTTAGCATTTTACACGTGGCAAGGCACAAAAAAGCCATCTAGGATAAACAAAACACAAGCAGCAAATTACTCTATTAAAGGGACATACATTCGCATCTTCAAACCCACCCACTGAATGTTCACTTGGGCAGAATAAGCAGAAAGAGGATATTTTCTGAACTGTGATCCCTAGTTCCCAACTCTATTGACTAAACGCATACACCATCAGAAAAACCATAGAGACTCATATCCACCAAGCTAAATAAATGTGCTCTGTATGGAAAGGGCTGTCTTCTATTCAATTTCTTAGAATGAATCAGGGTCTGCCCTGATACTCCTACCGCATCTCGGCAAGGAATCAAATATAGAAACAAAACTATGCGGAGGAATAGATAAACATGTATTACTATAGGGAAAAAATAAATTGATCCCTAGAGTTCATGATTGATATATAAAAAATTATTTACATGCCTTTTGTACTATGCGGAGGGTTGTCTTATTCCCTCGAGTGTGTATTGAACTACTTCCTTTTTTCAGATTGCTCTTTGAATAAGGTTTGTAACTAGCATCCATATTAAGTAGGAATGTGTAGGAAGGATTTTTAAATGTATATGTATGTAATTACCAGTTTATATGTTTTTCTTTGACATATTTAAATACACTTGGACTTGGTATCTGAGTCGCACAAAAAATAAAGAATGTCTAGAGATTTAATACTCATTGATAGGGGTCAATTAATGTTTTCCCTATAGTAATACATGTTTATCTATTCCTCTGTATCTTTTTGTTTCTATATTATATTCAATTTCAGCATCTTTGTATTGGCACCCTATTGGCAGCCATTATTACCCTTATGTACGAACCCAATCAACAAACGAGTAGCTGTGCCTTTTCTTTTTCTGCATTGTAGCCGGAGATTCAGGAGGACTCAACAGTCTTTAGTCTGCCCACCATTTACGACTCTAAAGTCCAATCAAGAGCAATCTTAAAATAACAGTTGGATTTGCTTGGGCTAGAAGCACATCAAGTTAAACAGAAAATGTTCACTAGCATCAGGAGCTGGTGTTGAGTGGATGGAGGGAGCCAAATGGGGTTTTCTCCAATTGTAGGCATACCGTGGTTTATATGAGGAACAATGCATTAATGGTGGTAAACCACCATTCAACTGAATCCAGAGAAAACAGGAGAGAAATTAAACAAAATGCACATTTGAGAAAGGCTACTATTTATTTAACTCAATTTCAAAAAAGCTTTTATCAATGAAGGAGTAAACAACCCTCAAATTTAGCTTTGATAAATTATTTTGAACAAGTGGTCTGACATGGATTAGAAAGTCTGCACAAGTATAGGGAACTTTCTTCCCCGCTCTTTATAGGCATAACAGGGATATAGGTTTTAGTCCCTGCTGGAATATGGTCATACTTCAGCAGTTATAAAATATTAATGCGGCACAGAGTGAATATGAAGCAAGTGAAAGGAATAGTGTGGTACTTTATTTTAACCAGTGGGGGCACCAGATATTGACAGCGAGCAAGTGAGGAAAACTTACAAATGGGAAAGGAGGAGAAGGAGAAAGATGGAAAAGCCGGCACAAAAGGAGAAAGCAGGGACAGGCAACAGTGAAATAAATGGGAAGGCGGTGTCGATTAGAGGATTAAAGACGCCTGAGGTGATTTCAAGACTACGCAACCTTGGTATTCAGTTGCAGACATTGAATAAAACTGGCTGCGGGATACTGATACTCTTCATATTACAAATTAAGTACTGGGATTGTAATTGTGTCCCGCAGCTAGACCTAGAAACTATTGCATTAGTACATCCAAGTCTCTCATTTCTATTTCATTAAGATGGTATAAATCTAGTAGCAGAAATACACACTACGTTCAACCCTAACAATTAGGGGTGTAGAGTAGGAAATTTAATCGGTTGGAGCTTTTAGATAAAAACATCACCCCTTTTGCATGAAATATGTGACATATTTAGGATGACAGTTGATAGTCTTGAAGAAGTCTGACTACCTCCGACAACTATCACAATAAATCAAAATTGCTCCAAGATAGGAGGAGCCCCTGCATGTTCCACACAGAATCATAACTACGTAGGAGTTGTGCTGTATAGGCGAAAGGAAATTATCCTGTGCTGATTTCCAAAAATTCTAGAGAAAGGCCAAACAGCAACAGGATGAGGGCTTTACACTTTTTTTGTTAAGAGGAGCTTTCGTTTTTTCAGTGATGCAAAACTTCAAGATCGGATGAACAAGTTACTTACCTTCGGTAACAAAGCATCTGTAAGAGACATTATAAGTTATAGATTCCTTACCTTAGAATTACCCCCAGGTGTAAGATTGGATCCGGAGAATTATTTGCGTAGCAGAACGCCTACACATTGGTAGGTGGCGTTGGTCGACTTCGCGACTTTCCACGCCAGAAGCGCAGAGCCATGCAAGACACTGACCACCGGTGCACATAACTAAGGCCCTGTAAGGGAGTCCCTATCCCTAAAAGTCAGTTCGCAGAACAGGGAGGATGGGTGGGGCGGTAAAGAATTTATAACTAAAAATGTCTTTTGCAGATACATTGTTACCGAAGGTAAGTAACTTGTTCATCCCAAAAAGACTGTAGTTATAGATTCCATACCTTAGAATAAATACCCCAGCAATGTCAACCCTGGAGGAGGGTCTGCAAACTAAGTTCACACCAGGAAGTCCTGGAGAAAAGAACGGCCGAAAAAGCAGTCTCTCCAGACTTGGCTGTCCAGGCAGTAATGTTGTGAACATGTGCAGGGATGCCCACGTGGCTGCCTGGCAGATGTCAACCAACGGAACTCCACGTCCCAAAGCAGTAGTGGCTGCCCTCGCCCGGGTAGAGTAGGCGACCAGTCCTACTGGAGGTTCCTATTTCACCAAAGAATAACCGATCTTAATGAATAAGACAACCCATCGAGAGATGGTAGGTTTGTGCACTGCCCGACCTTTCTTGGCGCCCACATAACCCACGAATAGTTGATCTACCCGGAAGGCTTTAGTGCGGTCAAGGCATCGCACGTTTTGGTTCCAGACCGTGGAGTCTCAACTCCTCTTTGGAAGGGTGCGGAGGTGGGAGGAAGTTTGGCAAAGTGATGGTCTGACCTATGTGGAAAGAGGTAACCACTTTGGGCAGAAAAGAGGGCCTAGTATGGAGGACTACTTTGTCCGGATGGACAGCAAGAAAGGGAGGTCTGGAAGATAAGGCTTGAAGCTCACTCACCCTGCGAGCAGAGGTGTTGGCACGCAAGAAAGCAATCTTCAAAGTAAGGAGATGAAGAGAACAATTATGTAGTGGATCAAAGGGAGCCCACAAGGTAAGTGAGGACAAGATTCAAGTCCCACTGGGGCCTTACGGAAGGAGGAGGAGGACAGAGATGAGTAATGCCCTTCAGAAATCCGTTAACAATAGGGGATTTGAAAAGAGAAGGCTGGTCAGGAAGGCCGAAATATAGTCTTTAAGAGAGCCCAGGGCAGAGCCCTGCTGGGCCAAAGAAAGAATTAAGAGGAGAACTTCTAAAAGAGGGGCAGAAAGGGGATCCACAGCCTTTGCTGTGCACCATGCCACAAATGTGTTCCATCTACAGGTGCATTTTAGTGGAGGGACGCCCGATTGCCAAGATGACAATTGCAGACTTCAGGAGGAAGGTCGAACGCTGTCAACTGTCGCCGCTCAATCACCACGCAAGTAGGTGGAGACTGGACAGATTCGGGTGGCGGACCATCCACTGCTGCTGCAACGGAAGATCCTCCTGAAGAGGCAGTCTGACCAGAGAATCGATGGCCATGCTCAAGAGCTCGGGGTACCAGACTCTTCATGCCCAGTCCGAAGCCACAAGAATGACTTGGGCCCAGTCGTGCTTCATCTTCTTCAGCACTCTGGGTTGAAGTGTTACATGCGGAAAGGCATACAGGAGGCCGCAATTCCACTCGCAGCGAAAGGCATCGCCGACTGAGGGCCGCCATGGAAACTCCAACTTGCAGAACTGCTGACATTGTGCGTTCTCTTCGGTGGCGAATAGATCTAACCAAGGATCTCCCCACTGCTGAAAGAGACCTTGCACTACCACAGAGCGAAGACGCCATTTGTGATCTATTAGGCAACGGCGGCTGAGTTAGTCCACCC
Source organism: Triturus cristatus (assembly GCF_964204655.1). NCBI lineage: Eukaryota > Metazoa > Chordata > Amphibia > Caudata > Salamandridae > Triturus > Triturus cristatus. The sequence goes on along the minus strand of NC_140586.1, from coordinate 529,037,935 downwards.
TGGCGTTCAGGGAACCTGCCAGGTGTTGCACCACCAGGGATATGCCCAGATGTTCCAGCCATGTCCAAAGGCGAAGAGCCCCTTGACATATGACCCCACCCCGCCCTGCTTGTTGCAGTACCACATGGCGGTGGTGTTGTCCGTGAACACCTGCACTACTGTTCCCCGGACAGAGGGAAGGGATGCTTTCAGTGCAAGACGAATCACCCGGAAGATTGATGTGGAGCCCGGACTCCGCTGGAGACCAGAGGCCTCCGATCTCTACCTCCCCCATGTGGCTGCCCCATCCCAGAAGTGACACATCCATCACTACTGTGAACTCTGGTTGGGGTAGGGAAAAAACAACCACTAAAAAAGAAGGGGGACCTTGGATAAAGGTAGAGAAAAAGAGGGGACATCGACAAGCTACTCAAAAAGAGAAATTCTCTAGCCGTATTGAATAATAATGTGCATTGCGTCACGATACTACAAAATTCTGAATATCGGGCCAAGTGACAAGGACACACCAAAATAGAAAGATCAGATAATATCAAATTTTTATTTTTTTGTAAATTGATAAATTAATGAAAACATAATAAAATTGAGGCACATCCCACACCACACTCGCTCAATCATCCAGACATCCAGTTGCATACCCACACATACTCCTACATCCTGGAGCTCAAGGAGCCAATGATGCAAAATTAACAATTGAAAACGACAGGTGAACCAATACCTTCATAGGCATGAATGACATCAATATTTGTTGCATACAGATATACAGAATATTTTCTGAGAAAGACAACGAGTACAAAATAGGCAGTGAATATAATGTCCACAATATAAATCATCCGGTTCCACATATATTTAGGATCAATGTTATAAAAGTAAATATCAGGAGAGATAGAGAGAGAAAGAAATGTTGAAGAAGGGGTCCACCAATCTCTTTAAGTGCCGACGCACGTTTCGGTGTTCGACCCGAGATTGGGTCTCACCTTCCTCAGGGCGTAAATGGTAAATGGACACTAGTCAGGGGACGTGCCTGCAATTCCACAAGGTAGAACATACAGCAAAGCAGGTAGCGAAGATTCAAAGAAGATAAATGAGGGAACAGGTCCCGGGAAAGGCCTGAGAATAAAACGCTTGATGTGGCGCAGCGATAAAACAAGGGGTTTGACAATGAAATTCAAATAGGAATCCCTATCAGCGGGGCGTCAGGCTCTGGTAATGGCAAGGGTCCTGTACAAGCGTGCAGGCACCAATACGCCGCTCAAATAAAGCACACAACTCCGTGAACCAAAGCACCTCAGGGGGCGGCGTTCACGTGGTCAAAACGGGCTCCCGGATACAATGGTAGCTCCCAGATAGGACCCACGGAATAGGGCGTCTGCAGGTATAAGTATTGCAGTGTCGGTTTAGAGTGTGAAGATTACGGCGAAGAACTCTCCGTCAGATCGATCAGGGCTCCGCCAGCAGTTGGTCAGCCAAAGGGGAAGGGAAAGGGATCTGCCGCTGACCCAATCCCGGTTCATGAGCTGCAACTGACTTGCAGTCCCCTCCAAGATCTGAACGACATCGGAAAGATTCCCCTGATGCTGCTCCCACTGGAACTTCAACTGGAACTTCAGGTCCCACTGCATAGCCCGCTTATGCCATCTGGCATGATCCACCAGCAAGATGCAGGAGGCCATAAGGCCCAGCAGCCTCAGAGTCATTCTCACCGAAATCCGGCATAGAGGCTGAAACATCGGTATCATAGCCCGAATATCCCCGACTCGCTGCTCGGGAGGATAGACCCAAATCTGTGCTGTGTCCAGAACTGCTCCGATGAAAAGGAGCTTCTGTGAGGGAATCGGGTGTGACTTCGGCACATTGATGGTGAACCCCAGCAAATACAGGAGGTTCGCCGTAGTCTGGAGGTGGGAGACGACAGCTTGGGGCGAGCCCGCCTTCAACAGCCAGTCATCGAGATAGGGAAAGACTGGAACTCCTGATCTGCGCAGATGAGCTGTGACCACCATCACTTTCGTGAACACCCGAGGGGCACTGGTAAGGCCAAAGGGGAGCACGGTAAACTGAAAATGTTCATGGCCTACCCTGAACCATAGGTAACGCCGGGGGCAGGCAACACAGGGATGTGAAAATAAGCGTCCTGCAAGTCCAATGCTACTGTTAGACCTTGCATCCTTGGCGTTTCCCCCAACTTTTTTCCTCTACCGCCTGTATTTGTGCTGCAGTGCTGGATTTAGTTTTTGCTGGCTTAGATGCTTTGGGCACTTTGCCACTGCTGATCAGTGTCAAAGTGCAAGTGCTCCCTGTATAAAATTGGTATGGTGATTGGTTCTCCCTGATTGGCATGTTTGTTTTACCAATAAGTCCCTAGTAAAGTGCACTGAGTGTGCCAGGGCTGGTGAATCAAATGCTACTAGTGGGCATGCAGCACGGATTGTGCCACCCACCTGAGTAACAGGGGCACCGTTACGCCGGTGCAAGAGACACGTGCTTTCAATAATACAACTACTGAAGTTTAATGCAGTCTTTGAAATAACCTATATCAAACCTGTGACTCTTTGACCCTACTGCATTTGTTTGAGGAAATACAAAGTATACATTTTTCTGCATACCTCAGTGAGGAATGTCCTTTGTGGTGGGTATAATGTGACACTGGTGCATGCACGAGTGTGTGGTGCGCAAACGCTTTACACATTGCCTCTGGGATAAGCCTGACTGCTCTGCCAAGCTACCAAGGGGGTGAGCAGGGGTTCTCTAGTGTGCGACTCCCTTGCCCTGACTAGGGTGGGGGTTTCTGCCTGGCTTAGGCCCTTGCCATAGCCAACCAGATACCCCATTTCTAACAGCTACCATCCAGTCTTCACGGTCAAGGGCAGACAAGACCTGAGCCAAGATTAACATCTTGAACTTCTACTTCCGGGGGAAGCGGTTGATGCCCCTCAAGTCTAAGATAGGACGCAGGCCTTTGTCCTTCTCGGGTACCAGAAAAGTAGTGGGAGTAGCAACCATGACCAGGGACGTGTTCGATAGCTCCCTTGGCCAAGAGAGCCGTAACTTCCTGGTGGCGAAAGGCCAAATGATCCTCCCACATATGATGGAGTGTAGGTGGCATGCAGGAAGGGTCTCGAAGGTGAGGGAGTAGACCCTTCGGACTATTTGCAAAACCCACCTGTCCGACGTGATGATGCAACAGATGGGGGGGGGGGGGGGGGGGTGATGGCAGATCCTGCCACCCACTGGCAACTAGTGGCCCTGAAAGGTCGGACTAGGAAGGCTTGGAGGAAGCTGCGGGGGGGGGGGGTCCCACATGCCCACATGCCCAGCCACACCGAGGCTGGGTAGCTTGCACAGGCCTGTGGCTCTGGGCAGAACGTGTTGGGTACCCCTTCCGTAGCCACAAAAGCTGCGAAAGGCAGACAGCATGGGGCGAGAGGTGGCCCAAGGATCTGGCTGTAGCCCTAGAGTCCTTGAAACGCTCAAGCGCGTTGCCTGCCTTGTTGCCAAACAGACGACAGCCATCAAAAGGCATGTCCAAAAGAGTCGATTGGACATCCCCAGCCTCGGAGCTACGGACGTTGAAATCGTTCTACCCTGCGAGTCGGTGGTATCCAGCCCAAACCGGATGGTGAACTTCACTGCATCTCGACCATCTGCAACAGTGTAGGTGAGCAAGGCCCGGGCCTACCCCGGGCACTGTGGCAGCACTTGTGCAACCGTGTCCCACACAGTGTATGTGTGTAACGGCCCAAGAGACATGCGGTGTTCACCGACCGCAGTCCATAGCTGGCAGAAAAACAACATCTTACCAAGATGGTCCAGCTTCTTGGATTCCTCATCTGGGGGGAGCTGTAGGGAATGCACCTTTAGAGGCTGAGGCTTGGACCACCAAGTCCTCGGGGGTAGGGTGTTGGGAGAGGAAAAGCGAGTCGGCTGGGCAGTGGCTTCGGGCAATCATCCTGTCCACAAAAGCCCCGGTGCTGGGCTTGGACCAAGTGCCCAGAAGGATGTCAGTGAGGGCCTCATAAAAAGGCAGCAGGGGCTCAGAAGAGGCTGCTGCCGGCTGAAGAACCTAAGTCAGGAGGTTAGTCCTGACTGCCACTGTAGGAAGCTCGAGGCCTAGAGCCTCACCTGCCCTACGCAACACCACAGCAAAGGAGGCTCCCTCCTCCGTAGCCATTGTAGGGGGAGAAAGCATACCAAGGTCTGGGAAGGTAACCAGACCACTGACATCACCCAACTCCTCTCTCCAGTCCGGCTCTCCAAGTTGGTCTGCAAGAGGGTCAACAGTCCCCTCCCAGTCCTCCTCACCCTCCACTGGCTGCCACTCAGGGTGGTAGGGAACGTCAGGGATGAACAGTGGGACAAAAGTACCCTCCGGTACTGACGTCGGTTGACGCCGGTCCGGCGCCATATCCAAGTCGGGGGTGAGGCCGAGGTCGGGGCTGGCCAGGGGTGCCGCCGATTCCAGGGGCATCGCCACTGGAATCTGCGCTGGGGAAGGTACAGTGAGGTCGACCGGCACCGATCCGGATCCAGGCCTGGATTCATGGGGGCCCTGCGGCGCTGAGGCTGGAGCCACCAGTATCGAAGGCCTAGAGCCCCCAGCCGAGTCCGCAGGGCCCGATGGCGCACTGGCAGAATCTGGCTGCCCAAAGATGGAGTAGAAGGCTTCGTAAAATGCACAAAGCTAGGAAGGAGATGCTTCGGCTCACGGAAATTGAGGGAAGCGCGGAGTCGTCCTAGCAGGCTCCGAGGACGGAGCTGGGGAGCGGTGACGCTCCGAGTCCCGCGCCTAGTCGCACGACGGACGGGGCGCTAGTAAAGATGCTTCTTTGCCTTTCTTATTGTGCTTCGACTTACCCGATGAATGCGAAGACTTTAATGACGAATGGTGATGGCTCTGCGACCGGTCCTGTGACCTTCCCCTCGATTGGGACCTCGAACGGCCCGGGGTGGACTGCTGGACCGCCAAAAGCTTTCGGGACCGCTCCCGTAAAGACTTCTGGTTCAGGGCCCGGCAGTCCGAGCATGACTTTGGGTCGTGGTCGCACTCCCGTCACCAAAGGAACACGAGGTGCAGATTGGTGACCAACATCAACTTGTGACAGGAGTCACAGGGCTTAAAACCGGGCCAGCGAGTGACTAGGGGCACGCTCTCTCCGTCCAACATTACAAGGAGGAGAAATAATGGTAGTACTATTCTTGCCCATAAATTCCCATGAGTCTTTTATCATTTGTTAAAAGCTCAAACCCCTCTCCTCCTCTTTCACAGTGGAGTTAGGAAAACTTCTGTATTTGCAGCAGGGCAAAGTCTCAGTGCATAGGAAACCAACTGCATCACTGTGCCCTTCATCAGAATGTGAAATCTTAAGTCACAGAACTGTACACAGTGCTTACTAGATCCATTCTCTCTTGTGTTTTGGACATACACCAGCAAAATTGAATCACAACATCCATTTATTTAGAATACACCAGCAGAAAGCCCAGCAAATTATATCCTATCCAATCAAATCTGAAAAGCGCAAATTGTCAATGGCCCTGCGCTAATAGGTTTTAAAGCTCAGTTTCACATCAACAGGTGATATGCACTTCATTGTATGAAAGCCACAGCTTACCGCCCATTGTCATTGTAATTTTCTTAGCAATGAAAGGTCAGGCAGCATTTCTTCAAACACTGAAATGTAGGGTTATTTTCTGTTCGATTTAAGAAATTAGATTTGCTTGTGATAAAAATAGACAACATTTGGGGAATGAATCCTGGAAGGGTATTAATATATAACTAAAGTAAACACAAACCACTCTAAAAAACGAAACCTATTTTAAAGAGAAAAGAAAAAGCACCATCACGGAATCCTGCCTTAAAATGTGGAGTAAAAACAACTAAACATACCTTTTGCAAAGAAATATTCAAAAAAATGCTCTTGCTATGGGTGACAAAGAATTGAGAGTAGTAAAATGCTCCCTACTACCATTCAGCAATAGCTGACATTTTTCACAAACGAGTTCACAAGTTTAGTGTAAAACCATGAAGCAAAGGTCAGAACAAATTCCAGTCCAGTCATGCCATGTGAGCGGTCGGTTTCAGAGGAGTCACTTGCAAGAATATTATTATTATATCACTATTAAAGCTTATAAAGAACACGGCTACCCCATCGGGGTCTCCCGGCTCTATAACCTCAGCAAAGGTTTATTCCGGGATTATTACCTTAAAACAACCAAGTCTTGAGCTGCTTACGAAATATCATTAAAGACGGATAGTTTCTCAGCGCCCCAGGAAGCTCATTCCATAGTTTTGGTCCTAGGAATGAAAAAGACCCACCTTCCATACGTGTACGTTTGAATTAAGGAAAAATGCATAGGTAGCGATCACTGGAGCGTAATGTCAGGGACGGTTAATAGGACTTCACCAATTGCTGACAGTAGCTTGGACCTTTTCCTGCTCTGGCTTTGTGGATATAGCACAATGTCTTTAATTGAATCAGTTTTTCTATTGTTAGCCAGTGTAGATCCCGTAAGAGACCGAGACAGAGGCATTTCTTGACAGCCTAAAAAGCATACTTGCCGCCTAATTCTGGACATCCTGTAGTCGTTTATCCGATCCGAGATATCAAACATTGCCATAATCCAGCCTTTATATTACTAGTGCTTGGATGACCGTTCTTTGAGCAGACATAAAACTGCGAAGCATGTGGTGACTAACTTGGTCACTTGTGGTTTCACTGCCAACTTGTTGTGCACTATTGTACCCAGATTCTTTGGCTTTGCTACCAGTACTGGAAGGTGGGGGCTAGATTTTCCGCCAAATGTTGTGGGCACCACAGCAATGGATTGTTTCCTAATACCAAAACTTCTGAATTCTCTCCATTGAGTTTGAGCGACTGGTATCCATCCATTTTGCTCTCTGCCTCAAACGGGAGCTTAGGGACTCTGCGTTATATCTCTGAGCAGATGACAACGAAATATGGGAACAATCTGCAAACACAACTTTCAGTCCGCTAGTACATAGGTATTAAATAGTACTGGACTTATGGATGATCCTTGAGGAACTCCTGAGGTCAGCCGATGTCTTTCGGGGGAAGAGGTTGCTGAAAACACCTGGAATGACCGGTCTCTAAGAAACAAGGGCATCCAGGCAAGGGCCGTTCCTTCCAATCTCAGCTCAGTCGGTCTATACAGTAGAGTTGTATGGGACACAGTATCAAAATGCTGCACTTAGATCCAGTATTTTATGTGCTGCAGTCTTGTCTCCATCTAGGATCTTTCTAAGATGTTCTGTAACTCCTAGTAGGGCTGACTGTGTCTTTCCCTGAATCCTGATTGAGATGTGTGAAGGCCGACTTTAGTCTCCAAAAAGTTGTAAAGCTGTCCATTGACATGCTTCTCCATTACTTTTGCCATAATGGGTAGCAGGGATACTGGTCTCTAATTAGCCCAATTTTCAGGATCCAGATTAGATTTTTTCAGGAGGGGTCGAACCATTGCTTACATGCTTTTGGAATCTCTGCTTGTTCCAACGAGGAGTTGATAAGCTCCACAAGGAGCTGAATGTTATCAACATCAAAGAAACTTAACTTATTAGCTGGAAGAGGATCTTCTGGTGATCTTGACTTAATTGAGGTCAGTAGTGACAAAAAACTTCCACATCTAATGTGCTCCAGAAAGTCTGTGTACTCCCTCCTCCTAAGGGATCTTAGTCCAACCGAGCTTTCATACCCAGTTTAATTTTTTTCCATGGAATGATCTTCCTTTTCTAGATTTGATGTAATTTGTATGTAGTCCACCCTTTCTTACAATTTAAAAAAAAAAAAAAATGTTAAACGATATTTCTTTGCACTGTAGTTATGACAATACTGGTGTTTGGAGGAGCTTATCAGGATCAGATAGCTCACGCTTTACCTCGAACAGTTTTTTAAAAATGTTTCGCTGCATTAATCTGATCCAGATAGTAAGATGTTGATGCTATTTTGCAAAGCCCATGATATTGGTTTGGAGCAGATTTCTATCTTTAATTTGCTCTCCATTATATTCCATCCTCCATACTCTTGCCAGCATTTTACAACTGGATCTCACAACCCACAGTGCTTCTGTGAACCAGGGGACAGGGGGACTAGCTCTCGCTTGACAAGTCATTTGTTTTCAGGCAGCACCGACTGGGAACACTCCACACTCTAGTTTGTTTTGGCCTTCTAGCTAACCTCCCCCCCCTGCCCTGTGTGTGTTATGCATATTCAAGGAGAAGTTACAGGACCCATATTTTAGATCCTTTTTTGCTAGTTCCAAAAATGGTTGACATGTGCCTAGGCATAGCTTTATTAACTGCTCCGCCTAGTAGACCTTTCTTCCCTGTCTGCAACCGCCAGGGTTCCTAGGCCCGGTCAGTCATGGGCGGGCACCTTTGGCGCAGCCACTACACCTCTGTCCACATTAAATAAGGGCAGGTACCAAAAATGTGCGGCGACTGGCCCATCATGCAACAGTGTAAAGTCACATATGGAATGGAAGAGAGCCCTCAACATCAGCACCTTCTGCTCCACGGCTCAGGGATGGGGGTTGGGTGGGCTCTGGTTATATTTAGGCGCAGTACTCCACCTTTGAGTATAAAATCAATAGCCCTCTAAAAACCGTACTGAATCTCCTGGAGCACCTCTGGGTCAAGGGCAGGCTGCTACAGATACAGAACTTGATCAGTAGTAATTCAGTGAAGTTTGTCAAGCAAATATTCCTTTTGTGGTAAACTGTCGATATAAAGTTTAACCGTTTACCAAATCTGTTTACTTCACATTTTCAGAAAAGTCAGACTGACCCGCCTGCCACAAAAAAAAAAAAAACAACAATTGCATGCAAGAAGCTAACTTTCAACAACATTTGTTCTTTGCCTGGGAAACTTGAGCTCGTTAGGCTGAAAACAAATGGTTTAGGAGGGAGGAGAGTTGTATGCAATGATTATTTACGATAATGAGAATATTATTTTGCAGTTATTTGAAGTGAGGGAGATAACAGACAGGAATGGGAAGATCGGGAAAACTTTAGTTTTTATCTGAAAATATAATTTACAACTATACCCGTGATTTTTACTCTGACATTGGCTTTGTGTTTTTGAACACGTGTATGATTTATATATATATATTTTTATTTTTTATTTTTTATTTTTTTATAAAACCTTTATTTCCAAAAGTCTGGACACAGCTATTCAGCCGACAACCCGGGGGTTCGGCAGCTTCGGTAAAGAGGAACAGAGACGCGTCCACAGTACAGTGAAGGAGGAGTGCAAAGATTCCATTTTTTAAAATAAACACAAAACACACAACAACCCCCAGCAAGGCAAGAACACTGAATGCCCATGGTGATAGCCCCCCAGGGGAGGCAGGACCCCAATCATCTACCATTTACAGTACCGTGAAAAGAGGAAGAAGGGGGACAGCAGGGGCCAAAGAAGTCCATTAACCATACTGAGCTGGAAAGAAGGTTAGGAGGAAAGCTGTTCCTCGGGGGGATCCAGATCAGGGGCGAGACAAATTCCCCCCCTGTATTGGTTCCACCGCCCCCAGATGGCGTGCCACTTCCGAGGGCGGCCTCTAGCGCAATATACCGTCTTCTCCCTTAGCATACTCCAGTCCATATTTTCTTTCCACGCGGTCAATGTGGGGGGGCCCACGGATCCCCACAATCGCGCTATATCTCTCTTAGCGACCATGTTACCCAGAGTCACCCATTGGGTCTGCGCCGCATTGTGATCAGTGGGCCCCCAGACATTCAGGAGACAACACCGCGCTTCCGGCTGCATAGCAATGCCCGTCACCTCCCCCATCACTGCATGGACTCTCCGCCAGAATTCCTTGATGACCCCACATTCCCAAATGATATGCAGGAAAGTACCCACCATACCACATCCCCTCCTGCATAGGCCGTCCTCCGAGAATCCCATGTGAACCAGCCTTGGCCCCGTCACGTACACTCGATGCAGTATTTTAAGCTGCACCAGCCTCAGACGCGACGGGATCGCGACCTCCTTAGGAGAGGAAACAGCAGACTGCCAATCCTCGTCATCCAACTCGAGGCCATCCCTAGACCACTGGTCCCTCAGCCCCAGAAGCATATCCGCCCGGACGTTGATCAGTTTCTTATAGATGAGCGAGATCGTGCTCTCGGGCATATGACCATCAAGGACCCGGTCCTCCAAAGGAGAGGACTCAGGCACCTTCTCACCCTCTATGAGGACTGATCGGAGGGCGTGACGCACCTGAATATAGCGGAAAAACTCAGATGGCCCCAGCTCATACTCCTTCTGCAACTCTTCAAAGGACTTCACCCTCCCCTTAATCAGGACATCTCCGACCCTGGAGATGCCGATCAAGTCCCATTTGTCAAAGCCTTTTGTGTGCCAAAGCCTACCCAATCTCTCAGATTCAAACAGCGGGGTAGCGAGGGTGAGCCTATCCTTCCAGCCCAGCGAGTCAGTTGCCATCTTCCACACACGCACCGCCACACCAGTGGGCCCCGTGAGGGACGAGTCCAGGGACCGCGAATACAACGCCCTGTAATAGTTACCACCACGCAGCAACCACCTGTCCATGGCATACCCAGGGCTGAGGGCCGGGCCATAAAACCCATGATTAATCGCACTCAGCTGGGTGGCCCAATAGTACCGTCGGATGTCTGGAAGCGCAATACCCCCGTCGTACCATGGGAGCGTCAACTTTGCAATAGCTATTCGCAGCCGCCCGTCCCACAGCAACGCTCGTTGGAGGCCTTCGACCTCCCGAAAGTAGTTGGCCGGTACCCAATCCAAAGTATTCTGCAGTGCGTAGAGGAACCGGGGAAGAGACATCATTTTGAACAGGGCCGCACGCCCAACGAGGGAGAGCGGCAGCCTCCGCCAGCCCTCCACATCCCGCCTCAGGCGCGCTAGGGGGGGGGAGCAGGTTCCTCTCATATCGCACGGCAGAATCCATGGAGATAAAGATCCCCAGATACACGAAGCCCTGGTGAGCAACCTGGATCGAACAAGTTCGAGGGATCGGTGGAACCTCGCCACTAAGAACATATAAATACGATTTACTCCAGTTGATAACGAGACCCGAGTTCCTACCGAAAGATGTGAGTACGTCACAGACCACTATAGGTGATTTCTTGGGAGAGGCAAGATACAACAGGATGTCATCAGCATAGAGCGATATACGGTCCTCGTGCTCAGGCGACCATCTAAGTCCCCGTATATCCGGGTGCCAGCGTATCCACGCAGCCAGCGGCTCAAGGGCGAGGGCGAACAACAATGGCGACAGGGGACAACCTTGCCGAGTACCCCTCCCAAGCTGAAACGGAGTCGACGCCCGGCCATTTACCACCACACTCGCAAGAGGACCCTCATACAGCAACCTCACCCAGCTCACAAAACCGTGGCCAAAGCCGAACTTGGTCAACACGGCCCACAAATATGCCCATTCCACCGTGTCAAAGGCCATCGTGGCATCGAGAGACGCCACAATAGCTGGTTCACGCAGCGTGCCCGCCCTGGCGATTACACCATGAAGGCGCCAAAGATTTAACGCTGTGTTACGGTGCGGGATGAATCCGGATTGATCCGGATGGACCAAGTCACCGAGTATCCTAATCAACCGGGCCGCCAGGATTTTAGCCAGAATTTTCGGCTCTGCGTTAAGGAGTGAGATAGGCCTATATGAAGCGCACTTATCTCGGGGTTTGCCCTCTTTGTGTATAACCACAATCGTCGCCAGTCGCTGATCCAACGGGAGGGCCCCACTCCCCCGCGCCTCCACGAACATGGCGCGCAGGTGAGGGGCAACCCTATCCGGAAATAGCTTGTACAGGTCGACCGGCAAGCCGTTCGGACCCGAGGCCTTGCCCGAGTTCAACGCGCGGATAGCCCCCGCCACCTCATCGACCGTTATGTCACCATCTAGATCGTCCCTATCTATATCAGAGAGACAGGGCAATGCAATATCACGCAGGAGGTCACGCGAGTCCTCGGGCGGCCTGTCCGACACTGAGGCATAAACCATACGGAAATAGTCCGAGAAACACTGCACAATCCTCTCAGGTTCCACAATCACCTCTCCCCCCTCTCCCGTCAACTCCGGCACTACTCTATTGACCCGTTCTTTTTTGTCCAGCCAAGCCAGGAGTTTCCCGGCCTTGTCACCAACATCATACAGACGGCCCTGCTGTTCCCTACCGAGGATCTTAGCGGCATTCGTCACCAGGTCCTTATACTCGGATTGCTTCAAGCACAGCTCATGCAGTGAGGCCTCTGTAACCTCCTCCTCCAGCGCTCCCTCCAAAGCCGCGATCTCCTCCTCAACCTGCAAAACCTCGCCATCTCTCCGCTGCTTGGCAGCCACTACAAGGGAGAGGGCTTCCCCTCGCAGCACGGTCTTAAATGCTTCCCACAGCGACACTGCCGAGTCCACGGATCCCTGATTGTCCTTGAAAAAATTATCTACTGTCTTTACCAGCGCGCTGCGCATCTTGGGGTCTCGGAAATACCAAGGGTTGATAGGGGCCACCCTTCCCCCTCCCTCTCGACCCAGATCCAGCCTGACCCACACCGGCGAATGGTCAGATATACCACGCGCCATGTGCCTGGCCTCAGACACCAATGAGGCATGCGCAGCCAGAGTGAGTAGGTAGTCAATCCTAGAAAGGCTACCATGCGCCCCGGAGTGGAAAGTGTATTGGCTCTGTGTGGGGTGCCGGAGCCTCCAGCAGTCTATCAGGCCAAGCGTATCTAGAAAGTCTGGAAGCCACTTCTGAGCCCCCCCCCGTGTCTCTGGGCGGGTATCTATCCAGCAGGCCGGAGCCAACAGCGTTGAAATCACCTCCCACTACAAGCATACCCCCCGGGAGATCCAGCAGGGCCCTACCCAGATCTGTGAAAGTGGAGGCCTGCAGGGCCGGCGGGACATAAACCGAAACTAAAACCAAAGTTCTTCCTTCCCACCGCCCCGCCACCGCCACAAACCTCCCCCTATCATCAACAATGGTGGAGTCCACCTCAAATGGTAGCGAGGCTCTGACTAGGATGCCCACACCCCTGGACCCAGAGGAGAATCCCGAATGAGCTATGAATTTATAACCCTTCCTATTCAGGGCATAGCACGTATTACCTATAAGATGCGTCTCCTGCAGCAGGGCGACATCCGGCAATGACCGTTTCAAAAATTGCAAAACAATCCCACGCTTAATGCGATCCCCCAAACCATTCACATTCCAGCTTATAACACTTAAACCCCTACCCCCCCATCCCCAAACGTAAAGAGGCCCACCCCACACCCGAAGAGCCCCCATGGAACAGTCCTGGAAATAATCACTTATGCCTTGCTGAAACAAACCCCCCAACAACAACCCCAAAATCCCGGAAACCCCCCCCACCCTGCACCCCTGCTGCAGCTTACAAAGCCACCCCAACTTGCAGTGTGCCTGTCGCCCTACCGAACCCAAAATCTACAAAAAGTACCCTAAGGGAGGAAAGAGCTCCCCTCGTCCTCCCACAACCTCCGAGTTTACTGCAAGTCATTATCTAAAGTCAGTCCGAGTCAGTCCGGTTCCGAATACATCAACCTTGTTCATCCCGGCCACTGTCCCAGTCTACGGCAGTGTCCTCTTCCATGCGTCGTCGAGGCAGAGCGTCCAGCCATTCATCCGCCATGGCAGGCGACTCAAAGAAGAATGTTCGGTCTTCAAACACCACACGTAGTCTGGCAGGGAAGAGCATGGCGTATTTCAGATCCCTCTCCCGAAGCCTCCTCTTCACCCCCAGGAAGCCCTGCCGCTGCCTCTGTACCTGCTGGTTGAAGTCAGGATAGAAATTCACCGACGCGTTCTGGAAGGGGACAGGGCCCGTTACCCTCGAGGCCTGCAGGATAGCGTCCCGGTCTCGAAAATGAAAGAGCCGGGCGACGATCGGCCTCGGTGTGGCTCCCACCTTGGGCCGCCCACCAGGCACTCTATGGGCCCGCTCAACTGCGAAGAACTTCCCTAGACCCTTAGGCTGCAGATGATTGAGCACCAAGTCCTCCACGAGCAGGTCCACTGAAATCTCGTCCGAGGACTCCGGGACCCCGATAACGCGCACGTTGTTGCGCCTGGCCCGGCTCCCGAAGTCCTCCAGCCGACGGGCTGCGAGATCATGCTCGGTCCGCAACTTACGGACCTCGGTCTGCAGGTCCGAGACATCATCGGCGAGGCCCGTGGTCTTGATGTCCAGGGATTTGACCCGTTCATTTGTTTTGCCCAAATCCGCGTGGATCAGATTCACATCCACCAAGATGGTATCCACTTTGTGCGCCAGGGCATCAAACTGTCTCCCAATCGAAGTCTGCAGCCCGTCAAGTGCACCCATGATATCCTGCAGTGAGAGCTCCGGGGCCAAGGGCGAAGCAGTCTTCTGTGTATCCGGGGACTGGCTCGGTGCACCCGGTGACCCCTTCTGCTGGGCATAGCGGTCCATGTTATTGGCTTGAGTGTAGGCTCCCCGCCTGGTGGCCTTGGGCTTCGGCCGATCCACCTCTGCTTTGCCCGACATGGTGGGCTCGAGCAAGTCGGGTCAAACAGGACTGCCCTCTCTCAGCGAGAGAGAGCAGGAGTGCTCCGTCTTACGATGGGTCGCCAATGTGGCATGCAGAGCGTCCAGATGATAATAAAGCAGACGCGAGCACTCCCTGGGCTGGGCAGACAAAAGGCGAGAAAGTGAAAGTGAAAGGATAGGGACCTCCGTCCGGCAGTTCACACCTCGCCTGGCCGCTGTTGTTCAATTAGAGGTCGGGCATCCTGCCAACTCGAGCCCCTGGCATCCCTCGGAGATGGGCCTCAATCTTCCGCCATGCATAACTCCGGTTCCCGGTGGGCGATTCGACCTCGGGTGGCATCGATCGCCTCCCTGACAAGTCATCTACCCGATGCCATGCATACAAACAGGATTATATACAGGATAGACGACGGAGGGCACGAGGGTCTCGGGAGCTCAAAGCTCACGCGGCCATCTTGGTCAAGCGCTAGGCTCCTCCCCCTTTCATGATTTATATTTTAAATGAACCTTAGGAGAAACCAACTTTTGTACATTCGGACAGTGAAATGAATATGCAATGCAGTACGGTATAAATCCTGTCTACATATGGTACAGAATGTAGACTATGTAAAAATAAAATGTACAAACAAATGTGTCATATCCGTGTAAACATACTTTCACAATTTGAATTCGACATGTGAAAATCTCTCTAATGGTTATTTGTAACTTTGCTCTACCAAAATCTGCAAGTATCCAAAATACTGTTTTTTATATTCCACTTCACAATTCAGGCTGATCTGTTCTACTTGCATGCAGTTTGAGAGTTCATCCGCCCTATGTCCCTTGCAGAAACTACTCTACCTACACTCCCATATGCTAAAAAATTGCTTTTAGATGTCATCAATAGGGGGCTATTATCACACACACTGACCGAACTAAGCTAGCGAACTCTTGATGGGTTGGCGTAGCACCCTACCCTAAGCACCTTACGCTGCCTTCAGGAATAGAATAAATGCCTGCAAAATCCTTTCAAATAAAAAAGCAATGTTCTGCCCTTCTAAGTGGTCTGCTAACGCTTAACCTACCAGGATCAATTTCATATTTTGTTCCATTCAGGACTACAATTCTCTCATTAACTGGGAAAAAAAACCTGTCTATATCTACAAATGCATCAACACTGAAATTTGTTTGACCTATAATTCAAGTAACTCCGTATTAAACATCATTTCCTCCCTTGGACTGTCCAGTAAAATGAACACAACTTTTAAATTAAACCAGTATGAAACAAAAAGTACAAAAAATTATTTTGTTTGCACAATCACAGCCACTGAATCTGTTAAGAGTTCAGGGTTTTAACGCTCCTTCAAAGCATTATTTCATATACATTTTAGTCAATTATATTTTTTAATACGAGTCCAGGAAATTGGACAAGTGATTATTGGTGGGCATTCAAGGAACCCAAGCCTTTTGGAGGTTCGAATTCCTGATTACTGCACTTTTGTTTCTTTTTGCTAGGGATCATGGTATTTGTAGCCCCAGATTACTGGATTGTTTTCAAAGTTAATACTGGGCTGCTGAACAAAATAAATAAAATCAAGCATAATCTGAGACTCCAAGTCCCGGCATGGAATCGCCGGTGTATAAAGCCTTGCGCACTATTTCACTCCATTCAGCCTGAAGAAGTACAGGTAAAAAGGCCTACCCCTTTTATCATTCTCGGTTGCCACCCTGTAGTCTAGATATGTGGCAAAAGCCACCATCTAATCATGGTGTAAGAAGCGATTTAGGTCCATTTCGAGATCAGACAAGCCTTGTCCTCTAGTACTTAAATACATGGTGCATTTTTGAAGAAAAAAACAACGGGAAAAAAGGGCCATACAGAAAACTCTTGACAGCATAGCAGAGCGACCTGCACAGTGTGAGAACTTTCATCCAAAATAGCTAGTATCCCTTCCTAAACTTTGATATTTTCATAATGTGGATTTATGGGAAGTGGTTGAGTTTGTATAAACCTATGTGGCCTCCTGTAAGTTACATTAGTAAAGGGCTGTACATTCCAGACACATTCTGGAGTTTCTTCAACTATGAATCATGGTAAAGAAAGTCTTGATTAAGTAGGGCCATTCCATTCACAAAGCTTTATTTCGACAGTTTGTCATAAAAGCACAACAATACAACACATAACAATCAATAAATAACACATATACAATTACAAGGTAAAAAGTTATTAAATTCCATGACTGTCTAATATCTAAAAAAATTAAGAAGAGTACATTACTGTAACAACTGTTTTCTTACAGATCTTATCCTCCAAGCCCAGCCCAAAAATTTAGCCAAGCAACAGGCATAGAAGGGACGGGCGTCTGAACGTAATATGCGTAAAGCTTCCAGACAGGATCTTGTGCCTAGACACCTACATAAGGGCTTTAACCATCTCGACCTGGGCACAGAATAAGCATAGCACTCAAATAACAAATGGGCTGTAGACTCGACCCTAGAATCACAAAAGGGGCAATAGGGTATAGTTTGGAATGGAGGTTTCCAAGTAGACGTGAACAGACCTAATGGAAGAACGCCCACCCTAAATTTAAAGTATAATGCTCTGTCACCCGGGTTAAGGATTGAATCCAAGTAGGGTTCTCTGCAAGGGATCTCCTTAACCAAGAAAAACTGGGCGACAGATTTACAATGGTTAGGGTTACACAACCTCTCATTATCCACCCAGAGCCAATAGATCTTCTTAAGCAATTGTTTTGAGGGTGCTGTTCTATTTGCCCAGGCATCTCCTAATCCCAGGTCCAAAAGGAGACGCTTAACCTCCCTGAGCCAGGTAACCTTATGCCAGCCAGATAAGGATAGAATTTCGCTAAGGGCATCTGCATAACTACTCAGTTCAGGGACATTCCATATCCTGGCCCATAATAAGAGAGGACGTAGCCTAGCTTGCTCACAAATTGGGCGTGTGCCTGCGTCTAACAAAAGAGGAATAGTAGGGGTGCTATGGGGTAACCTCATAAGATCTTTGTGGAAATTATTTTCGAGGTATGTCAAGGTGTCAACACTCTGTATACCCCACAGTTCAGCACCATACAATGCTGCACTCACCACCCTTGCCCTATAGATATCAAGCAGTGCCCCTATAGGTTTTAAAGCTGAGGCACGATGTTCCTTGAGCAGGGCCCCTGAAACTCTCTTGTGTGTCAGAAACACCTTCTGGTGGTGCGCCTTCCAACTCATATTGGCACACAAACGAATACCAAGGTAGTCAAATTCATTGACTCTATCCAAAGGAACAGAGTCCAAGGTAGGGGGAACAACCGTTTTCCTGGGAGGATTAAGAACGAGGAATTTGGTCTTGCTTATGTTTATAGACAGGCCCTTGGCATCACAAAAGGCCTTAAAGCTAGAAAGCAACTTTTGGATACCTACTGGTGACTTGGAAATTAGGAGGGTATCATCCGCAAACAGGAGCGTAGGAACTTTCCTACCAGCCAAGGATGGTGCATCTGACGGCTGTTGAAGCAGATGCTCCACCACTCCGTTAACGTATAGAGAAAACAGAGTGGGGGCGAGCACGCAACCCTGGCGGACGCCCCTGTCTACGGAGATACGAGATGTTTTATCCCCCTGGGTACCCCATCTAATCTGGGCAAAGTTGCTTTCATGAAACTTTATAAGCAAGGCCAGCAAATAGGGAGGTATGCCCAACCTATCTAAGACATTCCATAGTTGGGCTCGAGGGACCAGGTCGAAGGCAGTTCGCAAGTCTATAAAGACCAAGTACAAGCTGCCCCCACCCAGCACAACCACCTTCCAGTAAATCATTAAAAGACGGAACGTCTGCTCGATAGTACCCATCCCAGATCTGAAACCTGCCTGGAAATCTGACAAAACCTGGTTTTCTTCAACCCACTGCAGGATCCTACCTAGAACCACTTTGCCCGCAACCTTTTGCGTTGAATCAAGCAGGCTAATAGGGCGATAGTTAGCTGGGTCGTCCCGACTGCCTTTCTTAAAAATGGGGACGACCTCAGCACCACTCCATGAGTCAGGAAGAGAACCACCCAACACCGCCTCATTCAGAAGAGCGGCAATTAATCTACTCCACAATGATGGATATTTCTTCAACAAGTCCCCCGGAATTCCATCGGGACCAGCAGCCTTACTAGAAACAATACGACTGATTGCCCCTTCAACTTCCTCTATGCTGAAGGGGGAGGCATTGGTAGAAATCTCAGGTGGTAGGCTGGCATGAAGGCCCGTTTTAAGGATGGGTACCCCACTTTGAACAGAGTACAATTTGGAAAAGTGGGCAAACCAGAGATCGCCAGAAATATTACAAGTGAACTGCGAATCAAGGGGTTTGTCCCTGGCTCTTAGCAGATCCCAGAACCCTTTGGAGTCTTTTCTGGTACTTGCCTCCGCTAAATCCCACCAAAAGCTAAAGTCATGGGCCTCCTTCGCCTCTGCCACAACTTTTTTATAGAGATTCCTCGCCAATCTGATGGTGCCTGGATCCTTGTTTTTAACTGCGGTAATAAGTTCCCCCTTGGCAACCCGACATTTTGAAGAATACCATTTATTTCTTGCCCTGGGAGCACCCTTCACAGAAACCTTTGCGCTGGATTGAGGTATAATAAACAAATCGCTTAGCACCACAATGGTTTCTGTGAATAAAGGTAAAACAGATTGGCTGGAGACACCCAGGGCATCCAGGCGCTGCCCTGCCGCTAACATTGCGGTCCCTGCCTGTGCCATCCTTCCCTCATCCGCTTCTACTTTAGCCCATTTTAGGCGCCTACCACAGGCCGAGGGGACAAGCTCATGGGAGGTTTTCCACTTGTAGGGAATCTTATTTTGACTTCCCACCTGCCAGGGCGGAATCAATGAGAAGGAGAGAGGATTGTGGTCACTATCACAAGACGCAATGACCTCCATATCATAATGGAATGCCCACAAATTATAATTCAGCACAACATAGTCTATTCTGGAGGTACGGCCTATCCGGTTGTAAGTGTGCGCACCCAGGATATCCGATTTAGATCGGCCGTTAGTTGGTCTTAAGTCATGTTCCATACAGAGCGCGTTGATGTCTACCGCACTCTGGGTCCACTTGGGAATCGGATCTAGGGTCAGGATGGGAATACCTCTCCTTGTGTCCTCATCCCAAGTATCCAGTATATCCTCCACAGCCAATGGCTCAAAACAGCAATTAAAGTCGCCTGCCAGAAGAACATAAGAGTCGATACTGCAGGCGGCTAAATCGCTGCCCAGACCTGTAGAGGATAATGTGGATGACCCGCCCCTGGCCCCCCTTAGATAAAGGTTAAAGACTTCCAACTTCCTACCCCCTGGGCATAGAATGGTTATCCTCTGGAGATCAGGAGAATGCGTGGGCTTTTGAGTGACACTTAGACCTAGAGCAATGTTAACCCATATGAGAAGGCCACCTGACGGGCGACCTTTACCTCCATTTTGGTGGGAAGCTGGAACAAAGTAAGTCGTGAAGCCCACTCTATGCCTAGGCTCAAGACACCAGGTTTCCTGCAAAAGACAGATGTTGTAGGGGGCCAGAAAGGCATTCCATTCTGGAATTTCGAAGTTACGGGCGAGCCCTGCCACATTCCAACATATGATCTTTATCAAGGGGTCGGCAGAGGTAGTCTGTCTTGGAGGGTCATCTAATGTGGCCAATTTAATCACAGGACCTGCCCCCCCCCACAGCAGATCTATTTGGCCTAGATAATGGCTCAATCTGATGGTAATAGGGAGCCATTGTTACATCAGTCAGCTTCCTAGCTAAAGGAACATGCTGGATTGAGATCGTGGGAAACGGGCAAGGTAGGGCCAGTTGGTCCATTACAGGTTGAGAATCAGAAGAATACAGCGTAATCGAGGCCGCCTCCATAGATGGAACAGACAGCATTCCCTCTGAAGTTGGTGGGCTAACAGCCGAGGGTTCGGTCACACAAGGAGAGGAAGATGGTTCATTATGCCCTAGTACCAGTGGTAAAGGATCCTGGGGAACAGGTTGACATGCCAGTCAATCTACCTCCTCAAGCCCAGTAAACCGATTAGAAGTGGAAAAGACATTCCAATTTATGGGGAAAACTTGGGATTTTTTGGGGTGGCTCCTCCAGTTGCGGTGGTGTACTAGAGACCAGTCCTCATCACGTGTAGATCTAAGACACGGTGGATAAAAGAAGGACAAAGGCCTAGGTATAACGAGAGAACCTTCGCCAATGGGCCAGGAACAGATGTGGTGTACCATGAAAGGATCTTCAAAGGTCACCACTATGCAATCCCCAGCGCTAGATTTCCTTGAGGGGCCCACCCAGGGGGTTCTACGTACCATTAAAATTCTACTTCTCTGACCATTAGGGATTGGTCTATTCGCATTGAGCCAATGGATTGTCTTATTCTTCAGAGACCAATGGTTCTCGTATTGGCCATTTCCTAACTGGGGGACATTCGTCAGCACAACCACATAATCATTAGCCTCTGGAGGGAGATCGATAAAACCCCCTCTAAAGTTATTCTTAGCAGGAGGGCTCTTGGTTGATTGGAGCACCGCTTCCCTAGGAGGGGGTCTATGCAACACACCTATATTAGGTTTAACTACTGGTTGGGGGGTGGGACATTTAGGAGCTTTAGGTATAGAGGCGGTTGAGCTATGATGCCCAGCCGCAGGCCCCGATGTAGGCACCGATCGTGCGATAACTGGTAAAGGAGGGGAAGGTTGTGGAACTTGAGGGATCATATCATGGGGAAGAGGCTCAGCAACAGGAAAACCCTGGTTTTCTAGACTTCTCAGACCGAGAGTGGCCAGAGCAATAATGCTCTTTTCCATCTCGAGTAAATGGTTCTCAATGCGTGAGAGTCTAAGATCAAGAGGAGAAAGAAGTTTCTTAAGGGTTTCCCAAACTAAACTTATAAATTCCCCTTCGTTCCTGTCCCCACTCTCAACATGTATGCCCTCTTCTCCTGCCTCAATAACCAAGGAGGTGGTCAAGGAAGCAGGAGCTGGCTCATCTTTAACCCCCTCAAAATGTGAATGTTCCCCGGTCACACCCCCTCCTATAGGATTTGAGACCGGAGCACTAGTCGCATTCAGATGTTCAGTAATCACAATTTTGGCCTTCTTACGACGGTAAGCAGACCGAGAGGTGCATTTTCTTTTAGCTTGATGGGCTCTACTAAGAGTGTGCCTAGAGGAGAACATTGCCGAGGTAGGATTATTAGAACCAGTATCTTGCTTGAGAGGGGTTATGGACAGGTTCGCAGCACTATCCTGAATCAGTGGCTCCAATGTGGGGGGTAGTACAGAGAAAGCCGGAGTGTGGTGGACATCAACATGTGTAACTACACAATGGGGGATAGCTGGACGTGGCGGGGTAACCGCTGTGGCTATATTGCCCAGGGAAGATTTTTTCGACAAATCGATTACCTGGGACAATCTCCTAGCGGACGCCAATTCCAGGGAAACACGAGTCTGGAGTTTGGAAATTTCATGGTCTATACCTGTATTGGTACGAGTAATAAAATCGTCCATAGGACCATTGATAGGAAGACCACCAATTGGGGCCTTGCTCCGTGTTAACCTGCTAGACATAGCTCAACAACCAACAGGGGCAACCCCCAACCTTACTGTGTGGATATGATAATAATAAATTGTATAACAATTACACTCGCACAGACTAGTTTGAACAATACAAAAGGGGGTAGCCCAGACCAGACCTCACAGACCTCGAACGGCCTCAAACGGCCCGCTCTTTGCCCGGTCTTCGCCCCGGGGTACGCCCCGCACGCGTCCCGCTTACGCGTAGGCGGGGAGACAGTTATAGTAATCGAGGAGGGAGTGGCCGGGAAGAGCCAGCAGCTGCAGCAAATAATCAGCAAGGCAGTAGGGCTGCTGGTACTCGCAGTCCCGGGGACCCGTGTGGAAGAAGAAAGTCACCACTCCCGCACTTCTCCGCCCAACAGATACCTCCGGTGAGTTGAATGCTGGTAACAAAGTTCGTGGACCAAGACAGATTCCGAGCGGCACCCGCGAAGCGGGGGCCGCGAGGCGCTTTATAGTGGGAGGGAGGGGCCGGGAAGAGCCAGCAGCTGCAGCAAATAATCAGCAAGGCAGTAGGGCTGCTGGTACTCGCAGTCCCGGGGACCCGTGTGGAAGAAGAAAGTCACCACTCCCGCACTTCTCCGCCCAACAGATACCTCCGGTGAGTTGAATGCTGGTAACAAAGTTCGTGGACCAAGACAGATTCCGAGCGGCACCCGCGAAGCGGGGGCCGCGAGGCGCTTTATAGTGGGAGGGAGGGGCCGGGAAGAGCCAGCAGCTGCAGCAAATAATCAGCAAGGCAGTAGGGCTGCTGGTACTCGCAGTCCCGGGGACCCGTGTGGAAGAAGAAAGTCACCACTCCCGCACTTCTCCGCCCAACAGATACCTCCGGTGAGTTGAATGCTGGTAACAAAGTTCGTGGACCAAGACAGATTCCGAGCGGCCCCCGCGAAGCGGGGGCCGCGAGGCGCTTTATAGTGGGAGGGAGGGGCCGGGAAGAGCCAGCAGCTGCAGCAAATAATCAGCAAGGCAGTAGGGCTGCTGGTACTCGCAGTCCCGGGGACCCGTGTGGAAGAAGAAAGTCACCACTCCCGCACTTCTCCGCCCAACAGATACCTCCGGTGAGTTGAATGCTGGTAACAAAGTTCGTGGACCAAGACAGATTCCGAGCGGCATTAAGTAGGGCATATTCCCACTCAACTAATTTTTGGCTTTATTACACGCTACTCAGCATCGGATTGGGAAGACGGACATTGGGTGATGGGATGGTGCCTAAGGGTCTATCTGCTTTTCTTCCCTCTTCCCTGTCCAGGCTAGCGCCCTGAAGCTATAGTTTGCTGGGAAAGGGGGAGAGTTAGTGAATTGGCCTTGCTGTGTGCCTGTTGTTAGCACCTTCGCTCCAGTGTCTTTCAAGCCTTGGTGGGGGGTTTATGTTTGCATAGGCTGTGAGGCATCTTTCCCAGATAGGAAAATTGAGAGGATGTAATGTTAGGGCCGGTCAGAGCTGCCTAACAAGGAACTATGAAAATAGCTTTGAGTCTCAGCTTCAGCTCAACATCCTGCGATTCTGAGCAAATAACTTAATTGTCCTAGGCCTAAAACAAAAATTAATGTGACTTTCTGTAATGTAACTGGTGCTCATGTCTTCTCTGCCCTTGTGTGTCTGCTAGGTTTGTGTGTTTGCCTGCATTTGTATTCCTGTTTTTGTAAGAAAAAAGTGAGAGAAAGAGAGAATCAAGACACTCTCAGGAGGTATTTTAAAGAAAATGGGTGGCACTTTGTGTGTACATGTCTGCTCGGCGACAAAGATTCATAAATAACGAAAAAAAAGGGTTGGTGGGTGAGTGAGTGAGTGGATGGATGAGTGAGCAAGGGTGGATGTATGGATGGATGGGTGGATGGATGGATGAATGGATGGATGGAGTGAAAGCATGCATGGGTGAAAGAGGATGGATGATTGGCTAAAAGGGCGGATGATGGGTGGATAAGTGAAAGTTTGGATGGATGAATGAAAGGGTGGATGATGGATGAGTGAAAGGAGGGATTAAGTGAAAGGGTGGATGGAATGAAAAGGTGGATGGAATAAAAGAGTGAGAGGGTTGATGGATGGATGAGCGAATGGATTGATGGATGAGGGAAAAGGTGGATACAGAGATGGATGAGTGAAAGGATTTCTGGATAGGTTTGGTGATGGATTGATAGGTTTGGATATGAAGGGTGGATAGACTGAATGGTGAAAAACTGAATGATTGATGAAAGACTGAATGGACAATAGAATGTAAAGGTTAAATGGTGGACATCAGCAGGTAAATGGTAGGATGAAAGGATGAATGGATAGATTGATGGAAGAGACAAGAGATTTCTTCTGGGGAGGGTCATGATTGTTTGCTTCATTTGATTGGTGCCATAAGATCTTTTGTTCAAAATGGGGGTATTTTCAGTTTCTTCCTACTCACATGCTCAAAAATATATAGTATTGTGCCAAACAGCAATTACCAGTATGACATTAAAAATGTGCAACTACTGCAAAAAAAAAAAAAAAAAATGTTAACATATCGCATTTCTCTTTCATTTTGTGTAATCAGTTAACTTGCTTTGTTTATATAAACACATTTCTCATGTGTTTTGGTTTGTGCTGCAACTAATATAGACGTCGTTAAGTATCATGTCTGGCCTTTAGCCCCGCCCCTCACTACACCTGTAGCTCATTTTAATGAGTACCTGCGCTTATTTTTTCCCATTTAAAGCACTGAACACTTGATATAACTCCTAAATACTGTGTTAGTGTGGCAAATGCTGTGGATGTCCACTGATTGTAGAGGACACTGAGAAGAGGGCAATCACTTTTACTGTACTATACAAACTCCTGAATTAAGCCAGGTGAGACATTTTCTGGGATTGTGAACACAGCTCCTGAAAAAAGCCTCCCAACATTTTCTCTTTTAAAATTTGGCAGGGAAACGGAGTAAAGAAATGCACATTTTAAAAGTTAAAATAACCTTATTGATAAAAGTGATTAAATATGTTAAATTACAGTCAATTTACTCTCAGGATCAAAGTAAGCAGGAAAAGGCATATACTCACATGATTTTTGATGACGTCCGTATGCCGCTGATGCCAGAGAGAATATCCAGTACAAGTACGCAAAAAATATAGAAAGACTGTTGCAGTGAAGGTCTCCAGAAACTCAGCAGTAGGTATATGTCACAGACACAACATAGTGGGGCTTTGATGTGAAGTAGAAGACTACTGAGACTTTTAAGGTAGCACTAAACTCCTACAGATAACATTAATCAATAGCAATGTGCTAGGATAACTGAAACTTTTGAGAAACAGGTAATGTCTGTTAGAAATGGGGGTCTCTAGTTGGCAATGGCTGGCCACTGTCCAAGTAGGGACACTTCTTCCTAAGTCAGTAAGCGGGCTACACCCTTTGATAACCCCTGTTCAACCCTGTGGTAACGTAGCACGAGCAGCTAGGCTTATCTCAGAGGCAGTGTTTGAAGCATTTATGACCATACACAGTGAGGAACACTACAAAGGGACACCACACAAGTAGTTATAAAAAATAAGTATATATATATATATATATATATATATATATATATATATATATATATATATATATATATTACCTACTGGCGGTCGCCAGTAGGTAGTTATAGTTAGGACCACGTTTCCATAGAAAATCCGCAACATTCTATTTTGAATAACTTTGGCGCCGGTTGACGAATCCTCGCAAATTTTTCAAAATAGGTGGGGCGCTCCGCTCCGCTCCTACCCTGAAAGTCTCGGGGGGATTCGTCAAGCGGGGGCTGAGATAAAAGGGGGGTCCCAAAACGCATTTTTCCCATGCATTTTTCCATAGGACCTTTAGACACAGCTACAGCCCGAACGGCTGAACAGAATTACTTGAAATTTGGCAGAGAGGTAGTCCTCAGGTCAAGGAAGTGCCTTTTGTAGGTTTGGTGTAAATCTGTTCAGTAGATCCTGAGAAAATAGCATTTAAAAGCATATATATATGTGGGCGGAGCCTAACCACACATCTCATCCTGAGATCTGATTGGCTGTCAGCACTTCATCCAAGAAGTGTTGGCAGCCATCTTGGGACCAATATACATGATAGCACCTCATTAAAAAGCATTGCAGTTAATAAAAGGTTTTAAGACTTTAGTTACATTATAAATCATTTGTTGATGGTACCATACTCATTTTAGGAATTGTGGTATGTTCTAAGGTGATTTCACCATGTGAAAAAGCCTTCTGCTGGGATATCATGATTGAGAGAAAAATATTTTCTCATGCTTTTCCCACAGAGGTTTGGAAGGTGATCTATAGGCTAAACTGAGAGCTTATTTTCTGTAAATTCACATTATCTTTCTCAGTCATGTGAGAATGAAGTCTGACATTCTCAGTAAAACATGTACATCCAACAAGGGCAGAGACTGTCAGTTGATTCCTTTGTGTTCTACTGCAGCTTCCCAGAGTGTTCCAAAGAACTACTAGAGCGCTAACAGTCCTACTTATGATAAACGTATGGCACACCTGAAGCCATCTTGCTTGGATTAAAGTGGTAACTCTTAAAACATTTAATTTAAAAAGGAACAAAATGAGGGGGTTCATTTTTCAATAAAAAGTATGATTAGTGCTGCAGAAAGAAAAATTAGGGCACATTTTGAGTGACTTCTCAAATCCTCTTCTATTTCATTAAAAAATTCTGACATGCAGACTGAAACATGCACTTTCAATACCAGCAGCAGTTTTCCCTGGTGAGCAGTAGCTTTACTACAGTGATCTAATGAGCAAAAAGAGTGCTAACATTCTGAATTTATGGCAAATGTGTGACACATCTGAATGCCTTCTTGATGGAATCAAAGTAAAAAACTGAAAGTATTTCCTACTGAGGAGACTGCAGTAAATGAGGAAATTAGGAAACTTCATAACAAATAAGTCTCCCAAGATGGCCACCAGAGACAAAAGAGCCCAAATGTAGCCCAAATATCACCCAGATGTAGCCCAAGTATAGCCCAATGACAGAATGTCCCAGAATGTTCTTAAAAACAATTAGAGCGCTTACTGTCTTCATTATGACAAAAGTATGGCACACCTGAAGCCATCTTGATTGGAATAAACTGGTAACACTTAAAACATTTAATTTAAAAAGGAACTCAATGAGGAGGTTCATTTTGCCATAGATATTATGATTAATGCTGAAGAAAGAAAATGAGGGCACATTTTGAGTGACTTCTCAAATCCTCTTCTATTTCATTAAAAAATTCTGACATGCAGACTGAAACATGCACTTTTAATACCAGGAGCAGACTTCCATGGTGCAGTAGTTTTACTACAGTGATCTAATGAGCAACTAGAGTGTTAACATTCAGAATGTATGGCAAATGTGTGACATATCTGAATACCTTCATGATGGAATCAAAGTAAAAAACTGAAAGCATTTCCTACTGAGGAGACTGCAGTACATGAGGAAATTAGGAAACTTCATAACAAATAAATCTCCCAAGATGGCCACCGGAGACAAAAGAGCCCAAATGTAGCCCAAAATCACCCAGATGTAGCCCAAATATAGCCCAATGACAGAAGTGTGCAAAACACTTATTATTTTGTGTTTTTGCAGTGTTATATAGTGCAGACTTGTCAGGTATTGGAGTGCTTTACATGAGCATTGGTTACATCACACAAGAACACATTCATTTTGGTTGTAGACATGGGGAGACTAAGTGATTTGACCAGAATCACAGAATGTCGAGCTGAAGCAGAAACTTCAACCTGGTTCCCCAGTTGCAAAGTCTGCAGTTCTGGAAGTAACACCACATCATCTCCCCTAAGTGCAACATTTAATCAAGTGGTCAACTGGATAAAAAAACATAAAGATAACAAATAATTTAAAAGTGCTTTGTCGCTATTTGAAAACTCAGAAAATATGTCCTTATTTTAGCCTTTTAGAGCACTAACCATAATTTTGATGCCAATAAGACCCTCTCATATATGTAATTTCTAAAGGAAATGCTCTAGGTATTACAGTTTTGATTACATCAAGATGATGTCAGGCGTTCCACACTTTTGTAATAAATATAGAATGTTAGCAATCTAGTTGTTCATTAGGATACTGTTGAGAGGCAGAGGCCAGGGGCACGGACTCTGAAAATTGAAGGCAGGTAGGAGGGTGCAAAGGCAACAATTTAACCACACTGAGCAGGCAGGAAGGGCCGTGGAAGCACAACAGACTATGGAGGGCAGTGGAAAGGGGGGCAGGGGCAACAAACCAACAATACAGGACTTGCAAGAGAGGCTGTTGGAGGCAAGATCTATTACGGGTCAAGGAAGCTAGGGGCGGTCCCCAGATCCCCGGGAGCCACCACAGAACTGAGCAGGAGAGTGAGTCAGGGACAAAAGGGGCACCTTAATTTGAGCCGGGGTGCCTAGGAACGCTTGCTCCAAAAATGAAGAAAACAGACATATGAGACATGGAATTGGAGGCAGAATACAATGGCAGTTTAATGAGAAGATGCAACTTCAAAGAAACCGCAGAATAGAGACATAAAGTACAAAATACAGAATCCAGATAATCATACAGCGGTCATGATATTCTCTGTATCTCAATTAATGTACTGACAGAGAGAGAGAGAAAACACATCTATAAATGCATCATGAGAAACAAGTTACACCAAGGAAAATGTTACCTAGGAACACTCACGTTTACTCTTAGAGCAAGCATTCCTGCAATTACAATACAAAATCTTTTAAATGCAAAAGTAAAGAGAACAATGGTTAAACATAACATGACATTTCATATAGGTAAAATAGAATAAGATACTTCAAGCAAAGCAGAGCAAGACATTTTAAGCAAAGGAAGACAAGAGCTCCCAGCTCTTGGGGAAAACCTGCACTGCCTGTTAACCTACATACAGACGGCGAGGTAGTCCGTCGATATCTGTGGGTGCTCCCTTTTTATATCATTTTGTGGGCTCCTTTGCACGCTACATCTACCTACGTATGCTACCCAAAAGCTTCGTCTGCAGATTTTACCAGACATTTCGTAATTTACCCACTTAATGCTGACAATGGACTGGGTGAAAAGGTCAGTCTCTCAGGCCAATCGCTTATCGTAAGTTCCATAGAGCAAGCAGAAAATAATGGGTATTGTACGGGAATTCAATATATTCATGTATAAAATCTCCTCAGTTCTCCTAACTTGACGCTCTGCGGTTGCCACTTCCTTAAAAGCGGGAAACCTGCCCAGGAAGCAAGTACCAGTCCAGGATGCAGCCTACTGTATGTCGACAGCTTCAGGGGGATGTTGAACTTTGATACCGAGCACGGAGCACTCGGGTAGGGTGGGGGCTACTTGTTTGGAGCAGAAGGCCTCGCAGACCTGCCTTCAGACTGCTATACACTAAAATTGCAGAACTATGGTCAATTTAACAAAGAGGCCTACATATTGAACAGAAGGGCCTACACAGGGGTTTTATACTGGCTGAGTGGTAAGGATGTCTCAGGATAATTATATAGCAACACAGGACCCGCTGGTCAATTTAATACGGCCTACAAATGCAGCTGGCAGGGCAAGGACAAGGGTCTCATACTTCAGGTGTGGACAGAACGGGCCAGGGGCCCCCTGTGATACAAAATCTACCCTCCTTCAAGCCTGTGGCAATGTAATAGACCATTGTGGGCAGAAGGAAGAGGCAATGGTAGTACAACCATACATGCCAACAGACCCGATTCAGCCAGGAAACGTCCAATGTTTTTAAGCTCAAATGGGCTTTATTTGATCTGTCTCCTGTCTACAATATCCTCTTTTTCAATGTAACTCAAAGGGGAAAATCAATACCCCAGTTTTTTTTCAAAATCTCCCTCTTACCAAGTTCAAAATGTTCGCAAGTATGGTACATTGGATCATGGAAGGAAATGGGATAGGGACATGGACTTGGATAACAGAGGACAGGAGGGACATGGAGAGGTGCACCAAACTGACCCTGCAGGGCAGGCATCAGGGTTTGCAGCAGCACAATACACCACACAGGGCATGCAGGACGGGAGTGCAGCACAACAATCCATAGAAAGCAAGAGGGAGGGGACAGGACCATGCACATGGACAACAGAGAACAGAGGGGCAAGAGGCAATGGTAGCTAGCTGACCATAATGGACAGACAGGAGAGAAAGCTGCAGCATAACAGACCATAAAGGGCAGGAGGGACGGATCAGGGGCATTACAATGGAACAGACAAGCCAGGAGGGAGGGAGTAGGGCTGGGGGCAAGGGGGCAGGGCAGGAGCAGCAAGATAGCCATGGAGGTCAGGCAGGATGGGCACTAGAAGCAAGACACACCATGAAGAGCAACAGTGAGACTGTGATGGCATACACACAGACCATGGAGGGAAGGTGGGAGGGGGTCAGGGGCAGCTAACTGACCACACAGGGAAGGTGGGAGGGGCCATGGCAGCACAGAAGACCATGCATGGCAAGTGGGAGGGTTAGTGGCAGCACAATGGCTATGATGGGCAAGAAGGAGGGTGGAGGGGCATGCACAAAGGACGATGGAGGATAGAAGGGAGGGTCAGGACCTGTGCACAGACAAGAAAGTTCAGGGGAAGGGACCTCACAACAGACCACACGGGGCAGGCAGGAGGAGCAGCTGCAGCACAACAGACCAGGGAGGGCAGAAGGGTGTGGCAGTACAATGGACCATGTAGGACAGGAGGAAGAGGATAGGGGCATGGCATGTGGACAGGCAGGGTGGAGGTGGCAGGGACAGGTTACAGTCATCTGACAATGCTAGGCAGGTGGGAGGGGAGTGGCAGCTCAACAGAACACTCAGAGTAGATAGGAGTGGCAGGTCCATGGGACATGGTGGGCAAAAAGGATGGAGCAGGGGCATGCACAAAGACATCGGAGGGCAGGGGGAAGGAGAATAGGGGCAGCAAGCTAAGCACAGAGTTTAAGCAGGAGGTCAATGATGGGGCATAGAATTGGGCAATGGAGGGCAGGAGGAGTGGACTGGTACATCATACTGAGGGCAGTGGCAGCACATCAGACCATGCATGGCAGGAGCTAGGAGGCTAGTCCATGGATTCACACAACAGAGGATAGGGAGGAAGGGGATGGGGCAGCAAGCTAACTGTTCAGAGAAGGCGGGTATTAGGAACTTTATTGTTTTTAAAACATTGTGTCTGTGCGAACTACTTAAAATATGAACAAGTATGCAGCATAATCTCACTTTTATTCAGGAAGAAGAGGACGTTTGTGACTGTGACTCCGGATTCACTTGGCAGAAACACCCCCTGACCCTCCACCCCCCATCGTAAAATGTAATGCCCGTGAAAAGGGTAGGTGGACGCAGTGTTATATAGAACATAGTCCTGAGAGCCCGATTGAAAATGAAAACTAGATATAGTGTGTGGTATAAACTATGCACCAAAAAGTGTGATATAAGATGAACCGGGCGTGAAATATAATATGCAATACATTGTGCGCAATGACAGATTCATTGGAGAGCGCGAGATAGCACAGGCACTAGCGCGTGCTATGCGATATGCGCCTTGGAGTGTAATATGCACAGGGCAGTGTTGTGTAACCTAACTAGTCTCTAAAGTTGTAATATAAAATATGTGCTGGGGAGTGTAAGGTTGCATATGCACTGTGACAAAGATATGGATCCCAGATTGTAATATGTATGGCATAGCACTGTGCGTTATAACATAGGCATCGAGAAAGGCACGTTAGATGGGGCAATATAACCAGTGCGAAGACAAGTGTGGCATGACATATTCACGGGGTGGTGTTACAGTGCACATGGGCTAGAGAGTGTCATAGCATATGCACTAGCTAGTGGAATACAACACAGAGGTGTGTGGCACACGGCAGGCAATGGTGGGTGTAACACAGCATTGGGCTCTGTCAGGAGCGCGCTGTGACTCTCAAGTGATGTTCGTCCCCTTTCCAGAGAGTAAAATAAAAAGTATTACACATCCGGCAGTGGATGTGTGTTTTATTAACCGTGAGGGGGGTTTCTTGCATAGTTTTGGTCGAATTTTTGTCGAATCCCCTTTGAATGGCTTGGTGTGCATGTGTATTAAATGTGCCCGTCAATAGCTACCCATGTTTGTATAAATAAACGACAAGGGTGTCTACCGGGATTAGGCACGGTAGGGCATCAGACATGTCAGAGCTTCACTAGTGGTGTAAATACATTCCACGTGGATTCATTGCATGCATAGTCGCCTTTTAATGAATATCACGCAAATCGTCATGGTGATAGGTACGTACGGTTTGTCCAGCATGTCCTAGGTGTGTCTATAAATATATATTTTTTAAAAATAATAAAAAACAGTGGCCGGCCCTGGGGATTGGGGTCAAAAAAATATAATTAGGAGACTGGCCCTGGGGGATGGGGTCATCAGGGCCAATAAATTAGAATAAGAAGGGGAACCAAACAGCCCCCCTTCTTAAAAAACTAAAATAAATAAAAGACTGGCCTCGTGCCGGAGGCCATGCCCCCTCCGTGCAGCACTCTGCAAACGCGCCCCCAACAGGTATCTCCAGTATGCGCCAGGGAGCTGCGCTGCAGCCAGGTGTTCTGAGGCCAAGCCCCTTTTTATACCTCTCTGCAACGCAGCTCTGTGGCGCTTACTGGAGGTACCTAGTGGTCTAGTTTGACCCTAGGGACCCTTAGGATTCAAGGGGACTTAATCTCTCAACTTAGAACAGCCACAGGGCGCGTTTACACAGTGGTGAAGGGAGGGGACGGGGCCTGAGGTGACGTGTGCAAACACGCACTATGGCACGTTTTAAATTGGGGATATAGTTTCCCTTCAATACTGAGGGCCCCTGGGGGCTAACTAGCCCACCAAGTGCTTCCAGTAAGCGCCACTGAGCTGCATTGCAGAGAGGTGGTCCAGGCCGTGCCACTTTTTACACCTCTCTGCAACGCAGCTCTGTGGCACTTACTGGAGGTACCTAGTGGGCTAGTTGGACCCCAGGGACCCTCAGGATTCAAATGAACTTAATCTCCCAACTAAAAATGGACACAGGGCGTGTTTACACAGTGGTGAAGGGAGGGGACGGGGCCTGAGTTAACGTGTGCAAAAACACCCTGTGGCCTGTTTTAAGAGGTAGTTTTAATCCCCATGCCCTCCTATATACTAGGGGCTTACAGAGGAGGTCATGCTAATCACAGGGGGACCCCAACGCATAATGTTCCCTAGTGTATGTAGGTGTTTTCACTGTATTCTAAGTGTCTTTTAACATAGCACTGGCTCTAGGACTGGTTAGTCAGGCTCAGTTACCACCAGTATCCGTCTGAAAAAGTTGAGGGTACAGGATGATTTTGCAACAAGGCTTCTTTCTGCTCTTCTTTTTGTTCTTTCTGCACGTTATCCTTCTTCCTGCACTTATCTTCGTATTTGAGGACTTCTGTTGCTTCTTTCTGCACTTCTTTTGTTTCTTTCTGTGCATTTTTTCTTCTTTCTTCACATGTCCTATCTCTGTAGGCATAGTTAGAAATTAGCATTTAAAAAACCTTTGAAATTCACAGAAAAAACCATAGGTTTCAGGCACGTTATAGTTAGGAATTAGCATTTAAAAAACCTCAGAAATTCACTGAAAAAACCATAGGTTTCAGGGGTGTTATAGTTAGCTGGACTTTTCACTTGTACAAAACCATTGAAATTCCCCCGTTACAGTTAGTTCAGCTAACTATAACTCGGGCGCCCGCAATGCACTGCTGATGACGTCACATATTACATCACTCATGACATGGTCAGTGACATCACTCATGACATCACTGATGACATCATCCTTGTGATAGAGTGGCAGACCTCCTCTCACCCTAATATAACCTTTGATACACACATTCAAAAATAGAGACTAAAATTTTCAAAACAATGGACATACCAATACCAGTTACAACAACCTCTTCAGTAATTCTAAGATCCACATACACATCCACTCATTCACCAACAGTCCTATACAGTCACTCATACATGTACTCACTCATCATATGTACTCATACACCTATACATCCTGTTACACAATGCCACTCATCCATAGAATTACTCACACACAGTCACTCATGCTAATAAAGAATCAAACATACATTTACTTGCATATACAGTTATACACACACCACCATACTTACTTCTATGGAAACTTACACATACTTAGTCTTTTAAACAATCACTTATAGAAACACATACTTATTCATACAGGAACTCTTTCAATCTCTCACTCTCACATATACTCACATATATACACCAATAGTCACATATACTAGTTTAAAACATATGTAGTTACTCATAAAGACACTATTGAGACAGTCATTCACTCACTAACACACCCATACACACACTCATCCACCCATACAGTCCTGCACACATGCTGTGTTCAACACATACAAACAGTGAGTCACTCATTCATGCACCTATGCACTACGTAATAACCCCCACCGAACCATGCAGACACTCAGACTGATACTCAAAAAACCAACTAATAACCTATATAGACACCCATGTAGCTACTCACCAACCCATGCAGCCACTTATACACAAAGTGAGAGACTGATACAGATATTTACATATTTAAACATTACTCACTAAGCCATGTATTCACTATGATACACTTAATCAGTCAGTTACACAATCAATTTTTCAAAAACAAATCATCCATTTAGACACTTATATACCCATTTATTCTTCCATCGACCTTGAGATATACATATATAAAACATATTTAATTTTCAGAAAAACACACATTCACTGGATGATGTCATCAGTGATGTCATCAGTGATGTCATTTGAGATGTCATCAGTGATGTCATGAGTGATGTCACTGACCATGTCATGAGTGATGTAATATGTGACGTCATCAGCAGTGCATTGCGGGCGCCCGAGTTATAGTTAGCTGAACTAACTATAACGGGGGAATTTCAATGGTTTTGTACAAGTGAAAAGTCCAGCTAACTATAACACCCCTGAAACCTATGGTTTTTTCAGTGAATATATATATATATATATATATTCACTGAAAAAACCATAGGTTTCACACACGTTATAGTTAGCGGACATTTCACTCATAAAAAACCAATGAAATTCCCCCGTTATAGTTAGTGCAGGCAACTATAACTCACGCGACCGCAATCCTCTGCTGATGACATGTGTCTTTATGAAAAAAAAATATTTGCAATATATGTATAGCTAAAATTTAATGGAAGAAGACATGGGCAAATAAGTGTCTAAATACAGTATTAGCATCAGCAGAGGATTGCGGTCGCGTGAGTTATAGTTGCCTGTACTAACTATAACGGGGGAATTTCATTGGTTTTTTATGAGTGAAATGTCCGCTAACTATAACGTGTGTGAAACCTATGGTTTTTTCAGTGAATTTGCAAGGTTTTTTAAATGCTAATTCCTAACTATAACGTGTGTAAAACCTATGGTTTTTTCAGTGAATTTGTACGGTTTTTTAAATGCTAAGTTACTTTACGCCATTCGTGGCGTGCGCGCCCACTTCACGCAGTTCGTTCCGTGCGCGCACGGTGCGCTTCACGCACCGCGCGCCCACTTTACGCAGTTAGTGCCGTGCACGCACGGTGGGCACGCGGTGCGGTGCCCACGTTACGCTGGATGGGCCATGTACGCACGATGCGCTTCGCGCACCGTCCGCACACGGAGGACATATTATGCGCTTCGTTGTGAAAGGTTATCTATTACATGTTCAATACCTCCATATGCCATGCTTTTGCACACGGGGGGGGGGAAATTGAGGATATATTTTTTTTTTTTTTTTAATTATTTTTGACCGTACGCGCAATCGGCGTTTAAAAAAAAAAAAAAAAAAAAAAAAACAATTTTTGCCCTTGGGGGTTCTTTTGGGACACCCTAACCAAGGCTAGGTGGTTAGGAGCTGTCTAGCCTGCCCCTTTTCCTGATATCAAACTTTGTTTTTCCTCCCCCACCTCAGAGTGCGAGAGAGAAAATGGCGGCCGCCATTTCCTGGTTTCGACCGATTCGAATGTTTACTAAGATCTAACAGCCAATCAGAATCGCGCACGGCACCGTACGCGTACGGTAAGCTTACCGTAAGCGCACGGTAAGCGCACGGTAAGCTGCCACAGATATATATATTGATTTAAATGCTATTTTCTCAGGAACTACTGAACAGATTTACACCAGACCTACAAAAGGCACTTCCTTGACCTGTAGACTACCTCTCTGCCAAATTTCAAGTAACTCTGTTCAGCCGTTCGGGCTGTAGCTGTGTCTAAAGGTCCTATGGAAAAATGCATGGGGAAAACGCGTTTTGGGACCCCCCTTTTTTCTCAGCCCCCGCTTGACGAATCCCCCCCCGAGACTTTCAGGGTAGGAGCGGAGCGTAGCGCCCCATTAGTTTTGAAAATTTCGCGAGGATTCGTCGACCGGCGCCAAAGTTATTCCAAATAGAATGTTGCGGATTTCCTATGGAAACAGGGTCCTAACTATAACTATCTACTGGCGACCGCCAGTAGAATATATATATATATTGGTCTCTGCGACCCTTTTACTCAGAAGATACCTGGATTCTGTAGCAAAGCAACCAAAATGTCGCTAAGGAGTTGTAGTGATGATTTTCCTTACGCTAACCAGCGATGCGTTGAATCCTTGCCGCAAGGGAGGATGATGCACTGATTTGTGTGCAGGACAAAGCGACAAACTTCTACACGCTAAGCCGTCGATGCGATGAAATCCTTGCCGCGAAGGGGGGATGATGCGCCGAGCCTGTTGCGTGTGCGATCTTGCTGCGATGAAAAGAAATGGAGCTCCGCGAGGGAGCACCGATCCTGAAGCGTTGCGATGAAAATGGCGAACGCTCAGCGTCCGCGCTGCGATGTCGTGAAGCGATGAACTCAATGCGATGTTCTTTGGTTCGCGAGCACTTTGAGGCCTGCAAACATGCAATACGATAATCTTCAGGTTAGCGAGCATTTGGCAGCCCGCAGACAGGTGATGCGATGAGCTCTGGTTAGCGAGCCTTTGGCAGCCCGCAGACAGGTGATGCGATGATCTCCGGTAGCGAGCACTCAGCGGCGGCAGCGTGATGATTTTCTTTATGCTCTTCAGCTGCGGCGGCTCGCTAACGGGCGTTAGCGACGATTTTCAGCACTCTCTTCTCCACAGTAGAACTAGAGGCCCTGGAACTCACAGGAGCCTCACCTGCAGATAGACATCCTCGCTGGGAGGAAACCGGAGACTGGTGGTGGAGTC
Organism: Triturus cristatus; assembly: GCF_964204655.1. NCBI lineage: Eukaryota > Metazoa > Chordata > Amphibia > Caudata > Salamandridae > Triturus > Triturus cristatus. Next base: position 529,000,604 of record NC_140586.1, on the reverse strand, counting down.
TGATGTGCCTGAGACTCCTGCAGGAGGCTAGCTTTCTTCTAGCCCTTGGGTGATTGCTGTAGCAAAAATAAAAGTTCCTTCAAAGTCCTTTTCCTCTTCTTTCAAGTCCAGTAGTAACCACTGCAGGCCAGTCCAAGAAACAGCACACAAGCACAAGGAGAGCCCTCTCCTGCAGATTCCTTCAGTTACACGGACAGAGGTTCTTCTTGTTGTCCAGGAGCAAAACAAATTGTAGGGGTTTCAGCACAGATATTTATACCCCAAAAGTCTTTGTTCTTAGAAGCTACAAGCCACTGAACCCAGCCAGAACCAGTTCTGCCCAGCACTTGAGCACTTTGTTTACCAGGCTGCATCCTTCCTTTCAGAAAGAGGGGGTCTGCCATCAGACGCACATTGGGAGATGGAGCCAGCATTCACCTTGCCAGGCACAGCCCTATTCAGGTCCAGGAGCTACCCTCCCCATACTCCAATGCAGATCTCTCTATGCAACCAAGGTCTGACTCAGCCTGCCCTGTCCCTCCAAAACCAGACAGCCAATACACAACAGCAGAGCACACTGGAAGGCTTAGGCAAGAAAATACCTACTTCTAAAAGTGGTATTTTCAAACACAGAATATGAAAATAAACTTCACTAAAAGATGTATTTTAATATTCTGAGCTCAGGCATACTTAATTCGTTTCTCTACCATGTTCTTTGGGTCAGTTAGGACTATAGAATGTAATAGCCAAACCTCCCATTCTGGCCTATGGATAACAGGTAGCCTTACAGTAGTGAAAAACGAAATTAGGTGTAATTCACTACCAGGACATGCTACACACATCAGAGCATGTCCTACCTTACACATACATTGCACCCTACCATAGGGGTGGCTTACATGATGCCAAGGGAAGGTTCAGGGGCTGGGAAGTGGGTGCACTTCATAGCCAAGATGGCAGTTCTAGACTGCACACAGACACTGCAGTGGCAGGTCTGAGACACACTTTACAAGCTGCTTCTGTGGGTGGCACAAACCAGCGCTGCAGGCCCACCAGCAGCATTTGGTTTACCAGCCCTGGGCACACACAGGCCACGCTACTAGGGTCTAACAGGTAAACCAAAGAAGCAAATCATGGATATATCAATTGACATGTCATCTTTATACAGGGAGCATTCGCGCTGTGGCACTGGCACAGCGCCCAGAGCATCTATTACCAGCAAAAACAGAGGAGACAACAGGGAAAAATGGAAGGGAGACCCACGCCAATGGTGCCAGGTCTAACAATGTCTCGCCTACACACAGTTTCAGCTGTCTCATCTAAGACCTATTAAAATCTAAACCTGTAATGGCCTTTCAGGTCAGCCCCTTACTCCGGATTGGATGGCTTTCTTGACTGTCTCGTTTTTTCGTCTTCTTATTAAATGTCTTTCCTCCCTCTTTTTTGTTTGTTCTGCCTCTGCAGCATTTATTCTTCAGCATGTTTTGATTCAAAGCCTTATGTCAATCCACTGCTGAAATTCAAGGCACAGGTTATTTTTGCTTTTAGAACTCTACGAGAGTGAAAACTCCAGTGTTCTTTACCCCTTTATATGCCTTGCTCCCAGCGTTGCTCTGCCATCCCCACCTCTTCTGTTTCTTTAACTTCTGCACCATCCTTGTGCAAGTCTGCTTTTCTCAATAATAATAAAAACGATGTAAAAATCACACCACTTCCTCGGTTGCTTTGTTACTTTTATGAGCCTCTCTGCTTGACCCTGCTAGCATTGCTCTCCCATTCCGCTTCCCCATCCGCAGTCCTTTTTTCCATTTCATTTTTAGGTTTCGGCTAGCGTAGGCTGCGCAGACATGCGCAGTCTCGCTTGCGAGATTTTATGTTTTTGAGTAGCTTTCACTAGCGGGGTTTAAGCCCCGCCCCTTCTTTTCCATTGGCTGGTGTCACCGTTTATGCTAAACGGTGGCCAGCCATTGGAAAAGAGCTTCCAGTTGGACTAGCTCGCTTGACTTGTGTGTGGTAAAAGGTTTCTTATCTTTATGGGGCCATGTGTTTCAAACACATGGCCCCATAAAGACAAGAAATCACCGCTGGGAGCTTCATCTGCTGTAAGCTCCTACGTCACCGCAAGCCGCACTGGGATTGGTCCAGCATCGCAGGTTGCCTAGCAGGCAGCAGAGGGGGGGACGGGATGAGGGGAGGGGGCTCGTCTCTTGTTTCTTCCTAATAAATGAAATAAAAATTGACTTCTACGAACTAGTAGACATGAGTACTACATGGGTATAAGTAGAGGTCACAATGAGAGAACACCGCGTGCTTTACGGACAACTGGGGCAGTTAACAATGACATTTTAGACACCTCTGCTGCGATGGTCCATGCCCACGCGCCCCTCCTTCTAATATAACCGCCTGCTGCCATCGCTCTTGTGCCTGTAAGAGGGAGCTGGTCTGGAAGTCAGACACCAAAGAAGGACGTGAGTAAAGGGTGCACATTTGTCGCTGAAGGGAGAGGTCAGACAGTTCCATCTGGGCGCTGACCCGCCTACAACTTTAAAGCTACGCCATCTGTCTGTTTAATCTGAGGTGGGCAGGGCCGTTTGGAGGAAGGGCATAGCTATGGGCATGTTCTCTCTGTATAAGTGCTCTGCAATTTTCAGGTCGGACTGGAGCGGCGAGTGAGGCAGGTCAACCGAGGAGGCACTCAGTGCTGCAATGAGGAGGGGAAACAGAGGCATGGCAGCCAAATGCACTTTTATATTAAAGATTGGCCGCGGACCTTGAGCAGTATAGCTCACTCAAATCTATTGTATTCACTTCATACTGCAAACCACAAACCGGGTGCAACGCGCCATCTATGCACAAGTGCACCAGTGCACAGTTAGTGAGTGCACTCTGGGCGACTCTTCCGTTGAGCAGCGGCTTGCATTAGGGGCCGGGGCTTGGATTACAATAGAGAAATTGTAAAGGAGGCATGCTAAAATACTTCAGCTGTACCCAGGAGTCCCGGGTCTGCCTGTGATCGTAATATAAAACACATGCTTCCCCCAGTCCACTCCTCCCTTCCCCTCCCCACACACACACGGGAGGGGCAGGCACTGGTGAGCTCCAAGTACCTGCACTTCTCATTTCAAGGGATAACTCGGAAGAGTGCATGTACTGACTGGCAAGATAGATGGTTGACCAACTGCCAAGGTGAGCTTACACACCAGTGAGTCTCCCGACGCCATAAATAAAATATCTACAACAAAATACAATCTTGTGTGTGAGTGAACGCTCACCGTTGACATCAGTGGTGATCTGAACATCGCGAGTTTGAATTCCTGGCAGTCAGAACAGCCCCAAATGTCTTCTGTGTTCGATAGAGACACCGGGTGCAGTCGCTAATAGTAATATGTATTATGGTCAGCGTCAGTGCTTAGAAACGGCAGGCGTTTGTTATGAAACGCTATACAATACAATAAGTTATCGTGTAAGGGAAGGCTGAACCGGGAGCACCCCCTCCTCTGTGGGCCGACCTCCCTAGACCAACGGTTGGACCCACCGTACTTTCAGTGCACTTTGGTTGTGGGAAAGAGGAGCGGTTCAGTGACTGAGATGCAGGACTGTGGCTCCAGGAGACTGGGATTCCAATCCCTGTTTGGCTATTTGACCAGCTGGTGTGACCCTGGGCACGTAACTTTATCCCCGAGCGCCTCAATTCCCTTCTATTCCTAAAACCGCGAGTGCGCAGAGGTGATTGAGTGGGTAAAATTCGCAGGGAGCTATATTTCATTGTGGCGACACATGCCAATTAGGATGGTAAATGGTAAATTTTGTGCCTTTGTAGCCACACACCCTTTGTCAGCCAAGAGCAGCACGCTGAGTAAACTCTCACAGGTACCCATCTACTTCGAAGGACGAGCCTTTCTCTCCCACCCTCCCTCCTCCCTGGCTCTCTCTCTCTATCTCTCCCCAGCCTGGGTGTGACTTTGACTCAGCCTTTTTAAATTATGTCACTGCCTCAAGTTCGTTTGAATAAAACTCTTGCCTCCAGTGTTTGCTCGCGGACGCAGCCTCAGCCCACGGATTCCTTTCATGCATCCAGGATTGCGCCTTGGGGTGAAAAGGGTATACGCAGCCAAGAACCACAACGGCACGCCTTGTGCTGACCCTCACTTTCGGATTGTGCCTGCTGGCGTTGTGCGAGGCTCACACAAGTAAGTTGTGGGACTTTTGGAAGGATCCCTGCGCACGGGGTTTGCGGACTTCGTGGGATGTGGTATTCGGCCACGCTTCGTGGTGTGGTTTGCATGCGTGTGTGTCTGTGCTTTCATCAGAAAATGTGGAATTCGCTGTTAGAAATGGCATAGAATACGCAGGTCGCGTGTTTTTATGTTAAGCGCATTTTGTGCTTCCGAATCACTGTTCAAATACTTCAAGCTTGGCAACTATGCCAGTGTGTGTACACAGCAGCCGCCCTCTCCACCCCCGGTAGAAATATTGAAGGATAGAGAATGTCAAGGGGTGGGGGGGGCCGTCAGATGTGCTTTAACAGGATGCTACGGCGCGCGCCCTGCACAGTTGGGGGCATGTGGCACTAACAAACAAGCATTAAAAATGCAATAGGTCTCGCCTTTGATTAAGTTAAAGCCACTTGCTTTGCTATACAATACCATTAGCAAAGCAAATTACTTTAACTTAATCAAAGGCGAGACCTATTGCATTTTCAATGGTTGATAAAATGTAGCTTTGGGGGGCCAGGCAGCTGCAATTTGATGCTGGGCAGCTCATTTCTAAAAACGGACTGTCAAGCATCTTTTTTTAAAATGTACTGTACCAAGAACATCCACAATCTTGGAACAGCAAATGTAAAGAAATGGCCCCTCATCGCATAGGCATGAATTGTGACAAATGAGCACACATACATAATCATGGACCAGGTGCCATAAAGCTTTGAATCGTCCATGCACGTGTGATGACAAGCGTGCATATATATATATATATATAGATCATTGCACCTTATTTTTCACTGATGGTGTTCAGACTTAAATATTTTTACTTTTTTTTTGTTTTAGCCAATGCTGAACAGCACTGGCAAAAAACAGTGACAAAGCTAATAGGTCTGCACTGCCAAAGCCAAAAGGCAAGACCAGTTGGATTTGCCAATGCTTTATGGTGTTGTGGAATGTTTAGATAAGAATATGAAGAGAAGCGATAGAGCCATTATTTATCCCATTAAGGAGGCATTAAAAATTCTTGCTCCCAATACTTTTTGCAATTGTCAAAAATATATATTTTTTTTTGTTTGACATTTTCAATACAGTACACAGCAAACTGATTGCAACCAGCTTTTTCTAGTCTTTGCAGTACATTGTGATCTATTACAATAGTTGTACAGGAAGTATCCTCCTGTGTCAGCCACTCCTATCGCTTTATACATACCGCAGCCTCCCTTCACCCACTTGATTAAGGAGATCTATCTCTAAAATCGTCCTTTATTTTTTGCGATCATCTTGGTCGCTGTGTCAGCCAGATCCTCCCCTACTCCATCATCTCTACGAGTTAGTTTAATCTGCTGATCATCTGCGATCGCCCATTTCAACAGGTCTGTTTGCCAAACCAGGAGACTGCGTTGCTACCCAGTGTACAGCTATCCACCGCTTAGTCAACATCAAGTCAAGGGCTGCCATGTGGGTTTGAATTTTACGGCACTTCCTTTTCCTCAATCAAAGTTTCACTGGACCCTCTAACCGGAGTACTACAATACAAGACAGTATGTCCACCACTTCCCCCTCCTGGGAATCCCACAATAAACGGTGCAAGTCCAAGTCATGTGAATGAAGTCAGCAGAGTTCACCCCTGCTAATCACACAGGGCAACCTGTGTAGATTATTGTTAATTTGCAGGCATAATGTAAGTCAGGTGTAAGAAGATAAACTGATTTAGTTTAAACCTAATGTTGGGAGTCGCCTGCTTAACCAACTCTTAACTTTAGCCAGGTCAAATATTGTTTGTCCACCCTGGTAGGCTTCCTCCCAGCGCACCCTGGCCCTCTTCATCATGCCCCAGATACCACCCCCTAGTAAGGCTATTTGTTAGTACATTATTAGTCATTTACACTCCACAAACGCCAACAGTTGCTGCACAATGACATGCTCCTGTGGCCTTTCAGACAATGAAGTCCAAACCATAAGGGCCATATGTGCCAGCCTTGCATAATGTAAGAATTGGGCTGTTGCCATTCCAAATTGTTCCTGTGCCTTCTAAAAAGATCATAAATCTACCATTGTGTTAAAGGTCCCCCCACATACATGCAAACACCCTCACCCAATCTAGCAAATGTCATGTCCTTCAGCAGGGCTGTGAATGGTCACGGCTCCAGAGCGGTAGGCCCTCAGCAAAGGTGCACTTACTTACTGCCAGCTTTTTTATGTCAAAATTATTGTTTAATTTGTGGTTCTCACATAATACTCAGTAATTTTGAGGTACAGTGAACAAAGACTGTTCCCATGCCAACCCAACTATTAACAGACTGTGCCACTTAATAAAATGTGTCCTTTTACTTTGGCTGATAAAAAGTTTGTTAATATTTCCAAATCCTGCACAGGACCGAGGACTCGGATTCTCTTGTATTAAAAATTAAAAAGAAAATACTTTAAGATCAAAAAGTATTTCCTAGACAGTTACCTTCAAGAATATCTTCCAACCTTCTGGTCTTCCGCAACAACATTTCAAAGAGACTTTGAAAAATAAAGTGAAGCGAATTGAAGGAATGAACTGTGGCCCAGTTTAAAGGTACGGGGAATCATTTAATGCCAGAGAAGAAGACTGAATCTCCATCCAGTTATAGGGGTGTAGCCTTCCTATAGCTGGACTTCCAGGACATACTGTTTGGGGTCAATGACAATACGTTTTCATATTTATTTTGTCCTTGGCACAAGAAAGCCCAATCCCCTGCAGCACAAACCCTTTGGCTGTCAGTTTATAGTATCATATTATGGATCACGGAAGGGCATTACCTACAGTTATTGTAATATTTGTGTCCATATGTTAATGCTGTTCTAACTTTTATATAGGGTTCACTAATAGTTCATTGATAATTGGGGAGAGAATGTATTCTAACGGCTAGAGCGGTCAACCTCGAAGCTGGGGAACTGGGTTCGAATCTCGGCAAGGGACACTCAACATCCTGCGATTCTGGGCAAATCACTTAATCTCCCCGTGCCTAACAAAATGAATGTGTCTGTCTGTAATGCAACTGGTGCTCATGTAAAGCGCGCTGATAACTTTGGGTCAAGTTTGCGTTATATAAAACTCTTGAAAAAAAATAATTAATACAAAGCCTTTCATATTGTCGTATCGCCATGCCTGACCATGTCCCGGACTTCCATGTCAGGCATGGCAGGAAGGGGGTGCGAGGGGCGGCGCGAGTGCGCGTGCCAGTTAGCAAATAAGGCTTACGAAATAAAGACGGTTGTGAAACACTGCTCGTGTCGCGCCTTATTTAAAAGCGCAGGAAGCTAAATCTGGCGACGAGGATGGGATGTTAGGATACCCCCCTCCAACTATACATGACAGAAAGAGCGTCCAGCCACAGGAGGAGATGCGCAATCAATGAGCAGATGAGCGCTGCCGATCGGCTCAGCATTGCAGCCCTGACAAGGACCTCTTGTGAGGCGAGTTCCTGAGGCCCCAAATGAATGAATGGTGCACAGCACTGGGGTAAAAACTATAGTTTCTCATCTCTCCAACTGCATAACTGCATACCGGCATCCCGTCTGGTGGCCATCTTAGAGTCAGGCGCGTACCATAGGAAGACCTAGGTCTCACTCCGGCGGCCATTTTGAGGTCAGGCAAAGGAAAAAAGAAGCACCCTGAGCCCGCCAAAATAGATTTTGAAGCCCTACAAATCCATAAGAAGCGTCAGGAGGGACAGTGAAGACAGCAGTGTATCACCATGTCCACTCGACCTGACTCCACGCAGAATGCAAAACAAAGTCCAGCATCAGCCGCACTACAAGGGCCCATACTAATGGGGGTATCGTTCCTGCGTCCCCCCGAACCTTTGATATTAACTTCAGGAAACAGCATGGGCCCCTAGTGGAAAAACTGGATAGAAAATGTTGACGACTTTATGAAAGGCTCAAGAGTAGATGACCCTGACCATCAACTCAGAGCGCTAAAAAACGTAGTGGGCAAAGACTTTGAACAAATAATCAAAGAATTGCCCCCGGCAGACACTGCATCATATACAGACGTGAAGGACGCTCTGGACAGAAAATTTCTCCATAAACGCAACCTAGATTATGAACGCTACACCTTCAATCTCGCGTCCCAAGAACACGATGAATCCATGGGCGATTTCATTTCACGACTAAAGCGTCTGGCACGATATTGCGAGTTCGACAACTTTAACACTGAGGACGCACTTCGTTTACGCATCATCGAAGAATGCCAATCCGAATCACTGCGACGTCGACTCCTCAAAAATCACTACTCGCTCGACGACATTGAAGAACTCACAAGCACAAATGAACAAGCCGAAGAACACGCAAAGAAAATGGAAGCCGGGAAAACAGAAAGGCGGGAACAAGCCCTCAGAGTTCAATCCCAGACAGAAACAAGATGTCGGCCGGATCATCGGAGGCCTGTTAAACCCACGAGCTCGTGCCACGGTGGGACCAGAAGCAGTAAAACCCAGAAACAACCGCTGCACTGCTACCGCTGCAGCCTGGAATATCCACACACTGGCACTTGATCAGCCCTGGGCCAACAATGCCACCGATGCGGGAGAGACAATCACTTCAAAGCTATGTGCCAAACCAGGCGTAAAGAAACTAGGCCAGTCAGACGAAGTGCCGGGACACGTCACCACGCAAGGGCAGTGCGTGGAAGAAGAGACCGATCAACCAGCTCATCCAGGTCTAGCACAAGGGGTCGTATCGTTCTGACAGGTCGACATCAAGAGAATCATCCGCACTCACTCCCATATCACAGGACAGTGACGAATATGTATGCACGGTGGCCGACCCAGACCGGCTGAAGAAATACCCCCGACTAGATAATCGAATGGGAAACTACTCTGCCAAGTTTGTTCTGGACACGGGAGCGTCACTGAACTATATTTGCACAACGGAATATGAAAAGATGTACCCGAAACTGAAGCTAGAACCGGCTGCAGTGCGCGTCTACACATGGATGTCCAAGGAGCCACTGCCATGTCTAGGACGCTTTCCCACAACGCTAACCTACAAGAACAGATCAATTCAGGCTCAAATTCACGTCATAGAGGGCCGTGAAGCTGCTGACTGCCTACTTAGCTTATCCACAGCAGAATGGCTGAGGCTGGTAGAGATCCTATTCAAAGTGGATGACTCGCTCGACATGATCAACAAATTCCCTAAGCTGTTCTCAGGCCTAGGAAAATTAGCCAACGTCAAAGTTAAATTGCACATCAACTAGCAAGTTACACCAGTGGCCCAACACCACAGGAAAGTACCATTTCACCTCCAGCAAGCAGTCGATGATGAGCTTCAAGATCTGCTTAGAGCGGACATAGAACGATCATCTGGACCCACTCCCTGGGTGTCACCGGTGGTAGTCGTGCCCAAACAAGGGCATGAAAACAAAGTACGCCTGTGCATGGACGTGCGCGCCCGAATACAGCCATAGAACGGGAAAGACATCCCAGACCTCATATTAGTGACATGATTACCCACCTGAACGGAGCGACGGTCTTTCAAAATTAGACCTCAACAAGGGCTACCACCAGCTCGAACTCCACGAGAAATCGAGATATAGCACCACGTTCACCCCTCATCAAGGACTCTTCAGATATAAACGCCTCAACTTTGGCATCTTGTCAGCGGCGGAAACCTTTCAAGAAGCCGTTCGGCGGGTGATCCACCACATTCCCAACTCATTCAACTACAGCGACGACATACTTGTATTTGGCACGACACGTGAAATACATGACAAAGCCCCAGACCGCGTGTGCCATGCCCTTCTAAACGCCAACCTCACACTCAACAGAGACAAGTGTGAATTCCACAAGTCAAACCTCAAGTGCTACAGCCACATCTTCTCTAAAGATGGCATGAGACAAGACGAAAGAGACCAGCGTCACATCATAGCCTATGCCAGCCGCAGCCTCACCAACACGGAGAAAGCATATTCGCAACCGGAGAAGGAAAGCCTTGCCGTCGTGTGGGCATGCAAGCATTTCCACTTATTTGTTTACGGGAAGCGCTTCACCCTTATTACTGACCATCAGACCTTAACTACTATCTTTGGCAACCCACAAGCGAAGATGCAGCCAAGGATCGAGTGGTGGGGGATCCGCCTGCAGGACTACACCTACACCATTATTCACAAACCGGGAAAGGCAGAAGACCCAGCGGACTACATTTCACGTCATCCTCAAACATTGACACAGACAAGCACTTCGCTGGCTGAGGAATACCTTCACTTTGTGATTGACCAAGCGCGCCCACCTGCCGTTTCACTAGACGCCATTATAGAAGCCACTGCCAAGGATGCCACACTCCAAGATGTTATGCAGCGCATCCAAGCAGACTCATGGAGACATCTGGAGACCTCCCAAACCATGACTGCTATCAACATGCAAGAACTTTCATCCTTCAAACACGTCAAGGATGACCTCACAATCAGTGCAGATGGATTGTTACTGAGAGACAGGAGGATTGTCATTCCTCAGCAACTACGACAAGGGACCATCAATCTAGCCCACGAAGGCCAAAGGGGTGTAGTAGCCAAAAAAAGTGCTGAGAGAGGGGGTCTGGTTCCCATCTCTTGACCAGATGGTAGAAACCACGCTTCAAGACTGTCCGCAATGCCAACCAGTAGAGCGAGAAGAACCACATGCCCCATTGCCAATGTCTGATCTCCCGGATGGCGTATGGCAACAAGTAGCTGTTGACTTCTTCGGCCCACTAAAATCTGGGAAATATGTCATCGTCGTCATGGACAAATATTCTTGTTTTCCCATTGCACACCAACTATCGTCCACAAGAGCATCTGCAGTCATACCCATCCTTGACGAAATATTTGCAGCATGGGAGATTACACAGATATTAAAAACGGACAATGGACCAGCTTTCAATGGACATGCGTTCACAGAATTCGCAGACCATCTGAACTTTAGACATCGAAAAATCACCCACCCTATGGCCCCAAGCCAATGGGATGGTTGAGCGCTTCACGGCCACCCTGAAGAAAACAATACAACAAGAGGAACTGTCCCAGCGTGACTTACAACCAGCACTCAATTAAGTACTGAGAGCTTACTGAACAACACCAGACAGCACCACCAACAGGTGCCCCGCTACCCTGATGCTCGGGAGAACCCCGCGCACCAGGATTCCGACGTTGGACGCAGTCATACACTCCAGACCTCAGATCATGAGACACTAATGAACATTGATAGAGACAAGAAAGCAAAGATGAAAGACTACGCTGACAATCTGCGCCATGCAAAGACATCCAGCATCCAAGGAGATTGGGTACTAGTGAAGCAGGAACAGAGAGCTAAAGCAGACAGCCGATACCATGCTCACCCGCTACAAGTAGTGAAGAAAGGAACCATGATCACAGCAGCCTCCACAACAAAGAGAACCACGAGAAACGTATCACACTTCAAGAAGTGCAATCCAGCAGTTTATCGTCGAGAAGATGACACGGACAGAGACAGACACTACAGACCCAGAAGCAGACAGCCTTGAACAATGCCTTTGCGCAATTAACATGGATAAACCCGGAGAACAACAACCTCCTCGCCGGCCGCAGAGGACTACTCGAAGGCCGATTCGACTCATTGAAGAACTTTAAAGAATAACGATCCAAGGTAAATGACAATTTACAAAAAGGGGGAGATGTTGTGTCGCCATGCCTGACCAGGTCCCGAACTTTCGGGTCAGGCATGGCAGGAAGGGGACGGGAGGGAGCGGCGCGAGTGTGCGCACCAGTTAGGAGATAAGGCTTACGAAATGAAGACGGTTGTGAAACACCGCTCATGTTGCGCCTTATTTAAAAGCGCGCGACGCTAAACATGTTAGGTTGCAAGCTCAGACTGCACAACTGACAGTGGTTCCAGTGTAAAAATGGGTACACACGTTTGCAAAATTCAACAATATGAGGCTACATACAATGCTCTCAGAATGCTCTCTAATTAGATGCAAAAATCTACAGAAATGTGTGATTCTTTGCTTTCAAAATAACATGTTCACAAAAACATGCAACTAGGAAGAAAAAAATCTGAAATTGTAGGTTACATTTCATTGAAGCATCATTTAGTAAAACGTGTTGATGCATGCTATTATTTCCCCAAAATATTCATAAGGGAAAATCAGTGCAAACAGTTTCAACAAGATAATGGGAGACATGAAAATAGACCAGCACTGGCAAAGTCAATAGGTCTGATATTGGTGGTCAGCCTTTTGTTTTTGTCAATGTGTCTTGTTTGATATGTTTTTTGTAAACCTTTTTAGGAGCGGTTAGGCACTCACCATTAAAAACAAACATTGACAAAAAAGTAATAAAATTGTTTGGTCATAAAAAGCACATACTGTGCAGTAGTCCCTAGCATTGAACAAAACTACTTTGTGTGCCGATATGGTCTTTGTGAAACAGCAGATGCCAGTCGATGGATGGATGGATGGATGGATAGAAAATGTTAATAAAACCAAAAGTTCAAGGTTAACGCCAGACCTAATTAGAGGCCCAATTCTTAAAGAAAGTCACAAAATTGCACTGATGGTGTATGTCCCTGTATTAGTGCAGATTAACGGCTTTCATTAATTTACAAGAATTTACAGGAGGCCAGGAAATCGTATTCCTAGAAAAAATGTGTGAACCACTATTTTAGCATAAGCAAATATGTATGTGTAGATTTGCTTATGCGATAATCTGTTGAGCGTTTACAAGCTCACTTTCCCTCCAACCACTTTTTCCAAACCCTAGAAGAAGTTTTACTTGTGCCATTGTCAGGACTACATTTCCAACCTTTCTCAGAATGGGAAAGGGTTAGAGAAAAGATGGCAAAAACACCTAAATCATGCAACTTAGTAGGTTTGCACAGACTTAAGAGGGCATTACAACCCTTGAACTATTGCTTTACGCAACCTCCAGCCCCAGTATGTAGATCTGTGGAAAGGTGGCAAAATAAGTAAATTGCTAGAATTCAAACCCTACTATATTATGAGCCCTAGCGTAATCAGAAAGGCTAATATCAGATTTTATATAATGAGATTACTGCCATAATTTGTCACTGAACTACGTGGCACCAAAGGAACAAGTGGATTTTTTTTTTACAAGACAAGTAGATTTATGAAGCAATCTGTCCCATGGACAAGAAGATATGTCATTAAATTCCACACCCCTGCAGTTCTGTGAATTGGTCGATCTCACAAGAGGTTTGTACCCTAGAAATGCAACTATTGTGTCCAACAAAATGTTTACGCCCGTTACTGGAACAAGTATCTTTCTCTAGGCAGTAACCCGTACTGAGCAAAATGCACTGGAACCAATACAACCCCCATGAACTTAACCACTGCACAATTTTGGTTCTTCTAACATTATGCCCACCCCCTTGCTAACATGACAGGTCCCATCACTATCAGAAAGTACACCTTTGCCTTGTGTTTGGGTCTTCAGCTATGCAAGAATAACCAAGCACAATTGAGTTTTTGAGGTCACCTTGACTGTCATCTGTTGCAAACCAGAGATGCAGGAATATTAGTGGCCCTCAGATGTCTCATAGGATGTTACTGTTTCTTCAATTATCTTTATTAAAGTCTTTTCCATTGTATGTTTAAGCATTGTAGAGTGCCACATGTGCAAATTATTAGTATGTAGCTCTCACAAAATGTACCAATCTCCAAGAAGTAGCAGGTGTATTCCTCAAAAAGAGTCTCTCAAATATGCTGACCAAGCCGAAAAGTGCTAACTATCCATGGACTGCACAGAGAAGTGTCCATTCAGAACAAAGGACATTGATCCACATCAAACAAATGTCTTATGCCACACGGTATAGGCAGTACGGACAGCAATTTCCTACAACCCTTTAAATATGACTTTCTGTAATCAGTAGCGGTCATTAAACAGCAAATGTTGCTCCCAAAACTACGAGTCAGGTGTGGCCCAAGAAAAGTTCAAGACTTGACGTACGTTGCACCGCGTGGTTTGCTAGACAAAACGACCTTGGCTTCTGATGCCGACATAGGCTGGAACATGACTTGTTCCTGGCAGTTCTGTTGATTGGACTATAGGATAAATACAGATCAGGCTAACGTGAGCCTATGTGCTATAAAACTGGGAGTTTTTTGTATACATAGCAGATATGGGTACAAATACATCGCAAAGCCCTGAAGAAGTCTCTGTCGAGAGACGAAACGTATTGGCTACATTGGAGATAAGTGTGTGAAAAAAGCATGAGAAGAATCTAAATGAAGGAATGCGTTTTTATATAAACAAGCTTGGGTGGAGTCTGTGCACTCTGCAACTCAGAACATATAAAATGTGTGTCTATTTTATAAGAAATGTATGGGGAGTGCTGATCATCTGTTAAAACCCCTTCAGAACTTTACACCACAAAAGATCTCACCCTCAGAACAGGAGACAATATTTGGGAAAAAACAGATAGGGGATCCATGTACAATTTCTTCTCAGCTGGAGTTGGAGGCGGCTTTTCGCTTGTATGAAGAAAATAAAGATTCTGAACTCTTAATTCATGGTGAGCGGTCTATATTTAGGAATTTTTATTAACCTTTTGACTAAAACTGAGGTTTTCTAGAGTGACAGAGACCAGATCCAGAACTCTGATGCCTGATATATCTATAATCTATAATTCCAAACCTGCAGGTTTGTATAGAGAAAGCGCATTAAGAGGCGTATGCCTTCTGATGGCCTTTCGCCACCAGCAGGTGTGTTGTGCTATGTCTGTTAAATGATCTAGCCTTTGATTTTCTTTATTTGGCAATAGCAGGTGTGTTATGCTATGTCTGTTAAATGATCGAGTCTTTGATTTACTTTATTTTTTTTTTTAAAAAAATTTGGAAAAACTTTATTGTGCAGAAAGCGACATTACAAACGTAAGAACCACCAGGGCTGGCCGCTAGCACAGGCATGCCAAGTATGAGACGTCACAAAGCAGCGACTGATCCCCAGAGGCGCAGCAGGATTACAGAGTTATGTTCGGCAACGCAGAAGTTAGGCAGAATACTGACATTTTAAATTTTGAAAAGAGAAAACGAACAAAGAAGAAAAACAAAACTCAAGGCGAGAAACAATCTAGACAGTGTCAAGCGCCGACGGGGGGACCCCCCCCCCCCCCCCACCCACCAGGTAAAGAATCAGGAGGTCAATAAAGATGACCGGGGGGTGATTTACTTTATTAATGCATTTTAATCTTCCTATAGGATCATAAATTAAGAAATGTATTCCTACAATATGTTGTGTAGTAAGTCAAAATGGTTTACCAACCACCCCCATCCCTTCCCCACCCACTGAAAAAGTGTGAGGATATATGTAGCAGCACGATGCCCAAAAAGCTGTGGATGATATGAACCAAAAGGAGCTGAATGGAAAACAGATTTATGTGGGCCGGGCTGAAAAGAAGGGGAAACGGCAAACTGAACTGAAACATAAATTTGAACAAATGAAGCAGGACAAAATCACCAGATACCAGGTAACTTCAAGAAATTGAAAAAGCCACCTTAAAGCCAAGCTTTAGCATTAATGAGAACAAAACATTTTTCTCAAAAGATGCTCGGAAAAAGGCAGTAAAATAGACTTAGCTCTACATGTAGGCAAATCCTGAACTTCTTTCTTTAAGGAGAGGACCCATTGCCTTTGGTTGACAGACTGTGTACATACTTTTTACGTGTCGGCAACTTTTAACAGCTCCACAACCAGTTTTGCTGCAGGTCTGAATTTGCATCCTTTGATGCCACCCAAAAAGCACTGTATCACATATGGAAGAAAAAGATTAGATCCAGTGAAACGGAATAGATCACAATTTCTCATGTACATAGCAACACAGAGAATCCATACCGGTTTGTATCATGTCCTGCACAAGAGGTTTTCGGAATTATTTCAAAGACTGCTTTCTAAGATGAAAATGCTTCTTTGCAAATTGGATTGATTCACTTCTCAAATTCCTGCCAACCGAATTGCATAGTTTTCATTGATTTATCCCCCCCCTACTTACATCGGTGCTTGGGGTCATATCTCAGCCCCCCCACGAACACCAATTTACATGGAGGAGGTTTTGTTGGAATGGGGGAAGCTCGCGTTTTCAATGCTCTCTCCCTAGTGGATCCCTGCTTGAGGATGTCCACAGGAGGGTGAGAAAGTCCACTAGACAGTGGTTTTTTAGGATTTCAAAAAAGGGGGTGGAGCGGCCCACCTACAACAGTTTTTCTGCTGCTGCCCTTCTCTTCAGGATAGATGGGAGATGCGTACCTCCAATCTGCTTGCCTACAGGTACCAACAACCCCACTTTGACCTTGGGAGATTGTTTTATTTAGTTTTGCTAATAATAATTAAATTGTTCAATTATTACATTTGTTTCAAACATTATACATTTCCATTGATAATGGGTATAATGATATAAAATCACAGCACTACAAACAAGTTGTTGCTTTTCAAAATGAATTTTATATTTCAATGGAAATGTATAATGTTTGAAACAAATGTAATAATTGGATAATTCAATTTATTGTATTCTGCCTCGCTTTAATAAATGGAAACATTTTTTAACAGAAAACTTTGTGTTGGAACAATGAGGTCGATAGTATGTTTACTATGTTCATTAAGTTGACAGGAAATGAACGCTGTAACTTTAAAAGAATCAATTGCACTTTGAATCCCTGCCCGTGAACAAGGAGTGACTGAAACTCCGAAACACGTAGGGACTTGCGTTAAAAAAAAAAAAAAAAACACGTCTTTGTATAGAGGCCACGACACCAGTGAGTTTTTCTTTCAAGAACGGGTCACTGAATTGTGTGCGATATATATATATATATTCACTGAAAAAAACATAGGTTTCAGGGCGGTTATAGTTAGCTGGACATTTCACTCATACAAAACCATTGAAATTCCTCCATTATCGTTAGTTCTGCTAACTATAACTCGGGCGCCCGCAATCCACTTCGGATGATGTCACATAATACATCATTCATGACATGGTCAGTGACATCACTGATGACATCATCCAGTGAATGTGGTTTGATTAGATATTTAAATATATATATATATATATATATATATATATATATATATATATATATATTATATATATATACACACACACACACATATATTCCAACGAAAAAGAACCCACAGTTGGAGGCCCACACTCAAGGTGCAATCAACTTTATTTTGCCAGGCGACATGGTGAGCAACCTCGTGCATAAGACATAATTAGCCTTGTGCTGTTACGCCCACTGGGCGGGACTTTACTACAAATGCACTCACCTGTGACGCCGCTGCTCCTCAATATGCCTTCATGTGAACAAGGGCGGATGGACGCCCGAAACGCGTGTGGGCCTCCAACTGTGGGTTCTTTTTCGTTGGAATATTGGCGGCCTGCCCAGGTCGCGGAGTGCCCTCACCGCGGAAGAGCGGGTCCAGCGCTGATACGAGATCAGCACAGAAGGAACTTGGTGCGATTTTGCCTGGGTGAAAACGGCGTGGCAGCAACTCGGGGTGCACACAGACAACCCACTGGGGAATTTGAACATTGTGAAGGAGGTCGGGCGGTGTCACCTACTACAGAATTTAAAGTTTCAATCTGCAAGTACCATCATGTCTTGTGCTGTTACGCCCACTGGGCGGGACTTTACTACACATGCACTCACCTGTGACGCCGCTGCTCCTCAATATGCCTTCCTGTGAACAAGGGCGGATGGACGCCCGAAACGCGTAGGGATGAAAGGCTGATTATGTCTTATGCACGAGGTTGCTCACCATGTCGCCTGGCAAAATAAAGTTGATTGCACCTTGAGTGTGGGCCTCCAACTGTGGGTTCTTTTTCGTTGGAATATATATATATATATAGCAATCTGCATTGAAGAATGAGTGGATATATAAATATACATATCTGGATGGAGGATTTAGTAGCAGTGTGATTGACTGTTTACTTGACTAATTTATAGTGTCTCACTAAATATACTTGATAGTGACTAAACTGTGTGAATATCTGTATCACTGTCAGTTGTTGTGTAAACCTCTGCACCAGTTGGGTATTAGCTATGTGAAAGTCTATATTAGTTATTGATTAGTTACCTGAGTATTTGTATGGGAGAGTGAATGTGTGTGTGGTTCAGTGGGGGGTGTGTGACTGCCCAAAGATGTGTGAATAGTTGATTCAGTAGGTATATGAGGTTAAGACTACATGTTATAACAGTTGTTTGGGTGAGTGAATATCTTTATGGGTGTGGTGATGAGCAAATATATCTCTCAATGGTACATGTCCAACAAACTAGAAAAAAAAGACAGTGTATGTGACAGTTGTTGTATATAAAGAAATATACACAAGACTCGGTGATTGTATGAGTGACTGTATGGGTAACTGTATACTTGTAATAGTGATTTTATAAACACACTAAGTATGAGTTACTATCTATATGAATAAATGAAGTGGTGTTTGTATAAGTGTGTAGCTGAGTAAATGTAAGTATGATCCATTGTTTGCATAAGTGAGTGAGTAGGATGACTGCATAAGTGAATAGGATGTGTGCTGGTGTGTAATGTCGATATAGGTGTATAAGTATATTTGATAGTGTTCTACTGATCTTTGACAGCATGTATGAGTGAACCTATACTTGGGGGCAATGCTGAATGTAAAAGACTATTTTGGAGGGGGGGTTGTTGGGAACTGTACTGAGTTGTTGGTACGAAAACAATAAAAAATGTTTAAAAAAAAAATGTATGAGTGAATCTATAGGTAAGCGATTAGATTTGTGTGTAGATCTAGGAATCACTGAGTGGGTTTTTAGAAACTTGTATTGGTGTGTCAATGGATTCAAATATGGTACTCTGTATTTTACAGTGAGTGATGAAAGGTTATACTACTGTATGAGGAGGTGTATCTGATTGAGACATGGATGATATCATCAGTGATGTCATTTGAGATGTCATCAATGATGTAATATGTGACATCATCAGCAGTGGATTGCGGGTGCGCGAGTTATAGTTAGCAGAACTAACTATAACGGAGGAATTTCAATGGTTTTGTACGAGTGAAATGTCCAGCTAACTATAACAGCCCTGAAACCTATGTTTTTTTCTGTGAATTTCGAAGATTTTTTAAAATGCTAATTCCTAACTATAACATGTCTGAAACCTATAGTTTTTTCAGTGAATTTCAAAGGTTTTTGAAATGATAATTTTTAAATGTAATAATAGTTATATGTATTTTTTTTATTCTGAGTTTACAGTTTTTTAACTGATTATTTTTACATATTTTATTTTTTAAATTACATTATATATTTTTAATATAAATGGAAAAAAATGTTTTTTAAAATATTGAAACAAATGTTTTTGTTTTATATATTTATTTTAATATATTTACATTATTTTCTGATTTTTTTTTTCAGTTGGAATTACCAATGTTATCCTATGGAAGGAAATTCAATTTGCAGGTAAAGTATGTTCACGTTACTTTTGTAATCCAGTGCTGGACTCCTAGGTTCAGCACTGGGACCTCTATCTAAAACAGGCAAGTAATTACGTTTTTATCGTTGGCACGATTTTTAGAGAATATTTGTAAGTTTTAAAAAATCGACACTTGGAAACTTTTTCAGCAAAAAGCTGGCAATGATATCCTATGGAAGGAAATTCAAGTTGCTGGTAAGTACGGTTAGAATTACTTTTCAGGATCAGTAATGGGCTCAAAGATGCAGCACTGAGGTCTCTCCTGATAACAGGTGAGTAAATCAGAATTTGTAGTTCGGCCGATTTTACTTTGGTCCAGTATATATAGAGCCACTTTCCTACACCATCCCCTCCCTTCACCACTGTGTAAACGCGCCTGTCCGTTTTAAGTTGGGAGATTAAGTCCTCTTCAATCCTGAGGGTCCCTGGGGGCCAACTAGCCCACCAGGTACCTCCAGTAAGCACCACAGAGCTGTGTTGCAGAGAGGTGTAAAAAGGGGTGTGGCCTCTGAACACCTCTCTGCAACGTAGCTTCCTGGCGCATACTGGAGGTACCTGGTGGGCTAGTTGGCCCACAGGGACCCTCAAGATTGAAGAGGAATTAATTCCTCAACTTAAAACGCACCACAGGGCGTGTTTGCACAATGGTGAAGGAAGGAGGCAGGGCCTGAGGTGACGTGTCTGCAAACACTCCCTGGGGCGTGTTTTAAGTTGGAAAATTAATTCCTCCTCAATCCAGAGGGTCCCTAGGGGCCAACTAGCCCACCAGGTACCTCCAGTATGCTCCAGAGAGCTGCATTGCAGAGAGGTGTTCAGAGGCCACGCCCCTTTTTACAACACTCTGCAACGCATACTGGAGGCTAGTTTGCCCCCAGGGACCCCCAGTATTCTAAGGGAATTCGTTGCCGATCTGCAAACACGCCAGGGGGCGCGTTTGCAGAGTGCTGCAAGAAGGGGGCATGGCCTCTGGAGCGACGCCTTTTTTTTTTTTTTTTTTTTAAAGAAGGGGGGCTGTGTAGCCCCCCTTCTTTTTATCATTTTTTGGCCCTGGGGACCCCATCCCCCAGGGCCTGCGCCCTAATTAATTTTTTTTATGGAAAATTAGGGAAGGGGGCCCTAATCTTCCCCATCCCCCGAGGCATGGCCCTTTTAAAAAAATATATTTTTCATATTGGAGGGGGGCTGCCTTGCCCCCTTCCTTAGGCCATTTATGGCCCCGGGGACCCCATCCCCGGGGGACGGCTTTTTAAAAAATATATTTTTGGGAGGGGGGTGTGTGGCCCCCTCCTGGGCCACTTGTAGCCCCGGGGACCCCATCCCCCGGGGCTGGCCCTCTCCGTGGGGGGGGGGGGGGTCCCCAATCCTAATCCTTTATGGGTTCCAGAGTAGAGAGCTACTCGCCAAAAAGCTCTTCAACACCTCTTTAGGGGTACCAAGCACTATATAAATGCAAACGTTTTTCCCTCTTGTATCCCTCCACTAGCATTCTCTATCCCAATAACTGACTAACCTATCCACCACTCAAAATACTTTCATATTTTACTATACTAATTTTCAACACTAATCCTTTATGGGTCCAAGTGTAGCATGCTACCCGCCATAAAAGCGCTTCAAGACCCCATCAGGGGTAACAAGCGCTATATAAATACAAACCTTTTTCCCTCTTCTATCCCTCTCCTACCCTTCCTAATCCAAATAACTGACTAACCTATCCACCACTCAAATTACTTTCATATTTCCCTATACTAATTCAAAACTAATCCTTAATGGGTTCCGGAGTAGCGTACTACTTGCCGAAAAAGCGCTTCAATGCCTCGTCGAGGGTAGGAAGTGCTATATAAATGCAATTACAATACAATATAATACAGACAACACTCAAAATGGGCCCTTAAAAATTGAAAACAATATAGCAAATGTAGCTTCCTGAGTGGATACAGTGCTCCACATGAAGCTTGGGGAACTTGCCAAATACTCTAAAGGAGGCCTATTAAAACTCCAGATAACCTCAAGATCTGTACCGAAAACACCAGATGTGACCTCAAAACCTTGACACAGCAGCCCTACGGAGGCGTTTAGAACTAGACAATACAGTAGACTGTGCCTACAGAACTGGACAGCATACTGGAGGAGAGCTTTCAAAGTTGGACAACACTCTAAATGGAACCTCTGCATGCTAAATTATCCTTTTGTCTTCAACACAGCCTTCTGCTGTTTGCCTAATTTGAGCATCTTGGTGTTCTCTACTGAGTAATTGCAAAGACAAGGAAAGCTTGCAGTTCTTATAGTGAGGTGTACTTGTACTGCAGCCTACTTGAGAACTTTTTTGTACACAGGTGCCATAATGAGAAGCATGGTAATGCTGCGTTATCCATGTATGCCCTTAAACATTCACTTAAAAAAATAAATATCAAATTGTTAATGCTGGTAAATGAGGAAGAGTTCTCAGGTTTTCTTCGAGATGCCATATGCTTCCAGACCGTCACATCAGCAAAGTAGTTAAAGACTGTTGGTTCAGGCACTGCCACATCCACAAGTTCCTCCTAAGTGGTTTTCAGTCTCTGTGGTTGGCAATTCCAAACTCAAATACAAACAAGCATTTGCAATGCAATAGGTCTGTCAGAGTTAGAGCTATTGGCATTGTAAATTACCACTGGGAACAGAGAAAGCTGCAGCACTGTCCAGAAGACTTAGAATGGAGGAATTACTGACAGGACCAAAGAAGCAGCATTGTGTAGAAGACTTCGAATGAGGAATTACCGATGAGACCAGAGAAGCAGCAAGCAGCAATGTCTAGAGGACTAAGAATGAGGAATTACCACAAAAAAATTTGCAGAGTTTTATATAGCGCGAACTTGACTCGAATCCAATCAGGTATCAGAGCGCTTTACATAGCACCAGTTACGTTACATGAGGACACACATTCATTTTTTTTGTTAGGCACAGGGTGATTAAGTGATTTGCCCAGAATCACAGGATGTTTAGCGTCATTACCGAGACGCGAACCCAGTTCCCCAGGTCAGAGGTCGAGCGCCCTAGCTGTTAGACCAACTCCTCTCCCCAATGGGAACAGAGACACAGCTGCAGCACTGCCTAGAGGACTTAAAATGTGGGAATTACCGACAGGTTCAGAGAAGCAGCTGCAGCACTGTCTAGGGGATTTAGAATAAGGAATTACCACTGAGACCAGAGAAGCAGCTAGCAGCACTATCTAGAGAACTATGAATGAGGATTTACCAACTGCACAAGAGAATCTGCTAGCAGCAGTGCCAAGGGGACTTAGAATGAGGCATTACCACTGGGAATAGAGACACAGCTGCAGTGCTGCCCAGAGGACTTAAAATGGAGGAATTAATAACAGTACCAAAGAAGCAGATGCAGTACTCTGTAGAGGACTTAGAATAAGGAATTGCCAATGAGACCAGAGAAACAGCTAGAAGCACTGTCTAGAGGCCCAAGAATGATGAATTACCACCGGGAACAGACACAGCTGCAACACTGTCCAGAGGACTAAAAATGAGGAATTACCAATGGGAAAAGAGAGACAGCTACAGCACTACCTAGAGGACTTAAAATGTGGGAATTACCAATTAGACCAAAGAAGCAGCTAGCAGCACTGTCTAGAGGGCTTAGAATGAAGAATTACCGCTGAGACCAGAGAAGCAGCTGCAGCAGTCTAGAGGACTAAGATTGAGGAATTACCACTGGGACCAGTGAAGCAGCTAGCAACACTGGCTAGCGAACTAAGAATGAGGAATTACCACTGGGAACAGAGACGCAGCAGTGCCTAGAGGACTATGAAGGGGAATTAACACTGGGAATAGAAACACACCTGCAGCACTGCCTAGAGGACTTAGAATGAAGGATTACCACTGGGACCAGATACACAGCTTCAGCACTGCCTAGAGGACTTAGAAGGGAGGAGTTACTGACGGGACGAGAGAAGCAGCTAGCAACACTGCTTAGATGGCTTAGAATAAGGAACTACTGATGGGACAGGAGTAGCAGCTGACAGCACTATCTAGAGGACTATGAATGAGGAATTACAATTGGGACCAGTGAAGCAGCTAGTAGCACTGGCTAGAGAACTAAGAATGAGGAATTACACATTTGTGACCAGATAAAGAACAAGATTTACAGCCCTTTTGACAGAATTGGAGAAACAGAGCTGCAAGTGAGTGAAACATAATGAATGCTAAAACGAAAGATTTTGTATAAGGGAGCTAGCTAGCGAGTAAAGTCAAATTTCGAATATTCTTACTTTGACTGCTCAACTCGATCCTCAGTGATCCAGACTCTGTAATGAAAGCTAAGCTGCAAAAGGGAGAACACAGGAGAAATGGTGGGTGGGAGGGGAAAGCAGTAACACTGGTCAGTTGCACGTGTTTGCAACTTTTCCAAAACACGAGGCAGGCAATCAAAAAAAATAGTGCGCTAAAAGGACTGGAATGTACAGAAGTGAAACGAACCCTGTAACAGGGCACGTCGCTATGGGACGGAACGACAGACCAAAAGGAGGGACCAATGGGCTCGATTTACCATTCATAATTAATGAATTTAGAAAGGCACCCGGAACAACCAACGACACGCAATGGACCGGCTTGAATCTCATGTACAGAATACACCATGCCTCACAGAGAAGCGCAGAGCATTTGTGCTGCTAGACTCAACCTAAAAATGGAAAGCCATTTCAGGGAGACTTCTTAAATGTCAAATCATAAGGCTAAACCTGTCCAAAAAACCTTTGTTTGGCTTATTTTGTTTTACTTGAGTAAGCAGCAGCCTTCCCAGCTGATGTAGGCATTGCATAAACTTCCAGCAAAACCAAGAGTGGACTTTAAGATTTTACTATGATCCCTAAAAGTCTCCACAGATTTGTATCCAAATGTTTAACTAAGACATCTTGTAGCATTAACCTAAGCATTTACTGCGACTTGTTGCTAAATGTTTCTAAAACCAAAAGCAGGTCTCGAGGCACCAGACGATCCGTTCATTTTTCACTTCAGCCGAGAGAAATTTACCTTAACTTTTTCAGAGGACTAAATGAAAATGCTGGCTTTTTTTCTGGTTAATGCTCAGGTTTTTATTTTGTGCATTGTGCCATGAGCTCAGTCGTTCCTAGATGCGGTTCAGTTCACAGAGGCTGGTTATACAAAAGTGTGAACAGGCTGCTGGACTGTGCAGAGTATCTGAACCCATTTTGAATGAAGCCAATCCATAATAAATGTGACTCATTTTTGGACCAATGTAGTATGGCCCAGTCCAGAAATATATTAAGTAGAAGTCATTCACAAATGCTCAAGTCTCTCAAACGGGATAATAAACAACTTTCTAATGATTAACCTAGATTTTTCAGCTTAATCTAAGCGCATAAAGTACCATTCCAAATGGTCGGATGAGGCACAGCAAACCTCGCAAAGGACATCTTCCCACACGCTTCGCACCATTAGATTAAGGGGAACAAGCAAGTAACATTATGAGGTGAAGGGATTTCCCTCTTCAGAGCCTCACAGTTTTAGCCCCAAAAACACTTACAGAATCAAAGACAATTAGACGTATGTTGCTATTCACTGTTCAGACCTAAGCCCTCTATTGAGCAAGGATACATCCAGTAACGTCCATGAGAAACAACAACTCACACTTGGACAGCTTTTCAGCACCTCAGCAAACATCCACCCAGATTTAGTTTAATAACAAAAGGAAAAAAAACTCTTTAACAAACGACTTTAGCTAACAGCCTGCAAATAGGGAGGAACAGAGAAAAATACATCAGCATTTTCAATATTTACTTCCTTAAAACCACGACCACTGCATCTGCTTTTGGTTTTTATTTCAAGAAATACTGTCGAGGTGTAAGGCAACAGAATACAATGTTTTACTGCCGTGACACATGGTGTCCAAGTGTTGCAAACGGCCATGCAGATCCACAGTTTTTGCTGAATGTTTTACAAGAGGGCTACTGTCGCTCTAATGGCTTGGCAAACCGACGAGTATTGGTGCATTTTCGGCCAGCTCTGGTATTTCCGCCAACAACGTGTATATGTTATTATTTAAGCTTGTATATCGCAACAACTAGCCTCGCGGGGTTTCCCGGCGTGCTGGCATGTTATGCTCATCCTTCAGATATATTAAGTCAGCTATCTAGCTTTCTGTATTTTCTCATATCTAGGGCCCATCTTATTTTCTACAAGGCAGAGGTCAAACTGATAATCGATAAGTCCGATTCTGTCTTGCAGGTCTGTTGTGACAAGTCTAATCACTGACTGACCCTGCAACTTGGTCATCCTTTGGCTTTGGTTATTATTCTGGATAGCTCTTATCTAGCTTTCAGGACATTTAATTTTACTTTGTAGCCATATTTTCCAATCGAATGTGCCTCTTATTAACTTTAACAAAGCTAGGTGAGGTAACGTAATACTGGGCTTCTATCGCTTCTGTGGGAGCTCTGCTTTAAGAACTACTGGCGGGAGGTGAATCTCTCAATTTACTGGGGGTGGGGGTCATGGGGAGTTTGTGGACTAATTTTGCAAAGTTAGAAGAGCTTCGAACTGAAATTATTTGTTGTTGCGGTCTGGAGGTGTGCCTGGAACTTTTCAGTCCCTTTTCTTTCTCCACTTGTAGGACAGCGCCTGAGATTTGCTTGATGGGCACTGTCCAGGCATTTTGGGGACTTTCCATTCATGTTTATTAATAGCAGAAGCATCCCTTACATTCAGCTTATGTCCCACATGGTGAACTATTTGGTGAATGGGAGATCTCATACTTAGGGTATGGGCTGTTGAGTTTTCAATCAAATTTGTGCTATGTTAGCAGATACTTGTTGGGAGAGGTTCAGGTGCTGTAATTGTGGCTGTAATGGTCTAAATACTATAAAGTCTGATTGGTCATCCTTTGCATACATACACAAGGCTTACCTAAATTGTTGAGTAAAGGTTTATGATCATCCGTCATGAGTGGAATGGGTGCCCATAGCCAACTCCTTAAGTTTTGCACTGCCCATTATAATGCAAGCATTGGTTTTTCAACTAGAAGGTAATGATTCGGTAACTAAAAGCTTGAGACGCAAATTCCAGTATGTTTGCCATTCCTACTGTTCTGTGTAACTACCAAACCCAGTCCATGTTCACTCATCAACTCTAAGGAACACCAGCAATCTACAAAAAGCAGCTGCAAAAAAGGAGCACTAAGTAATTCAGCTTTAATTTTCAAAAATGTACGTTCCAGCTCTTCACCCTCCACACAAAATGTGTCATCTTCTTAAAGATGCCAATCAATGGTTCTGCCACAAAGGCAACGTTTAGTAAAATTCACATGACCGACAAAGGACATGACCAACTATCAGTCCTTGGGAGCCGGGGCATCATCAATTGCTCTCACCAACCCATACCTGTTACTGATGCCGGAGCACTATTAATACGACCCAGATATTCTAGCCGTATCAGTTCCAGAACACGCTTAACACTCAACCACAGACAAAGTTATGTAGCAGACACAACAACTCTTGGCTCTTGTCGTTATGTTCTTGACAGTCCTCGCCCATAACCAAGAGGTCAGCTTGAAATGTCAACTCTCCTTTTCCACCGCTTAGAAATCGTTCAAGGGCTCTCAGAAACGCAGTGGCAGTGGATGCCAAACCGAACGGAATCCTTTTAAACTGAAAAATACTGCCCGTAGTAACAAACACTCTGAATTGGCATAGTAGCCAGACCTTACATCGAATCTAATAACAAGATTTTGCTATGTAATAGGTCTTGCATTTACCAGACTTTGAGCTATTAACACTGCACATGTAAATAGCTTAAACTCTCGCAAATGCTAGACCTATTTAATAGCAAATTTTGTGTGTTTCCAAGCGCCCTATGCCGCATTCGCACTTAAGAGGCCACGGCCCTTTCTTTAGATGAGCCGCGTCTAAAGAAAGGGGCGTGGCATCTATTAAGTGCAAGTGCGGCATGCGGCGCTTGAAAAGAACTCACAAAAAAATTGGAAAGCAATAGATGCCTCAATTGCGCGGGTTTAAGCTATTGTCATTTACAATGCCAATAGCTCAAAGTCTCCTAAATGCAGGACATATGGCATTGCAAAGAAGCAGCCGCCATTGTCCCGGCTGCTTGGAAAGCGAAAGCACGCAAGGCGCGCTGAATGTTGCAGGAAAGCATGCCGTGCCTGCAGTAGGAGAAACTCATTAAAGAAAATAGAGCTTACAGAATAAATAACAGAGATGGTGTAACAACAGAAGTAAAAGGGCCAGTCCTCATGGGAGGTTACAAATGAAGACAAGGTGGTACTAAGGAGGGGCTAAAAAGCTGATTACCGAATCAGAAGCCAGCATTTACAAAGGACACAAGCCAATGACAAATATGGGTTGAAAGTGGGCGGAGCTTCAAGTGCATACTCTAAAACAGCATGACTTGCAGAGCAGCGTATCCACTGCCCAGGCTTGACCTAAAAACTGTAGCCCCCTCTAATTCAGCCACAGATTTGTTAATTTTAGGTAGGGGATGGGCATCAAACCAAATTGCTTGTGGGCTATCAAATCAATGCAAATTCTTGGTTCCTTATTCTCCTTTCTTGTAGCAAATGTGGGGACATCCAAGTAGAATGGTCAAGAGATTCTATTATACCCTCAGATTATAGCTTACTGAGAAAATGAGAATTCCTGCCTCACAATACAAGGACCGTCCTTCATATTATGCTCTACTGCAAAGGCACCTTCCATAAATCTGATATTGAGTTTAATTCTATGGGCAATTCCATACCTTCCTCAAATATGTCTTTGTGCTTATCAATTGTTCTCTTTAGATTAAGTTTTCCCTTCTCAAAGGTTCAACTGGTCCCTCTGATCTGACAATTTTCTCACACAAGCGCACACTCTAGAGTGAAAAATTTTCAGGGAGTTCTTGAAGCTACATGACAGGACACTTTCTACCAGTTAACAGTACTATATCCAACACACCTCGTAGTATCAAACCTAAAATAGTCTTCATTTTGAAAGCTACATACAATTTGCTGCAAATGGTAAGTCCTTGGAAATAAATTGGTAAATCAAAATGCCCTATAAAATCTACTCTGGTACTCTGAAAACCTTTGGTCTTTATGTTGGGCACAAAACTTGTACTCGTACCCTAAATCCAGACCCCCAGGGAATTCAGGCTTGCATACATTAACACTTAACATAAGGTTCTTAACACTACTTTGTACTTCCTGTCATCTGGTGTTTAATTCACACTGCTTACATTGGTTCGCTTCTTCATACACACCCTTAACTGTTCCATACAAGATACATGTCTTCTTGACAGCTGGACAGAATTTAAAAGCAGCTAAATGCCAGATCTGCAATGATAACACTGGGACCATTCTTCTGCAAAATAGATTTTTTTCATTGTTTTCAAGGACACTTTTGCAAGGTTCAATATGGAATCTGATCTGTCATGAGAAAAATTACAAACGATTCCCCTTTCTTCTTCAGAAGACTCAGCTGTGTGTGCCGCTTCAAGAATAACATTTTTGAAAGATAAGTCTTTCTTCCATGTCCTTTCAATGGCATCGGACCACATGTTGGGCTCTTTTGAACTATGGAATCATGTTTTGAAATTCACATGAAGCGGTTTTAACCCTGGGGGCAGATACATATAACTCAGATGTATCTGGTTGCTTTCTTTCTATGGAAAAAAAGGAAACCTTCTGATTAGAATACTTTTGAGAGCCAAACAGCTGTTTCAGGAGCTGAATGGTTTCCAGGTTGTCATCAAGCTAGCCCTTCACCCAATGTACAAATTGGTAAATGTTCCAAAATGAGTTAGCCCACCATGCCCAAACAAAATTCAAAAGTTCAATCTTCGGTTATGTTCTACACACGTTAAAAAAATCCGAACCAATCCTTACAGCATATGGGTGGCTCACTGGGGAACCCAAACAGTGGGGGGTACTGCCTGTCTGCGTCTCCTCCATGGTGAGAACCTTACGACCAAGTAACAAAAACCAATGAGGAATATTCAGTGTAATACAACACAAGAAAAGTAAGCATGTTGTGGAAATATGTACAAATAAAGGTTACACAATTCTATTGAAGATACTTAAATACACACTGCATTACAAGCAAGTAGAAATAGGAAAGGAAAAAATTAAAACATTGCAATTTTCAATCTTCAGAATAATCAACAAATCAAGACCTAGCGGAGGAATTAACTAATATCTATTAAAAAAATAAAAATCAGAGTGCACACCGCAGATGTGTAATAGACACTATATAGACACAGAACCCTAAATATACTACAGAATCAGGCGTACAACGCCCATAGGGCTGAAAGGGCTTTTTACATTTACTGGCGTAGTGTGAGAAGGCATTTCATGAAAAGGAATATAAAGTAGGGTTGCCAAAAGAAAAATGCCAGACATGTGTGGTTTAACTCCTTAACCTTGGCGCAAATTCCGCTGTGGTGCGGGAGTTTCATTGAGTGGACGGGGCCGCGTCGTCCAACGGACGTGCGCAGCACTACCAAGGTAGTGCTTGCGACGGCCTTTGGCCAACGCGCGCAAGCAACGGGTTAAAGAGCCTGCAAAGACCTCATCTTGACACTAAATAGGGTTACAAATAAAAAAAGTATGTATTCATTTGTAATGTGACTTTTCTGTCTTTGTTCCCTTTAATTATCAGTCATGGATCATTCAGGCAGCCCTACAACAGTAAAAAGTGCTTTCTATTTCCTGTTCGAAATATGCACGGATAAGTGCTGAAAATACTGCTTTAGGTGACTGCTAATGTTTGTACTGTCTGGGACATCAAAATAAATAGCTGGCAATCCTAATAATAAGACTGGAAGTTTGTTGCAGGATCAGCACATTATTTATTTCCTCTACCCTCGATCCCTGCTTAATGCCACAATAGCAATAGTTTAACTTATTTCTGAAACCCTACACCGACGTCAATAACAAGCTACGTTACTTCAAGTGTCTGGGAATGCACCCTGCATTCAGATAACCCACTCCTCATTCTCGCCCCTTCACTTTCATGCTCACCCTACCCTCACAGCGATCACCAGGCCCTCACAGCGATCAAAAGGCACACACACCGATCACCAGGGACTCACACCCACTCACACCGATCACCAGGCACTCACACTATTCACCCGCTCACCCTGCACTCGCAGTGATCACTCTGCACTAATAATGCACTTGCGCTGTTAACCCTTTACCTCATCCTGCAGTCACATGAGCACACCACTCACCCTGCACGCTTGTGACTTCACTCACCTGTCCCCCTCACTGCTCATTCTGCAATATCACTCAAACAAGCCCATCACTATCCATGCATTAATTCGTCCCACTCTGCACTTACATCCGCACCCAAATTCATATAGTCATCTCACTCAACTTGCAGTCATTCCTCTTATCCTACTCTCACACTGTTGCATTGCTCACCGTGCACTCACATGGGCCCTTCTGCCAACACACACAGCGCAGAGGGTTAATGTGCCTAATACAAAGAACATGTACCATGAAGATCACATAAATGAGTGTGAGTAAACTATGAAGAGCGCTATAAAATAAATTAAATGTTTGTCAGAAAGGTGCTATAGAGAGCTAAGGTGCATTGTTGGTGAGTGGTAGTGAGGGAATACACGGAGAAGAAGGAAATGGGGGAGGGGGTGCCCAAAAAGACTTTAATTGTGTACGACCAGTGCTAGGGCAAGCCCTGGCTGGTAGTTTTTACCCCCACCCCCTCACTCGAGGTTCGGGTCTAGTTGTGCCCTTGTACAGAATGCTATCACTATGTGCATTAGCAGTTACAGAGCTATAAAAAACACTCTGGCCGGGCTTGCTCACTAAGAAGGTGAAACGCACATAATAGATAGAGTAAGTCACTCCGGTGTGCACATCTCCTAACGCACAGTAGCTTTAAAGGAGGCTTGTGCATCACCTCTAAATCCAATCATTTAAAGGTGTGCGCATCACTGGGATGCACAGTACATTCAGAAACAAACTACTGAAAACGTAGTCGATTACTCACGTACTGCGGGTGCACAGTCCAAGTTAACACAAACTTTATACCTGGGGGTGGGATGTTGTACCACCATAAAATTGTTCTGGAAAGGAAACATTGGGTAGGTACTACAGCTTGATTCAATGGGCTAAAGGTCTCGCGACAGCAGATTGAAGAGACGTTTCAACTTCCTCAGAGACTACATGCATCCAGTATACCTTCAGTTAAAGTGCAGACGCCCAACACGGCCTAATTACCAGCCTGCAAGTGCAAGCAGAAGGGCGGCGTTAGTACACGGGTCACCCACACCTACAGTGCACGGCTCATGGAGGGACCTGCCGCGGGAGAAAGCCGTCGGTGCAATCGAACTTCAAAGGGATCAGATAGGAAATCTGACATTTATTACAGGTGGGGTTCTCTGGCTACTCACGTGCTTTGCCACCAGTGTTACAACTCTACACTGAGGGAATTGTTTTTATTTACGCAACACACAGAGCCGAGCAGCGGCATCTTCACAGGTTAGAAAGAGCACCGTCATCATAGGAGTCAGTCTTCAAAATTCCAGCAGCTCGAGCCACTGCAAAGGCCAAAGCAGCGAGGACAGCACAAAGACAACAGTGAGCTTAGGTTACCCAGACATCAAAAGCGATCACAGACCCCTGATCATTAACAATTTCGGTTTACTCAGTATTGCTCAGAAACTTTTGAAGTGTTAAAATAAATCACTCACACGTCGGATCTCACAATACAGTCAGTTGTCATCTATAGAGCCATTCGTGCACCCCTTTACAAGCTCTAAATCACCAACGCACAGCTTCTCGGTCCAACAGTCCTCAATGTCTGTCTGCCTCCTTGAGTGTTCTCCAAGATCCACGGTGCGCACCTTTTGGTCCAACAATTCTGGGTTCAGTCAATATAGGTAATGTATACAGGTACCCACCAGACACCTATGTAGCAGCTACTGTGTCACTAGAAGGCTTGCATCTGTGGTATTCCCGCTCACCCTCCAAACCAAGGCTCAAAAGACCGCTTTCCAGTCTGTGCAACTTCTTTACAGACATTTTTGGACAAATACCCAAGTTTAGTCTGTTATGTACTTTACTCCCAGGTCTCTTCTCCCTATTTATTGGCACCATCATAGATTTTATTTTGATTTGGGACAGGCTGCATGAAATAGGGGAATGTAGAAAACTGGTGTTCAAAAATGGAATGGGTCCACAGCCCTTGCAACTTACAAAAAGGCATTCTGATTTTGACAGCTGAGGGATCTTGCAACTTTTACCTATGAACAGGTCCCTGGAATCGGTCATACAGTCAAATAGGCAGACAAGGAATCTGAGACATAGAACAAACCAATGTTGCAATAAATGTTGTGCTTACAAACAACACTTGCAAAAACAACAACAATTGATGGACAGAATGCAGAACAATGTCATACATTCACCCCAGTACAGAGATCTGGGCCTAAATCCATAGTTTTTTTGCTCACCATGCCATTCCAGTTTGGACCCAGCCATATGCAAATCAGTCTTGACCTTGTGCCCCATGGGAACAGTCCAGCCCGAACTGCCTGGCCAGGTCCTCCCTGGACTGGAAACAAGCATCCTAGGACCGGTTTCGTGCTTTCAGCCGTCATCAGCCAGGATAGCTTGACTTAAAGTAGCATGGAGAGCCACTGGAGTGTGTGTCTTTTGCAAACGTAACACTGACATACCAGCTAGTGTACTAGCTTTACTCATGCTGTGAATGGAGAAAGGCATTAGAAAGGTGGTCCTCATTTCCACTGCATTTATTTTTAATGAGCCTTAAGGGGGCAAACAGAATATTTAATTGAGCTCTGTAGTTTAGTTTGATTGTACCACAATCTCAGACACAGTGACAAAGATGAACGTGTACGCTTTTTTTAGTTGTTTCTTAAATTGGTTAATTACTTTTAGTTTCAGCCCCTGAACTCCATCTTATGTTACTTATTTAAATATGTAATATCCAAGGCAGGTCTACTATATAAATGATTCACAAATAGCAACCATAGATACAGTTGCCTTTGGTGGATATCCTGAAAATGTGACATGAACCAGGATCCCTTGGCTTAGAAATGGCCTCATACTTCGCTCCTGTCTCCATTCTTCCAAGTCTCCTCTACAACCTATCTATACACCCCTCTTCACTGTTCCACCTCTTTATACCACTGTGTAATTTTTAAATTAATTTCCTGAACACTCTGCTCAATGTTTACATTTCTAATCATCGATTCTTTTGCAGATCCACCATTCCTAGTAATTCCCTTTTCTTTTGGGCCCTTTGCTCCATTTTCCTTACTTTCTTGTTTTTTCTATTTACTGCCTAAGTAGTGGAAGAAAAAGAAATACATCTTTGTATGGAAAATCCCGCACCAAAAAAAAAAAATCTTTTTGGTAATTCAACAAATTAGTTTTTTTGCAAAATGATAAGCACTTACTGGAGCACCAGCACATTTCACTGAAATTCAAACTTAACATTTATGTAAAAGTATTCAAAAGAAAACATCGAATTTAAAATCTCTCTCTACAGGGAGGGTGACTGCATAGACCTCCAATACAGATGTAATCAAGTGTTCCATCTCTATGAACCACAGTACTGGTGAACTTAATTTATGATTTGTTTGACTTCGCATTTTGTCTTTGTGGCATTTAACAAGGTCTTTAGTCTGCCAATTACAACTGTTTGTTTAGTGAATGCTGGTCATCCTCCACCACTAAAATAGCGCAGTCCTGTTTGGTATAACAATAAATACAAAAGGCAATGGACCCGCAGACAGACTAATGATCCCCTCATCTATATACTTCAGTTCCTCTACGAGAAGAGAAAAGCAGGCAATTGTATTATCATTCAGCACTATGTAAATCAATTATGGGCCTACGTTTAGCATCAAAAGTGACTAACATTGGAGGAGGAGCCTAGCGCGCAACCATGATGGACGCGTAGGCACAGAGCTCCCGAGACTCACGCAGCCTCCCACGATTATCCTGGATTTCATCCTGATCTTTTGAAGGAATACTACGCTGAAGACACCCCTGTTCTCAAAATTCAAATCGGACTTTGGGAAGTCTACTTTTTCGATCTTTGGTGGAGGGGCCTGCTCCGCGGCACTGCCCCGGGCTCGGGTTGGCATCTTCCCCGTGCCCCAATTGAACAACAACGGATCCGGAGCTTCGTGCTGACCCGTGCACCCCGGGTTTCACTTTCACTTGTGACTCTCCTCAGTGCCGCGGAGGGCGGGCGCTGGTGGAGGCTACGCATCTGAGCAGCCCAGAGGCTGGTGGGCGCGATCGGTGGTGGGAGCTGTCTACCACTGACTGCGGAGTGCCCCCCCTCAGAGAACCACTGCAATAAACGGGCACCCGGTGGCGGGTTTCCCCTGTCGTGGAATGGCGGCCCGACTAGACGGGGACAAGCTAAGGCCCAAGACTACCCGGAGAGGTGGCTATGTGCAAACGAATAACATGGATCGGTATGCCCATCAGAAGGGGTCTCCTGGTCCGAGTGGGCCCACAGAGGTGGCTCGAGAGGGTCCGTCATCCTCGGCGGAGCTGACACTTCACGATGTCATGGGTGCCATCGACGCCATGAAGGAATCGGTTGGCCAGCGGTTTGACTCTCTGGCCCACAAGCTGGACACTGTATCAATTGATGTCAACCTACTCGGAGCAGACCTTTCGAAAACCAGCGACAGGGTCAATTCACTTGCTCTCACGACCTCGGGCCTCACAAAAGATGTTACTGATATGCAGACGGAGCTACACAGTCTGCGGGCCCTCACGGACCTCTCGGTCAAACGGCTGGAGGATTTTGAGGGTCGGGCACGACGAAACAACGTGCGCATTGTAGGTGTGCCGGAGAGGTCGGAAGATGGGTCGGTGGATCTGTTTGTGGAGGAATTGATCCTGAACCACTTCGCGCCGAAGGGTCTTAGTAACTACTTCATGGTGGAGCGGGCCCACAGAGTTCCGGGGGGTCGACCGAAGCCGGGGGCCCCACCACGTCCCATCATCGCCAGGATCTTTAACTTCAGGGACCGTGACGCCATCCTGCAGACTTCCCGTGTCAATGGCCCGCTGAAGTACGAGAATGTTGACGTTAGCTTTTATCCTGACTTTACTCAGACGGTCCAAAAACAGCGCATGGGGTTTCTGACTGTGAAACGGCGTTTAAGGGACATGGGCCTGAAGTACGCCATGCTTTTTCCGGCCAAGCTTCGGGTTGAATGGGAGGACCGAACCCACTTCTTCGATCGGCCTGATGCGGTGGAGGAATGGATTGATGCATTGCCCCCTCGGCGCGGGGGAGATGAGCGGACCGAGGATGACGGGGGCGGCTCGGCGGAGCACCCGTGAACTACTGAACTATTGTCCCTGGTCAACCATGTGTTGAACTCTGACTCTGGTCGGGGGTGCCCTAGTACATGGGTCTGCATTGCCCTTCCTTCTGTGTTTGGGGGCTGCGGGGTATCTGGTGAGACTCTTCCTCCTCCGGGGGAGTTTTCTTTCTTTTCGTAGATCAGGGTTATGTCGGGGCGACAGGCACACTGCGAGTTGGGGTGGCTAGATGTTCTAGTGCAGGGGTGCAGGGTGGGGGGGTGTGTTACGGGAGTTGGGGGGTGGTGGTGGTGGGGGGGTTGTTGTTGTTTCAGGTTAGCTTTACACCAGGTGATCGATGTTCTGTGTTTTGCTCTCGGGGGGGGTGGGGTGATTGCTGTGGTTGGGATGGGGGGTAGGGGGCTGCATATTTTAAACGTGGAATGTCAATGGTTTGGGGGATCGTGTGAAGCGAGGGGTGGTGTTACAATATCTGAAACGTCTTTCTCCCGATATCGTCTTCTTGCAAGAGACGCATTTGGTGGGCAACTCTTGTCAGGCTTTGAATAGACGGGGATATCGTTTGGTGGCCCATTCTGGCTTTACTACTGGGTCCAGAGGGGTAGGCATTTTGGTCCGAGCCTCTCTCCCGCTGGAAATTGATGAGGTGAAACACGATGACCGGGGGCGTTACGTTGTGCTGGTTGGCCGGTGGGAGGGTAGAACTTTAGTTTTGGTTTCAGTTTACATCCCCCCTGGGTTGCAGACTACCACCTACGCAGATTTGGGAGGCCTACTGCTTGGGCTCCCTGAGGGCCTGTTGCTTGTTGGTGGGGATTTTAACTCTGTTGTGTCTGGTAGAGAGGATCGTCACCCGCCCAGAGACCTCCCTGGGGCGCAGTCTTGGTTGGGTGGTTTCATTGACACTATGGGACTGGTTGACTTTTGGCGAACGATGCACCCGGGGTTGGTTCAGTTTACGTTTCACTCTGGGGCCCATGGCTCCCTGTCTAGATTGGATTATGTACTGATGCCGGCCGCCCAAGCCCCACTGATTGGAGACGTTAAACATCTTGCTCGTGGCATCTCGGATCACTCCCCGGTACTGCTCCGCTTGGATATTGCCGCGGGAGCTGGGGGGAGGGTGGCACCGATTAACCCCTGGTATCTCCGTGACCCCACAGTTTGCGCCCAATTGGTGAAGTCCCTAGACCGGTTTTTCACGGAAAACCAGGGTTCCGTCGCGTCAGTCCTGACATTGTGGGAGGCCTTTAAGGTGGTGATTCGTGGGCAGGCGCTATCCCTGATCTCCCTTGCTAAAAAGCGTAAAAACGAAGAGGTAGCGCGCCTAGAGTCGGACATAGCTAATATGGAAGGGGATCTTGGGCGGGGAATCACGAGGGAGAAACTTCATGCCCTTAGCCTTAAGCAGTCGGACTACAGAGCGCTGGTTACGAATGCTGCGCAGCTCGCTAGTCGGGAACAGCAGGGGCGCTTGTATGATGTGGGTGACAAGGCTGGAAAACTGATTGCGTGGTTGGAAAGGAGCGAAAGAGTGAATTGAGTGGTCCCGGTGATTGTGCGTGCTGACGGTGAGCGTGTCACGGATCCCGGGGAGATAGTTGCTTGCTTTGCAGATCATCTGCGTGGCGTCTATACGTCGGTCTCTGATCGGCCAGAGGACGACTCTCGCCAATTGTTACGAGATATTACGCTGCCAAGCCTCTCCGTCTCCGACAGAGACTTGATGGACGCGGCGTTGACGAACGATGAGATAGCACTGGCGATTCGCGCACTCCGCTCCGGAAAGGCTCTGGGCCGAATGGTCTGCCGATCGAGTTATACAAGCTTCGCCCTGAGACACTGGCGCCTCATCTCCGGGCGATGTTTAATGCGTCGCTTAGGGTGGGCTCCCTGTCACTGGACCAACGGCTTGCAACTATTGTGGTTCTCCACAAAGAGGGGAAGCCTCGAGACGGCTGCGCATCGTATAGGCCTATCTCACTCCTGAATGCCGAACCCAAAATTCTTGCGAAGGTCCTGGCAAATCGCCTGATTACTGTAATTGGAGACCTGGTTCATCCGGATCAGTCTGGCTTTATTCCGCATCGCAACACCGCGTTGAACCTGCGGCGCCTGCATGGAGTTCTCGCAAGGGTCGACTGTATCCGGGAGCCCACCGTTTTGGCGTCCTTGGACGCCACGATGGCGTTCGACACGCTGGAGTGGTTGTATCTTTGGGCAGCACTGGCCAAGTTTGGTTTTGGACCCGGATTCATTAAATGGGTGAAGTTGTTGTATGTGGAGCCGTTGGCGCAGGTGGTGGTGAATGGTAGGGTGTCTGCCCCCTTTGTGCTCGGGCGGGGCACCCGTCAGGGTTGTCCCTTGTCCCCACTTCTTTTCGCTCTTGCGCTGGAACCCCTAGCGGCATGGCTGAGATGGGAGCCTTCTATGGCGGGTATCCGGTGGACCGCGACGTTCGAAGATCGTGTGTCACTCTACGCGGATGACATTTTGCTCTACCTCACCTCGCCGCGGAAATCACTGACGGTGATGTTCGATGTCTTGACCTCCTTCGGCCGCAATTCTGGGCTTGTTATTAATTGGGCCAAGTCTTGTGTGTATGTGTTGGTAGGCGACCTCCCCCTTCTCCCTCGCGGCTGTCCGATTCAGATCTCTCAGGCTGGATTTAAGTATCTGGGCATCCACGTTTCCCTAAGTTCAGCGGATCGTTACTCTCTGAACCTGTTGCCGCCGCTTCAGCGGCTTCGGGCGGACGTAGTCCGGTGGCGGAGGCTTCCGTTATCACCGCTGGGTAGAGCGGCGTTATTTAAAATGATGTCTCTGCCACGTTTTTTGTATGCCCTACAGAATACGATGGATGTGGTGCCTGCACGGTATTTTCGGGAG
Source organism: Triturus cristatus (assembly GCF_964204655.1). NCBI lineage: Eukaryota > Metazoa > Chordata > Amphibia > Caudata > Salamandridae > Triturus > Triturus cristatus. The sequence goes on along the minus strand of NC_140586.1, from coordinate 528,961,757 downwards.
GTGGAAAGCCTGCAGCGACAGCTGGTGTGGGATGGGAGACCACGCATCGCCCTTCCTAAGTTGACTCTTCCATGGTACGATGGTGGCATAGCTCTTCCTGATATCAGACGGTATTACTGGGCGTCCCAGCTGGTGGCGGTGAACCATGGGACGTATGGCCCGGCTTTGAACCCCGCGTATGAGATGGACAAGCTACTGTTGCCGGGGGGGGATTTCAATCGAATGCTTTACTCCAAGAAGGGACGCGCTAACCTCACGGGCCCCACGAACAACGCTGTCCGTGCATGGCACGGCGCCACTGCCGCTATGGGCTGGAAGGGTCGCCTGACTCGGGCGACTCCGCTGTATGCCTCTGAAGATTTGGGCGGGCTGTGGCGCCTAAGGGATTCGAGAAGTGGGACACGATTGGTATTAGTCGAGTCGGGGATCTGTGGGCGAAGGGCGCTTTTAAAACGTTCGATGTCCTTCGGGCCGAATATAGCCTGAGCGACAGGGAATTCTTTCGCTACGCGCAGATTCGTCATGCCCTGCTCTCTGCTTTTCCGAACCCGGCTGCTATCCCTGAGGCCTCCCCTCTGGAAGATCGTATACTTGATGGTTACTTGACCGATAGCACCATTTCCCTGATCTACAAAAAAATGATTAATGCTCGCGCTGACCTCCTCACCCGCCTGCGAGAAGTATGGGTCGCAGATGGCCTAGAGTTGGATGATGAGGACTGGGTTGCGGCTGTAGCCTCGCCGAGAGAGGTGGCCATACCCGCTCGCCTCAGGTTTGTGCAGTTAAAGATACTACACAGGGTCTACGTTACCGGTCCCCGCTTGCTTCGATTGGGGTATTCGAGCGATGGTTTATGTAGGCGTGGCTGTGGCCTGCTTGGTACCTTTCTGCATATTTTGTGGGAATGTCCAGTGGTTGTCCGGTTCTGGGCTAGGGTGCATGCAGTGATGGAAGAGGTCACTGGTGTGGCCCTACTACCGGAGGCGCGGCGCTGTGTGTTGAATGTGTGGGAACCGACTGACTGTGATGCGGCCCAGGAGCGTTGGGTGACGCTGGGTAATATGATAGCCAAAAGAGACATTGCGCAGCTGTGGGGCTCGGGTAGGTGTCCTACGGTGTCGAAGTGGAGAGAAAACATGGATTGGTGCATGTTACGGGAGAAATCCGTGTATGTTGCTAGAGGCAAACCCAAAAAATGGGAAAAGATGTGGGGTCCGTGGAATTCCTACCATGGTGACATATGCACGCCCCCCCTTGTGATTGCTTCTGACGTAGCCCTGTCCCCCTAGCTCGGACATTCCTGTTCCCGCCTGGAATTGGTACATGTGTGCTTCCCTGCCCCGCCTCCCGCCTCGCTCAAAACTGGCTTCTGCATGTAGTGCTGCTGAGAGGAGGCTGCCCCCCCCCCATGGGAGAGCAAGTTCCTGCCTATATAGTTTTCATGCCTGGTTTTAGTTTTGCTTTGGGTGTTTTGTTTTGTAAAATACTAAATCAAAGCCTTTCTGTAGCATGAAGTCTTGTTGTGGGCAGTTTAGTCGCACTCTGTGCAGGCTGCTCCTTTGTTCGCTGTATTGACTCTACTTCTTGCACACTAGCGGCCGGCCTCTGAGGTTGACTGCTGTGTCAAATAAAGGTTTTGGAAAAAAAAAAAAAAAAAAAAGTGACTAACATTTTTAAACTTAGTATTTTACATTGAATAATCGGTTAAAGATTTTACCTCACTACTTCCCATAGACTAGCATGGAGATTAGCTCTTGACAGTGCAGGTTTCTTTTTATTTTTTATAAATACATCTTTCCCTTCCCCAGAACTCAATCAAAAACAGTTACTAGCATTTACAAGAGTGTGCATTACAAGTGGGCCAATGCATGATTTCTTGAAGGTGTAAAGCAGAGGTACTAGAGTGCCAGAAAATAAGCAAAATTAATATTAAAAAAATTATTGGCCTTCCATTCCATTAACCCATACCTGAGAGTCAGGTCTTCATAGGTTTCAGAAAACTGTTGTGGGACAAATCCCAAAACAGGAAAATTAAAAAGCAGCACTGGCAAACTATGAGCTCAGATCCAATTAGCAAAACTCTTCTTCTCAAATATCTTGAATTATATCACGCGTAAACATAAATAACAGTAGTGAAAAGGCAATTCATTAATATTACATAACGGTCATTCCACTCATTACTTAATAAGAACGGTCAATTTGTTTGACAACGCAAGAGTGTACCAAACTACAACAGTGTAATTAGAACAAGCATTTGCAATGCAATAGGTCTCGCATTTATAAGAGTTTGAGCTATTGGCATTGTAAAATTACAATGCCTTTAATTTATGTTTTGGTTTTAAAACAAATAAAAGGCATTGACATTGTGCGTGCAGCAGTGTGCGGCGTGCAGCAGTGTGCGGCGTGCAGCAGTGTGTGGTGTGCAGCGGCATGCAGCAGTGTGTAGCGTGCAGCAGTGTGAGGCTTGCAGCAGTGTGTGGCGTGCAGCAGTGTGTGGCGTGCAGCAGTGTGAGGCGTGCAGCAGTGTGAGGCATGCAGCAGTGTGAGGCGTGCAGCAGTGTGCGGCGTGCAGCAGTGTGCGGCGTGCAGCAGTGTGCGGCGTGCAGCAGTGTGCGGCGTGGTTCGTAAACAAGAAAAGCAGACATCAAAGGAAGGGTGGGACGGAACGGGCATATGGGGTGTGAGTTATAACTGAAGTTAATTGTTGTAAGTGGGGATGAAGGAAGTGAGGCCGAGCGCACACTGGCGAAAGCAGTATGCTGCTTTCAAGTCCGATGCTAGCTTCGCGCTTGAATGCCTCACATGCACTGGCCATAAACCACATTCCTAAGGTCTTGTGCCCCTTACTAAATCTCTCTGAATGCGTGAGGCGGCGCACGCGCAGGAAGTAGCTGGTGGCAAATGGAATGCGCGTGGTTGTGTGCGTAACCGCCACCCGATCCGCCTGGGAAGCCTTTGTGAGCATTTTCTGAAGCCCCTACATAAGTCTCGCTGAGTGATCGCTTACGCGATAGCCAGGCGAGACCTAAAAAGTATGGTATAGGATTTTTTCTTTCTTAGCAGCAAAAAATAATAACCAGTATTTAACAAACAATCCTGTACTACCAAAGGTGATGGTGAATATCCTACAAGTCAATAAGATAGATAAAAGAATATGAGGCAACTGCCTGAATCTATATATATGGCCAACATAGCTGTACATTCTTCCAAAGTAGTTACAATGAAAATATTAATGGTTTAACACGGACTCCTATTACAGAAGCATAATGAGAAATCATGGTCTGTGTAAGTGCTACACACAAAGCCCACTTTTAGGGAATTTTGAGATCCTTTGGTAAATTTAGCAAAGTCTTAATTGGAGGAGTCAGACTACTCCACTAATATGCAACATATGAAGCAATATTGTGTACAGAATAATAAGAATGATGTGCAAACAGAATTTCAATGCATAAATAGAAAACATCTATGTGGTTTTTATTTCATAAACTGAAACTGCATTTAAAGAGTACAGCTTTATATGCATAAACTGAGCTTTTCCTTTTACATATTTTCATAAATTCACAATCAAATTGTGCAAAAGCGATATACTTTTGAAGTACTCCTTTTATGCTAGTTTATCTGACACACACAAAAAAATTATCAGCTGTCAATGTTTATTACATTTTACTTTTCTATAGAGGCAAGAATTTGTGGAAATTAAAACAACCTGGTATACAAACATGTATTGATGTTTTAAAAGTTGCCTTGCTTTTTTTTTTTTTTAAGCTCAAGATGATTAGGTTGCTAGAACATTTTCGTAGGTCTTCCCAAATCATTAAAAGGTTCCATAAAGACCCCCGAATAGCATACTAATCTTGCTAGGAGATGTTTTTTCAGACGGGTATGCTGACTTTTTGCCATCATCAACACACCAGCGACTTCACCCGTGCCGGGCTCCCCTCTTGTCTTACTGCCCTTATTGCAACAACAAGACACCATCACTCCATAAATGAGATGGGTAAGCTAGGAGTATGGGAGCATCCCCCCTGCTCCTGCCCCACAATAAAAATAAGACTTCACAAGTTAGTTCATTGTTAACAGTAGGACCCACCGTGCGTTACTCACTGACATGCTAGACTGTAGAAGATGATGGCAATGGAAAAACGTACACAAGAAAGTACTCCAAGAAATCTGACACAGTATGGGGTTCCTTAGTGGCTTACATCCCTGAAAGCCTCCCATTGATTGTTCATGTGCCCACCTAGATGGAGAGCTCTTGATCTATTCTCCTGCGGAGTCCAAAAGAGGATACCTGGGTCTGTTAATAATAGAGTCTCCCACCATGCGTAGATCAGAAATCACTTTAGACCTCAAAACATGCTATTATGATCACTGGACTGATGAAGGCAAAGGGATCAGATTTTGAAGTTGTTTCAAATACAATGTGGAATCAGAGGGGAGTTTTTTGAAGTAGAGTGTGCTAGCAAAAAAAGCTTACATATTGGTGGGGAAACAATATCCATACATAATTGTAGATACTTTACACGTCTTGATACAGTAGAAGTCAATATGGCTTTATTTAGGCAACTATTCATATGACATGGCTTGTATTTATATGGTCTTTATTATGACAGTCTATTTCCCTCGCTCTAGTTTTCTTTTTGCACTTAGGTTGATTCATGTTAAAACCAATAAAAATGATGTGATCATTAAGAAATAAAAACACATAAGACCAATAGGTTAAAAAACAGAAGTGGGCTATGGAATCCAAAAATGGCATAATTTGTAGGTCACATCTCATTCCAAGCATATTGACAACCTGTACCCATAAAAGCCATTATAGAAATATATGGAAAATGTAAATGTTGTATATCCTGCATATGCAACAATTGCCTGCTAATTGTGGATCATAATATTATAAAAATGTGGTGCCCATTTCTATAAATCTTTGAGTTCGCTGCGGATTGTGAGAGCCACGTCACTTGCTTAGAATGTGTGGCACGGTGTTGATAAATGGAAGTAAATCAGTCAAGTTTTCAACTACAGTAGACCAGAAAAGTGCAAGAAAATCAAAGTCCCCGCCCCCCCAAAAAAACAAATTGCGGCAACAAATGTGCTGTATTGGCATGCCAGTGAAGGAACCAAAATAAATATAAACATCAAGTGCTCCATAGCACAACAAGAATAAGACAACTCATGACTCATGAGAGGAACTGTTCCTGTGACCAGTCCCAAGGATCTCTGTAGACATTTTAAGAGAGCATCACACTCGTCAATGGATTACGGAAAGGTATTTCACGCTTCTGGCTACATAAAGCGAAATTGACTTATTTAAGGAAGCTCATGCTCCATACATCATAGAAAAGCCCTCTGGCATTCAGTAATCTATTCACAACCCTTACAAGATTATGGATGGGTGCAAACAGTGTACTTCTCTAAGGCTTCCGCAACTAAATCAATGGACCTTCCTGATGTCTCAACTTTGCAACAGTCCTTCATAAGGAACACAGCAACCTATTGTTCGGCCCCTTGCCAATCGGTCCAACGCCCTCTTGCTTTCCCCCTCCTTCCCAATGCTATATCAGGCTTCTAGGTGCAGCACTTTCAGTTTTACTATAAATGAATGAGGGGGCGTGGCTTTGCCTAGCTGCGGAATGGGCGCACATTAGAGCGGCTCCGCCGGCTGAGCTTCATTAATCCTGTCACAATCCGAACATACTGCCCCTGGAGGGAGCTTGCCCCAGGAAAGTCGCCGGGTGCGGCGACTTTCCCGGGGACCTGAAACGAAGGCAGCGGAAGTGTAAGACGACGGAGGCGGTTGCGAGGCCTACACGCGCCTGAGATCCGGAAAGCCGGGACCTCGGGTGAGGGCCCGATCCCGACCATCGGCTAGACAGCGCGGCTACGAGAGAGCGGCGCGGCGGTTCCTGGGGATGGAGTCGCTTCAGACACCAGCTGCCGGCTGAACGACGTGCGCGGGAGGCTGTGCACACACCACACCGGGTCCCTGGAGGAGCGCCGCAGGCAGTGTCCCCGAGGAGGAGAGGGCGGCAGGTGGCAGCGGGGCACATGTGAGACGTGCAGTGAAGATCTGCGAGGGCGGCCTGGGACCATTGGAAGCGGCCTGTTCGTGGCGCGGGGGGGGGGGGGTGTACGGAGACCGCCCCCGCAGCATTAACTGAGAGCGGTGGGGGGAATAATAATAAAATCAGAGCCAGGCCACAAGGAATAAGAATCGGGTGCAGCTATCCGCCATGTCACAGATAAGCGGGCGCTAGTACGACCGGAAGGGTGAACAGGTACTGTATGGGACAAGCGGAATATGGTGATGGCGCAGAGCAATTGTGGAAGCTGAAATATACACCCAACAAGGAGAGAAGAAGCACCATAAGGAGTTGGAGATTAAACCTCCCCCCCCCCGGGCAATTGGCTACGTGGAAAGGACTGCATGCACAATACAGTACGTGAGGCAAGGCAGACTGCAGTGCAGTAGAGTATTGCTACCGTTAGCCACGGGCTGCTCGGACAACGGTCTGGCTTTTGTGGATACGTGGCGGGGCGGTGGGCGCCGGATCTGAAGAGGCCGCACATTACTGTGAACCATTTCGGGAGGCCCTGGGGGAGCAGAGGAGTCGCTTCCTGACGAACATAGAGCCTGCTGTGTGCTGCTGGTGCCATTTTAGAAGCACATGAGAGTACCGTACCGGTTGGCAGAGGGTGGCTGTTCAGTACCCTAATAAAAGTGGGGAGTGCCTCGCGGACGAAGTGGAGTTGCCTGCCTGACCTGCTGCTTTCTGGAGCGGTTGGAAAAGTGAGGTGACGTCTGGGGCTGAGCCTTGCTCCTTTGTGGAGGTGACTGGTGGCTGACGGGCACACTCGACAGCGGCTTCCCAAGCGGCCAGACAGATAGCCTGTGTAGGTTACCTCAGGAGGTGGATAGTGGCCGGCCGAGATGGGGAAAAATGATACAAGACAGCCCAGGCTCACTTTTGATAAAAAAGCCACCAAAGCGGCAGAGGGTGAGACTAGTCCGCAAGGTCAGGTGGAGGAGGGTGCAGCTTCGTTGCCGCCAGCAGAAGATTTTCGAGCTATGTTTAAGGAACTTAAGGCAAGTATCCAAGGCCTGGATTCCAAAATGGACTCCCTAGCAGAGCGTATGGACCGAATAACGCAGAGGGTAGACAAGCAGGAAAATCGAATGGGAGTGTTGGAGACCAGAGTAACGGAGACGGAAGAAGGGCAGACAGACATGGCCAAACAACTACGGGAAATGAATGGTGTACTGCAGGTAATTCGATTGAAGAATGAGGATTTGGAGGCACGTCAAGGAGAAACAACGTACGAATTACTGGCGTATCGGAGACCACAGATATCCAGAACATGGAACGTTACATAGAGACCATGATGAAGGAGCTGTTTGGCCCCTCCTTATCTCCCATGTTCCTCATTGAGCGGGCTCATAGAACTCTGGGCCCCAGGCCACAACCAGGTGCACCGCCAAGACCTATCCTGGCGAGAGTCCTGAACTACAGAGATAGGGATGCGATTCTCCAAGCAGCACGGGAGAAAGGAGACGTGCAATAGGACGGAAATAACATTTCTATGTACCCAGATTTCACATTGCAGATTCAAGAGGCCCGTAAAGAATTCATGCCAGCCAAAAAGATTTTTCAGCAGATTGGAACTAAGTACTCGCTGATCTACCCAGCCAAACTGAGGGTACAGGGCCCTGGCAGGCCTGCCTTCTTCACAGACGCAAAGGCTGCTCTGTCATATGCTAAACAGTTGGCCAAGGAACAGAGACAAAAACCGAAGCCGGGGGATTCGAATGAGGCAGGCAACCTGAGCGACAGCGACTGAATGCACCAGCGTGCTGCACAGTTGGGACAGATAAGTCAATACATTTGAGTCACTGTGTTGTAATGCTTTAACTGACGGGGGCACTCGTTGATTGTAGACTCTAATGGGTTCGTCTGTCAAATTCCTTGGCGTCGCTATGGCAGTATTAATATGCATGTTGTCACAGACAAATAATAACTATGGCTCCAAGACCTGGGGCAGTCAGTGTTAAGCTTGGCCACCCTGCCATGAGTGCAGGGGTGTGATGCCGGCGGACCTACGTTCCCCACGGGATGATTCCCTTAAGGCTCCTTTTATGGGGCTACTGGTTACAAGTAGGGGTAATGGGGGGGCGGGGGGGCGAGGGGGGAATTTCATAACCTAATTGGGGGGTTGGTGTGGGTGGGGAAGGGGGGACTGGGAAGACGGGGGTTTGGGGGAATCTGCCAAATGCTATATGCACACTCAGAGGTCGTTGTTGGTCATTCAAAAGAACTTGTACATCTGCGGATGCAACCTGCTTGGCAGTCAAAATAGCATTGGAATGGAGGGGAAATGTAAGGATGTTATGATGGACCTGGTGTCTGGTGTGTGGGGTGGGAATATTGGTTCCTTGATGCACAAATGTCACAGTTAAAATGTATTACTTGGAATATCAGAGGTCTAAATGATCGTCGGAAGGCGAGACTGGTACATTTCTATCTTGCTCGGCATGGTGCGGACATATGCCTGCTGCAGGAAACACATCTGACAGACAGCACCGCAGGTTTGCTTGGGCACAAACGGTGGGGAGAGGTGGTGTCCGGGGGCTACGCCAACTATTCAAGGGGGGTGGCCATATTGTTGCGCAGAGGACTACAATGGCGCATACATCGCGCAGTGGTAGACAAGGAAGGGAGATACATACTGCTGCAGGGTACACTATAGAATACACCCACGATGATTATAAACACATATGGCCCAAATAACGACGACCCGGGATTCTTTCAGCGGATAGGGCACTTGATGCAAACACTTAGTCACACATCGGTCATATGGGGGAGGGGGGGGGGTTAGACTTGAATGTAGTTCTCTCGGACATTGCGGACAGGCAGGGCGCATCACGCGAGCACCACCCAAGAGCGGCGGAGACGCTGCATGACATTGTAGCAGATATGCACCTGGTAGACTCTTGGAGGATGTTGCGCCCTACACTTAGAGAGGGCACCTGTGCGACACATCATGGGGCCTGGTCGAGGTTGGATTTCTGGCTGTTGTCAAGGGATCTATACACCTGGGTAGCGGAGAACGAGCATCTACCACGTACATTCTCGGACCATGCACCTGTACAGCTGACATTTAGAGTGCCAGGCCCATATATAGCTCCGTTTAACTGGAGATTCCCATCTGGGGCGTTGCAGGACCAGGTCTTCAGAGAAGAATTACGGAGGAAGATAGAGGACTACTTTGCACTAAATGAGGGCACCGTAGACTCGCCAGGAACTGTGTGGGAAGCGTTTAAAGCTGTGATACGAGGTGACTGTATAGCACTCAAGACAGGGGTACTCAAAGACATACGAACTACATTGGGGAGGTTGGAGCGGGAGATGGAGCGAATACAGGCCTGCACCCCAGATCCTACTAATATGGCGAAGATCTGGTCCAAATTGTCGGAATATCAGGCAGAAGCGGAGAGAGGAACAGCGTACCTATACAAATCTGCACAGGCGCGGCGATATGGTGAGGGAGACAGAGCAGGGAAAACACTGGCGGGTTTACTTAGATAGCCTAGAGGGGCGGATTATATAACCGAAATACCCACGGAAGATGGCGAGTTAGTTAGGTCCCTGCCAGACATTTTTAATACAATGTCCCGATACTATGAAACACTATATGCGTCCAAGACTAACCCTCCCCAGGCAGATATAGAGGACTACTTGGACACTATGGCATTGGCATGGTTTAGCAATAGCGCTAGGCAGTACATGGAGATCCCCATAACGGTGGAGGATGTACGGCAAGTAATAAGTAGTATGCCAGCGGGGAAGGCTCCAGGGGCGGACGGGCTAACGGCGGCCTTTTATAAAAAGTACTCTGATATCCTGGTGCCGCGCCTGTTGCAGCTGTATCTGGAGGCCATGGAAACAGGTGCCCTACCCCCTACCCTTAGAGAGGCGACTATTATAACATTGCTGAAACCCGATAAAGATCCTAGTATGCCTGACTCATATTGCCCGCTCTCCCTCATAAATCTGGATGCGGAAATCTATGCAAAACTTTTGGCAAATAGATTGCAGCCCATGTTGCCACAGATAGCACTGCCAGACCAGTCTGGTTTTATACCGGGTCGATCGACTGCCCATAATCTGCGAACGTTGTTTTGCATACTGCACTATCTGGCCCCACATGTTCAGGCAATTGCCGCGTTGCTAGACGCCACGAAGGCATTTGATTAGCTGGAATGGCGATTCCGTTTTGTATTGCTGCACCCCATGGGGTTTAGCTCCTTGTTTATTAAGCAACTACAGCTGCTATATACGAACCCTATGGCACGGGTACGAGTAAATGGTCCGGTGTCGGCACCCATTGCCATAACCAGGGGGACGAGACAGGGCTGCCCACTGTCGCCGCTATTGTTCGCTATTGCCACAGAACCATTGGTGGCACGACTCCGCCAGCACCACACACACCGAAGTATTGGGTTCACGTCCAGGGGACTGCTGATATCAATGTCTGCTGACGACATGATAATCTATCTCACAAATCCTAGGGAAAACTTTGTGGAAGTCATGCGTGAGATTGTTCGCTATGGTGGGCTAACAGGTATCCAGGTGAACTGGACCAAGTCAGTGGTATTTCCGCTCACTGATGATACCACCCAGTTTGAAACAGAATACCCCATACAGTGGGCAGGTGAAGAAGTCAAATACTTAGGAATATGGGTGAGCAGATTGGTGCAAGATATATGGCTGGCAAACTACGGGAGGGTGATAGACTGGATAGAGTGCAAGGTACAGAAATGGAAACATCTTCCGTTGTCATTAATGGGGCGTATAGCCATTATTAAAATTGTGATTTTACCAAAGCTTCTATACCTGTTCGTGAACATCCCAATGCCGTTAAACAAGCACTTTTTTAGAAAACTGAAATCTCATGTATTGGACTTGGTATGGGCGGGTAAGCAACCGAGAGCATCCTGGAAGCTGCTGACACTTCCCTTTGCTCAGGGGGGTCTTGGAGCCCCAGATTTTTAACTATATGTTTACAGTGCTCAGGCGCAAGATTTGTTTTTTTGGCACCACCCCACTCCCTTCGAACCCCATGTAGCGATAGAAATAGAAGAGTGGCTCCCACTCCGCTGAATACGGCGGTATACCAGCCTTACAAAAGGCCTCATTTAGAAATTGATATGGTGGAAGCACTAAGGTGGGCTTGGACTGATATAGCTAAGAGGGCAAAACTCGAGGAATTATATGCGCCATCTATGTCGCTAGGAGGCAACCCGCTCCTAACTCCACTAGTAGACAAAGCAGTTACGCTACAAGCCACGGCACACGCAATGGTGAGGGGTGCAGATCTTTATCCAGATGATACATTTATAACAATACAACAGATGTGCAAGGATAGGGAGCCTACGGTGTCAGACACACTTTTGTATGATCAACTTAGAGCCGCCTGCCGCGCTCGTTACGTGTCTTTCTCACAGCCGCCGCCCGCACTACCAGCGCTAGAGAATGTGCTGGCGAAATCGTCGTCTCGCAAACTGATTATGCGTATATATAGCATCATGCAAAAGGAATCGCCGATCATGACGTGTACGGCCAGGGCTGAATGGGAGAGAGAGGCATGTATTGATATCACGGATAGGCAGTGGCACTACTGCTGTTTGCAGCTAGAACACCTATCACCCAATTATAGACTGCAGGTAATACATTTTAACTTTTTGCATAGACTATATCGTACGCCATCCCAGTTGCACCGCATGGGCATACACCCGGACAATAACTGTTGGAGGTGTGGGGCACCAGGAGCCACATTTTCACACCTGGAATGGGACTGTGAACAGATTGGGAGGTATTGAGAGGAAGTGTTCGAGCATGTTCGAAAAATCACGAAGCACAGGCTACAGGCCTCTCCACTGGCGGCGCTTTTAGGTTTTGTATTTGAGGTCCCAAAGAGCACGCGTAAACTTACGGCCAAGCTGCTGCTACTGGCGAAGAGGCAGGTAGCTATTCACTGGAAAAAACAACAGGCCCCTACAAAAAATGCGTGGGTAAATACTGTGGTTTATTGTAAAGATCAGCTGTCGCGATATTGGGAGTTAATGCCAATCAGATCCAGGCTGGCAGATATCTGGAAACCGTTTGAGGTTTGGCTAGAGGCGGGAGGCTCAGACCTAAGACGGAGATAAGTAGAAAGGTACTGGCGGTATCGCCATAAAGTAGGCTCAAAGTCATATTTCTGTGATGTACAGTATATGGTGTGGACGGGAAGGGGAGAACCTTAGTAAGATCAGGCGCATCTTGGAGCACATGGGAACATGTGAGCATATAGGACCACAACAGCCAAGTAGACTGTATGACCCACTGAGAAATATCATGGACGATTAAAATAAGGCAGAGGGGGCAGGTGGGGGGGAATGTTAGTTGTTTGGATTAAGTTAATTAAGTACGAATGTATGTCAGTAATGGCACTAAGATGATGAACGGGTACAGCGGAAGTTGTAATGCGATTATGATGCATCGCTGCCGGCCCGTTGGGTTGTAGGCACGCAAGCTGTGTATTGATAGCAATGCTGAAACCAGAGACTGGCTGCCGGCCTCCGGGCTGTGTGCTACGAGCCGTGTCAACCTAACTTTCCATATCAAATAAAAACATTTTTTTTTTAAACTATAAATGAATGAAGTAGTCTGCTCTGAGTTTCTGACCAGAGTACCCAAGCTCTACTGTTTAATTTGCACGTGATCTTTTCCTCGAGTCCCAGAGACAAGGTGGGACCATTGACAACCCCGGGACTAGAAACTGTATTACAAGTGAAATTTCCTGGTGAAGGATCCGTCAGTACCAGTTCAGGCTAGTATCACTTGGCGATAAAAAACCTTTTTCAACAGGTTATATGCACCCTGTGATACTATTTCATAGTGAAAAACGCAAGGACAAGAGGGAGACGATCAAAAGGTAAAGCACAAGAAAAACAAACTATCAAGGGAGGGAGAGGCAGGACTAATTATGTTATGGTTGGAAGGGCAACACCTCATTCTGCACTTGTACAGAAACCCTCAAAGGTAAAAACAAGCAAAGCAAGAAAAAGCTGAAGAAAGACAATCCAGTATTAACAGTCCGGAAAATATTACAGAGGTACACCAGCAAGGGCAAGCACAGACAGAACATCCATGTCATGTCTTGTAAACGCACCCATGCATCTTTCTGCACAATACATACCTTGCCTAAGCAGTCCAGGAGAGCCAGACGCCGGAAACGCTGCAGTCTAGTGCACACTACTCTATTCCATCCATGAGTGTTCGAGCGTGCCAGCCATCACTGGCACTCGACTGCTCTTTCCTTTCCTCAGCCGAACAGGAAATTGCCTCTTTGGGGTGTGAGCAGACTGTGCCAATTGGAGGTGGCGGGAATAGGTTGTACAAGCAGCTGCCTAGGCGTAGGGCACAGTAGCAATAACAGAAATATTAAAACAAAAAAAAAGTTCGATTGCAAAGCGTCCTGCCCAACTTAATGAGTGCGTGTCATACCGGATGAAGGAGTGAGGTCACCTCTGCCTAAGTTACTGGGTGCAGGTGTTAACATCTATGAGCGCTGACGGGGCCAAGCTCACACACGTGCTGGTTGTATGCAGGGGGTCACGGATACATCACTATTGCAAGCCGGTCAGTAATGCATAAAGCGCCTGGGGAATATTTTGACGGAAATGCATCGCATTGGGTTGAGTAGTGAAAAACAAATTTCGCATGAGGTACAATTTGCATTCAGGGAGAGCTGGTAAAACGTGTGGATGAGACGTGCACTGCCAGGGGTGGGGCTGCTGAACAAGTCAGCTCCTGATCCACACACACGTAAAAGTAATACTCGAAAAAAGCCACAGACAGGAGTTGGTGTTGCCCAAACTTAAACAAGTTGCTAAAAATAGCACCATAAAAGAAGAAAACGTCCGGCGGCCTAATGTTACAAGAAACAGGCCTGGCCTTGAGAGATAATGTGCAAAAGCGATTCACTACACAGAAAAGAAAAAAAAACAACGCGTGATCACCCTGCCCACCAAAGAACTTTCTTCTATTACTATCAAACCGACCAAAAGTAAGTACATTCAGATACATACTTCTACAGACCAGTTTATCAAATAAGCTGCTTCAGGTCCAAGCAGAACTAAAAGATTCACAAAATAAAACCCAGTTCAGCAAGCGCTGTAACAATTACACTGGATTGCTTAAACAAAAGAAACGTGCATAAATTTAGGAGTGTTATGAAATCGAAAGAAAATACAAGTGAATTAAAATGTGCACAGCGTTGTATTCAAAGAACTATTTATAATGCAAGCCACTAACCGAATTTTCTCTATTCGTTTAACAAATAAATTAACCAAGTAAAAGAAAAAATGCTACATTTCCTGATACTTCTTTTTTATTCCTCTCCTTTTAGATTTTTAAACTAATGGAGTTTCCTATAAACACTAAAGCATGGCTTGTTCTAACAGCGAGGATAAACTAGGAAAAGTCTCCCTGAAAATGTAATTAATATACAAAGGGCTGCCTTTACCTACCCCTGGTGGACACTCCTCTGACTAACCCACGCGAACAGGTGGGGACAATGTTTGCCTAAGAATACACTGCGCAGGCAGCACAGTATAAGAGACACATACATACATACATACATACATACACATCGCCCAGTGCCTTACGCCCCAGCAGGCAGCAGCTGTGTAAGCTTCTCCCACATACACATAACAGTTACAACACAACTAGTAGCAAAACACATTTCTTTGCAGCCCACTTGCAGGATGTGGTAGCTGGTCATTTTTGTATGCTATCTTGTACCAGTTAGTCTCATGTAAAGCACACTGTCAAGCTTTGTGTGCAATCTAGGCTATAAAAAAATCCGTAAGTGAAGATTCCCTTTTTCATGAGCATTTTGGAGTCTTTTAATCGAATAAATTCAAAGTGGGTAAATAATATGACAAGGACTCGGGGAAAGAGTCAAGTTGGAGTGTAGTGGGGTGTAACTAGCTAAAAAATGGAGGCTCCATTATGATCCTTCCAAAAAGTGCAGGCAGGAATCGGATTTTAATACCTCCGTCGGATTCACAGCAGTGAATCTATAGTAAGTTTCAACTCTCCCGTTCACATCAAAAGATTTTGCAGTTTTTTTATGCATAAGAACACAGCTCCAGAAGCTCAGTGCAAAACAAACCGGGCAGCTGAGTTTGGTGCTGTAGAATCAGTCAACGGATTGTCCACGTAGGGCTTCTGCCATAGCCCTGAACACACAACGGTTGCACTGCAGTGACGACAAGGGGAACACACGCTGGAGCAAAGTGCTCCGAAACAGCTGGAAAAGAGGTACAAGAGCTCATACACTCATGATACAGATGTAGGCAAAATGGCTCTCAGTGGCAGAATGAGCCACAAAAACTACTGCTGAGTCGCACTCAACCTACCTTGGGGAGCAGTCTATTCATCAGACCTGAGCCAATGATCTTATCCATGTGATACATTGACACAGACCAGTGGTCAGTCATTTAAGATTCAACATCAATGTATCCAAAAGATAGGGGCGCACCGCACCTTACATTTTAAAGAAAGTATTCTAACAATACATATTCGATTAAAACTACTCCAACCCTCCTGAGACTCATAAAGGGAAATTAAACTAACCTGTTCAAAGAACATACGCATCATTCACACCCCGGAAGGAGCCTACATAAACTCTTCCTCATTGTAAACGATATTGAAACGCCCCTTGGTGCACTCTGCACCCACGGGCTTTACTCATTTTGCTTGCGGTCTTTAATAATTTGCGTGCGTGAGTGGTATTTATTCAATGTGTTTTAGGCTAAGGGATATCAGCACTATGGTGCCACCCAGGTGAAAGTCTTACAGAAGACGCATCCAACACCAAGAATCAAGAAATCAGAAAAATTCTTTATAACTGGAATCACTTGAAGTCTGTGGACCTTGCTGCAAGGTACCGCGAAAAGCCAGTAGACCGGGGCTCCTCGTGCACGCGTGCGGCTGCGAAGGACCGCGGGAAGCCTCTACAGGGAAGAAACGTGCGTTGTAAAGAAACTGAACGCAGAGCCTCGAGACCATGACTGTCTCTTTCTGTAGCGGCTGGAAAATCAATACCATATGGTGCAGAGAGGGGGGCCTAGAGATTTTGATAGATGGGCCGCTTTAAGCCCAGTCAGCACATTTGAAGAGGAAGGGTTTAGCAGCAGCTTCTGTCCCGCATTCTTCTCAAGGCTCAAAGTGTGTTTTGCCATCCCTCTCTGAGGTCGTCTGAAACTTGGAGCGGTTTAGCTCTAGGATGCTCGTGAAGTGCAACCTTTTTCACTGTCCTCTAGTGGATAGGGAAGCGGATTGTTGCCACTGCCTAGCAGAACTCTGTGCTCATGTGTCAATCACAGTCATGCCAGAGTGCCCAATGTGCATCCAGGAGGGCAACATCCATACCAGATTTTCAAGTTATCCACATAATTTACATTTGTAACTAGTGGCTAGTCTGAAATTATGACATGAATTTGGGCTTAGGATAGAACGGCATATCTCTAATGACCAAAGAAGAACAAAAAAAAAAAAACAAGCATTGAAAGCGTGCGTCATCGCGATCGCTCTGAAAGCGAAAGTGATCGCAATCGCACACGAGTTTTCAAAGTGCTGCTGAAGGCTAGCGGTTCGCGCTTGCGTTTTTCAAAGTGCTGCTGAAGGCTAGCGGTTCGCGCGTGCACGGTCGCGTGAACGCAAGCGCTAGGCCAGCCAGCAGCACTTTGAAAACTCACATACAAAATGTCTCTCCGAGCCAGCGCATGCGCTGGGCTCAGCGAGACCTAAAAAAGAATAATGGACAATGGATAGGCTCAAAGCACACAAAAATGTGCTTGTTCTAAAATACATTACTTAAACTGATTCAAAAGGAAGATATGGGTGGCTAAACAAGATGGCTGATCGGACGTGATCCGTATCGGCTCCACCGCCATGTAGCTGTCACCGCCGGAACAAGAGCTCAGATGTAGCAGAGACAAGCGGCAGCGGGATCCTGAAAGGATAGTTCCACACAGGCGCTCAGACTGAGCACATACCTGGGATAGGAAACGGACATACAGGACCGCGAAACGGACATACAGAGCCGCGACCCGGGAGCAGCCGTGCTGGGCAGGATTGCACCGCAGGACTCTGGTCGCCGCTCTTGGGACGTGGCAAAGGCTGGGAAGTGCGAGCGAGGTCAGAGTGGAGGTCTGAGGCAAGGTGCAACCCGCAGGTGGCAGTGAGGGTCGGCCCAGCTCGATACCCACAACTGGCACCGCCTGGAGGGGCCGGAGATCCTGAGAAAACCTCTCCCGCCATTTTGAAAGATGAGAAACGGCACAATGGTGGTGAGCGTGGGGGCCGCAAGGAAATTGGACGGCCCATGCTGAATTTCTGAGGCGGTCGGGACCTTCCAATGTAAACACAGGGGCGACTCCATCAAGGGATGAATGCGGATTCCCGGCCGCGCCTGACTTCGACATGGCAACCATAATGCTGTAACTACAGGAGGGATAGTGACGGCCATTTCAGCCAGTGATCTGCCCCCTGGACCACCGGGGAGACCCTGGGACGCCCGGAGACAACCCTGGGGGCTGGCTTGCCTCCAACAAGTGGCCTGAGCAACCCATCGTGCCTGACCCTAAAATGGCAACCACTGTTCCCATCTAGTTAGGTGGGGGAAGACCTCCTGGCTGGATCCAATCGATCTCTTAAGGTCCTAAGCCAATAACCATCTCAGAAAGGAACTGAAGGGTGCGACTGAGAGGATCTGGAGTCACTGGCGGGCCTGGAGAAACAGAGTTCACACAGGAGTTAGGGACCGCATCTATGCCACCAAAAAAAGCTGTACCTAAAGTCTCACTTTTTTTGCACACAGAGAAAAAGCAACCTCAGGATCGGAGAAATACCGAGTTAGACATGTCGTTCACTAAAGAAGACCTGATGGCATCCCTGAGGGAATTCAATGCTGAACTGGGCACAGATCTAAAGAGCGACTTGCAAGCCTCAATGGAGCAACTTAAAGCTGACCTGACGGAACGTATGACCTCCCTCCAAAATGACATGGATTCCATAGGAACAAGAGTAACAGAGGTGGAAGGCCAAACACAAGATCTGGATAAGCGAATGGCTGACACCCAAGATAGAATGCAGGGCCTTGACAAACAACTGCAGCTGGCCCTCCTTTGACTTGGAAAACTGGCCGAGGAGAGAATTTCAGAATTAGAGGCCTGGAGGAGGGAGCAAAGGAGCCCGATCTGGAAGCTTTTGTGGACGGTTTCTTCGCAAAGGTTCTAGGGCCACGTCAACTGAAAATCAAAATAGAGAGGGCTCATCGTGTGGGACCCTCAGTACCCGGAGAGAGAAGACGTACCCACGACACCCTGGTCAAGCTCCACTTATTCAAAAGTTAAGGAAGCGATCTTACAGGCTGCATGGAAAAAGGATTCAATATCTTTCCAAGGCTTCTCCTGCGCGTTGTGCCAGGACTTGGCGCAATCTACCCTCCAATTTAGGGAAAGCTTCAGAATGCTTACGGAAAAGTTACGATCCGACAACATCAAATATTGATTGACATATCCGTTTGGGCTGGCCTTCGAACTTCACAACAAGACTCGGCATATCACAGAGCTCTGGGAGGGACTAAAAGTTCTGGGTCTACCAGTCCCTGAGAAGCAGCCTACTTCTGTACTTGCGAAAGGGAAAGCGTCAGTGCGTACTAAATCCACTCAATGGCAGGCGGTATCCAAGGGCCGTCAAACCAAAACATAGTTTGGGAGGGAGACAGGCTCCAGTTCCAGTCAGGATCATTTGGAAAGACAATGGAAGCCTGCTGAACTAATGAAATTTTAGTCGCATAGATTGAAATGGAAAGTAGCAACGTCCGCGGAGGAGAAAGGTTCTGATCCCAGGGACTCTAAAGGTCGCAAAAGACCACAGCCATACCAAACTTAACAAATGGGAATGCTATGTTTTATTTGCAGTAATAGACAGCCGGGCCTTGGCCAAGGCTCGAACCACCACTCTGGGGGACCCGTGGGCCCGCAGTCCAGTTTTTTTCATGTTTCATGTTCTTATAGTTTCAGGGAGGGGGGGGGTTATACACAGAGAGGGATGGTGGAGAAGCAAGGGAAGCAGTCAGCTTACAACACAACTTTGCAACTATGGAAGGGTAGACAGTGGGGTGGGGATGGAGATCCCGGGGGGCCGAATGAGGGAGGAGAAGGTGGGCAAACTAGTTGGGCTGCACCCTGAGGGGGGATATGCTTAACCTGGAGGGATGATCATTGTAACCTCATGGAACGTAAAGGACCTAATGCTCAAGCGCCACAAAATATAGAAATATTTGGTTGATCATCAATTTGATGTGGTGGTGCTCCAGGAAAAACATTAAAAGAGATCCGAGGAACACAGGCTACGGCACAAAAACTACTCCCTTATCTAGATCCTCTGCCTGCACCAAGCATAATGGGGTAGCGTTATTGTTTCACAACACCAAATTTCAACCAGAGGGTATAAAGACGGACAGATGGTGATGGTGAAGAGGAGGCTGAGGGGGAGGCTGGCCACCTTTATTTCGGCCTATACACCTAATACAGGCCAAGCTGCGTTTGTGACCTCTCTGCTTGATAGCCTGGGGTGCTTCGCGGAAGGCCAGATATACTCATAGGGGACTTCAATCTTACATGGCACCCTGAAGAGGACAGCACACACCCCCACAGATCCACCGGGGGAAGTTTCTCCAAACCCCTAAAACAAGTTTCAATCCCTGGGCCTCAATGATGCAAGGAGGACCCTCAACCCTGACGCAAGGGATTACACTCATTTTTCACACGTCCATCAAACGTACTCAAGATGAGATTATATTATTCGTCAACCAGGGGCTACTGGGGATCCTACAAGATGCAAAAATTCACCCTATTACACTTTCAGACCGCAGCCCGGTCTCAGTGTGCCTAAATTGGGAATGCATTGCTCATGGTCCGCCAAGATGGTTCTTCCCAGTTTCTACAACACGGGAAAGATTGCTCAGAGATGAACTACGCTCAGCAATTAAGGAATTTTTCCGATTGAATGAGCCACGAGCCACCTCGCCACGGAACAATTGGGAGGCCTTTAAGGCGGTATTGTGGGGGCAAATGCATCGAACTCATTGCCGCACCGAAAAAACAAAGAGCTGCGGAACGGGCAGTGCTGGAGGCAGAGCTTGTGCGGATAGAAACAGAACACAAAAAAATGCCCATCCGGATTTTAAAGCGCCAGCTCAGCGTCTTAAAGGGGAAACAACGCAATTTACACTAATAGAGTGGAATTCACTCTTCTGCAATTGCGCCGTAGCGCGTATGCTCAGGGGAACAAAGTGGGCATGCATTTGGCTCGGCAGGTCCAGGAAGAAAGGGAATATATAGGAGGAATTTTCAGGGAGGAGGAGGGATAGAATATTCTGACTTTGACAAGGCAAACATCTTTAGGGACTTCTATAAGTAACTCTATTGGGCAAATCCCGTAGACTCTAAAGCCCAGGTCAGCTATCTGGATTTGCTCACGTTGCCCCAAGTTCCTCCAACCTGGAATGAACGGTTGAATCCACCAATCTCCGAGGACGAGGTGAGACAGGCATTCACAGCATTAAAACTACATAAATCCCCAGGGCCTGACGGAATAAACAGCCCACTTTTACAGAACATACGCTCCAGAGATAGTTCCCCACGTGACCTCACTCTTCAATGAGATAGCAAAGGGCCAGAAGGTGTCTCTCTCAATAGCGGAGGCTGTGATTACGAAGGCAGGGAAGAACCCACAGCAATGTGCCTCCTATAGGCCAATTGCACTCTTGAATCTAGATGCCAAATTATATTCATCAATCTTGGCGGCAAGACTGGAGAACCTGATGCCAGATATAATCCACCTCGACCAATTGGGTTTTATCAAGGGGAGGCAAACTCACAACAATATTCGTAGGATGTTACATCTTATAGAAAAGGTTTCCAAATTCAAGCCGCCGGCATTCTTAGTGGGGCTAGATGCGGAAAAAGCCTTTGACAGGGTGGACTGGTCCTCTCTCTTTCTTACACTGAAAGGCATTGGATTTGGGGATTCTTTTATCAATACGATTAGAGCCATTTATGCAAACCCTCGCCTGAGAATACAGGTTAATGGGGTAATCTCTATGCCATTCGCCCTAGACCGGGGAACGCAACAGGGGTGTCCATTGTCTCCCCTGCCGTTTGCCCTGAGTATTGAGCCCCTGGCAGCTCGGATTAAGGCAACTCTGAAATCAAGGGGATCAGATTTGGGGGCGAGGACCACAAGTTCTCGCTTTTTGCAGACGACGTTCTGATGACACTCTCCTCCCCCCCGGTCCAATCTATGGGCCCTTCGGGACAAGCTGAAGAAATTTGAAGAGGTGACGGGCTTCCGAGTTAACCTAGCCAAGTCTTCCATATTAAACTAAACTTGACTCTTATACAAGGTGAATCTCTGTATCTGTTTTTTATTTTGTGGCTGGGACGTATACACGCGATCAAAATGATGGTCCTGCCGAAACTCCTTTATCTGTTCCAGGCACTCCCGATAGACTTGGAGAGAGACTTCCTTCCAGGGCTGCGCTCCCTCATCACTCGCTATGTAAGGCAAAATGGCAGAGCTCGCTTGCCATTTCACACGTTAAGACGACCAAGAAATGAGGGGGGTGTGGCGATGTCGGACTTTGGCCTATATTACTAGGTAGCACAATTGAGGGTGGTGGCGGAGTGGTCCATGAGGGAGTCAGACAAGTACTGGCTCCACATGGATCGGGCGATAGGGGGAAGAACTATTTGGGATGTCCTCTGGAAGCCTAAGAAAGACAGACCGCTCAATGCTTACTAGAGCTCACTGTAACGCCCTGAACGTCTCAGGATCATTTAACAGACACGACAATGAGGACGCAACCACTTGTGAAGGGTTAGTTCTTTTAATGAAGGCAAATAAAATACAAAGAACAAACAAAAGTTATAGTCACTGGAATCCTCCAGGCTAAGTACGTTACCAGCCCACAGCACGGATGGTCCTAACCGTCCTCTGCATATACGCCGATCCCGGCGTATGCCAACAGAGGGCAGAAATGAAATGGCCGACAATGCCAATCGGTAGGCTGTGAGGGGCACGAAGAGTGTTGGGGAGAATCGAGGAGTCAGGGAAACACCCAGCCGGGGTCTCTACCTGAAGGGAGCAGCCGCTCAACCTCTTCCTCAGACTGCACCGGGACGCGGAGTCACCTCCTGGTGATGCGTCACCGATACCCCAATCACAAGCAAGAAGACTGAACCGAGAGCAGCCGCTCGATCGATCCTGTGGACTTCCGAGTCTGTAACGCGGCAAACACCTCCTGGTGTGCGTTACAGCTGGCAGTCCCTGTGTCTCTGGTCGGGCTGGGAGTTACGACTCCAACCAGCAAAAGCGCCACTGCGCTTGGACTCAGCCGAGTCAAAAAGCGAAGCTCAATGGTTGACCGGTAGAGCTTCCGGGTCCTTCACAGGTGACGATGGGGCAAGACACGGCCCAGGGAGTAACGACTCGACCTACCTCCGTTCTTGCCTTACTGGAGCACCACTCCTGAACACTGCTCTTCACGAAGCAGGTACGTCGGTGTAAACACAATATCCGACAGCCTTGTACCTCCCGGTTCCTCCCTTTATAGGGCGTGTTTTCCTTGAGTTATGTAACAGCTCTCCTGTTTACATAAGGGCGTGTTTCCCTTGAGTTATGTAACAGCTCTCCTGTTTACATAAGGGCGTGTTTCCCTTGAGTTATGTAACAGCTCTCCTGTTTACATAAGGGCGTGTTTCCCTTGTATGACAGGAATTCTTGACAGTACATCCTCCCTCTCAGCGGCTCCCCACGGGTCCAGCGCTGGCAGGAAAACGCCGATGGAACAAGGAGACCAAGCGCGGAGCATGAACCCCTTCAGCCGGTTCCCATGAATGCTCCTCCGGGCCATAGCCTTTCCACGCAACCAGGTACCACAGCTTCCCCCTGCGCCATTTGGACGCCCGTATGCCCGACACTTCATACTCCACCTCCGACTCCACGCATACCGGCCTAGGTGTCCCAGACGGCTTGGAGGGTGCTGGTTTGAGCAATGATACATGAAAGACAGGGTGTATCCGCAATGACTGGGGCAAGCACACCTTCACGTTCACGGGACCCATACACTTGGTAATTCGATAGGGGCCCATGTACTTGGGATGGAACACACTGTTCTTTCGAAACCTCATGTTTCTTGTGGATATCCAGACGTAGTCTCCAGTGCGGTACAGTGGCCCGGGCCTTCTCTTCCTATCTGCCGCAGCCTTGTATCTTCTCTTGGCCTCTATTAGGACAGCCCTTGAGCGCATCAACGTGTCTTATGTGTGCCACCCTGTCCGCTGTGGCGGGAATCCTGTCCTCTCTGAACGGATGTAGAAATGGCAAGAACCTGGGATGTTGGCCATAGTTGCTATAGAACGGAGATGACTGTGTGGAGCTGTGAGTGGCGTTGTTATAGGCTATCTCTGCAACCCATAGCAAGTCGACCCATTCTTCCCTGCCCTGGTCCACAAAACATCGCAGATACTGTTTGAGCGTTTGGTTCAGGCGCTCGGTTTGGCCGTCCGTTTGAGGGTGGTAGCTGGTGGACAGGGCGGTCTTAACATGCAGCGCAGTGCACCAAGTCTTCCAGAATTGCGCAGTAAACTGCGACCCCCGGTCCGACACGATCACCCCAGGTAATCCATGCAGTCGTACCACATTCTTTAGGAGTAGTGACGCCAATTCCCCGGCCGTAGGGACTCTCTTGCAGGGGATGAAGTGCCCCATTTTCGTCAAGTAATCCACCACCACCAGTATTGCCGTCATCCCCTGGTCTACCGGTAGGCCCACCACGAAGTCCAGTGATATGCTATCCCATGGTCTATCCGGGGTCGGAAGTGGATGTAAGAGCCCTTGGGTTCGGCCATGGTCGGCCTTCATGGTAGCACACGTAGGACACTCCTGTCCCCACCTCCTGACATCCACTCTCATGGTTGGCCACCAGAAATGCCGTCCCATGCTAGCCACCGTTTTTTCAAAGCCCAAATGACCTGCGCATGGAGAGTCATGGCACCAGATGAATGCTTGTTTCCTTAGCCTAGGCGTGGGTATCAATAGGCACCTGCCCTTCAGGGGTATCCCGTCCTTCAGCTGCCATTCTCTGTGACTGAGGAGCCACCTCCGCCATGCGAATGACCTGATCCCTCTCTTTATTCCCCTCAGGAAAGTATCCGGTTAGATAACCCCCAATACCATCCTCGGGGAAATGATGGAACGCTCGGTTGCAGGCAATGGTTCCTTAACTGCAGATTGACGGGACAGGGCGTCCGCCTTCCGGTTTTCCGTCCCCGGCCGATATGTGATGCGGAAGTTGAACCCCGCAAAGAAGATCATCCACCGCAGCTGCCTGGGAGAAAGGTGTCTAGTGGCCGTCATGAACTGTAGGTTCCGATGGTCCGTGTACACCGATACCACATGTCTTGCCCCCATCAACCAATGCCTCCATTCGGTGAAGGCGTCCTTGATTGCGAGAAGCTCCTTCTCCGCAATATGGTAGTTGCGTTCGGCGTCGTTGAGTTTGCGGGACATGTACGCAACGGGATGAAGCACCCCTGTGTCGTGGTTGCGTTGGGACAAGATAGCCCCCAGCGCCACATCCGACGCGTCCGCTTCCACCACGTAGGGGAGATCCGGATCGGGGTGAGCCAACACCGGCGCCTTACCAAAGGCGCTTTTCAGGGCCTCAAAGGCTTTGTTCGCTTCAGGGGACCAGACAAACTCCTTGGACTTCCTCAGTAGCTGTGTGATTGGGGCCACCACTCCTGAAAATCCATCTATAAACCGCCTGTAAAAGTTGGCGAAGCCAATGAAACTTTGGACGTCCTTCACGCTTTGGGGCACCGGCCATTCTTTCACCGCCTTGATCTTTCGTTCTGCCATCTCCTGTCCCTCTGGACTCAGCATCACTCCGAGGAATTCCACGGATGTGACGTGGAAGTCACACTTGCTGAGTTTACAAAACAGCATGTTTTCCCTCAGCTTTTGGAGCACAGCTTTGACGTGGTGTACGTGCTCCTCCACACTGGACGAATAGATGAGGATGTCGTCGATATATACGACCACGTAGATATCCAACTCCTCTCTGAATACCTCATTCAAAAAGTACTGAAAGGCTGCCGGGGCGTTGCACAGACCGAACGGCATGACGAGGTACTCAAAAAGGCCGAACCTGGTCTTAAAGGCGGTCTTCCACTCGTCTCCGTCCCTCATGCGCACCAGATGGTATGCCCCTTTCAAATCCAACTTGGTGTATATACGAGCTTTCTTGACCTGTTCCAGAAGTACACTGATGAGAGGCAAGGGGTACCGATTTTTTATGGTTATCGCATTCAATGCCCTAAAGTCCACACAGGCTCTCAGCTCCCCATTAGCCTTCGGGATGAAGAAGAGTGGCGAGGCGGCCGGAGACTTGGACGGGCGGATGAATCCTAGCCTGAGGAGTTTATCCAGGTACCCCCGGAGATGCACGTTTTCAGGCTCCGTCAGGGCATACAGCCTGCCGCTGGGAACGCTGGCCCCTGGCACCAGGTCGATCTGGCAGTCAAACTGTCTATGTGGTGGTAGCACTTCCGCCTTCACCTCATCAAATACATCCTCAAAACTGTGATAAGCCTGGGGGAGAGCCACATCTTTTTCTGCCGCTGTAGCCACCGTCTGACTCCCGCTCTCATCTGCGTCAAGGGATTCCGTTCTTATTCCACAATGCAGGATGCAATACGGTGACGTCATTTCGATGCGATGTGTTGGCCAATCCACAAAGGGGTTGTGTTTCTGTAGCCACGGCAATCCCAATATGACGCCATATTGGGGCGCTCGGATGATGTTAAAATCGATTTGTTCCAAATGGTTCCTCCCATATCTCATCGGAAGGACCCCCGTGTGCTGTCCGATGGGCCCAGTCACCAATCGCCTTCCGTCTACCGCATAGACGTCTTCGGGTACTGCTTTGGGAAGAAGCACTAGCCCTAGCCTGCATGCCTCGTTGTGGTCCATAAACATGCCAGTGGCCCCTGAATCCACCATGGCCACAACGGGTATCCACTGGTCATGCACTCCCACGTGCACCGTGATAAACAGGTGTCGTTGTCCCTTAGTGACCGAGTTGGAAAGTGAAGGGATGGATGAGTGACTCCGAGATGCCCCTTCTCTGGTCTTGGAGTCCTCTAGTTTTCCGCCGGTATGTCCACCACGGCTGTTACCGACCGGTTGGCCCGATAACGTGACGTCTTCGGTTTGGCAGGGCATTCACGTACGTAGTGGCCTTTTTTGCCACAATATAGGCACAATCCTTGTTTACGGCGTGACTCTTTCTCCGTGGCTGTGAGGCTCGCTCGTATTGTGCTGATGTCCATGGGTTCTCCCTTGGATGCGGTGGAAGTTTCAGGACTTCCCACCGTCACATAAGATGGAAGGGATTTTCCTTTTCTCCCATGATCCCCCTTTCTTTCACTTAGCCTATGTTCCAGCCGTAATACCAGGTTGATAAGGCCCTCGCATGTCTTGGGTTGAGGGTCAATATGAGCCACGGCGTCCTTGAGCTCATCGCACAGCCCTTGATGGAAGAGTGCCGTCTGTTTAGCAACAGGCCACTTGGTTTCCGCAACCAGCCTTCGGAACGCGTTGAGATACTGCACCAGGTCGTTGGATCCCTGTCCCAACTCAAGCATTTCACGGTCCGCCGTGTACGAGTCAGCCCTTCTGTCGAATACCTTCAGGAATTCCTCGCGAAAAGCACCCCAATCACATAAGAGGGGGTCGTCCCTGCTCACCAGAGGTACGGCCCATTGTGCCGCGTTTCCAGCCAAATAGGATATAAGGAAAGCCACACGAGCCTGACTCGTGGGGAACGCCTTTGGTTTGCACGATAAATGTAGCGCCACTTGTGTGAGGAATACCTGCTCTGTGTTCGGATCCCCACTGTACCTCTCTGGTGTTGCCAAGGGGATGGCTACCGGCATTTCCACTACTACCGCAGGGGTCTGGTTCGTGAGGGAGGTGCTGGGCGTGAGCGGGTCCAATTGGATAGCATCCAGTCTGGCTTTTACATCGGCTGTTTCTTGCCTAGAGGCAGCCACTTCAACTTGCATGGCCGCTAAAGCAGCCAGCACATCATCAAGTGTTGCCATGTCTGTTATCGACCGGGAGACAGTTAGTGTTATTAAGGTCGGATATTTTGTAACGCCCTGAACGTCTCAGGATCGTTTAACAGACACGACAATGAGGACGCAACCACTTGTGAAGGGTTAGTTCTTTTAATGAAGGCAAATAAAATACAAAGAACAAACAAAAGTTATAGTCACTGGAATCCTCCAGGCTAAGTACGTTACCAGCCCACAGCACGGATGGTCCTAACCGTCCTCTGCATATACGCCGATCCCGGCGTATGCCAACAGAGGGCAGAAATGAAATGGCCGACAATGCCAATCGGTAGGCTGTGAGGGGCACGAAGAGTGTTGGGGAGAATCGAGGAGTCAGGGAAACACCCAGCCGGGGTCTCTACCTGAAGGGAGCAGCCGCTCAACCTCTTCCTCAGACTGCACCGGGACGCGGAGTCACCTCCTGGTGATGCGTCACCGATACCCCAATCACAAGCAAGAAGACTAAACCGAGAGCAGCCGCTCGATCGATCCTGTGGACTTCCGAGTCTGTAACGCGGCAAACACCTCCTGGTGTGCGTTACAGCTGGCAGTCCCTGTGTCTCTGGTCGGGCTGGGAGTTACGACTCCAACCAGCAAAAGCGCCACTGCGCTTGGACTCAGCCGAGTCAAAAAGCGAAGCTCAATGGTTGACCGGGAGAGCTTTCGGGTCCTTCACAGGTGACGATGGGGGAAGACACGGCCCAGGGAGTAACGACTCGACCTACCTCCGTTCTTGCCTTACTGGAGCACCACTCCTGAACACTGCTCTTCACGAAGCAGGTACGTCGGTGTAAACACAATATCCGACAGCCTTGTACCTCCCGGTTCCTCCCTTTATAGGGCGTGTTTTCCTTGAGTTATGTAACAGCTCTCCTGTTTACATAAGGGCGTGTTTCCCTTGAGTTATGTAACAGCTCTCCTGTTTACATAAGGGCGTGTTTCCCTTGAGTTATGTAACAGCTCTCCTGTTTACATAAGGGCGTGTTTCCCTTGAGTTATGTAACAGCTCTCCTGTTTACATAAGGGCGTGTTTCCCTTGTATGACAGGAATTCTTGACACTCACCCACACGGACTACCCTCAAAGTATTGGACGAAGTCACTTAGGGTACAGGATGGACGACATCCCCCTTCCCATTTACCCCAATACACTTTAATCCTGAATTCCGCCCAGCTCTGAGGTCGGGCCCATTCGACCTTTGAAGGGAGTGGTATGCCTCGTACTTTCGGATCTTTTCCATAACCATGCCATTCTCACATTTGAACACTATCAGAGGGACTTACATCTAACGAACACTTCCACTACCTTCAGCTTAAACACTGGGCACGACACCCCCCAACCAGGGAGGCCGCCACATGAGACTTGACACCGATGGAGACCTTTGTGCGAAGGGTTGGTTCCATGAGGGGAGTGATTTCCTGCTTGTACAGTCTCCTGGTTTCCACAGCACGAGCCCCGAAGTCATGCTACACCTAATTTTGGGAACACACTTTGGGGAGGGAGGTGGCAGAGAGACACTGGAAACATCTGTGGTCTGATTTCGCCAAGAATAATCATTCACTAGAACTAAGAGAAGCCCGCTATAAGACCCTTTTCAACTGGTACCTTTTCCCCATGAAGCTTAGACAGATTTTTTCCACAGACTTCGGACCTGTGGTTTACTAGGGGACTTCTGTCACATTTGGTGGGACTGCCCAATCATTATACCGTTCTGGGAAGAGATACTGGCCCAAATAAAAGATATGTTAGGATACCCCATCCTGACTTCAGCAGACACTGTGCTACTAGGCCTTAGGGATTCGGTCTTGGAGCAGCAAACTAGAGCAGATAAGGCGATCATGTGGACATACCTGGGGGCGGCTAAAAAGGCTATCAGAGCCTCCTGGAAGAAGAAAGCAGCGCCAGTCCTGGCAGAGTGGCACTCTCGTCTGTGGAAAATACTTACCATGGAAAGGATGGCAGACATCTTTAGAGATGACGACAAGAACTTTGAATACAGATGGTGTGAAGTGGGAGGAGTACAAAAGGCCTACCGCTCGTGGTGTGCCCACCCACGATGAGGGACCTGCATCTGTTCCAGTTTTAGAGTTCTTCTAGGCTTGTCTACAAGCTTCTCCTAACAGCTCCTCTCCTAACTATATTCTTTCTATGAGGCATCTGCACCACCACCCAACTTACTCATGGCACAAAGTCATCTAAAGCAACAAAAAGGGCTTCTCCACCATAGGGAGGGTAGGGGGAGGGGAAGTTATAAACGTTATGAAAATGTTGTGTAGACCCAGTGGACGGAGAGTGGCATTTGATATAATGTTGATAATCCCGAGCATTAAGACACTGTATCCTGTAGCGTTGGGGGAACACGGGACTTGACTACACGAGGTATTGTGTCTGTTGCACACTCAATAAAAAGAAGTTTGACAAAAAAAAGGAAGTTGTGGGGGATAAGGCAACTTCCCTTTCTGCTCAAGAAAGCCTGCAATGAAAAAACAAACTTGCAATTTACTGAGCTGCTTCAAAAAAAAAAAAATCAGTAGATTGAATTTTGCTATGGAGAGCTATATTGGGATTGAAAATATCAACACCAAGGGAATCCATATGATTGAATAAGGCCTGAATCCAGCAGGGAAATCGTACTAATAACGTCCTTGTGAATGTCCTTGCGAATGTGGAATTTTGAGCTCTCGAGTTACATGCTTTACCCCTTGTTAGCACTGCTAGGAAAGATCATTAGACATCAGCTACGGACATTATGTAGGACTTTGTACTACTGTTCAAAAACCACTTGGGAAGGCAGAAGCTGAAGGACTCCTTTCATGATAAAGAATCAAAAGATCCCGATCAAAAAGAAACAAAACCCACACACCTTAGGTTGCGAATGGATGCAATGCTTGCTTAAAGATAATTTACCAGCTGATGCTAGCAGCCAGCACCTTCCAATAGCATCAACTTATTTTTTTTTATATTAGTAAATAAATTGTATTTCGGTTTCTTCCGGGTTTTGAGGAAAGGAATAATGTCAGGCTCAAATCTGGGTCACCTTTTAGTTGTAGATGGCGGGGCCTTGGCAGGAAATTTCAAAACATTAAATTAAAGTACTTGTCAAAATTGCAAAATCGAAATTTTAACTAGTCAACATGTATTGTCTGGGTGTTCAGCACGGCCTGAGATATGAGCGCGTCTTTTGAATCTCAATATATGAACCTTGAAGGAAAATTCCAAGCACAATGTTTAAGATTGATGGTAATGTGCACGATCACTGTAATATGATATATACTAACTGTGGTAGTAATGTGATTAATTTTTTGTACACCTGTGTGGTTGTAAAAGTCAACAAGAAACCTAATAAAAAGAAGAATGGAACAAACAGGAGAAGCCACTTCACCCAACCATCAAGAGACTTTAGTTAAATACCAGCTGCATATGCTCCGAGTGTGCCAGAACAGAACACCGATTAATAGCACAGGAATTGAAGCAAACAATCCCAGAACTGTCAGCAAGTTATTGCCATCCCCCCCCCCTCCTCCCACTGCACCGAAAACGTGAATCACGATTAAGAGAGGAGTAAAAGAACTGGGAAATGGATGACTGCAAGAGGGAGGGGAACCAAGCAGCCCTACCTCGATCCCGTCAGACAAAGCAGCAAGCTATTAATAGACGAGCTATTTCCAGACACGGCTTCTGAAGCCACTGGGACTCTGATGTGGAGAGCTGTGCCCAGCTCGAAGATCCAGTGATTGGACTTTAGCTAAAGACCCTCATCCCTGGGATGTAGTGGAGAAGAGGGGAGTGCAAACAACCACAGACAGAGTAATCCTGCCTGTACTGCAGGGAGTGCCCTGCGTGTACATCTCAGGTTGTGGGCTGACCTCCGGGTACTGAATTTCCCATTGTCCATTAGAATGTTTGTCCCGTTTCCAGCCATCTAGTAACCTTCGTATCTATCAGAGTTACTAGAATGTCGCTGTGCCACACAGAGGTGCCTGCTGGCCGAATGCCGTCTGTTGTATTGTTTAATTATGGGCTTAATCCTTTAGGTTTCACATAAAAAGGTACTGTAACTCCTTGGCCCTGCGCTGCAAATAAACGACCATCCTTCTGATGCTGCTTTACTCTTGCTATTTTGCTATATATAACTGCCTGGTGTATGAACCATCAACTGTAATATAACATTTTTGTACAGCGTCCCAGCCCTCGAAGCCCCGCCCGCGCTGTAGAAACAATACAAATAAAATTAACAAATCTTAACAGCTCGAGGGACTGCTGAAGCAAGTTGGAGACACCATTCTTCCTTGCTCGTTTACACCCACCAAAGCATTGTTCTTTCTGGCGTTATCTTTTGAACTGCTTGAGGCGGAGAGCGATTGAACACCAAGGCTACCTGCGTTAACAGATGTGCATGTGTCCAAATACACCGGCAACAGCAAGGCATGGAGGAAGGGCAGCCACGGTAAGGCCTACTGAGGTATAAAGCCAAGTAATAGCCTAGTATTTTTTCCAGGTCTAACACTGCATCTGCAGACTATCTTTAAGCAGAGTGAGCAATGAAAAGAAGTTCAGAAAAACACATCGAGCCGTGTCCCAAAGTTGGGCTCAGTCCACCTTCAGGCTCCTTCTGGGACACTTCTCAGAAACGAGGTGCGGATTAGAGTCCTTCTAGTTATTATGATGGATACACTTGAATTTAGAGATAAGAGGAACACCAAACTATTACATCCCAATGTCTGCGTGGCATCAATAGACATACCCAGTGGTTCAGACACCAGATTCCCTGCCAACTGAATTGCCCTGTGCTGTAGAACACGCTGGAAGCGTTAAAGATAGAAAATTACAGACCAAGTCGTTGAAAGTCCCGCCTAATTCAACCCTCAGAGACTCAAGCACTCACTGCAATGATCTAGGCGTAATGGGTTAGATTAGCGCATGGGGAATTCTACCTTATTACATGCAAAAGCCTGAATGTCATGTTTTTTTTTTGCTTTAAAAATAAAATGCACACTTCATTGCAAAAATTGTTTTACTAAACTGTTGCACAACTTTTTATACCCAATCTCTGTTCCTGTAAAATGTGTTTGATTGCAAGCCAATATTAAAAACAAGCACTTGCAAAGTCAATAGGTCTCGCATATGCAAGAGCTATTGGCTTTGCCAATGTGTTGTAACCATGTTGTAAACGAGCGTGGCAGCTGTTCAGCATTGCTTAAAGTTAGCAGCATTGAGGACAGTGCCATGGAGTTTTGTGGAGTGGAGAAGAGCACTGGAGTGTAGAGTGGCAGAGTGGAGTGTTTTGGAGTAGCATAGAGTAGCGTACAGAGGAGTGAAGTAGAGTGGACTGATTTAGAGTGAATTGTCATACAGTGTTGCAGTGTATAGTGGCGTAGAGTGCTGCAACGTTCAATGCAGCACCGTAGAATTCAGTGTTGTGGATTAGAGGGTTGCATAAAGGAGTGCAGTGGTGTAGAGTAGTGTGGACTAGAGTTGAGTGGCACAGAGCAGTGGCGCAGAGGTGCAGAGTGGCACAGAGCAGTGGCACAGAGGTGCAGAGTGGCACAGAGCAGAGGCACAGAGGTGCAGAGTGGCACAGAGCAGTGGCGCAGAGGTGCAGAGTGGCGCAGAGCAGAGGTGCAGAGTGGCGCAGAGCAGAGGTGCAGAGTGGCGCAGAGCAGAGGTGCAGAGTGGCGCAGAGCAGAGGTGCAGAGTGGCGCAGAGCAGAGGTGCAGAGTGGCGCAGAGCAGCGCAGTGGCACAGAGTAGTGGCACAGAGCGCAGTGGCACAGAGCGCAGTGGCACAGAGCGCAGCTGCGTACAATGCTTCGTGGAATGCAGTGGTATAGATTAGAAGTTTGCAAAGTAGAGTGACGTGGTGTAGATTCGAGGTTTGCAAAGCAGAGTGCAGTGGCGCAGAGTGCAACACAGTAGAATATCATGCTGTAAAGTGCAGTGACGTAGAGTGGAGTGCATCAGAGTCGTAGAGTAGAGAGATGCAGAGTAGAGCGGTGTAGGGCTCATTGGCATGGAATGCATTAGCGCAGAAATTAGAGTGGCATAGACTTCAGTAGCATAGAGTAGAGTGCTGCAGGATGCAGTGGTGTAGAGTAAAGTGATGAAGAGTAGAGTAGCGTAAAGTGCATTCACATAGAATACAGTGGTGAAGTGGAGTGTTGTAGAGTGTACTGGTGTATAATGGCCTACAGTAGAGTGGACTGGTTTAGAGAGCATTAGCTTAGAGTGTTGCAGATTATAATGGTGTAGAGTGCAGTGGCGTAGAGTGCAGCATCATACAATTCAGCATCGTAGAATGCAGTGGTGCAGATAAGAGTGGTGGTTAGTAGAGTGCAGTGGTGCAGAGTGGAGCATAGTGCAGTGGCAGAGAGTGGCATAGAGTGGAGTGATGCAGAGTAGAGTGGCATAGAGTTTAGTGGCGGGGAATGCAGTGGTGAACAGAGCAGTGGCATGAAGAGCAGTGGCATACAATAGAGTGGAGTTGTGTAGAGAGCAGTGGCATGAAGAGCAGTGGCATACAATAGAGTGGAGTTGTGTAGAGAGCAGTGGAGTAGAGTAAAGCGGCACAGAGAGCAGTGGAGTAGAGTAAAGCGGCACAGAGAGCAGTGGAGTAGAGTAAAGCGGCACAGAGAGCAGTGGAGTAGAGCGGCAGAGAGAGCAGTGGTGCAGGGGAGAGTGGTGCAGGGGAGAGTGGTGCAGGGGAGAGTGGTGCAGGGGAGAGTGGTGCAGAGATACAAATCAACTGGCAGAGAGAGGTGGCGTACAGTAGATTGTTTCAGAGTGGACTGGAGATGGGCAGAGTGCAGTGGCATAGAATGGAGTGGCATTTAGTGTAATGGAGTAGAGTAAGGTGGTGTAGGGTGCAGTGGCACAGAGTCGTTGTTTTTTTGTCTTTAAAGGCCACCTTGAAGCATTTATGTGTTACATATATTACTCCTTGGCAGATTGTTGTTTCTGCTCCTAAAAGCCAAGCATATAACATAACATCAGCACAACACTAAAGAGTGAAGGATTTTGTACCCTTGAAAAATGGATTGTCTTCGCAATGTGTCATTCTCATGTTGTTCACAAGCCACATGACAAATTTAGACGCTTTCAGGCATGCTGCACAGTGCCCTTACTGCTCTGTGAAACTTGGCTAAAAAAAAATATTGGCCAATAGAGCTTGCATATGGGAGACCTATAGGCTTTGCCAATGCTTGGTTGTTGTATGGTCGCTGGGTCACAAATCAGTTTGCCCGAGATCACACAGATTTGCGCTAAAACAGATATTAGAACTATGATCTCAAAATTTGCATGCAGAGAACTGAAGGCACTGGGCTACCACTCTTTGCTAAACTCAATTCTTGTAATCTCACCATTTTTACCCTGAATAGTGCAGATCATGGGTGGGGAATTATTGTAAAATATCTACTAGTCCAAGTGACGAGAAACTTCAAAATCTTCTTGTCATGTAGAACAGGTTATTTACCTTTGGTAACGCTCTTCCTGGTGGATACTTGGCCTAACTGCAGATTTTTTGCCTTTAGAATATGCCTAGGCACTAGACTGTATACAGAAGCTTTTCATAGCAGCTCCCATGTGATGCTAAGTGGTGCCATGTATAGAATCCTAACAAGAGTTCAAGTACTGCATTACACAAAACACAAACTACACAATTCAAACAAGCAAAACATTATTACTACTAGTGGTGCCACGTGACTCCACATAGACCTTCCGCCACGCAAGTGGCCAAGCGGAATCGCATATAATTGCCACTCTGAACGCAGCCGTCAATCTCTTGCTAGATTCTTTCCAAACACTTGGACACGGAGCACAAAATAATTGGTGGTATCGGTGAGCAGAGCTCTGATCTGGGACGTTTTCAGCTGGTAAAAGAGACCACTCCACAGAATGGGGAGGTGGGAAGGTAGTGAGGAATCAACAGTGAGATAGAGTATCCACCAGAAAGAGTATTATTAAAAGGTAAGTAACTTGTTTTTCTGTTGGATATTTTTAACTGCTGATTCTGGACCTACAGAATTCATACCAAAGCAGTACCTCCTTAAGCGGAGAGCCAGCTGAGTAGGCTCAGGTCAGAAAATCTTTGAGGACCACACAGGTGAAATGCCCTTCCTGACGGAGCTGGTGGTCAAAGAAGGAGTGCTTTGTGAATGTGTGCCCGGATGCCCGCGTCATGGCCTGAAAAATGTAAAGGACAGGCACTCCGCATGCCAAGGCAGTGGTGGAAGCCTTTGCCTTGGTGGAATGGGCTATCAGACCTTACGGATGCTGCTTTTTAGCTAATGCATAGCATATCTTAATGGAAAGGACTATCCAACTCGCCAGAGGTCTTTTCTGCGCAGCCTGTCCTTTTTTTGCCCACCTAAGAGAGACTCCTAAAAGTTGATTGTACACTTTGCAAGATCAATATAAAAGCTTAAAGCTTTTACGGAGTGTGAATTGAAAATATATTTCATCACTTCATCATATATAGCACAGTCTTTCTTTCTTTGCATTTTCCTTTATTATTGCACAATTATTGAGGAATTGATTGTTCTCTGTATTTCAATTGTCAGAGGCCCTTGTTCCCTTAAAAAGGAGTTCTTATTATAGCAGAGCTATTGATCGATCATTGCTCTAATTAAACCAATGTTCTTTCTTACTTTAGTTTCTGAAGAACTGTCTTACAAATTTCCCTTTTAAATTTGGTACCAAGCATTCGGTTGAATTTCTAAAATGTTACAGTAAATAAACTCAGATTTTTCTTGCACGCCAGTGCCTATGTTGCCAACTGAGCACAATCAATCAGATGCTTTCCACTTGAACACATTTATAAATTATGTAATTTATGAGGAAATCATTTTGTGTCATTGTGTGCAGCACCTTGTTTGCCAAAATTGTGAGAATATACCAAGTATTATGTTTTATCAACGACTGGGCAGGCATATTTTACCATTAGATAAACTCAGCAAAGTCATCTAAGTCAAAACGTTGGGCTACACTTATTTGTAAAGCCCACTGTTCAACCAAGGGTATCTTGGCGCTGAATAACACGTTTGTTACCCAACTCAATGGTACTCATTTTATCGACCTCAGAAGGATGAAAGGCTGAATGGACCCGCCTGGATTTGAACCTGTGACCATGAGGTCAAATACAGGCTCTTATAGTGGATGCATTTGTCCACTAAGCCACCAGACCTGGCTTTAAATGTACCGCACGGAAGTTTAGCTTACACATGCAAAAGCTGGTTTGCATTCAAGAGAATTCACTCGAATAGAGATTTGTTTATCAGCACTTCTACTCAGAAGGGCTGGAAGTAGTCCAGAAGAGGTTGTTACAGGGCCAGAATGCCCAGCAAGTTTGTATACATTTACAAAGCTGCACAGTTTAGAGGGTTCAAAAACTCCTATCTGACCCCTTCACAACCAGGGCAAGGCCAGGACTAAAACATTTATCGAGGTCTGAAGATGAACTTACAAAAATGTGGCGATGTTGACTAAGAAAATGTGGCGATGTTGACTAAGGAGTTTCTCTATCCCCCCCCCCCCCCCCCCCCCCCCGGAGAAAAACAGTTAAAACAAGTAATTTTGCAGTTGCTCAGCATAATTTTGCAAGAACAAGTATATCTGATTCTGCGATAAAAGAATTTAAAAAAGACTTTGTTAAGAAGTACGTCTGGAACCATGGCAATATCGTAAGACTTCTAGGTCTACTTTCGTAAACTTGTGAATTTTCGAAAGTCGTAATCTGGACCCTTGCAATTTGATAGACGTGGGTGCACTTTCATGACTAAGAATTGGGCCCCTATTTTTGTTTGTTTGGTACATTTTGCACATTACAGTTATACACCGATACTCCCATATTGTAATTTTTAATACTGGCATGATCTAACACTTTTTATTAAATGAATATTTAGAAAAAACTGTCCACTCTCGCCCATTTGTTTCCAGTTGCACATGTATTTGGGATACATTTTATTTTGAAGGCTAACAAACTCTATGATAGTTTAGCAAAGCTGTTTGCAACCTTTGTGCGCTTTTTAGGTCTCGCCTACGCAGCACGCATGCGAGGACCTTTTGCCGTCGTGCAGCTCTTTTTTGAAGCACATACGAGTGCACAGCAGCGCACCACAAACACGAGTATGTGCTTTGAAAAAGAACACACTGCGCGCGTACGCATACACGCACGCACCGCATTACTTTTAAATTCAGCCTTATATCCGCATTGCTTTAAAATATCAGCACCACTCCCGGGCAAGAAATATCAGCGTTAGTAAATGTGTTTTAACATTTCCGCATTGCTTTTAAATATAAGCCTTATATCCGCATTGTTTTAAAATATCAGCACCACTCCCGGGCAAGAAATATCAGCATTAGTGAATGTGCTTTAACGCATCCGCATTGCTTTTAAATATCAGCCTTATATCCGCATTGCTTTAAAATATCAGCATTAGAGAACGTGCTTTTAAATATACGCATTGCTTACAAATATCAGCCTTAGTTATTCACTTATGCACGGGCCTCTTTGTTAATTTGTATTCTCCCACAGGGAAAGGTAACATTAGCTGTGTGCTTTGAAATTTAAGCATTCGCTATTCACTCGTGCACACATTTTCTTTTACTGGGACAAGCACACGGGTGGCGTGCACGTTTTTTTTTAATTAGCCATTCACGCACGCAACACTCCCGGGCAAGAAATCTCGCATTAGTGAATGTGCTTTAACATTTCCGCATTGCTTACAAATATAAGACTTATATTGCACCTTTCCCATCCCACCAACCACCTCTCTGAGTTGCTGCTTCCCATTCCCCCACCTCTCCCAGCCATCCTTCATTGCACACACCCCCTTCTTCCGTCTTTTCATTGTTTCTGCCCCAATCATAGTCGTGGGCTACTGTGCAACATCGGTCGTCTATTTTAATTTTAGTAGACTCAAGAGACTGCAAAATGCTTGGCATCTTGAAAGTGGACTAGCATGGACATCAGTGCCTATTTGATGTGGCATGGGAGTTCTTAGTATGTTTGTGCGGCTTATTCACACCCTCATTTTGCTGGATTTGTTTTAGCTCTATTAGACAATAGTTTGCTTTTCTTCCACTTAAGTTGCATCTCAAAGCTGGATTCTGAAGTCACACTTTGTGCACTTCGATGTTTCATGGGTCCACTTGTTTAGCTGGTATTTTCATTGTGCCTGTATTACTCCCTCACGTCCCCCATAGTAAACACGCTCATGAGTCCTGCCCGCCTACGCCGTGGCCCTCGCCTTATTAATGCCTAGTCCCTACCCCTTACGTACATTATTTCATCGACTCTCCCCCACACACGAAGTTAAAATATGTTCTTGTACTCAAGCCACTTGCTACATTTTGTTAGTCACCCTATTCACTGTATTGAGTGGTTTATCATTTTATCTGGATACAAGTGCCATGTGAAATATTGCAAGTGAGCCAAACGGTTCGAGTGTGGTCGGAGGGTGCATCTTGAGGGCAAAGTCCAATAAACATGCTGTATGCTTCTATTTTTTTCTCGCTCTAAATCAAAATGATAAATGTATTAATAAACACGCACACACCGCATTGCTTTTAAAGAACAGCCTTAGTTATTCACTTGTGCACGGGTCTTTTTTTTTTAATTATTAGTCATTCACGCACGCAACGCAGTTAACTGTAGTTCGCGCACTCTGTCAATTTTCTGGGGGGTTGTATTCTCCCACAGGGAAAGGTAACATTAGCTGTGTGCTTCTAAATTTAAGCATTAGTTATTCACTTGTGCAAACATTTTCTTTTACTGGGACAAGCACGCGTGTGGCGTACATGGCTCTTTTTTTTTTTAATTAGCCATTGGCATAACCAATAGGTCTCGCCTTTGAGACCTTATAAGTATTTAGTTATGCAGCACAATATCATTGGTACAACAGCATCAGCTGTTGCATGGCTAAACACTTATAAAGGTCCCAAAAGGCGAGATCTATTGGCTATGCCAATGCTTGTTTCTAATAGCAGCTACTTTTTGAATACATGGTTTGCTTTCAGAATAAAATCACCGATCATGTTTTCACTCTACTGTAAGTACTGACATATAATGGAGGAGGATTCTGGGAACCTTAGAGCCGCCAGTTGCTACATTTTGCAAACATATATCCACTTTTTTTTATATTTGAACCACTGTCCGTAACACAAGCCTTGCTGGCAGCTCAGTGGATTTTCTGAGCGGTCGATCTCCATAACAGTAAAGGTTTTGCATTAATTATCAGTGTACAATTTTAAATTTAGGCATATGCCTATAGATCTTGCCTTGGCAGTAGACTACCTTCATTCCCTCAACTATGTTGTGGCATTATAAAATGGCAACCAAAGGATTTGTGCTGCAGGAGTTTTAGCCAACTTCTTCTCCCGGGGACAGTAGTAAACATTATGCTTTTGACTCCAAACAATATTTTCTGTCCATCAGGCAATAGGATTTTTTTACATACCTGCGGGTCCTGAATTATATAGGTCGACATAGTGTAGACTTTATGGTGAAGGAAATGAACCTTGACCTGCGATGATCGGCATAATGTGCTCCTACATGGGACAAGAGAAAAGATACTTGCATTGTACCATTCACACTGGGGCGGGGGAGGTGGGGAGTCTACACGCTTTACCCTATATATTTGGATTTTGCAAACTCGTGATGTATCATGGCATGTGGAGACTGGGACTACAACAATTCTGAAATAGAGAAATTTGATCATTTCTTCATTTGATCATACAAAGATATATGAAAGCACTAAAGAAGCTCATTTCATGAACGAAGCGCGCTGGCTTTTTTTTTTATAAATTAAAATGAAGTAAATAAAGAAGAGAAATTAGACGCTTTGGACTTTATCATCCGGTGCACCTTCCCATATTATTTTCTTCATATGTTTCTGCTCTAAAGCAGCTCCAATCTACGGCTGGTGCTAGGGTACGTGTGCACTAGAATTTACTTTACGGAACGTTGAGAGAGGTGCTATTTCCTGCTGTCCGACGCTGGTTTTTGGTGTGTAACATTTAATAGGATACATTCAAGGCACTGAATTATTTCCAATTAGCAAAAAGTACGGAAGGCTTTGTGTACATTGCTACAATACATGGAGACAGAAGAGACACACTATGAAAAGCTCCATGTAGAAAGCGGAAATGCTAAATACCTACCTGAAATTGAGGAAAAGCATGTAGCACTCGTAGGCAGCAGCAGATAAAGAGGGGGCCTACCTTGGTAAACATTCTCTGGCCTGCCAACATAGGGCGTGAAAGATCAAGTAACACCATTGCTTGGTTGTTGTGCAACAACAGAGATATCACTACCATTCAGGTTGAGGAGGGAATACAGGCCGCAGAGAGTGAAGTCTATTGAGAAAATGACATCATATGAAACTGTATACAGCCAGACAGCAATACTCCACCACACAAACAGAACAGTACCTGGACGGAGTAGTGCTGGCGGTTAGAAGGCACATATTGACAACTCCTATGCAAGCTGGTCTAGGACCAAAATTAGGACAGCCATTCACAGTTTTGCAGGATGGAAGGAGCCAGAGGTGGACGGACTCGAGGCAGAAGTTTATGAGGCCCATAAAGGCTTATTGTCATACCTGTGAATAGTGTAAAAGGAGGCTTGCGAAGACAGTGTCAGCCTCAGTTATACGAGGGAAGCAGTGATTATGACACTTCACAAACCTGGAAAGCATGAGGCAGCCTGCCAGTCGTATAGGCCTCGTTCCCAAGCAAGCACATGCAGTAAACTTCTAGCCAAAGTGATAAATAATCTCTGGTCCCACTGAGAGGGCTGGTGCTGCCCAATCAGGCTGAATTGATCACTAAATCACCACATGGCAAAACCTGGATACACAACTTATGATCATACAACAGCTGATGCCTAAACTTGAGGTGGTGTGGCATTCTTGAATGCCGAGAAAGCCTTTAAAAATTGCTTGAATGGTCATTCCTAATGGCCTGTGTATATATATGCTTATTGCTGCTATACCCCTCCCCTCAAGCCAGATTAAAAAGACGGCTCCATGAAGCATTT
Organism: Triturus cristatus; assembly: GCF_964204655.1. NCBI lineage: Eukaryota > Metazoa > Chordata > Amphibia > Caudata > Salamandridae > Triturus > Triturus cristatus. The sequence goes on along the minus strand of NC_140586.1, from coordinate 528,920,423 downwards.
GACATTCACAAAAAGACAAGATGTGGTGCCCCCATTATCTCCTGCTATTGGTCATTGTAATGGAGCATCTGGCATGCTGGGGAGTGCCACATCTATAGAGGGCGAATGTTCACGAAGGGGAGACTACTAATATCCAAGTATGCAGATGACATTATGTTTTTCATTAAGGTGCCAAAGAAAATCTCTACCCGGAGATTCAGGATACTATCCACTTTGCGGATACTCTGGTATTACAATTAGCAAAAAAACAGAGGTCTTCTTCTTACATCAATCACAAACCCGTCTGATTAGGAATATCCAGTCAGATGGTGCACATAGCTAGGAGTGAAGATTCACAGGGACTACAAAGTCATGAGCAGTGATAATTAGGGAAAAGTTGAGAGTAAACTAGCTGGACAAGAGGATCAGTGCATGAAACCATCCCCATCAAGAAGCAGGACAAATTGCAGTGATTAAAATGTTGGTATTTCTAAAGCTGCTATAGCCATTTGCTGATATTCCGATACCATGTTCCTTTTCCAAACTAAGATCTTTATTAACTCTCTTCATATGAGTAGGTAAACAACCATGTATAAACTGGGAAGTTTTAACTGTTCTATACTTTTAAGGGGGACATGGGAAGAACACTTTAATGCACCACAGGCCTACTGCGAGATATACTGGTGCCAACTGCCAGCCACATTTAAAAGTGCAGGGGAGCTGACAGAGGGGTTGCCTTACAAACCAGAGAGACATCGAGAACATAAAAACCCAACAACGGTGAAATCGGTGGCAACAATGAGCTGGGCCAAGCAAGAGCTGGTTAGAAACAGGATTAATGTCCAGCTATCCTTTGCTGCCCCCTTGAAACATATGCCTCTCTTTCCCGCCCTTCCCCCAACTATCGAAAAAAATCGATACGGCTGGACCCGGTTGGGCACTTGTGTGCAGACAAGACATTTCTGACTTTACATCAATATAAGCGGAAACGGGGCGACAGCAATAGATTTGAATACTTTAGAATAGCGCACTGCATAGTCCGCATACCTTACCTTAGGCACCGCAAAGACCCTAATAGATTTTAGCCCCACACCTAAATTATATTATCACACAACACCAGGTTTTAGGGGTTTGGGATGTGTAAGGGGAGTGGGGAGAGGATCTCTAGACTATACAAGATGGCAAATGCTATAAAGAACAATATCTATACAGAAAGCAGAGGTCATGGGTAGCAGATATATCGGAGGTACTGGATGATAATCGTTGTCAATACTGCTTTTCCTAGAGGACTTCAGTATCAATGGTTTACAGGCATAAAGTATTATGGCTCAAGATTTTACAGTTTTTGTATTATACTCCAGTGCTACTAAATAAGACTGATCCCTAAAAACAGCCAAAAATGCTGGGAGGTACCATGCTATACCCGCAGACTACTCCCACACAGTATGAAACTGTCCACATGTGCAAACCCACTGTAAGCAAATGATAACTTGTCTGTCGAAAATCATGAACATGACCCTATACCCTCGCCTTTACTAGCATTGCTGGTTTATGTCCAGAAAACTTCAAAATCGTTTAAGAGGTTGACAGCATTAGGGCTACCTTTACAGAAAGAGAGTGGCAATAACATGGTTAGCTGAAACAGTGCTGTGATTAAGAGGCTGGTTGCAAGGCAAGGCCATATGCAGTGACTGAGCTGTCACATGCGCTTCTTTACAGAATGAGTCAGCCAAGTTAAAGGATATTTGGGGCCACTGAGGACCTACCTGACTCATATTGGACAGTTCACTTTGATGTAGGTATATGGACATAAACATACCAAAAACTTAATAATTTCAAAAAGGCTTGCCGCTGAGGTGCCTGGTAGTCGTCAGAGGAATACGCTGGAACACCAGTTCATAAGTTGACCCGTTGAGTAATAACTTTAGTAGGCCCTACTGTTCTGTGTGTAGGCATTCAGAGAGCTAAAAAAAGAATTGGTGTACTTATGGCGTTGAGCAAAGATTAACTATATTGAAAGTGATGGCCGGTGCTTTGGGGATATATTTTTTCTATAGTTGTCACTTCTGGCTGTAAGTTTGTTACTGCTGTTCTACAGTTAAGTTTCCTTTTCCGTGATGAATGTATTCATGCATTTGGGAAACTAATTAAAATATTTTTTTAAATCTGAAGGCCCTGTTGAAGTTTGCTTGCCTGCCCTGCTGCAGACATTCTCTATAAGAAAACTTGTGACACTACCAAATGCCTGAAGATTGCTCTACCCATCCAAACAAAATTGAAGGCGTGCTGCTGGCTGTCAGTGTTCTGAATATTTGCTGATCCACTCAAACGCCACAGAAGATACAAAGGCAGGCTCCTTGAGAGCTCAAATGCCAACACATGCAGGTGAGACAGTGATGACTGCCTTGTGAGTATGCCCCTTCCAACACCAACTTTTTTAATTCATTTTATTTAGTCCCTTTTAGCCCTGCCATGTGTGATGGTTCAAACCTGGATTGCTATCCAACTATGCAGATGCAGAGACCTTTGAGGTCTGCCCAACATACTCTTGGACCTGTAGCCCAGAGTACCTAAAGTGGGAGTCGAGCCCCTAAGTCCTGAAAGTTGATACAAGGACTCATTTTCCTTGCAGGTACTTTTACACCTTAGTTGCTACTGAGTTTGACTGCTTTGTGCTGTTTAGATGTTTGCAAACCCTTATGGTCACCAACCTTAATTGAATTAAAAGTTACCAAATAACTTTTTTACTGGATGGACTGCGATCCTCTATTTTGCTACATTGTCAGTTTAGTTTTTAACAACAGGAATTGTTTGCAAACCAGGGTTTGTTTTTGTAGTGCGTTGCATAGGTTCAGTTCGATCCATAGAAGGAGGGTTCCAAGGTTCGTGAACATTAAAGTTCCACCAACAGGCAACAATTTTAGTCAAAGGTATTCGTTTCATTGCTGTATATTTTATTATCTAATTTATACGCGTATCAGTTTACCGCTGGAGATTTCCTTCCTGGTTGTTAGATTTATCAGTTTATTGTTTCCATACAGTTACATTTTGTGTAAGCTTTATCTTCTTGTCACTGTTGATATTGTAAATATTTTTACAATATATATGCAATATTAAGTGTTAGGCAACAAACAACCCTGTCTGGGCAATATTTCTCTATCACAACTATAATAATTATGGTTTACTGTACATAAAGTCATTCCACACTCCTCCGTTCAGTAAAGCCTAGACTGCTCATCCGCATCCATATAGAGTTAAGGAGGATTAGGTAAGGTCTACTTTCTCTTGCAGACTTGGTATCTCGGGCATGGTTTAGAGGACCCTCAGCTTTCTCCTTTTTGCCTGACACTAAAAGTAAACAAACCATTGCAAGGGTCAATCTGCTAAATGGATTTAATGTAAAATGAGGGCAATATTTGAGCTTTATGCGCTGACGCAATGAGGTCTACATGCTCAACAGCATTTAGAAGACAAGAGACCAGTTACATTGAATTACATTTAAAAGGGGGGATACCCGATATAGTTTGTCACAAGCGAGGAAGTTTCTTTTGATAAATTGGTGAAAACATTAGTATCCAGCTAAATACAGACAATGCAAAGCAACTGCAGAAAATGATAGGTCTTGTAACCCATAGATTGACAACTTGTTCTCGCACAAATCTGAATGAGCGATTTGCTTCATTTATGAGGTCAAAAATGCTAAAAGTGTGCAATATATTTGCAATAAAGAAATGTAATTACCTTGTGGGACTTGTGGGTAGGGTTGTCACCTTTCCAAGAGAAAAATACCAACCATTTCTTGTAGTTTTAAGAGTCTGCAAAGACCTAGACATGATACTAAAGAGAACTTTAAACAAAATCGAATGTATCACTTTGTAACATGACTTTTCTGCCTTTGTTTACTTTAATTAATAGTCTGCGATCGTTAACTCGGCTCTAAAACATTTTTTTATTTTGCTTTCTATTTATATTGGTTGTTTGAATTATGTAAAGATCAGGGCTAAAAATTCTGGCTTTATGAGTTTTATTTATTCTTGTACCAGTCGGAAAATAAAAATGCATGTGGTGCCGGTAGAAAACCGGCCAGGTGGCAACCCTACTTGTGGGATGGATTGCAAAAACAGCCTGGTAGGTTTCCTCTCTAGGTACTCTTTCAGCCTCCAAATCCCTCAGACAGGGCATCCTTGATTCCTTTTTAGTAAGTCAACACACCTGCGGGTTAAAGGACTGGGAAGCAGATGGTCATGGTGGCCCAGTGGGTCTCAAAAGCTACCCAAGCAACAGCCTTAAGCATACACTTCAATATTCTTATGGCAGTCATCAGGTAGAACACCTTTCCAATAAATTCTTTCTTTAAATGTTCATGCGTATGTCCCAAGTTTTGTGTGTACGACCAGGTTTTTGGCAGACTATTGTTTTCATGGCTGGAGTTTGGGTGCCCCAGAATTGGTCTTCGTCATTATACACGCCACTGAGAACACGCGTGATATTTCTCTTTACTGCTTAGCTGGAATAGGGATACTTTGTCTACCATGACCTTCTTTTATCTTATGGCTCTACTTACGACGACATTTTATGATTGATACCATTTTCTACGTTGGAATTTGAACATAAGGGATATTGGATTATTGCGACTTTTTCTTGATTTTAAGATTATAGTTTCTATGATCAAATTTCCCTATAGTGCCCTGATGAAGTCTATGGCTTGCTGCCGTATATACGAAACACGTGTTGGCATGGTTTGAGGCTTGGACAATAAATGTTAAGACAATTAACAAATGGATGTATGACCATGGACTAAAACAAGAAGAAACTATTACGGACTAAGGGTCAAATCTTTATAGGAGCTCCTACTTTAGTGTTTTTTGCTCAGGCTGCCAATTGTTAAATCGTCATTATCTGTGCAGTTCCAAAAATACTTTAAACCACAATCATGACTAAATTCCATATTCTAAATCAGCATTTTCATATCATAACTTTTTGAACCACTGGTGTTAAACTAACAGTGCCAAATTTGTTTCAAGAGCAACAAGAGGTTCTTAATGTCACATATTCACTCCTAGACGAGATGTGCAGCTTTGCAAACTGGATGTTCTTAAGTAACCTCACTAAAACATTGTTTGTCGCTTTATTGTGCTGCAAACAAAATAATCACTCAATTTATCAGAATTGGAAGGATTAAACACAGTTTGTTGTTTACAAAATAGATTAAATTCTCACAGGTAGAGTAGCTAAATCTGTTGGCATCTCTTACCTCAATCCCAAGCAAAAAACAACTTCCAATACGATCTCAATGGTACGTTACAAGTCTACCAAAATAAGAGCCCATACTAAAGACTGTTTGGAACGTGCAAAAGAAAGTTATTATAGAGACCCGAGTCACTAAGAATCGCCTACACTACATGATAACCAGTTAATTTTCTCAACAACAATAAAAAGGCAAAGGTGTCCAACATATTATTTAACTAAGTAAGATTTCCGATTACAGACGAAGAAAAGTACAGCAAGGTAAACTGAAACAAGGCTCCTACCGTGTGTCAAGTTAACACTATTAACCAATACCTTCCACGTGCAAAGAAAGAGAAGGCAGGGATGCATTTATCTGCAATTGATCTCAGTATTTCACATTCCGAAGAGCTTTACACACAGGTTTGGTCAGACTGCATCACCAGAAAGAACTAGAAATAAACGGAACTCTACAGAAGCATGTCGAATGGCAGCCCAGACTGGTGCACACATGTACCTACAGTCCATAACTACTTTTTATCGTTTCACAGAAGTGGAAACGTGCTTCAGTGACAATCAAGGTCAACAATCTCGAGACTGTTACTTAGATGACGAAAAAATCCTGGTAAAGAGTAAAACCTGTACAGGACAGGATGTGTAATATGACAGATATTTAAAAATAAACAAACAGGCATTGTCAAAGCCACTCGTCTCGCCTTTGGGACCTTATAAGTGTTTAGCCATGCAGCACATTCTCCTGACAAAGTTTGTGGTAAATTATCTACGATATACTGGTCCTATTACTACCAGGTATTAATTAAAGTCCTTTGACAGTGTTGGCATGCGCAATCTATGGAACTGGTGTCCTGCCATTAATGACCCCAAACTGACTATCATGCACAGTCTACAGGTAAAATATACTTTTTTTCTGGCAGTCATTAATGCCCTTTTACAATTTTGACATTTGCACTGAATGGCATGGGTGGCCTTCAATATGATTATGCCCTTTATGCCAGCAACATCATGAAGTGCTAATACTGCCAGTCATTTGATGCCCTCACACTGCCCAGCATATGGCAGCTAAGCTGCAGGGGAGCCTATTAATTACCACTGACAGTGATGCTCTCATAACTCCTGGAGATGCAGTTTATGCCTCTCCCGCCCATACCTGGCACAGAACTCCAGTTGCTCCCAGCTCTATTTCCGCTGACCTCTCACGTATGCACTTGTATGAATGCGTATAACTACTTGGTGGAGGCACAGTATGTCGGGAACTGCAGTCTGTTTACACAATAATCCTGCACATTAGAACCTCAGAAAGAGGGAAAGGACAATGAGCGGAGTTCATAAGGAGCCTGGGATAGACGGCAGACATCTTGGAGCAGTGAGACCCACGTCCGCGAGGAAAGAGGAAACACAATCATGCACAGAAGGAAACAAAATATGCGTTTGAGCAAAAAAAGAAAAATACTAATAATCAATCTGTCTGCCTACAATTCTTCTGGGTGGTCATCCATTTTACGCAAACCCCTGTAGAGCGTCTTTATTCTCCACGTCACGACTACAGGAAGAGGGGGGAAACAGAACCATTACAAGTGTGACTGTGAAAATTTAATTCAAATAATGTTGCCTTATTATACCAAGAGCTGCTCCCAGGCGGTTCACTTTCTCAGACAATATTTCCGTCTACCTGGGGTATTGCACGTACAATTGGTGCAGCGGAGAGGGTGCACATCTGCTAACTAGGGCAGTACTCTTAGGGGGTGAGGACATTTGCAAGATGAGTGCCCCCACTTCTCTGTGCCACTCTGCTATTTTAAGAGTGCAGGCATGCCTCTTTGAGCCAGTGATTTCAGGTTGAATGCGCCCTCCTCTCACTGGAGCTTACTTCTGAAGTGCTAGGTAGACAAAGAGATGGATTATTGCAGGTATTGGTACCTGTTACGGCTGCTCTTAACAAGAATCTTGTGTGTGGCTATCGGGCATGCCCAGGCCCCGCTTTATTGTCTGAGGTGGGCCGAGATATTTCCCATCAAAAGCAACTGGCATGACCTTGCCTTTACGAGCTTAGCAAGGTCGCTGCAGAATAGGGACCAGGGGCTCATAGTAAGGCACGGTTCAGGAGGAGCCGACAAAGGCGCAGGGGGCTGGAAATGGTGCAACCATTGCTCCTAGTCACTGTCTCAGACAAGCACAGCCCAGTTTTCAAAGAAGGTGTACGCACGGCAGGCAGAGAAGGCAAGAAAAGCAGGGGTGTGCAGGCACATTCAAAGAGCGCGAGTCCTGCACTATTGAGGACCATATTGTTGCAGATCGATAGAGGTAGAAAGATAAAGAGGGGTAGATAGATAGATTGGTGGATAGAGCGACAGACAGGCAAGCAGGCATGCAGACAAATAGATATGGGTACTACAGAAGTTGAGTGGTAAAGTTGGGGATACATAAACACACATGGATAGGATTGAAAGAAAACAATAACAGACAGATGTACATATTTATATTATGAATGGGTGGCTAGCTATTTCATGGACACAGACAGTCACATACAGAAACGGATGGAAATTCGGGTACAGTCATAAACCGAGCTAAGAAGAGTGGGGAGGTTAAGAAATAGGAGTAGTAAGTGAGAGATGTAAGAGTTAGATGATGCAGTAGTAGGCAGGTAGATAAATACGGATAACTAGAGACCCAGATAGATAGATAGCTAGATAGAGTGATAGAGAGGACTATAACAAAGAAGAAATATAGAATGCAATATAGATAGATAGAAAGAAAATGGAGGTTGAAGGTAGGCCGACAGTAGTTGAGTAAGTAGGAAGTAAAAAGAAGAGAGATTTAAACGGAGAAAGAGTTAAGTATTTATTTGCGAGTTCTGGAACCATAACAATTTTCCTGAGCCTTTTGAAGGTAGATAAAATGTAGCGAGGGTGGCAGCTAGGCACAGAAATTTGGAGGGACAGAGAAGCTCACAGAACTGACAAGACTCTCTTTCTGGCGGCACTGCTCCTGGCAAGGGGTAGGTAAAGATTCAGAGACCGAGTATTCACTAGACCTCAGCATGTTGGCTTCATCTTTTCCACCACCAACCGGTCATGGGTGACTGCAAAGAATTCTCACTAGTCAAGGTGCCTCTGTGAAAAGAAGCATGCCAATCTGTGAACAGTGGGGGCATTTAGGGGGCCTTTTTATTGGTAAATTGATGCTTGGATATTTATTGGAGGGCACCATTTCTGTACACAGGCGTTGCTCCAGAGAGAGTGTGAGGGCACAGCCCAGGCCATGAACACGGTCTTCTCCCTTTATTGCCCCTCGCAGCCCCGCTGTAGATGTTCACATGGGGCTGTGAACAATGCCTCCTGCTGGCTCAGAGAAGCACATCAATTGCACAGTGTTTTATTACTAAAAGGGTTTCTGCATGGCATCTGCTCGCAGCTTCTCCTAACAGGTCATGTTCTTGCTTTGCTGGAGTTGGGATTAAATGTACTGAAACCTCTACACTGTGGTTTCTGCAGGAAACTTACACCAAAGCAGCTGCAATTGCATATGGCTGGAGAGCACCCCTCCAAAAGTGCTCCATCATTTGGTAAAGCACAGGTCTTCTTGCCTGGGTAGTGTGCTTTGCGGGTTCATTGAGTTGCAGAGCCCGAGGAGAGTCTGCCAGATCAATGACAAGACAAATGCAGTACATTTGTAATAATTACTGGCGGCATAGCACTGTAACTTTGTATGACAAGCAATCCTGAAGTTGTCTGACCTACTCCTGTACAATATCCGAAGGCCATGCCTTGCATGCTACAATATGTATGGTGCGGGGGCCGGAAATGCTGCTAACATCTCTCCTACTTGATGCCTCAGTTAAGCACAGCCCAGTTTTCAAAGATTGTGTGTGTACAGCAAGCAGAGAAGGCATGAAAAGCAAGTGTGCAGGCATATTCAAAGACAGTCTGAGTCGTGTATTGTTGCGGACCATATAGTTACAGATCGATAGTTCAAACGATAGAGGTACACACAACAAATAAGACATCGAAGCACACATGCATACACACGCATGCACACACTATGGGGAAATGGCAGTGGCCCCAAAAAGCTGTCGGTTGCCCCAAACCTCGTCCCGCCTGCTGCGCCGGGATGGTACAAAAGGGGGTGGTGATGGACGGAGCATCAGAACCAATCAAACACTCACACCCAGTCAACAGATCTGGGGTGGCAGAGTGGGCTAAAGAACGGTGATGGATCAAACCCAGATCTGTTGACTGGGTGAGAGTGTTTGATTGGTTCTGATGCTCCGTCCATCACCACCCCCTTTTGTACTGCTTTGTTCGCCATAAGTTGGCAGGGTATGCTCAGACGCGAGTCCCTTGCTCACTTTGCCACCGGATTCAAGCAAGCCTGGCTGAAGACGGCTGAAATGCCAGAAACCGGTCCTAGGAAGCTTGTTTCCGGTCCAGGGAAGGCATGGCTTGGCAGTTCGGGCTGGACTGTTCCCATGAGGCACAGGTTCAGACTGATTTGCATATGGCCATGTCTGAACTGGGGTGGCAGAGTGGGCTAAAGAACGGTGATGGATCAAACCCAGATCTGTTGACTGGGTGTGAGTGTTTGATTGGTTCTGATGCTCTGTCCATCACCACCCCCTTTTGTACTGCTGCGCCGGGACAGCACTCACTATTTACGTAAAATAAAGACAGACAACTCTGCTCGCCCTGGTGTGTGATGAACTGAAGGGTTGAGGCATGCAGCGTGTAAGACAGACCCAGACTTGGTTAGTAGCGGCACATCACCATGCCGTATGGGATGTTTAAGCCTTCAAAACCAGCAAGGGTTGATAATCCTTCGACAGAAGAGATGTCCTCGAGTCAGATGCCACTTACTTTCACTTTCTCCCATCATTAACCTTAGACGGCGGTCAAAGTGCATTAAAACAAGCAGCAGTGGGGTGGGGGGATATGGGATGGGCAAGCGATGACCTGAGAGGGGTAGTGGGGGTGGGTAAGCAGTGTTGTGAAAGTGGGTAGCAAAGATGGGTGAAGGTGCTGCGCTGGGGTAGGAACGTCATTCAACATACCAGAGCTCAAAGCGGAGTGCCTGAAAGAAGAAAAAAACCAAAACAATCCCTGAAAAACAATCCATAAAAGACCAAAGCGTAAATATACAGGAAGTTAGGCGCAAAGGACAACAAGGTGGGATAAAGAAGAAGGATTAATCACTAGTTAGGAAGACTTTCTGAAGGACAATCAAAGTGAGGAATAAAAAAGCAATGGGTGGGATGTAATCCCACAAAGTGATTACAGTATGTCTTGAAGAGAAAGTGTAGCCTAGGCTCAACCTAAAAACAGCTTGCGTTGAGGGGGAAAAAGTACATTGTTCTGAAGAGAGGTCTGCGATTGAAGCACTGAAAGGCCTATGTGTTAACTCCAGCAGTCCTTTCTCCTCTTAGACTGAGTGTTCCTTTTTTTTTTTTTTTTTTAAATCCTTATGTTTTGGTAAAGGTAACACGCTTGAACCAATCATGCAGTAGCGCTCTGTTGAGCACTGTAAAATCAACTGTATTTTTATTACTTTACAAAGATCGCATATTTGACAAACTATAGAAGGTTTAATTACCAAGCACACTAACTGAGCATTGGCATAGAAATGATCTAATAAAATAACTAATCCACCCAGGTACACCAGACATGGTAGTTTTAGTGTCTAGTAAAAGTAGAACAAGTTGTTTAGATTTCATACCGCAAGACACGTTTAGCCAGCGACACCTATTAAATAATTAACTTTGCTGATGCTCCAGCATAAACCTCAGTATTGTTGCACTTAAACATGTTACAATGTTATATTAGGGTATGTGTACAGTTAAATCATGAACACCTTGGTATTGAATTCACAAAGAACCTGAGAAATCCTGCTTAACACTTCTTATATACTATGTATAGTTTCATGCGACCGGTCAGACAAATACAGATTCTAGTCTAAAACTCACCGACCGCAACATTTTACTGTGCCCAACAAGCTAGCCTCATCAGCATTCATCTATGGATACCAATATACACATTGACGATCAACAAGCAAGGGGCCCAGCAACTCTAGGGAGAGCGTGCTGATGAAGCATCAGAAAAATTGAGGCTACAGAAAATACAGCAATGCTTTTTTTCCTGTAGCATTCATTTTTCACATGTTGAGGTGTGTGTTTTAGTGCAATAGCTTTGACGTTTGAACAACCAGCTTGCAAAACAAATATCATATCTATTGTCTTTGCCTTTTTTTATGGTCTATTAAATAAGCATAATTAATCAATTTAATTTTGGATTTGCTGATCATAGTACCCAAGAGAATACCTTAAGATTTATAAAGGAAGGGTACTGTAAGAGACCTGGGTAAGATGTTCCACTCCAAAGCTAGATTGGAAGTAGGTGGCTGAAACATTTAAAATACTAAATGAAAATGCCCATAAGCCCGAATAGAACAGTAATGTGTAAACTTGTCAGATGTGTGTAGATGAAGAGACTATCTCTTGTATCAATGCTATATTTGAGAATGGCGAAAGCTGTTTTGCATTGCCATGGCGTGTCTAGCTGGACAACAAGCAAAGCAGAGGAAGATCTGGGCTGAGAAGAGTGTCAGTCCTTACTCTTGCTGGGGCTTTAGGTTACCACCTTCTTAAATCAACGGCAATAAATGGTTACCTCTTTATTTAATAAAGGGTCTACAGTAAACTGAGAAGTGCCAGTCATTTTCAGTGTGCAGACTTACAAGTATTGCATAGGAGTTTCCCAGAAAGACAATTTGCAATCTCTTTTCCTAAGGCCAACCAGCACTAGGATCTGGACCGACTGTAGGTGGTCACATACCTTCACTAGAAGGCCTGCAGGTAACTGTCAGATGAGGATGAATGAATTAATGCTCTGATCACAGTACCCGTTTCACTGACAAAGGGAGAACATTCCATAGCAGTCAAAGTTTCAAAAAGTTAATTTTTGTTATGTTGGCAACTTAACGTCAATCATATTTTTGCTATGCAAAAAAACAGTGGTTCGGAAAGCGGAATTCCAACTAACAAAGTTTTTTCTATTCTTGTCAACAGTGATTCAACCCCTTAATATCAGGGTCTCTTAATGATGAGAGACTGATGGGGTATCTTAAAGGTTCTCGGGTCACAAATGTTAACAGTGGACTTTGGGCAGGGAATCTGTATAACCCAATAGCAAAGGGGTGCACCCGGATGAGATACCGATATTAAGAGGTCAGATTCAGCCATAACAACGGCATTTGCTTCCCAGCTACTACAAATTTAGCAATTGCCATTCACTCCTTATTTTTCACTGCACGTTTCTTCATAGTTCTTTCTTCTCACTAGGGACACACTACATCCATTTCTGAGAAATTGAGATTTTGGTAATTCTTTAAATATATGCTCTATTAAACAGTTTCCAGGGAATAGAACTGTTTTGGTCATATTCTATGACTGCATTTGTTGCTTCAGCGACTTCACTACCTGAGCTTACTATTGTTTTAATGAGACTTATACAAACAACTGCTTTCTAAACAACTATGTATCCAGATTCCTATTGTTGAATGGATTGCTCTTGTTATTAAGAAATAAAGATATTTTGACATCCAACAGAATTCAATGGTTTTTTTTTTTACTATGAATCGGGTTATCAGAGGTCTGCTGGAAAAAAGTAGCTAGCAAATGTAACACTATTTCCAATGTTCGGTCACATTGAGTCAAAACCATTACTTGAGCATCCAATCTTTAATCTGACCAAAGGCTTTTACCATACTCTTTGAGACCTATGGCAGATGCAAAGGTTTGCTATCACACACAACCACGGCTATGCAAGTTGGAATCCTGGATTCGCAAAAATGGAAGTCTCCTGTTATTGTCTAGAAAAATGGGGAAAGTATAGATTCTTCTACAACAAGGATCAGGGTTAAGCCTTAAACAGGGGGGTTATTCTAATGATTGTAATTAGGTAGCATATCAATAACTCAAAATGGGATCTGCTTAAAGGTTACCAAGAAGTGACTATAAACGTTTTTTAATGCGGCTGGGTCAAGTCTATGAAGGCCAGGATTGCTGTCCTTACCGCCAATCCACTATTGCTAATAGCTCTTCCCAAACTAATGTAAATGCAATTTCAGTTCTGTGGCTTGCCTTAAACTTAGTTTGGGTGGCAGCAACATAATTACTATGATCCAAATAGTCCTGAAATCTCAAGAAAATGCAGCCTCAATGAACTCCTAGAAAACAGATAGATGTAGTGTGGCGACAAATTATGGCAGCAATCTCATTATATAAGAGCTCTGATATAGCCTCTCAGAATACGCTGCAGCTCATACCATAGTAATGATTGAATAATTGCAATTGCCTTATGTAGCCACGTTTCCACAGATCTACATACTGGGGCTGAAGGTAGTGGTAAGCAATAGTTCCAGGGTTAGAATGCCCTTTTGAGTCTGCACAAACCTACTAACTTGCATGTTTTAAGGGATTTCACCAACTCTTCTCTAATCTGTTCCCATACTAAGTGTTAGCAATTTGCTCCTGACAGTGGCAGAGCTAAACCTTCTTCCAGAGATGGGAAAAAAGTGTTTGGCGGGAAAGTGGACTTGCAAATCTACACATGCATATTTCCTCATGCTAAAATCCAGTTCACAAATATTTTGTAAGAGTACTATTACTTGTCCTACTTCTGTAAATTCTTGGGATTTCACGAAAGCCATATAGCTGCACTCACTTAATGCAAGGACATATACCATGGGTGCACTTTTGACACTTTCTTTAATAATTGGGCCCCTCATTTGGTCTGGAGTTGACCTTGACCTTTTGAATTTATTACAATTCTCTCTCTCGCCGTATCGTCTGGCTTCACTGTGAGTGACAGCATTCTGTTCTTTCACAAGGAGCATATCAGTACACAAAGTAGTTTTGTTCAGTGCCATTAACTACTGTGGTAGTGTGTGCTTTTTGAGACCAAAAACCACTTTTGCTTTTGCCAATGTTTGTTATAATGGTAAGGGCCCGGCAGCTCCAACACCAATAATGTTTTACGAAAATCATGGCAAAACAAGGCACACAATGACAAAACTAAAAAGCTGACCGCCAATTTCAGACCTACTGCCTTTGCTAGTGCTTTATTTTTGTTTCCCATAATCTTATTGAAACTGGTTACACTGATTTTCCATTATGAATATTTTTGGGAAATACTAACATGCATAAACACATTACTAAATGATGCTGCAAAGAAATGGTACCTAAAGTTTTACAGTGGTTTAGTGAAATGTTTGATTTCTTGATTTCATTTTTTTATGAACATTTTATTTTGAAAGCAAAGAATCAATCTTGCTTTCAAGCTTCTGCAAATATTTTCATAAAATCAGAGAGAATTCTGGGAGCATTATACATAGCCTCATTTTGCTAAACTTTGAAAAAGTGTGTACACATTTTTATATTGGAACCAGTCAGTAGTGCAGTCAGGGCTTACAGCATTTACTTAGAGCGCTCACCCTAATAATAAAGGCTTTCAATTAATGAACCATAAATACAAGTTTGAACAGCATTAAAATATGGACAAAAATATTTCCTTAACTGCAGACAGTGCCCTTCCCAGATTCCATAATGTGGTACTGCAAACTGGCAGCCAAAGGGTTTGTGCTGCAGTGGGTTGGGCCTACTTGTCCCAAGAATAAAATACCCATGAAAATGTGTTACCCTTGACCCCAAACACTATGTCCTACGCATGGGGCTATAAGGAATTCCACATCCCTGCTTTCTCCCTCAAATCACTTGGTAATTCTTGGAATAATTTGCAAAGATTTTTGTCCACCCACTTTCAAGTTAAGTGCACAAAAATGGATTAACAAGGTTCCATTCACACTCAAAATATTCATTTGTTCATGACTGCAGCTTTCACTGAGGATTGCTCGCTCAACTGAAAGTTCACCTTTAACATTTGAAAAGGGCTGCACACCGACAAAGGTTTTTCACAGTTGGCCACCCTCGTTATAAAATACTGTTTCAAGCGTTTGACAAGACCATTTTCCACATTCCAAATCATAATGAACTATATCTTCGAACGAATACACGAAAAAGGAAACAAATCAAATACATCACATTTTTCTTTCTGGGTGCCTACACAATCACAAACTGAAAAAAACTATGATAAAATGTAGAAACGTACTCATCTAAATGTAAACATCGTTCCACTACCAGCTGACAACATACAAAGTGCTTACGGTCCATCTTCAACTTGGATTTGATTGGCCATATTAAAGTATGGAACAGTTCCACAATGAAGTGCAGGCATGTGTCTCTCTATCGATCGCAGATTAGTTTCTTTCAGCAGCTTTAAAAATCTGCAGTGTGAATAGTATTATTTTTATAAACGGATATATTTTGCTCAGTTAGAAGAAAGAAAGAAGCAACCCATCGATATACTATGCCACCTTAGGTTAAAACCTATCTCAATATAATTAAACAAGCATTTGTAATGCAATTGGTCTCGCCTTTGGGACATTTTATGTATTTAGCTATGCAGCACATTAGCCTGGGTGCTGAAACATCTACTGTTCTTGAACATGGAGGAAAAGTAAGCACCAAACTGAGTGACAAGCCAGGTATGGGAACACACGGAGAGAAATATTGCCTTTCAGCGGGAAACGGTATAGTCCAAAGCTCTGTTTTTAACATAAAATCAGGGCCTTCGGTGGTCATATCACTGAAAATACAAGATTTGAGAAACATTGTCTACGGGTGCACGTGGAGGACTATTTTTATGGACTGGAATCTAGAGAATGCTAAAGTGATTCTGGTATTTTACTGACCTCTGCTGGTCGTTTTCTATCAAGAAAGTTAAATAGAGGCAGTTGAACAGAAAAAATGTCCCTAAGCAGAAGCAGACAAGTCCTAGGGCTGATCTCCAGAGCCCACAAAGTACATACACAAATAAGTATATACTAAAGTATATACAAGCGGTCCGAATGCTCGACCTAAAAATGACGAAAGACAGGCGGCTGCAAACCAGCAATACAACACTAACAGTACCAACTGAGAGGGCGAGGGGGATTAACCGAAGTGGGACGGTAGATATGTAAGCAATGGAACTTTTCACATGATCAAAAGTTTTATAGAGCTAAACCAACTGAGCTCAGTAGCCAAAATACTAAGCCATAACACCCCAACACTTTTACACGAGAGAACAAAATAGCTAGAAAAGACGGGAGGAAGCGACAGAAACCAAAGACAATATAAGGCAGCAGACTTCTCTCTCTTCAAAATAGAATCCAAGAACGTGTGGCTCTTTAGATCTATCCAAATATCAAAGTTTTAGTACAAATAGTCACTTTCACTTTGTATGCGTAGACATGCTGGCCTGGACGCCCAAGGCAACAAACTATTTCCAGAAACTGTGAAATTCTCTCCTCCTGGCATCTGTAAATGGGCTGACCTCAAGGAAGACGACCACATCCATTCTCATGTGACGCCAACCTCTGATTGGTTTCCAATCTCAGAACCAAGCCATATTGGATATTGTCCAGAAAAGTCCACTAACTGCAAGACACTCTGCTTGTGTCCATCATTGCTTTAATTTCATGTGGATATTCAAACTGCCTGTATCAGCACAATTACCTGCATATTGCATGGTTGTCGGTAAGAATATTTCTATGGAGCCTCTAAAATCTGCGTCGCCCCAAGGTTTTCCTTATCCCAAGAGCCTAATGTTGGCCACATTCCTTGAATTTTCTAGCCTCTCCACCTAGTCTTCTATAACTCTAGGCACTGCTTAGGAGCTGCAGATTCTCTGATCTATTTTTGCGTAGCAAATTACATTTTCAAATGTAGTGGATGTTGCTGAAAGAGCAGTAATACCTGCGAAACGTATGCTACCAGCCCCAACCTACCCTCAAGAGCCTCACTTTTCTATTGCCATCCACTTTATTGTGGAACCTCTCTAGCGAAGCCTTCAACAATTTCGCACTGTCAGTGAGATCCAGGTCGAAATGGCCTGGTGAGTCTTTGTGGCTGGGTACCTTCACATTCTCTGAGGACTTGCAGCAGTAGAAAACATCTAGGGTTAGCACTGCTTGTAACTTCCTTCTCAAAGAGGATTCAATATCCTTTGTGGCCGATCTTCAAATCCTTCCCAGGGTTGAATGTACACTACGATCACCCTTCTTTCGAATCAATCTCCTTACACTAGGGTCCCTACGGGTGAACTGAATTACGGGTTATTAAAAAATATATATATATGGGGCAAGATTAAACTCCCCAAACAGCATTCGCTGCCACATCACACCTGGGAAGTCAACCCGAGAGCCGCCAGTTCAGGCACGGGAATACCAACCATCATGCAGTCACAGCTCCAGTATTTACTTTTGCACTCTGCTGTTTACTCATTCCATTGCGCTTCTACTAGTACAGCAATGTGGACATTGCCATCTTGGATCCCTTCAGTCTGTAGAGAAGCAGCAGCATTTCCATCAAATTCCACTATACTGAGCAACACTACAGGATTCGAGGTCAAGCAGCAGAGGCTGCATCATTACACTTATTAAATCAGTGCTTAGTCATGTCAATGGTCCTACTTTTGCTTGCACGGTCGGTCTTTGATACTACAGCCCCAAGTTCATAACCACCTGCATCGACTATAAAAATACACAAGTAGGCCGAACCAAACGTATGTCGCTTGTATAATCTCCCTGGGTTCCCTAGGAGTAGAATGCTAGTGATGCACCCTATCGACAACTGTACTCACTTTCGATAGCCCATGAGCTCTCCGGCAGCCAATCACCTGTCCTGGAGTTGAAGTAAAGTGACACAAGCCAGAAAAGGAAACTTGTTGAAAATATGCGGATCAGTAACATGATTTTTGCATCTAATCGCATTCTCCTTTATCCCTATAGATTACAAAGAGTTAGGGATTACCAATACAATACAAGGTCTGCACCCTGATGAATGCCTGGCAAAACTATAAGGCAGAAACATATCAGCACTTTAGAAGACTAGGAGTTCAAACAACCACTTATGTATTTAACCTTGGGTTAGGAGGTGCTAATGAACATTTTGTGTCCTACCAACACACAATTTTAAACAACAAATTCCCAAGACACTCAAAATGGATAATCAACCACTGGCAGTGTAGGACATAGAGGCATTTATACTGTCCTAGAAAATCTCAGACGAGCCCAACATCCGGACCAGGTGATGAGTGAATCATATGATGAAGCATGCTACCTAGTGTGGGTGAGGATTCCGCATCCTTTTTACTCAAGATTATAGAGTAGGATAAGTTATTTCTGTGAATATGTAAAGGATCATGGTCGAAGGGGCAACAGTATTTTTTCATGAGAACTCTGCAAATACAGTCTCTGTAGGTGAGTCTATTGACCCAATCAAAACTCTGACAATAGACTCATAAGATGACATGGACCAAATATATGAATGGGTTTTACCTGGAGTATCAGATTTCCACTATAACTGCAGAAAAGGTTGACAGCAGATTGTTAGACTTTTCCCTAATACGACATGGGAGCATGTCTCGGATTGAGCTGAGCACGCATAATGCTTTTTTTAAAAACAATACAGCTATACTGGATTGTTTACTTCACAAATGCAAAAACAAAAGCCATTGATCCAGACCACAAAGGCACATATTCTATACTTGGATAGATACATACATAATACACAGCCAATGTGCAAGAATTGGAACCTGAACAGAAAGGGTATCGGTTTACTTCTGTAAAAAAAAAAAACTGCTCATATCGATGCTGGGCAGAGTGACACTTTCAGAAAAGGGTGCTCCACCCACATATGCTGGACCTCTTTTGGAATATATACCAACCATTCTAAACAAGTCCTTTTTTCATGACCGTAACACCATACTGACCGAGTTAACATGGCGCACCGGCAAAGTGTGGAGTTGGAGAGGCCTGGACAGCTTTTCTTGCCAGTAGATGACTGCAGCCTAGGCATTCGGAAGTTTGCCCAGCACCCAATCACATTCCATGCTACTGGAAGAATCCAAAAACTATTTTACAAAATACCAGTTGCAGTTTTTGCACAGGTTTTTGGAAGGCTTAAAAGTGTAGCTGTACAGTATTGTAAGCCGCAAATCACTACTGTCTGCATTAGTAATTTGTGGTGCATGTCATAACAAAAGCACATATGTGGAAATTGGCAAATCTCCCCATGTCCTGTGTGTGCGGGTCAAATGATAGAAAGACAAAGACAACATCCAGATTCCATGCCGATTCGATCGAGGTAGGCATTAGATAGTAGGGATTTTATCTATTACCAAAATCAAGCTTGGAACAATTCATGTTGTTACTTAGTATCTCTTTAAATCACGGTATCAAGTCTGACCTGTTTAACTCCTACAGAAATTTTTGGGTTTGGGCAACTTCTTTCTGGATCATAACTTGTCCTTAGACACTTGTGTACAAAACCACGAAAATTAGCCATCAGTTCTGCTGCTTTGTCTGTAAACAGTCTACTTAAGAAGCATTAGTTTAATCTCACTATCTAGTCAATTCCAAATCATCAATGCCTTTGCCTACTTCTTCTTACGATCCCTTAACACAATTGTCCAGACTCTTGTTTTTTGTTCTGCATACCTTTGGGAAATAGTTTCTTTTCGACAACTCCTGGATTCATTATAAAACACAGTACTACGTTTGAGATGTGTACACGTGTGTGTACGTACGTACACACACACACACACACACACACACACACACACACACACGATATATTGAGTGGTCAAAATTAGTTACATTTCTTGAACATAGTGTATGAAAAGGGCTCATTGGGAGGCAATAATGTCCATGCACAAGACTGTAAACCAGAGACGTATTTGCTTATTCTCATAATTCGAGCAACAAATCGAATTGCACTGGCTAACACCTCACGGCAGCACATTCACCTAACAAAATGTGTTTTTGGCCAGCTGAACAAAGTTTCCAGTACGCGGAGATCAGACCAAAAAAACTGTTAAACAGTCTTGAACAAAAGGGCCAAGGAATGATATTCGGAGAATTTTTGGATTTGATCCAGTATACCTAAACAAGGACCATATCCCTTTGAATGAGAAGAATTATCAGAGTTTATGCTCGAGTAATCCAATAATAATGATTTTTGTCTTACTAAGCACTGCAAGGTGTAGTCCACTAATGCACAGCCCAGTGTAACTAAGCATGTAATTGTTAAGAAAAAAAGTAAACAAATCACTGAACATAACAGAACAGTGCTAACATTTGTAATTCATTAATGGTAAAATGATTCTTACATGAATGTCAAATGGGTTACACACTTGCAGTATCCGTCACAGGAAAGAGGCTATACTGCACCTCTTAGGAATAAGAATAATATGTATCCAAAAAAGTTGCAGATGTCTAGAACTTTCACTATAGGCTAAATTCTTCAGCAGCAGCACAATAGTGCATTTCGCTTTTGAAACAGGTCTTCAAGCAAAAAAAAAAATTCTATTAAACTATTTAACATATGGGGAAAGGAATGTTGCATTTTCCTTTGAATAGCAAGCAGCGAAACTCAACTAAACCAGTTGAGCAAACATTTGACTCAAAGAATATCAGCATGGGGATGCTACTGCTCAAGCAAGGCTTGTCTCCAAAAAACAAACACTCACCAAAGAACTGCAGGAATCAGCATAAATTCTACTATAATGATGGTGCACATTTCAATCTTACTCATGTATTTAACCTACCTTGCTTATTGGGCAATCTTGGTGCTGAATAAAAGTGGTGTATAACAATGCAATACCCCTCAATAATGCAATTTTCTGTAGAAGAACTAGTTAAGTATCATAAGAAGTTGATTCTGACTCCAGTCTGCAAATTCCGTTAAAAAATTAGGCCAAACGGTTTTAGTGATTTCTTGAAAAGTTCAGGGTCCACTTAACCCCTCCCCTACCCGCAAAGGGCTATCTCTGATTAGAAGTTTCTCCTGACATTTAATTAAAGACCATCTAGTCAAACTATTTATAGAGACTATGATCCTGGAATGTGGGGGAAAAATTTGGATATCAACCTTTAAACTTTAATTATTTGAATTCTCTGAATTGCCCTCAATTGATAAATAAGCATGCACATACTTTAATCTCAAGTTAGCTAAGTTAGAAACTCTGAGAGCTGTGATCAAGCAGTTACTTGCCAAAAGACATGCTTTTCTCCCAGATAGAGCTTCATTGGTACATAGATAATGCTTTCAAATAACTGGGCGGCTTGACTGCAAGGGTTCAATATCCTTAATTCTTAACTGTTCTTGACACACTGACGAAAGGGAATGATGAGAGTTCAGAAACATTTCTTCTTTGAGCTCTGTTTTCCAGATAAGTTGGCCCATCACCAAGTTGTTTCTTGACTTTCATGGACAAAGCCTGCCCACTTCCTGGCTGGAATAATTGTCCTTGCAATCATTTGTTTTTAAAAATATAGATATCCGTAAGCTCGGCTTAACAAATGTACATATTATTGATAGTTGCATTATTCTATGTTTTTCACATGCATTTAAGTGACTCCATAAATAAGTAAATCTTTATCATAACTATCTACAATTGCTTCACTATTGAATTACAAATATCTATATATTACTTTTCTTCTAATTCAGCATATCCAATGCACTAACCTATTTCTCACACTATACCACTCTCAATATATCGTCTACCTCAACTCGGACTCATCTCAAACCTCATTCTACTACTCTTTCCAATGCACTACCCTATTTCTCATCCTATAGCTCTATCAATATAGCCTCTACCTCCTCGCTCTCATTCATCCCAAACCCCATTCCACTACTATGATCCCCAAAATATTCCACTCTAGACTCTTGCCAACTCTACCCCTCCTTGCATCATCTCGTACCTCTTTTACTATGCAGATCTCCCAAACAAGCCTTTCTAAACCCTTCCCTCCTACTCTTCCGCCTTCACCTCCCTTTTGCTCATCCCAAGCCTTCTCCTACTGCTATGAGCTCACACAAATCTAAATTCTTCCCTCTTCTATCCATCGACTATCCTTTTTCAATCCAAATAACTGACTAACATATCCACCACTCAAATTACTTTTATACTTCACTATACTAATTCACCACTATTCCTTTATGGGCTCCGGAGTAGCGCGCAACTCACCAAAAAAGCGGTCCGATGCCTCATCAGGGGTACTAAGCGCTATATAAATGAAATTACAATACAATATAAATGTAAACCTTATTTTCCTCTTCTATCCCTCCACTATCCTTCTCAATTCAAATAAATGACTAACATATCCACTATACAAATGACTTTCATATTTCACTATACACTAATTCACCACTAATCCTTAATGGGTTCCAGAGTAGCGTGCTACTCGCTGAATAACCACTGCACGCCTCGTCAGGGGTAGAAGGCGCTATATAAATGCAATTACAGTATAAAACAACCACAAAATGACACTTTCATACAGCTACGGCCTAAGCGATAAATCTATGCTTCAGTGAAATTAATACCAGAGTTTAGCACTTGCAAAACAAAGAAGCGTACAGAATTGAGAGTACGGAGTAAGAGCTTCTGCCCACTGTATAGCAGTGGGCAACAACATGCTCATGGGGGCCTTCTAGGGTCGTTCATACTTCACAGAGAAAAATCTAAGCAAGAAGGTCAAAGATTGAACTGAAATGAGTTGGAAATAGAACTATTGGAAAAAGAACACCACTAAATCACCTACGAGGCCAAACAAACATATTACAGATTGTAATTGAATTCTATTACTAGAGCTAATTTGAGACAATAGTTGTAAGTGGGCCCACCTGCACTCATTTTTGGGGACCAGCACATGTTTTTTAGGTCTCGCCTGACCCAGCGCATCGCTGGTCTGGCGAGACTTATTGAGAGGGCTCCAAAAAGTGCTACCAGGCCAACCTAGAGCTACAGTGCATGTGCGCGGGCGCGCGCGCCGCGCTTTACCGCGATTACTTTCACTTTCGCTGCTGCACGCCCGCTTTCATGATTGATCGTGATCGCAATCGCGATCACTTTCACTTTCGCGGCCACTTGGCATAGCTAATAGGTCACGCTTTTGGGACCTTATAAGTATTTAGTTATGCAACTGTTGCATTGCTAAACACTTATAAGGTCCCAAAGGCGAGACCTATTGGCTATGCCAATGTTTGTCTCATTAGACTTTGACCCAGATCAAGTGAGAAAAAATAAATAAAACACACAAATGGGGGAAAGGAGGAGGAAGAGAAAGACAGAAAAATTGTGATAAAGAAAGCAGGGATGAAAAATAACCGAAAAGAGTGAGATAAAGGAGTGTCTGGTGGTGGATGATAGAGGCATATGGTGGAATTAAAAACTACGCACCATTGGTATACAGCACCCCAACTGACATTTGATAGCAGCAGCCATAAGCTTATAAGCAAAGCTTTGGGACTAGTGCTTAGTCTTTTACAAATTAAGCACTGTCTATAACTACTCATCAGGGTCAAATTTAAGCAATGAACAAAACTGTAAAAGGCCAAATAAAGCAAAGTTCAACCACGAAGCCATAAACACAATCAAGCTACCACTGTTTAGTAAATGGCTACCAACCCCAACAAAAGTCTGCAGCTTTTGGGATTGCCAGTCATTAAACCAATGTTTCATCAGCACATTATACAAATTAGCCCTAACTGTGAATCTGGATAAGCACACGTTAAGAAGCATACAATACAGACTAGCAGTACATATGTGCTTCTTCCCAGAACTGGAAATCACCAGGCTACATGTAATAAGATTTAGAGAACCCGACAGGTAAATGCAGTATATGAGGACTGCTGGAATATTTGCAAATCTAGTGTTTCTGATGTACTATCAGTGACCAAGCAAGTAATATTCATTGTACACGTCACAAAATAGCTGATGATGCCCCAGCCTCCTCTCCTTCACAAAATCATTTCTCAGAACGGCCTATATACGTCTAGCTCTTGCCAATTGTGTGGTTTCCCTGCATCTCAAGCACTTTACTATGGGCACACCGCGAAACAAAAGTTACTTTGACAATGATTAAGGATATGAAAAAGAGGAAGTATCAAAGGTGTGAGTGCAGATGCTTTCAAAGCGTCAGGAAAGAAAAAAATATATAGCAGAATTTTCCGCAGTTTGGACAGCGACAAGGAATAGACCATAACTGGAATCTAGATAGTCAAGCTAAAAAAGGTTATTAGTTTTATGGGATGAATACAGAATGAGCACCACGAGGCTGAAAGGGGGGGGGGGGGGCTGGGGGGAGGGGGCTCGCATAATGGACCAAGAAGGGAAAGTGAACTAGTGTTTATTTTCTGGGAGGTTCACACTGCAGTTTTGTATGTTAGGGTAAATAACCAGCTCTGGTTGCAGAAGAGCCTAGTATTCATAAGTCAGCAGAAAGCTTAAAAATGAAGTTTTGGGGTTTCCCACAAACCCACCTATTGGGAACGGATAACAAGGCAGTGGAGGCAGGGAGTAAGATACGCTGACAGCCAACGAGTGGTTTAGTGTCTTGGTTTGTGTGTATGCATCTGTTGTGTGGAAGTGCTGTATAATGTAGAGTGTGAATACTCCAAGAATGTGATGATGTGTGGAATTTTGAGATCTGTGTGCTAGCAATGGGATAGCTATTGAATAAAGTTGGAGGGAAAATGAAGCCACACCAGGGCAGGTGCAATATGTAACTAATGGCCTAACGGGGAATAAAGTACGTCCCTCCAGCCTGATGCCCTCCCAATCTGTAGTGTGATGAGAAAAGCCCTCAAACCGCCATGTGTAAGTGGGGCCAGGGGGTGTGGTGCTGCAAAAAGACAAGTTGCCCTGGCCAGCATAGATGAGCTTTGCAGGCTGTTTGTATCATTACATACTAGGACTATGCAATAAGAACATGCCTCTAACATAGTGCTCACTGCTCAGACCCTCCAGTTCTGATATACTGTGTTCTGTTACTGCCGTTTTCTAAACTCTCTCATTGCTTTTGTATCCATCTATGTTTAGTGTGATGCATTGTTGAGAGGTCTGCACGTTGACACAATGCAAGACATAAAATAAAGACCTTAACACAAGTGGGACCTGCTCCTTATTCCACGGCACGAATGTCCGAGCTCATGCTACACCAATATCGACTTGTGTAGGTGGCCAAGGGCTGCTTAGGTCGATGTGTTCTGCCCCTCCTGGTGCCACGGGGCAATGTGCGCAACGCAATGACCCTATTATTAGGCACAGGGATCAATGTTCCGAAGTATTTTCCATTTGAAATAAAAGGGTCTGCCGAGGGGCACAGGCAGGCCAAAACGAAAAGCAATCATTCATCAATACCACACCCAAAGCATTAATGTTATGACACTGCTGTAAAACAGCACCCTGACTCAAAAACAATTGCTTTTCTGCAAATGACAAAAGGGAGTGTTGCTGCGGCAACATGGGTTTGTTTAATGTAGGCAGAGCTGGTGGTAAAGTTCACACGCCTGTCATTCACAAAGACCCTTCCTTGTTTAAGGGGTTCTTATAGCAGAAGACCCATGGGCCAAAAGGAGCTCGCAGGCCTTGCCGTTCTCTTTAAAACTGCGGCATAGGCCGGTTGATTCTTTCTTTCCTCGCCCCAATACCTCGACCTCAGGCGCTTCAGCAGTAATTTAGGGAGGTCAGTTTTATGATCAAAGCAGGCTCCGGTGGGCTGGACAAAATTTGATGTGTGCTTCAGGTTCAGACTTTCCTACAATTACAAATCGAGGTTGAAAACACAGCAATACAACATGTAGGTGTACGGTACGGCGCTCCAAGTGTTGGCATAAGAATTTTTAAAAAACGAAATCTCAGCTGTGCGTTTTGAGCGTTCTAATATTATCCAAAACCCGATCCATTTAGGTTTTTGGCAAGTGTAACTTGGGTGTAGATAAAAGTATCATTCTAAATTCCACATTTTGATTCACAAAATCCGAAATAAGTATTTTTTAAATTAGATGCACTTATAATAGTGGACAATGTGTCAGTATGGAGTGGTCGGGGAGTGTGGGGGCTGTGTGTGTGTAAGTTTTAGAGTATTAAACGTTCTGCATATCCATTCCCACAATAGAAACGCCTGCAAACTTACTACTACAAAAGTTGGAGAGTAACTGTATTTCTAAATGGAACATGCCAAAAGTGCATGGGGGGGGGGGGGTGAGAGAAGCTCATCATAGGAAAAATATTTTCCACGTAGAAGGAAAAAAAAAGGGGAAACGATAAATGTGTCAATGAACAATTCTGCCCAACTTACTGCTGTGGATGTTCCTCATAGTGGAAAATTCACAAGTACACACTGGCCAGAAGTCTACTCCTACAAATAAATCTATGACTGCCGTAGATTTTCAGTTTTGCTCCTTGGGAGATTTGTAATCACAAAGCAGTTGTCAAATCTACTCTAAAAGTGGAAGGAAACCTGTGGGTGTAGAATTCTGACTTTCTAAAGTTGTGTACTCTAACTATGGAATCTAGTAAGCAGCTTTAGAGAGACTTACTACATATCGAAGCATAGCTGATTGCAAATGAAATGAGAATTAGCAAACTCATTAGGTCTCACCTTGTGGGGAATGAATACATATATTTACACACACACACATATATTAAAACAATACCCTTTCAGGGTTAGAGTGACGCATAAATTATGCAAGAAAGAAGCAGAGAGCTCTGGGTAGTTTCC
The DNA here is from genome assembly GCF_964204655.1 of Triturus cristatus. Classification (NCBI taxonomy): domain Eukaryota; kingdom Metazoa; phylum Chordata; class Amphibia; order Caudata; family Salamandridae; genus Triturus; species Triturus cristatus. The sequence continues at coordinate 528,893,543 of NC_140586.1, read as the reverse complement.
AAGTTTAGGAAGTATTTTACCATTTGTTCTCTGCTTCTTTCTTGCATAATTTATGTGTCACTGGTGTTGTAGGGTGCTCTATACAGGAGCTGCTCTCCACCTGAACCCTAACCCTGAAAAGGTATTGTTTTGCGTTATACTGGGTGCTTCCTTGTATCTAGACAAAGCTGAACCTCTCTGAAGAGCTACAGTGATGGGGAGACACTTGTCAAGGGAGGCTTTTATTCATTCCAGGTTGGCTTGGATGGTATTTTTATTATTCAACAAAGAGGAGCCTTAGAGGGGAAAAACAGGCATCAGGTCGCCATCGACTCAGCATCAATACTATATACAAAAACGCCCTTGTAGCACATTACACACCAAGAAAAGATTTTGCTGAGGTTCCATACTTCTTCCTTTCAGGTTGGGGGGGGGGGGGGGGGGGGAGGGTTCTAGTGCCTACCTATGAACCAGCCCATGTTTGTGTTTTTATGAAAAGATTCAAGCAGGTTCTATTGAAAATGGTGAATCTCAAATGCTGTGATTGGCTGAACGCAACTTGATCAGAAAGTTGCGGCAGCCATTATATCAACCGAGAATGGTTCCAAAGCAATAAAATTGGGGGGAGGGCAATATAAAAGTACCTTGACTGGCGTGTGTGTGTGGGCAGAGGGCGAACAATGGAAAAGAAGGTGGGGGAGCATGTGGGGAGAAGTAAATGTGGAGGGAGTGAGTAGGGGAGCAACAGACAAGGAAAATAAAAAAAATAAAGACAAGTTGAGGAAACCAATAGATGAGATGTGGTGGAGGCGAACAGAACAAGATGGAGTGCAGGGGAAGCAGCACAGATAACAAATGCATTCTTAAGGTGTTGAAATTAAAATAAAATTAGTTCCCTCAATGTGAGCACTGGAATGTGGTACAAGTCATCCAACAAAAAGTATGGGAAAGCGGCTATGTTGCAGAGAAGGGACAAACACTAGAAAGGGAAGGTAAGCAACTGAAAAAGAAACAAGAAAATGAGAGAGAGAGACAGAGACAGAGACAGAGACAGAGACAGAGACAGAGAGCCAACCAGTAGTAAATAACAGGTGTGCCAAAGCCCATTAAGCTTTGGTATGGGACACAAGAGGTCTTTGGACAATAGACAGTAAAAAGCTATCTGAAGGGGGAGAACATGGCGGCTGGCTAGCAAGGTCCCATCAGGAGCTCCCAACCTGCTTTGGCCGTCCATGGATGCAGCGACCGACTCCATAGCGTGACTCCACCTAAATTGAGCAGTAAAAGTGTGCAGATGGCTTGAGGAGGCATTTAATTAAGAAATGATAATTGGCCTTTCGTGTCTTGTCCTCGGCTGCGTTCATGAGTGGAACCCGGGAGGGCTGCCAGGGCCCGGAAGGATCACTGCTGTGGGCGAAGGCAGCCGCAAGCTCGAAGAGCAGCGGGAGGGCCGCAGGCAGAATTTGCTTCCAGTGAGCCGTAAGCTTCACTGGAGCAGGGTTAAACCAGCGCCACCAAGAGAAGGTAGCTGGGGCATCTTTCTTGCCCCAGGAGAGGCAAGGGACTGGGGGAGAAGCACTCATGACACCGGTAGGTGCCAGGGGGAGCAGGAAATGTGTACGAGCTCCTGATACTTTGGATAAAGGAAAGGAAGGGGGGGGGGGGGGGGGCTGAGGATCAGGCAAAAGGGAAAAACTTGCCAGACTTACAGCTGCAGGAATCAAACACGACGCAGGGGAAGTTACAGTTTAATAACTAGGAACTTAGGTATACATCTCCCTCCTACCCCAAACAAGCATTTACAATGCAATAGGTCTCGCATTATTACAGTTTGAGCTATTGGTGTTGCATTATTTAGCAATGCCAATAGCTCAAACTTTAATAATGCGAGAGCTATTGCATTGCAAATGCTTGTTGTTTTATGGGCTTTCTATGAACACAATTTAAGAAAGAAGAGGTGGAGGCTCAATCTGTCAACAGGCGACTTCATGCTAGGCCGATCTGTTTTCTTAAGTGCATTAGTCTGCAGAAACGCAGAATCTGTGGTATTGCGGCGCAATTTTAATTCTGGATTATTGTCGTGCAATTTTCATTCCGGGGTTTTATGGTGCATGGTTAATTAGCAGCAGACGGGATGTGGGGAAGAGATCCCAAAATTCAAACATTTTGTAACTCACAATCACGGCACCCACGCGTGACATGCGCGCAACTTTACTTTTGGTATAATCGCGCCTCCCGCGCTTTACTTATAAAACATTAAAAGTAAAGCGCGGATGGCGCGATTATACCAAAAGTAAAGTTGCGCGCATATCATGCCTGTGCTGGGCACAATCATAGCTCCTCCCACAGCCTATTGGTGTCTATTACGCACTTGGTGCACGTAATAGACACCAATAGGCCATGGGAGGAGCTATGCGCGCGCCTCGGGCCAATTGCGTGCAGTCTTTTAGAATAAGACGCACGCAAAGGCCAATGGGGGAGCTCAAAAGGTAACGCACACGCACAAGCGTGTGTGATTCCTAGGTTAGCTCACATTCCATGTTTTTTCACCTATTAAAGGTCTCGCCACCTGCGCGAGCACCGCTGCGCAGTGCAACGCAGGTCGCGAGACCTAATAAAAACCAGTACCAGTACCAGTTTACATCTCTCAGAGCCAGAAGGGGAAGCACCCTGCCCTGCCACTATCGGTGATATCTAGGGAAAGGGCCCAAAACTCAAAATTACCCCCTCATTAAGATCTTTTTTCAAAGATCAAGCCATATTGCCATTGTTAGACTCTGCAGCAAACGAAGCCACCACCCCAGAAAGAAAAAAAAAACGATATGTCAACGGAGGAGGAAGGTGAGAGAATAGCAGGGGATGGTATTGCGCTGCCTGACAAATTTCAAGTGCTAGAAATGAGGGGTCATGAGGTGGGTCCGAGCCCCGAACCACAAAGGGGGCAAGAATATACTCAGAGCCAGAGCGAACCCAGTGATAGTATTGGGGCTCTGGCTATGCTGCAAAATCCTAAGGAAAATCTACTGCTCTATGGGGTGGAAAGGCTGACGGAATCCATGATTTCAGAGAGGAGAGCGAAGCTTGCCACCTCAGAGAAGAATCAGGGTAAGCCAGGAGTCATGCGAAGCCTTAGAGGAAAAAATTAACACCCTGCTGAACGGGGTGGCAGTAGTAGAAGCCTCATTGACAGATCTAGGTAAAGAAGTGGAGGAGAATCGGAGTGAAATTCAGGCACTAAAGGCGAGTGAGAAAGACCTTAAGGACAAGATGGTATCTTTAAAAAATAATGCCCGCAGGAATAATCTAAGGTTATTAAATATCCCGGAGAGGAAAGAGGACGAAGACATCAAGAGCTTTGTAGTTCATCCCTAGCCTGGAAACATCATCACTGGAGAGAGACATTCAGAGGGCCCACAGGGACCCGTTTCGGAAAACCGGATCAAGGAAAAACCCACGAAAAACCCTAATCAATTTCCAGTCATATTCTCTAAAAGAGAAGATTCTGATTGAGGCACTCAAGGCTGGTGTATATAAAAAGGGGGATTGGTCATTTAGGATCCGCTCCAACATCTCCAGGGTCACCCAAGATCGCCAATGGGAATTAGGCAAACACAATCAAGAGTTAAAATCATTGGGGGCAACGTCACAAATTCGCTTCCCAGCATCTTTAAAGATCCTAAAGAAGAGGAGTTACTTATAAGTCATATCAAACGACAACAGAATGTGTGAGGCAGTGGCCAAAGTAGGCAGGGTCGCGAAGGGCGAATATGTTTTGCCCAGAGAAGGAAGGGAGGGTTCTCCGGGGTGGGGGGGCACATTTTTTTTTCGATACAAGAACATTCACATGGGTTATGGGACCATATAGGGGAAAAAATATGTCCAAATTTGTGGATTAAAGAGATTTGTAGGGAGGGGAGGATAAGGTGCCGAGTTGTTTTAATAATCCTGGATTCAATGTTGATTAGTATCTTATCATGGAATGTAAATGGGATGAGAGTCAGGGGTAGGAGGCAGAAACTGGAATATTTGAGAATGGTAGAGAGCGAGGTTATCATCCTGCAAGAGACTCACCTGGTAAAGTCAGAATGGGAGGAGGTAATGGGGAAGTTAAAATGGGTAGATGCCCCTATCTGCACAAACCAGAACTGTTGTGTTAAGGGAGTTGCCATTTTATTTAAGAAAGTGGCCAAAGCAGTAATAATGGAGGCACACTCGGACCATAAGGGGAATTGGGTTATGGTAAAAGTCAAGATTCAGGGGAAACCATGTCATAGCAGGATATTACGGCCATAATTTGGATGATCCTTCCCCCTTACAATTTTTGTATAACCAGCTACTGGAGTTTTCAGCTCCCATAATTGTGGGTGGTAATTTTAATCTGTTATTGGACCCCAAGAAAGAGACAGGTGGCCAAACATAAAAGCATCCGTAGAGTCGAACTTACCCCAAATGAGGGCAGGTTTGAAATGTTGCACGCATGTCTTTGGGTTGTTGGACGTGTGGAGAGAGAAAGGGGTGGGGTAGCAAGAGTTTACATTTAAAAATAGGAGGCATGGCCATGGCTCCAGGATTGACTATTTTCTGGTTGAGAAAGGGGAAAGTAAGAAGGTCAAAGCAGTGGAACATCTACCAGCCCACCTGTCAGACCACTTGACAATTTGTCTGAAAATTGAAGTTGTGTGAGATACCCCCAAACCTCCCAAGTTGGACCCTGGACAGAACCTTACTGTTAGATCAACAGGTGGTGATAACGCTGAAAGAGATAACCAGGGATTACTTTTGCGTAAACAATACGAATACTTCAGTCCAAATAACCTGGGATGCTTATTAAGGCAGTTATTAGGGGAGGCTGATTGGCATTACCGCATTTAAAAACATGACTGAGGAGTAAAATAGGTTCCATAGAAAATAGACTGGAGCAGCTGGATACGATGGGATATCAGGTAAAAGGGATGAAAGGTGTCAACATGGTTGAGGAGGAAATTAGAGAAAAGAAGGAAGGGTTGTCTGTTATTTTGGAGGGAATAGGAAGGAGGAAATGGGAGGCGAGTAAGCTCTCGCATTAGGAGTCTGATGAGGGGTGCGGTAAACTCCTGTCCTGGAAATTAAAAATGGAACAAAATCAGAATAGGATTACAGCTATTAGGATAGAAGGGCAAAGCTCACTTAGTTGTGAGGATAGAGGGAGCCTTTGAGGAGTTTTTCCAGGATCTTTATACAGAAAATGTTGGAGCCACAAAGGAGTAAGTTGAGGAGTATTTTAAGGACTTGCCAACTCCAACATTGTCAGAGGAACAAAAGAAGCTGTAAAACTCAGAAATAACAACTGAAGAGGTTGCGGGCGTAAGTGAAAAAGGGGAAGGCGGCTGGTCCGGATGCCCTTCCAAATGAGATTTGTCTCTTAAAGAAGAGGTTGTCCCCTTTTTAACAAACTTATTCAACTTGATTTCTCTGGGGGGGGGGGGGGGGGGGGGGGGGTCTGCCATATCGAAATCCTGGGAGGAAGCAACTATTTGCCTCTGCAAAAAGCCGGGAAGGATCCAGGGTGCTGTGAATGCTGTAGACCTATATATTTGCTGAATAGCGATTATAAGATCGTCACGCTGATTCTGGCCGGAAGATTAGGAGGGGTAGCGGACAAATTGATACACCTGTATCAGAAAGGATTCATCAAGGGCAGGCAGATCCATGAGTTAACTCATGAGCTGCTTGGGCCATTAGAAATAGCAACTGACCTTTTGACAGGGTGAGCTGGCCCTTTTTACACAAGGTTGCAGAGCAGTACGAGTTGGGAAAGGCATTTAGGAGGGTAAAGAGCCCAACTGCCAGGATATTGTTAAATGGTAACCTCACGCAGAAGATAGCCATCTTAAGAGGTACATGACAGGGCTGCCCTTTCTCCCCCTTCTTTTTGATCTTTATATTGAACCTCTTGCCAGTAAAATCAGGGCTAGTCAACAGATCCTGCGGTTTGAATTTCAATGCTGGGAGAAGAGGGTAGCTCCGTATGCCGACGAGCTGATGGTATTCACAACAAACCTGTCACTCTCACTTCCAATAATTTCAGAAATCTTGGATAAGTTTGGGGATGTTTCAGGCTACCAAGTACATTGGCAGAAAACGGAAGTTATGGAGTGGAACTCCCAGAGTAATAACCCCCTGGTAAAGGAAACAATAAGATATCTGGGTATTGTGGTATCAAAGAATCTAGAGGATGTTGCAAGGGTGAATTTTGAGAAGGCAGCAAATGAGACCAAGAAATTACTAAAATCTTGGGCAGGGCTCCCACTTTCATTTTTGGAAAGATCAAACATCTTGAAATGACTATATTAGCAATATTTACTTTTTTGTTTGCTTCAATACCCTTAGATTTAAGAAAGTTTGGTTTAACAAACTACAAGGAGTTTTGAGTAGTTTTATTTGGGATTCCAGGGAAACCAGAATTGCCTGGAGGAAACTCTGAAGGGGGGGAACGGGGAGGAATGGCTAGTCCATACTTGCTTCAATACTGTAAAGCATTCCAGTTTAAAATAATGAGAACTTTGCTTCAAGAACGTCAAATGTACCCTCCGTATCTACAAGCCATGACACAGCTAGAGGGGAGTGGCTTTTTGTATAAATTCGGGCACCCGAACTTTTTCAAAAAAGTGAAGTTGAAGATACTACTAGCAGCATGTAAACTGGTCTCAAATCAGGAGAGCAGTAGGAATCCCGTATTACAGCAGCTATGCTCCAATATGGGCATCACCGAGGACCCCCGAATGCTTGAAGGATAAACTTTCACGCCCATTAGCAGAAGCAGGAATAACGAGATGCGGGGCCAGTTACTTGACAAAAAGACCTTAGTAGACTAAGAACAATTGTCATTGATGGCGAATGGTAACACAGCCTCCTCTAACCTTATAGAGTGGGACACGCTAAAGGTAGTGGTAAGGGGGGCTTCAATAGGAAAGATAGTGGGAGCCAGACAGGAGACACATCAAAACTTGCTCAGTATTGAACAACAAATGACTACACTAGAGCAGGAGGCAGTGTCTGACCCTGATAAACGGAAGGCATTACGGAGTGCCCGTATTAGCCACGCTGAAACGCTAGAAACCTTACGGACGATTGACCACAGGGCCTGTATGCAACGCAAACACTCTGAGGCTGATAGAGCTGGGTCACTGCTTGACCGCCTAGTACGAGACAAACCGGACCCCCCACTTATAACCCAAATACGCGTGCCAGATGGGAGTATGGCCCATACTCAACGAGATATCAACAAAGCCTTTTATACACATCTTAGCACTCTCTATACTGAACCCAAACTAAATATGACCCCTTCCATCGTGGACTTTTTGCAGGATCTTACAATTCCTGTACTAAAATTGGTGGCCCTATCACCCAGCAGGAAATCCGTGCTGCAATTGAGGGCCTGAATCGTAATAAGATAGAAGAAACGAAAAGGATTTTGGATCAGGGTGGCACGGCGGCCATTATCCTTCTCTCAGTGCCGCCTTCGACACTGTCAACCATGCTACCCTGCTCCTCAGACTTAAGAATGTGGGAGTATCAGATATGGTAAAACAGTGGTTTCAAGCATTCCTCAGTGACCGCTCTTTTAAGGTCTTTGAGGGAGATGTGGTCTCTAATGAGTTTCCCCCTAATTGTGGAGTCCCACAGGGCTCGGCCCTCAGTCCCACGCTTTTTAATATATACTTGAGACCTCTGGCAGAGATCGTCCAACCGTTTGGTATAAAAATTGTTTCCTACGCGGATGACACCCAATTGGTGGTGTCACTTAACCACTGTAAAGGGCCTTCTAGCACTCTAAGCAGTTGCTTAGAGGTCTCCAAATGGATGGAACATTCGTGCCTCAAACTTAACAGGGATAAAACAGAGTTGATGCTCTTGGGTAATTCTCCTGTTTTCAACCCGGCTTCTCTTTGGCCGGACTGCCTAGGCCCCGACCCGTCCCCCAAAGAGCAAATCAAGAGCCTAGGCATCTGGATTGACCACTCACTCACCTTTAGTCACCAAGCAGTGAAACTCTCTGCAACTTGCTTTGGGATACTAAGGATGCTTCATAAGATTCTGCCCCTTCTTCCCTTAAATGCCAGAAGGATCATGGTTCAAGCCCTAATCCTCTCCTGCCTGGATTATGGGAATGTATTATACCTAGGAGCTCCGCAGTACACCATTGATAAGCTCCAAGTCATTCAGAACTCTGCTGCTCGCAGACTGCTTCAAATACCCCGTTGGCACTCAGCAAAACAAGCATTAATGACCCTGCATTGGCTGCCAATCGGGGAAAGGATCCAGTTTAAAGCTATGTGCCTGGTCCACAAAATGTTCTGGAAGAATAGTCCTCCTATTCTTCAGCCCCTGATCACCCCCTATCATCCAAAAAGAAACCTTCGGTCATCTGGATCCCTCCTTGTCTGTCAACCTAGAATCTTGTTGCCAAAACAGGGACGAGATAGCCTTGATCTATCCAATTATAGGCCCCTCTCACTGTTGGCGACCGAATATAAAATCTTGAGTAAGGCTCTAGCTAACCGCATACAACCCTACCTCACCACTCTCATACATAGCGACCAATGCGGGTTTCTACCGAACCGTAGCACGTCCCTCAACACGAGAAAATTACACTACGTCATGAAGGCCACCCCGGGCACTTATCAGACCTCAGGGTGCTTGACATTAGATCTTCGACAGGCCTTTGACTCCTTTTCCTGGGACTATATGTTTACGGCACTCCAACGATTCGGGCTTCCGGACGCATACCTTAAATGGGTACGCCTATTGTATACCTCCCCCACTGCCCGAGCCCGCACGCGACGCTACATTTCACACCAGTATACCATTCATAGAGGAACGCGACAGGGATGTCCGCTGTCTCCCCTATTATTCGTTCTCGCTCTGGAGCCTCTGGCGGTGGCACTCAGGCGATCGACAGACCACCTGGGCATCCCCATAGAGGGCACGACCCATCTTATTTCAATTTATACGGATGATATCCTCTTATATTTACGCGATCTGACTGCAGATAATGCGCCCCTTCCCACTATTATTACCACCTTTGAACAGGTTTCGGGTCTTGCTATAAACCCGAGAAAATCCCTGGCTTATTTTTTCCGGGACACACCATACCCAGATGATTTACGATTTGGCACGTACACCCTACCGGTAGCCCCCTCCACGTTCAAATACTTAGGCATTCAAGTATATAGAACACAGTCGGATCAACTAGACGGCAATCTAGGAAAGGCCATAACTGCCCTAAGAGCTAGTGTGGCTTTCTGGACCTCCCTGCCTCTATCGGTGATGGGATGTATCGCTATCTCAAAAATGGTGATGCTCCCTCGCCTATTGTATTATTTTGTGAACTTAACTATTGTAGTTCCACAGTCTATTTTTAATACCCTGAATGCTATACTAGTAGAACTCATCTGGGGGGCAGGCCGGCGGAGAGTGAGCCTGCAGAAACTCCAATTGGAGTCTGGTGGCGGAGGCCTGGGAGTCCCCGAAATCGGGGCATATTATTACGCTAGTCAGCTACAATGGCTCTCCTTTTGGACAGCTAGGAGGAATTTACAAGAAATTGGCTACACACCCAGAGACCTAGATCGAGGCGCACTGCACTCCCTACTTCTGCCTCACATCAAAATCCCTACAGACAGCCCTCCTCTGCTACGGACGGCGCTGCAGTGCTGGAAGAAGGCGTTATTAAATACCTCTAAAGTAACCCCATATTCTGCGAACATCCCACTGCTGGGTATCCCCACACCACAGGGCAGGATTACAAAGACCAGGATCAGTGCCTGGATAGAGACGGGAGTGGAGGATGTTGGAGCTTTCTTTGGAGAGGGCAATCTACTTGACCACGACTCCTCCTTACAGGCCACAGGGGCACCACCACGCTTATATCTATTGCACGCTACAGTCTCCCATTACATCAGGACTACATGCGCCCCACAACGTAGAGAACCTCCACAGCATAACTTGGTTCACCTTCTATATTATATGGGGAATGGGGGACACCTAGTTAGATGGATATATACAGGTATACGTGCACACGCTGCAATCCCACTCACATCCCTCAGAACAAAATGGTCTGAGGATGCTAACATTGAACTCAAGGATAAGGCTTGGAAGTGCATCCTTGAACACCCTAAAAGAGGATCCCGTAATGCCAGATTAAAATTTATACAGACCATGGTTCTCCATAGGTCGTACCTCACCCACAGAGGACCCATCGCATGATCCCCGAGGCACACCACCACTGCCCCCGATGTAAAGGGGACAAGGCAGACTTCCTTCATATGCTATGGTCATGCCCCCGCCTCCAGGACTACTGTAGAGGTGTTCGGCAATCCCTAGGCGAGGTCACACACTTATCTGTCTCAGATTGCGCCCTGGATGCCTTTTGGGCCTTCGTAGACGTACAGGTCCACAGAAGGTACAACTAAGATTCATAGACTTGGCACTCATACTGGCAATACAAGCCATTACCATGAGGTGGAAATCCCCCAGGTGCCCGACATTATCCAGCTGGCAAGACGACATAATACAATGGGGAAAGGCTGGAAGCATAGCCCTTCGGAGGGAGGAAGATCAAGGGTTACGGAAACATCCCATCTCCATGACATGGGATATTATGTTACACGACCTTGAACTACTAGATTTAATACCCCCACCGTGCCTCCCTACACCAGGACTCACGGTGCGGCTCTATGATCGCATGCCTCGATTATCCCACAACCTGAGTTACCTACAACACTACACGGGTAATATTGGTTCCCTAGCGATACCCTATTAGTTCCCTTAGGCTACCAGCATCATTAGCGTCTTCAGACCAGGAGTAGTGGTTGGGCGGGATAGGGAGGGTGGGCGCATAAATAGGTTTGTTTGGTTAACTGGAAATATATATATGCTACAAGTTCATGATATTTAGATGACTTTATTTCACGATTATCAAAATATTAGATATGATTCTATAGTACATGGATTCATTTACGATCATGATGTTTGAATACTAGTCAGTGGATTCATGCAATTGTATTGTTGAATCTGTACAAAAAACAAATGACCTTCTGCAATAATCTTTGCATTGGTTGTGATATCAAGGTCCTCAATAAAGTATGTTTAAAAAAAAAAAATTGATGGCGAATGGTGGAATTTCCAGATCCAAGTACTATCAACTGGCTAGTTGGGTAAAGTCTTTGGAGAAGGGAGAGGTTGGAAACAGTGAACTTGAAGCAAAGGTTTTTAAAGAGCCCATCACAGAAAAAGGAGGTCTCGTACTGGTTGTTCATACTGTTGGGGAAGTTTACTCTCCCTACAGAGATCTAGAGGAAGGATCTGCCGTCGGGAGATGTGCAAAATCTCTGGCAAATATCAATGTCTACTCTGTGGCATGTTGTCAGTGCCGCCCCACTCAGGAAAAATCATTTATTCACGATACACAGGGCATATTGGTCACCGAAAAAGCGGACCAGAATGAATAAGCAGATGGTCAAGAGCTGTCCTAAGTGTGGGGACGAAGAAGCCAATGACTTGCATATGTTTTGCCGTTGCCCCAACCTTCAGGTGTACTGGCATGACGTAAGTGAGGTCCTCTCAACAGTGTTGGGCACGAACCTGGAGGTAAGCTTAAGTCTAAACATGTTTAGGGTTGTGAATGAGGATGGGTAAAGGGCCAATCTGAGTAGTAAACGAGGTATCTGCTGTTTGTGTTGATACCATTAGCCAGATGCGAGATTGTATTAAGTGGGTATCTCAGCACCCCTCCCCCCCTCCTCGAGGAGGGAGTGGTTGGACTCGATACGAAGGCTGCGAATACTGGATAGGAGCAGGGAGGGAATCAAGAAGCTTGACTTTTGGGAAATTTGGGAGCAGAATTTTTATTTTTGGGTATATTTACACAGGTATACAAGTTTGACAATCTGGCTCAGAAGTCCGATGATTAAGCAATATCGCAATAACTCCCGGGTATCAAGGATTAGGACTGGTACCCCAGATCTTCTGCCTTTTGGAGCCTATGGGACAGGAGGATTGGGGACTCGCTCTGTCACTCCACTGGTCCAGGGCGAGAGTGAGACACCCTTGCTTTCTTCCAGTTTGTTTATTGCTCAAATGAGGACAAAAAAAAGCTACCTGAAGGCGAAACCTAAGAATAAGGGTAAACAATGGAAAGAAAAAAGCACCGGCAAAGTAGTGAAACTCCAGATATCTCAATTTAGTACACTTCTTGTTAGGCAGATGTGAATGTGATCAGGCATAAATTGTTGTTACTCAGTAAGTAAAAAGAGCCAATGGTAGAGTGAACTAAATCACTGCCCAAAGCTTTAGGCTCTGGTTGGGGGTATAGGGTTTTGAGCAAAACGTGAATGGCGCTTAAACATACCAATTAAAGAAGAGGACTGGCCTAAAAACAACTAGGGTGCTCAATTGTATAAACAAAACAAATATCTGTATACATGTGACGCTTTAAAGGGTGAGACGTATTTAGCTGTGCACGTGGAGTGAGACTTCGGTAGAAACAAATTACCTTTAAACCAGACCTCTATTTTTTAATGTTTAGTCGTTTCAAATTTAGCACGTGGATACCTTTCCACATTAGCAACGAAATCTAAATGTCCAATAGGTCAGAAACCTCTGCCTGCGTTTCCTCACAAATGTGACTAAATTAAAACAAAAGGTATTCTTCCTCTCCCCGAAAAAAAAACACACGAACAGGACTCACTCCAGGCCGAGGATTTAAAGTGCACTACAAAAAGGTCTAAAGATTAAAGGATTGCGGCAGATTACACCTGCTTTATGGTACTCGCAAAGTGTGTTTACGGTCGGAACAGAATCAGACAAGTCATTGTTATGAGAACATTCAAAATTGTCATGGTCAATTTGTGTGTCAAGCTGAGAGGCTGGGTCTTAAATGTGTAATGCGATTTGCACTGTACAGTAGTCACAAACCCACATAACTTTAAACAACGGCAGTGCTAGATTCCACTAAAATATTCCCAACTCAAATCGGCAATGTAAAAATGAAAGGAACAGTAAGCCTACATTGCAAAACACATGATCGTGCACAAAACGATATATGCGTTATTTCAAGCAGGAACCAAATTCTAAACGTACATTTATCCAATCTATATTAAAAATACGAAATAGCACGGAAGCAGTGCCTTTGCTTCACGAGATTTAATCACTGTGCGCTCAACATTTCAGATAACAACCAAACCGGAAACAAGTTCCCACATGAGGCTCACAACAATTGACATAATACTTACTAAATACGTTTTATAACGTCTACTTTTCAGAGATCTTATCGCCGAAACAATACTTAATTAAGAAAGAACCAATGAGTGATTTGAAAATCAAATTACATATGAATGACAGCTTCTTGGAAAAATATAAGCAATAATCATCAATATCATGAATCCCTTCACACCAATTCGTTCAATGAAAAGTCATTCGTGCCATTCAGAACCACATAATGTTTGCAGCGACTACCAGGGCAACTGCGCATGCAGGTTTAGAAAGCACATCAGATAGAGCACATAGGTGTCTAAGCCAACACACATACTGTGGAAAGGAATAATCTGTCGACATACTGATGATGCAGGACATTCCATAACATTAGAGCTTTTAATACACTGCTGACCGAACAAACAAGACGCGTTTTCTGTGCCGAGGATCACAGAAGAATAAACTAGGCTTAGAGTTATGTGTTGTGTTAAGAGAGTGAAGGGTTCTGCATTATGGTATCGCTAGCACAGAGGTACCGAAACAAGGTTTCAAGGCACTTTTATGCACTTTGCCAACAACGGAAAGGGGGTGGGCGGTCACTTGCACTTCAGAAATGTTTGGGTACTGCATTCACCCTTACATTTAATCACAGAAGCTGCGTGCTCACCGTGACTCAGAGTGATGGACTGTAGATATGACTACGACTTCAATTAAGGACGATTTAAACCGGGATAATAGGGAACGAGTGCCTGCAATCAGCTTCTCGACGAGCCAAAGTAAGAAAACCGAAACGCTTGACCCAAACAGGGGCAGGGTATCCACCATAAAGAGTGGGTGAGTGATGTGCTATATGAGTGACCTGTCTCGAACAAGTAATGTCCGATGCCTGCAGGTTACACGCTGTATATAATGAAGCAGATGATGGTAACTAGCAGGAGGTAACTATGATCACATAAAATATCTGACAGTGGCCCTTTTACTCCGGTGGGCGTGGCGAGGAACATGATTACACATAGCTGAGAACTTCTAGGAACAATTGGGGAAATTATGTGTGTGTTAAAAATATAATACACTTGCGTTCTCCATCTGCCATTTTAGGGGTGTTAGGTTCTACAGCATTTATGTTTGTATACATCATTCTACTTTTCTCTTCTTTTAATATTTCTGACTCCTACGAAACAAGGTGGGTATATAAACAACAACCTTTGCTTCTAAAGCTACCTCTATAGTATTACCATATCATGTAAGAGTACCTCCTATGACACTGGTGTCACAGGAGGTACTGGAGGTCAATGGAGCAGATCTCGGGATAATGGTGATTAAGTATGACGTAAATACTACTTTATAAGCACAAGATGGAACTTCACAGTGAACCCTTTAGGGAACCTGTTCGAGGCAATGTCCCTTCACTTGTGGGTAGGGGCGGCGAAGGGACTGAGCGGAATTGGGGCGCGATGATCTCTCCTCTGTTATAGATGACGGGGCAGGGTTGATAATTTCTGAAGGAACAGGGCCTTCTAGCACTCTAAGCAGTTGCTTAGAGGTCTCCAAATGGATGGAACATTCGTGCCTCAAACTTAACAGGGACAAAACAGAGTTGATGCTCTTGGGTAATTCTCCTGTTTTCAACCCGGCTTCTCTTTGGCCGGACTGCCTAGGCCCCGACCCGTCCCCCAAAGAGCAAATCAAGAGCCTAGGCATCTGGATTGACCACTCACTCACCTTTAGTCACCAAGCAGTGAAACTCTCTGCAACTTGCTTTGGGATACTAAGGATGCTTCATAAGATTCTGCCCCTTCTTCCCTTAAATGCCAGAAGGATCATGGTTCAAGCCCTAATCCTCTCCTGCCTGGATTATGGGAATGTATTATACCTAGGAGCTCCGCAGTACACCATTGATAAGCTCCAAGTCATTCAGAACTCTGCTGCTCGCAGACTGCTTCAAATACCCCGTTGGCACTCAGCAAAACAAGCATTAATGACCCTGCATTGGCTGCCAATCGGGGAAAGGATCCAGTTTAAAGCTATGTGCCTGGTCCACAAAATGTTCTGGAAGAATAGTCCTCCTATTCTTCAGCCCCTGATCACCCCCTATCATCCAAAAAGAAACCTTCGGTCATCTGGATCCCTCCTTGTCTGTCAACCTAGAATCTTGTTGCCAAAACAGGGACGAGATAGCCTTGATCTATCCAATTATAGGCCCCTCTCACTGTTGGCGACCGAATATAAAATCTTGAGTAAGGCTCTAGCTAACCGCATACAACCCTACCTCACCACTCTCATACATAGCGACCAATGCGGGTTTCTACCGAACCGTAGCACGTCCCTCAACACGAGAAAATTACACTACGTCATGAAGGCCACCCCGGGCACTTATCAGACCTCAGGGTGCTTGACATTAGATCTTCGACAGGCCTTTGACTCCTTTTCCTGGGACTATATGTTTACGGCACTCCAACGATTCGGGCTTCCGGACGCATACCTTAAATGGGTACGCCTATTGTATACCTCCCCCACTGCCCGAGCCCGCACGCGACGCTACATTTCACACCAGTATACCATTCATAGAGGAACGCGACAGGGATGTCCGCTGTCTCCCCTATTATTCGTTCTCGCTCTGGAGCCTCTGGCGGTGGCACTCAGGCGATCGACAGACCACCTGGGCATCCCCATAGAGGGCACGACCCATCTTATTTCAATTTATACGGATGATATCCTCTTATATTTACGCGATCTGACTGCAGATAATGCGCCCCTTCCCACTATTATTACCACCTTTGAACAGGTTTCGGGTCTTGCTATAAACCCGAGAAAATCCCTGGCTTATTTTTTCCGGGACACACCATACCCAGATGATTTACGATTTGGCACGTACACCCTACCGGTAGCCCCCTCCACGTTCAAATACTTAGGCATTCAAGTATATAGAACACAGTCGGATCAACTAGACGGCAATCTAGGAAAGGCCATAACTGCCCTAAGAGCTAGTGTGGCTTTCTGGACCTCCCTGCCTCTATCGGTGATGGGATGTATCGCTATCTCAAAAATGGTGATGCTCCCTCGCCTATTGTATTATTTTGTGAACTTAACTATTGTAGTTCCACAGTCTATTTTTAATACCCTGAATGCTATACTAGTAGAACTCATCTGGGGGGCAGGCCGGCGGAGAGTGAGCCTGCAGAAACTCCAATTGGAGTCTGGTGGCGGAGGCCTGGGAGTCCCCGAAATCGGGGCATATTATTACGCTAGTCAGCTACAATGGCTCTCCTTTTGGACAGCTAGGAGGAATTTACAAGAAATTGGCTACACACCCAGAGACCTAGATCGAGGCGCACTGCACTCCCTACTTCTGCCTCACATCAAAATCCCTACAGACAGCCCTCCTCTGCTACGGACGGCGCTGCAGTGCTGGAAGAAGGCGTTATTAAATACCTCTAAAGTAACCCCATATTCTGCGAACATCCCACTGCTGGGTATCCCCACACCACAGGGCAGGATTACAAAGACCAGGATCAGTGCCTGGATAGAGACGGGAGTGGAGGATGTTGGAGCTTTCTTTGGAGAGGGCAATCTACTTGACCACGACTCCTCCTTACAGGCCACAGGGGCACCACCACGCTTATATCTATTGCACGCTACAGTCTCCCATTACATCAGGACTACATGCGCCCCACAACGTAGAGAACCTCCACAGCATAACTTGGTTCACCTTCTATATTATATGGGGGACACCTAGTTAGATGGATATATACAGGTATACGTGCACACGCTGCAATCCCACTCACATCCCTCAGAACAAAATGGTCTGAGGATGCTAACATTGAACTCAAGGATAAGGCTTGGAAGTGCATCCTTGAACACCCTAAAAGAGGATCCCGTAATGCCAGATTAAAATTTATACAGACCATGGTTCTCCATAGGTCGTACCTCACCCACAGAGGACCCATCGCATGATCCCCGAGGCACACCACCACTGCCCCCGATGTAAAGGGGACAAGGCAGACTTCCTTCATATGCTATGGTCATGCCCCCGCCTCCAGGACTACTGTAGAGGTGTTCGGCAATCCCTAGGCGAGGTCACACACTTATCTGTCTCAGATTGCGCCCTGGATGCCTTTTGGGCCTTCGTAGACGTACAGGTCCACAGAAGGTACAACTAAGATTCATAGACTTGGCACTCATACTGGCAATACAAGCCATTACCATGAGGTGGAAATCCCCCAGGTGCCCGACATTATCCAGCTGGCAAGACGACATAATACAATGGGGAAAGGCTGGAAGCATAGCCCTTCGGAGGGAGGAAGATCAAGGGTTACGGAAACATCCCATCTCCATGACATGGGATATTATGTTACACGACCTTGAACTACTAGATTTAATACCCCCACCGTGCCTCCCTACACCAGGACTCACGGTGCGGCTCTATGATCGCATGCCTCGATTATCCCACAACCTGAGTTACCTACAACACTACACGGGTAATATTGGTTCCCTAGCGATACCCTATTAGTTCCCTTAGGCTACCAGCATCATTAGCGTCTTCAGACCAGGAGTAGTGGTTGGGCGGGATAGGGAGGGTGGGCGCATAAATAGGTTTGTTTGGTTAACTGGAAATATATATATGCTACAAGTTCATGATATTTAGATGACTTTATTTCACGATTATCAAAATATTAGATATGATTCTATAGTACATGGATTCATTTACGATCATGATGTTTGAATACTAGTCAGTGGATTCATGCAATTGTATTGTTGAATCTGTACAAAAAACAAATGACCTTCTGCAATAATCTTTGCATTGGTTGTGATATCAAGGTCCTCAATAAAGTATGTTTAAAAAAAAAAATTAATGGTGGAATTTCCAGATCCAAGTACTATCAACTGGCTAGTTGGGTAAAGTCTTTGGAGAAGGGAGAGGTTGGAAACAGTGAACTTGAAGCAAAGGTTTTTAAAGAGCCCATCACAGAAAAAGGAGGTCTCGTACTGGTTGTTCATACTGTTGGGGAAGTTTACTCTCCCTACAGAGATCTAGAGGAAGGATCTGCCGTCGGGAGATGTGCAAAATCTCTGGCAAATATCAATGTCTACTCTGTGGCATGTTGTCAGTGCCGCCCCACTCAGGAAAAATCATTTATTCACGATACACAGGGCATATTGGTCACCGAAAAAGCGGACCAGAATGAATAAGCAGATGGTCAAGAGCTGTCCTAAGTGTGGGGACGAAGAAGCCAATGACTTGCATATGTTTTGCCGTTGCCCCAACCTTCAGGTGTACTGGCATGACGTAAGTGAGGTCCTCTCAACAGTGTTGGGCACGAACCTGGAGGTAAGCTTAAGTCTAAACATGTTTAGGGTTGTGAATGAGGATGGGTAAAGGGCCAATCTGAGTAGTAAACGAGGTATCTGCTGTTTGTGTTGATACCATTAGCCAGATGCGAGATTGTATTAAGTGGGTATCTCAGCACCCCTCCCCCCCTCCTCGAGGAGGGAGTGGTTGGACTCGATACGAAGGCTGCGAATACTGGATAGGAGCAGGGAGGGAATCAAGAAGCTTGACTTTTGGGAAATTTGGGAGCAGAATTTTTATTTTTGGGTATATTTACACAGGTATACAAGTTTGACAATCTGGCTCAGAAGTCCGATGATTAAGCAATATCGCAATAACTCCCGGGTATCAAGGATTAGGACTGGTACCCCAGATCTTCTGCCTTTTGGAGCCTATGGGACAGGAGGATTGGGGACTCGCTCTGTCACTCCACTGGTCCAGGGCGAGAGTGAGACACCCTTGCTTTCTTCCAGTTTGTTTATTGCTCAAATGAGGACAAAAAAAAGCTACCTGAAGGCGAAACCTAAGAATAAGGGTAAACAATGGAAAGAAAAAAGCACCGGCAAAGTAGTGAAACTCCAGATATCTCAATTTAGTACACTTCTTGTTAGGCAGATGTGAATGTGATCAGGCATAAATTGTTGTTACTCAGTAAGTAAAAAGAGCCAATGGTAGAGTGAACTAAATCACTGCCCAAAGCTTTAGGCTCTGGTTGGGGGTATAGGGTTTTGAGCAAAACGTGAATGGCGCTTAAACATACCAATTAAAGAAGAGGACTGGCCTAAAAACAACTAGGGTGCTCAATTGTATAAACAAAACAAATATCTGTATACATGTGACGCTTTAAAGGGTGAGACGTATTTAGCTGTGCACGTGGAGTGAGACTTCGGTAGAAACAAATTACCTTTAAACCAGACCTCTATTTTTTAATGTTTAGTCGTTTCAAATTTAGCACGTGGATACCTTTCCACATTAGCAACGAAATCTAAATGTCCAATAGGTCAGAAACCTCTGCCTGCGTTTCCTCACAAATGTGACTAAATTAAAACAAAAGGTATTCTTCCTCTCCCCGAAAAAAAAACACACGAACAGGACTCACTCCAGGCCGAGGATTTAAAGTGCACTACAAAAAGGTCTAAAGATTAAAGGATTGCGGCAGATTACACCTGCTTTATGGTACTCGCAAAGTGTGTTTACGGTCGGAACAGAATCAGACAAGTCATTGTTATGAGAACATTCAAAATTGTCATGGTCAATTTGTGTGTCAAGCTGAGAGGCTGGGTCTTAAATGTGTAATGCGATTTGCACTGTACAGTAGTCACAAACCCACATAACTTTAAACAACGGCAGTGCTAGATTCCACTAAAATATTCCCAACTCAAATCGGCAATGTAAAAATGAAAGGAACAGTAAGCCTACATTGCAAAACACATGATCGTGCACAAAACGATATATGCGTTATTTCAAGCAGGAACCAAATTCTAAACGTACATTTATCCAATCTATATTAAAAATACGAAATAGCACGGAAGCAGTGCCTTTGCTTCACGAGATTTAATCACTGTGCGCTCAACATTTCAGATAACAACCAAACCGGAAACAAGTTCCCACATGAGGCTCACAACAATTGACATAATACTTACTAAATACGTTTTATAACGTCTACTTTTCAGAGATCTTATCGCCGAAACAATACTTAATTAAGAAAGAACCAATGAGTGATTTGAAAATCAAATTACATATGAATGACAGCTTCTTGGAAAAATATAAGCAATAATCATCAATATCATGAATCCCTTCACACCAATTCGTTCAATGAAAAGTCATTCGTGCCATTCAGAACCACATAATGTTTGCAGCGACTACCAGGGCAACTGCGCATGCAGGTTTAGAAAGCACATCAGATAGAGCACATAGGTGTCTAAGCCAACACACATACTGTGGAAAGGAATAATCTGTCGACATACTGATGATGCAGGACATTCCATAACATTAGAGCTTTTAATACACTGCTGACCGAACAAACAAGACGCGTTTTCTGTGCCGAGGATCACAGAAGAATAAACTAGGCTTAGAGTTATGTGTTGTGTTAAGAGAGTGAAGGGTTCTGCATTATGGTATCGCTAGCACAGAGGTACCGAAACAAGGTTTCAAGGCACTTTTATGCACTTTGCCAACAACGGAAAGGGGGTGGGCGGTCACTTGCACTTCAGAAATGTTTGGGTACTGCATTCACCCTTACATTTAATCACAGAAGCTGCGTGCTCACCGTGATGGACTGTAGATATGACTACGACTTCAATTAAGGACGATTTAAACCGGGATAATAGGGAACGAGTGCCTGCAATCAGCTTCTCGACGAGCCAAAGTAAGAAAACCGAAACGCTTGACCCAAACAGGGGCAGGGTATCCACCATAAAGAGTGGGTGAGTGATGTGCTATATGAGTGACCTGTCTCGAACAAGTAATGTCCGATGCCTGCAGGTTACACGCTGTATATAATGAAGCAGATGATGGTAACTAGCAGGAGGTAACTATGATCACATAAAATATCTGACAGTGGCCCTTTTACTCCGGTGGGCGTGGCGAGGAACATGATTACACATAGCTGAGAACTTCTAGGAACAATTGGGGAAATTATGTGTGTGTTAAAAATATAATACACTTGCGTTCTCCATCTGCCATTTTAGGGGTGTTAGGTTCTACAGCATTTATGTTTGTATACATCATTCTACTTTTCTCTTCTTTTAATATTTCTGACTCCTACGAAACAAGGTGGGTATATAAACAACAACCTTTGCTTCTAAAGCTACCTCTATAGTATTACCATATCATGTAAGAGTACCTCCTATGACACTGGTGTCACGGGAGGTACTGGAGGTCAATGGAGCAGGTCTCGGGATAATAGTGATTAAGTATGACGTAAATACTACTTTATAAGCACAAGATGGAACTTCACAGTGAACCCTTTAGGGAACCTGTTCGAGGCAATGTCCCTTCACTTGTGGGTAGGGGCGGCGAAGGGACTGAGCGGAATTGGGGCGCGATGATCTCTCCTCTGTTATAGATGACGGGGCAGGGTTGATAATTTCTGAAGGAACAGGCGAAGGGGAAGATATACATTTCTTCAAGTACCTGCCTCTCATCAGGAGCACCAAGCCCATTGTTTTCACTTTACATTCTGGCGGTTTTAGTCCCGCTGTTATGATGGGCTTGGGAGATAAAGGAGACGGTCTGAATGAACTGTTAATACCAGACGAAGTACAATTTGACACCCCTGCGACTAGTGCGCGGATATTTAACCTGGGGAAAGCACTGGTACTTAAGTGGCACAGATTACGGGGAAAGCTGTATCTGCAGGAGGGATGCCCTTGTGTTTGCCTGTGTCAGGTAGGGCCACTTAGAACATAGCATGGTGGGCTGCGAGAACTGCCCTGCAGCAGGTTCCTGCTTGCTCACCAGACTCTAACCATGCTTCCCCAACCCAGGGGCGCAGTGGAGTTTTGGGGTCACTTGAGTGGGAAGGCAGTGGGGCAACACTGGGTCCCGGCCTCTCACCTGGATGTTGGTGAGTACAATCTCCCTCTCCATGTTGGACGCCATTTGCCGCCGATCGCTGCGGCTGCCCCGCGCTAGCGGCTCATGGAGCGGGCTCCCCGGGGTGTGTGCGTCTCGGCTCCAAAACACCCTGCCCTCGCGGCGCTGAGACCCCTCAGCCAGCCTCGGTCCCGGAGCTTTGCCCAGCTCGGCGTCGCGGCTGTCGCGCAGCTCCTCGGTCACCGTGTCGCAAAGAGCTGCTTTGCGGCCGCCGGGTCACGTGACGTCCGGATACAGAGGCTGGGAGGAGGCGTTGGCGTTGCTGCTGCTGCTGCTGCTGCTGGACGGGGACGCCAGGGAGACCCCAACCGAAGGGTGGTAGACGCCCTTAGGACTCTGAGAATCCCGTAGTCCATGGCACCAAGCACAGCGGCCTACACAGTTCTTTTGCAAATTGTTTTAATAATTAAAGGTAATTTAGCTATACAAATATGGTATTTCCGAGAAATCTTTTTAACAAATATTGCAAATCTAGCAATATGCTTGATCTCAATTTGTTTAGGATGACAAACAGTAGCGTACATGACATGCCCGTAATTCCTTCTGGGGTAACAAAGTTCTTCCTGCACATTTTTTTATTTATAGTATTGAAGGTCATTATGAAGAGTTTGAATATGTTTTCTCCAAGATTGATGTGTAATCATGTTTTTGAGTATTCGCTGTAACGGTCTAGTCGTTCGAGACACTTCGTCAGGCCCGGATGGACATTCACACAATCTATCACTCTCTGGCCAGGCGTGGCCAGAGATCTTAAATAAAGGGGCCGGGGTCGCTCGTGACCTTCCGGCCCATATCAGTGCAATAGTGTGTGTCGTCGTTATTATTGCTGCCTGCCTGATGCGTGTCCACACATATAACATTTAAATGTACCGGCGCAGCTTACCAGCGCCGTGACACTGGCGACGAGGGTGGGATGAATTATGCCCACGGACCGTTGGTGGAGAAGCCGGTGAGCAGTGGTGCCTCCTAGCCGACGAGGATCGAGTCTGCCGCGGCTTGAAGGTCAGACGCATCTGCCGATGCAAAGGAAGCCCTTCGGACGAAGACGCGAAAGGTATTTGGCCCCGTAAGACTCAACGCTGCCCCCAGTGCGCGCACAATGACCCCCAGCGCCAATAACGGAGGAGACGCGCGGCCCGTATGAAGGTCCCGGGACAAGGCCGGTTGAGCGCGTCAAGCGGAATGAGGCGCGCATGCGCAGTGACACGCCCGACCAGCGCTACCCTGAACCAGTGAAGCCGGTGAAGATCGAAGCGGACACGAGTCCGTCAAGTCAAGCGCTCTGCCAGCAGCATAGGGGCAGCATCAGGCATCGTGTAAAATAAACAAACAAGCATTGGGCAACGCAACTGCTGGGTGAGAAGCAAGCACAAAGCAACACCAGTGCGAGGGGCAGAACCAAGCCATCAAGCAAACAAGCATTGAACCACACAAGAAGACAACTAGAGAAGAGCACATTCAAGAGCCAGTGGACCCCAACACACTAACCCCAGTAAGGAAGAGCAGCAACTCTCAGTGACTTTAAGCCTCCAAATTGTAACTGCACCACATTAAAGACGCATAAACTCTGAACACGGTCGACCAGGCAGCAACGCCACCTCCACAGCAAGTTGCACCGGTGGCCCCACCCGCTCACATACACTCGCAAGTCAGTGCATTACCCCCTTTTAGTGAGCTAATTGACCCCGCAACAGCGTTGCCCAGTTGGAAAGTGTGGATAGGCAGTCTCGACAACTATTTTATAGCCACCTGAGAAACGGATGGAGTAGTAAAGAGGTCACTTCTACTGCATTTCGCAGGAGACGAGATCTATAAACTATTTGCGCATCTACCTAACACAGGAGCATCAATGGACTACGATGCAGCAGTCAGAGCATTGAACGCTCATTTTGACCCCCAGTTCAATCCAGATTACGAGCGTTTCAAACTGCGTCAGGCTCGGCAAAGAGAGGGAGAATCAATGGATGCGTTCCACGCCCGCCTCCGAGAACTAGCTAGCACGTGCACAGAGGATGACCCAATAAAAGAAGTGCGTGCGCAGTTAATCCAAGGGTGCCGGAACAAAACACTGCGGACGCTCATCCTTCGGCAACCTCGCATACTGCTAGAAGATATACTAATCCTAGCTCGGTCGCATGAGCTTTCGGATGTCCGGGCATCCGCGATGGAAGCTGCCCTCAACGCGACGACTGAACAAACGGTGACTGTCAAAACCGAGTGAGTAGACGCTGTACGCACAACAACGCGTGGAGCACGAGGAAAGTGGCCAAACAGGAACCCGAGACAATTACAATGTGGGTACTGCAGGAAGGAAGAACACCCACAAGACAGTTGCCCCGCAAGAGGGAAGACGTGCACAAAATGCGGCATTCCCAACCACTTCGCGAGTGTGTGTCGAGGAGGCACGAGACCCAGAGGGACTCCAGGGCGCAAACCACCATACAGGCAAGTGAAACAGCTATCACTGGATGAACCCGCACACTCTAAGCCAACAAGCACAGGTACCCAACGTCGACCATACCTAGAAGATTCGTCATCGGAGGGTGAGGAAGAATGCCATTTCGTATCCTTTGTGAATGACCTCAAGCCACGCTGCCGCCCGCAGCCCACCTGTGCCATTAGGATAGCCGGGACCAGGGTCACAGCCCTCATCGACACAGGAGCGTCCGTGAACATCATGGGGTACCAACATTATCAAAAGCTAACACCTAGACCAGCACTAACGCCATCCAAAGTGAAAATTCTCACGTATGGAAGCCAGACACCACTCCCACTGAGAGGAAAAATGTCGGTACCCGTCCGATCAGACGACCAAGAACTAACCACAACTTTTCATATTGTAGATAGGGAAGCAGATATATTACTTGGAAGCCACACTGCCGAAGACCTCAGTCTGATCACTTTCACCAACGCTGTGAGATCCGTTCAGACCGAAGACATGCTAGAATCATTCCCACAGCTGTTCAAAGGACTAGGGAACATAAAGAGGCCTCCCATAAAACTACACATTGACACCACAGTGAAACCGGTTGCTCTGCGACATAGACGGATTCCATTCCATCTGAGGCCGTTGGTAGAACAAGAACTGGCAAAGCTCGAACAGCAAGGTGTCATAAAAAAGGTGACAGGCCCGACCCCGTGGGTGTCTCCCATGTTAATAGCAGAGAAGCCCCGTCAACCGGGGAAGATCAGGATATGCATAGACATGAGAATGCCCAATCAAGCAATTAAAAGAGAACGGCATCTAACGCCAACTGTTGATGATATACTAGCGGACCTAAATAGGTCACAATGGTTTTCCAAGTTGGACTTAAACGCTGGTTACCACCAGCTGAAATTACACAAAGAAAGCAGGTACATCACGACGTTTTCAACACACCTGGGCCTGCGAAGATACAAAAGACTAAATTTCGGGATATCCTCCACTGCAGAAATATTCCAAAACGCAGTAAAGGAGGTACTGTCAGGATTGCAAGTGGTCAACGTCAGTGATGACATCTTAATACACTCTGCAACCCTTGATGATCACCATCGTCGACTCAAAGCAACCCTGAGACGGCTAGCAGAACACGGAGTGACACTCCACAAAGAAAAATGCCAATTCTTCCAGGGATCAATTGAATTCTTTGGGTATGTCTTCAGTCAAGACGGAGTAAAAGTAGACCCCAAGAAGTCGAAGGCAATTCAGCTAGCTCCTGCACCTAACACCGCTTCGGAAGTTAGATGCTTCATGGGAATGGCGACCTACTGCGGGAGGTTCATCCCGAACCTTGCCATGATTGCGGAATCGCTACGTAACCTTACAAAGAAAGACTCCGTGTGGCGCTGGACTCGTGTGGAAGATGAAGCATTTCAGAAAGTAAAATCAGCACTGCTAGCCAGCACGACCATGGCGTATTTTGACACCAACAAACAGACTGAGCTAATAGTAGATGCCAGCTCAGTAGGGCTAGGCGCAGTGCGAACCCAAGAGACAGAGCCAGGGACCTGGGCGCCATTGGCATTCGCCAGCAAAGCACTGACAGCGACGGAAGCTCGCTACTCCCAGATAGAACGGGAAGCGCTCGCCATAAAATGGGCTCGCAACCATTTTCACTTATATGTCAGTGGCCACCCATTCAGAGTGGTGACGGATCACCAACCACTACTCTCGCTCTTCAGAGGGATAGCGTCCCATCCCCCACCCAGGATTGAGAGGTGGGCTATACAACTCCAGCACTATCACATGGAGCTGGTATATCGACCCGGAGCCAAAAATCCAGCGGATTTCCTGTTGTGCCACCCAACACTGTCGGCAGAGGCAGACTCTGGTCAAGAGCGGAAGAGAGAAGAAGTCATCAATATGATCTCTCAATGGGCATGCCCACAAACGATCTCGAAAGATGAAATCAAATCCCACATGGAGTCTGACATGGTCATCAAAAGAGCGTTAGATGCAATACGAAAAGGTTTCTGGGATGGATTTCTGCAAGGTGTCCAAGGATGGAATGAGACCGAGAGGTCCCGACTAGGGAAGATGTGGAAGATCCGAGATGAATTGAGTACCGCAGAATGCTGCTTCCTGCTGAGAGGGTCACGCATCGTCATCCCTCAAAGCATGCAGGAACGCATGACCACACTAGCGCATGAAGGCCATCAGGGCACAGGAAGGATGAAATCCTGAATGAAAGAAAAACTGTGGTTCCCGGGGCTCGAGGAAGCAGTGGACGATGTAGTCAGGAACTGTCGAGCATGTCAACTTACAGGAAATGTGGAATCGCCAGCACCAATAATAACTGAAGATCCTGCCCCAGCACCATGGTCGTGGGTAAGTCTGGACTTCGGGAGTTTCCCCGATGGGAGGGTCACAGCAGTGCTAGTGAACAGCTACACAAAATACCCCTGTGTTGAATTCCTACCATCCACAGCCTTTAACCATCTTGAGCCAGTGCTCACAAAGATATTTGCACTATTTGGGCTGCCCCACGCGATCAAGACTGATAACGGACCTCCATTTCAAGGCAGCGAATTCAAAGAGTTTTTGTCTCGGCTAGGGATAAGACACCACCGCATCACACCACAGTGGCCACAAGCCAACCGGGAAGCTGAGCGCTTCATGAGGACCATCAATAAGATCTTACGCATAGCCATAGCCGAGCACACAGACCCTGAAGTGGTGTTACAAAAATGTATACAAGAGTATCGAAGCACACCTCACTGCACGACTCAGAGACCCCGTGGTCACTGATGCTAGCAGGACCACGAAGAGATAACTTCCCAGTGGCTGACAACTGGGAACCCGAATCTTACAACCCATCGACTACCCAAGATCGAAGAACAACAAACCATGACAAAGCAAGTTACCGAAGACGAGCAAAAGCACGAACACTCATGCCAGGGTGCATGGTACTAATACGGAACCGGAGGAGTGGAGGAAAGTTCCGCACCCCATATGAGATAGGGCTGTGGACTGTGCAAAAAGTCCAAGGAACAGCCGTGACCGTAGAACGAGATGGTGAAGTAATAACCAGAAACATCTCATGGTTTAAGGAAGTACCGAGACCGGATACGGAACGATTGGTCCCTGAACAATTATCAGAGATCGACACCACAATCAGAGGCACGGAACCTAACAGCACTGACAAATCTCCTCATGGTCAAATTTCATCGACACCAGAGGCAGAGCGTGATCCCCAAGTGCTGAACAACGAGGACAAAGCGGCTAGACCTACCAGAGGGTCGAACAATGAACATCATCGCTACAACCTGAGGCCGAATTCTAGACCAAATCGCCAGTTGGCTGAGTTTGCTTGGGGACGCAACCTCGACGCAAAAGTAAAGAACTGATTTGGAAGGGGATTTAACGGTCTAGTCGTTCGAGACACTTAGTCAGGCCCGGAAGGACATTCACACAATGTATCACTCTCTGGCCAGGCGTGGCCAGAGAGCTTAAATAAAGGGGCCGGGGCCGCTCGTGACCTTCCGGCCCATATCAGTGCAATAGTGTGTGTCGTCGTTATTATTGCTGCCTGCCTGATGCGTGTCCACACATATAACATTTAAATGTACCGGCGCAGCTTACCAGCGCCGTGACATTAGCACATTTTTGTCAGTGCTTGCGGCAGCAATAATTTGTTCCACTGATATGTTATCAGAGATCCTGGATTTTACAATGTTATGTTACGTTAGTCCAACTTGTATAGCGCAACAGCTGCCTCAGCGAAGAGGCGTCCCGGCGCTTACTACAGGCAGACTGAAAACTAGGGCCTAGACTGCAGGGAAGAGATGTGTTTTTATTGCCTTCCTAAACGTCAGGTAGTTCTCCAGGCTGCGAATGTGAAGGGGGAGGGACTTCCAAAGTTTGGCCGCTAGACAGCGGAAAGATCGGCCCCCAGCGCGTAAGCGTTGTACCCGCAGGACAAGAGCCAGGCATAACCCCATAGATCGCAGATGGCGCGTGGGTGTGTATGGTACAGTACATTGGTCAGGATACACAGGGAGGAGAGTTTCAAGATTTTAAAGGCCAAGCTGAGAGCTTTAAATTCTATGCGCTTGGCCACAGGCAGCCAGTGTAGTCGCCGGATTGCAACCGAGATGGGATGTCTTCTCGGAAGTCCTAAAAGAGCTCTGGCAGCCGCATTTTGGACCCTTTGTAGGCGCATGACCTCAGCTTTATTCGCCCCCAAGAACAGCGAGTTGGCATAGTCAAGCCTAGACAGTATGGCCACCTGGACAATCAGTTGTCTAGTGGACGGATCAAAATAACCCAGAAGCGGTTTCAGTCCTCGTAATAGACCGAAGCATGTGCCTGCTATTTTCTTGGTATCATCCTTAAAACCAAGGGTTGAATCCATCCATACCCCTAGGTTTTTCACCACTGTCTTAGGGGAAGGAGCACTCCCAAGGGTGTTGGGCCACCAGTTCTCACTCCAAAGTTTGATGTTTTTACCCACCAACAACACCTCCAATTTATTAGCATTAATCTGGAGGCAGTTAGTGGTCATCCACTCCGCGACTGCAGCCAGCCCACTACTAAATTTAGGGGCATCCTGTGTAGAATCGTCGGAGAGAACCACCACCAACTGCGTGTCGTCGGCGTAAGAAACAATGGAGAGGCCCCTGTCCCTAGCTATCCCTGCCAAAGGTTGTACGTACAGGTTAAAAAGTACAGGCTTCAGGGCAGAGCCCAGAGGCACACCCTGGCCGATAGACTGGACACGGGAAAGAAAAGGCGGAGCAGACACCTGAAAAGTTCTTTCAGAGAGGAAGGATCTAAACCATTCCAAGGCAAAGCCCCCGATTCCTGCCTCCTCCAGACGATTTAAAAGGACCTGGAGGGGTACAGTGTCTAACGCGGCACTAAGATCTAGCAGAATCCGTGCCGCGGTTTCCCCCTCATCAAGAACAGTCCGCAGATGTTCAGTCACAGCAAGGAGCGTTGTCTCCGTACTGTGCCTTGGGCGGAAACCGTTCTGCGTGGGATCCAGGATGCCGTTGGTGTTCAGAAAAGCTGTAAGGCTGGTGTTAATGTGCGCCTCAGCGATTTTAGCTGCCCAAGGTAGAAGAGAGATTGGGTGAAAGTTTTCTAGTTTTGCTGGATCCAGTGACGGCTTTTTAAGAAGGGGAACTACCATAGCCTGTTTCCATTGCCTAGGAACCGTTGCTGCGGAGAAAGAAGTATTAATCATCTGGCACAAAGGAGCCAAGACCACAGGCAAAGATTTTAAAAACGGTCCGGTTTAAGAGGGTCTACAAGGGAGCCAGATTTAATTTTGCTGCAGAGCAAACAAAGCTCATCCTCGTCGACATGAGGAAAGGCCGTAAGAGTGTGAACGGTAGGGGGTCTGAATACAAGACTGGGAGAGACAGGGGCCAGAGGAAAGGACTTATGAAGTTAACATAAACATCAGTCGCTTTAGGAGTGATGCCATTGCACAATATTGGGAAGTTATCAGCAGAGTTTTGATCTTTTCCTGGACGTATAATCACACTCCTGCTGTCGCAACCCCCACCTTTCGGTGAAAGGAGGCATCTTTGCTTCAGGATTGGCGAAAATGGTGAGTAATACTTGGTGGTCGGTGACAACCTTGAAATGCTTTCCATACAGGAACACATGAAAATGCTCACAAGCCCACACCACATGGAGGCTTTCTTTTTCAGGTTGTGAATAGGTACGTTCCATCTTTGACAAGCTCCCGCTAGCATAAGCCCCAATGTGTCTTGGGTGTGAGAAAGTGCCATCTTTCTTGCATGGTATGCCCCCACTTTTTGCTGAATTGCTGAATGTACTTTGACTGAGTGTGCCCTGGACTCCTGCCAATCAGGTGCCCAGGGCCTATGTTCCTTCCCTAAAACCTAAAACCCAAATGGGCAAACCCTGGCCACATGTCAGCCCCTGGTAAATGGTACCCTAGGTACCCAGGGCTTTGTGATCAGGGAAGGCCTATAAGGGCTGCAGCACTTATTGTGCCACCCTTAGAGGCCCTGTACCCTAACACAAACACACTGCCCTTGCAGGCTGAGTGTCAGGGGACAAGACACAACAAAGAGTCGACATGGCACACATCCCTGTGTGCCATGCCCACCACCTACACTGCCCTGGTATACATCAGCCACCCCTCTAGCTGGGTGCCCTATGCCAGTGGTGTGGGCAAAGGAGCATGAGCCCTGTGCCCCTACAGTACCCAGGTCCATTCCTGGGCACTGTAAGTGCAGTACTGCCATTTAAGAGTATATGGTGCTGAGAGCTTGTCAAACACGAACTCCACAGCACCGTGATGGCAATACTGGACACTGAGAAGTTTGGTATCAAACTTCTCAGCACATTAAACCCGCACTGATGCCAGTGTGGGATTTAATGTACAAAGCACTACAGAGTGCATCTTAGAGATGCCCCCTGAAACCTAACCTACAATCCACGTCTTGTCTGAGAGGCTGCCACACAGCAGACATGTTGCTGGACCTCTGGGTGGAGAGCTCCCACTCTTCTGGGCCTGCAACAATGCACATCCTGGGCGAGGTGCTAGGTCTCCTCCCCCAGGATGGGCAAGGGGGTAGCTTCAAAGGCTGCCGCCTTTGTGAGCTTCTCCAGGCCACTTGCTGTACTCAGCAACTGGCCTCCACCGGTTCTGACCACCACTCTGGCGGTAAGACTGTCCGGAAACCCCAAGTAAGGACAGGGGATGTGCCAGCCTCTGCCAACCCCACCCCTCAGGTGGGGGAGGCGAGGTGAAGCACATCTCCGGGCTCTCGCCATCTTGAAGATGGGAAGCCTTGCCCAATCAGGACTAGGCTACTGCCCCCCTCCCACAGGAGAGTGGCAGGATAGGGGGTGTACCCACCCCAGGGCAGGGACCCATTGGTCCCTGCCCTTTACCTACCTGTAACGCCCATAAATCTAGTATTTAGGGGCACCCTGAACCTTCCTTCCTTAGATTCCAGATTCCGAAAAAGCAAAGAAGAACAAGAAGGAAGAAGACCTGCAGTGCAGCTGTTAAGAAGAGGAAGACACCAACTGCTTTGGCCCCAGCCCTACTGGCCTGTCGACCCTCGAACCTGCTCCTGCTAAAATCCCGGCACCTCCTGTGGCCAGCAACCTCACAAACCCCAGAGGACCTGGCTACCTTGTGACTCTGAGCATCTGGGACTCCCATGAGCAGTGGCTCTGCTCAAAGCAAGTTTCTAACCCGTGGCATCAGCCCGGAACCACGATCCCTGCACACTCTGCACCCACCAAGCCTGGCCTGTGCCGGAGTGGACAAAGACCCCGAGGACGTTCCCCCGGCGACTGTGACCCCGAATCTGGCACCCAAGGACCCACCTCTATGCTCCTGGCGACTCCTGCAGCCTCAGAACCAGGGACCCCCCAACCGCGATCAACAGAGGGTAAGATTTCCCAACATCAAAAGGCACCCCACGCACCCGACGCCCTGCGGCCCCCTGTGCCCGACTCCTGGGTACCTACCTATCCTCCAACTACCCAACTTACCTCTCGAAGTGGGGGTGGCACCCGAAGAATCTTCGTCCCCGAGCTTGCAGCTATTGTTCGTCCTTGAGCTTTCCCATTGAAATCCATTGAGCGCACAAAGGCTCAAAAGCACCCTGCACCCAGCCGACCGAGTGGCCCTGGCAGTGCAACTTCTACTCCTACCTACTTCCCCATTTGCCCTGAGCAAGTGACCAGGAGCCCAGCTCCTACAGCCGCGTGGCCTACTAGTCAGCAGCCACCAACCAAGGCCCCTCTGCCTCCCATAGGATAACATTGGGCCTAACTCACTCTGCACCTGGCCACCCCAGTGCCGCTGAGGGTGTAACAACTGTACCAAAATGACCCTGGGAGACCCCCGAGTCTGTTCCCAGAACCTTAACTCTGCCAGTCGAGTACTTACCCAAAAGCAGATAACACACTTTTCTTCCATAGGGTAACATTGACTGGTTTCTTCTGAAATTTCTTCTAAGTGTGGAGTTTCTAAAACTTAAAATATTCACCTAAAATCAACCGAGTAACGAAAACAGAACTACTCACCTGCTATTAGGAGAGATCCCAGTGCTGGATCTTGGTGCCCAGCACTGACCCTGAAAAGTACTCACAACCGTACTTACCACTAACCCAGTTTTCTTCCATAGGAAATCATTGACTGTCGTTCTATAAAATTTCTTCTAAGTGTCGATTTTTGCAAACTACAAATATTCTTTAAAAATCCTACCAACTGTGAAAACGTAATTACTTACCTGTTTTAGATAGAGGTCCCAGTACTGAGCCTAGGAGCCCAGCCCTGGATTACAAAAGTAACGAGAACATACTTTACCCGTAACTTGAATTTTCTTCCATAGGGAACCATTGACTGTTTTTCTATGAAATTTCTTCTGTCGATTTTGCAAACTTATAAATATTCCTTAAAAATCGCCTGTGTAACTTAAACTCAGTTTTTCAACTGCTTACAGGTGGTACACTAGTGCTGGATCTAGGATCCAACACTGACCTAGAAAAAGTAACCATAACCCCACTTACCTGCTAAGTGAATTTTCTTCCGTAGGATAACATTGGTAATTTGATTAGCAAAAGTTTCTAAGTGTCAACCTCTAAAATAGTAAAATATTGCTCAAAAATCACAACAGTAGCTAAAACGAATTTACTCACTTGTTTCCAAGAACTGTCCCAGGACTGAATCTAGGATCCAGTCCTGGAGTTAGAAAAGTAATCACTTGCAAGTAACTTAAAATTCACATTGAGCTCAATGTATTATTGTGTTTGAAATTGTGTTGCCTATTGCAACATAACTGTAACTATTATCTGCAAAAGTCAATTGCCTATTGCAAAGTATTTAATTAAAGCATCTCACTCTGAGAAAGTATATTTTGATACCTATTGTTGGTTCTAAAATAAACAACCATATATTTTTTATATAAACAATTGGCCTAGAGTTCAGTTCTTGAGTGTGTGAGACCATTTGCTGACTGAGTGTGTACAACAAATGCTTTACACTGTCCTTCGATACTGCCTTACTGCTCGACCAAGCTACCACTTTAGAGAGTAAGGTTATATCTAAATGTAACCTCTGCCAAACCTCTGGGGACTGTGGACTCTGTACACACTGTACCTATTTGGGAACAGTATATACAGAGCCACTTTCTCACATTGGGGTATTGGGAAATTCAGTGTGATGGGCAAGGATGGCACCCCAACCCCACTGGGAATGCATCAACACCAATTTCCATCTGCAATTTCAGATCAAAGTATGCCATTTCAGTGGTGTTCTCAATTGTATGCTTGATTTTATTGAAGCGTTGTTCACATTCACGTGACCATCAAAATGGAAAATTTAGTTTCTTTAAGTCTCTCAATGGGGCACTTACAGTGGCAAAGTCACGAATATACCTTGAACAGTAACTGGTCATACCAAGGAAAGATCGTAGCATAGTTGCATCTTGTGGCGGAGAAGTGGATGACAAGGCTTGTACTTTATTTGGATCCGGAGTCATTCCCTCATCAGAAAATATATGACCAAAAAACGTAAATTTGGGTTTATGAAATTCACACTTTGCCACATTTAAAGTGAGGCCTACATCAGCAAGTATACGACACCCTTGTGTAAGAGCTTTATCATGTTTCTTTCATGTGGCCCCAAAAACTATCTCATCACTGTAATTAAAAGCATTTGTGACTGGCTATATTATGCGACAAATGATATCCTGAAATTTCTGCTGCAGATGATACTCTGAAACGTAGCCTTTTATAGCTAAATAAATCAACATGAGTCGAAAATGTAGTAATCTACCTGCAGCTCTATTCCAGTTTGAGCTGGTGATACCCTTTGTTCAAATCCAGGCATAAAAAGAATTTAGATCCATTCAGCTGTGTAATCATGTCAGAAATGTGCAAGTGTGGATGTCATTCTCTTTCAATCGCCTTGTTCGCTTGGGGCAAATCAACGTAGATGTGCACAGCTCGTCCACTATTATTTTTCGGCACTACCGCTATGGTGATACCCATGGCGTCGGACCGGTGGATCGGTCAATGATGTTATGCTTTAATAGTGTATCAAGTTCTTTTTCAACAGTTTCTTGTAAATGAAATGCAATTCAACAATGTCGTTGAGCAACAGGATGGATGTCCCCATTTATGTAATCTTCCTAGGCCATGAAACAAGGATGGAAACTGATTCATGATCTCATGTTAGGTATTGACATTGTAATTTACAGAAATCAGCCCCATGTCAGCAGAAGTACTGAAACTGAGTAAATATGCATTTGATGATGTGCCTTGCAGGGCACAAATTAATGCTTTTACTTTTGTTTTTTAATCTTTAACAGTGGCTGTGAATAAACCTTGATTTTGCAGTTGGGGCTAAGCACCCCACGTATACACTTTAGTTTTTTACAAGGTCAAACTGGGCACTGGAGACAGTTAATTGTACTTTTCTGCTGGCATAATGTTTCTCGATGCGTCACTGTCCATGATAAAAGGTATGGAGCACCAATTCACTTTGAGTGTGATTTTGGTTTATCCAAATGAATTTCGCCCTTTCACTTGTCGGTCTAGCTTTGAACAGCATTCTTCCTTGCAAGGAGCTAATCCTACATGTGCATGTCATCCAGCGGTCAACATTGATATCGCACACCCATCTTCCTCACTGTCGCTTGACAATGACAAACTTTTAGATGAGGAATCTGACGATAAATTGACGTCATTCAGTTTCTACTTGCCTCAATTGATGTTGCTGCTTGGCCTTTTGGACGTGACTGGAATGTCTCTAGAACTTTCAGGCATCCGTTTTGTTTTCATGACATGAGGCACTTGATCTTTCCTCCATTTTGTTTTCTCAACATGACCCACTTGAACTTTCCCTCGCTTTGGAAACTGTCACAAAATGGTTCTTTTCCTGCAACCTTTGCAAATCTGTCCGATGGCGAGATATTTACCTTCATATGGAAAGGAAAATCCAGATCAGAAACAACTTATTTTTCTTTGGAGAAATTACTTTATGGCCTTCTCCCTTCATCTTAGTTTTCACACTCAGCATGGAGTCATTTGGGCCGTGCTTGTCTGGCAGGTCTTTCTTACGCTCTGGCAGCCATGAGTACTCACTCCAAGCTGAGTGTCTCTTTAAGCATTCTTCGTCTGAAGGAATCGGAGAGACAAATGTCCATTACTCTGAGACGCATGGCCTCTTCATCATTGAACTCCTTGAACTTGCAATGCTTGATGAGCTAATCAATTCTTTCTACAAACTCTTCCATTGTTTCAACAGTTTTCTGCCTTTTTTGGTTGAAAATGTACTTTTCATAGTCGACATTTGCCATTGAATTGAACTTGGTGTTCAGTACCTCTTTATTTGACTGGACGTCACTTCACCTTGGGGTGGTATTTTCTTTATCACTTCTTTTACTCCTTCACCCACCAGATTTTTCAGATATTTAATTATCTTTTTCTCATTTACTTCTTCCAGTGCATCAATTAAATCATTGCAATTTTTGATCCAGGTAGTTCATCTATCGCCAATATTCTGCTTTTTGGCGGTACCGAGGGAGGCGGTGGTTTTAGGAATGAAACAGCATAATAACCTGTGGCACTTTCTACTGTCAGGAGTGGAGCTCGCTTTGGCAGTCTTTGCTGCCCCTTTAGACCGGCCACTTTGTCAAACACTGGCCAGTGCTAACATTTGGGTCGTCGTGCCCGCTCTCTGGCTGTGAGGCGTGGTCTTCTTCTTTGGCGGTGATTAGTAGGTTTGTTTCTTGCACAGGTTGTTCCCCCTTCACACCTCTATGCATTGTATCTGATTCCTACTGCCTTTAGCATTTCTTTGCGTCAGAAATGTTACCCCTTTTAGCGCTTTCATGTACTCTGATATCGCTGACTTTAGTGCTTCTCTGTACCTGGTTGTCAGTGCCTTTAGCATTGTACTCTATGATTGACTGCTCTGTGTTAGGCTGTGGCACAGTATCTCGTCTCGACCTTACTAGCAAACTTCTAGCCGATGATAAATAAAGTTTCTGTAAGGCCTTCACTTTCTTCACAGGTCTTGCACTGGCTGGAGCAGCGCTTTGACTCTACATATGCCAGCTGTCGATTTTCACTTCAATTGGGGTACACGTGGTACGCACAAGCAGTTTGTTGGACCACAGCAAACTCTCCTGGAGAGCACTCTTGGTTCTTCAGGTTGCGGAGTTTACGTAATTCCCCATCTCATAGCCAGTTGTAGCATCCTTGCCTGCCTGGGTACATGCAAATAATCATGCCACACACGGAGCTTTGTATTCCACGTCTTTATTCCTCAACGTTTAACCCTTAACTGAACATTTCTACATCATGAATTCTATTACCCACACACTTCTCACTGTTCTGTGGAGTCTGTCAGGAACTAAAAGGCTTCTGTCATCTCTAACTCACAATACATGACACTATGGACCTTTTCTAGTCGACATGGGGAGTAAGTAAGAAGCTAACATTTACACTCATTTCCATATACAGCGAAGACCAACAGGGCTTAATAAGTAGATAGCAAAACACACAAGATGATGGACGGAATGTTGCACATTGGCAAAACATTCACCCCCAGTCACAGATCTGGGATTAATCCGTCATTATTTTGCTCACCACGCCACCCCAGTTCAGAAATGGCCATATGCAAATCAGTCTTGACCCTGTGCCTCATGGGAACAGTCCAGCCCGAACTGCCAAACCATGTCTTCCCTGGACCGGAATCAAGCATCCTAGGACCGGTTTCGGGGTTTCACCCCTCTTCAGCCAGGATAGCTTGACTCCAGTGGCGTAGTGAGCACGGGACCCACATCTGGGCATACCCTTCCCACATAGGGGGAACAGCAAAACACACAAGATGATAGACGGAATGTTGCATTAGTCACCCCGAGTCGGAGGGTATGCCCAGACGTTGGTCCCGCGCTCTCCATGCCACTGGAATAAAGCTATCCTGGCTGAAGAGGGGTGAAACCCTGAAACAGGTCCTAGGATGCTGGTTTCCAGTCCAGGGGGGACCTGGCTTGGCAGTTCGGGCTGGACTGTACCCATGAGACACAGGGTCAAGACTGATTTGCATATGGCTGGGTTCAAACTGGAGCGGCATGGTGAGCAAAAAAACGATGGAATTAGGCCCAGATCTCTGTACTGGAGTGCATGTATGACGTTGTTCTGCATTCTGTCCATCAACTGTTGTTTTTGTTCTTAATAAGTAGATAACCATGGGGGAGAGAGAAGATAGATAGGGGCAACCCTCAGCCTCCCTTAATACCTTCAATAATTATACAAGAGAGGGTTAGTCTGTCTAGTGACAAACTCTTAACATCTAAGAGGTCAGTTGACTGGTCTTAATATATCTCAAGGTGGTGGGGAATCTGCACCCAGGTAAATAAGTGCATCCCTGTCATTGCATCGATATGTTAGCTGGATCCACACCCACAGGTACCACCAGTGGCATGCTTCATCATCGGATCCTCACCCACTAAACCTAGTGTGAGTAGGCGGGCTCAACGCAGTTTGTAAGCTGAGCTCTTTTTCTAAGGGATAGCAAGTGCAAATTAAATCGCCTTCAGGATCCTAACTCCTGTTTATAGTCTAAATATTTCATTACCGGTACTATTTTTTATGCGGTAAAATCTATCAAGAATAACTCAGTAAATATAAGAGGCAGAATCCGTGGTATTAGAGTGTTTTAAAAGGTTTTATTCCTATAAAAAGGGAGACAATTCGAATTGTGGGCCTTCTATTCCATCACCACGAAAGTTCAGGAAGGAAGGAACATATATTATTGATAGTTAAGCGGTTTTATAGAAAATGCATTACAGTGAAACAGATGCAAGAGGCGTGACAGCTGATAACTCAGATAAACTGTACATACGTAACTAAACATGGGTGTAACTAAAATACGTCATTTAAACATGATGTTACAAGTGGGTGGATCCATAAAAGAATCCTGCAATGTCAGCAGAAATATATGGCAGAGATGCGCGCGCAGCTGCATGACGTGTGATTGACGTGCAACTAGAGGGTGAAGGAGACTTGACATTTAGCTCTACATGTGGAGACAGAAGTCTGGGGTTATGTCAACCTAATTCCAAATCATATCTAATATCCTATGTTTAAAGAACTGTGTGACACAAAAGGAAAGGTCTCTTAGGATAGAATCTTATTCTATACTGACTATACTGACTGTTAGTGCGTGTACAAGCGTCTAAGTGTCTACACTAGATGCGAGGGGGTAGGAATATTCCATGGTAACGGGGCTTATGAATTACTGGCATGAGGGCAGCGAAGCCTGGCCCTTTGCACGGAAGCTGGAAGAATGTTTACCTAAACTACTAGACAGGAATGCATCGGATGAGGAGCGAAGGAGATAATCTCGAAGGTGAAATACAGTTTTTGGCATGCGACAGGCTGGATCAGGCACCGTTAGCCGCGCAGGGAGTAAGACAAAGTTCATGGTCACAGATGCGGGCTCAGACTGGAGCTTTCAGAGGCAGAAGGCAGGAAAAGGCTCGATGACAGAATTCGGGCCTACTCGCCTGAATCTGTGAGAGGTGGAAAGTGAACCACATAAAGTCGGTGGCTTTTCATACTTCGGAATGGAATATCTGACCCATTCATGGCGGATCTGAAAGAGGACATGTTGACGGTGGACGCACATATATTTGCGTCTTCAGAACTGGAGCAGGAGGGAACATACATGTACTTATAGCATGCACATGGAGCCGTTGGGGTCTACGATAGGGGACATAACTGATCACAAAATTCATATTTCCTCAACTGCACCGACCTCACAAAGAGGTTTCACTTTTTGAGCACAATTGAGCACTTAATTTAGGCACTCCAGGTTGTAGGTTCCCTAAAATATACAAAACTAGACACTACAGTCACTGCAGCATGCCCTTCATAAATAGCCAGATTCCAAACGGTAGATGGAACTACACTTCCCTAATCCGTGTGACTCTCCTGTTGCCAATAAGAGAGCAGGGAGTCCACCTGATTCTTCATTCCCAATAGAATTGGAGCACAAGCGGGAATCAAGACTACATTATATAGTCTCCCGCTCCCTGGCGCTGCCTCTAGACAGCGGACACAGTCAACAGTGGACCTTAAAGTATTTTTTTATTACACAAGGGGACAGCGGGACCACGATCTCTGATGCTCTAGTCACGCTATGTATTAAGCCCTTTCAGCCTTAAAACCAGGGGCGTTACACAGGCCCCCACAGCCCCCGCGGTTCGGGGGGTCCCCTCATCACAGAACTCAGGCCTGAGAGCTCCGGATTAAATCAGGAGCGGGGCCTCTCTGTGTACCTGGCAGGGGGCCCCCCCTCAACGGTTGCTACGCCATTGCTTAAAACGCATCAAAACCAAGGCGATTGGACCCCCAATCATGTGATAGTCTTGTAACACCCAGTAATTTCCTCTTGAATCTCATAAAAATGGCTAGGCATGGCCTGCATTGGAGGAGTGTGGGGAGCCAAGTAGATTTAACGGAGGAGAAAGTCCCTTGATAAAGTAAGTATGGGGGACTCTCCTTTCTGAGAGGCAACCAAAACAATTTGCCCTGGATACTTTGAGAAAAAGGCTCACTTTCACTTTTATTCCCGCAAAGTGTGACTACAGGGATCACCCACCCCACTACCTCATGAAACCCTACTTAATAAAGGATATGAAGGTTTTAGGGATTCTCTACTTCTGAAATATACCTGTGTGTGCATGCTGAGCACAATCTGAATATATATATTGTTTTAATTTACCTTTCTGGTTGTACTTTTATTTTGTGTTTTTTATAAATATATATAGTATGTCTGACATTTTGTAGGCTAAACTCATGTGTCTGCATGCCCCGTCGCACATGTTAACCAAGGTGTGCCTGAGCGGGAGGCAATACTATATAAAGAGGTCATCAATACCCCCTAACAGAAATACAATTTAGCTTGTTTGTTTCAGAGGCCATTAAAGGAAAAGGTCTATTATGGTCTGTATGTTTGCATGCTTCATGATGTTTATATAAACTACTGCTCAGAGTTGGTATTTACTAACTATATATCATAGGGATTCTGCGTACATTACTGGTCTTGAAGAAGGCCTACTGACCCTTGGTGGCACTAGATACAGGTTGAATCATGTCGACCCATTGATGTTATGGTCCCACAAAACTTCCAACTGTTTTTATTCTTGGCAAAGGACCTTGCCAGTAAACAGGATTTAGAATCCTGAAGGCGAATTTAAGTTGCACTTCGTATCCCTCAGGCAAAGAGCTCCACCTAAAGACTACGTTGATCCTATCCATGTACACAAGGTGGAGGGTGTGAGAATCCGATGAAGCGCGCCACTGGTGGTACCTGTGGATGAGGATCCTACTAATATATCCATGAGATGCCAGAGACGTAATAATTTACCGGGGTGCAGATCCCCCACCATCTTGAGATATATTAAGACCAGTCAACTGACCTCTTAGACTTTAAGAGTTCATCACTAGACAGGCTAACTCTCTTGTGTAATTATTGGACCAACAGGGCTCCACAGGAAACGAAGAGAGTTGAAGTGAGATTACAAGGCATTTATTACAGATTAATTCAACGCAAATAATTAGTTAATTAAGTATTTAAATTATAGCATCATCATTACAGATTTAAATGATCTAAAAGTCAATATTTAAAAATAAGGTAAAAGAATATAGAATATGCAATATGAGTGTTCCATAAAGGAAAACCCCTAATCTAATTAAAGAAGAATAGGCTGAGAAAGGACTTTTTGGTTGGGCAAAAAAGATAAGGTGTCAGCTTCAGAAAATCATATAAAGGTTTCTGATGAGAGAATAATAATGCATAGGCATGACGCCTTTGCACCCAAGCAGTGGATATCAGCAAAGGTAAAAATGGTCTTCTCAGTTGAAGTCAGCAAGCATCACTCTAACATAAAGAGTGTGAATGTGAAAGTAAGGGAGTTCTGGTCTGGCCTCTCGTCTAAGAAACACACACTAATATAATTTAACAAGATCATTATTTGCAACATTACACCTCGGTCTCACCCTCGACGACCAATCAGCTACAAACTCTGGGAGCAGATATACTCTCCTGGTTCACATGTTATTACAATGGTATATGCATGGCTATGTCCTTGAGTTGTTACACTGGACAGACTGTTTCATACAGTCAGCTCCTCCCATAGGTCTTCCATCCTGGCATCTTCTCCTCGTCCCCATGAGAACCTCACTATCAGTCATCTAATTCATAACAAATACCTATTCACTAACTAATAGAAGGCTTCTGGAAAAACACAGCATCTACATTGGGAATAACAAAACATAACATTTAAAACAAACAAAAAGAATAAGTGCACGCCTCTTAGTCTTAAACACGAAAAGCTGACATTTAAAATGGTATTAATGTTAAGCTAACTTAAATTATGC
This sequence comes from Triturus cristatus, assembly GCF_964204655.1. Classification (NCBI taxonomy): domain Eukaryota; kingdom Metazoa; phylum Chordata; class Amphibia; order Caudata; family Salamandridae; genus Triturus; species Triturus cristatus. The sequence goes on along the minus strand of NC_140586.1, from coordinate 528,851,529 downwards.
AAACATGTTGTTAAACCTGGCACCATTGGCGTGGGTCTCCATTCCATATTTGCCTCTACGTCCTGTGTTTTGCTGTGTGTTGGACTCCATTTTTGCTGTTCTAGATGCTTTGGGCACTTTGCCACTGCTGTTCAGTGCCAAAGTGCAAGTGCTCCCTTTGTAAAGTATTGTTATGGATTAGTGATTCCATGATTGGCTTATTTCATTTACTTGTCAGACCCTAGTACAGTGCACTATGTGTGCCCAGGGCCTGTAAATCAAATGCTGCTGTTGAGCTTGCAGCACTGATTGTGCCACCCATAGAGGCAGCTTGTAAAATGTGACTCAGGCCTGCCATTGCAGAGCCTGTGTGCAGTCTGGGACTGCCATGTCGACTTGGCAAGTGCACACACTTGCCAGTCCCTCAACCTTCCCTTTTCTGCATATTAGTCACCCTAAGGTAGGCCCAAGGTACCCCTGTGGACAGGGTGCATTGTATGTGAAAGGTAGGACATGCCCTGATGTGTGTGGCATGTCCTGATAGTGAAATTCTGCCAATTCAGTTTCTCACTATTGCAAGGCTATCTGTCCCCATAGGCAAGAATAGGGAGTTTGTTTATAACATCTTATAAACATAATTTACCCTGGGAACAAGATAGTAAAATAAAGTGTAGTATGCCTGAACTCAGAATGTTAAAGTGCATCTTTTAATGAGGGTGGTTTTTATATTCTGTGTTTGAAAATACCAATTTTAGAAAGTAGGTATTTTATTGCTTAACTATCCAGTGTGCCTCTGCTAGGTTTGTTTATTGCATGTCTGGCTTTTGGATGACAGGGGCTGGAGCAGGGAAGTGGCTCCAGAAGTCGGATGAGTAGGGGCTTGGCTGAATAGGCTTGGTCTGCATTTGGAGTGGTGGGAGGAGTATCATCTTCACCTGAATAGGGGTGTGCCTGCCTTCCATAATGACGGCTCCGCCCTACTGTGGTGTGTCTGAAGCCAGGGCTCACACTGACAAAGGAGGTTGTTGTGCATTTGCAAAGTGTCCCACAGAACTGGTTTTGGCTGGGTACAGACACTCTTTGCCTTCAGAGAACAAAGGATTTTGGTGTATAAAAAGAGGGGCCCGGACCCCAGACTTTTAGATCACTTCTGGGAATCAAGAGAAACCTTTGCCAAAGAGAAGAGCCGGATAAGCTGAAGAGGAATACTGCCCCTGTGCTGTGTGCTGTCTGGGGTTGGGCTGCAGAGGCTCATTGCTGCCAAGGAAAGGAGAAAAGGACTTTGCTGTTTGCTTTGTCATCTTGATGAAGATCTCCAAGGGCTTGAAACTGAGCTTGCCTCCTGTTCTGAAGTCTCAGGGACACAAAGACTTCACCACCAGTTCCCCTGAATTTCCTTGCTGGGAATTCCAACCTGCAAAGAGGTGCCTGCTGCTGTTTGGGCCCACTGGAGACTGTTTGTCGGTGGGAGCTGGGAAATCGACGCAACACCGAAGAAGTGTGTTGCATCCGCACTGGGTTTCTGACGCATCGCCGAAGAGACCATCGCCGTACCTGCCGCGGCTCGAGAAATCGCTGTCGCCGCACCAATCCCGACGCAAGCCTGCTGTGCGGCTGCAAGAAGACATGCATTGTACCGGATCGACGCATCGCATCGAGGCGCCAAGATTGTCGCATCGTTGGGGTCTGCAGTAAGGAACCGACACATCAACTCCCCTGCGCTGCAGTAAGGAACAGACGCATCACCTCCCCTGCACGTAAGGAACCGTCGCATCACCTTCCCTGCGGCCATTTTGTTTGCTTTGTGTTGCGCATCTAAGGTACTTTTGAGAAAAGTGTTGCATTTACAACTTGCATTGAACTGAACTATTTCTACCTTTTGAAAGCCTTATTTTTAATACTGTATTGTGGATTTTTGTTTTGTCTTGTTTTGGTTTACATAAAGATTACTTACTTTTCTAAACTGGTGTGGTGTTCATTTGTAGTGATTTCACTGTATTACTGTATGTGTTCACAAATGCTTTACACACTGGCTCTGAGATAAGCCTGTCTGCTCGTGCCAAGCTACCAAGGGGGTGAGCAGGGGTTATTTTAGGAGTGTATCCCCCTTACCCTGAATAGAAGCAAGGGTCCCTATTTGGACAAAGGTACCAACCTCTGCCAACTAGAGAACCCCATTTCCAACACATGTTAATTCCGGTGCTACTTAAAATGGCTAAATGCAGTCACCTACTACACATTATATGACCAGTACAAACACATTATTTAACATTTTAAATCACACTTTGTTAAATGAATGCGTTTAATTTTCCAGTAAAATTTACGCACTCTCAGTTTCTCCCTCTGATGTCTGTAATAGCCATCACATTAATTGTAAATGAATCTCCAAGGAACACCTTATTTCCTTGCGGAGTTCTTCATTTTGCTTTTTGAGTTTTGGACCTCATCCCTTTCCTTGTAAGCCCTACTCTTGCGCTCTTACATTTCCATTTCATCCTACATTTGCCTTGAGCTCTCTTGTCCTTTGTCGTTCTTGCTTGCAAATATCTAAATATCTTGCATAAGTAATTGCCAATAATCAAAACAGGCCTCAGTGTAGCTCCTAAAAATCCATTACTTATGGTTCTAAGCCAACTACCTATAGCGGAAACTCCTTTGCCTAAGGGTACTAAAACACCAGTGGTTCCTAAATTTTGTAATTCAGGTTTTACATCAGAAATATTTGTTTCAAATTCTTCTATTTTCTTGCTCTTGTCTGGTACGAATGAGCAGCAATGTTGCACGTTCAACTTCTTACAGACTCTCTCTGCTAACAACAGTACATCCAAAGCTAATCGGTCTTGCAAAACCATTGATCTAGTAGCTATTAATGCTGTATTTACTGCTAATAAAGCACCAGTTGTACTACTGGCTAATTTATCCACTATTGTAGAAAGCTTTCTGACTTTCCTATTATTTAGGACAACTCCTGCTCGGGGAATAATAGCACCAAAAATATCTTCCACGAATTGTGTTCCATCATTAGTACTACATCTAGGTCTGTGAGATGGATTCATCGTAAAGGCTTCTATACTATTTACATTAAACATTTTTTTCCCAATTAGCAAGCAATTCGGAACAGGCATCCTGTCTGCATACAAAGTATACTTCAGGCATAACTGGTTCTTCTCCAGTTAATATTTGAACAGGTATTCCAAGAACTTCAAATGTGTGCTTACATCCGCCTAATCCCATGTGTCTATTTCCGAATGCGAAACCTTCTCTTATAAAAGCATAGTTTATTCTACTGTGTGTCTAACTTCAAACTAGGATACACCATCTTTCCTTTTTATCCCTCTATCTCCTTTTTCAATACATTCTATAAAACATCTTCCTTTACTTTTGCCTTATGAAACATGAGCTCTCCTTTCCTCCAAAGCTTGTATGAATTTCTTCTCTAATTGATTAATTGAACATTTCAAATCACGTACATATGCCTTAACAGTGTCTATTCTAGTAGAGGACCTAAAGAAATACCAAGCGGTTTCCATTTCCTTAGCCTGTGGACGAAGACTCATTCTCTTGTGAAGGGCAACTTCAGTAAGGATAAAACTGTAGTTGAAAAATAATACTCAAAATGGTTCTGCCTATAAAAAAAAATAAGCAATATACTGCAGGTGATCACATATGAAAGTGGAATGTGATGATAAGTTACACCTCAGCAACTGAAGCAGGTAAGTGTGTATAAACACAGCAGCCCTTGGCATCTAGAGCATGTGTGCACTCTTGCACTGATGTAGATTAAACGTTTGACTTGAAATCTCCCTCTGATGCATCTATAACTTAAGCCTCGAGTTTTATTTGATCTGTTGAATCTGCAAGTATTGTAGGCATAGAGGTTGACCTAAGGGTACTTATCTCTGTAGTAATACTTCTACCAACTAAAAGGGACATGAATCCTAATAAGTGTTAATGTCACAGCATTTACTATCTTATATCTAGCCTTTGTAACGAAAAACATGTTTGTCTACAGTCAGACCTTATGTAGAATATAGCAGCAAGCACAATATAATATTCTGTAATTGGCTTTAGATGTGCGAAAAGAGTAAAATACTTTATTAATCTGAGGTTATTTCATCATTGTATATACAGCAGTCTTCGTGAGGCATCCCTAGCTCTATTCCAATATCTAAAAATGGCTACCCTACTCTTCTACTGCAGCTTTGGCCTGAGGGAATCTTCTGAATTCTTTATTCCATTTCTATTTGTTTGAAATCTTTCTTTAGTAATAATTGTAGAGTTCATTTATCAATTGTCACGGTCTGTTCAATAACTCAGTTTAGACAGTTCATTGTTTGAGAATCAGTTTCCGAGATAAATTGTATGCTGTGATGGTGTAGCATGTATCATGTGGGTTCAAGTGGTTCTGCTCTCAGTTCATTTGGGCCATTAGCTGTTGGCTCGGGCACACTGTGTAATAAGTCCATTCCGGTGATGAATGCCTGTGACAAGGGACTCTTCCTCTCTTCAATCGTCTAGATGTCTGGTAATCTCCTTCAGCATCCCTCACACTATTTAATTCAGTTTCTTCAGTAACAGTTTATGGTATGCGTTCAACTGACACACTATAACTCAGTCTCTCTGCTCCAGGGCCACTCCTCTCTACTTTGAGCTCTTTCATTCCTCTCACTTGTCCTTCACTAAGGTCACTTGTTTGCACCTGCGGTTGCTCTGCAGTACTTCCTCCCTCTGATCTAATCTCTTCTTCTTTCTCTTGCTCTTCTATACCATTTAACATGATTTATGGGATTTGGATGGCTGCAAATCTCTGATGCACGGCACCTCCATTTGGTCCTTCTGGACAGGCAGGCATAGAAAGTTGCAGACTTGATTTATGCACCGCCACCTCTTCAAGTTGACATTTTACTTTCTGGGTGTGGGAGGCATGTATCTAGCTAGTCAATTCACCACATTTCACTGCGGTATTGGAGATCATGATCACCTGCTAGGGTCCTTTCCATCTTGGCTCCAAGCATAACTTTCTAATATGTTTCTCCACTTGAACCCAATCGCCAGGGCTTAGGTCATGGTATGGCTCTTGATTGGGAATGGCAGTAACAGCTCCAGCCTGGTGAGAGACAGAACATACCACATCAGCCAGTCTTTTGAAGTAGTCGAGATTCATGTAATCTGTAATATTTACAAGCGCATTTGCAGGCACAGCAGACAGACTTATGTCACAACCCAAGGGTATTTCATGTGGCGACAATCCTGTTCATCCGTCAGGAGTACTTTGGAGACTCATCAACACCAAAGGCAGAGCATATGGCCATTTCAAAGAAATGGATGCTCACACTTTGGCTAAACAAGACTTCATTGTCCCATTGATCTGTTCTACAATACCCAAAGCTTCTGGTCTGTAGCTACAGTGTAATTGGTGTTTTATTTGTAGTGCCACATATAGCATTTTAAGGACCTAATTATTGAAATGAGTCCCTCGGTAGGACTCCAGAGAAACTGGCTCTCCGAACCTTTGTATGAGTTCTCGCAACAGCAGTTAGGCTACAGCAAGGCTATCATTCCTCTGTATTGGGTAGGTTTCCACCCAGCAGGAGAAAATGCACCCTATGACCAGGACATATCTCAGCCTGTGGTAGACGGGCACCTTGATGAAGTAAAACTGCATTCTTTTAAAAAGGTCCTCCTGACTCATAGTGCCAGGGTTTTTCTCCCTACATTCATTTGATGACATCTCACTTATCTATGTCACAAGTCCACAGAAAGAACTCTAAATCGGGGAGTGGACCAATTGTGTCTGAAAAGTCTAACCATGGTTTCTCTCCCTATATGTGCGGGACCATGACAATGTCTAGTCATTGAAAACAACAGACTATCAGGCAACACAGGTCTTCTATCACCCGAGACCCAGATCTCATTCGCGTTCTTACTGCATCCTGCTCTGACCCATCGTTGTTGTTCTGCTTCTGACAATTCCTCCTGCAATCTCTTGATTTCCTCTCAGGTATCCACCACAGACAACAGCTTAGCAAAATTGGTGTCCTCATTAGATTAGTTTGTGCACTCTCTGGTAAATGCGCATGCCACAGTAGCAAAATACTAAGTAACTTAATCGGCATATCTGTCTCTAGTGGTCACAGTCATTTATACTCCTGTGGGCTATGCATTTAACAGCTGCAATTTCTACTGGCACATGTAAAGCTTCTTACAATCTCATCACATATTGCCAATTCAGGATGGGAGATCCGAATGAAGTCATAAATCTCCTCTGTGACCATAGCTGTTCAAAGTCATGTACCACGCGAAAGCCATATTGACTATCAGAGAATATTGTCACCCTCAATTGGTCTGAAAGATAAGACTCTGGTAAGAGCGACCAGTTCTGCTACTTGAGCAGAGGTGACACGTCAAAACCATGAGGCTTCCACCACTTCATGAACTGTGCAGACAGCATAAGCTGCTTTCAAACCCCCCGTACTATCTCTTAAACATAAGCCATCAACAAACAGTACATAGTTGGCTTATCAAGGTGTTGATCGTTAAAATCAGGTCTTGGCTTGGTGCAGAAATCCGTGACATTGAGACCGTCATGCTCAATCTCTTGCTCATCAATTTCATTTTCAGGCAACAGTAACAGTGAAACTGGATTAACAGTCTGACATCTTTTCAAAGTAACATTTTCAGCAGCCAGATTCACCTGTTCATACTTCATGAGTCTGTTATTGATCAAATACTTGGTGCTTGTACATGTAAGCAACATTTCCACTTAAAGTGAGACCATAACTGTAAAAGAATGTCCCATGACTATACTGTTGCTTCTGTCAATGCTGACACCAACCGCAACAAGGCAGTCGGGCAGTCATGTGACTACATGACCAAGGGTTGTTGAGAAATAGGCCATAGGCCACAGGTCTTTGAAAGTCTTGTTGCACCTTAGTAAGCACTGAGAGAACGTAGCCCTCCCTCTCACTGCAAAACAAAATTAACATTTTACTGTAATCAGGCATTCCTAGTACCGGGGTATAATAGAGACTTTTCTCAGCTATAGGAAGGCTTTTAAACAGTCGTTGTCCCAAGGAAGCGGATCAGGCACATCTTTGTGCGTCTGCCTCATTAAAGTTTTAGCCATTAGGGACAAATTGGGTATCCACTATATACAGTAGACCACCATTCCCAAAAGCATTTGGGCTACTCTCTGCATTTTAGGTGGATTCATTTTCAGAATAGTATTAATTCTTTCTTGTGGCACCTTCCTTGCTCTCTTTTCAATGAGATGTTGTTAAAAAGTACACTTTGGAGGGATGAATAAGAATCCAGAGATTATTTGTAGATGAATCAGGTTAATTAGCATATTACAACAGATGTCCTTGGTAGTGGACCTATTTTTGACAATACTGCAATTTTCTTGGGGACACCTTTTGTCCATTCTCAGCCAAATGATGTAGCAGAATAATTGTATCCTGTTTGCAGGCTTTTTATGTTCTTGACGCCACAAGCAGGTTGTTAATGTATTCCACAAGAACAGAACTGCAAGGCATTTGTAAGAACTCAAGATTTTTTTTCAAGATCTAATTAAAATTTTAAGGGTCTCTGTATACCCTTGTGGAACTCAGCACCAACCCAAAACTATTCTATAGTGCCTTTAGGGTTCTGCAAGCCCATAATTGGCGAGTTGCATGAGCTTACTATTATCTCTTTCAGAATTCCTGGTCATCTAATGTTCTCAATCACTGGAGTAATTCCAACCACCTTCTTGGGTGTGAGATTGTATGTTGGTGTTCTCGGAAACTCAGCATTAAATTTAATTGTTCTCCAGACAGGTTCTACACCTTTAATAAACCCAATGTATTTTCCTGAAAAATCCCACACTTTGGGTTTCATAGTATCTTGTAAATCAGAAGCTAAGTCCTCTACTGTTCTCACAGGTAACAAATCGAACCATTGTCCCACGTCTGGCTTTTTAATATTTAATGCCCTCATCATGCCTTTGAAACTCAAGACCCTCTGGTATACAGTATATAGTGTAATTTAGCTTGCACAAAAGATCCCTACCTAGTAAGTTTATGGGACTCAAATCACCCATAACTTGTGTGATCTTCCTCAAATGAGCCTATTGTAACACAGACTTTGACTCAGGGTTAGATATTTGTGTATTTGCTACTCCTACAACTTGGAGTTTACTTTTCCGAGAAGGGTAGGTTAGGGATTTCCGCTGTTCTAACAGTAAACGGGTAGCACCACTGTCGATTAAAAATGACACTTGGTAGCCATTGATCAACAAATAGACCACTCTGGTCTACCTCAAAGACTGTGCCAAGAAAATAATCTTCCTCCCCCCTCAGGCACAGTCATTTTTAATTATTAGATTAAAAACTTCCCAAACATGAGGTACTTTTGAAATGGATTATGATTAGAGCTCCCGGTTTTATGGTATTTATTTTTTGAACATTTCCGTCTGTATTTATCCATTTTTATTTTTTGGGCCTTTTATCTGTATTTATTCATATTTGTTTTGTATTTTGCGCATAAATGAAGTTGTCATACTGTACATTTCGATATTTATTTAACTGATAGACACACTCATACTTTGATATCCGTCGTATTTTAGCTATTTAGGCTGTCAAATATTATATAACAATACATCCACTGGTAAATACTAGCATTATACCATAAATGTATGTTGACATATGCCATTATTTAAAGAAATGTCACCCTGTTTTTTTTAATTTCCCATGCTGTCCATCTTCTCAGCTGATGGCATATAAGTCATGAAAGACAGCATGGAGAGTAACTTAAAAGTAGCACAATTTTACTGTATTTATCCACTTCTAAAAATTAAATGCAGACAGAATACAAATTGTTTTCGGTCTGTATTTATCTGTAAGAATCAGTAAAAATGGAAAACAGGGAGCCTTAATTATGATTATGAAAAGGATTTGTGTTTGCTCTTGGGGCATGATTCGCATTGAGCCTGCAGTTACCCATGTTCTGCAGTGACACCAGAGCTTGCGCAACTTGCATCATTGGAGCATGTGACTGATTTTGGTTTTGCAATTGCAGAACTGGGACATTCTGCATTTGAGTCGGATTAACAATCTGCATTTGTCCTTTACAGGTTACTTTATTTGGGTATAGTCACCACTACCCTCTTCCAATGTCCAAGTTTGTTACAATAATGGCAAGGAGTCTGCCTTTTCAACGTTGCGATATGTACGCCAGAATTCAGCTCGACTTGAGCACCTCAACTTCCACCTTGCATCATCTGACATGAACACTGAGTCAATGATTTGCCGGGCTTTAGCAGTGTCACTATCAAAGCCTCACGCATAGATGCAGGCATGATGCCCGTCTCCACTATCTCTTTGTACAGTGTGGTCAAATGAGGAACCAGTAAATCCTGGTAAACCTTGTAAAAAGCTACCGTAAGTCCGGCCGTGCCCGACGCATTCCTGATTGCATGCTCTTGAGTGCTGCATGTATCGCTGGTTGCAGCGGTGCCAGCAAATGTTCCCTATGATCAGTGGTGAGCCAGGTCATAGCTATATGTGCTAAATAGTCAGTGGGTGTGGTGTCATTATGTGGAAGTCGGGACTGGTAGAAGTCTTTATAGTATCTGCAAAATCTGTCTTTTAACTGGTCCGGGTCGCTTAAGGGTTGTCCTTGCTCATTGTTTATTTATAAGAGAATGTCAGACTCACTGCTGGGGTGCAGCAATGCAGCTAGTGTGGCACTGGTGCGTTCTCCCTCACCATAAGTGCGAGCGATAGCATATTTTCCTAAGTGATGAACTTCACTTTGGGCTAGCTCGTGGAACTCGTCCACCTTTGCTTTGATGTCGCTTGGGAGGCTGTCATCGGCCTAAGTCTGTCTTTGCTCCAACTATGCTATCTCCCCCTCAAAATGTGTCAAACAGCCCTGTAGAGACCTAAGGACCCCTGAATGTTGAGATAACATAACACTTCTGGTTTAGACCTTGAAAGCCTTCCACACCATCACAAACATATTCACTTTACCCATGTTATTGCAGAAAAACTCCTCAATGACTTGGGCCAATTCAGCTCTAAATACTGAGTGTAATAGGGAGTAGGGGGAAAGTGCCAAGTAAACACAGTGGGCCTTCGGGCTCGGAGCTCAAGCTCCAACAATACATGCGAGTGATCAGAATAGGTCAGTGGCAATGGTTCACATCGCTGGACTCAAGACACCAATCCCCTCGATAGAAGCCAAAAATCAATACTTATGTGGGTGTCGTGCACTGTGGAATAGTGAGTGTATCCGGTGGGGGACCTATGGCGACAGATGTGGGGGATGCCCTTTCTGTCAACAATGTCTATGAGAGCCTGTGCAGCCACCGAAGGATGACAGGGAGGGCACTTGGAGTGGTGACAAACAAGATTTAAAACAAATTGAAGTCCCGCCCCAAATTTGTGGCACATCAGCCCATTGGAGCAGGTTCCTGCTGAGAGAATGATAAAACAGTGGGTTATCATAATTGGGTCCGTAAACTCCCACTACCAGCACTGCCAAGGCGTCCTTATAGCATCCGGCTACCACATACCGACCCCACCCCCGGTCCATGCAAGTCTATTTAAGATGTACACCTTATCCCCGGCTGACCCATATTAGCACTCCACGCTTGCGCAAGGTGAAGCCCACTGCATAGCAGAGGCCCTGCATTCTACGCTGTGTCAATACACTACTCTCCTGTGCCAAGTGATATTGCAACATCTGTTCTGTATCTCTTGAGATATGTTACCACCCCACATATCTTCCTGCAGTCATTGATGTTCCATGTGAGAAACCTTATTAGTGAACGGCCTGGTAGATCCCCCCACTACCTGCCCCATGTCAGCCATCAACTAATTGCAAGGTGGTGGTTCATGCACACCTTAGTAGAAAGGCCCAATAGTCATTTGGAGGTTCGTTAGGGGTGATGCATGCAGAGCTGGTATCGCTCACTGATTCACAAGCGTCAATAGAAGTGTGTGAGATAAGCACTGCCCCAGGGGGGGCGTCCCCTAAGTGCACAGCGTGGAGTCCAATAAATGGATTAATCCAAACTTAATCAAAGATGAGTTGCAGGTTAGTCTGTTCTCAATAATTGATTTTATTAAATCATCTTAAATTCTGTTTCATAGGTGTTTTATTCACATGTAGCCATTAAAAACGGAGATCTTTAGATGAGGTGAATGGTTGCTCCCAAATTGTTGGTCCTGATGCATTTTGGGCTAAAAGAAGTCCTTCATCAGGGGAGTATTAAACGCCGGTGTAGGTGGGTAGAGAGTTTTTCCAGCGGCATCGCGGAAACGTCCTGGAGGCGCTTATCTCACAGCCATCAACTCATGTCAGCACCATACATTTCGCTTCGCTCAGACAAACATACAAGACACTCTTAATAAAAGCAACAAGCAAAAAACTGTTGCAGTGAATACAAACCTCGCCCTCCTGCGCCATGATCACCCCCAAATTACATAGCACTGCAATTACCCACCATAGCCCACCAACAGAAAAAGTAAAGCAAGTACAAGTGTTTTACACATGGGGACAGATGTTGCACAGCCCAACTACCCATGCAGCTTCCAGCTGCAAGGGGCCACTTAAGAGCTATCATATATGCCTAAAGGGTCGGAGGGAAATCATGCAACACATCTCCCACAATATTAACTTCAAGGATCTGAAAAGGAGAATTACAGTACCTAGACGTAGCCGTGTGGAATAACAGTACATATCTTTAGGAAGCTTACCTGGTTTCACTGGAATGCTCTTATCAATTCTGATGATGCTAAGGGCCAAGAAAATGTCTTAGTCACAGACGCAGCTGGAGTACAAATAGGACAGGAGAGCATCACTTCATCAAGTCCGCAGCGACTGGCCACGTTAGACAAAAGGTCGCAAGAAGTTAGACAGGTCTTCTCTGTCCTCTGGTGTTGTACCAGGTGAGCCCTGCCTCCCCCTAGCAGTATCTCCACTCTTGAGGAATTGCTTTAACAGTTTAGGATTGTTAAAGAACAATGCCTTGCCATCTGCCATGACCTGCATCCTAGCAGGGTAGAGCATGCTGTATTCCAGTTAATGCTCACATAGTCTCTTCTTGGCTGAGATAAAGAGTCATCGAACCTCCTGTACCTGTTATGTGAAGAAAGGGTACAAGGAAATGTTCAAGCCCTCATGTTGCATGGCCTTCAGATTACACACTTTTCGCAAAGCTGTGTCCCGGTCTCTGTAATTCAGGAGTCTTGCTATTAAAGGGCAAGGACTGGCCACATGGACCTGGTGTGAGCAGCAGGCACTCTCCACTACTAACATCTCTGAAAACATATCTCGCCCCAGTGGAAAGTGGGCAGGGTACAACACTCACACAATAGCCTGAAGAGTGCCATACCAAGTAGAGATCGCGCTAGTCCGATGAAGGCCTCTGGGACTGGCACCGCTAGCCATGCGTGCAGTCCCAGGATGTCTGCGGCCACCCACGGGCACCACCCCCCTGATCGGCCCACACCCCTCCGGACTCTCACGGACTGTGCCATTACATGTGGGGGGCTCATTCCGAAGCGCTCTGCTGCAAGCCACATTACTCCCCCCCCCCCCCCCCCCGTGCGAAGCCTTTTTTTAGCTATTTGGGGTAGTGCGCGCTTAGGCCCCTGTAACTTTTTGGCCGCATAAGGTATCCACGCCAAATTTGCGTCCTTTTCTTCTAGCATCATGGGGATTGTAAAGGTACCCAGGGTTTATGGATTCCCCTGGAGGGGTCCCAGAAATTAGCCAAATTATAGCAAACTTTTGTTTTTTTTGGGAAAAACGGGCTGCAAATGAAAGCGTCTGGGTTTTTCTCTGCAAATGGTATCAAAAAAGGGTTTGTGGGGCTGAAATTACCACTTTCCCAGCTTTTAGGGAATGACAGACTTGTCAGAAAACCAACATTTTTTACACAGTTTTGGCATTTTTCTGGGACATAGCCTATTTTTGCTATTTTTTGTGCTTTCAACCTCCTTCCAGTTAATGGTAGAAATGGGTATGAAAGCAATAATGGATCCTGGAAAGCTATACATTTTAGAAAAGTAGATAAAATTCTGAATTCAGCAAGGGGTCATTTGTGTAGATCCACCAAGGTTTCTTTATAGAAACTAACAGTTAAATATAGGATAAATTGAAATTTAGTTAAAAAACAGCCTTTTGTGTCAACGTTTTCACCTGTAACTTCTTCTAATTATGACAGCTCTTTGAAAGCAATATACCGTTACATCCGCTGGACCTTCCTGGATGTGGGGATATATAGGACTTGTAGGTTCACCAAGAACCCGATGAACACAGAGTCAACAACTGAGCAGCAATTTGCAATGGTTTTTTTTATTATGTTCCGGGTATATAGCAATTATTGTGGGAAAATGTATACATGGAAAAATCTGTATGAAAGACACCTATGTATTTCTGAAATGGGAACAAATTATAGAGTTTAGAAACAGTACATATTTGCACATTTTCGAAATTGGGAATACTCATACTAGCATGAGAATTATAGGTCATTTTTCAAAATGACTTCTTTTTTACCCAATGCCTTTCATTTGGAAGGCAGAAATGCATCAAAAATCAATAGGTAATAACATTTGCTTTACAAATCTGAATTACCCTAAGTCTCCCGATAAAAATGGTACCTCACTTGGGTGGGTCGGCATAGTGCCCACGACAGGAAATGGCTCAAAACCCAACGTGAACACACCACATTTTCACAATGAAAATATACCCTTTTTTTGCAAAGTGTCTAGCTGTAGTTTTTGCACACTAGCTCTGCCGGCACCTAGGGAAACCTAGCAAACCTATACATTTTTTAAAACTAGACACCCAGGGGAATCCAGGATGGGGTGACTTGACTGCCTCCCACCAGGGTCTGTTACCCAGAATCCCTTGCAAACCTAAAAAATTGTCAAAAAAGCACATTTTCCCCACATTTCTGTGGTGGAAAGTTCTGGATTCTGGGTGGATCCACAAATTTCCACCCACCACGCGTTCCCCAAAGTCTTGCGAGAAAAATGATACCCCACTTGTGGGGGGTCGGCCTAGTGCCCGCAACAGGAAATGCCGCAAAACGCAACGTGGTCACACCTCAATTTCGCAGTGAAAAATGACCCTTTTTTGGCAAAGTGCCTAGCTGTAGTTTGTGAACCCTAGCTCTGCCGGCACCTAGGGAAACCTAGAAAACCTATACATTTCTGAAAACTAGACACCCCAGGTCTCCCGATAAAAATGGTGCCTCACTTGTGTAGGAGGCCCAAGTACCCGCGACAGGCAAGGGCCCAAAACCTAGTGAGGCGACATCAAAATTGCCCATCTCAAAACCACCTGGTTTTGCAAGGGGGGTCACCTGGGTTTTTGGCCCCGTGCTCGGCAGCCATCTAGGAAAACCTACCAAATCCACACATTTCTGAAAACTAGACACCCGGAGGCTTCCAAGGAGGTATGGCCTGCGTGGATCCCCCAAGTTTCCATACCCAGAATCCCCTGCAAACCTCAATTTTAGCTGAAAGAAATCACTTTTTTCACACATTTTTGTGTGGAAAAGTTGTGGCATCACCGGGCTCACACAAATTTCCCACCACCCAGCGTTCCCCCAGGTCTCCCAATAAAAATGGTGCCTCACTTGTGTGGGAGGCCCAAGTACCCGCAACAGGCAAGGGCCCAAAACATTTTTTGATAGGCAATGTTGACGTCGCCTCACTATGTTTCGAAATTTTGTGGATCCATGCAGATTCCAGAACTTTCCACGACAGAAATGTGAGGAAAATGTGTTTTGTTTTTACAAATATTTAGGTTTGCAAGGGATTCTGGGTAACAGAACCTGGCGAGAGCCAGTCAAGCCACCCCATCCTGGATTCCCCTGGGTGTCTAGTTTTTAAAAATGTACAGATTTTCTAGGTTTCCCAATGTGCCGGCTGTGCTAGGGCCCAAAATCGACAAGTAGGCATATTGCTAAAAACAAATCCGTTTTTAGTCTGCTTTCTGCCGCCCTGGGGGGAATATCGGGAATTGGAGTTGCGCTGATATGCCCCCAGGGGGGCAGAAACACTGGCTATTTGTTTAGGGGGTGGGGGCATGCTCGTGTTAGGCAGCCCCACTCGAATTCAAATTTGCCCCCAAAAACCCTGGCGTCTAGTGAGCTTTTTGCCCCCCAAGGTGGGGCACATTGGGGGCTAATGCCCCCATCTGCCCCCCTGGGGGGGCTGAAAGTTCAACAGACGCCAGGGAGATTTTTGGGCAAATTTTAATTAGGGTGGGGTCTTCCAAAAACAGGCATGCCAATGCCCCCAATGTAATTAAAATTTGCCCAAAAAATCCCTGGCGTCTACAGGGCTTTTTGCCCCCCCCCGGGTGGCAGATTGGCGGCTGATGCCCCCATCTGCCCCCCAGGGGGGGCAGGAAGGCTGTAATTTTTGCAGGGGAGGGGGTGGGGGCATGGGCATGCCTGTTTTGGGCAGCCCCCACCCTAATTCAAATTTTCCCCCCAAAAATCCCTGGCAACTAGAGGGCTTTTTGCCCCCCCGGTGGGGCAGATGTGGAGCTAATGCCTCCATCTGCCCCCAGGGGGGCAGAAAGCCTACTAGACACCAGGGATATTTTGGTGCTAATTTTATTTAGAGTGGGGGTTGCCAAAAACAGGCATGCCAATGCCCCACCCTAATAAAAATGTGCCCAAAAAACCCTGGCGTCTAGTGTGTTTTTTGCCCCCCCAGGGGGGAAGATTGGGGGCTACTGCCCCATCTGACCCCCGGGGGGGGCAGGAAGGCTGTAATTCTTTGCGGGGGAGGGGGTGGGGGCATGCCGGTTTTGGGCTGCCCCACTCTAATTCAAATTTGCCCCAAAAAAAACCCTGGCATCTAGAGGGCTGTTTGCCCCCCCCGGCAGGGCAGATTGGGGGCTAATGCCCCCATCTGCCCCCCAGGGGGGGGCTAAAAGTCCACTAGACACCAGGGAGTTTTTTGGGCAAATTTTAATTAGGGTGCAGGCTGCAAAAACGGGCATGCCAATGCCCCCACCCTAATTAAAATTTGCCTAAAAACTCCTTGGCGTCTACTGGGCTTTTTGCCCCCCGGGGGGGCATATTGGGGGCTGGAAGGCTGTCATTTTTGCGGGGGAGGGGGTGGGGACATGGGCATGCCTGTTTTGGGCAGCCCCACCCTAATACAAATTTGCCTGAAAAAAATCCCAGACTAATGGGTTTTTGCTCCCCCGGGAGTGCAGATTGAGGGCTAATGCCCCCATCTGCCCCCCAGGAGGAGCAGAAAGCCTACTAGATGCCAGGGATTTTTTTGAGCAAATTTTAATAAGGGTGGGGGTTGCCAAAAACGGGCATGCCAATGCCCCCACCCTAATAAAAATTTGCCCCAAAAAATCCCTGGCATCTAGTGGGCTTTTTGCCCCCCCGGGGGGCAGATTGGGGGCTACTGCCCCATATGTCCCCCAGGGGGGGCAGGAAGGCTAATTTTGTGGCCGGGGGGTGGGGGCATCGGCATGCCTGTTTTGGGCAGCCCCACCCCTAACTAATACCCCATAAGAAAATCCCTGGTGTCTAGTGGGCTTTCTACCCCCCCCGGGGGGGCAGATTGGGGGCTGCTGCCCCATCAACCCCCCGGGGGGGCAGAAAGGCTGTAATGGTGGTGGGTGTGGGGGCATTGGCGTGCCTGTTTCGGGCAGCCCCCATCCCCCCAAACAATGGGGCAAAACCAAAATCCCTGGTGTCTAGTGGGCTTTCTACCCCCCGGGGGGGCCGAAAGACTAATCGTGTGCCTGAGGGGGGTGGGGGCATCGGCATGCCCATTTTGGGCAGCCCCCACCCCTAATGAATAAATTATCACAAAATCCCTGGTGTCTAGTAGGCTTTCTACCCCCCAGGGGGGCAGATTGGGGGCAACTGCCCCCATCTACCCCCCAGGGGGGGCAGAAAGACTGACTGTGTGCCTTCAGGGGGGTGGGGGCATCAGCATGCCCGTTTTGGGCAGCCCCCACCCCTAATGAAAAAAATGAACATAAAATCCCTGATGTCTAGTGGGCTTTCTACCTCCCCGGGGGGCAGATTGGGGGCTACTGCCGCCATCTACCCCCCAAGGGGGGCAGAAAGACTAATTGTGCCCAAAATAATTATGGGGGGGAGCAAAGGCCCTTGCCCAAGGGGCCGCTCCCCCCTCCCTGGTGCCTAGTGGGTGGATCCCTGCTTGGGGGATCGCCCTCCTGTGGCGATCCCCAAGCAGGGATCCACTGGGGATTCTCCCCTTTCCAACGATACCTCTCCCGTCTTTCTACATGCTGAGGGGGCTGAGATAGACCATCAGAGGCCAAATAATAATGCAAACCATCATCCATATCTTCCAGGGCAGATTGAATGCCAACAGGGACTTAAAGAAATTTATAACAGCCATAAAAAAGCTAAATTGACTGACATGCGCTAAAGCGGTTAGGCTGCAAATGAGTAAAAATACAATTATGGTGAGGTAATACGTGAGAGGTACAGCACAAGAAATCGAAGGCTGAGAAAAAATACTTCAAGAAACAAGACTAGAGTAAAACTAGAATGATTGATACTCTGAATAAAGGTTTGTGATAAGCTAGCTTAGACTATCTAAAAATATATATATATATGTCCAGGATGTGGTGTAGTTTGGCATTTTTTTATGGTTTGCAGCATACGGAAAGTGAATATAGTAACATTTGTTGGCAATGATTAAGTTAGATTTCTAAGTGAGATTGAAGATAACAAAAAAGATGACTGTTTTAAATGTTGGAGTATTAAGTGTTAAAGAAGAAATAAGGAAAAAAGCATGTATGCAATGTACCAATTGGTAAGGTTGTAGTGAGCTTGGGTGCAGATTCTGACTCACCTTACACTTTCACTAATAAAGATTTTTTGTTTTTGTTTAATTTTCTTTATTAGTTTTACAATTTTTATGTATCACAACAATCAAATTATTCGTTTTCACATTTTCCATGTAATTGCACACCGTACTCATCATTAAATACAATAAAGCAAAGAAAAGAACAAGGGAGGGGGCAGGAGGGGGAAGGGGGATATATGAGAACCGATAGAGAAGGTAGTAGTGGGAAAGGGGAGAATGTGGGGAACAGAGGAGGGGGAAAAATCGCATCTCACTAAATTTCCATTTCCTATGGGGTGGTGTAGCCATCACAATATTAGTCACATATCTCGTACACTTTCACTAATAAAGATGTGCAGGAAAACAAGTTTGTAAATGTTAATAGAATAGTTATAGAGAAGGCTGGTGTTAAACCTGAAAGATTTCCAGGGAATTAATTGAAATTTTAAGTTTCTGCAAATTTCTGAAGAATAGGAAAGCTGAGTGCTAGCTGTACACATTTACGAAGGTACCTTCAGTTTTGACACGGATAGATCAAAGAGAGTTAGGCATGATGTTAGACTTCAATAGTTCTGAACCTGTGATGGTAGTTTGTGAGAAAGATGGTGTTGGGGAAGAGATGTTACAAACGTTTCCTACAGTGTTTTGAGGAAACATAGGCAGACTCTGTTTTAAACATAAAATTGCTCTCAATCAAAATGCTCTACCATGTGTACATGAGATCAGACAAATTCTTATTTCGATTAGACTGGTTATTACAGAAATTAGAAAAGTTGAAAAAAGTGGGTGTGATTAAACGAGTAGAAAGTTCTGATTGGGTGCGCTGCACAACGGGCAAAGGTAAAATAAGGCTGTGTGTAGACCTCAGGGACCTCAATAAGAATATTTGTATTGACCGGCTCCCTTTTCGTAAAGTTAAACAAATTACTTGCAACCACAAAAGGTTTTAAGATGTTTTCCACAACAGATCTGACTGCATCATAGGACCAAGTAGCTTTACACCCAGAAAGTAGGATTCGCACTGCATTTATCACATCTCTAGGATGCTTCCAGTTTAAAAGAGTAGGTTTTGGGTTAGCCTTAGTGGCCCTCATGTTTCAGAGACTCATGCATCAAATTTGTGAAAGTATAAAAGATGTAATCTTTTTTCAGGATGATATCTTGATTAAGGGAAGATCAAAAATGGAACATAAAAGCAAAATTAGGGAAGTTTTAAACATTCTTAAACCAAAAGGTCTGACAGCGGAATACAAGAAATGTATATTTGGTGCTTGAAGTTGTTTGAATGGTTTACTACCCAAGAAGGAACTTGTAGAGGCAGTATGGAATGGTGCACATCGGTAAAGCAAAGACAATGTAAGATCCTTTTTAGGACTCACCGAATACTACACAAAGTTTGTGGGTAATTTTGCAAAGTTGACAGACCCCATTAGATAGTTATTGAAAAACAAATCAAAATTTTTGTGGGATTCTGATTAAACAAGTTTTCCAAGTGTTAGAAGTAAAAACATAGTTCTGTCTTCATTAAAGGGTGTGCTTCAAATTGCAAAAAGCATCATCACTATGTAGAGTTTTTTTTTTTTTTATAACCAATTTTATTGATTTTAGTGAAAAAGCGAGCCTAAGGAAAGCAAAAACATAAGCATAAGACCAGCAGCAAATAAAGCTTCAGTGCACATCAGAGACATGACGACATTATGACAGCAAATACGTCTTGAATATTCATAAGCGTAAAGGGGGAACAGGGTAACCCCCACCGTGTCCCAGACAGCCCCAGGAAACCTCAATCCTCTATCACCTACACCCATTTGCCCCACATTTTGTGGTATTTCTTCGGGCACCCCCTAGCTGCATACAAGGGTTTATCCTATGCCGCACACCAGTACACCCCCCTGCGCCAGCGTGCCATGGTGCGCACCGGCGGGTTCAGCCAGCTCGCCGCAATATCCCTATTGGCCACCATCAAGGCTGTATTGAGAAGGAGTTTGTCGGTCCGAGATCCATCCAGCTCATAAGTGACCCCCAAGAGTATACTCAGAGGGTTAAGAGGAACCTCCCAGCCCAGGACCTCAGTGAGTTCTCCGACCACTAATTCCCAAATGCATGTGACTACTGGGCAAAGCCATACCATGTGGTAAAAATCTGCTTGTGGTTGACTAAAGCGGGGGCATGACGCGTCAGGCCTGAGCTTTGCACGGTGGAGGCGCAGCGGTGTAAGGTAGGCAGCGTGGAGATAGTATTTGGACTAAACGGAGTCTTGCCGATGCTGTGATTGTTTTAGGTGACATTAGCGCTTCCCTCCAATCGTCGTCTTCCAAGGCCCCAAGCCATCCCTCCCAGCGATTTCTGAGGCAGTGCAGTGTGTTGGGAGTATGGTTTGTGAGGGAGCGATAGATGCGGGAAACCCCCCTTTTCCCCATCTTGCCAGTCATAATGTGAGCTTCGGGCGGGCTGTATTCAGGTAGGGAGGTGCCTTCTGAGATGTGGGAGTGGAGGGCGTGGCGCAACTGCAAGTAGCTATAAAACTGTGAAGGATGCAGGGAATATCAATTTTGTAGGTCTTGGAAAGTGCGCAGACGTCCCCCAACTGTGAGATCCCGATGAGATCCCACACTCTAAATCCAGGGAGATTAGTGACTTCCTGGAGCCAAGCGCCCTGCCAAAGCAGGGAATATTAAGTCAGCTTGCCCGACCAGCAGGTGTGGCGCAAGGAGGCCTGCCAGGCCAGAAGTACCCCACGTGTGACTGCGGGCAGGGTTCTGGGGATGGTGCACTCATACAACATCCCCTGGATGCTGGACAGGCCCAAGACATGTAATTCCAGTCTGTATGCTGGGTCGGACCAGCCACCATTAAACCAGTCGTGTATAGTAAGGAGCTGGGTCACCAAGTAATAAAGGTACAGGTTTGTCATCCCCAGGCTGCTGTCGAAGGGCGGGGAACTGGAACTGGGTGAGAGCCAACCGGGGCCTCCGACTTCCCCAGAGGAACTTGGTAGCTAGACTGACCATCTCCCTGAACCACGACCGTGAGAAGAGCAAGGGTACATTCTGAAGTACATATAGGAACCTGGGCAAGATCATCATTTTAAATAAGGCTATGCTTCCCATAGGGTTCAGCGGCAGCGCTTGCCATTTGAGGAGGTCAGCTTGGGCCTTTCATTAGCGGGGTTACGTTGAGCGATCAGGCAAGGTCTGGGAGGAGGGCCACCCATATTCCGAGGTACTTGAAGGACTGTCTCGGAAGGGTATCGTAGTCTGCCAATTGAAGCACTCCCTCAAGAGATGAAGGGGGACCAGAACAGATTTAGCAGAGTTCAGTCGGAGACCTGCTCGCAGAGATGAAATGCGCGAAGGCATCGGCCACCCGATTGTTCTGGTGCCGCCAGAAAGAGCAAACGTCGTCTGCATATAGGGCACTTTTATCCTCTCCCAGCCCGGGCCAATTCCACCCCATGATTTGCGTGTCCGATCGTATAAGGCAAGCAAAGGGTTCCATTGCCAATGCAAAGAGGAGGGGTGAGAAGGGGCATCCCTGTCTTGTGCCTCTCCTGATGGGGAAGGGCTGCGACAGTGCTCCACTGACCAGCACCTGGGCCCGCGGCTCATTGTATAGAGTTTTAACCAGGCTGTGGAAGTATTCCCCAAATCTCATCGCCGTCAACACCTCCTCGAGATATCGCCAGTCCACTGAATCGAAAGCTTTCTCAAAGTCAACGAGAAGGAGTGACCGGTATGGAATCAACCGCTGGCGATTCTCCAGAGCGAGGTGGAGGCATCTGAGACAGTGCCTGGTACCCAGAGCGGGCATGAAGCCACATTGGTCGGGGTGAACCAGCTTAGTCAAATGCCGCCGCATGCGATTGGCTAAGACGGAGGCAAATACTCTAAGTTCCGAGTTGATGAGAGAGATGGGGTGGTACTCTGAGCAGTGCTTTGAGGGGGGCTGAGACTTGGAAATCACCACAATGGTGGCGATATTGGTTTTGGAACGGAACGAACCCCAGTCCGTCGCCTTGGCGTACACCTCTTAAAGTCCATCTGGCCCCGGGACCTTACCAGAGGACATGTGAGATATGGCTTTGTTGATCTCCTCCCAAGTGATCGGGAGGTCCAGTGCCTCCATCTCAGGATCGATAAGCCGCGGGAGAGAGAACCACTCCCGGTGAAGCAGTTCCAGGAGCGAGAGGTTGGGAGGTTGAGCGGAGTAAAGGGTGGTGTAGTAAGTGGCAAAGCACTGGGCTACCTTCCCCGGGGCGTGGTGGGTCGAGTCATCCAGGACTATCACCTCCGGTATAATGCGATTGGCCAATGGGTACGTAGCCAGGCGATCAAGGAGCTTCCTTTTTTTGTCTCCCCATCCATAGACTCTCGCCACAGAGGATCTCCATAACAGCTTGGCGGCCTCCAAGGAGTTCTGGCGGATCTCATCTCTTAGAAATGCCAATCGCCTAACTTGGGCCTCGGCTCTCGTCTCAGGCGGCTGGCCCACGATGAGGGTGGCTTGAGCTTCCAGCAGCGTAAGCCGGGCGTCTTGCGCAGTAGGTTGGAGTTTGAGTTGGCCCTTAGCGAAGCCACAAATGATGGCCATACCCGCTTCCCACAGGGTACCGGGTGAGGAGACCGAGCCACAGTTGGTGGCGAAGTAGCTTTGGAGCTCGTCGTCCACTGAGTCTCTAAAGTCTTTGTCCTGGAGAAACCAGGCGTTTAGCCTCCAAATTGGGCGCATAGACTCTAGGAGGTTGCCAGTCTCCATCATTTAGGGTGAATGGTCGGAAATGCCTCTGGGGAGGATGGTGATGTCTTTAATTGCTACACAGTCCGTGGCCGGCAGGAAAATATAGTCCAACCGTTTGTGCGGTGAGATGCAGAGGTGTGTGTGTCTTGATGTGTCATTAGATGCCAAAGTCTCCCGGCATCGCATAATCCTAAAGCGGCAGCCCAGTTCATTAAAAGATTAGCGTGGGTGATTCTATTGGCCAAGGGGGTCCCAGCGGTGTCAAGGTCAGGGCTCATGACGGCGTTGAAATCTACCACCAACGACGGTCATTCCCGGTGGCAAGGCTGCAACCAGGGCTGCAATACACTAAAGGCTGGAGGCCATCAAGGATGGCGGGGAGTACATGGACAGCAAATTCAGGACCCGGTCTCCTATGGTCCCTTCCAAGGCCACAAAGCTACCTGAGGGGTCAGTAGTGGACTTGCATAGTACAAATGGGAGAGTACGGCGCACAAAGATGGCTACGCCCCTTGACCCTCGATTGAAGCTGGAATGCCAGACCCCGCCATAGCCGTACCTCGCCAGGAAGGGGCAGTTGTTGCCTGCAAGGTGGGTTTCTTGGAGCATCAATATGTCAACTGCGTGGCATTGTGCGTATTTCAGGACCGCTGTCCATTTGACTCTGTCTAACAGTCCATTAACATTCCAGGACATTATACAAAGCGTCCCTTTCCCACTATGAGTGTCAGCCATGGGGAACATGAGACGGTGAGACTCGCGGCACGGGTGGAGGGCGAGGGTATAACGCTGTGCCTGTGCGAGTTAGTAAGTGTGTCGTTGTAGTGTAA
This sequence comes from Triturus cristatus, assembly GCF_964204655.1. Taxonomy (NCBI): domain Eukaryota; kingdom Metazoa; phylum Chordata; class Amphibia; order Caudata; family Salamandridae; genus Triturus; species Triturus cristatus. The sequence continues at coordinate 528,828,125 of NC_140586.1, read as the reverse complement.
GCTGTATGTGCGCTTGCTTTGCTGCTGGTAAGTGATGCTGGTGTAAAAAACGAATGTGTCAGCAAAAACTGGAACAACGGTTCCTTTCCCCTTACCTTCCCCCCTCCCCCCTCCCTATACTTCGGGAACAGAAGCATCTGTCGACCTGAACAAAGAACTGGAAAATTAACCAAACTAAAATGCTTAGGAATGGGGTTTCGTGGAGGACCCCTTCTCGTATCAGGATGTTCTGTGGCAATGTCCATTGAGAGAGACAAGCGGCGACAAGCTTGAGTACTGTTCCTCGGGCCGCAGGACTAGTCCCGGCCAGCAGTCCATTGCAGGCTCAGGGTCGGGCCCTGAGGAGGGCCGGGCTCTGGGAGAGATCAGTGTCGGTGAGGTCAGGTGGGGATAGGCGAGGCGGAGTGCCTCCTGGGTCTCAGAGGTGTGGGGAACCCAATGCGGTGTACAGTTAGTTGGTCACTTGAGGGTGCTTCGGATTCTGAGCGCTGACTAGTGTCCGGTGGAGAATCCGATCTGGCGCGTCGTGGGCCTCGCTTCCTGCATGAATGACTGCGTTTAGATTGCGGCTCAGGTAGGACTCTTCGGGTATCCTCTGTGCGAGTATGGGGGTGTTGATCCGGGCCGATGATTCACAGAGGGCGTTCTTCCATTAGCCAAGTCCAGGCTTCCTCGGGGGAGTCGAAGAAGAGGGTCCTGTTTTGGAACACCACACGGAAGCAGGCCGGGAAGAGAAGCCTATACTGGATGTTCAAGGCACTGAGTTTTTGCTTGACTTCTCCGACGGAGCGTCGTTGGTCCTGGACCTCCCGGGTGTAGTCAGGAAAGATCATGATCACCTGGCCCTGATATTTGAGATGTTGCTGCTTGCGAGCTTCATCCAGGATGGAGTCTCGGTCTCTGAAGTTAAGAATTCGCGTGATTATGGGCTGGTGGGGCGCACCCGGTGGTGGCTTGGGGGCTAGAGATCGGTCGGCCCATCTAAGTGCAAACCACTGGGAAAGGGAATCCTCGGGCATCCACGAGTGCAGCCAGCGTTCAATGAAGTGGGATGTTCTGCCCTGTTCCGAGCCCTCTGGAAACCCCACCAGGCGGAGTTTGTTCCATCTCTACCTGTTCTCGGCATCTTTAGCCCACATGTGTAATTCTTGGGTTTGAGTTTCAAGGCGGCCGACCTGGCTTTTAAGCTGTTAGACATCATCCTCCACCGTGGAGATGCGAGACTCCGTTTCCTTGATCCGGGCCGTGGCATTACAAAGGTCTTGACTGATTAGAGTCATGTCAACCAGGACTTCTTCGATCTTGCTTTCCACCGAGGATTGGGAGGTGTGAATGGCTTGGAGGATTATGGTGAAATCTGTATTGACGGGGGCGTTCTTGTTCGTGGGTTCCGCCCGTTGCCCCGGTCTCGGTGGTCCTGTACTGGTCCATCTTGGCCTGCGTGGCAGAAGGTTTCGGACCCCGGTCTCTCCCCATGGTCTTGTCCTGCAGGAGGAGCCGGAGCTCCAGGTGCATCCGGCTTGGGCAAGGTGGAGGGCAGGGAGTGAGCAGATCAGCAACCTCGGCCCGCCGCTCCGGTGATTGGGGGGGGTCCGCAGCAGGCAGGCTCTCCGGTCCTCAGCTCAGGAATGGCTCCGGTGGGTCCCACCAACCCGGGCACCACCCGGCTCTGCGGTCGATCTCCCAGGTGCCTGCAGCCGGTCTCAGCGAGGGGCACGAATTAGGAGCTGGTATCAGCTGGCCCGCTTCCAGAGCGAGCCATGGCTTCGCGCCACCGAATCAAGACCAAGGATGCGTCTGGGTCAGGACCAGAACCCAAGCACACTCTGTGGCGTCATCTCTCAGGCACGAGCAAGAGGGAGGGCCGCCATCGGTCACAAGTCCTTCGATGTGGCCACCGCCAGCCGCAGCCAACAGCGAGCCCCTCTGGGGGGCATGCAGCTCCTAGCATTGTGGGAGTAGGGGGGCTCCCCAGGAATGGAGACCCCCTACTGCTCGCAAGACAGCCGAACCACTCTGATACATCCAGGTTCCCCCAGGGGCCCTCCACCTGTACATAGACACCACCAAAGGGTGGCGGTGATGGGGCCCTGCGCCAGCAGGAGTGCCACCCGGGGGATCAGTTTGTCCGCTGGCTGCGCCTGAGGTGCGAGTGTCCCCCGAAGTCTAGAGGCCCGGCAAGGCAGATGGGCGAGAGACCCTGGGTCGTGTAAGCCGTCCTCTCGCTGTCCCAAGCGGCAACCAGCCCCCTCCGTCCCCAGCCACAGCCGCATACCCGGCAGCCACAACGCGGGGCAAGGATGGTGGAGAGGCCCAGGAGCGCCCCTGCGCCATCAGCGTGAAGAGTTAAGGGGGGGGGAGGAAGAAGCAGCAGGCCCCCGCTGACCGGAATGTCAGCCGATTCCCCTCCAGTCCACCCCACCAGCCAGACCAAGGCCACAGCGAGTAGACGGACTCTCCCACGAGAGTACTGAGGTGACTCTGGTAGTAAGGCCTACTTCCACTTAGGCCAGAGGGCGCAGGTTCCACCGAGCAGAGTGTAGCACAGCCAGCGGGAGGCGGGGGAGCGGGACACAGTTCAGCGGCTCCCCACCACCTACACCAACAGCCGAACCCCCTCCATCGCCGTGGCAGGCCGCTCACTAGGCCCAAGAGAAGAGAAGGATGTGGGCCCCAGGCAGTCTCCAGCGAGAACCTCGCTTCTCTCGCAGGGGGTGCAGTCCAATGGGCAGCGACAAGGCCCGGACACCAGGAAGAGGGGGGCGAAGGGAGGTAACCCCGGCCCCCGCCACCCGAACCGAGGGCCAGACACCTCCGGAGCCTGTGCACCCACTTCGCCATCCACGTCTGGCCGCAAACACTGGGCCCGGCTAAGGACGGCCCCGGCACCCCTCACCTCAGGAACGATGAGTGTCGCAGGAGCAGTAGCAGCCCCCCGCAGCGGGTCCCAGCCAAGGCGGACAGCCTTAGCTCAGCCGCAGATGGGGTGGCAGGGTCTTAATTCGCTGTCGATCGCAGCCGGATCTCCACGCCAGCGGGGGCCGCCATCTTGAATCAGGTCCGCCCAGAGAAGCACGGCAAGGCTGTATTTAGGCCCCAAGGAGGATGGAATCCACACTCTGGCACTGGTCACACTCTAGGTAGCTCCAACAGCAGGAATACGGGCCGCTTGCTCTCAGATGGCAGCGGATTAAGGAGCGGATGACGCAGGGGTCCGGAGCACTTCTAAAGTGCAACTGCCATCTTGACGCTCCCGGCCACACCCCACTACGCAGCAGTTTAGGGTGGAACAGCCTCCCACTCCCCATCAGAGCCTCCCCTCTTCTTCAATTCCGCATGAAGCTTCAGACCTGGATTTTCAACTAACCAACCTACCACAGATAGGGCTAGGCATTCGCACACACTTGCTGAGGGCCAAAATACCCTTGTGGGCGATAGGGCACTTTACAAATACAAAATCCACATTTCCCTGGTGTTTCAACACCTGGATGGATGAGCTAATGAACTCAGCTGAAGATACCTAACGGATCACAAATGGTGCCTTCATCTGGATGTGGGGCAAGTTTTCTTCCAGCAGTGGGGAGAACCTTGGTTAGACCGCTTCCCCCCACTGAGAAACCACAATGTCCTCTCTTCTGCCGCTCTTGCTAAGAGATGCATTTCATCTCGAGTGGAGCTCAAGCCTGTTGTATGCCTTTCAACCTATAACACTCCTCCCTAGAGTTCTCAAGAAGATCAGGAACAATTGGTCCCAAATCATTCTTGGGGCTCCAGACTGGGCTCAGACAGTCTGGTACCCGGAGCTGTTGAGCATGGCCATCAGTCTTCTGATCAGGCTGCCCCTTTGGGAGGATCTTCTGTTGCAGCAGCAGGGGAGGATTCTCTACCTGAGCCTTTCAACTCTCCAACTTCATGCGTGGAGATTGAGCAGCGGCAGTTGAAATCTTTCGACCTTCCGACCGAAGACTGATCTTGGCAGCTAGGCGTGGCTTCACCAAGACAGCATTGTGCCAGCCATTGGAGCAAGTTTATGGCATGGTGCAAAGCCAACCAGGTTGGCCCCTTATCTGCCCCCTATCACAATTCTTGTTCTTTCTCCTTACCCAGTAGGGCTCTGCATTGAGCATCTTAAAGGGTTACTTATGTGCCATTACCGTTTATCTGCGGATGCCAGATCAACCTTCCCTCTTCATGTATTCCATTTTAAATAGGTTCCTTATACATCTCCACCACGTTTCCACTAACTCCATTCGTAATGTCTCAATGGGTCCTTAATTTGGTTCTTACTTTTCTGATGTGAACTCCCATTGAGTCGCTTCATACCTTACCACTTAGGCTTCTCACCATTCAGACAGCATTTCTGGTGGCAAGTACATCTGTCCTGAGGGTCAGTGAACTGCAGGAGCAGTCATCGCAGCCTCCATATGTGTCTTTCTTCCCAGACAAGTTGGTCCTTCGGCCTCAAAAGGATTTCTTGCTGAAAGTAGTCACCCAATTTCACGTAGGCCAGTCCCAAAAAGGGCAATGTTGTTCTAGCTGGACAGCACAAAACCGTCCAGGTTGACAATCGGCTCTTTGTGGGATATGTCGGGCCATGAAAGGGAAGGCTGGACAGTAACAAACCATCTTCCGATGGATCATACTCAGAATTTAGATCTGCTATGCAATGGCCAAGAACCAGTCCCCAGAGGGCTTGCATGTTCATCGCACCAGACCAAAAGTTGTGACCACTGCGTTGGTATGCAGAATTCCGGCCGTTGACTTTTGCCAGACAGCAGCATGGGCATCGCTGCTCGTGTTCACCAAACACTGCTACCTGTACAGTCGGGTGTGTCGAGATTAACACTTTGCCTGTTCAGTCTTCCAGGACTTTCTGGTTTAAATCATGTTCGCAGACCCACCTCCAGAAAGGTGTTGCTTGGGTATCTATTCAAAGTTAAGGAATCTACGGCTAGAAGTCTCTATCAGATGAACGAGTTACCGCAGATTCCTTAGCGTCCCACCCAATCTCCCTGCTTTGCGAACAGATTTTAGAGTTCAGGGCTGCTCTTTTTTCAGGGCCCTTGTTTCACACACCAGTGGTCATGTTCTTCATGGTTCTGCACTTCTGGTGTGGAAAGTCGTGCAAAGAGGCTGATATCGGCACGCTGGGGTGGCGCCTGTGTGGGTACCACACACTTCCTTTCTGGCATGGACGATGCTACATGGAGTTGGGTGGCGCCGCCTGCCCGTGCACAAGGGTGCTGCTAGCGGAGGGATTCCAGATCCAGTCATCCTGGGGATGGTTCTGGGGTGCGGGATCTGCAACTAGATAGGAAGATAGTCTCTTCCAGATAAGGTGTTACCGAAGGGTAGTAACGTGTTCATCTAGACACAAGTAACATTGAAAACAGACATTGGCTTTAAGGAGCTTTCCTGTTTTCAGTTTCTATTTTTGGTAAATTCTGGTGTTTATTTTTTTCAGTGTTTACAAGTGATTTCAGCACCTTAAAAAAACAGTAGTTACACATTCTTGCACCATTAAAAGCAACAGAAGCTGTGTTTTTCCAGTGTTTATGTAACATTTTGCTATTCTTGCTCGCTTTCTGCACTGATAGTGCGTGGTAGATAGACAGTTTATGTACAGTGTATATGAGATCCCAATACAGTTTTACAAAGCAAACGTATTTTAGTACACCATACAATAATTATTCAGTGAGTCTTTAGTCATGCCCGCTGTCCTTAACTTCATATGTAATCTTTAATCTATGAAAAGGCCCTCTCAATATTGGCACTTGAGATGAGCAATGCCAAAACAGCCTGTACACAATTCGCTAACTCTGGCCACTGACACAGCTTTCCATGCCAATACTGGTGCACCTAATGATTGTGATTCTCTGGGACAGGTTCTGTAACATGTGCGCTGAACTGGGCAGCACTTTGGAAAGTCCAGAGAAAATTCCCATTTACAGAAGGGATCTAGAACTTGTGCAGGGTACCACAGTGAGGCTTCATTGACCTCAAATACCATGGTTGGTGAAGGGACATTACAATGTATTGAAATGGCTTGCAATGATGCATAGAAAAGTAACATTTCCTGCATTACTCCTCAACATTTCTTTGCTTACCAATTGGCAAGCATTCCATCATGGGCAGCCCTTGTCAAGGACTCCACAGGTAAGGGGGCTGGCGTAATGGGGCAAAACTACAAACAAAATGTGTTTATAGAGCTGTGTGACTCTAAGGGAAGGTATGGCTGGCAAGGGGAACAGAAGTGGGAGGGTGTTTGGAACAATGAGACAAGAAGTCACCAGTGTCGGGTAGGGGTTGGGGCTGAGAAGGGGGTCCTATTCTTGTGATCAGGTCAGGATTTTAAAAAGGATGGGCAGTAGTTGAGAATCCAGGAATATATGTTACCCGGTATGTAGGGGGTACATGGTCATGAAGGGTGGTCGTTGAAGTACCCGTCAGTTAGTTGTTTGTGCATACATGGTATCTGGTGGTTGTTGGGACCAACTATTTGGGGCTGGTATGCAGGAACCAGAATATGCATTTTTGTTGCTGAAATGGTGAGCAGGTTCGGGACACTGAGACCTGGGTTCATAGAACAAGATAGGCAGGGTATTTCTCCTAACAATACTGGGGCGTTTATACTGCTATGTCATTGTTTAGTTTAGGGTTTAATACTTTAAAACAACCACAAAACAGTAGCCATTTGATGCAGTTATGCGACTTTGAGTTCAGGTGTTGTATAGATAATAGTATGAGTGATGGTGATGGGGTCACTTAATGTACACAGGCCAACAGCATCGCAGGGGGCTAAGCAGCGTTAGGTGGATAGGGCTTTAAATGAAAGCTCCCTGGTGGTTTACGTTTGTGCACAGGGGTGTTTGCTGGGGTGGCCTTAGTGCTTGCGCTTTTCAGAGTGTAGCTAATCTGTTAACATGTGCAAGTCCTGACGTGGTGGGGTACAGAGCTTGGGTGTACCCTGTGTTGAGTTGTAGTTACCCTAACGGGCAAGGCTTGTGCCCCCATATTCCTTCCTCCAGCTCTGTTTTCTGCTATTGTTTGCTCTCTAAAATGGCTGCATGCGCCTTGTTATCCCTCACGGTCTTCCAACTTTCACAAGTGTTTACGAAGGAAGTTATGTAATATGTCCACTACCTCCACTCTGACTCAACTCAAACCTCATTCTACTGCTCTTTCCAATGCACTACCCTATTTCTCACCCTAAACAACAGTCCCTTGCACACGCCAACAGTATATATTATGTATCATTGACAATAATAAAAAAAATCTTGTTCCTCCGTTGAAACGGTCACTTCAGTTTAATCCTGAAATCCTTAGCCAACACATGTTTCGTTGCGCTTAATTGTTGTGCGCTGCGACTTCTTCAGGGCCAAGAAACAAACAAGTGTATAGAAGTTTGGAGTAAAAGATATCCATCACTAACATCAGATGTCCGTTACCCTTTGTGACAGTATGTTTATCGCAAAGTATAGTCCTTGAGCCTGTGGAAACCCATGATGTTTTACTAAAACATAGCACCATTGCGGTCTCTAGATAGACTTGTGCAGTTAAAAGATGGTCGCTATTCCAAAGAAAAATTTCAGCAAATGAAAATAAGCCCGTTTCTGGTGACTTATTTAGTGACATCCAATCTCCGAACATTTAGCAGTGACTCTTCTAAAGTGATTTGATAAACCCAGCACCCCCTCAATGTTGCCTCAGATCAAGAAAAAGTATTATAATCAAAGAAGTACCTCTAATCTCTTTGTAGGGATCCTATATGGAGAAAAGGTACAAGGGAAGAAAACAATGTGGTATTAAAATAACGAATCCACTAGGACTGGTGAATAGTGATAATTGTGGAAAGATATTGTAGGGAAACCAGCCTCAGTTCCAATTGTATTTCCGACCCGCAATGGGTTAATTCCAGAATTCTTTTCTGGGAATAAACAAGAAAGGCAGACAGAAAAGTCCCAGTTAGAATTGCGAGTACAGCCCACTTAACTAAGGGCTTGTTATCGCCCCATTCGTAGCTGACAACAGGAACTTCCACGTACCTTAATTGGGGATCTTTTGTTTTTGATAATCAAGTTTTATTGATTTTATGAAAAACCAACAAGAGAAAACAATACCAGCAGTGTACACAGTTATCAGTGCAGAGCAAGAATGTAGCAATAGAGCACCTACATACAAGAATTGCTGAGCATGGAGAAGACATTGCAGCACCCACCCCAGTCCTCGGTTGTTCAACGACAGTATCAATCCTCTATCACCCCCAACCCATTTGCCCCACATTCTACGAAATGTTTTCGGGCATCCCCTGGCCTCATACAGGGGTAGTTCCTGTGCAGCACACCAGTCCACCCCCTTGCGCCAGCGCACCATGGCGGGCGCAGCAGAGTTCAGCCAGTTGGCCGCAATGTCTTTTAGCCACCATTAATGCCGTGTTCAGAAAGAGTTTTTCAGCCCTAGGACCATCCAAACCCTCAGTGATACCCAGAAGCATATTCCTTGGGTTAAGGGGAACCTCCCATCCCAGAACTTCAGTAAGCTCTCCTGTCACTGACTCCCAGTAGCGTGCAATTTACGGAGCAGAGCCATACCATGTGATAGAAATCAGCTTGTGGGTTGTTGCAGCAGGGACAGGATGCATCGGGCCGGAGCCCAGCTCGGTGGAGGCGCAGCAGTGTGAGATAAGCAGCGTGGAGGTAATATACCTGAACTAGGCGGAGCCGAGGCTATGACTGTTTTGGGAGCCATCAATGCTTCCTTCCAGTCGGCGTCATCCAAGGACCCGAGCCACCCCTCCCATTTGTCACTGAGTTGGAATAGCGTGTTGGGGGTGTTGTTGATAAGGGTCCGATAAATACGGGAGATCCCCACCCCCGCTTCCCCAAATTACCGGTCATGATCTGTTGGCGGGCTATATTCCGTCAGGGAGGTATCGTCTGAGATATGAGAATGGAGAGCGTGGCGCAACTGCGGGTACTGATAAAACTGGGAAGTGTTAAGGGAGAATCGGACCTGCAAATCTTGGAATGTGCGCATGTGGTTCCCACCTCAAACATCTCCCAGTTGTGAAATCCCAATGAGATCCCCATGCCCGAAAACCAGAAAGGTTGGCAACCTCCCGGAGCCACGTGCCCCTCCACAGTGGGGTATATTGGGTCAGTTTACCCGACCAGTGGGTGTGGCGCAGAGAAGACCGCCAGGCCAAAAGCACCCCACGTGTAACCGCAGGCACAGTTTGGGAAATGGCATTCCCACACAGCATCCCCTGAATGCTATGCAGGCCCAGAATGTGCAGTTCCAGGCGGTATGCCGGATCTGACCAGCCCCCATTAAACCAGTCATGCAAAATGAGGAGCCAAGTAGCTAGATAGTAGAGGTACAGATTCGTCATCCCCAGTCCGCCGTCGAAGGGTGGGATCCGGCACTGGGCAAGGGCCAGACGCGGCCTTCGACCTCTCCATAAGAACTTGGTAGCCAAGCTGTCCATCTCGCAGAACCACGCCCGTGATAAAGAGAGGTCTGATTTCTGGAGCATGTAAAGGAATCTGGGCAGAACCATCATTTTGAATAGAGCTATTCTGCCCATGGGGTTCAATGGCAGTGTCCGCCATTTGAGGAGATCAGCGCAAACCTTTTTCACCAGCGGGGTGACTGAGTGACCAGGTGAGGTCGGGGAGGAGGGCGACCCAGATCCCCAGGTATTTAAAGGACTGTCGCCGAAGAGATATCGACGACTGCCAATCAAAGCACTCCCTCGAGAGGTGAAGGGGGACCAGGACGGATTTAGCCAAATTGAATCGAAGAACAGAGGTTTGTTCGAAGAGGCTCAGGGTCCGGAGACAGCGGCGTCCCGACTGGGCTGGGTCTGCTAAAAATCGTCGTCTGCATAGAGGGCGATCTTGTCCTCCTCTAAGCCCGGCCACCGCCATCCCATGATGAGTTTGTCGGCTCAAACCAGGCTGGCAATGGGTTCCATCACCTACGCGAACAGGAGGGGCGAGAAGGGGCATCCCTGCCTCGTACCTCTTCTGATGGGAAAGGGGCGGGACAGAGCTTTGTTGACTAGTACCTGGGCCCGCGGCTTACAGTATAGTCCAGACTGCGGAAGGGTGAACCAAACCCCATTTCAACACCGCCTCTAGATATCGCCAGTCCACCGAATCAAAGGCTTTCTCGAAATCCACGAGACGAAGGGATAAATATGGGGTCAGCTGATTTCGGTTCGCTAAAGCCAGGTGGAGGCGTCTAAGGCAGTGTCTGGTTCCACGGAGGGGCATAAATCCGCACTGGTCGGGGTGGACTAGTTTGGCCAGAAATGGTCTCATGCGGTTGGCCAAGACAGAGGCAAATATTTTGAGCTCCAAATTTATAAGAGAAATGGGGCGATAGTAATGACAGTGCATCGAAGGAGGCTGAGACTTAGGGATCACCACAATGGTGGCCGCATCCATCTCGGGGCAGAATGAGCCACAGTCGACCGCCTCCTGATATACTTCTAGGAGGTGAGGGACCAGTGTGTCCCGGTAAGACGCATAGAACTCTTGTTGAAATCCGTCCGGCCCTGGCGTCTTACAGGCGGCCATGCGTGATATGGCACCATTGATCTCCTCTGGAGCAATAGGGGCGTCCAGCGCCTCCGCCTCAGATTCGCTGAGTTGCGGAAGAGGGAACCGTTCATGCCGGAGGAGTTGCGGGAGTGGGAGACTGGGAGGCTGTGCAGAATAAAGACTGGCGTAGAATGAGGCAAAACCAATGGGCCACTGCCACTGGGGCTCGCTGGATCACTCCGTTTGAATCAAGCACCTCGGGAATGATAAGATTGGCCATGGGATACGTGGCCAGGTGGTGGAGGAGCTTCCCATTTTTATCTCCCCATCCGTACACTCGCGCAACAGAGGACCTCCACAACAACTTGGCAGCTTCCAGGGAGGCCTGCTTAATCTCCTCTTAGGAATGCTAACCTCTGATCCTGGGCTGCAGTTCTCTCCTCCGGAGGGTGGGCCTCAAGTAGGACAGCCTGACCCTCCAGGAACGTAAGTCAGGAGTCTTGCTTCGCGTGCTGGAGTTTGAGCTGGCCCTTGGCAAAACCCCGGATGGTGGTCTTACCAGCCTCCCAGAGGGTGCCAGGAGAAGGAACCGAGCCCTGTTTGGTGGTGAAGTACTGGCGAAGTTCATCTCCCACTTGGTCCCTAAATGCCTTGTCCTGAAGAAACCAGGTGTTTAAGCGCCAGATCGGGCGTGAAGATTCAGGGAGTTTACCCAGCTGGATCACCACTGGAGAGTGGTCTGATAAACCCCTGGGGACGATGGCGATATCTCGAATTGCTGGACAGTCCAGGACTGGCATGAAAATGTAATCTATTTGTGCATGTGATGGGATGCCAAAGTGTGAGTGTACAGTCGAGCCGTCGGGGGCCAAAGTCTTCAAGCATCCCCGAGACCTTGAGTGGCGGCCCAGTTAGACAGGAGATTCAAGTGAGTGATTCTGGAGGTTGAGGGGGCCTTAGCAGTGTCAAGGTCGGGGTTCATAATAGCATTGAAATCTACCCCAATGATGGTCATCCCGTGGGGCAAAGCCGCAACCAGGGTGGCGAGATGTTGGAGAGTGGAGGTCAGAATTGAGGGGGGGGGGGGAAGTATACAGTGAGCAGTTCAAAAGCCAGGCTCCCCTCCAAGATGACGAAGCAGCCCTGAGGATCGTGGGTCACCCTACGCACCATGTATGGAAGGACATGGCGCACTAGGATGGCCACCCCCCTCGATCCTCGAGTAAAACCGGAGTGCAGACACCGCCATAACCGTATTGTGCCAGGTAAGGACAGTGAATGCCTACCAGGTGGGTTTCTTGGACCAATAGGATGTCTATTGTGTGGCGCTGGGCATATAGGAGGACAGCTGTGCGCTTGACCTTATCTAGCAGGCCATTAACATTCCAGGACATTATGTGAAGCGACGCTGCCCCGGCATATGTGTCAGGCATAGGGAAGGCGGGCAAATGAGCGGTCACCCAGTGTGGGTGGTAGGTGTGGGTGAAGTGGTGTATTGGTATGAGGCAGGGGGTGCAACTCTATATTGCTGGGTTTGGACATGCTTGCTCTGCTGCTGGAAAAGGATGTTAATGCAGTAAACAAATGAAAAAAACGGGACAACGGTCCCTCCTTCCCTATCCCACTCTCTCCCCCCTCCCTACTTCAGGAACGGAAGCATCTATCGCCCTAACTAGGGAACACAAAGTAGACCAAACTAGGATGCTTGGGAATGGGGAATTGTGGAGGACCCCTCCTCATAGCAGGATGTTCAGTGGCAGTGTCCATCGCGTACTACAAGTTAATGCGCAGCCTCAAAACTGCAGAGCTGGACACAGCAGGAAGGTCATGGTGGGCTCAAGAAGGCCCCGTAATGAGAATCGAGCTACGGGAGAGATCTGTGTCCACGAGGTCCAGCAGCGATGGGTGGGGCGAAGTGTTCCTGGGATCCAGGCGGCCTGAAGACCCAGCCCTCCGCCCTGGGAGCGTTCCGAACGTCGGACGACGAGAGGGACCCAATGGTGAGTCTGAACGGACCCTCCTCTGCCCCGGTCTTCTGCGAGAGCGGTGACGCTGCGGCTGAGGTGCAGGCACCCTGCGGCGGGAACCCCCAGTGTCACCCGGGGGCGATGGACTCCAGGTGCTGAGCCGTGTGGGGCGTTCCTCTGTTACCCATGTCCAGGCCTCCTCAGGGGAGTCAAAGAAAAGGGTCTTGTTCTGAAACGAGACCCGGAGGTGGGCCGGGAAGAGGAGCCTGTATTGGAGGTTGAGGGCACGCATCTTTTGCTTAACCTCACCAAATGAGCGACATTGGCCCTGAACCTCTCAAGTGTAGTCTGGGAAGACCATGATCATTTGACCCTCATTTGGAGGCGTCGCTGCTTGCGGGCTTCGGCAAGAATGGAGTCCCGGCAATTAAGGATCCGCATTATTATTAGCCTATGGGGTGTGCCCGGTAGGGGCTTGGGGGCTAGAGAACGATGCGCGCGCTCCACCACGAACCACTGGAAGAGGGAACCTTCAGGCATCCAGGAGCGCAGCCAACGCTCGGTGAAGTCGGCCGCCTGGCCCTGTTCCGCGCCCTCCAGAAACCCCACCAGGCAGAGGTTGTTACGCTGGGACCTGTATTCGGCATCTTCGGCTAGTCGGTGGAGCTCTTGGGTATGCGCTTAGAGATGAGCAACATGGTCCTTGAGCTGGTGGATAAGCGGGATTCCGCTTCCTTGGTCCAGGACGTAGCATTGCCAAGGTCTTGTCTAACAAGGGTTATGTCGACCCGGACATCAGCGATCTTGCCCTCCACCGAGGATTGGGAAGTATGTATGGCTTGAAGGATTGTGGTCAAGTCCGCGGGGGAGAGGGTGTCTTTATCCACGGTTCCTCCGGTCACCCCAGGGTCCGTAGTTGTGTACCTGTCCATTTTGGTCTGCGTGGCGGGGATTTTGGGACCCCTATCTCTACCCATGGTTTTCACCAAGCAGGGCTGGAGAGCCAAGCGGCCCTCAGGCAGTCAGGCGGGTGGGGAGAAAGAAGGAGAAGAGGATGCAGGAAGAGGAGAGAGGGGAGGGCGGTCACCCGCCCCCCGCTACCCGATCGATGGCAGAGACTCACCCCAGCAGAGCTCCTTAGCCACTCCTGCCAGAAACCAAGCGTAGAGACCCCTGAAGCGAGCCAGAGCCAGATGAGAGACAACAATGACAGCCAGGGGAGAGGCAGAACCCGCACCCTCCACCATCTGCCGCAACGGCTGGACCACTCCAGGAGGTATCTGTCCGCCTCTGACCTCAAGCGCTCACCCCTGGTCCACAGCAGCCACAGGGGAGGGGGCGGGTCACAAGCCCTCGCCGTCACCCAAATTAACAGTCCATAGGGCGGGCCCTCAGACTCCATGCCAACCAAGGGAGGCAGCTAGTCGGACTCCCATCCCCGGCGGCCCCCTACCAGCGGCGGCACAGGAGACAGGTCCTTGAGGGCAAAGCAGGGGCCCCTGGAATGGAGGTCCAATGATCTGCTACCGGGAGCCGCAGTAGCAAGTCAAAGATGGGGGTCGTGGAGGGGGCCCCTCCCAGGACCTCACACCGATCAGTGCCTGCAGCCGGTTTCACTCCCCCCCCCAGGGGTGATCTCACATGCCAAAAATGACTCCGGGGGCTCTCAGGTTTACGGCGTGTGCCCTGGTTATGGGGCCCAGCAGGGACCAGAGTGGCACCGCAGGGCCAGGGCAAGGTGAGCGGGAGTGGTGGAGGGGGCCTGGACCCCATGCTGCACGATTAAGCAGCCAAATCCACCCTCCCAGTGGCAGGCAGCCCAGAGCACGCAGGGTGGCACCTCTCAACACAGTCCCAGTCCCTCCCATCGCCAAAGCACTCACCAGGGCTGCGGGCCTTTGCACGTAGGTCTCGGATGGCCTCCCTCGGTGGGCGTGTGGGCCGCAGAATGCCGGTTGCAGCCGGATCCTGGCTGACCGCAGACACTGTCCTCGCTGCCCAAAAAGGCGGCCGGCACCGCAGCCTGCCACACGGGAGCCAACTAATCAGATCCGGCCATCCCTGATCGTCTCCGTTCGCACCCAGGGCCGCGCTCCAGGAGGCCGGTCCCCACGCCGGGAGCGAGCTAGGGAAGCGCCAGCAACAGGTTGTCAAGACAGGGTCAGGGTCAACCGGGAGAGAGAGTCCGAGGCGGGCACCAGGTGGCAGCCAGTCTACAGCCCGTCTAAGAGGGGGTCCATGGTGCGCCTTCGACAGGCGCGTCGCCGAAGCTCTACTGGTCTCCCTGTACTCCCGGTCACGATGATGTGGATCTGAGCTGGATCTCTGGTGAGTGTGTGTGCCGCGGGTCAAGGCAAGGAGGCCGCCATCTTGTAGGCGAGGGCACCCCACCGGCATCTATCCCGAATCGCAGGGCCACAGGACATCCTGCAGCGAGAGATCAATACCTGAGGAGATGGTAGCGAGCTGTGAGGCTGGATGAGAGCATTGACGGGCGGATCTTGGGCGGATGACAGAGGGGTCCAGGAGCACTCTTAGAGTGCGACCGCCATCTTGACGTGCCAAGCCACACCCCTTAAGTGTGGATCTTGTGTGTATAAGTCATAAATCCATCATGAAAGATGACGACGTAGTATAGTAAAACCACTCACTGGGGGCTAGGTTAGTCCCTCTTGCCAGCAACCAAGTCTTTACTGGGGTAAACGCAAACCCTATACACAATAAAGGGAAGATGGGGATTTTGTTACAATCACTATTTATGTCCTCCTCATGTAATACTATTAAGGAGTGTACCCCAAATTAAGGGTGCGCGTCTCAGGAGTGTAAAGTATGCCACCACTGAGTGCTACTGGGTATTCTAACATGGGCGCTTACCTCTGTTCAGTAGCAGGGCTGCCCCCAGTGTGTCTGCAGAAGAGTTTGGCCTGCTGAGGTTCCCGCCTAAATACTGGAGAGACTGCAGACATAGTCATAGGACTACACCCGCTTACTTTAACAAATCAAAGAAATGGCGTCAGCCATCTTGAAATGGAGTAAAGTTAATGTTTGAAAGTACAGCTGCCTCCAAAAAGCTAAGTGGATGGTGCAGTCCTTAACCCAAAGTGAATCGAGGATCATATACCAACGTGCTGGGGTATCTGCATGGTCACAAATATATTGAGAGGTGCCATTCTGTCCAGTTTATAAGTGATGAAACAGATGCCTAATAGTATGAAAAAAACTGTCGACCATCTTGGAGCAGTGAAGCTCCACAATCGAAATTAAATCCTATGTAGTATTAAGTGAATGAGTAATGAAAAGTTATATTGAGGTCAAAACGGGTGCTAAACTATGGAAACATTGAAGCAGAATTGAGGGAATACATTCCAAATCTCGTGAAATTGTGTCCAATACGCTCTAGGACAAGATGTGTAGGCAGGAATAATCATAGGCCGGTATCAGACACTCACAGAACCTACAGACACAGTTCTGTGAATTATTTTGAGAACGTACTTTGAGACTTGTAATATATAAATCAATGCCTGAATAGAAGCAAAGTGTTGGAACATACATAACATATTCATACAATACGAAAGTTTGTTAAGGAAGGTCTACACATTTGATTTGAAAAGCAGGTTGTCAATCACCGGTTGACATTGTGAGTAAAGAAATGTCATCCTATCCTCTCTCAATATATCCTCTACCTCCACTCTCTCATTCATCCCAAACCCTATACCGCTTCTATGATCCCCAAAATAACCCTTTCTAGACTTTTCCCTCCTCTACCCCTCCTTGCTTCATCTTGTACATCTTTTACTATTCAGATTTTCCAAACAAGACTTTCTAAACCCTTCCCTCCGACTCTTCCTCCTCCACCTCCCCTTTACTCTTCCCAAAAACCTCCTACTGCTATGAACTCCCCCCCCAAAAACTTTCTTTCCTCCCACTAGTCCTTTTTAATCCAAATAACAGACTAACATGCCCACCACTCAAATGAATTTCATAGTTCCCAATACTAATTCCCCACTAATCCTGTTTGGGTTCCAGAGTAGCGTGCTACCCGCCAAAAAGCGCTTCAACACCTCATCAGGGAGTAGCAAGCGCTATATAAATGCAAACCCTTCTCTCTTCCATCCCTCCACTATCCTTTCAATCCAAATAACAGACTAACATGTCCACAGTTCAAATTAATTGCTTATTTCCCTAGATCAATTCACCACCAATCCTGTTTGGGATCCGTAGTAGCGTGCTACTTGCCAAAAAGCACTTCAACCTCTCATCTGGGGTAGCAAACGTTATATAAATGCAAACCTTTCCATCTTCTATCCCTCCACTACCCTTCTCAATCCAAACAACAGACTAACATTTCCACCGCTCAAAATAATTTCATATTTTACTGTACTAATTCACCACTAATCCTTTTGGGTTAAGGAGTAGCAAGCTACTTGCCGTAAAAGCGCTGCAATGTCTCATCCGGGGTAGTAAGCGCTACAAAAAGCATTTACAATTACAATACAATAACAGAACAAGTACTGTAGTTACTGTTTTGACGGGAGGCAGAGAAAGGTCACAGAGAAGTTGATGATTGTGCAGGCAAAGCATATTTAGAGAAACAATTGAATTCAGATGAGGAGTTCTGATTCAGAACCTGAGCAGCCTGAAAATTCTGGCATGATTGGGAACTCAGCTTTTGACAAACAACCCCCACACAAAGTATGAGAAAACAATACTGACAGTTGAAAACATTTAGATGAAAAGGTGCAATATCTTAAATTCCGCAACACTGCTACTGATTAAAAAAATTATGCAGATGAAGACCACGATTGTGTTAATATAACAGAATTATATAGCAAGTAACTATTCAGGTGAGGAAGTAGCAGTTGCTTTTGCCTCTCATGCCCTTACGTCTGCAGAAGAAAAGTTCTCGGTTACAGAAAGAGAATCTTTCGCCTGCGCCTGCCCACTAGATTATTTCAGACAGTTTGTGTGTGGCAGACCAGTAATTGGACGTTGTGATGATAGACTTCCTTCTAAAGTTTTAACTACTAAGGGATTGACTAATACTTCCCCAATGCTTGCATGAATTTCCTTAAGACACATGGAGTATAATTATGATATATTTTGCAGGGGTTAAAAAAAAAGTTGCAAACATTTCCAGTTGCATGCAGCTTCCAATAATAGATTCTAAGTTGTTGGAGAATGAAGTGTTTAATGGATGTTCTGTGGCAGGAAAATGAGATAAGGAAAAATCAGGCATTAGCGTGATCCATATTTAAGCAAAGTACTTAAGTATATAAGTGTAGGATGCTTGCAAAAAGAATCCTATATATAGGGAAGGAGTTGAAAATCTGGGAAGTTCGCATTGAGCTAACTCCAGAGAATGGCTTGTTACTAAAGAATTGAAGGATATCCCTCCGGCAACGCTTAGAGAGAGAGTCCTCAAAGTTTATCACTAAGGACATTTAGAGATTATAAAAGCCAAAAGCAAGTTGAAGGAGATGTACTATGGCCTGGTTTAGATAAAGATGTGAAAAGTATGATTAGAAATTGTTATGCCAAAACACAAACCACCACTTGCATCCCATTGAGAGTCCTAACACTGTTTTTCTAAATGGCCTGAAATCAAAATTGTACGTAAAACAGACAGTAATACTTTATTACAATTCTTGGATGAGGTGTGTGCATGAAGATCTAACTAAAGTTATTAGTGACAATGGAACACAGTTCATGTCAGGTTGTTCCAAGATTATCTGAAGAGAAATGGCATCAAGCACAATATCACTTCTGTTTACCATCCTGAAGGAAATGGTTGTGAAGAGTTCTTCAATAGGTTTTGGAGGCTATCATCAAACTAGCAAATAATAACAATCCTAATTGGAAAAAGGAAGTCAAGAGGTAATTAGGGGCATACAAGATTTCAAGGACAATCTTGGATAGGTATCAAAGGCCAGTGAAGAGATGCCCGAGGAAAGTTTTTTAAAGTTACAGGGCAGCTAAAGGAGAGGATACATACTCTCAACCTATATGCGTTCAGGAATTGAAATGTAATTGTGCACTATTAAGAGATGGCAGAGTATGGCACATGTCCAAATTGTCAAAGTCAAAAATATCAATATAAATACTGAAATGAAAGGTTATGAATGGTTGAGAAATGAGGAAACTAATGTGGGGAATGCTGAATATGGTAATAGTCAAAACTGGGCAGCTGTTTGTTAGGAGTATACAAGATATATTATTACTAATCAAGGGATAACTGTTAAAAAAGGGTAGATTCAGTAGATCAATTTGATGACTTGATTTGTGAACCCAATTGATCACCAGGTTGAATAGTTCTGAAATACTTAAGCTTTCATTGCATATGACTATTCTCATTGTTTTGCATATCATTATAATTTATACTTTGTTATTACTTGCACATACTTTATATTGTTGATTTATTATTGTTACTACTTGCATGCACTTTATAATGCTATTCATTTTGTTATATTTCTTTAGAGGGAAAGATATTTTGTGTTTTGTAGTGTTTTGTACATTCTTTTGGTAAGTTGTTTTATAGTTGACCCCTCAAGGCTACCATTTCATGATTGAGGCTCCCAGTTTTCAGTTTTTACTGATTTTTACATACAAGTACAGACAGAAAACAATGTGTTCCTTGTCTGTATTTATTTTTAAAAGCGGAAAAATACAGAAAATTGTGTTTCTTGTAGGTGACTCTCCATGCTGTCTTTCGTCATTTTCAGTACAACACCTGAGCAGATACACAGCATGGGAAGTTAAAAAAACGGTTGAAATTTCCTTAAATACATGTATGTTAACATATATTTGTATGATAATGGTGATATTTACAAGTGGGTGTAATGTTTTGCTATATTTGGCTGCTTAAGTTGCTAAAATGCGATAGGCAGCAAAATATGATTGCATGTTTTTCTGTTAAATAAATGTGGAACCATTTTATGACTCCATTTATTCTCAAAACACAAAAAGTATGGATAAATACCAATAAGATGACAAATATGGATAAATACAGACGGAAATGCTTAAATACCATAAAACAGGTAGCCCTAATTATGATTGTCCAGAATCCATTCTGAAATGTGGGGAGAATAGGGGACATTGGAACTAGAGACACTGATGGAGATGCACTGTTATGACAGGGGCTGCAAATAATTGATGAGTATACCTGGACACTAGAGAGATACTTACCAAAGAACAATTCAAGAAGACGTTATTATGAAGATTGGAAGCCCACGACCAAAGATGACTATCCAGCTCATATGACCAAGTTCAACTGCCCAAACAGAGTAGTTGATCAGATCAACAAGCAAGTCAGTTCCGTGCTCCAGAACATGGGGCGCAAAGCATAAATAAACAAGGTAAGTACACAGTGAACATGGCAAGTACAAACAATGCATATGCCCAAGAGCAAAGAATGGCAGAAAGGCACAAATTACTGCACCACCCAGTATAGGTAACTCCTAAGTCATATGTCTGCCATTTAACTGTACATACAAATAAGCTAAACACCTACTATTTGCTAAATACACACATGCTACACCTATACACACTACATATTCCTTTTTTTTCAAAACAAAAACAATAGATAGTCACAAATGTTCTTTTTCAAAACATGTAAAATCCCTAATTTACATGGTACATTAGTAATGCATGCTGAAGTAAAGTGTTCAGCATCTTGAGGAACTTCCTGCTGATGGATGACAAAAGAAGTCTACAAATATTCAGCATCTGTGAGCTGTGGAAACCAATAAGATTCAGAACTGCTTCGAGAACAATGATGTTCATTAGAACCCAAGTAGTCTGAACTTTGTAGAGGAAGGGTCAGAGACCATATGTTCAGAAAAATGTACTAGCAATAGCTTCCTCACTTACACTATTACAACAACAGCATTGCCCTCACCCATCCATACTAAATTACCTTGATATGTCACATTTGTAACTTTTTTAATTGTTTTGGTTTATTATCAAGTTACTTTAATCATGCTTCTTTTACTCCGCTAGCCCTTTCCGGTGAGCAAAACAGCACCCTTGTGCACTCTTTTCACCTTTATGGGAATAGTGAATTTGGAATCATCCTTTTAAAATTTTGATTGACTTTCTGATCATTACCAAATGACCAACCTCCAATTCAATCTTTTTTAATGTTTTTTTATTGTTTTCTTTAAACCTTTTACAGTGCAAAACAAACTCATTACAATATGCAATTACATTGGCTGGATACAGTGCAGTCCAGCAGTGGCACCATGCAACGCAAATATACCACAACTAGAATAGTTCTACATCATAGGCACATGATAGTAGTCAACAGGAGTATATGTACTTAATATACCTGCTTTTGATTTTATATGGGAACATCAAACTACAGCCCGATATGATAGTATCTGCCAGATTGTAGTACAGATTGAGGCAGAGGAACCCGAATTACCATCGCCTCCCTCCGGCTCTCTAGTTTCTTTTCCCACAAGGTATTGTTGATAGCCCCCAAAAATCCCTTGGGTCGATTTTGGGGAGGTAATAACTCATTGTAAAGTTCTGCCTGAGTATTTAAATATAGCGTGTTAGTGGCCCAGTCATCTACGGTCTGAGTTGGGTCCTTAGCCCAGCACATAGCTACTCTACTTGACTATAAGCAAACTTATTGAAACTAATCATCTGACCTCTTTGCTTAATCTTTTGTTGTATCCCAGCAAAGCGAGTAGTCGGTCTGGAGTTAGCGAGAGCCCTGTAATCTCGTTTAGTGTGCAAAATACATTAACTCAAAACTCTGCGATTTTGGAGCAATACCAGGCTATATTGTACGAACCCAGCCTCGCATACTCTGCAGCGATGACAAGCATCTGATTCCCAGACACCATACCGACAGAATGTCTCAGGTGAATAGTAAACCCTATTGAGGAATTTAAAATGGATGAGGCGGTGTCTCCCGTTAAGTGAAATATGTTTGGTCATTTCACAGCAATACCGCCAAGTGCAGTTGTCTATAATTATGTCTAAATCACTCTGCCAGTCCTGTCTAGCTTTTATTGAGTGCAGTCTCCTGGCTTCTTGTGTCAGATTATAATTGGTGGCCACCGTCTTTGAGTGGACAGTGGAGCATAGCAGGTAAGAGTGATAGCAACTCCATGGGCTCCTGCATGTCTTCCCCAAGGAGCTCATGCAGTGCATGCCTGACCCTCTGGAAGCGTTAGTGGGGAAAAATCATATCCTTCTGTCTCTATGTCTGCCCACCTCTGTGCCACCCCATCTTGAAAAAGATCTCCCATCTTTGTGATGTTTAGTTTTGTTAATGCTTGTATAACTTGCTTATCCCAACTGACCGGGAACCAGGAACACCATTCTAGCGGGATCAAAAGAGGAGTACATGAGAGCACCTGCCTGTCTGTTTACTAAATTGTGCCATGTGTGTACTGTAAAATTAAATGAGTCTAGTGTGCCGGGTCTCCTAGTAAGGGTCTGAAACAGCATCTGAGGGAGAGTGTAGGGATCAGCAGCCACCCTCTCAATGTGCAAGTGTGACTGACCTTGTGGACTGTGAATTCAGTAATGAGCATGGGAGCTCAGCGTGGTTCTATAATATAGCTCTAGATCTGGAGCGTTTAGACCACCCATAGAGTAGGGCAATGTGAGGATGTCCCACTTTACTCTAGGTGCTTCCTAGCCCAAGCAAGTTTTATTAATATTGTGCGAAGGACATCGAATATATGCCTAGGGAGGAGCATCGGGATGTTTTGAAACTGGAATAAAAATCTAGGACTAGCACTATCATTTTCATAAGTAAAATGTGACCTACATTAGTGATAATGGGAGACGAATCTAGCGAGCAACATCCTCCTCAAGCTTGGAGATAGACTTCCCCTAATTTTTAGAGAGCACTAATTCCGAGTCAGTGTGCACTTGTATGCCTAAATAGTGGACAGGATCAGTCGTCCATTGCAAAGGGAAACACAACTCTATTGGTGACATTGAAGGGGTCATTGGAAAAATAATGGATTTCGCCCAGTTCACTTTCAGGCCCGATATTGCGCCAAAGTGCATGATCTCGGTAAGTACTGGGGTAAGATGTGTGCCTTGATCTCGAATGTATAGAAGCATGTCGTCTGCGTATGCAGAATTAATGAGGCGATATGCAGGAAAGCGCAGTCCTCTGTGCCCATGGTATTCTCTCAGTGCACACGCCAATGGCTCTGTCACAATGGCGTATAGCAGCGGGGACAACAGGCAACCCTGCCGAGTGCCTCTCGAAATTGTAATAGGAGGCGTGACTGTGTTTCCTACCCTGATCCTGGCAACCGGAGCATTAAATAAGACTGGTACAAGTCTGAGAAAGACATCGCCCACTCTTAAACATCATAGAACTGCTTTCATAAATGACCACACCACTGAGTCAAATGCCTTCTCTGCTTCGAGGAAGACTGCAGTAGCTCTAACCTCGGGATTAATATGTTGTATGGCTCCAAATACAGTTCTAAGTTTATATGTTAAAATGCGCCCGTTCCCACTAGCAACGGAACTAACGGGGCTAGTCGCTTAGCTAAAAATTTTAGCAATAAGTTGTGTGTCCACATTCAGAAATGACAAGGGTCTGTAGGAAGAGCATTCATTTGGAGGCTTCTCCGGCTTCAGCAGAGTAATTATCAGAGCCTCTCTCATGGAATGAGGCATCACATCTGCTTCAACCACTAAATGTGGTATAAACAACTCCTTAAATACTTTGTAGAAGGTCACCGTAAGCCCATCTGTGCCAGGAGCTCTGCCATCCCGCATAGCATTAAGTGCACTGCGAATCTCGTTAGGGTACAGAGGGGCCATAAGGTACTCCCTGTGAGCGTTGGTGAGCCATGACATTTGGATATGCTCCAAGTAGCCCTTCATGGAAGCTTTGTTTGGGACCACCCTGGAGCTATAAAGCTCCCTGTAACACCTGCTAAATCTAGCAACAATCAGTGAAGTGTCATGTAACAAGCTGTCGTCCTCGTCACGTATCTCCACTATCTAGTTCGTCTCCCTTGTGTGGCGCTGCAGTGCAGCGAGAACTGATCCGGGATGTTCACCCTCACCATACGTTCTAGCTAACACATACTTGCCCATATGCTTCACTTTCTGTGACTTCCTGATATTCCTCGAGAGCCTTTTTAATGTCCTCAAGTACTTGTGTGTCACCCCCTTGTTGATGAGTCCGCTCCAGATGAACCAGCCTAACTCTCAAAGGTCGACAACCTGTCTCTTAAAGAGCGGAGTACTCCCGTGTGCTTTGAAATGGCGACCCCTCTAATAACATCTTGAACATCTCCCAAACTGTAGAAAAGTGGTTGACTGAGCCAATGTTATCACTGAAAAATTCTTCGCTTGAGGAGGCTAACTCTGCATTAAAGACCTGGTCTGATAGGAAAAATGGAGGAAACCTCCATGTAAAAGGCACGCTCTTCTTAGGAGATAGTCCAATGTCCAAAAGCACAGGGGAGTGGTCAGAGCACGTGCGGGGAAGCGGATCACAAGCGACCACTCGAGAAAAAAGCGACATGGAGATCAACAAGTAGTCAATTCTGGTGTGAATGTCATGAGGGGCGGGATAGTGGGTGAACACTCCAGTGTTGGATGATCGCATGCACCAAACATCTAGCAGACCCAGTTGCTCGATAATGTCCACTATTGCCCTAGCAGCAGCAGGGGGTTGTCTAGGGGGACCTTTAGAGCGGTCCTGAGATTGGTCCAGGACACAATTCAAATTGCCATCCCATATTTGTGGCAGGTCAGACCCTTTAAACAGTTGGGGGGATAATGTCTGGAAAAAAGGGGGTTGTCGTGGTTAGGGCCATAAACGTTGACTAGATTCACATTCAATCCTTCCTTGTGGCACCTGGAAATAGCAAATCTACCATTCAGGTCTGTGTCTAATTCTTCCAGGGTAATGCCAGACCTTGTATTCACCCACGTGAGGACCCCCTGGCATTTTTAGGTGAACCCCACAGCACAATAGTGGCCTTGGAATCATCTGCTGGTAGGCATGCTGCTATTGGGAGTTAAATGTGTTTCCTGTATTAATGCAACATCCACTTGGTGCAGTTTAAGGTAAGCTACTACTTTCCTTAGTTTCCCAAAATCATTTAATCCCCTTATATTCTAAGTCAGGAATCTGTTTCTGTTATGAGTATCATGTGTTGCTTAGTTAGAAGCCATACATTTGGCTATGGCGCAACATTCACCGACCTCCCCAACTGCACCGCCAGCCAGCTCTGAGCAATTTGTACATTTCTCATATTAACTATAAGCTTGCTAACAAAATCCCTCCCACCCACACTATGCAGCCCCCAAATTAGCATAGTTGGTATATTACCCACCCTGTTGTGGCTAAGCATTTCCCAAACTAAAACAACTACAAACAACAGTTTCATTATTATAAAGTGAGTAACACACAGGGGCGGATGTTACCAGCGGTGAACTACCACTTTTATCCAGCTATAACATGGTTAGAAGTCTAATACTCCCCCAGCCAGAACATAGTGACATAGTTCTATGTAACTTCAGGGGTTATACCTGATGATGACCCAAAATACAACATTAAAGCCTGGTTATCGGAGACCAATAGCATGAGGAAATAACAAACCCTATACACAATAAGGGAAGATGGGGATTTTGTTACAATCACTATTTATGTCCTCCTCATGTAATACTATTAAGGAGTGTACCCCAAATTAAGGGTGCGCGTCTCAGGAGTGTAAAGTATGCCACCACTGAGTGCTACTGGGTATTCTAACATGGGCGCTTACCTCTGTTCAGTAGCAGGGCTGCCCCCAGTGTGTCTGCAGAAGAGTTTGGCCTGCTGAGGTTCCCGCCTAAATACTGGAGAGACTGCAGACATAGTCATAGGACTACACCCGCTTACTTTAACAAATCAAAGAAATGGCGTCAGCCATCTTGAAATGGAGTAAAGTTAATGTTTGAAAGTACAGCTGCCTCCAAAAAGCTAAGTGGATGGTGCAGTCCTTAACCCAAAGTGAATCGAGGATCATATACCAACGTGCTGGGGTATCTGCATGGTCACAAATATATTGAGAGGTGCCATTCTGTCTAACGTCCAGTTTATAAGTGATGAAACAGATGCCTAATAGTATGAAAAAAACTGTCGACCATCTTGGAGCAGTGAAGCTCCACAATCGAAATTAAATCCTATGTAGTATTAAGTGAATGAGTAATGAAAAGTTATATTGAGGTCAAAACGGGTGCTAAACTATGGAAACATTGAAGCAGAATTGAGGGAATACATTCCAAATCTTGTGAAATTGTGTCCAATACGCTCTAGGACAAGATGTGTAGGCAGGAATAATCATAGGCCGGTATCAGACACTCACAGAACCTACAGACACAGTTCTGTGAATTATTTTGAGAACGTACTTTGAGACTTGTAATATATAAATCAATGCCTGAATAGAAGCAAAGTGTTGGAACATACATAACATATTCATACAATACGAAAGTTTGTTAAGGAAGGTCTACACATTTGATTTGAAAAGCAGGTTGTCAATCACCGGTTGACATTGTGAGTAAAGAAATGTCATCCTATCCTCTCTCAATATATCCTCTACCTCCACTCTCTCATTCATCCCAAACCCTATACCGCTTCTATGATCCCCAAAATAACCCTTTCTAGACTTTCCCCTCCTCTACCCCTCCTTGCTTCATCTTGTACATCTTTTACTATTCAGATTTTCCAAACAAGACTTTCTAAACCCTTCCCTCCGACTCTTCCTCCTCCACCTCCCCTTTACTCTTCCCAAAAACCTCATACTGCTATGAACTCCCCCCCAAAAACTTTCTTTCCTCCCACTAGTCCTTTTTAATCCAAATAACAGACTAACATGCCCACCACTCAAATGAATTTCATAGTTCCCAATACTAATTCCCCACTAATCCTGTTTGGGTTCCAGAGTAGCGTGCTACCCGCCAAAAAGCGCTTCAACACCTCATCAGGGAGTAGCAAGCGCTATATAAATGCAAACCCTTCTCTCTTCCATCCCTCCACTATCCTTTCAATCCAAATAACAGACTAACATATCCACAGTTCAAATTAATTGCTTATTTCCCTAGATCAATTCACCACCAATCCTGTTTGGGATCCGTAGTAGCGTGCTACTTGCCAAAAAGCACTTCAACCTCTCATCTGGGGTAGCAAACGTTATATAAATGCAAACCTTTCCATCTTCTATCCCTCCACTACCCTTCTCAATCCAAACAACAGACTAACATTTCCACCGCTCAAAATAATTTCATATTTTACTGTACTAATTCACCACTAATCCTTTTGGGTTAAGGAGTAGCAAGCTACTTGCCGTAAAAGCGCTGCAATGTCTCATCCGGGGTAGTAAACGCTACAAAAAGCATTTACAATTACAATACAATAACAGAACAAGTACTGTAGTTACTGTTTTGACGGGAGGCAGAGAAAGGTCACAGAGAAGTTGATGATTGTGCAGGCAAAGCATATTTAGAGAAACAATTGAATTCAGATGAGGAGTTCTGATTCAGAACCTGAGCAGCCTGAAAATTCTGGCATGATTGGGAACTCAGCTTTTGACAAACAACCCCCACACAAAGTATGAGAAAACAATACTGACAGTTGAAAACATTTAGATGAAAAGGTGCAATATCTTAAATTCCGCAACACTGCTACTGATTAAAAAAATTATGCAGATGAAGACCACGATTGTGTTAATATAACAGAATTATATAGCAAGTAACTATTCAGGTGAGGAAGTAGCAGTTGCTTTTGCCTCTCATGCCCTTACGTCTGCAGAAGAAAAGTTCTCGGTTACAGAAAGAGAATCTTTCGCCTGCGCCTGCCCACTAGATTATTTCAGACAGTTTGTGTGTGGCAGACCAGTAATTGGACGTTGTGATGATAGACTTCCTTCTAAAGTTTTAACTACTAAGGGATTGACTAATACTTCCCCAATGCTTGCATGAATTTCCTTAAGACACATGGAGTATAATTATGATATATTTTGCAGGGGTTAAAAAAAAAGTTGCAAACATTTCCAGTTGCATGCAGCTTCCAATAATAGATTCTAAGTTGTTGGAGAATGAAGTGTTTAATGGATGTTCTGTGGCATGAAAATGAGATAAGGAAAAATCAGGCATTAGCAAAGTAGCTTGGATGGAACTTTGTTTGGGTGATCCATATTTAAGCAAAGTACTTAAGTATACAAGTGTAGGATGCTTGCAAAAAGAATCCTATATATAGGGAAGGAGTTGAAAATCTGGGAAGTTCGCATTGAGCTAACTCCAGAGAATGGCTTGTTACTAAAGAATTGAAGGATATCCCTCCGGCAACGCTTAGAGAGAGAGTCCTCAAAGTTTATCACTAAGGACATTTAGAGATTATAAAAGCCAAAAGCAAGTTGAAGGAGATGTACTATGGCCTGGTTTAGATAAAGTTGTGAAAAGTATGATTAGAAATTGTTATGCCAAAACACAAACCACCACTTGCATCCCATTGAGAGTCCTAACACTGTTTTTCTAAATGGCCTGAAATCAAAATTGTACGTAAAACAGACAGTAATACTTTATTACAATTCTTGGATGAGGTGTGTGCATGAAGATCTAACTAAAGTTATTAGTGACAATGGAACACAGTTCATGTCAGGTTGTTCCAAGATTATCTGAAGAGAAATGGCATCAAGCACAATATCACTTCTGTTTACCATCCTGAAGGAAATGGTTGTGAAGAGTTCTTCAATAGGTTTTGGAGGCTACCATCAAACTAGCAAATAATAATAATCCTAATTGGAAAAAGGAAGTCAAGAGGTAATTAGGGGCATACAAGATTTCAAGGACAATCTTGGATAGGTATCAAAGGCCAGTGAAAAGATGCCCGAGGAAAGTTTTTTAAAGTTCCAGGGCAGCTAAAGGAGAGGATACATACTCTCAACCTATATGCGTTCAGGAATTGAAATGTAATTGTGCACTATTAAGAGATGGCAGAGTATGGCACATGTCCAAATTGTCAAAGTCAAAAATATCAATATAAATACTGAAATGAAAGGTTATGAATGGTTGAGAAATGAGGAAACTAATGTGGGGAATGCTGAATATGGTAATAGTCAAAACTGGGCAGCTGTTTGTTAGGAGTATACAAGATATATTATTACTAATCAAGGGATAACTGTTAAAAAAGGGTAGATTCAGTAGATCAATTTGATGACTTGATTTGTGAACCCAATTGATCACCAGGTTGAATAGTTCTGAAATACTTAAGCTTTCATTGCATATGACTATTCTCATTGTTTTGCATATCATTATAATTTATACTTTGTTATTACTTGCACATACTTTATATTGTTGATTTATTATTGTTACTACTTGCATGCACTTTATAATGCTATTCATTTTGTTATATTTCTTTAGAGGGAAAGATATTTTGTGTTTTGTACATTCTTTTGGTAAGTTGTTTCATAGTTGACCCCTCAAGGCTACCATTTCATGATTGAGGCTCCCAGTTTTCAGTTTTTACTGATTTTTACATATAAGTACAGACAGAAAACAATGTGTTCCTTGTCTGTATTTATTTTTAAAAGCGGAAAAATACAGAAAATTGTGTTTCTTGTAGGTGACTCTCCATGCTGTCTTTCGTCATTTTCAGTACAACACCTGAGCAGATACGCAGCATGGGAAGTTAAAAAACCGGTTGAAATTTCCTTAAATACATGTATGTTAACATATATTTGTATGATAATGGTGATATTTACAAGTGGGTGTAATGTTTTGCTGTATTTGGCTGCTTAAGTTTCTAAAATGCGATAGGCAGCAAAATATGATTGCATGTTTTTCTGTTAAATAAATGTGGAACCATTTTATGACTCCATTTATTCTCAAAACACAAAAAGTATGGATAAATACCAATAAGATGACAAATATGGATAAATTCAGACGGAAATGCTTAAATACCATAAAACAGGTAGCCCTAATTATGATTGTCCAGAATCCATTCTGAAATGTGGGGAGAATAGGGGACATTGGAACTAGAGACACTGATGGAGATGCACTGTTATGACAGGGGCTGCAAATAATTGATGAGTATACCTGGACACTAGAGAGATACTTACCAAAGAACAATTCAAGAAGACGTTATTATGAAGATTGGAAGCCCACGACCAAAGATGACTATCCAGCTCATATGACCAAGTTCAACTGCCCAAACAGAGTAGTTGATCAGATCACCAAGCAAGTCAGTTCCGTGCTCCAGAACATGGGGCGCAAAGCATAAATAAACAAGGTAAGTACACAGTGAACATGGCAAGTACAAACAATGCATATGCCCAAGAGCAAAGAATGGCAGAAAGGCACAAATTACTGCACCACCCAGTATAGGTAACTCCTAAGTCATATGTCTGCCATTTAACTGTACATACAAATAAGCTAAACACCTACTATTTGCTAAATACACACATGCTACACCTATACACACTACATATTCCTTTTTTTTCAAAACAAAAACAATAGATAGTCACAAATGTTCTTTTTCAAAACATGTAAAATCCCTAATTTACATGGTACATTAGTAATGCATGCTGAAGTAAAGTGTTCAGCATCTTGAGGAACTTCCTGCTGATGGATGACAAAAGAAGTCTACAAATATTCAGCATCTGTGAGCTGTGGAAACCAATAAGATTCAGAACTGCTTCGAGAACAATGATGTTCATTAGAACCCAAGTAGTCTGAACTTTGTAGAGGAAGGGTCAGAGACCATATGTTCAGAAAAATGTACTAGCAATAGCTTCCTCACTTACACTATTACAACAACAGCATTGCCCTCACCCATCCATACTAAATTACCTTGATATGTCACATTTGTAACTTTTTTAATTGTTTTGGTTTATTATCAAGTTACTTTAATCATGCTTCTTTTACTCCGCTAGCCCTTTCCGGTGAGCAAAACAGCACCCTTGTGCACTCTTTTCACCTTTATGGGAATAGTGAATTTGGAATCATCCTTTTAAAATTTTGATTGACTTTCTGATCATTACCAAATGACCAACCTCCAATTCAATCTTTTTTAATGTTTTTTTATTGTTTTCTTTAAACCTTTTACAGTGCAAAACAAACTCATTACAATATGCAATTACATTGGCTGGATACAGTGCAGTCCAGCAGTGGCACCATGCAACGCAAATATACCACAACTAGAATAGTTCTACATCATAGGCACATGATAGTAGTCAACAGGAGTATATGTACTTAATATACCTGCTTTTGATTTTATATGGGAACATCAAACTACAGCCCGATATGATAGTATCTGCCAGATTGTAGTACAGATTGAGGCAGAGGAACCCGAATTACCATCGCCTCCCTCCGGCTCTCTAGTTTCTTTTCCCACAAGGTATTGTTGATAGCCCCCAAAAATCCCTTGGGTCGATTTTGGGGAGGTAATAACTCATTGTAAAGTTCTGCCTGAGTATTTAAATATAGCGTGTTAGTGGCCCAGTCATCTACGGTCTGAGTTGGGTCCTTAGCCCAACACATAGCTACTCTACGCTTGACTATAAGCAAACTTATTGAAACTAATCATCTGACCTCTTTGCTTAATCTTTTGTTGTATCCCAGCAAAGCGAGTAGTCGGTCTGGAGTTAGCGAGAGCCCTGTAATCTCGTTTAGTGTGCAAAATACCTTAACTCAAAACTCTGCGATTTGGGAGCAATACCAGGCTATATTGTACGAACCCAGCCTCGCATACTCTGCAGCGATGACAAGCATCTGATTCCCAGACACCATACCGACAGAATGTCTCAGGTGAATAGTAAACCCTATTGAGGAATTTAAAATGGATGAGGCGGTGTCTCCCGTTAAGTGAAATATGTTTGGTCATTTCACAGCAATACCGCCAAGTGCTGTTGTCTATAATTATGTCTAAATCACTCTGCCAGTCCTGTCTAGCTTTTATTGAGTGCAGTCTCCTGGCTTCTTGTGTCAGATTATAATTGGTGGCCACCGTCTTTGAGTGGACAGTGGAGCGTAGCAGGTAAGAGTGATAGCAACTCCATGGGCTCCTGCATGTCTTCCCCAAGGAGCTCATGCAGTGCATGCCTGACCCTCTGGAAGCGTTAGTGGGGAAAAATCATATCCTTCTGTCTCTATGTCTGCCCACCTCTGTGCCACCCCATCTTGAAAAAGATCTCCCATCTTTGTGATGTTTAGTTTTGTTAATGCTTGTATAACTTGCTTATCCCAACTGACCGGGAACCAGGAACACCATTCTAGCGGGATCAAAAGAGGAGTACATGAGAGCACCTGCCTGTCTGTTTACTAAATTGTGCCATGTGTGTACTGTAAAATTAAATGAGTCTAGTGTGCCGGGTCTCCTAGTAGGGGTCTGAAACAGCATCTGAGGGAGAGTGTAGGGATCAGCAGCCACCCTCTCAATGTGCAAGTGTGACTGACCTTGTGGACTGTGAATTCAGTAATGAGCATGGGAGCTCAGCGTGGTTCTATAATATAGCTCTAGATCTGGAGCGTTTAGACCACCCATAGAGTGGGGCAATGTGAGGATGTCCCACTTTACTCTAGGTGCTTCCTAGCCCAAGCAAGTTTTATTAATATTGTGCGAAGGACATCGAATATATGCCTAGGGAGGAGCATCGGGATGTTTTGAAACTGGAATAAAAATCTAGGACTAGCACTATCATTTTCATAAGTAAAATGTGACCTACATTAGTGATAATGGGAGACGAATCTAGCGAGCAACATCCTCCTCAAGCTTGGAGATAGACTTCCCCTAATTTTTAGAGAGCACTAATTCCGAGTCAGTGTGCACTTGTATGCCTAAATAGTGGACAGGATCAGTCGTCCATTGCAAAGGGAAACACAACTCTATTGGTGACATTGAAGGGGTCATTGGAAAAATAATGGATTTCGCCCAGTTCACTTTCAAGCCTGATATTGCGCCAAAGTGCATGATCTCGGTAAGTACTGGGGTAAGATGTGTGCCTTGATCTCGGATGTATAGAAGCATGTCGTCTGCGTATGCAGAATTAATGAGGCGATATGCAGGAAAGCGCAGTCCTCTGTGCCCATGGTATTCTCTCAGTGCACACGCCAATGGCTCTGTCACAATGGCGTATAGCAGCGGGGACAACAGGCAACCCTGCCGAGTGCCTCTCGAAATTGTAATAGGAGGCGTGACTGTGTTTCCTACCCTGATCCTGGCAACCGGAGCATTAAATAAGACTGGTACAAGTCTGAGAAAGACATCGCCCACTCTTAAACATCGTAGAACTGCTTTCATAAATGACCACACCACTGAGTCAAATGCCTTCTCTGCTTCGAGGAAGACTGCAGTAGCTCTAACCTCGGGATTAATATGTTGTATGGCTCCAAATACAGTTCTAAGTTTATATGTTAAAATGCGCCCGTTCCCACTAGCAACGGAACTAACGGGGCTAGTCGGTTAGCTAAAAATTTTAGCAATAAGTTGTGTGTCCACATTCAGAAATGACAAGGGTCTGTAGGAAGAGCATTCATTTGGAGGCTTCTCCGGCTTCAGCAGAGTAATTATCAGAGCCTCTCTCATGGAGGGAGGCATCACATCTGCTTCAACCACTAAATGTGGTATAAACAACTCCTTAAATACTTTGTAGAAGGTCACCGTAAGCCCATCTGTGCCAGGAGCTCTGCCATCCCGCATAGCATTAAGTGCACTGCGAATCTCGTTAGGGTACAGAGGGGCCATAAGGTACTCCCTGTGAGCGTTGGTGAGCCATGACATTTGGATATGCTCCAAGTAGCCCTTCATGGAAGCTTTGTTTGGGACCACCCTGGAGCTATAAAGCACCCTGTAACACCTGCTAAATCTAGCAGCAATCAGTGAAGTGTCATGTAACAAGCTGTCGTCCTCGTCACGTATCTCCACTATCTAGTTCGTCTCCCTTGTGTGGCGCTGCAGTGCAGCGAGAACTGATCCGGGATGTTCACCCTCACCATACGTTCTAGCTAACACATACTTGCCCATATGCTTCACTTTCTGTGACTTCCTGATATTCCTCGAGAGCCTTTTTAATGTCCTCAAGTACTTGTGTGTCACCCCCTTGTTGATGAGTCCGCTCCAGATGAACCAGCCTAACTCTCAAAGGTCGACAACCTGTCTCTTAAAGAGCGGAGTACTCCGGTGTGCTTTGAAATGGCGACCCCTCTAATAACATCTTGAACATCTCCCAAACTGTAGAAAAGTGGTTGACTGAGCCAATGTTATCACTGAAAAATTCTTCGCTTGAGGAGGCTAACTCTGCATTAAAGACCTGGTCTGATAGGAAAAATGGAGGAAACCTCCATGTAAAAGGCACGCTCTTCTTAGGAGATAGTCCAATGTCCAAAAGCACAGGGGAGTGGTCAGAGCACGTGCGGGGAAGCGGATCACAAGCGACCACTCGAGAAAAAAGCGACATGGAGATCAACAAGTAGTCAATTCTGGTGTGAATGTCATGAGGGGCGGGATAGTGAGTGAACACTCCAGTGTTGGATGATCGCATGCACCAAACATCTAGCAGACCCAGTTGCTCGATAATGTCCACTATTGCCCTAGCAGCAGCGGGGGGTTGTCTAGGGGGACCTTTAGAGCGGTCCTGAGATTGGTCCAGGACACAATTCAAATTGCCATCCCATATTTGTGGCAGGTCAGACCCTTTAAACATTTGGGGGGATAATGTCTGGAAAAAAGGGGGTTGTCGTGGTTAGGGCCATAAACGTTGACTAGATTCACATTCAATCCTTCCTTGTGGCACCTGGAAATAGCAAATCTACCATTCAGGTCTGTGTCTAATTCTTCCAGGGTAATGCCAGACCTTGTATTCACCCACGTGAGGACCCCCTGGCATTTTTAGGTGAACCCCACAGCACAATAGTGGCCTTGGAATCATCTGCTGGTAGGCATGCTGCTATTGGGAGTTAACTGTGTTTCCTGTATTAATGCAACATCCACTTGGTGCAGTTTAAGGTAAGCTACTACTTTCCTTAGTTTCCCAAAATCATTTAATCCCCTTATATTCTAAGTCAGGAATCTGTTTCTGTTATGAGTATCATGTGTTGCTTAGTTAGAAGCCATACATTTGGCTATGGCGCAACATTCACCGACCTCCCCAACTGCACCGCCAGCCAGCTCTGAGCAATTCGTACATTTCTCATATTAACTATAAGCTTGCTAACAAAATCCCTCCCACCCACACTATGCAGCCCCCAAATTAGCATAGTTGGTATATTACCCACCCTGTTGTGGCTAAGCATTTCCCAAACTAAAACAACTACAAACAACAGTTTCATTATTATAAAGTGAGTAACACACAGGGGCGGATGTTACCAGCGGTGAACTACCACTTTTATCCAGCTATAACATGGTTAGAAGTCTAATACTCCCCCAGCCAGAACATAGTGACATAGTTCTATGTAACTTCAGGGGTTATACCTGATGATGACCCAAAATACAACATTAAAGCCTGGTTATCGGAGACCAATAGCATGAGGAAATAACAATTAAAGAAAAACACACTAGCGTCTAACTATAGCTATGTCTGTTAAATGATTTTAAAGTCCATTGAGGCTTATTAGAACAGGCATAGGCAAATTGCTCGTGACATCCCCAACTAGGGGACCTTTAGGATAGTTCAGTTGCCAGACTGACCAGATGAAGTTACTGTTTATAAGTATCTGGATCGGTTCCTCCCAGGGAAGCATGAGAGTTAGGAAATTCCTTTCGGGGCCAATCACCTTCTCTTTTCTTCAGGAATTGAAGTGCTTGCCTCAGGTCCGTGAATATATGTACTTTACCTTCTGCTTGGATGCATAATTTAGCGGGATACATCATGTCTAAGTTTAGATCACAGAGTTTCCTTTTAACCGGCAAAAGCTGGCGTTGGGCCTCCTGAACCTGCTGCGTAAAGTCTGGGTAAATAGAAATGTCCATACCTTCGTAGTGTAGCGATCGCAGTTCTCAAGCCCTGAGGAGGGCTGCATCACGATCCCTATAATTAAGCAGCTTGGCTATGATGGGTCTTAGGGACGCACCTGGAACTGGTCTGGAGGCTAGCGATTGATGCACTCGCTCCACTATGAACAGGGTCGAGAATATGTCTCTGCCAAACAGGGTAACCAGCATGTGCTCAACAAAGAGTTCCATGTTCAGAATATTGGTCGATTCCGCAATGCCAATCAACCTGATATTATTGGGCCTAGAGTGCGCCGCTAAATCCTCAGCTTTGGCTTGTACGATGTGCAATATTTTATCCATTCTCGTATGAGTGAGAGAACCAGAGGTAACAGCATCTTCCACATCTCCAGTTCAATCTCTTTGGCATGATTTTCTTTTTTTTTTTTTAATCAAAGCGTCATTTACTGTTTGACTGTGTTTCTTTGCCAGATACTTTATCATCTTAACCACCA
This sequence comes from Triturus cristatus, assembly GCF_964204655.1. NCBI lineage: Eukaryota > Metazoa > Chordata > Amphibia > Caudata > Salamandridae > Triturus > Triturus cristatus. The sequence continues at coordinate 528,792,196 of NC_140586.1, read as the reverse complement.
CCACTGCTTGACTTGCACTATCTAACTTTCATCCAATCTGAAAATAACTTTGTCCTAGGCTCCCTTTTCCTTAAAAGTCTAAACAGTGACACACCAGTTGTACTATGATGTATATAAGGTACAACCATAATTTCTGTCTCACAAAGCTTCAACCAGGGCACCTGAAGTGATAGCTGTCTGCACAGTTTCCTTAAGAAATCTATTAGCCCTTTCCAGTGAACCATCTGATGAAGGTGAGTAAAGGGAAAAATACAAATGTTTATTATCAATCCCAGAAATTACATTCTTCATATGAGAAAGTAAACAGTGTACCATTATTAGTAACCCACTCTTTTGAGGAACCTTCATTGGCAAAAATGTTAATCCAGATTACACAACTTGTGTTAGCTGCAATCAAAGTAAATTAATTTAGAATAGTAATCAACTACGACAATCCTAAATCCAGTATCAACACACATAAGGGCTAGCAACATCCAGTGCAACTCTCTGCTATGCTTCTCAAGGGAATGGTACTGTGTGAAATGGACTTTCACACATCTTCCAATGGTTATCTGACAGTAAACACTAACAGACTGATCCATTTGTTTCTTAATCATCCATAGCCGAGAACCAATAATATTGTTTAAGATTCTTGCAAGAGCTAGTTTCACTTAGATAACCTTCATGAGCAATATTTAAGGGGCCTCTGCAGGGATATTGTCGATATGAAAAGATCAGGCCATATTACCATGTTTTGACCTAGTGTTATTTCACTGGCAACTGAACAAACAGTCCCAAAGTAACGTCAAGATTCCTATCTTTTGGCCAACCAATCTTGACACATCATGATGTCAACACCTAGGGGCATATGCATCAACATTAGCATTTGCGATTCCTTATTAGCGAAAAATAAGGAATCGCTAATAAGGAATAGCAAAAGGCTATGCATGTAGGAATCGCTATTCAAATAGCGATTCCTTAACATTCCTTATTACCGAATCGGTAATACCGAATCGGTAATAAGGAATACCTACCCATTCATTCCTATGGGCTTGGAGGCCCATAGGAATGAATGTAAAGCCATTCTGTATTAGCGATTCGGTATTACCGAATCGCTAATAGCTGGAGCACTTTCAAGGGTGCCAGGGTGTCAAAAGGACACCCTGTTGCACCCCTGAAAATGATATGTGCACATATGTTGCACACACACATGCTCTAAGGGCATGTGTGTGCGCAACATGACACTTTGAAAAATGCACAAAAGTGCATTTTTCAAAGTTTTTGCAAATTACCATGCAGTTCATCTTCATGGTAATTTGCTCCCCTTATTAGCGAAATCGCTAATTTTTTACCTTTGATGCATTGCATTTAAGGAATCTCACTTTGGGATTCCTTAAATGCAATCGCTATTTAAGGAATCGGTATTTAAGGAATCCCTATTTAAAGAATCGCTATTTAAGGATTCCTTAAATACCGATTTCTGCTTTTGGGTTGATGCATTGGGATTGGGAATTTTTTACTTAATACCGGGAGCTAATAAGGAATCGGTATTTTACCGACTGGATTTTGGGTTGATGCATAAGGCTGAAAGTCCTTAATATAAGCCTTTTCCCATTCACTTTAATAACGCACCATTACAGTTCCAAACAGTGTCCAACGTAGCTACCACACACTCTTCATTCTCCCACCTTCATCTTGCCACAATCTAAAGGCATTCACAATAGGCAATCATCTTTAGTTACCTTTTCCTGGAGTGTATCTAATTTAAAAAAACAAATTTTTAGAGCGAAGCTAACAACCTGCCGAATCTAGCAGGAGTCTTTACAGTACCATTCCCATTCAATAGATAAAGAAATGATTTATGATCTGTGAAAATGTCAAATTGCAAACCCCAAAGATTCATTTTAAAATTCCCTGCCCCCCCCAACTACAAGCCATCGCTTCTCGCTCAATGACACTATAATAGAGTTCTTCTGATCTCCAACACTGAAAAGCAAAATCAACCATTTGTTGTTTTCCATCAATCTATTGAGTAATGACTGCTCTCAAGCCATGCTGATGAGCATACATTTCTTACCAACTAAAAAAGCTTTTAATGTAGGTGCTTGCACAACAAGTTCTTAGAATATAAGAAATGCACAATTAACATTCTATGATTAAACACATTTTTGCCTTTTTTTCAACAACCGGCAGAGGCTGAATAAAAAAAGCATAACCATGCATAAACAAAATGTATAATTATTCACTCAATCCTAACAGTGAACACAAAGTATCTTTATCTTAGGGAGGTTTGGCATCTTTGATAGCCTGGATTAGTGAAACATTTGGTTTGAACCCCATAGAAATTACTGTATGTTCTAGATAATTCACATCTCGAATAAGAACTTTACATTTGTCTGTCCTCACGGTGATTCCTTTTCCTTTGAAAATGGTCAATACTTGTTCTAAAATCTTGTTATGTTCCAAAGGTGGTTTCAACACAAATTAAATTATCTTGGAGCACCTGTACATCAGGTTTTCTGCCCAGCAATGTATCCATTAATATTTTTCAAGATACTTGCCTTAGAATAGAGTCAGAATGTTAGCTGGTGAAATTTAATGGCCTCAAATTGTGTAATAAATGTGGTCATCTCCTACGACCTAACGCCAAATGGAATCTGTTGATATGCAGAATATAAATCCAAAATTGAAAACTATTTGGCCTATCCTTAATTGGAAAAATAATTTCTTTAGGATAAAGGGTGGCAGTCACATAATATGTTTTTGTTGTTAAATGTGCTTAAATATGCAAGCAAGCGAATCTCAACTGATTTTTTTGTAATTTTTTTTTAACTTTTACAAATGATCACAACGGAGTTGACCCATTCAGATGAATTAATCTCTTTGACAATGGGGCTCCAGGGGGAGCGGAGAAACAGTCTCCCCCTGGAGCTTTTCGTCCGAATGGAACGGGCCACGTAGGGACGTAGCGAGGGGCGCGCGCGTAGATAGTTTTAGTCAGGTGCGCGTTTTGAATAGGGAAGCGCGGGAGGGAGATTAAGCAACAAAGTGAAAAAAACGAAGGCAGCATTGTAGAAAATTTTTTTCTCTGTGGCAAAAAGGACCGGAATCGACAGGGAGGAGCAGGAGAGACATGGAGGATGACGAGACAGTGAGGGCAGCTTTGGAAGTCTTGAGGAAGGCGGGGAGAGAAGACCTGCTGTCAGAGGAGGCGAAGGCAGCGTCTGCGCCCAGGGGAAGGTCTATGCGGCGTCGTGCGGCAAGCAGAGTGCAGAGGGCAATAGCGGCCTGTTTGCCTCAGCAGGCTAGTAGAACACGGAGAGCCACGCGCCTCAGGAGCGGAGGTGCACACGGCATTGCGGACAGAGGTATGGAAAAACGCCTTGCACAGCGTCCGGTGATAGCACTGCCTCAGGGAGTTTTACACGGTACCACAGTAGGGCAGGTGGTTAGCATGAGGGGGGCCCCAGTGGCAATTTTTAGGGGGCTCATTTCTAGAAGAAGTAGGGTGAGGGGCAGGAGGGGTTAGGGGAGGGGGCTGCACCATGCCTCCTCAGCTGGGAGCAACAAGGTAGCGTTGAAAAGGTGGGAACGGAGGACCAACGGGTTCATGATGAGGCCTGGGTATGATTTTACACTCTAAAGGGGAACAAGGTTTTCCGTTGGTGGATTATCCGTCAGACTCAGGGAGTGACAGGGGCCAAGAAGAGGTTGCGGGCAGTTTGCGGCCAGTGCAGAACAAGAATAGGCAGAAGCCTGGTGGGGGTACTGGTAGCAAGGGAAAAAGGTTACAGCAAGTGAGGAGTGAAGGTTTGGGTGTAGGGGAGGAAGGTGTGGATTTTGTGGCGTAGGTGGTGGAGACAAGTGGTGAGTCCAGTGAGGAACAGGATGATTGGGTATGTGGCATAGACCAGCTGGGTGGGAGTTTGTGGCAGGGCGATAATGGGCCCTCTCATAGGTCAGATCATGATATGGAGGAAAGTATTTTTCCAGAGCCTAGGTTACCACCAGGTCAAGTAGCGCAAGGGGATTTAGCAGAGGCAGGGTGTGATGCAGGGCAGTGGGTGTGGGTGCCACACTCGGGGCAAAGGAGTGAGGCGCAGGAGAGGGAGGCCGTTAGAAAATCACTGTTTCCGAGAGTACCAGTTGCGGAGCAGCTTACCGGTGGGAAGAGCGCCTGTAGGTCGAAATCTGTTTCTGGGCGGACCGTAGCTCAAGGCGAACAGCGGTCTCGACAAGCGCCACAAGTAGCGGTGGTTAGCGATTTAGCGCAGCAGCAAGAAAATTTCAGTGCGGATTTTTCACAAAGACGCAGAGCTCAAGCACAGAGTCGTGTTCAAGATTGGTGCTTTTTTGATGGAGGGATAGGAGATGGATCATTGCCTAGCAGTAGTAGACAAAATGTGGGGTATGGAGAAGAGGGTGGGGATGCAGAGGTGATTTGGAATGACTTTGGTGATGAAGATGGGACAGTCAGGCAGCAAATCAGAACGGGAAAAAGGGTGGGGGAGGGGGCGAAGGGGTCAACTGCCTACGTTTCTACATTACAGAAGTCACATGAGGACCTGCCATTTGAAGATTCTCAAAAGAAAAGACGTCAGTCGAGTTTGCCAGTGGCCTTGAGGGTCAGAGCAGAACATCTTGCGGGAGGTACGACACCATGGTGGGAGGTGTGGGCCCCTTCGGTTTCACAGTTAGACTTGCCACAGGTGAGGGATATACACAGCGGCTCGAGTCAGCCAAAGGTAATGGCGGGTAAGGTTGGGGGGGGGGAAAGAGGCCTCAGTTGTTGAGCAAAGCACGGACAAAGTAGGGAGTGCGACGGTGCAGAAGACAGGAGGGGACGCGTTGCAGGCAGTGGGTAAGGTAGCCAAACGTTTACCTTACATGGGCTTAGCGATGCCCCTGGGTACACATTTATCTTTAAAGACGAAACAGAAAATTTGGGATCATGAGTTCGTCGATATCTTTAAATTCCTACACAGGGAAGTCCAGGCAAAAGAAGGTTCTAAAGAGGAGGAGTGGGAACAGGCAAGTCGACCACGGGTTCCACATAATGTGGAAAACTGGACGTCTGCGTTTCTCATTTTTGCCAGCATATATACAGAGAAATACCCTGAGAGAGCAGTGTCCATTTTTAAATATATGGATGTAGTACGAAAAGCTCAGTTACAGTTTGGGGGCTATTGCTGGTTTAATTATGACGAGGAATTTAGGGCCAGGATGAGCATGGCACCAAATAAACCATGGGGAGAGGTAGACGCAAAATTGTGGCTCCAATGGATGGCTTCAGCTCATCCTGTGGCGACTACTCATACTGCCAGTGGTCTGCCGGTTACATATAAGCCCTTTCTATCACGTCCCGCTCTATCAGGGGCGGGTGTCACGGGGAGGGGGCAGGCGGCCGGGGTCGGTGCCTGCTGGAATTTTAATAGGGGATTGTGCACCAGGGAAGCGTGTCGCTTTCGACACGAATGTTCACAATGTGGGGGGCGACATGCAATTACCCAGTGCTTCACCATATTTAATGCAGCTGGTGGACAGAGAGGGCCCGAGCAAGGATGGGGGGCCAGGGGTAGAGGGGCACCATTACAGTCTATGCCGAAAGGCGGCTACGCCAATTAATTTGGAGGCGATGATACCATGGCTGAAAGCATATCATGATAAGACAGCGGCTAGCACATTGTTTTGGGGTTTGTTGGAGGGTTTCAAGATTGGATTTCTCAAGGGCCCAGGGAAGGTCGGTGGGCAGAAAATTTGAAATCCGCAACGGAGTTCCCTCACGTAGTTCGAGCTAAGCTGTCTGAAGAAGTGTCATTGGGCAGAGTAGCCGGCCCTTTCGAGATGTGTCCTTTGCCGAATTTGATCATCTCACCCATCGGTGTCATCCCTAAAAAGGCAGCTGGGGAGTTTCGAATGATCCAGCACCTGTCTTGGCCAGAAGGCTCTTCTATTAATGATTTTATTGCTCCAGCAGACACGGCAGTGTCTTACACGTCAGTTGAGGAGGCCCTGAAACAGGTAAATTTTCTAGGTGGAGGCGCGCAGCTCGCTAAATGTGATATCAAGTCGGCGTTTAGGCTCCTCCCGATTCATCCAACTGATTTTGAATTGTTGGGAATGTATTTTGAGGGGCACTATTATGTTGACAAAGTGTTACCTATGGGGTGTGCAGTGTCTTGCGCCCTCTTTGTGCGATTTAGCACCTTCTTGCATTGGTTTTTTTTGCAGAATTACCAGCAAGGAGCTTCCTGTTACTATCTGGATGATTTCCTCTTCATGGGTCAGGCAGGTACTAGGCAGTGCCAGGCAGCTTTGGATGTTTTTTGTAAACTAATGAAGGAGCTGGGAGTGCCATTAGCGCCGGAAAAAACAGTAGGGCCACAGACCTGTTTAACATTTCTTGGCATCGAAATAGACACGGTAGCACAAATAGCCAGGCTGCCAGCAGGGAAAGTACGTGAAACTCGAGAATGTGTGGAAGAAGCATTGGGAAAAACGAAGCTCGAGCTTAGGCAGGTTCAGCGCCTACTGGGCTATTTGACGTTTGCTTGCTGAGTTGTAAGGGCAGGTAGGACGTTTTGTCGGGCTTTAGGCATGGCGCTGTTGGGAGCCTGGCGGCCACATCATAGAGTCCGCATATCAAAAATGGTGAAGGAGGATTTGAGAATATGGTTGGTTTTCTTTGAAAATTTCCATGGAGTGCCGTTACAATTAATTGAAGATCGTTTCATTTGGCAGGTACAGATATATTCGGATGCGGCTGGTTCCAAAGGTTTTGGTATCTTTTGGGACGGTCGGTGGTGTTCGGAGCAGTGGCCAGCGCACTGGATGACACAAGGGCGCAGTATCGCCTTTTTAGAACTGTTTCCGGTTTTAGTAGCGCTGGTCACATGGGGCAAAGAGCTTCAAAATAGATCTGTTCTGTTCAATATTGATAATATGACTGTGGTGAATCTACTCAATCATCAAAAAGCCAAAGATGTGAGAGTGTTGCGCTTGCTACGGGAATTTATGTTGGTGAGTTTGCCATGGAATATTATGTTCAGAGCCAAACACATACCTGGGGTAAATAACTGCATTGCTGACGCCCTTTCACGTTTTAATTGGCAGCTTTTTCGCGAACTGGCGCCAGAGGCGGACGACAGCAAAACCCTTCTGTCAGACAACATCGGAGCATTGGGGAACTGACAATTGAAAGGCTCGTGGAAAACTCAGTAGCGGACTCCACAAGGAAATCTTACAGACAAGCGTGGTTACAGTTTACGAGTTATGTACAATGTAACAGCGAAGGGTGGAAGAGGCAACATGTTACTCACATTAGCTTACATTTTGTGCATTGGTTGGCGAAAAAGGGGTTGTCATCTAATACCATAGCGGTTAAGCTGGCTGGGGTATCCTTTTATGGCCAGTTACACTGGGGCTTTGACCCTGTTGATGGCATTTTGGTGCGAAGAATGTTGAAGGGTTTGAGTAAAAGGAGGGTTACAAGGCGGCTGCCAAGAGCTCCCATTTCTTTTCAGCTGCTGCAGAGACTGGTGCAACAGTTACCACATTGTTGTTATAGCGCTCATGAGACAGCATTGTTCAGGCTGGCAATGATTTGGCTCTTTTTCGGAGCGTTCCGAGTGTCAGAGATATTGGGGGACAGAAGAAAAGGAGGCATACGTTACGACGAAGTGATTTGCGAACAGCAGAGGCTTCGGATATGGTTACGAAGTTCAAAAACGGATCAATTGGGGAGGGGTGTTTGGGTTTTTCTGAATAAAAGTGGCATGGTTGATTGTTGCCCAGTTTTAGAGTGGGAAGGGTTTCAGGACCAATTCATTACCACCACAGCAGATTACATTTTTGTGCACAAGTCAGGCCACCATGTTACCAGTTCACAACTTTTGGGGGTTCTGAGGAAGGTCTTGTTGTCAGTGGGAGAATCACCTTCAGAATATGCGACCCATTCATTCAGAATAGGAGCAGCGACCGATGCTGCGAAGTTGGGGTTAGGGTGGGATGCCATTCAGAGAATAGGCAGGTGGAAGTCCAGGTGTTGTACACGTTACGTACGCAAGTAGATTTCATAAATGTTGGTAAGGCGTGCTAATTCTTTTTATTTTATATTAGGTGATATCCGCCCTTTGTCTGGAAAATGCCACATATGGATCATCGGACATTCATTTGTCAAATGGGCAGGCCTTTTCGCTGAAAAACAGATTTATGGTCGCAGACTCGGCCTCCCAAGTGCAGGACATGAGTTGCTTTGGCATGGAAAAGGCGGCATGAAGTGGGAGGAACTGTTCCCAACTCTCAGAAGATTGAGGTATGACAGACGGCCACCGAATTTGCTGTTGATACACTTAGGAGAGAATGATCTCGTATCGCTTTCCGGTCTTACGCTTTTAAAAAACATGAAATTAGATCTAGCGGTGATCAAGGACAACTGGTTGGGAACGACAGTTGTATGGACGGAGTTTGTTTATCGGCAGCATTGGCGGCTGGAGAGAGACCAAGTGACAATGGACAGAGCACGCAAAAAGCTGAATAAAGAAATGAAAAACTATTGTGCGGGAATGGGCATAAAGTATCTGTCACATGGAAACATCACCAGTAGAGAAGGGCAGTTATTCAGAGCGGATGGGGTTCATTTGTCAGAGTTGGGCCTGGCATATTACATTTTAGAAATCAGGGATTGTTTGTCAATGGAATTGGCTGTTGACCTTTGGTGCAACAGCAAAGTTCGCTGAAGGGAGGTTCGGCTCCAAGGTTGGGTGGGGACAGGGAAACGCTTCGGTTTTCCTGGGTGGCAAGGTTTGGGGAGGGTGAGGTAGGAGCGGTCTTACCCGGCATCCCAGGAAGACGGGTGGGAAAAAGGGGAAGAAAAGAATGACAACGTAAAGGTAACACAGAGAGGTTTGAAGGTTGGTTTAAAGTTTTGAAATGGGGAAATGTGATTTTAGAATTGGTTTTGGCTCAGTATTCTAAATTGTAAAGAGAAAAAATAAATTGCCGAGTTTATTTGAGAGTTTATCTGTTCTAAATAAAGTGGCCTTTTCTACTATACCAAAGATGTGTGAGGGTCAGTTCGTTTTGGGCGATGCCCATTGAACGCATTTTAAGCAAAAGTAGTTTTAGTTCATCTCTTCCAGTTAAAGGAACAGGATACTCCTTATGAACTACTGGTGCAACATGTGGGTTCAACTACTGGTACAACATGTGGTTTCAATCTAATTAAATGCCCAAAACTGCTTTTTGTTCCCATTTAGTCTTCTTTCTTAATCATGCTCTCATGTATGCCATTCACTACAGAAATATCAGATATCACTACAGGATTGTCTGCACCATGCTTTAAGATTAGACTCAACCTGGCAAGGTCTTGCTATCTGAGTATATTCCGGCCCTTGTTTATGCATATTTGTTTTGTTATTGATGTCCTTTCAAGACATGTTAAAGAATCTGTGAAAAAAAATCGAACATATCTGTTAGACCTGTGATCTTTTGGCGCATTTCCCCTGTCGTTTTGCTTTCAGACCTGGTTTTGACTGTTTTTGCTGGTTAAGTGTCTCTGTGCACTTTCTCACTGCTGTTCAGTGTTAAAGTGCAAGTGATCCTACTGTAAATTATGTTATGGATTGGTGTTTCCATGACTGGCATGTTTGATTTACTGGTAAGTCTCCAGTAAGGTGCACTGAGAGTGCCAGGGCCTCTAAATCAAATGCTACTTGTGGGCTTTCAGCACTGTTTGTGCCACCCACAGAAATAGCCCTGTAAAGATAGCTCAGATTTTCCACTGCAGTGTCTGCGTGCAGTTTTTACTGCCATGTCGACTTGGCAAGTGCACCCACTTGTCAAGCCCTAACCTTCCCTTTTATTACATGTGAGTCACCCCTAAGGTAGGCCTAAGGTACCCCTATGGGCAGGGTGCAGTGTATGTGAAAGGTAGGACATGTACTGGTGTGTGTGAGACATGTCCTTATAGGGAAATGGAGTGTATTTCGTTTTTCACTATTGAAAGGCTATCCGTGCTATAGGATAGAATGGGAGATACTTTGTAACATCTTACAAGTATAAAACTTCCCATTGGGACAAGATACAGGAATAGAGTTTAGTATGCCTAAACTCAGAATGTAAAAATGCATCTTTTAGTAAAGATGATTTTTATATTGTGTGGTTGAAAATCCCACTTTTAGAAAGTAGGCATTTTCTTCCTTAACCATCCTGTGTGTGTCTGCTGGGTTGATTTCCTGTCTTGCTTTGGAGTGACAGGGGCTGCGGATGTGCATTCACTGTAGACAGCCACTGGGGGGTTGAGGTGTATCCTGCCTTTCCTGGATGAGTCATGGCTGGGATGAATAGACTTGGGTTTCATTCAGAGTAGTGGGAGGAGATATTATTGCACCTGAATAGGCCTGATCTGCCTTGCACAATGTGGTCTCCACCTCCTGCCAGGAAACTGGACCAGGGAAGACAGAACAGGTTTTGGACTAAGCACAGAGACTCTCTGCCAAAAGGGAATAAAGGAAAATGCTGCATAGATCTGGGCCCAGACCACAGATCTATAGAACTCGCTTGGATCAAGGAAATTGACAAGAAGAAGAGCTGGAAGAACTGCCAGGAGGAGTAATGCCCCTTTGCTGTGGTGTTGCTTTGCTGGGTTGGCCTGCAGTCGCTGCTTCTGCCTTGGGCAGTGAAAGGAATGGACTGAACTTTCTTCAAGGGCTTGAAATAGAACTTGCCTCCTGTTCACGAAGTCTCAGGGACAGCAAAGACTTCACTTACCTCTGGGTACCGCCTCTGGAACCGTAGGTTGCAGTTGCCACAGAGGGGGAAAGCAGCTAACATTGTTGCTGGTTCCAGGTCCTGAAGGGACTGCAGAAAGCACTGCCGCACTTCGCATCGCAACCCTGGTCCCCCCGACACCGACAACTTCATCTACGGCTAAGACTACGGTCTATGAAAGATCTCCTGCAAAGAGCCCCCTTGCGGGGCCCGTTGGGCATTGCAGCACCAGCCTAACGAGGGGCTGCCATATGAAGAAGCATGACATCTTTCAGGGTGTGTGAGGGCCCTTGCTCCTTATAAGAGTCACTCCACTTTCTTCTTTCTCTCACTACTAGGAACAGCATTCCTCATTATTCATAGTTCAAACGTTGGGGCGTGTATGCTGGACCTTTATTGCCGTGGGTCCCCCTTTTTGATGTAAGATACCAATGGAAGAAAGGAAGATGATCTTGGATCATGAGCATGGTATTAAGGAGCTGGAGCTAAGAAGTAGGCCCTGCACTGATGGTGGCAGCAATTTCTCAGTACACTCAGATAGAATTGTACACATCCCCAAGAATGTAGGTAAAGAGTTTAAAAATGACGTACAAAGGTGGTTTCAGTGTTATGAAACATCTATCCCTGAAAAGAATTGGAGAGCAGGATTTTGGCCTTTATTCCCAGAAGAGGGCAGGGACACTTTAGTGGCTTTGGTGAAGGGGCATAGCCTCACTTACTCTGACATGAAGGAGGCCCTCCTCACTAGGTAAGGTCTCACTCCTGACAAGTATAGGGATCAGTTTAGGTTCAGTAGGAAAACTGATGCAAACACTTGGTTGGAAAGTATAGATTCTTTTTGCAGGTCACTGGATGGTTGGGTGAAGGGCAGTAATGTGACAGATTTTCAGGGGCTCTACAATTTGATTGCATTGGAGCACTTGTCTAGTCTATGTTTTGCAGAGTTGCACCAGCTCTTGACTGGTCGTAAGCTGACTGACCCCAGGAAGCTTGCTATGGAGGCAGACCACTGGTTGAATACCAGGGTCCACAAGAAGCTATATGGAGGAAACTCTGCTAAAGGTCATCAAGGTCCCCAGAACAAGAGTGGGGGGGGGGGGGGAGGAGAAGCATAAAACACAGGAGTTCTTTAAAGGGCCCCAAACTAATACCCAGGGTAAATGTTCCCATCTCCCAAGAGATAAGAAACAAGGGGTCTCCTCAGTGAAGCCTGCAGAGACTGGCTCTCGCATGTGCCATGTCTGTGAGCAGGTGGGTCACTTGAAGGTGGACCCCCAAGTGGCCCAAGAGGGCAAAATCACGCACCAGTGGGCAGTCCAAGGTGTTGTCTAGTGTAGCACTTGGGGAGGAGGGGTACCCAGAGGAGGGTGGGGATCCCACAGAAATGACCGTTGTCTCAGTAGGGGACAGGGAGATGGTCCTAGGAAACCAGATGCTTGCAAACACTAAGAAGTACAGTGCCTGGGTGACCATTAATGGGAGGAGGGTAGAGGCTTTCGGAGATACTGGAGCCAGTGTTACCTCAGTCCGGTATCACCTGGTCTCCAAGGAGTGAGTAGTCCCCGGGCATTCCACCAAGTAGTTGCTGTGGACAGCTCAAAGCTACAGTGTATGGTGGTGCAGGTACCCTTTCAATGGGAGCAGGGAGTCTCAGGTCTCTTGAGAGTGGCCCTACCATGCATGTAGTTTGTCTGCTAGGTAACGAGCTGGAGCAGTCCTTGTGGAAGGATGTAGAGCTCAGGTCTCACTTGGAGATACTTGAGTTGCCAGAGTAGGCCTGCATAACTTGAGACATTTTCAAACTACATTCATCAGCTTCTAAATCCACACTGCTAACTTTGAATCATATTTGAACACTTTTGCAAACTTTGCAAAAACATTTTTTTTCCCCCAAAGACTGGACAGTTAACATTATTTTCCATATTTTTCTTTGAATCACTTCTGTAACAGATAGTTTGAAGTCTGCTAGTGCCAGATTAAGGTTTGTTCTTAAATGATACTGCACATGCAGAGTCAGAATCATGTATGTTTTCTGAGCTGGACCCAGCTGGAATTGAAAGTAAGACATCTTTCAATTCAGGCAGGTTGCTGCTCTGAACACAAAGCAGGCATTGTGCGGGCACAGCTGAATGAGTCCTGGTGGTGCAAACTGCACTTGGACAAAATCAACACATTTCACTAGATTCAACCTGGATCCTACTCAATAATAGCTCCAAATGGATCCTGCTCATTTCCTGTAATGTAGGGTAGAGGTGTTTTTTCTTTATTACAATGACTCCTGGTTGGAGAAGCGGTCTACTGCCATCCCTGGTAAAATTGTGCAGTCTGTTGTAAAAGGACCCATCATGTCCTTGGAATGCAAAAGGTGCATGTTTAATTGGACTCTGGTGGCAATGGGATACAGAGATAGCTGTGTGGTGGCTTAAGCAGGCAAACTGCCATTTTAGACAGTAATAGGGCTTTCTGGCTGTTTGTTGTTCACCTGCACCTCGCTTCTTGTCCCCCTCTCTGCATATGGCACTGCCACTGTAGAGAGTTTAACAGAAATCTTTAAAGATATCCTTAGCACAACTTGCCGAGGGAGATAGCTAGAAGCTTTCTCAACAAGTCCCTCAAACTGGCTTCTTTGCTGCCCATGATGAAAGCCTCTTTTATTAAACAATTCCTAAGAAGAAGACTTCCAACCCATCTAACCTGACAAACTACAGACCAATATATAACTGCCTCCTTGTAGATAAAGTATTTGAAGGAGGAGTTTTTACTCAACTGTCCGGGTTTAATGAGAGAAATGACTTCATATCAGATCAACAACCTAGATTCTAATCAGATAGATGCTGAGTCAGCTCTCATTACCATATAGGATGACCTAAATCTCGGTGGACAATAACAGAAGGTCTGCCCTATTGCTACTAAACCAATAAGCGGCATCTGACTCTAATCACCACTGCACTACTATAAAGAGTCTTGTAGAAAGCTGGCTTTGTATATACTATACTAAAGTAAGGTATAGTGTGCACAGAGGCCAGTGGATTCCAAGAGTCTTCACAGAGGCTTAGGTAGATAATACTAATGCTCTCTTTTGTGGTAGTGTAGGCGAGCAGTTAGGCTTATCAGAGGGCTGTTAAGCATTTGTTGTACACTCACAGACAAGAAAAGATTACACACACTCAATGACTAAATCAGAAACCAGTTGTTTATAAAAATATTAATTTATATTGAATATTTATTTTCTAGAACCAAAGATACTTTGTTGCAGTAAAATACGTTTTGCAATATCGCTGTTTTTCAATATCAAAAGTGGTCACTAAGTGCATTTTTCAGTCAGTACAATGTTATCCTACAGGAGGTAACACAATCAGCAATTTGCCGGTAAGTAAATAATTTACAGCATTAAGCTTTTGGATGAAGAATCAGTACCAGGCAAGGTTCAGGAAAGTAACAAAACTGCACCACCAATAGCTCTGGGGTGGCTGGGTGCAGAGGTCAAACTCGGGGCCTGGTGCCAATGTTATCCAATGGTGAAAGGGGACAATCAATGTGGTACTACTTGCAGGTAATTAGCACAGTTTTGGAACCCAGTCTCCTGGGGTTAAGGTAAGCACAGGGGGCACAAGGCAGCATCAAATATACACCCTTAGCAGCACAGGCGCGGCCGGGTGCAGAGTGCCAACACAGAGTTAGGCGCCTAATGAAAATCAATGAGGAATCTCTAGCCTGGAAAAAGGCTGCAGGCTCAGGCCAGGAGGCCGATCGATGTAAACCTACAGCTGCACGTGTAAGTTGGGCTGTGCTGGGGTATAGGGACACCATTGGTAGATCTCCCCAAAGCCCAGGGGCTCCGGATGCAGGGGTGTCCTCTGGTCTCGGAAATCAGCTTACCGGTGGGGTCGCAGTTGGGGTAGGTCATCGTGCAGAGGCTGCAGGCATCGACGTGGAGTCCGACAGGGGTCAGCCCACATTGAAGTTTTGGTCAGGATTGCTGGGCAACCTTTTCTAGACCGGTGGGTCTCTTGGACTCAGGCCGTGGTTGTCGGGTGCAGAGGTGGTCGACGTCACAGTTCCACAGGCAGAGCTTGGTCTTGAAACTTGTTTTTTGGACAGGTTCGCTGTTCATGGATGATCAGGAGTCTTTGTTGAAGGCAGGAAGTCCTCGCAGGGTTTTGGAGGTTGATGGTCTGTGGCACGAGTCGTGCAAATTTCGATGTTCGCAGACAGGCAGTCGGGGCTGGGACCACAGCAGTCGCTAGAGCTCCTTGTCGTGCAGTAATCAGCTCCTCTTTGTCCTCTTCTTCATATGTCATCGGTTAATATGAGGATTAAGGCTCAGGGGTGCCCTTAAATACTTGTTTTAGGAGCGTTAAAGGGGTCAGAAGGTAGTAGCAAATGGTCTACTTACCTTTAGGGTGACTACCCCCCTTGTAGGTCCACTCTCCCTCGGGAGAGGGCATAACCCTAACCATATTGGCTAAAATCCTACAAAGCAATATGGAGGGTTTTCAAAGGAGGGGGTCTCTTCAGCTCAGGACACTTTAGGGTGACCCTGGTTGAGAGGGCACACACTTCTCCTGCTTACTAATGTTCCCGCTGATTGTGCTGCCAATAGTGCGGCCTGGTCAGGGTTGTGGGCATCTCCAATTGCTGGAAAGGCCCGTGTGGCATAACAAAGGACAGGAAGCCTTTGAGGCTCACTGCCCTTCAATGCTGTTCCTGCTTGGAGGTAGGTGTGAAGCACATCCATCAAGAGCAGGCTTTGTTTCTGACCCGCAATAGGCCCCCACCTCAGGGGATCAGAAACATGTCTTGAAGTGACAGGCTTGTGCAGACCAGTCAGACACACACTAGTGGTTTGGTAGGTTTTCAGGGGGCACCTCTGAGGTGCCTCAACACAGGCATCACTGGCAATCATTAATCTAAGCTGTTTGGTACCAAGCATTTAGGAATCCGGTGAAGTCATCATGGAGCTGTGGAACTCGTAGTGACAAGCTCCCTGCCCATGTACTCAGTATGGATTCACTTTTGCCCTTATAATGTCTAAGAATGTACAAACACTATAGGAGCATATATGCTCATGTAATTATGCCCTCACAAGAGGTATAGAACACCCTGCATTAGAGCTGCAAGGCCTTTTGTAGGGGTGACTTAGCGATGCCTCTTGCAGTGCTGTTAGTCCTGGCACACACGGATGTGTGCCAGGTCAACTCTTCACTTTTATCTGCACCAAAACACGGAAGCTGCAGTGGCAGAGTGCATGTGTTTGGAAAGGGGTCTCTTAGGGTGGCATAATACATGCTGCAGCCCTTGGATACCTTTTCTGGTGACAAGGCCCTTGGTACCACTGTACCTTTTACAAGGGAATTATATGTAGGCCAGATATATGCCAATTGTGGAAACAAAGGTACAGTTTTGGGAAAGAACACATGCACTGGGAACCTAGTTAGGAGGAACATAGTGCACATTCAGTATATGATGCATCAGAGTCAGGCAAAAAGTGGGGAGTTACCATGGCCAACGGAGTACTTTCCTACAAGTCTCATCTAGGAATACATGTAAATGCTCTATAATGGGCAGGTAATGTCCATTATAGGCACAACAGGCAGATCATGCCTGTTGTGCCTACAGTTGTTAACATTAGCCCCTCACACCCAATGTGGTTACTCTCAGGGTTCCATCACATCGCCCCTTATTTGACATCTGTATGGCCAGATCAGATCATTCAACTTCACCCGTCACAACTATGCAAATGATACACAAATCATTCTAAAAGTAGGTGGCCCAGTAGAACTTACAAATCAAGACTTGACAGCTGCCTCCATGCCTTAAATGCATAGATGGGAAGTAACCACCTACACCTCAACACTGTAATTGCACAGACCTGTGAACAATGGCACAAAAAATAGCCTACTGCTATGTGGCCCAACCCATTTGATGCGAACAAAAAAGTAGACACTGTTCCTCTAGGAGTTGTGTCTAGGGAATCTAGATGTGGGAACCACCGCCAGCAAATCAGTGGTGGTGGAGGGGGTGGCCGAATGCACTAGGAGGAAGAGGGATGTGGGGATCCCGCTTTTGCGGAACTAGGGTCTTCACACACCTAACAAGCTAGGTGTCATGCTTCATCATCTGGACCTGCTCCTTGTTGGGCCGGCGCTGCAATGCCCAACGGGCTCCCGCGAAGGGGCTCTTTATCGGAGATCTTTTGTTCCTTTGCCGTATGATGAAGTGGGGGTGTGTGGCCCGTGGAGGTGTAGATATGGTGGAGTGCAGCGAGTGCGTTAAAAATGGTTGGATATTCCAAATAAAGTTTTATTCTGGCTGGTAATCCACCTTGTTAAAAACGTGTAGAGTGGCAATACCCCTATGAGGGGGTGGTCAATTGAAACTATGCTCAGCTCTTAGGGTCGACATGTTTCTTGCCTGTTGGTTAAAAATACCGTGGCAATTCTTCAGGACCTATAATGTGAAAAAGTGAAAAATATATATCTACACTAATGGTGCTGCTAATAGCTAACTACCATCCAGGAGGCACTACTTCTGTTTGCTTCTGTAGTGTTTGTTTGAGAACCTAGGGAGACAAAAATGCAGAAGGAGAAAGACAAATCACATCAGTCCTCCCCTATGGTTGCTTGAGTCTCCCCACTCAGTCATCTTGAAGATCTGCATCCTCCTTACGTGTTACAATACAGTGATAAAACATTGTTCAACGTGCATTAAAAATCATTAAAATCCCTCTGGCATGAGGTCCGCCCTCATGGTGAACCATTCTTGTCCTACTATATGTGGTCAAGGAGTTATTGTAGTGGTAAAATACCCAAGCACACATCAGCAGACATGCCTACCTAATGTTGACTGGTAAGGTGAGGCATAAGAGCATACATGTATATCAGGCTCAGCGTGTTAGACTGTGCTCCAACATAGGCATAGCACATCGTTGTATCAAGTGCAGGGCATAGGAGCATACAAGTATATCAGACTCCGCGTGTTAGACTGTGCTCCAACATAGGCAGAGCCCATCGTTGATTCTAATGTAGAGCACTGAGACAGTGCGGGATCGTGCTGTGACTCACCTCCCTATTGTGTGAAAATCGCCTCAGCTGGTACGGTGAGTTGAATGGGCGCCTCCAAATTAGGTGCCCTGTAAGATATAAGTTAGAACAGGCGGGGCTGAGTTAGCGGTGCAAATGCCTGGATGGAATGCACTCCCTGCCCAAGTGTAGGCAGGCGCATGCTCTTCTCTCCCCACCAGAAACCTCCAACACCCGAGGGGCCGGGCGGGGCACCGGCCGTGCATAGTGACGCACGACACAGATCCCACCAAAGACCCCCAGGCGCCGATGGTCTCCCAGCGGGGGAGAGTGCATAGTGTACCGCATCTGGCTACGGTGTCAAATACATGTACACGATAAAGGACAGCCCCAATTAGCGTCCACAAGAAGCTGCCAAGCCGGCCCCTGAACGTGTGTCCAAGCAGTACTTACATGTCCAAGGGGGAACCGCGCTGGATCACCTACTCTCGCCGCCCGTTCCAGGAACAATGTGTCTGCCTCCGGCCGCAGTACATGTATTGTTTCCTGGTTGCGTGCGCGGGGGGGCGTCTCGTGTTCAGGCTGCGTCCAGGACTGATGCCAGAACTGGGTGTGCACACGTATATGGCCCTCTTCAGCAGCCATCTTGATGTGTGCAATCCGGATGTCACGTAATGGAATTACGGTGAAAAAGAGTCTGGTCTCAACTCATGGAAGTGGGACACTAGCCCCCTGGTAATGTGAATATCTGAAAATAGGTGCGTCCTGCACTTGTGAGGGGTGTTTATTCTCTCCATCCTAAAAATACGTGTACCCCATCAATCAATCTTGTGTACTGTGAGTTTATCATTTATACTGCCCAGAGATGTTGCTGAATTAAAGTTGGTAAATGCGATAGTTGCATTGAAAATCGATGTCATAGAGGCACTAGTAGGAATAATTGACAATGAATGGAAAGAAAGGCTGGCATATACATACGTTCAGCCAGGGCCCATCTGTTCAGGGTTGCCCACGGTATGTCGTCATTTAACCCATTCGTGGATGTTGACAAACGGTGTATCCATCGTTGCTCAATTCTGAAAAGTGCCTGTTGTGTAGTCCTTGGGTGGCATTCTAATACCACTCATTGTAGTGAGTCTGGGTTTTGTCCCTTCTCTTGGTAATGTGTATACATTTTAGTCGTGACCCTCTGGCATCTGATGTTACTTTTGTGCTCCGTGATGTGAATCTTTACTGGTCTCATTGTCATCCCCACATGCATTTAACCACAGGGGCAGGTGATCAAATAAATGCATTTCGGGGTGTTGCAGTTCGTGTGTGTCTTCAATGTCCATGTGACGGAGTCTGATAGGGTAATGGTTTTCACCACTCGGGTCTGGTCGCAGACAGTACAGACACCACAGGGGTAGTGTCCCGTGACAGCGGGGAGACCCCAGAGGGTTCTCTGTGTCTCATTCTGTTTAGGTCGGGGTCTGGTGTGTATGATCACATCCTTCAGATTCTGCGTTCTCTTGAAGGCGAATCTTTTTCAGGGGGAACTCAATCTCGCCAGTGTTGAGGATACCCCAATGTTTTCTGATAATCCCCGTAATGTGTGCGGAATTAGGTGTATACGAAGTCTCACACGTCAGTGATTCTGTGGGTTCTTTGTTGGTCTTTTGCAAGAGTACTTCCCTGGGGTTATTCAGTGCTCTCTTGGCGGAATCCTTGACAAGTTTGGTGGGGTAGCCTCTATGTTTAAGGTTTTGTTCGAGTACCTTAGCCTCTGTTCTGTACTCGTTCATTGAGCTACAATTGCGTCTCAGACATAAATACTGACCAAATGGTAGGTTATCCTGGAGTGCCCTTGGGTGGTGGCTCTGGTACAGTAGCAAACAGTTCCAACGGTTGGCTTCCTGTACAGGGTAGTGCTCAGGCCTGTCTGTGTCAATTGTATATTGAGGTCAAGAAAAGGTATGTTGGTCTCTGAGATAGTGTGCGTGAATTTGAGATGTTGGTTCTGTGTATTCACCCACTCACAGAATGCCTCGCAGGTGGCACGATCACCCCTCCAGAAGATCAGGATGTCGTCAATAAATCTCCTCCATAAGGTGATGTTATTGATGTATGGATTGTTGGTGCCCCTGATGATGTGTTCCTCGAAGGAGGCCATATAGAGGCAAGCCTCACTGGGGGCGAAGGTACTCCCCATTGAAGTTCCCTGTGACTGGTGGAACAACTGTTTTTGGTACTCAAAGAAGTTTTTGGTGAGAACGAGCATGGCACACCCCATGATGAAAGAAATGGGTGTGGGGGAGTTCCAATCCTCCTTCCTTAGCCATGCCTCTACTGCATTCAGGGTCTCTCTTTGGGGGATATTAGTGTACAACGCTTCTACGTCTAAAGTGACTAGAAGGTTGACGTCAGAGGTGTCATCCACCCCTTCTATGATGCATAGTATGTCTGTGGTGTCTCGCACATATGCTGGTGTCCTTGCAACGATCGGCTGTAGAAAATGGTCGCAAAACCGGGACAGTGGTTCCAGGAGTGACCCTATTCCTGACACGATGGGTCTCCTAGGAATAGGGGTGATGCCCTTGTGAATATTGGGGAACGTGTAGAAATAGGGTACCCTGGGGTCCCTGGTGACCAGACAATCGGCCTCTCTTTTGGATATCCATCCATTGGCCTCTGCCTCGACCACCATGCTGGTAATCTCAGTCTTGAGTCAACCCACTTGATACCATTTCCAATGCATGTAAGAAACTGCCAGAACTACATTCAGATCCATTTTTGATACCAAAGGCCAACAAGGTCATAAACAGCACCTTCTACACAATTAATACACTCTGCTACATTTTCCATAACACATTAACAAAACCAACACAAGCTACAATCTATACTCATACTCTCAAAGCTTGATTATGCCAACGGCCAGTACCTCTGTGTCTCACATTTTATCATAAGCAAAATACAACAAATCCAAAATGCTGCTACAAGAGTCTTTCTCTGCCTCCTCCCCAGATAACATATGCATCCAGTCCTGCAAGCACTCCACTGGCTACCAGTAGCTAGAGGAGCAACTTTGAAGGCACTTTCACATAGCCTCTCATGGAAAAGGACCAGTATATCTACAAATTGAATTCAAGCAATTCAAATTAATTAGGACACTGTGCTTCAGGATTGCACCACAAATCTTCATACCGCTTTGCTATAAGAAATCCATAGGAGTCAGCACTTTCTCAGAACAAGCCTCCAAGGTCTCACACTCGCTACCAGACAACATGCAAAGCATCCTGGAGCACTTAAAGCTCAGTAGAGAGGTACAAATGTGTCTGTTTCCAAAATATCTACAGCACCTCATAATCCTGTGATAAATCTGGAAACATAATTGCTTCTTTAAATATGATCTACAGTTAACAGATATGCAACAGTGATGGAGCAGGGTTTTTTCTTTAAAACCAAATACCTGTTTCATTTTCGCATGTTATAGTTAAAAGTACTACTGATTAATTAATAACTACTAAAGATTTGTCAAGTCTTGTCTAATCAACCTTATTAACAGAAGAATTACACGTGGGAATGCTATTGCATGGCTAAATTAATAAATTAACCAAGTTGGTGAGCAAATTAACGAAATAGATGTTGCTTATGTGATGTTATTGTGTTTTGCGCTTATAATTAATATGCATTAATGGCTTTTGATGTCGCAAATGGCTAGATAAATACATACGCATAAGGGTATTAGTAGGGGAATAACACTGTATAATCATTTCTGTGCTGTAATTATGCTTTGTGTTTCATTTTACTTAAGTTGACCAATGTGGCCTACCAAAATATGGCTACCACCCGCTGCCTGCATTCGAGTTGATGGAAATTTTGCAAGGAGGCTTCGTGCTGCCTGTGACCTTGCCTTCCTGACAAACTGAAAAGCCATGATCATGACGACAAATCCAGGAGAGATGCAAAGTGCCCCTAAACATGATATTTGTTGCTAAACAAAATACTGACTTTATGAACTTGTAATGATCCCACGAATGGGATACAATTTATCCAAAAGAGACATCCGTAGAAGTAACGAATTAGTTATGAACCCCTTATTTTCTATTAATTATTTGAGACGATCAATGGTTGTGAAAATGTTCGGATGTATCCCAATGTACCAAGACGACATAATTTCCGCCATTCATCCGTTTTGTACGATATGATTGCAACATTTTGGAATGTAATTTCAGTATAAATATTAGTAGACTAGAGAGGTCTAGTGCCACTTCTTCCCGAACTGATGATCCGAGGTCCTGATGCTGACGGAGAGGACGGTGACTGTACATGACGGGTAGAAACTTTGATTATTTTGCTGAGGACTGGTTCTGACTTAGAAACGACTTTTAGCCAGAATAGGTAAATATGAGAGAAATGAATTTGCATTTAATTGGCTTTTCTTACAATTTTAGATAAACAAATATTCTGTTTGAATTACTGTGTCGGGTGGTTATTTTATTGTCATGTTTATTGAATTTATTTGCATATTGTAAAATGTTTCACCAGATCTATAGCAACTAGTTGATGCCATTGACCTCAGGGTACATGCAGATTGGTTAGGTATCGAAAGGGTTTCCCCTTATACATGGCACGGATAGGGTGGTAGGATGAATGTTGGTGTAATGGGCCCCACCAGCGTGTGATGTGTGTGTGCGCGTGTGTGACTGTGAGATCACTCCGTCCGTGGAAGTAGAGGGGATTCGGAAGCTCCGATCTGCACCAACAGCTCAACCAGCACTTTCTCCTCATGTTGGCAAACACTGAAAACTCTCTATATCCATGTAAGCTATGATTTGATTTAATAGTTTATATAGCGGTCGAATACCAGGGGGCGTCTGGGCGCTGCTTTACACACAGATCTAAACTATTATGCTCCACACTGTAGCCAGATGTTAAAATGCCAGGTTTGTAGTGATTTCCTGAAAGGCAGAAGGTTTGGACATTCTCTAAACTCCAAAGGAAGTGAATTCCGCAGTTTTGCTGTCCCTTCAATGAAGCTTTTTCCGCCCCACTGAGCTCTTTTGATCCTAGGGACAACTAGAAGTTTTGCAATGGACGATCTTAATTATCTCGTTGGGGAGTACCAAATGAAACACTTTCTGAAAAAATCTGGACCATTATTGTGTAAAGCCTAAAAGGCTATACAAAATGATTTAAAGTTGATTCTTTTTCCTGTTGGAAGCCAATTCAACTTGGCTAACACTTAGGAGACTGGTTAGTACTTGGGAAATCCCGATAATCGTCGTGCTGCTGCATTCTGAAGCCTCTGTTATTTCTGTAGTAGTCTTTTTTGGATGTTAAGGAATAGAGCATTCCCATAATCCAATTAAGATAGGGCTAATGCAGTGGCCCATGTCCTTTGAAGGGCAGAATGAATAAAGGGAACATCTTCCTAATCATTTTTAGGATGAAAAATTCTGAGGCTATCAAATGTGTTAATGTGCCCAGATCAATCGTCCACCAATTTTCTGACATGAAGGAGGGGTCAATGTCCAGGAGGAGGATTTCAGTCTTCCCGGAAATAAGTCGAAGACAATTGGTATTCATCCATTCGTTGATTTGGGCCATACAACTATTAAAATGCTCTGCTGTTTCCACTGAATTACTTGAAATAGAGACAATCAACTGGGTGTCATCCGCACAGGACACGACTGAGAATCCAAACGGGTTAATCAATTTTACTAGTGTGATCACATACAGTTTAAAATGGGTAGGACTCAAAGACGAGCTCTGCAGTACCCCACATGGTAACCTAAAATGGTCCGAGGAGAAAGGCCCCATTTTAACCTGTTGCACTCTGTCTGACAGAAAATATGCAAGTAGTGTCAGAGCTGAACCTTTTATTCCAAGCTCAAATAGACGTTTAGTTAAGATGTCATGATTGACAATATCAAAGCCTGCCAACAAATCCAATAAAATCAGGGCAGCCTTACCTCCTCTTATCCAGTATCAATCGCAGCTCTTCCTAAGCTGTCACTAAAGCAGTCTCCGTACTGTGAGCAGCTCAGAATCCGTACTGGGTAGGATCTAAAAGGTTATTGTTATTTATAAAGGAGGTTTGTTATAAATGTAATGCTCTTTCTACTACCTTTGAGGAAAATGGCAGCGTGGCAATGGCTCTGTAACTACGTGGTTCTGCTGGATTGAGATTAGGATTTTAATAAAAGAAAAAATGAAACGCTTTTCCAATCAGCCAGAAAAAGTCCAGTGATTATAATTCTGTTGAGAATGTTCGTAAGTTGAACACTTATAGTTTCTGCCGCTAAATGAATTATCCGTGAGGAACAGGGGTCGGTTGGTGAACCAGACTTGGTTACAGGGAGAAGGATTCCAATGTTTTTGATGACCTTGAGGTAGCATTAATTGCATCCGGTGGTCTGTTGTGGTAGCTATTTATTGTAAAGGTGTTAAGGATGTCTTCAACTTTGCACTGAAAGAATTTTGCCAGAGAGTTACAGAGGTCCAGAATACAGTGATGCTCAGTGGGGTCAAGTAATTTGTATAATCTTTAACTGTGCGGAATAATTCTCTGCATGAGTTTTTAGATTGTAAGATTTTTTATGAGAAATATTTTCTTTTTTCTTCTATAGTTTTTTGTAGTCCGCTATACATTTAATATATTTGTTTTTGGCTAAAAGAACCTTCATTGTCGTTCCTGCTTAGGACAGAGCTGCTTTTGTAATTTAAGTTTTTCTGTATCCCATGGTTCTGAAGGGGCTTTGCGCCGACTAGAATAGGATTTTAGAGGCGCTAATGGTTCTACAGCTGTACTAATCCATGAAGAATAGTCATACACTGCTTGATTAACCTCTGGGTTGATAGGCGTCATGGTGTTAGCAAGAGATACATGGAAGTCAAGAAGATCTATTTTACTCCAAGCCTGGTCAGTTAAAGCTGGGCAAATCTTATTGGGTCTCAATTGTGAGTGCGGGATAGTAACCTTAAACATGACTGCTCTGTGATCTGACCATAATACCGGTAAAGTAGTTAAGACTTCCAAATAGAGGATTGTTAATAAAAATGCCATCAAGTGTATGGACCGTTGCAGAGGATAAAGTAAAAGTATCTCTTATTGTGGAGTAGAGACCATTAGATAAACTGTTGCACTTTAGCACATGGCACTTACGCATATTGCACTTTAACCAAATTTGTATGTTTGCACAATGTATTTCTGATTTGATGTAAAGATTAAACACGATGATATTGAGGGGCGAGGAAAAGTAGATATTTTTCATATGATGGACTGCAGGTTAGTAGATAAACTATTATTAATATAAAATTGTAGTCTTGTAGAAAGCCTCACAGTCTTGCACATTGCACTTTAATAGTTTTATATTTTTTTTAGATCACTTACTTGGCTATTTTAGGCATTTTAGGCATCTCGACATAATTGTTTGTTGAACTCTCGTGGGCCTAATTGCACTGCATATTGCACTTTAGTAGCTCTACACTTACTGTTTCTCTGATTTTAGATTGGTTTGTTAGGATGTGCTTTTCCAGATGTATTCAGGTAACAGAAAGAAATGGTAAAATTGCTTTAAAAATTGTCTTTTTTTCCATCCTGCTCTAATCTGCTCAATAAAAAAAATAAAATAAAAAAAAAAAAGTGTATGGACCGCTGAGTGAGTAGGATTTCTTATCCTTTGTTTTAGCTCAAAGTTGGACATAATATCAGTTAGGGAGGTAATGTCACCATCATCCAGTAAACTCTAGATAGAAGTTAAAGTCTCCTAAAATGGTGATATCTGAGGACTCAATACTGGCTTCAATAAAGGGGCTTATGCTATCTAAAAAGGTAGCACTTGAGCCTTGTGCACAATAAATTAAAAGGCCTTTAAAAAAAGTAGCATTTGTGAAGTTCAATCTGAAACAAGCATTTCTGATTCCTTCGACCTTAACCCCCCTGAAACTGGCAGATAGTCTCTGTAGATAATCGCCACTCTTCCCATCCCCCCCCCTCTTTTTCTTAGCCTCTCTGCTTTAAAAATGGCATTGCGGACTGGTAGTGCTTGAAAGAGCTCCAGTTCGGAAGATATATCCGCCCAGGTCTACACTAACATAAGACAGCTGTTACAGGTCATGTCCATCACCCACTAGTGTGCCAGTCCACAGCAACAAACCACCCATCACCATCTGAATAGGCATGGAATAACTAAAGAGATCTGCTACATACTTCTAGCCATAAGAGGACTCTAATTTAGACTATAGCTGCAGGTTCCAACTAATTACATGCTACGGTTCTTTTTTGTGTTGTATTTCTTTATTAAGAGTTTTAAGATGGTATAGCATGGGTGCAACAGCATCATCGGCACCACATATACAATGGCTGGGGGAAACGGTTTAAGAACAGCTCGTGTAATGTGTGCTTCTCACAGACATTAATCGTAAGGGGAGTGTGGGGTATGGGGAGTGGCTAGGCGAGGGGGAGATGGATGGGTGCCCACATGCAGGTGAGAGTCTATCTGGGTGTGGGGGATGTAGTCCTGCTGTAGTGACAAAGCCATAAGAGGACCGGGAGGCTGTGGTGACGATTGTTGAGTTGGGGCCATAGTGGCCCCAGGGCATTTGGAGTGGTATGCAGGGGGTGTTCGTCAATGGGCGAGTCTTGCGGGCCATGCGTTATCGGTCCGTGGGGTTGGTCATCGATGAAGCTGCCTTGTCGGGGGGACAGGGGGAAGGGGGAGCGCAAGGAGGAGGGAGGTCAGGGCGAGGTTATGGTAGGGCCATGGTCATAGATGAGAGAGTGGGGGACGAGAGGGGAATATAAGTGTAGTGGGGGGTGCTTGTATGGGGGTAAGAGAGACCGTTATGATGTCAGGATAGGTGGATGAGTGTATGGATGGATGAGCGGATGAATGGATGGTTGGACATCCGGGGTGCGGGATGGTTGAAAATGGGAAGTGAGTGGCACAGGGCAGGGTGTATAGGACTAGGCTGTATGAGGTCCATGCAAAAGAAAGAGGGTGAGGGCTGTCTCCATACATGTTGACAGGGGTGCTGGTGGGGGTGCGGACGATGGGGGGAATGGCGCTAGTGCATGGGGCAGGCCTTCCTGCTATACTTCACATGTCGTCGTCTGACGACCTTTGCTGTGGCCGGTACCGGGTCCTCTCTTGTAGAGTTCTCCTCATCGCCATCCTCCGTGCTCAAGAAAGGAACCCATACTTGGCGGAACAGGTCTGATCGATCCTGGAGGGTGTAAATGACCCACTCATGGGAGGCCGTGTGCGTCATGGCCGTTAGCCAGGCCTCTTGCGATGGCGGGGTCGGCGACCACCATTGTTGCAGGATACATATTTTTTGCTGTGGCCAGTGCCCTGTGAAGGAGGCGGGGTTGTGGTTTCAAAAGCTCTGGGGAGTGCTGTAGGTCAAGCAGAAGAATTATGGCGGGGACAAGTGGTAACCGCAGGGGCATAGTGGCACTCAGGACCCAGCCCAAATAGGACCAGAAGGGTTGCACCTATGGGCATTCGCATAGGATATGGGTCCGTGTCGCAGTTTGTATTCAATGTGTGTGAAAATGTTCGGATGTATCCCAATGTACCAAGACGACATAATTTCCGCCATTCATCCGTTTTGTACGATATGATTGCAACATTTTGGAATGTAATTTTAGTATAAATATTAGTAGACTAGAGAGGTCTAGTGCCACTTCTTCCCGAACTGATGATCCTAGGTCCTGATGCTGACGGAGAGGACGGTGACTCTACATGACGGCTAGAAACTTTGATTATTTTGCTGAGGGCCGGTTCTGACTTAGAAACGACTTTTAGCCAGAATAGGTAAATATGAGAGAAATGAATTTGCATTTAATTGGCTTTTCTTACAATTTTAGATAAACAAATATTCTGTTTGAATTACTGTGTCGGGTGGTTATTTCATTGTCATGTTTATTGAATTTATTTGCATATTGTAAAATGTTTCACCAGATCTATAGCAACTAGTTGATGCCATTGACCTCAGGGTACATGCAGATTGGTTAGGTATCGAAAGGGTTTCCCCTTATACATGGCACGGATAGGGTGGTAGGATGAATGTTGGTGTAATGGGCCCCACCAGCGTGTGATGTGTGTGTGCGTGTGTGACTGTGAGATCACTCCGTCCGTGGAAGTAGAGGGGATTCGGAAGCTCCAATCTGCACCAGTTTCTTGGTAGCAGAATGATGGTTAACTATTGTCTTGATTTGGTGAATTTGCGTGTATATAGGCTTGTTGATTATTGATTGATATTTGTACTAACACTGTATGTCGAAGTTGTATTGAGTTTTATGTATTGTGAACGGCTTCTGGGACGTAGGGAGTCGGTGACAATTCCGTAGTAGGGCAGAGGGAGTGCTGCTCTCGGAAAAAGGCGGGATTGTTGGCCCTGTATGTAGACAGGGGAAAACGTGTGACAATCGAAGTTGCGCGTCGCATTGTCTGGGTTCGATGAGGTAGCATCGCCGTGTGTTGCCATTAGAAACTTATTTTCTGTGTGAGAGAAGTGTACATGATAGCGAAGGTTATCTGAAGTTCTGGTCTTAGGTATCAGGGATCCTTATGGCATTCCGTTAACGCTTATCACTAGAAAGGTAATAGGTATTCTCTGAGCTTGTTAGAAGGACAGAGCAGAGTTAAGCGCTGCTTTGTTAACGTGTGATATAATTCTGTAGTAGGACAGACTGTTCGCTGTTCTCGGGAAAGACAGAATTCTGTGTGAATGTACTACATTTTCTGGTGTCAAAGTGCGTGAATGAGAAGGCATTCTGGTTAATTGTGAAACTCTTAGGAGCATTCCAGAGAAAACAGTTAATTGGTGCTTGTTAGAAGGGTAGAGTAGAGGGATGTGCTACTTTATCAACAGAAGTAACGATTCCGTAGTAGGGCAGAGGTAAGCGCTGCTCTCGGGAAAGGCGGAATTCTCGTGGGAAAGGTTTTTTGCTGTTCTGTGGCTAGCGAAGCAGACAATGGAGATGTTTGTACGTTGTAAATAACAGACTCGTAGAAGTTGAAACAAAGTCTACCGAGTAGTTTTGTAAAGGAGGGGTAGACGAGAGAGACAGGAGACAGGAGCAAGAGCTGCTGCAGCGACTGCTGACGTCAGGGAGACCGCGCTGTGATTGTACAGTGGGTTAGAACAGTGGAAGCACGGTGATTGGTGTGCTAGTGTACGCCGCGCTAGGATTGGGAAACATACAGGGCGACGTAGACGCTCCAGGATTGGTGCGTTGGTGTGAGTCGCGCTGGGATTCGTGGACTAAGTCAGTGACGTAGACGCTCCAGGATTGGTGCGTTAGTGTGAGTAGCGCTGCAATTGGACAGGAGATCGTACAGTTGTAGAACAAAAGGGTTGCGGAAAATAAGAAAATATATTACCACGCTGAGGAAAAGAAAAATAAATCCTTGTTTAGTAAGGTTAAGAACTGGTTTGACAAGGATAAGGATATTGTGACTAGGGAAGGACAGTTACTGCCCCCGATAAGAACCCCCGTATCCTTCATGGTTGCGAAGTATGGGTATCATACCTATATTTGGTTAGACAACTGGGTGAAGTATACGAAAGAGGATGGAGTTTTAGCTTTCCCGGAACATGGCTCATTTAATCTGGCCATACTGAGGAACTTACGGGAACGGATGATGTGTCTAGAGCCTCGGCCTAGGCCGACGCAATTTGAGGCATTGACTGAATGGGAAGATGAAATGCATGAGCGATAAAAGCAGAGGGGTGGGGGAAGTTACCGGTATATGTTTGGGAAGAAGTATGTTATGTTATTTTATATTTATAAAGCGCACAGATGCCACAGCCAAGCGGCGTCCCGTGAAACCCATCATGACCGGATGAGAAGGTGGCGTGATGCCAGTATGACTGAGGGATTATATCCTGTAAGAACAGCGGAGGAGTCAGAAGGGAGAAAGTGTACAGAAAAAGAACATAATGTAGAAACAAGGAGAGATGGGGCGAATGAGTCTGATGACGATGTCCTAGAGGACATGCTCTACAAAAGACCACCCCCGTATAGACGAGAACCAGAGGTAGGAACAGCAGTTACCCCAATGAGAGACACCTTGCGGATTATAAAGGCAGAGATGATGACCCCTGAGTTGAAAAGCAGTAGTTCTCTGGTGGAAAGAGAGCGAGAAAGGGAGAGAGAAAGGGAGAGAGAGAGAGAGAGAAAGAGAGAGAGAAAGAGAGAGAGAGAGAGAGAGAGAGAGAGAGAGAGAGAGAGAGAGAGAGAGAGAGAGAGAGAGAGAGAGAGAGAGAGAGAGAGAGAGAGAAGGGAGAATGAAGTTGAAGATGAAGAGACCAGAGAATTAGCAAGAACTACCTTTGAATTGACAGAAAAGATCAGAGAACTGACTAAAAATCTTGAGGCAGTTACAGTGCCTGTGACAATAGGTCCGGTTATGCCGATTTTCGACAAGCAGAGGACTGGTGAAAGTGGTTTGACAGTTCCATATGTGGGCAATAGATTGATTGTTCCTCCAGAGCAGGCAGAAATGAGAACAGGAGAAAATCAGTGGAGAACGGGAGAAAACCAGTGGAGACATACCATATGTGGAGGAGAGTTGAATGTGCAGACTAACTCAGGTTTGAACTCTGGATATATGGAAGGGAACAGGGGATCAATCTTAGAACCACAAAGAGTGGCAGAACAAGGGGGTGCAGAAAAATCCATGGGAATAACTGCTGAAGATTTGAATGATTGGCTGAAGGCTTTGCAGAGGAAAGAAAAAGAATCCCAGGGAATTGATGTAGCTAGACTACGTATGGAAATGGAGGAGCTGATTGTAGGAACAATCCCTGCAGAAACCCTAAAAAATTATCAGGAAGGGGAGATTCTCTTTTTATGTAAAAGCATCACATGGAGAGCGAAGAACATACATGACAGGTTGAAAGGAATAGCCAGTGAAATGGGGATCGACATGGACAAGGTAAAAGCTTTACAAAAGCCTTACAGAGTAGATTTTACAGATAAGGACATTGAGAATCTGAACAATGCAGGCCGAACAGGGCAGATTAAGGAGATGATTGCTTTGCTGAGAAAATGGGGAGATGTGGAGAGATGGAAAGATAGATGGTATAGAAAGCGAGAGGATGCAACAGACAGAACTTACTCAACATTCCCTATGAAAGAAAAAGAGAAAGCAGCGACAGCTTACCCCATGAGGGAGATCCCAGGAGGTGGGTACGTACATGTCCCCTGGACCAGACAGGATATTTTGTCATTTACAAATGATTTCCCTCGACTAAGGGAGAAGCCCGTCGAGTGGTATAGACATGTCAACTGATTTGTGAAGTTGTCAAAGGTGCTGTAGATTGACCTGAATAGTCTGTTTGATATAATTGTACCAGCAGACCTGTGGGCAGAATGTAAAATAGTCATAGATTGGCCCACTAAAGAGTACCCGAGAGATCCAAAGACAGGAGCACCAGATCCAGAGGTCATGAAAAAGTATGAGCAGGTTATGGCCTTCTTGAAAAATAAGGTACCCTCCAAGGAAACAGACTGGGTTAAAATTGATTGAACCCATCAAGAAGTAAAAGAATCAGTCCATGCTTATTATGAAAGGCTAATACTGGCTTTCAAACAGTTCAGTGGAGATGAACATCTGGGTGACAAGGATCTGAGCCATTTTGTATATAGATTTGTGTATGGCTTGCGACCTGAAATCAGTGAAATGATAAGGCAGCATACCGTAGACTGGCAGAGCAAAAAGATTGATGAGATCCTGAGACATGCAACATACTTCAGTGATGAGATTGAGGCAAAGCAAAGGAAACTGAAAGAAAAGGCAATGTGGGCACAGGTGAAAGTTGCAGAAAGACAGGAAGCTCAGTTGGTTGAACAAGCAAATTACCCAGGAAATAAACCCAGGTTTGGTCCAGGAAAAGGGAAAGGAAATATTGAGGAAGCAAAGAAGAAATTCCCTTGCCACAACTGCGGAAAATTAGGGCACTGGAAATCCGAGTGTAAGAATCCACTGTCTACTAATGATGACAATCCATAATTGAATTCAGAGGTGCAGAGTGAGGGGTGTGGTCAGCATCAGCAACAGCAGAAGGCTGTTAAGCAGCAGAATCAGGTGCCAAAACCACCCTTGCTACAGAGAAGAGGATCCCAGAAGTACAGCCAAGAGTCGGGGTTCTACGATGAAGAGCAGGTAAACAAGCCAAAACGCTCAAGCGCTGTATCTCAATATTGGCTGAAAAATGAGGGAAGTGATTCTGAGGGAGACTTCTGACGGTGCCGAAGAGAGGAGGAAGTGTGTGTACTTGGCGCAACTCTAGAAATAGACCAGGCAGGACCTTTTGTAGATGGAAAAATCAATGGTGAAAGTGTAACTTTTCTAGTTGACACAGGAGCTACGAGATCAACTGTCAGGTCAGCTGATATAAAGAATCTTCCTCTCTCGGATGAAGCAATCCAAGTAGTTGGTGTGTCTAACACACAGATTAAAACTCTTCTTACTGAACCAGTAAGGGTTAGCAAGGGAAATTCTCAGACATGCACTGATTTGTCGTATGTGACACTAGTCCTGTGAACTTGCTAGGCAGGGACCTGCTGTGCAAGATGAATTGCACTATTTTCTGTACACCAGATGGAATAACTTTTGAAACACCAGATGAGGATGTCCTATACAGAATGACTATGGATAACAGGGAATGTGAGGCTTTGGGAACATATGCTGTGTTTAATCCAGATGCATTACCCCCAGAATTGAAACAGACAGTGAAAGCAGCAGTTTGGGATTTTACTGGAGAAGATGTGGGCCTGATGAGAAATGTAGATCCAGTGAAAATTACTGTAAAAGAAGGAGTAGTTTACCCAAACATTCCACAAGACAGACTGACACCTGAAATAATTGAATGTATAACACCCATAATCGAGAAAATGATCCAGCAGGGGGTGTTAAGGGAAATATTGAGCAGCCCATGTAATTCGCCAATAATGGGACTGAAGAAACCTAATGGAAAGTTCAGAATAGTACAGGATTTGAGGAAAATTAACAAGATTGTTGTGTCATGCTGTCCCATTGTGCCAAATCCGTCAGTGATTTTGTATCAGATTCCCCATGATGCAGAATGGTATACAGTAATTGATTTGTGTCATGCTTTCTTTTCAATCACATTGCATCATGACAGCCAGCCAATATTTTCATTTAGATTTGGAGAACTAATTTTGGCATGGTGCCGAATTCCACAGGGGTATACAGAGAGCCCCTCTATATTTAATCAATTGCTGAAGAAATCTCTGGAGAGTTTGACAATGCCTGAAAATTCAGTTTTGGTCCAATACATTGATGACCTGCTTGTGGCATCAAAAACACGTGAAGCTTGTGAAGTAGATACTATTGCTTTACTGAATCACTTGGCAGATGGAGGATTAAAAGTATCCCCAGCCAAATTGCAATTCTGCAAGAAAGACGTCCAGTATCTGGGACACAATATTGAGAAAGGTCTGAGGAAGGTGACCATTGACAGAATTAAAATCATCAGGGGAATGAGGGCCCCAATGACACAAAGAGAAGTAAGAATGTTTCTGGGAATGGTTGGTTACTGTCGTCAGTGGTTAAGTAACTTTTCCTTGATTGCCAAGCCATTGATTAAATTGACCAAAAGTGAGGTGAAAGACCCATTGGAATTAAATCCAGAAGAAATGGCTGCATTTAAAGAGTTAAAGAACAGGCTATGTGAAGCTACAGCCCTAGGAATGCCAGATTACGAAAAAGAATTCGAGCTGTACTGTAGTGAGAGAAATGGATGTGCACTTTCAGTGTTAATCCAGAAACATGGACGTTTGAGAAGGCCAATTGCATACTTCTCATCAACACTTGATCCAGTAGCTGTGGGTTTACCAGGTTGCCTGAAAGCAGTAGCTGCTACATGCCGAAGTCTGGAACAAAGTGAGGGAATCATAATGGGATATCCTGTACGGGTATTCGTACCTCATGATGTGGCAATCCTTTTAACAAGGAGCCGGACACAGTTCATGTCTCATAGTCGGCTGACTAAATATGAGAAAGTCATTCTTGGTGCAACAAATGTGAGCCTGGAGAGATGTGTGAATGTGAATCCAGCAACACTGTTGCCTGATGCTGAATGTGTGGGAGTGAGAAATGAGGTTGATCATGACTGCCTGGATGTGCTTGATTACTGTACAAAACCAAGACCTGATATAAGAGATCTGCCACTGCCTGAGAGTGATCATGTGTTGTTTGTGGATGGATCTTGCTTGAGAACGGAAGAAGGAATATTGAGTGCTGCATATGCTGTGTGTACAGTTTCAGGAGTTGTGGAAGCATCACCTTTGAAAGGAGTTAAATCCGCTCAGGTGGCAGAATTGGTGGCACTAACAAAAGCCTGCAAGATTGGAAGAAATGTGAGAGTGACTGTGATGACTGACAGCCAGTATGGCTTCGGAGTTGTCCATGATTTTGGCCAGCTATGGCTACAAAGAGGTTTCCTGACCTCAAGTGGAACTCCCATAAAGAATGCTGAAGTGGTTGGAAAGCTGCTTGAGGCGATACAGCTGCCTAAAGAACTAGCAGTTGTAAAATGTGCTGCTCATGGTCAAGGTGATGATTTTGTCACTGTTGGGAACAAATTCGCTAATGACATAGCACAATACTGTGCAAGGAATAATCATTCCATTAATCGGTGTAAAGAAAGAGAAATGTCTTCTTGTTCCTTAATGTTTACTAATGCGGTGGGAACATGGGAGGAAGTGAAGCAGCTGCAGGATGAGGCAGGAGATGAGGAAATGAAAGATTGGGTGAAAGCAGGTTGTGCACCAAGGGAAAAAGACCATGTGTGGGTCTATAGGGATGGAAGACCAGTCATGCCAAATAGCATGCTATCAACAATGGCAAGGATGTATCATGGCCAAGGACACCTGGGGAGGGATGCTATGATAAGAGCTTTTAAGCAAACCTGGTACAGTCCAAAATTCAGACTGATAGCAGAGAGTCTTGGTCAGAGATGTCTGATATGTCAGCAATTCAATCCTGGAAAGAAAACAGTGGTGAGTCTAGGAACAATAGGCAGAGAGGGAGGACCCTTCATAAGAATGCAGATAGATTTCATTGAAATGCCCCAAGTCAACAGATTGAGGTATGTCCTGGTGGTGGTCTGTTTGTTCTCCAGGTGGGTGGAGGCATATCCAACAAGAAGAAATGATGGGATAATCGTGGCCAAGCTTCTGTTAAGAGAGTTCATCCCAAGGTACGGGTTCCCAGTAACCATTGAATCAGACAGAGGAGGACATTTTTATAATGAAATCATGGGTCTGATCTGTGAAGCATTAAGTGTACAGCAGAAGCTACATTGTGCTTACCGACCAGAGGCTTCTGGTGTGGTTGAACAAATGAATGGTACCATCAAAAACAGAATTGGCAAAATGTGCCTAGCCACAGGAATGAAATGGCCCAATGTCTTGCCTCTAGTCCTGATGACCATTAGGTCTACTCCAGACAGAACAACAGGTTTGAGTCCACATGAAATTATCATGGGACGTGCTATGAGACATGCATTTGTACCAGTCAAGAAGCTGATGACTATAACTGATGACATGATTTTGGATTACTGTAAAGGCCTGGCTGACGCAGTTCATTCTGTGTTTCACCAGGTTGGAGAAGACGCCACCACACTTGAAAAGAAACCAGCCCATGATCTGAGCCCAGGGGACTGGGTAAGGATAAAAGTCCACAGAAGAAGGAATTGCCTGGTTCCAAGGTGGGGAAGGCCAAGACAAGTCATTCTGACCACAACGACTGCTGTGAAGTGTGCTGGAGTGAAAAATTGGATACATGCAAGTCATACACCGAGAGTTCCAAATCCAAGAGACGGCACTGGAAAAGAATACTTTGAAGAATCAGATTCCAGTGATGATGCAGACAGTGAGGCAGTAAGAAGGAAAAAGAATCCTGAAAGGGGGGATAGTGAGTCAAGAGAAATTTTCATTCCACCAGAAGAAGTTCTGAAAAGAACATTGCAAACTGCAGAGGCGAGTTCAGATTCTGAAGAAGTACCTGAGGTTTCAGCTAACAGTGACCAACACAAAAAGAAAGAAAGAAAAGAAAAGAACATTCCAACAGAAGTGACACCAGAATCAAATGAAGAAATTGGACAAGTTCCACCTGAGATAATTATTGAAGAAGAAGGGACAGAAAAAGATAGAGAGGGACAGATTGCGGAAAAACCCCGAGGAGGTGTAGGGGACATCGACAACAAGCTAGGTGAAGGGACAAGTAGACAGCAAGAAGATTGCGTGTCGGAGACCCGAGGAGGGACAGAAGTAGGGAAATCTCAATTGGTGGAAAAAGAGACTGTTGGAGAAAAAGAAGTTGCTGGAGAAGAGAAAACTGTTGATGAACAAGAGGCAACTGAGACAGAATCTGATGAAAGTGAAAGTGAGATACATGGAGGACGAGTTCTGAGAAAGAGAACTTGGATTGGAGAAAGAAACAATAAAGAAGGAAGACAAAAGAGAAATGATAAAGGAGATCTTTGGCCTAACAAGATAAAGAGACTGAGGTATCGACTGACACGAGTTAACTCTTCGAAAGCTGAACAAGTGAACGAAGTGTCAAGTCAAAATCCAACGAAAGAAGAAGAAACAAAGATATCTGAGAGAACTAAAAGAATCAGAAAACCAAACCAGAGGTATAAGTCACCAGAATGACGTTTGTGGCACTGCCTGAACAAGGAGAAGAGGCAGACAGTCAAGGAAGTCCAGAGGAGGCTTTACTGAAAGTGGTTGATGAAGAAGAAGCTGTGGGAATCCTGAGAGTTATCTTGTCCGACATTGGAGAAGAAACGGATGTTCAGGACCTGATACAGTTTGATGATGAGGAAGAAACAGTGAAAAGTGATGAAAATCCAAATTGAATAAATCCAAAGAGATCATTTGGAGAAGAAAAAGAAAGAAGTAATATTAAAACTAGTAGATTGTAATATTCTGTTGGGTACTTGCTGCCCTAAAGTTCGGTAGTGGAGTAGAAGAGGCTAAGTCAAAAGACACGGTCAAATTAACAAGATGGCTAACACTAACAGTAATCAAAGTAGATGTACCTTTCTGAAAAGATGGTGCAAGATGTGCTGCTGCTGTACAGGTTTATTGATGCTGCTTTGGAGCGTGCTTGCTCTACTGATTTCTTTTAGAGGAACTATAGACACTTTAGAAGGACATACTGAGAACAGGACTAATATAGGGAAGAGTTCACAGAAGATAGTTCCGACTGAAACTAGCAATGTACATATACAGAAGGATAGGTCAATTAATGATTTTTCTAGCAATGTGTTTTCAAAATTGTTGTATGAATACGTAAAGACAATGGATGTAAGGGATTGCTACGTTTGTATGCAATTACCTGCCTCTGTTTCGGAAGGAGTGACTTATCATCATCTTCCGGCTACGTATGGAATTTCATGTAGTGTATTGATTAGTATATTTTACCAGTTAGGGAAATTAGATTATAATATGTCAAATGTAGATAATATTCTTGGGCAACTGCCTATGAATAAAGAACTGAATCCTGCAAAAGAAGCTAACACTTTAGGTGAAATTTTTTTAGAAACTAGAGAATTAACCTTAGAATATGATTTTAGAAACAATTTAACTTGCAGTTTGAAAGGAGAGGAGAAACATTTTCTAGACATGGTTGAGAGAAGAAGGTTGAACATGCACAAGAAAGCAGAAGGGCATAAAATGAGTGAAACAGTGTGGGATACTGAGAAAGAAAAAGAATTGAAAAATGGAGTCAGTCCAACTATGGCTATAGATGCACCACAGAAAGGCAAACTATGCATTACCAGGAAGAGATCCCAGTATGATTATTATTTCATAGGGACTAGTGAGTGCCATGATACATACTTTATTGCAACCGGATGGGGATTTAGAGGAGGAGAAGATCCAGTTTTTTCCGGGAGTGTATTATATTTGTGGGAACAAGGCTTATTACAGGTTGCCTGACCATTGGTTTGGTACATGTTATGTTGGCCTGGTCTTTCCAAAGATTTTTCATATGGATAGAGTAGAAAATGCTGAACATACTAATCCATTAACACGCTATAGAAGAGAAACATGGACAGAAATTGTAGGAGATATTTTTGGAGCTTTGATACCAGCAGTGGGAATTTCTTTAAATGCCTTTGGCATTAGGAAGCTGTCAACAGTGGTGGATCGCTTGTCAACAAGAACCGCTGGAGGCTTTCTTTTGGTAAATACTGAAATGGTTGCTTTACGCGCTATGGCGATGCAAAATCGACTTGCCCTTGACATTCTTTTGGCAAAAGAGGGTGGAATGCTGAAAGTTCAACATTGTTGCACTTACATTCCTGACGAAAGCAAAGATCTAAAAGTTTATATCAAAAATAATACTGATTTGCATGAAGAATTAGTACCACTGGAAGCTGAAAGTATCTGGACTAGCATGGCTAATAAGATGATTGCTATTAAGAATTTTGTAGCTAAAATAGGTAGTACCATTTTTGGTAAGATATTATTTCCATTAACATGTGTAATTGTTGCATTATTGATTCTTAGATTAGGGTGTAAGTGTTGTAGATATAGAAGAAATGAAAATTACAAAAGAAAATGTTAAAAAGACAAAAGAAACCAGAAAGAGATCCACAAGAAATAGAATTAGAAGAGCTAAGAGAAAGCATGTATATAGAAACTAAGAAAGAAGATGAGATGGAAACAAGGGTTTGAAAAATGAACAAGAAGATATTTTGAATTTCTTCAAAAGGGGACATTAAATAGATTTTTGGGTTTTTGATTTTTTGTGGTGATAAGATATCACCAAAGGGGGGATTGATGGAGCAGGGTTTTTTCTTTAAAACCAAATACCGGTTTCATTTTCGCATGTTATAATTAAAAGTACTACTGATTAATTAATAACTACTAAAGATTTGTCAAGTCTTGTCTAATCAACCTTATTAACAGAAGAATTACACATGGGAATGCTATTGCATGGCTAAATTAATAAATGAACTAAGTTGGTGAGCAAATTGACGAAATAGATGTTGCTTATGTGATGTTATTGTGTTTTGCGCTTATAATTAATATGCATTAATGGCTTTTGATGTCGCAAATGGCTAGATAAATACATACACATAAGGGTATTAGTAGGGGAATAACACTGTATAATCATTTCCGTGCAGTAATTATGTTTTGTGTTTCATTTTACTTAAGTTGACCAATGTGGCCTACCAAAATATGGCTACCACCCGCAGCCTGCATTCGAGTTGCTGGAAATATTTCAAGGAGGCTTCGCGCTGCCTGTGACCTTGCCCTCCTGACAAACTGAAAAGCCATGATCATGACGACAAATCCAGGAGAGATGCCAAGTGCCCCTGAACATGATATTTGTTGCTAAACAAAATACTGACTTTATGAACTTGTAATGATCCCACGAATGGGATACAATTTATCCAAAAGAGACATCCGTAGAAGTAACAAATTAGTGATGAACCCCTTATTTTCTATTCATTATTTGAGACGATCAATGTATGTGAAAATGTTCGGATGTATCCCAATGTACCAAGACGACATAATTTCCGCCATTCATACGTTTTGTACGATATGATTGCAACATTTTGGAATGTAATTTTAGTATAAATATTAGTAGACTAGAGAGGTCTAGTGCCACTTCTTCCCAAACTGATGATCCGAGGTCCTGATGCTGACGGAGAGGACGGTGACTCTACATGACGGCTAGAAACTTTGATTATTTTGCTGAGGGCCGGTTCTGACTTAGAAACGACTTTTAGCCAGAATAGGTAAATATGAGAGAAATGAATTTGCATTTAATTGGCTTTTCTTACAATTTTAGATAAACAAATATTCTGTTTGAATTACTGTGTCGGGTGGTTATTTTATTGTCATGTTTATTGAATTTATTTGCATATTGTAAAATGTTTCACCAGATCTATAGCAACTAATAGATGCCATTGACCTCAGGGTACATGCAGATTGGTTAGGTATCGAAAGTGTTTCCCCTTATACATGGCACGGATAGGGTGGTAGGATGACTGTTGGTGTAATGGGCCCCACCAGCGTGTGATGTGTGTGTGCGTGTGTGACTGAGATCACTCCGTCCGTGGAAGTAGAGGGGATTCAGGAGCTCCGATCTGCACCAACAGCTCAACCAGCACTTTCTCCTCATGTTGGCAAACACTGAAAACTCTCTATGTCCATGTAAGCTATGATTTGATTTGATTTAATAGTTTATATAGCGGTCGAATACCAGGGGGCGTCTGGGCGCTGCTTTACACACAGATCTAAACTATTATGCTCCACACTGTAGCCAGATGTTAAAAAGCCAGGTTTGTAGTGATTTCCTGAAAGGCAGAAGGTTTGGACATTCTCTAAACTCCAAAGGAAGTGAATTCCGCAATTTTGCTGTCCCTTCAATGAAGCTTTTTCCGCCCCACTGAGCTCTTTTGATCCTAGGGACAACTAGAAGTTTTGCAATGGACGATCTTAATTGTCTCGTTGGGGAGTACCAAATGAAACACTTTCTGAAAAAATCTGGACCATTATTGTGTAAAGCCTAAAAGGCTATACAAAATGATTTAAAGTTGATTCTTTTTCCTGTTGGAAGCCAATTCAACTTGGCTAACGCTTAGGAGACTGGTTAGTACTTGGGAAATCCCGATAATCGTCGTGCTGCTGCATTCTGAAGCCTCTGTTATTTCTGTAGTAGTCTTTTTTGGATGTTAAGGAATAGAGCATTCCCGTAATCCAATTAAGACAGGGCTAATGCAGTGACCCATGTCCTTTGAAGGGCAGAATGAATAAAGGGCACATCTTCCTAATCATTTTTAGGATGGAAAATTCTGAGGCTATCAAATGTGTTAATGTGATCTTTAAAGGTCTTCACCGGAAGAGGCAGAGTGCCCAGATTAATCGTCCACCAATTTTCTGACATGAAGGAGGGGTCAATGTCCAGGAGGAGGACTTCAGTCTTCCCGGAAATAAGTCGAAGATAATTGGTATTCATCCATTCGTTGATTTGGGCCATACAACTATTAAAATGCTCTGCTGTTTCCACTGAATTACTTGAAATAGAGACAATCAACTGGGTGTCATCCGCACAGGACACGACTGAGAATCCAAACGGGTTAATCAGTTTTACTAGTGTGATC
Source organism: Triturus cristatus (assembly GCF_964204655.1). Classification (NCBI taxonomy): domain Eukaryota; kingdom Metazoa; phylum Chordata; class Amphibia; order Caudata; family Salamandridae; genus Triturus; species Triturus cristatus. The sequence continues at coordinate 528,751,274 of NC_140586.1, read as the reverse complement.
ACATACAGTTTAAAATGGGTAGGACTCAAAGACGAGCTCTGCAGTACCCCACATGGTAACCTAAAATGGTCCGAGGAGAAAGGCCCCATTTTAACCTGTTGCACTCTGTCTGACAGAAAATATGCAAGTAGTGTCAGAGCTGTACCTTTTATTCCAAGCTCAAATAGACGTTTAGTTAAGATGTCATGATTGACAATATCAAAGCCTGCCAACAAATCCAATAAAATCAGGGCAGCCTTACCTCCTCTTATCCAGTATCAATCGCAGCTCTTCCTAAGCTGTCACTAAAGCAGTCTCCGTACTGTGAGCAGCTCAGAATCCGTACTGGGTAGGATCTAAAAGGTTGTTGTTATTTATAGAGGAGGTTTGTTATAAATGTAATGCTCTTTCTACTACCTTTGAGGAAAATGGCAGCGTGGCAATGGCTCTGTAACTACGTGGTTCTGCTGGATTGAGATTAGGATTTTAATAAAAGAAAAAATGAAACGCTTTTCCAATCAGCCAGAAAAAGTCCAGTGATTATAATTCTGTTGAGAATGTTCGTAAGTTGAACACTTATAGTTTCTGCCGCTAAATGAATTATCCGTGAGGAACAGGGGTCGGTTGGTGAACCAGACTTGGTTACAGGGAGAAGGATTCCAATGTTTTTGATGACCTTGAGGTAGCATTAATTGCATCCGGTGGTCTGTTGTGGTAGCTATTTATTGTAAAGGTGTTAAGGATGTCTTCAACTTTGCACTGAAAGAATTTTGCCAGAGAGTTACAGAGGTCCAGAATACAGTGATGCTCAGTGGAGTCAAGTAATTTGTATAATCTTTAACTGTGCGGAATAATTCTCTGCATGAGTTTTTAGATTGTAAGATTTTTTATATGAGAAATATTTTCTTTTTTCTTCTATAGTTTTTTGTAGTCCGCTATACATTTAATATATTTGTTTTTGGCTAAAATAACCTTCATTGTCGTTCCTTCTTAGGACAGAGCTGCTTTTGTAATTTAAGTTTTTCTGTATACCATGGTTCTGAAGGGGCTTTGCGCCGACTAGAATAGGATTTTAGAGGCGCTAATGGTTCTACAGCTGTACTAATCCATGAAGAATATTCATACACTGCTTGATTAACCTCTGGGTTGATAGGCGTCATGGTGTTAGCAAGAGATACATGGAAGTCAAGAAGATCTATTTTACTCCAAGCCTGGTCAGTTAAAGCTGGGCAAATCTTATTGGGTCTCAATTGTGAGTGCGGGATAGTAACCTTAAACATGACTGCTCTGTGATCTGACCATAATACCGGTAAAGTAGTTAAGACTTCCAAATAGAGGATTGTTAATAAAAATGCCATCAAGTGTATGGACCGCTGAGTGAGTAGGATTTCTTATCCTTTGTTTTAGCTCAAAGTTGGACATAATATCAGTTAGGGAGGTAATGTCACCATCATCCAGTAAACTCTAGATAGAAGTTAAAGTCTCCTAAAATGGTGATATCTGAGGACTCAATACTGGCTTCAATAAAGGGGCTTATGCTATCTAAAAAGGTAGCTCTTGAGCCTTGTGCACAATAAATTAAAAGGCCTTTAAAAAAAGTAGCATTTGTGAAGTTCAATCTGAAACAAGCATTTCTGATTCCATCGACCTTAACCCCCCTGAAACTGGCAGATAGTCTCTGTAGATAATCGCCACTCTTCCCACCACCCCCTCTTTTTCTTAGCCTCTCTGCTTTAAAAATGGCATTGCGGACTGGTAGTGCTTGAAAGAGCTCCAGTTCGGAAGATATATCCGCCCAGGTCTACACTAACATAAGACAGCTGTTACAGGTCATGTCCATCACCCACTAGTGTGCCAGTCCACAGCAACAAACCACCCATCACCATCTGAATAGGCATGGAATAACTAAAGAGATCTGCTACATACTTCTAGCCATAAGAGGACTCTAATTTAGACTATAGCTGCAGGTTCCAACTAATTACATGCTACGGTTCTTTTTTGTGTTGTATTTCTTTATTAAGAGTTTTAAGATGGTATAGCATGGGTGCAACAGCATCATCGGCACCACATATACAATGGCTGGGGGAAACGGTTTAAGAACAGCTCGTGTAATGTGTGCTTCTCACAGACATTAATCGTAAGGGGTGTGTGGGGTATGGGGAGTGGCTAGCGAGGGGGAGATGGATGGGTGCCCACATGCAGGTGAGAGTCTATGCGGGTGTGGGGGATGTACTCCTGCTGTAGTGACAAAGCCATAAGAGGACCGGGAGGCTGTGGTGACGATTGTTGAGTTGGGGCCATAGTGGCCCCAGGGCATTTGGAGTGGTATGCAGGGGGTGTTCGTCAATGGGTGAGTCTTGCGGGCCATGCGTTATCGGTCCGTGGGGTTGGTCATCGATGAAGCTGCCTTGTCAGGGGGGACAGGGGGAAGGGGGAGCGCAAGGAGGAGGGGGGTCAGGGCGAGGTTATGGTAGGGCCATGGTCATAGATGAGAGAGTGGGGGAAGGGAGGGGAATATAAGTGTAGTGAGGGGTGCTTGTATGGGGGTAAGAGAGACCGTTATGATGTCAGGATAGGTGGATGAGTGTATGGATGGATGAGCGGATGAATGGATGGTTGGTCATCCGGGGTGCGGGATGGTTGAAAATGGGAAGTGAGTGGCACAGGGCAGGCTGTATAGGACTAGGCTGTATGAGGTCCATGCTAAAGAAAGAGGGTGAGGGCTGTCTCCATACATGTTGACAGGGGTGCTGGTGAGGGTGCGGACGATGGGGGGGAATGGCGCTAGTGCATGGGGCAGGCCTTCCTGCTATACTTCACATGTCGTCGTCTGACGACCTTTGCTGTGGCCGGTACCGGGTCCTCTCTTGTAGAGTTCTCCTCATCGCCATCCTCCGTGCTCAAGAAAGGTACCCTTACTTGGCGGAACAGGTCTGATTGATCCTGGAGGGTGTAAATGACCCACTCATGGGAGGCCGTGTGCGTCATGGCCGTTAGCCAGGCCTCTTGCGATGGCGGGGTCGGCGACCACCATTGTTGCAGGATACATATTTTTTGCTGTGGCCAGTGCCGTGTGAAGGAGGCGGGGTTGTGGTTTCGAAAGCTCTGGGGAGTGCTGTAAGTCAAGCAGAAGAATTATGGCAGGGACAAGTGGTAACTGCAGGGGCATAGTGGCACTCAGGACCCAGCCCACATAGGACCAGAAGGGTTGCACCTATGGGCATTCGCATAGGATATGGGTCCGTGTCGCAGTTTGTATTCAATGTGTGTGAAAATGTTCGGATGTATCCCAATGTACCAAGACGACATAATTTCCGCCATTCATCCTTTTTGTACGATATGATTGCAACATTTTGGAATGTAATTTTAGTATAAATATTAGTAGACTAGAGAGGTCTAGTGCCACTTCTTCCCGAACTGATGATCCTAGGTCCTGATGCTGACGGAGAGGACGGTGACTCTACATGACGGCTAGAAACTTTGATTACTTTGCTGAGGGCCGGTTCTGACTTACAAACGACTTTTAGCCAGAATAGGTAAATATGAGAGAAATGAATTTGCATTTAATTGGCTTTTCTTACAATTTTAGATAAACAAATATTCTGTTTGAATTACTGTGTCGGGTGGTTATTTTATTGTCATGTTTATTGAATTTATTTGCATATTGTAAAATGTTTCACCAGATCTATAGCAACTAGTTGATGCCATTGACCTCAGGGTACATGCAGATTGGTTAGGTATCGAAAGTGTTTCCCCTTATACATGGCACGGATAGGGTGGTAGGATGAATGTTGGTGTAATGGGCCCCACCAGCGTGTGATGTGTGTGTGCGTGTGTGACTGTGAGATCACTCCGTCCGTGGAAGTAGAGGGGATTCGGAAGCTCCGATCTGCACCAGTTTCTTGGTAGCAGAATGATGGTTAACTATTGTCTTGATTTGGTGAATTTGCGTGTATATAGGCTTGTTGATTATTGATTGATATTTGTACTAACACTGTATGTTGAAGTTGTATTGAGTTTTATGTATTGTGAACGGCTTCTGGGACGTAGGGAGTCGGTGACAATTCCGTAGTAGGGCAGAGGGAGTGCTGCTCTCGGAAAAAGGCGGGATTGTTGGCCCTGTATGTAGACAGGGGAAAACGTGTGACAATCGAAGTTGCGCGTTGCATTGTCTGGGTTCGATGCGGTAGCATCGCCGTGTGTTGCCATTAGAAACGTATTTTCTGTGTGAGAGAAGTGTACATGATAGCGAAGGTTATCTGTGAAGTTCTGGTCTTAGGTATCAGGGATCCTTATGGCATTCCGTTAACGCTTATCACTAGAAAGGTAATAGGTATTCTCTGAGCTTGTTAGAAGGACAGAGCAGAGGTAAGCGCTGCTTTGTTAACGTGTGATATAATTCTGTAGTAGGACAGACTGTTCGCTGTTCTCGGGAAAGACAGAATTCTGTGTGAATGTACTACATTTTCTGGTGTGAAAGTGCGTGAATGAGAAGGCATTCTGGTTAATTGTGAAACTCTTAGGAGCATTCCGGAGAACACAGTTAATTGTGCTTGTTAGAAGGGTAGAGTAGAGGGATGTGCTACTTTATCAACAGAAGTAACGATTCCGTAGTAAGGCAGAGGTAAGCGCTGCTCTCGGGAAAGGCGGAATTCTCGTGGGAAAGGTTTTTTGCTGTTCTGTGGCTAGCGAAGCAGACAATGGAGATGTTTGTACGTTGTAACTAACAGACTCGTAGAAGTTGAAACAAAGTCTACCGAGTAGTTTTGTAAAGGAGGGGTAGACGAGAGAGACAGGAGACAGGAGCAAGAGCTGCTGCAGCGACTGCTGACGTCAGGGAGACCGCGCTGTGATTGTACAGTGGGTTAGAACAGTGGAAGCACGGTGATTGGTGTGCTAGTGTACGCCGCGCTAGGATTGGGAAACATACAGGGTGACGTAGACGCTCCAGGATTGGTGCGTTGGTGTGAGTCGCGCTGGGATTCGTGGACTAAGTCAGTGACGTAGACGCTCCAGGATTGGTGCGTTAGTGTGAGTAGCGCTGCAATTGGACAGGAGATCGTACAGTTGTAGAACAAAAGGGTTGCGGAAAATAAGAAAATATATTACCACGCTGAGGAAAATAAAAATAAATCCTTGTTTAGTAAGGTTAAGAACTGGTTTGACAAGGATAAGGATATTGTGACTAGGGAAGGACAGTTACTGCCCCCGATAAGAACCCCCGTATCCTTCATGGTTGCGAAGTATGGGTATCATACCTATATTTGGTTAGACAACTGGGTGAAGTATACGAAAGAGGATGGAGTTTTAGCTTTCCCGGAACATGGCTCATTTAATCTGGCCATACTGAGGAACTTACGGGAACGGATGATGTGTCTAGAGCCTCGGCCTAGGCCGACACAATTTGAGGCATTGACTGAATGGGAAGATGAAATGCATGAGCGATAAAAGCAGAGGGGTGGGGGAAGTTACCGGTATATGTTTGGGCAGAAGTATGTTATGTTATTTTATATTTATAAAGCGCACAGATGCCACAGCCAAGCGGCGTCCCGTGAAACCCATCATGACCGGATGAGAAGGTGGCGTGATGCCAGTATGACTGAGGGATTATATCCTGTAAGAACAGCGGAGGAGTCAGAAGGGAGAAAGTGTACAGAAAAAGAACATAATGTAGAAACAAGGAGAGATGGGGCGAATGAGTCTGATGACGATGTCCTAGAGGACATGCTCTACAAAAGACCACCCCCGTATAGACGAGAACCAGAGGTAGGAACAGCAGTTACCCCAATGAGAGACACCTTGCGGATTATAAAGACAGAGATGATGACCCCTGAGTTGAAAAGCAGTAGTTCTCTGGTGGAAAGAGAGCGAGAAAGGGAGAGAGAGAGAGAGAAAGAGAGAGAGAGAGAGAGAAAGAGAGAGAGAGAAAGAGAGAGAGAGAAAGAGAGAGAGAGAGAAAGAGAAAGAGAGAGAGAAAGAGAAAGGGAGAATGAAGTTGAGGATGAAAAGACCAGAGAATTAGCAAGAACTACCTTTGAATTGACAGAAAAGATCAGAGAACTGACTAAAAATCTTGAGGCAGTTACAGTGCCTGTGACAATAGGTCCGGTTATGCCGATGTTCGACAACCAGAGGACTGGTGAAAGTGGTTTGACAGTTCCATATGTGGGCAATAGATTGATTGTTCCTCCAGAGCAGGCAGAAATGAGAACAGGAGAAAATCAGTGGAGAACGGGAGAAAACCAGTGGAGACATACCATATGTGGAGGAGAGTTGAATGTGCAGACTAACTCAGGTTTGAACTCTGGATGTATGGAAGGGAACAGGGGATCAATCTTAGAACCACAAAGAGTGGCAGAACAAGGGGGTGCAGAAAAATCCATGGGAATAACTGCTGAAGATTTGAATGATTGGCTGAAGGCTTTGCAGAGGAAAGAAAAAGAATCCCAGGGAATTGATGTAGCTAGACTACGTATGGAAATGGAGGAGCTGATTGTAGGAACAATCCCTGCAGAAACACTAAAAAATTATCAGGAAGGGGAGATTCTCTTTTTATGTAAAAGCATCACATGGAGAGCGAAGAACATACATGACAGGTTGAAAGGAATAGCCAGTGAAATGGGGATCGACATGGACAAGGTAAAAGCTTTACAAAAGCCTTACAGAGTGGATTTTACAGATAAGGACATTGAGAAGCTGAACAATGCAGGTCGAACAGGGCAGATTAAGGAGATGATTGCTTTGCTGAGAAAATGGGGAGATGTGGAGAGATGGAAAGATAGATGGTATAGAAAGCGAGAGGATGCAACAGACAGAACTTACTCAACATTCCCTATGAAAGAAAAAGAGAAAGCAGCGACAGCTTACCCCATGAGGGAGATCCCAGGAGGTGGGTACGCACATGTCCCCTGGACCAGACAGGATATTTTGTCATTTACAAAGGATTTCCCTCAACTAAGGGAGAAGCCCGTCGAGTGGTATAGACAGGTCGACAGATTTGTGAAGTTGTCAAAGGTGCTGTGGATTGACCTGAATAGTCTGTTTGATATAATTGTACCAGCAGACCTGTGGGCAGAATGTAAAATAGTCATAGATTGGCCCACTAAAGAGTCCCCGAGAGATCCAAAGACAGGAGCACCAGATCCAGAGGTCATGAAAAAGTATGAGCAGGTTATGGCCTTCTTGAAAAATAAGGTACCCCCCAAGGAAACAGACTGGGTTAAAATTGATCGAACCCATCAAGAAGTAAAAGAATCAGTCCATGCTTATTATGAAAGGCTAATACTGGCTTTCTAACAGTTCAGTGGAGACGAACATCTGGGTGACAAGGATCTGAGCCATTTTGTATATAGATTTTTGTATGGCTTGCGACCTGAAATCAGTGAAATGATAAGGCAGCATACCGTAGACTGGCAGAGCAAAAAGATTGATGAGATCCTGAGACATGCAAAATACTTCAGTGATGAGATTGAGGCAAAGCAAAGGAAACTGAAAGAAAAGGCAATGTGGGCACAGGTGAAAGTTGCAGAAAGACAGGAAGCTCAGTTGGTTGAACAAGCAAATAACCCAGGAAATAAACCCAGGTTTGGTCCAGGAAAAGGGAAAGGAAATATTGAGGAAGCAAAGAAGAAATTCCCTTGCCACAACTGCGGTAAATTAGGGCACTGGAAATCCGAGTGTAAGAATCCACCGTCTACTAATGATGACAATCCATCATTGAATTCACAGGTGCAGAGTGAGGGGTGTGGTCAGCATCAGCAACAGCAGAAGGCTGTTAAGCAGCAGAATCAGGTGCCAAAACCACCCTTGCCACAGAGAAGAGGATCCCAGAAGTACAGCCAAGAGTCGGGGTTCTACGATGAAGAGCAGGTAAACAAGCCAAAATGCGCAAGCGCTGTATCTCAATATTGGCTGAAAAATGAGGGAAGTGATTCTGAGGGAGACTTCTGACGGTGCCGAAGAGAGGAGGAAGAGTGCGTACTTGGCGCAACTCTAGAAATAGACCAGGCAGGACCTTTTGTAGATGGAAAAATCAATGGTGAAAGTGTAACTTTTCTAGTTGACACAGGAGCTACGAGATCAACTGTCAGGTCAGCTGATATAAAGAATTTTCCTCTCTCGGATGAAGCAATCCAAGTAGTTGGTGTGTCTAACACACAGATTAAAACTCTTCTTACTGAACCAGTAAGGGTTAGAATAGTGAAATTCTCAGACATGCACTGATTTGTGGTGTGTGACACTAGTCCTGTGAACTTGCTAGGCAGGGACCTGCTGTGCAAGATGAATTGCACTATTTTCTGTACACCAGATGGAATAACTTTTGAAACACCAGATGAGGATGTCCTATACAGAATGACTATGGATAACAGGGAATGTGAGGCTTTGGGAACATATGCTGTGTTTAATCCAGATGCATTACCCCCAGAATTGAAACAGACAGTGAAAGCAGCAGTTTGGGATTTTACTGGAGAAGATGTGGGCCTGATGGGAAATGTAGATCCAGTGAAAATTACTGTAAAAGGAGTAGTTTACCCAAACATTCCACAATACAGACTGACACCTGAAATAATTGAAGGTATAACACCCATAATCGAGAAAATGATCCAGCAGGGGGTGTTAAGGGAAATATTGAGCAGCCCATGTAATTCGCCAATAATGGGACTGAAGAAACCTAATGGAAAGTTCAGAATAGTACAGGATTTGAGGAAAATTAACAAGATTGTTGTGTCATGCTGTCCCATTGTGCCAAATCCGTCAGTGATTTTGTATCAGATTCCCCATGATTTAATTTAATTTAATTGTGGGTTTATATAGCGCTAGAATCGACTCCCGGAGGAGTATCTCCGCGCTTCGACCGCTGGGGAACCCGTCCTGGCTCACCCTGAGAGATGGTCCCTAATGGGTATCACTAAGGTGCGACCAAGCATCCCCGATGGTCTGGGGGGGCCGTTGTGAAGATGAGGCAAGCTAATGCCCAGAGTTGCCGAGTGTGGTCCCTGACTGGAGTAGGCACCGAGGCGAAAATTATCGAGCCCGCTGACCCTGGTCCACGACCCTGCCGCGTCGGGAATCGAACCCTGGTCCCGGGCCGTCCTCTGCTTACGGGTCTGCCGCCTCTAACCAGTGAGCCACACCTCTCCATCATTCTCCATGATGCATAATGGTATACAGTAATTGATTTGTGTCATGCTTTCTTTTCAATCACATTGCATCATGACAGCCAGCCAATATTTTCATTTAGATTTGGAGAACGAATTTTGGCATGGTGCCGAATTCCACAGGGGTGTACAGAGAGCCCCTCTATATTTAATCAATTGCTGAAGAAATCTCTGGAGAGTTTGACAATGCCTGAAAATTCAGTTTTGGTCCAATACATTGATGACCTGCTTGTGGCATCAAAAACACGTGAAGCTTGTGAAGTAGATACTATTGCTTTACTGAATCACTTGGCAGATTGAGGATTAAAAGTATCCCCAGCCAAATTGCACTTCTGCAAGAAAGAGGTCCAGTATCTGGGACATAATATTGAGAAAGGCCTGAGGAAGGTGACCATTGACAGAATTAAAATCATCAGGGGAATGAGGGCCCCAATGACACAAATAGAAGTAAGAATGTTTCTGGGAATGGTTGGTTACTGTCGTCAGTGGATAAGTAACTTTTCCTTGATTGCCAAGCCATTGATTAAATTGACCAAAAGTGAGGTGAAAGACCCATTGGAATTAAATCCAGAAGAAATGGCTGCATTTAAAGAGTTAAAGAACAGGCTATGTGAAGCTACTGCCCTAGGAATGCCAGATTACGAAAAAGAATTCGAGCTGTACTGTAGTGAGAGAAATGGATGTGCACTTTCAGTGCTAATCCAGAAACATGGACGTTTGAGAAGGCCAATTGCATACTTCTCATCAACACTTGATCCAGTAGCTGTGGGTTTACCAGGTTGCCTGAAAGCAGTAGCTGCTACATGCCGAAGTCTGGAACAAAGTGAGGGAATTATAATGGGATATCCTGTACGGGTATTCGTACCTCATGATGTGGCAATCCTTTTAACAAGGAGCCGGACACAGTTCATGTCTCATAGTCGGCTGACTAAATATGAGAAAGTCATTCTTGGTGCAACAAATGTGAGCCTGGAGAGATGTGTGAATGTGAATCCAGCAACACTGTTGCCTGATGCTGAATGTGTGGGAGTGAGAAATGAGGTTGATCATGACTGCCTGGATGTGCTTGATTACTGTACAAAACCAAGACCTGATATAAGAGATCTGCCACTGCCTGAGAGTGATCATGTGTTGTTTGTGGATGGATCTTGCTTGAGAACGGAAGAAGGAATATTGAGTGCTGCATATGCTGTGTGTACAGTTTCAGGAGTTGTGGAAGCATCACCTTTGAAAGGAGTTAAATCCGCTCAGGTGGCAGAATTGGTGGCACTAACAAAAGCCTGCAAGATTGGAAGAAATGTGAGAGTGACTGTGATGACTGACAGCCAGTATGGCTTCGGAGTTGTCCATGATTTTGGCCAGCTATGGCTACAAAGAGGTTTCCTGACCTCAAGTGGAACTCCCATAAAGAATGCTGAAGTGGTTGGAAAGCTGCTTGAGGCGATACAGCTGCCTAAAGAACTAGCAGTTGTAAAATGTGCTGCTCATGGTCAAGGTGATGATTTTGTCACTGTTGGGAACAAATTCGCTAATGACATAGCACAATACTGTGCAAGGAATAATCATTCCATTAATCGGTGTAAAGAAAGAGAAATGTCTTCTTGTTCCTTAATGTTTACTAATGCGGTGGGAACATGGGAGGAAGTGAAGCAGCTGCAGGATGAGGCAGGAGATGAGGAAATGAAAGATTGGGTGAAAGCAGGTTGTGCACCAAGGGAAAAAGACCATGTGTGGGTCTATAGGGATGGAAGACCAGTCATGCCAAATAGCATGCTATCAACAATGGCAAGGATGTATCATGGCCAAGGACACCTGGGGAGGGATGCTATGATAAGGGCCTTTAAGCAGACCTGGTAAATTCCAAAATTCAGACTGATAGCAGAGAGTCTTTGTCAGAGATGTCTGATATGTCAGCAATTCAATCCTGGAAAGAAAACAGTGGCGAGTCTAGGAACAATAAGCAGAGAGGGAGGACCCTTCACAAGAATGCAGATAGATTTCATTGAAATGCCCCAAGTCAACAGATTGAGGTATGTCCTGGTGGTGGTCTGTTTGTTCTCCAGGTGGGTGGAGGCATATCCAACAAGAAGAAATGATGGGATAACAGTGGCCAAGCTACTGTTAAGAGAGTTCATCCCAAGGTACGGGTTCCCAGTAACCATTGAATCAGACAGAGGAGGACATTTTTATAATGAAATCATGGGTCTGATCTGTGAAGCATTAAGTGTACAGCAGAAGCTACATTGTGCTTACCGACCAGAGGCTTCTGGTGTGGTTGAACAAATGAATGGTACCATCAAAAACAGAATTGGCAAAATGTGCCTAGCCACAGGAACGAAATGGCCCGATGTCTTGCCTCTAGTCCTGATGACCATTAGGTCTACTCCAGACAGAACAACAGGTTTGAGTCCACATGAAATTATCATGGGACGTGCTACGAGACATGCATTTGTACCAGTCAACAAGCTGATGACTATGACTGATGATATGATTTTGGATTACTGTAAAGGCCTGGCTGACGCAGTTCATTCTGTGTTTCACCAGGTTGGAGAAGACGCCACCACACTTGAAAAGAAACCAGCCTATGATCTGAGCCCAGGGGACTGGGTAAGGATAAAAGTCCACAGAAGAAGGAATTGCCTGGTTCCAAGGTGGGGAAGGCCAAGACAAGTCATTCTGACCACAACGACTGCTGTGAAGTGTGCTGGAGTGAAAAATTGGATACATGCAAGTCATACACTGAGAGGTCCAAATCCAAAAGACGGCACTGGAAAAGAATACTTTGAAGAATCAGATTCCAGTGATGATGCAGACAGTGAGGCAGTAAGAAGGAAAAAGAATCCTGAAAGGGGGGATAGTGAGTCAAGAGAAATTTTCATCCCACCAGAAGAAGTTCTGAAAAGAACATTGCAAACTGCAGAGGCGAGTTCAGATTCTGAAGAAGTACCTGAGGTTTCAGCTAACAGTGACCAACACAAAAAGAAAGAAAGAAAAGAAAAGAACATGACACCAGAATCAAATGAGGAAATTGGACAAGTTCCACCTGAGATAATTATTGAAGAAGAAGGGACAGAAAAAGATAGAGCGGGACAGATTGCGGAAAAACCCAGAGGAGGTGTAGGGAACATCGACAACAAGCTAGGTGAAGGGACAAGTAGACAGCAAGAAGATTGCGTGTCGGAGACCCGAGGAGGGACAGAAGTAGGGAAATCTCAATTGGTGGAAAAAGAGACTGTTGGAGAAAAAGAAGTTGCTGGAGAAGAGAAAACTTTTGATGAACAAGAGGCAACTGAGACAGAATCTGATGAAAGTGAAAGTGAGATACATGGAGGACGAGTTCTGAGAAAGAGAACTTGGATTGGAGAAAGAAACAATAAAGAAGGAAGACAAAATAGAAATGTTAAAGGAGATCTTTGGCCTAACAAGATAAAGAGACTGAGGTATCGACTGACACGAGTTAACTCTTCGAAAGCTGAACAAGTGAACGAAGTGTCAAGTCAAAATCCAACGAAAGAAGAAGAAACAAAGATATCTGAGAGAACTAAAAGAATCAGAAAACCAAACCAGAGGTACAAGTCACCAGAATGGACGTATGTGGCACTTCCTGAACAAGGAGAAGAGGCAGACAGTCAAGGAAGTCCAGAGGAGGCTTTACTGAAAGTGGTTGATGAAGAAGAAGCTGTGGGAATCCTGAGAGTTATCTTGTCTGACATTGGAGAAGAAACGGATGTTCAGGACCTGATACAGTTTGATGATGAGGAAGAAACAGTGAAAAGTGATGAAAATCCAAATTGAATAAATCCAAAGAGATCATTTGGAGAAGAAAAAGAAAGAAGTAATATTAAAACTAGTAGATTGTAATATTCTGTTGGGTACTTGCTGCCCTAAAGTTCGGTAGTGGAGTAGAAGAGGCTAAGTCAAAAGACAAGGTCAAATTAACAAGATGGCTAACACTAACAATAATCAAAGTAGATGTACCTTTCTGAAAAGATGGTGCAAGATGTGCTGCTGCAGTACAGGTTTATTGATGCTGCTTTGGAGCGTGCTTGCTCTACTGATTTCTTTTAGAGGAACTATAGACACTTTAGAAGGACATACTGAGAACAGGACTAATATAGGGAAGAGTTCACAGAAGATAGTTCCAACTGAAACTAGCAATGTACATATACAGAAGGATAGGTCAATTAATGATTTTTCTAGCAATGTGTTTTCAAAATTGTTGTATGAATAAGTAAAGACAATGGATGTAAGGGATTGCTACGTTTGCATGCAATTACCTGCCTCTGTTTCGGAAGGAGTGACTTATCATCATCTTCCGGCTACGTATGGAATTTCATGTAGTGTATTGATTAGTATATTTTACCAGTTAGGGAAATTAGATTATAATATGTCAAATGTAGATAATATTCTTGGGCAACTGCCTATGAATAAAGAACTGAATCCTGCAAAAGAAGCTAACACTTTAGGTGAGATTTTTTTAGAAACTAGAGAATTAACCTTAGAATATGTTTTTAGAAACAATTTAACTTGCAGTTTGAAAGGAGAGGAGAAACATTTTCTAGACATGGTTGAGAGAAGAAGGTTGAACATGCACAAGAAAGCAGAAGGGCATAAAATGAGTGAAACAGTGTGGGATATTGAGAAAGAAAAAGAATTGAAAAATGGAGTCAGCCCAACTATGGCTATAGATGCACCACAGAAAGGCAAATTATGCATTACCAGGAAGAGATCCCAGTATGATTATTATTTCATAGGGACTAGTGAGTGCCATGATACATACCTTATTGCAACCGGATGGGGATTTAGAGGAGGAGAAGATCCAGTTTTTCCGGGAGTGTGTTAGGTTTGTGGGAACAAGGCTTATTACAGGTTGCCTGACCATTGGTTTGGTACAGGTTATGTTGGCCTGGTCTTTCCAAAGATTTTTCATATGGATAGAGTAGAAAATGCTGAACAAACTAATCCATTAACACGCTATAGAAGAGAAACATGGGCAGAAATTGTAGGAGATATTTTTGGAGCTTTGATACCAGCAGTGGGAATTTCTTTAAATGCCTTTGGCATTCGGAAGCTGTCAACAGTGGTGGATCGCTTGTCAACAAGCACCGCTGGAGGCTTTCTTTTGGTAAATACTGAAATTGTAGCTTTACGCGCTATGGCGATGCAAAATCGACTTGCCCTTGACATTCTTTTGGCAAAAGAGGGTGGAATGCTGAAAGTTCAACATTGTTGCACTTACATTCCTGACGAAAGCAAAGATCTAAAAGTTTATATCAAAAATATTACTGATTTGCATGAAGAATTAGTACCACTGGAAGCTGAAAGTATCTGGACTAGAATGGCTAATAAGATGATTGCTATTAAGAATTTTGTAGCTAAAATAGGTAGTACCATTTTTGGTAAGATATTATTTCCATTAACATGTGTAATTGTTGCATTATTGATTCTTAGATTAGGGTGTATGTGTTGTAGATATAGAAGAAATACAAAGAAAATTACAAAAGAAAATGTTAAAAAGAGACAAAAGAAACCAGAAAGAGATCCACAAGAAATAGAATTAGAAGAGCTAAGAGAAAGCATGTATATAGAAACTAAGAAAGAAGATGAGATGGAAACAAGGGTTTTAAAAATGAACAAGAAGATATTTTGAATTTCTTCAAAAGGGGACATTAAATTGATTTTTGGGTTTTTGATTTTTTGTGGTGATAAGATATCACCAAAGGGGGGATTGATGGAGCAGGGTTTTTTCTTTAAAACCAAATACCTGTTTCATTTTCGCATGTTATAATTAAAAGTACTACTGATTAATTAATAACTACTAAAGATTTGTCAAGTCTTGTCTAATCAACCTTATTAACAGAAGAATTACACGTGGGAATGCTATTGCATGGCTAAATTAATAAATGAACTAAGTTGGTGAGCAAATTGACGAAATAGATGTTGCTTATGTGATGTTATTGTGTTTTGCGCTTATAATTAATATGCATTAATGGCTTTTGATGTCGCAAATGGTTAGATAAATACATACACATAAGGGTATTAGTAGGGGAATAACACTGTATAATCATTTCCGTGCAGTAATTATGTTTTGTGTTTCATTTTACTTAAGTTGATCAATGTGGCCTACCAAAATATGGCTACCACCCGCAGCCTGCATTCGAGTTGATGGAAATTTTGCAAGGAGGCTTCGCGCTGTCTGTGACCTTGCCCTCCTGACAAACTGAAAAGCCATGATCATGACGACAAATCCAGGAGAGATGCCAAGTGCCCCTGAACATGATATTTGTTGCTAAACAAAATACTGACTTTATGAACTTGTAATGATCCCACGAATGGGATACAATTTATCCAAAAGAGACATCCGTAGAAGTAACGAATTAGTTATGAACCCCTTATTTTCTATTCATTATTTGAGACGATCAATGTGTGTGAAAATGTACGGATGTATCCCAATGTACCAAGACGACATAATTTCCGCCATTCATCCGTTTTGTATGATATGATTGCAACATTTTGGAATGTAATTTTAGTATAAATATTAGTAGACTAGAGAGGTCTAGTGCCACTTCTTCCCGAACTGATGATCCGAGGTCCTGATGCTGACGGAGAGGACGGTGACTCTACATGACGGCTAGAAACTTTGATTATTTTGCTGAGGACCGGTTCTGACTTAAAAACGACTTTTAGCCAGAATAGGTAAATATGAGAGAAATGAATTTGCATTTAATTGGCTTTTCTTACAATTTTAGATAAACAAATATTCTGTTTGAATTACTGTGTCGGGTGGTTATTTTATTGTCATGTTTATTGAATTTATTTGCAGATTGTAAAATGTTTCACCAGATCTATAGCAACTAGTTGATGCCATTGACCACAGGGTACATGCAGATTGGTTAGGTATCGAAAGTGTTTCCCCTTATACATGGCACGGATAAGGTGGTAGGATGAATGTTGGTGTAATGGGCCCCACCAGCGTGTGACGTGTGTGTGCGTGTGTGACTGTGAGATCACTCCGTCCGTGGAAGTAGAGGGGATTCAGGAGCTCCGATCTGCACCAACAGCTCAACCAGCACTTTCTCCTCATGTTGGCAAACACTGAAAACTCTCTATATCCATGTAAGCTATGATTTGATTTGATTTAATAGTTTATATAGCGGTCGAATACCAGGTGGCGTCTGGGCGCTGCTTTACACACAGATCTAAACTATTATGCTCCACACTGTAGCCAGATGTTAAAAAGCCAGGTTTGTAGTGATTTCCTGAAAGGCAGAAGGTTTGGACATTCTCTAAACGCCAAAGGAAGTGAATTCCGCAGTTTTGCTGTCCCTTCAATGAAGCTTTTTCCGCCCCACTGAGCTCTTTTGATCCTAGGGACAACTATAAGTTTTGCAATGGACGATCTTAATTGTCTTGTTGGGGAGTACCAAATGAAACACTTTCTGAAAAAATCTGGACCATTATTGTGTAAAGTCTAAAAGGCTATACAAAATGATTTTAGTGGATTCTTTTTCCTGTTGGAAGCCAATTCAACTTGGCTAACGCTTAGGAGACTGGTTAGTACTTGGGAAATCCCGATAATCGTCGTGCTGCTGCATTCTGAAGCCTCTGTTATTTCTGTAGTAGTCTTTTTTGGATGTTAAGGAATAGAGCATTCCCGTAATCCAATTAGGATAGGCCTAATGCAGTGACCCATGTCCTTTGAAGGGCAGAATGAATAAAGGGCACATCTTCCTAATCATTTTTAGGATGAAAAATTCTGAGGCTATCAAATGTGTTAATGTGATCTTTAAAGGTATTCACCGGAAGAGGCAGAGTGCCCAGATCAATCGTCCACCAATTTTCTGACATGAAGGAGGGGTCAATGTCCAGGAGGAGGACTTCAGTCTTCCCAGAAATAAGTCGAAGACAATTGGTATTCATCCATTCGTTGATTTGGGCCATACAACTATTAAAATGCTCTGCTGTTTCCACTGAATTACTCGAAATAGAGACAATCAACTGGGTGTCACCCGCACAGGACACGACTGAGAATCCAAACGGGCTAATCAATTTTACTAGTGTGATCACATACAGTTTAAAATGGGTAGGACTCAAAGGCGAGCTCTGCAGTACGCCACATGGTAACCTAAAATGGTCCGAGGAGAAAGGCCCCATTTTAACCTGTTGCACTCTGTCTGACAGAAAATATGCAAGTAGTGTCAGAGCTGTACCTTTTATTCCAAGCTCAAATAGACGTTTAGTTGAGATGTCATGATTGACAATATCAAAGCCTGCCAACAAATCCAATAAAATCAGGGCAGCCTTACCTCCTCTTATCCAGTATCAATCGCAGCTCTTCCTAAGCTGTCACTAAAGCAGTCTCCGTACTGTGAGCAGCTCAGAATCCGTACTGGGTAGGATCTAAAAGGTTGTTGTTATTTATAAAGGAGGTTTGTTATAAATGTAATGCTCTTTCTACTACCTTTGAGGAAAATGGCAGCGTGGCAATGGCTCTGTAACTACGTGGTTCTGCTGGATTGAGATTAGGATTTTAATAAAAGAAAAAATGAAACGCTTTTCCAATCAGCCAGAAAAAGTCCAGTGATTATAATTCTGTTGAGAATGTTTGTAAGTTGAACACTTATAGTTTCTGCCGCTAAATGAATTATCCGTGAGGAACAGGGGTCGGTTGGTGAACCAGACTTGGTTACAGGGAGAAGGATTCCAATGTTTTTGATGACCTTGAGGTAGCATTAATTGCATCAGGTGGTCTGTTGTGGTAGCCATTTATTGTAAAGGTGTTAGGATGTCTTCAACTTTGCACTGAAAGAATTTTGCCAGAGAGTTACAGAGGTCCAGAATACAGTGATGCTCAGTGGAGTCAAGTAATTTGTATAATCTTTAACTGTGCGGAATAATTCTCTGCATGAGTTTTTAGATTGTAAGATTTTTTATGAGAAATATTTTCTTTTTTCTTCTATAGTTTTTTGTAATCCGCTATACATTTAATATATTTGTTTTTGGCTAAAAGAACCTTCATTGTCGTTCCTTCTTAGGACAGAGCTGCTTTTGTAATTTAAGTTTTTCTGTATACCATGGTTCTGAAGGGGCTTTGCGCCGACTAGAATAGGATTTTAGAGGCGCTAATGGTTCTACAGCTGTACTAATCCATGAAGAATATTCATACACTGCTTGATTAACCTCTGGGTTGATAGGCGTCATGGTGTTAGCAAGAGATACATGGAAGTCAAGAAGATCTATTTTACTCCAAGCCTGGTCAGTTAAAGCTGGGCAAATCTTATTGGGTCTCAATTGTGAGTGAGGGATAGTAACCTTAAACATGACTGCTCTGTGATCTGACCATAATACCGGTAAAGTAGTTAAGACTTCCAAATAGAGGATTGTTAATAAAAATGCCATCAAGTGTATGGACCGCTGAGTGAGTAGGATTTCTTATCCTTTGTTTTAGCTCAAAGTTGGATATAATATCCGTTAGGGAGGTAATGTCACCATCATCCAGTAAACTCTAGATAGAAGTTAAAGTCTCCTAAAATGGTGATATCTGAGGACTCAATACTGGCTTCAATAAAGGGGCTTATGCTATCTAAAAAGGTAGCTCTTGAGCCTTGTGCACAATAAATTAAAAGGCCTTTAAAAAAAGTAGCATTTGTGAAGTTCAATCTGAAACAAGCATTTCTGATTCCATCGACCTTAACCCCCCTGAAACTGGCAGATAGTCTCTGTAGGTAATCGCCACTCTTCCCCCCCCCCCCCTTCTTTTTCTTAGCCTCTCTGCTTTAAAAAAATGGCATTGCGGACTGGTAGTGCTTGAAAGAGCTCCAGTTCAGAAGATATATCCACCCAGGTCTACACTAACATAAGACAGCTGTTACAGGTCATGTCCATCACCCACTAGTGTGCCAGTCCACAGCAACAAACCACCCATCACCATCTGAATAGGCATGGAATAACTAAAGAGATCTGCTACATACGTCTAGCCATAAGAGGACTCTAATTTAGACTATAGCTGCAGGTTCCAACTAATTACATGCTACGGTTCTTTTTTGTGTTGTATTTCTTTTTTAAGAGTTTTAAGATGGTATAGCATGGGTGCAACAGCATCATCGGCACCACATATACAATGGCTGGGGGAAACGGTTTAAGAACAGCTCGTGTAATGTGTGCTTCTCACAGACATTAATCGTAAGGGGTGTGTGGGGTATGGGGAGTGGCTAGGCGAGGGGGAGATGGATGGGTGCCCACATGCAGGTGAGAGTCTATCCGGGTGTGGGGGATGTAGTCCTGCTGTAGTGACAAAGCCATAAGAGGACCGGGAGGCTGTGGTGACGATTGTTGAGTTGGGGCCATAGTGGCCCCAGGGCATTTGGAGTGGTATGCAGGGGCTGTTCGTCAATGGGTGAGTCTTGCGGGCCATGCGTTATCGGTCCGTGGGGTTGCTCATCGATGAAGCTGCCTTGTCGGGGGGGGACAGGGGGAAGGGGGAGCGCAAGGAGGAGGGGGGGGGTCAGGGCGAGGTTATGGTAGGGCCATGGTCATAGATGAGAGAGTGGGGGAAGGGAGGGGAATATAAGTGTAGTGGGGGTGCTTGTATGGGGGTAAGAGAGACCGTTATGATGTCAGGATAGGTGGATGAGTGTATGGATGGATGAGCGGATGAATGGATGGTTGGACGTCCAGGGTGCGGGATGGTTGAAAACGGGAAGGGAGTGGCACAGGGCAGGCTGTATAGGACTAGGCTGTATGAGGTCCATGCGAAAGAAAGAGGGTGAGGGCTGTCTCCATACATGTTGACAGGGGTGCTGGTGGGGGTGCGGACGATGGGGGGGGAATGGCGCTAGTGCATGGGGCAGGCCTTCCTGCTATACTTCACATGTCGTCGTCTGACGACCTTGCTGTGGCAGGTACCGGGTTCTCTCTTGTAGAGTTCTCCTCATCGCCATCCTCCGTGTTCAAGAAAGGTACCCATACTTGGCGCAACAGGTCTGATTGATCCTGGAGGGTGTAAATGACCCACTCATGGGAGGCCGTGTGCGTCATGGCTGTTAGCCAGGCCTCTTGCGATGGCGGGGTCGGCGACCACCATGGTCGCAGGATACATATTTTTTGCTGTGGCCAGTGCCGTGTGAAGGAGGCGGGGTTGTGGTTTCGAAAGCTCTGGGGAGTGCTGTAGGTCAAGCAGAAGAATTATGGCGGGGACAAGTGGTAACTGCAGGGGCATAGTGGCACTCAGGACCCAGCCCACATAGGACCAGAAGGGTTGCACCTATGGGCATTCGCATAGGATATGGGTCCGTGTCGCAGTTTGTATTCGTGCATCTCCAACAGTTAGCATTCAGGAGGAGGCATGCTCTGTGCAGTTTCGTTGGGGACCAGTGCCTGTCATGTAGGGTCTAAATTAGGCATGATTTCAGTCTTCCCTCCTGGGTGCCTCGGTCCAGGTCTTCTAGGAGCTCTGCCAGTGGCGTAGCTAGGGGGGGGCGGTGGGGGCGGTCCGCCCCAGGCGGCACTATTTTGGGGGCGGACAAAGGCATTCAGATAAGGCTCGGCTTGCTTTCGTGGACGTTCGGGGACGGGCAGAGAAGGAATAGGACTCGGGCAATGTCCTCTTCTTTTTTGTGCTGGCAGCTGTCCCCCCCTCTTTTCCTATTACTCCCTCTCTTTCTGTCGTGCTCCTCACTTACTGAAAACCGTAACTTGAAGAAGCGGTTCACAACCTCCCTTTCCTTCTTTCATTTAGTTGCTTCCCTGTGAAATGGATCCAAAAAAGAAAAAACACTCTTGCGGGAAATGCCCTTTTTCTGACATTTTTCTATTCCAAAGTGCAGCGGGATGGAGAGAAATAGAAGGTTTTAAATATGAAAAATAAATACATAACTAAATAAAGCAAGACAGAGTGGTTACAAAGTGGCCAGATTGGTTTTATTCACATCCAAATACATCAGCCTCACTTTACAGAGTTTGCCAGTGAAGCGCTAGTTTGGTTTTCTAGTCTTTCTTTGAACAGCATTGTTGTCCCCAGGTGGTTGATGGGTGGATTGGAAAACAAAATGTGTACCATGGCTTTGTGTTTATGAATGTGGTCTTTTTAAACCATACTGCTTACGTGTTGTAAGGATATAAGCAATGTACATTGAAACGGTTCCCTTCAGGGCCCTGTAGTCATGTCCTTAACTTTTCAGGTAAAACCACTCGCTGATTTCTGAAGTGAGTGAGAGATAGTTAAGGTAACCATGTTGTTTCTCCTTACATTTCACATGCTTTACTTAATCTTGCATTCCCTAGGAGTGTTTGCTTTAACTTTTTTTTTTTAGGCAGCATATTACTCTTATCAAGTGCATAATTTGAAATGATCCACATCCAAGTGTTTATAGCGGGCACAATTAGGTTG
This sequence comes from Triturus cristatus, assembly GCF_964204655.1. NCBI lineage: Eukaryota > Metazoa > Chordata > Amphibia > Caudata > Salamandridae > Triturus > Triturus cristatus. Next base: position 528,729,749 of record NC_140586.1, on the reverse strand, counting down.
TAGCTGAAGGCAGTGCGAGTTTCTCTCAGTGGGGTAGTATGGTGTTCAGTGGGGGAGAGGATGTGGCACTATGGCCAGAGCTGTCGAATTTGGAACTGGGGAACTGGGTTCAACCTTCATGACCAGTCCACCAGACCGCTCTACTGAGGGAGCATATTCCCATGCTAGACCTTAGAAGGCCCCACTAGACCGTAGAAGGCTTGATGTCTTAGCACAAGCAGGTGTACCCTAGTGGTGACAATTGTGAGTTAACCTTGAAGGCCTGTCCACCACAATCTATACTGAAGTTCATCTCCAGTCTTGCGGGCAGGCCTACGAAGCAGCACACCCTAGAGCAACAGTGATCCAGTCACTGTGAGACTGTCACTGAGGTCACATGAACCTTGAGCAGGTTAGGGTGGTGCGAACGGTGTGACCGCACTGGGTACCTATTTCGGGTGGGTGCGTAGTGTTTGCAAGTATATTATGGTTTTCAAAAAAACTTGCTACTTCCTTCCTGGCCTCCAGCAATTTTCAGAAACAATAAAAATGTCATGATAACTTCGGTGATTAATGTTCTTCCTAGAGAGAGTTCAGAGTTTTGTCTAGTGGAAGGGTTGACTCCTGGAAAGGTAGCACAGAGGGTTAATATGCCTGCTGCAAGGAACATGTACCATGCAGATCACAAAGTGCACTGCTTTAATGGGGGGACCATGATGAATGGTCATTTAATGTCAGCTGTAGATGATGGATCCCTGAACAGTGTCATGTATGTGCATGTTTGCATTGTAATTGTTCATGCAGCTCTCTGATGGATGTCACATTCGGTTTTTCTGAGTCCCCAGATAGATCATGCAGTCTGTGTGTACTCTTTTGTACTGCCAGTCAATGGTGTATTCAACTGTGTGGCCTTGGACCGTGTCATGTATGTGCATGTAACTTGCATGATCGAGGTAACTATTAGCGGCGATACTACGTGTCTCTCGGTCCTCTTTCAAGTGCTTGCCGTCCTTTTTCCCCAGCAACCCCCCCCCCCACGGGTGGCAATCTGAGTGATAGCCCCGGGCGCCACAAGCTCTAGCTACGCCCCTGAGCTCTGCCCAGTTGTCTTCCTCATAGGGGACCGATAGTCAGGCTGGTCATTTGGTACAGAGGGATTGTGATAGGGGTTGTGAGAAGACGTGGTATGTAAATACCCCATACAATCCAGATGTCACCGCTTTGTGTTTTTCTCATGTATGCAGATATGCTACCACTGGTGAGGCAGGCAGAGACCAAGGACACAGGCCTAGGCACTTCCTCAAGCAGTGCAGCAATTAGATGCATTTCCAAGATTGTGGCACAGGGATGCCAAATTCCTCTCCCAACTGTCATGGAGGAGCTGGTCTGGGGTGTGGATGCCCACTTTCTTCCATATGGGTCAGGACAATGTCTGCCCGTCGATGCATATGCCAGCTCTTCCCCAAATCGGGCCTTTTTCATAAAATCGCGGGTTCGAACCCCAGCAGGCAATGTGCCCATTGCCAGGCCTTATGCATGACGGACAAGACCGGGTTAGCAGGTTCCTGGCGACTTGTCCTCACTCCATAAAGGACGGAGAAGCCCGACTCTGTAGACAACAGGCACTTTTCTATGTGTACCCATTGTGGTGCATCAGAGGTCTTTAGCAGCATGTACGCCAATTGGGAGAGCTGCAGGGCAAAAGTAAAATGCTTTACCAATGGGAGGCTCAGTCCCCCACAGGAGCGGTGGGCCTTCAGTTTGGACGATGACAAGCGGGGCTTCAAGGAAGCCCACACAAAAGGTTTTACCCTGAAGTCTATTAAGCATAGTGTGGCATGAGGTGCCTGGAGGGGAGCATTCCAAGGGTATATAGAACGTGCAGGAGGGTTACCATACGTACAGCTTGTACCCTACCCTACATAAAGAGCCCCAACACCTTCCACTTTTCAAAGTCTGAGTTAGCAGAGGGTTTAGGTTGCCTGCTACCACCCCCTCCACCCCTTTGTTCACCAAGGCACCCAGGTATTTGAGGTGCAAGGGTTGCCAATGGAATGGGAACCCGTGAATGGCCGCTTTTGTCATGCCGTATGAAATGGGTATCGCTTCGCTTTTGTCCCAATTGATTTTGTAGCCAGAAAAGGATGAGAAATCGTTAATAATGTGGAGCAGGGATGGCAGGGAGTGGGGTAGGTCCGTGAGAGTGAGCAGATTGTCATCTGCATAGAGATAGATTTTGGAGTCTCCCATCGGGAGGCGTATGCCCGTAAAGTCAGCCGTTTTACACATGGTGGCTGCCAGAGGTTCCATGGCCAGGAGGAAGAGGAGCAGGGAGAGAGTCAGCCCTCAGGTGACCCCCCCTACAAATCAGAAATGGATCCGATATAAAGCCCGACAGTTTACCTGTGCTCTAGGTTTTTTGTATAGCAGTCGCACTTTGGCTATAAATTGGTCGCCTAGTCCACAGCGCTCCATTACCTTAAAAGGGTAGTCCCACTTGATGCAATCGAACTCTGTTTCTGCGTCAAGTGAGAGTGCCAGTGCGTCTGTCCACAGATCTTTGGCAGACCACAGCGTGTGGGCTAGGGTGCGCAGGTGATTTCTGGAGGAGTGGCCGGGTGCGAATCAAACTTGCGTATCGTGAACCAGGGAGGGAATACCATTACGGAGGTGGGATGCCAAGATACTGGCCAGGATTTTGATATCACAGTTCAGTAGTGAGATAGGGCGGGAGCTGCTGCACAGTAGGGGATCTTTCCCATGCTTGAGCAGAACGGCAATCACTGCTCTATTAGAGAGGGAGTCTAAAGAGGACTCACACTCTGCCTCCTGTAACTCCGCATGCAGCATGTCAGCTACCCCTTCCCCTACCCAGCGATAACATTCCGCAAGGAAGCCACCTCATCTATTGCGTGTGCAATCTCCTCCTTACCTATTTCTCAGTCGAGGAGCTCTCTGCCCTTGTCTGAGAGGCGGGGGAGGATCATTTCTGTGAGAAAGGTGTCCATTCTGTCCCCTTCAGCCATTGCCCCTGGGGTGTAGAGGGATTTGTAGAACCGAGCAAATTTGTTTACTATATCCTGGGGGCACATAAGGGTCTTTCCTCCAGCTGTCTGAATGGGCGGTATTGCCATGGTCGGTCTTAGAAGTGAAAAGATCGTTTATCGCCATGCAGCCCTGTTCCAGAGCTCTGTGATGCTGTAGAGTGGGTTGTGCCTATGTAGTGGCGGGTATGGGACAACATTTATTTTTCTAGGTCCTTCTGCCGGGCAGCTGTTTGTCTGTTGGTCTGCGCTGCGTCCCACATAAACTGTCCCCTAAAAGTAGCTTTCACTGTGGTCCGGCGGGTCCTGCCCAAGGCCACGGACCCCCGGTTGTTGGAGAGGCACACTTGGAGGTACGATTGTAGTTGAGATTTGCACTTAGGGCTCAGGTGGCACTGTATATTCATGCACCAGGGCTTACGGCCCAGTCTGGCTAGCCCTATCGCTAGTGATTTGAGGACCGGAGAGTGGTCAGGGAGTGCTGCCTTTAGAATGCGGGATTCCCAATCAAGCTGTACCGTCCTTTGAGGGACTAGGATATAATCCAGGCAGGAGAGCGTGCCGTGGGTCGGGTAGGTAAAGGTGAATTCTTTATGGGCCAGGTGGCAAAGGCGCCAATGGTCCAATAGACCATTGTCCGCCAGTATGTCGTCCATCAGAGCTCTGTCTGCGGCATTGCCCCTGTCGATGGGGCCCGTTCTATCCAGAACTGGGTCTCTCACCAGGTTCCAATCCCTGCTGATGAGGTGCTGATGAGGTACTGTGAGGCACCTAGCTCCACCAGTAGACGATTCAATTGGAGAAGGAACTTTTTTTTCGCACCCGTTGGGGCATAGACTGACCCTATGCAGATGTGGGCTAGTCAAAGCTCAGCAAACGCATATCGTCCACTCGGATCCGTCCCCGTCACTGTGGCCGGGAGAGATTTGTGCAGGAGGTTCGCTACCCCGCATTTGCGGATGGGTCTCAAGTCCGGGATATCACTCCCTGGCACGCTGCTGTAAATCGCCTTTCCCACCCAGTCTCTGCCCAGCTTATTGGACTCTAGGGCATCTAGGTGCATTTCCTGCAGTAGTGCTATGTCCCCTCATTTCTTTTGAAGGTAGGAGAGTATTTGTTTCCTTTTAATATAATGTGTTAATCAATGGACGTTCCACGTTATCGCGCAGAGTGGATGGGTGGCGGTCATGCTGAGGGGAGCGAAGGTGGCAGGCAGTGGAAGTGGGCTCATAGATATGCTGAGGGTCCTTGTTTGATTGGAGAGTTTGCTAGAGATCAGCAAGGGTGAGTCCCATCTTCTGTGTATGTGCAGGGAGCAGGGCGTTCAGGGCGGCATGCAAGAGAGGGGACAGAGTTCCAAGGTGGGGCAGCTCAGGCGTGGGTATAAAGAGGAAAGAGGGAGGTAGGTTGGAACGAGAGAGAAGCTAGGGAGCTTGGGGAGGGGCGAATGGGGTAGGTAGGGTGGGAGGTGCACTCAAGGCCTTGCCGGTACAATAGGGGAGAGAGTGGGGGAGAGAGGAAAAGATAGGGGGGGTTGAGGAGGAGGGTGTGGGTATCAGGAGGGCCCCTGACACATAGCAGAGGTGGTAAGGTCTGGTGAAGCGACAGGTGAGTCACAGGATGTGTGGTGCAGCATATTAGGGGAGGGCAGTGGGGAGGGGAGGGGAGGGAGAGGTGGGGATAAGTAGAAGGGGGCGACTGTTGGCTGCTGTGCAGCACTGGGGGTCCTAAACTTTCTATCACGGCTCTAAGCACGCTGGGGCCCCGCTCTGAGATAGGGGCCCTATCGGGAGGCAGTGGCAATGTCTAGGGCCGAACGAAGGGGTATCTGTGCTAGGCGGGCCGGGGTGTTTGTAGTGTTGGCGGTGGGTTAGGGGGGAAAGGAGAGGGGGCAAAGGAGGGGAAATCAGGGAGGGGAGTGTCCTGAAGCAGATTGACAGCATGCTGGGTGCACCCGCTGGTGAAAGGAGAGTCATGGGCATGCATCAAATAGAATGGGAACAGAGGCAGTGATGCTCATTACATTGTATAAAGCAAGAGTCATGGTAGTCACATCTGAAGATCACATATATTGCATGTGCAACTTATTCAAACATTTAACACAATGAGAGTGATATTCAGCTGTCCGTTGTCTGGAGGACTGCTTTCTTATCGGCAGTGTCCGTGTCTCGTTCTGCCTCTGTGATGGAGGGGGGAGGCCCGGTTAGGACCCCCTCTGCTCAGTCTGAACTCAAAATGGGTTTTAGAGGAGAGTGGGACTTGTCTCTGTGTTGCTCCTGTAAGAAGGCAGCTACAGTTTGAAGGGCCAAGGCCTTGTCCTCATGGGTGCGGACAGACCTCTCAAGTTCCCTGCCACAGTGCTGCGCACCGCTGGTGTTGTGTCTTCTGTTGTCCGGCGTCTGAGAAGAGGAATCAGACTGTGCCTGCTCTGGGGCAGCCTGATGGGTATCCATGTTCTGTGGTTCCGTGCGGTCCGGGAATAGGCTCAGCTCCTCTGGATCATAGAAATCCCTGGAGTCCACATCTTTAGTAATATGTGAGTGGGCAAGCTCCAAAAGGCCATATTTTATGTTCTTTTGTCGAAGTTGGGGCTTCATAGAGAGGAATGCCTTGTGACGGTCATTGGTCTCACTGTAGAAGTCTGCTGCCATGCGTATGTCCTGCCCTTCGTATGTGAATGGGCCTTGGGTGTGAGGCAACAGCCAGCAGCTGTCTTGCCTGCTCATGCTGTAGAAAGCAGGCGTTGAGGGTTTGTGGGCGCGTGGCAGAGTCCCTATGGGGAGGGCCGATGTAATCGAAAGAGCTGCCGACCAGTTTTGAAAGGGTGTCGCTAAGGAATGCTCTGACATTCGAGCCTTCAATTTTCTCTGGGAATCCAAAGAAACTGATTTTGTCTCTCCTGCTACGGTCTTCCAAATCAACCAGCTTGCTGTGGAGAAAGAGAAATTCTTGGTCCCCGCTTTTTAGGGATTCACAGCAAGTATCATACCCAAAACTAACACATTAGAATCAGTCTGGGGTTTACCAGAGCTGAAAGGACACTTTAAATGTGGCAACTGTGCCTCCTGTGCCTCTACGTTTGATACGAACACATTTGAACATGCAAATGTTCAACAAACACTGGAATTCTTTTCAAATTGCAACACACGCAATGTGGTCTATTGTCTATGGTGTCCGTGCAATTTGCCATACACTGGACAAACACAACAATCCATCAAGGCACGTATTGGACAGCATCGCAGTCGCATTAGATGCTCTGTAGCCAATGCCCTTATAGTCACTCATTTTGCTGAAAACAGCCATACAGCAGACGACATAAAAAGGCAGATTATGGACATAGCGAGATTCCCAGAAAGAGGTGGTGATCTCACACAAATTTTTCAACAACTAGAATGCCGTTGGATAGAAAGGACCAATTCCATAACCAATGTACTGAACTCTGCCTAAGAGTGGCGGGGCTTTGTGACTTCACTGACTAACTGAACATGCATGCAGAAACTAAGTCCATGATACTCCTTGATTGGCACATATACCACTAGTTGATCTTCTTCACACATTGACAAGTATATCTGTTCCACTGCATTTTATGACCATTCCACAGGGTAATCACTGACTCCCATATGTGAGAACAGATTGGCCTTTATGATATTTATCGCACCACCTGCTTGTATACTTATCATGTACTGTTGTAATGTTCACCACACAATATTCTCCATTCGAACATATGAGATGAAAGCCCAAATGCAGGTCGCAAGACCGCTTCCATTTTTATCGTTTGAATGGTTCAATTATGTTCTGTTACTATGGCTCGCCAAGTTTGACGTCCCTTCCTTAGAAATGCACAAATTGATTATAATTGTACTCTAAGATCAACGGAATAATGATTGTATTGCAAGTACCATTTGAGCTCAGATGTAACAGCCTCACATACACGGACGCTTTGCACTCTATGTGAAATGTATTGTTCCTAGCCGTCAATTCTGTGTTCTGCATGTCCTCTGGACTATTAAATTACTGCAATGCCCGTCATAAAATACATTGTGCTATTGTGAGCCACCCATAGGTAAACGTACTATTTTCACATTTACTCTTTATACCTTTTCTTTTTCTTACTTTCACTTTTATCCTACCGTTCCCCCCCACAGGTTTTTTTCTCCATTTTAATTAACGATGACAGACAACCGGATTCCCCATCTGGCAGCAATCCACAGTGATGCCTGCCAGGATAACTGGTTCTGGCGGGATTGCAAAATACTTAATGGCGATGCGATTCCGGGCCCATTGTCATTCGACCTGTGTAGACAGACAGATGCGGATCTACACGTGCACGTAGTGGTTGCACGCGCTCTTTGTCTCTGAGAACACCGTTAATAAGTAAGAGTCTGTGTCTCTCTCTCTCCTCCCCCTTAAAAGAAAATAGGCCATGCGCACAGGAACCTTCCCTTTGCCTCACTCTCCCCGCATTTCCCACCATTGTAGAAACACGAACCAACAAGACTGATTGATTGAGACCCTTGGAATTCTGAACATTCGCAGGTCGAAGCTACCGCAGTTCCTGTGTCATTAATTGTGGTCCTAGAATCATTCCACCGCAGCTCCGTGTGTGTCCCTACCAGGGCACCGCACGTCACTTATATGTACCGCTATTTCACAGAGAACAAAAAGGGCTGCAGGGATCGTCGTGCGCCCTTGACGTACTACAGAGACCCAGCTCCAGATTCACTACTCAGTGCCATCATTTTTGCTGTCAGCCTCCCTCCCCTCACATTGGGGTAAGTTCTCATATGGCATAACTCTATCTAATTTGCTTGTACTGTTTATCCTGTTAGCAATATAGCGGATTTCCTCTTGACCATAATCCTTAATTTCTTTTCCTTTCTTCACATGCACAGTGCCCGGCTGGGTCCCATGTGAGTAATCCTTTTTCCTTCTCATTTCCTTGTGATTCATGCTTATCACGTGGCTGCACAACTATTTTCTCAGGTACAAGACGATCCTTTGATCTCCAATTCCAGTAACGGTGCCACTATTCCGGACACACATGGATAGTTTTCCTTTTCTTACATTTCAGATGTCCCTACATCTCTAGGTCCTGAAGATACCCTTCATTGCACAAAGGGTTGAAACGCCGTCGACAAAAATTCAAGCGAACCATTACCCAGTGCTAATTATTGTATAAAGACGCTGCTCTCATTTCTTATTGTTTAAAATGGTCGACTTTACAAAATTTTGGAAACCAAGCGTACATGTCACGGATATGTCACAAATGTTTTAGGTTCCATGTTCACTGGGGACACTACGCACAATTTTTTTGTTTTTGAAAAAACGGTATATTCTTTTAAACATAAATAACGATTGTTAGAACCAGAAATATAGGTGTATATGATTTCTTCTCCTTTCGACATCAACTTAACCCATTTTATTGCGATTGCGCACACAAACACTATCAAAGATTGTTATATTATTTCACAGGAACCATTGTTTCTGTTCATACTGAGATTACCCTGGTTCCGTGTGAGTAGGGTCTCCCTTTTTTCTTGTTCTTGACTTTCAGGGATTCAAAGCGGCCCTCTACTGCTGTCAGCCTTTGATCCAGACCCTCCGCTCGTGTATGGAACCCTGCAATGTCTGCTCTTATCAACTTTGCTTCTGCCGCCAGGGAGGAAATATTAGTGTCCCTCCCTTCCAGACACTGGTTGACAGCTCAGATTTCCAGCAGGATGCGGTCAATGGTCTCCCCTTCTGTGGAGGCTGGAGCGGTCGGGGGGATAGACTGTGGAAGGAGTTATGCCCTTCGTGAACATATTGCGTGGTTGCTTGAGCGCTTCCGTGAAACGAAGTTACCTGGAGGCCTTGTATCTGGGTTTGTTGGTGGTTCGCCTCTAGTGCAGAGATGCAGTGAGAATCTGTAGGGCCAGGCCCATGGTGCGTCGATGACGGCTCAGCAGTGATGATTACGGGCTGCGAACTAGCCAGGCGTGGGTTGCCGGAGGCACGTGGGTTGCAGCTCTCTCAAACCGTCGGTCCCTTGTGCAGTCTGGCCGGTGTAATATCAAGGGGTAGATCGGCATTGCTACCCAGGTCAGTGCTGGAGCTTTCTTGTCTTGACACCAGGCCTGCAGGTGGGGGAGGGGTGAAAGGCCACCGAGCAGTCATTTGGGGGCTCTCCTCCTTAGCTGTGGGACAGAGCAGGGCTCAGTGTGGTAGGGGCGGCTGTGTTGGCGCCTGCTGCTCGAGGATAACCCCTATGTGCTGGTCCTCACACTCTGTCAGATGGCAGTCCACTCAGGTAGCAGGGGGGGGGGGGGGGGGGGGAGGTCTAGCGCAGGTTGGGTGCCAGGCCTGCTCTCACCTCCCGTCTGATGCTGAGGCCATAGGCAATGGCCTGCTCCAGTGTGTTGTGTTCAGGGTCCACTGGGCTCCCCCTGGGTCCTGTGGCGTCTGTGTGGCTTGTGTGGGGGCACTATCACTCTGCACCAGTTCGGAGGGGGGGGGGTTGGGGGCACTCTCCTGGATAAGAAGTGGTGGCTCTACCAGCCCGCTGCTGGTGTGGAGGACCGCTGCGCACTGTGTCGAGGGGCGAAGACCAGCCTAGTCGTGGTGAGAGGTCCACTGGATCCGGGCCATGGGCTGCTTGTTGAGATGTGTTTGTCCAGGCGCCTAGTTGGGGGCAGGGCCCCAAGATCTCCTTCCCTGATGGGGAAGGTGTGTCGTGCTCAGGGTTCTCCCACTATGTTTACGTGGGCAAATTTCTGTTCCTCCCTTTCATACCCTCAGATCCACTTGTCTCATCATGGGCCCGTCTTGCAGGGGGAGCCAGGTCGGGTATGCAACTGGGCTCCCTGAGGGATGACGTCGGGTTGCGGGCCGCACGGTGAGGCCCCGGGTCAGGCACCTGGTTGCGACGGATCCTCGGGGGAGGTGGAGTTTCGTTCGGGCTCCCCCGCTGTGTTTGTGTGCTCACTGACGCACTTGCCACGTCGCGGGGCTGCCGGTATGCGAGTCGCCGGAGCAATAGGTGGGGGGGCGGAGACAGTCAACTACGCAGTGGCCGGGGCTTCTTACATGCTGCTGACATCAGGGGTTCAGGGCACTCTGAGGGACACAGTTGGTATGTCCCCAGCTGAACCAGGCAGGCCGCTGCCTCTGCCCAGAGCCTGTCTCGGAGGGGAGCTCACAGATCAGGAGGGACCATCTTCAATCGCGGCCAGACCATGCCCCCACATACTATGATTCTTGATATCTTAGAATGGCATTTATTTAAGGGTTGATTGTAACAAAGTCCACCCCAGTTAATCTCTTGACCATCTCTCCCTCCAACCCATGCCTACTCAGGAGCTTAAACATCAACAAAAATCTCAGAATGCTTTCACCCACTTTGTAAACTGTGATCATAAGAAATGCAATAAAGGGCATTGCTGAGCTCATAAAAGCTGCTAGTTTACTCAAAATAAATTGCACACCTATCTCTCAATTCTTCACACATCCCACTGAGTCCCATGCCACAATAACCTTACCTCAGTGGCCATCATGCATAACATGAAAACAATTACCACACAGAATCAAAACAAAGACCACACCCTTCCAACCACACACCCTACACAGTGTTGCATGCTGCCCATGTAGACAAATGCTTCAGTGTCCACATAGGGTAAGTAAGCACTATTTAAATGTTACAGTACAATACAACTCAGTAAATCTGCTTTTGATCAACAAAGCCTCAAATAAATAAGGAGTGTTAGAAATTGGGTTGCTGGTTGAGGGGGGTAAAACCCTACTTGAACAGAAGTGATCCCTAAATTAAGCTGTGCTCAACCCCCTAATAGCTTGGCACAGAACAGGAAGGCTTAACTTAGAGGAAATGTGTGAAGTATTTGTGCAACACTTTGTTAAAAAATAGGTGTCTCTAGTTGGCAGAGGTAGGTAGGTACCGGTGTCCAAATAGGGACCCTTGCTTCTAGTCAGGGTAAGGGAGATACACACTTTAGATAACCCCTGATCACCCCCTTGGTAGCTTGGCACGCACAGACAGGTTTATCCCAAAGGCAATGTGTAAAGTATTTGTACTCAAAACACACAGTAATAACACCACAAATGGACACCACACCAGTTTAGGAAAAAATACAGTATCTCTATCCAAACTCAACAAGACCAAAACAACAAAAATCCAACATATATAATTCAAAATATGACTTTAAATTGTTTTAAGCAACATGTTCCATAGAAAACTATGGAAGCGTGATTTTACACCAAAGTACCTGTGAATGCGTCAAAGTTCACAATGCCAAAGAGCTGCAGAGAAAGGACGCTTTGGAAAAGTAATTCGTCAGTTCCTGAGTCCTTGGGGAGGCGAAGAGACAGTTCTGCTGCACACAGGAGAAGTGATCTGTTGAATCCGGACTGTAGGGTAAGTGAGGCATCGAGATCCAAGATAAATCTGGTCTGTCGGTGACGGGTGGAAAACCTTGGCGCACAAGTAGGATGCATAACGCACCGGAGGTGATGCATAGCTTTGCAAGGCTTCACCCCTTCTGGCGTTGGTGCTGGGGGCTGCACGCGAAGCGTCACGGGACTTGGCAAGGCTTTGCGTCGCCTGCCATCGGTTCCGAGAGGCTGGCAGCTATTCAGCGGGACTTGGCGAGGCTTCACGTCGTCCTGCGTCAGTTGTGAGAGGCTTTGCGTTGTTTTGCGAAGCTTTGCGCCAGTTCTTGCAGAGATTAGCTGCTAAAATCCACCTCTGAGGCCCTGTAACTGGCAGGAGGCACCTCAGGCAAGAGTCGGACTCACACATGGCAGAGTCCAGTAGCACCAGCAGATTTGCAGGAAGTCTTTTGTGTCCCTGAGACTTCTTAACAGGAGGCAAGCACAGACAAGCTATTGGAGAAACTTCACAAGCAGGTTACACAGCAAAGTCCAGTTCTTTGTCCTTTCATTGGCAGAAGCAGTAACTACAGACCAACAGCACACAACAAAGGGGCAGTTCTGCTCCTCACTGCTCTCCATCTCTTCTCCTTGGCAAAGGTTCCTCTTAATTCCAGAAGTAATCTAAAGCTCTGGGGTTTAAGGTCTACTACTTATGCCCCATTTTGTCTTTGTTCTATTTGTGCAAGGTCTTTGAGCCCAGTCCAAACCAGTTCTGTCCTCACTGGTGCAGTATGACCACAGGGGGTGGAGGCAGCATTGTGCAAGGGAGACAGGTCCTATACAGGTGCAAGGACAACTCCTCCCACAACTCTAAATTCAGACTAGGTCTATTCAACTCCTCTCTGAGTCATCCAGGAAGGGCCAGGCACAACTCAACCCCCCTCTCCGCCCGGGGCTGTCTGCAGTGAATGCACATCCCCAGCCCCTTTCACTCCAAAACCAGACAGTCAATCCACAAACAGGCAGAGGCACACAGAATGGTTAAACAAGAAATTGCCTACTTTCTAAAAGTGGCATTCTCAAACACAAAATTTAGCAAGCATTTTCAATGCAATAGGTCTCGCGTTTACGAGAGTAAGCTATTGGCATGGTAAATGATAATGCCTTTTATTAATGTCTTGTTTTTAAAACAGAAATAAAAGGCATTGTCATTTACAATGCCAACAGCTTAAACTCTAGCAAGTGCAAGACCTATTGCATTGTGTATGTATTTGTGCTATACATTTTTTTTTGAAGGATTAGGAGAGAGCGTGTCCTGGGTGCTGCTATTTGAGGAAATAGTGCTCAGAGGCTGTAATTAAAGCTACCGAGTAATAACACTTGTAACAGGGGGTGTCGCCATGGGAGGTTACAAAATGAGACAAGGCAGTACGGAGGAGAAACTACAAAGCCTATTGACCAATGAACAGCCACAGTTTACAGTGGACAATGACACAAGTCAATGAAAAATATGGGTAGAGTGGGTGGGACTGCTCATGCTAGTCCTAAAAAGTATGTACATTTTCTTGTGAGAAAGAAATGTATTTGTTCAAGATCAAGTATACCAAAATATGGGCATTCAGTAAATTTTTCATCTCCCCACAAACCTCTTGGACCCAGTCTTTGCACTGAGCCCACCACCTCAATACAGTACCATACTTCGCCTCTCCGCCTAGCTGTTTGCATCCTGTGCTCTATATTTATGTTCTGTGTGTTCAGTGTAATTCTTGATTCCTATGGAATGTTCTACATCTTTTGGAAAGCGGTCTAATACCTCTGGGTAATGTCTGAATGAAGAAAGAAAAAGAAAGAAAGAAAGCAAGCAGAGGCTACATAAACATTTTCAGGCACCTTCCTTTTGGTGCAACAACAGTTACCAAAAGACGGCACCAGAATGTAACAAACAGCCTCAAAAATATCCTTGCAGATAGGGGAAACTGCCTAACCTTAAAAACAACACTGGTGCAGGGATGCAGAGGTCTCTAGAACAGGAGGTAATGGTCTAGCCTATATTTTGTGAATTTTTAAGCTCCTACCTCACAGGAAGGAGTTTCTTTTTTTCTCATATTCAACCAATGAAGTCTGTGGGAGGTAACTTTTGTGCAATTAATTTATATACTATGGTTTGAATTGCACCAAGGTGTCATTTTAAATTGCTGATAGGAATATGATTCATTCTGCCGGATAATTGTAAAGCTAGAGTTTAATAAACTATGGAATACAATTGATTAAAACAAGCCAAGTAAAAAGATGTTCCACAATTACAGAAAATACAACCAGACCAGCACTGAGCATCATTTAATGTGCACATGGCATCATGCAGGCAACTGCTCTGTGTGGTGAGGCCAGGGTGACATTTGTAGCGATCATAATAATTATAACAGGACAATACTAAAACAAATAGCGCTTATTGCTATATTTGTACCGTTTCTAAGCGCAGTAAACAACAAATGCTACTATTACCCAGTTTAAAGGTGCCCATGGTGAGGGTGACGTGTCCATCTCACGTAAAATACACTGTGTGTCATTTAATGTGTGAGGCACCTCGCAAAATAAATGACATGCAGAGTATTGCACTTTATGGTCTGTTTAGTCAGTTTCACATCTCTCCCGGTTTTGCTAAATAAAGAACCAAGAGAAGATTTTTTTTGCCCAGGATCACATAGTTCAGCCAAGCGTCAGAGCTGGGACTGGAACCCCTTTTTCTTGACTACTCAATACTCAGACAAATCAGACCCATTTGTGGAAAATGGTGGGCTGAAAGCATTGGCAATGCAGTTAGACGAAAGTCGGAGAAGATGCCGGGGCACAAATTGATTTTTATACAAATAAACGGTTAATGATTTAGCTGCGAATGCCAGTCTGTGTACCTGGTGGCGGGCACTTCTGTTTAGAAAAAAACAAAACTTTCCTCACCAGTTACAAAGTGAGTGGCAGACTTCTGCAAGTGCAATAAAGAGGCAGACAATGGGCGGCTCAGCATGATGTGTAAGCCAGCATCACACCGCTGCGCTCTTTGAACGTCCAGGGCTCTGATTGTACAGATACGTTTTTTTGGATTAAGGCTTTGGGAAATGTACACTGCTCCCCCATCCGAGGCAGTTTACCTGCGTTGGCTGTGCCCAAGTAAGGGTTTCCTCGATTTCCTGCCTTTGTTGTACTGTGCCATTGCTAAAGGGAAAGCACACATATCGCGTGGAGGGGAGGCTCTAAATGCGAAGCAGCGGGGGTGGGGGGGGGGCAATAACTTCAAGGAGCTTGCAGCGGCATGCAAAATGCTCTTAATGTGAAGCGGCATGCAAAAGAAATCCCGACGGGGTGGAGAGGGGACGAGGGCTGCTTTTATCGTGAAGCGGCGTAAAAAACAAATGAAAGGCGGCACCCGTGTCATGCAGGGTGAAATTGCCACGTATAATGTAATAGTCAGCAGGAAGTTGAAAAGCGACACATTTGTAGTAAAGTATGTCCTGAACCACAAAGAAACAAGTAGTCTCCAAAGAACACAAAATACTTACGAGTGTAAGTAAACTGTAATTTACCAGTGCTCCTTGCCTGAAACCGGAAATGATGTATCGCTGCAGGAACAAATAAAGGGCCAGGAAACAAAAGCTATGCAGGAGTAAGCCAATTGCAATAGCAGGCTGGATTACACTCAGTATGAGCGATTACAGCAGGTCTTGCAGACAGTGCATACGCACTGATGCTCGACCTAAATACCATCTTTACTTAAAGATGGGTTATTAAATTCTGAGTTCAGAGAGACTAAACTTTATTTCTCCATTTTGTCCCAATGGGAAGTTATACTTTTAAAATGTTACAAAGTATTTCCCATTCTATCCTATGTGGCAGATACCCTTTCCATAGTGAAAAATGAAATTGGCAGTATTTCACTTTCAGGACATATCACACACAATAGTACATGTCCTACCTTTCACATACAGTGCACTCTGTCCAGAGGAGTACCTTGGGCCTACCATAGGAGTGCCTCACATGGAAGAAAGGGGAAGGGTTTGGGCCTGGCAAGTGGGTGCACTTCCCAGGCTGACGTGGCAGTGATCAAACTGCACACAGACACTGCAGAGGCAGGTCTGAGATACCTTCTTAGGGCTACTCATGTGGGTGGCAAAATCAGTCCTGCAGGTCCACTAGTAGCTTTTGATTTACAGGCCCTGGCACACTCAGTGCATTTTACTAGGGGCTTACCAGTAAATCAAATATGCCAATCAAAGATAACCAATCATGATAACAATTTACACAGAGAGCATATGCACTTTAGCACTGATCAGTAGTGGTAAAGTACCCAGAGTCCTAAATCCAACAACAACAACAGGTCAGGAAAAAATAGGAGGAAGAAGGAAAAGTTTGGGGCTAACCCTGCAAAAAGGGCCAAGTCCAACACACTTTAAACAGTAACATAGTAAAAACACACATCAGAAGGATCCCACACTATATTTAGAAAAATAGTTCACCAAAGCAACAAAATCAGTAGAACCGGAGATATTCAGTTTAAAAGATTTAATTGAAAATAGCGCTAAAAAGTGCCAACTGTGGATATCTGGATGCGCAGGATTGGGGTAAAGACCCAAGTTCAGGCCGGCTTTGTTGGAGTATGGGCCAGCCAAAGGGATCGCGTTAGGCCCACTGAACAAAGAAACTTAAATCCTGGTTTTGAAGCTTAGCGAGGTCTCCCATTGAGGATTTGTCGTGCAGCCAAGGGGATGTGGTGGTTCTGAGGTGCTGTGAGGCTTTGATTTGAGGGCCTGCATCATCCTCAAGGATCCCATCAATGAGGATTTGTGATTTGTAATGCAAGAGCCTGCATTGGGGAATCTTCTCAAAGCAGCAGTTCCTATGTGGTCTGCGAGGTCAATGCTGAGTCCCTGCACAGAGAGAATCCTTCCAAAAGAAGCAGTGCATCAGTTCTACTCGGAATTGTGTCGCGCAGCAGAGGATCTGCGTTGGTTTTGCTGGATCCACAGATGGGCTGACAGAGTACCTTCAGGCCCACGTCCAAGGGTCCAGGACTGGGGTGGCATCACTTGGCAGGACTCACTGATGGCAGAGTCCAGGTTCTGGGTTCAAGGTTGAATGACCTTCTGTCCCTGAGGCTCTAGTCAGGAGGCCAGCCAACTAGCCCTGAAAGTCACACTGGGGTCCTGGGTTAAACAGATGCAGGTCCAATCCTTCTCACCCAGGAAAGAGGGCCGCAGGCAGCAGGTCAACACAGAAAGGCGGCAGTCTTTTCAGAAGCAAAGCAGTCCTTTTTCTGCTGGCAGAATATCCACAGGTTCAGAACTGTACTAAGGAGTTGGTGTTTGAGGTCCAATGTATATACCTAGGCCTACCTTTGAAGTGGGGAGAAGCTTCTAGAGGCTTCCCTTTGAAGGCAACAGGCTTCCTGCTTTCCCTGCCCTGGCTCCAGACTAACTACAAAGGTATGCAGCTCTTTGTTTGGGGGTATGACACAGCCTATTCAAGTTCAAGTAGGGCTGTGCCCTGCTCTACTCTCGCATCCTGAGGTTGATGGCTTATCCAGGTACACCTAAGCTCTCTAATCTGTGTGGCTGTCTAGGGGGAAAACACAACGCCCTATTGTAGGCTACACCCAGTCATGTTGTTGTGTTTCGATTTAGATACCCGTATATAGGTTTCCCTGAATCATGTCCTTGTATAGGCACAATTCGCATTGCCCTCATTTAGGCATAGAATCCCAGTCCTTATTTAGGCATTAGCCATGCTAACCAAATTCAGGAATGGTCACCTACATCCGTCCATCCCACGTCACAACGAGTTCTTAGAAACCAGACCCTTAAGCCGAACTGGACTTTCCCTAGCTAGGAGTATTGATTTCTCCAAGAACTCATCTATTATGCATGAACTACTATTTCTTAGGGGTTCATCCATGATGTCTTCCTTTGCCCGACTTTACGCCAATGCTAGCATTCCTAAGCACCTTCCAGGTATAAATATACCTTCCCTTACCATGGCAAACCACGGCACGACTCAGCACGACTTGACTGCACGGTTCGCCACGGCAAGTTCGGAAGAGACCGTATCCTGGCCTGACGCACTGACCAGACGGTCATCCCTGCTCGCAGAGAATCCCGCTTCCAGTGTTCTGACTCCCTTTGCGGGGTGTTCGAGTTTGAGACCCGGAAAGAGATTCCCACCGCTCTCATTCTAAAGGTATGGAGCTGATTAGAACCTAGAGGGACTCTTGGCATACAAAACTTAGTATATACACCATACTATAGAAAACAGCACCTACTTCTTACCTCGTACTACACTTAGGTTAGGTACACTGGGGTAGAACTATTGAAAAGCATCGCTTGTGTTATTTATGTATGTATATATGAATATATGTCATAGCTAAAAGACAATGCTATTGCAGTATTATTTCTTCTTAATGCTTACGCTGTGCGTATTACATCTTGCTTACTTTCTAATGATTGTAACAGCTCATATCTCTTACATGAGAAACAAGACTGTTCAATAAAGCCTTTTATTGAAATGCCCGTCTATCTATTTCTGTGTAACATAACATAACATAATATAACATTTGTATTTGTAAAGCGCACGTTCACCCAGAGGTCTCTTGGCACTGAATAACAGATGTTCATTGTTACCCAACTCAATGGTACTCATTTTATCGACCTCAGATGGATGAAAGGCTGAGTGAACCCGCCGGGATTTGAACCTGTGACCATGAGTTTGAACACAACTATTTCTGTGTACCTCTGGAGAAACTAAGCATGCACGATTGACTGAGTGAAACTGTTATCTATTGTTTCCACAATTCTGAGACGCATTTCGATTCCAAGGGAAACAAAGTTGTTATGTTTATGCGGTTGTCATAAATGAATCCCTTCTTGTTCATTCGAGAAGTTTCTAGTGACCTCTGAGTTAGCTGGCACACACAAGTAATTAAGTTTACTGTACTCGATAGGAGCATACTGACCTTAGTCCTATGCAAAATCTATAGTGTATATTATTCCAATGCTCAGAGCCTATAAGGGAAAAAGGAACTACACTACATGGCGCCCAACGTTTGGTAAGGCACTAATTTAACGCTAGATACTGAAGTAACTCAGTCGTGCTTTTGTCAGAGACTCTTACTCATAATACTCCATAAGACGTCTGGAGTGGGTAGGGATAATATCCGCCATAGCCGAGTAGGACGAGAATCCTATGTATTAGCTGTTTGGTTTATTCAACGTTGAAGGATACAGTGTTCCAAAATATTGTGCACCTTATCTTTGTTTCCTTGAAACTTGTTCTACATTTTTCAAAAAACAATGTCCTAAAACGGGGATAATACAGAGGCTGCGGCTGACCAAGTCGTAGCAGCCTTTAATACTACAAGTTTAAATGAAACCGATGAGGGTGTTATAAACATCCATCCAAATTTAAGGAGAGCCATCACTCTAAAACTTATAAAACACGGCCGAACACCAAGAGGTGGTAGATCAGTTTTTGTGATAGAGGCACATGAATCTTTTCAGACAGAGGTGTTCTATTCATGGATAGTATTCCCAGAATCAAATCCAGTAACAAATGTTTCACTTCTTCAAAGAAGGTGAACTACCTGAGGAATACATTCCCTTCGAGGATGTTGAAATTCCATTCACATACCAGGAGCATCAGCTCTGGTTTAAAGGCGCCCTAAAACATTACAATCACATTGCCAGGCTCGGTGCACTAGGTAGACCAGGAGCAACATGGCAGATTTTAGCCGGCTACACACCTCATCCTGACATTGAAGTAATGTCAGACGATGAATTACTCACTCAACTCAAGGAGTTAATAACAATTTACAGACAGTTAGTACAATATGTCATGTGGTCTTTAACAGTCCAACCTCCAATAACCATTCCATATCAAACTCCTCACCAAGGGAATACACTAAAAATTACTCCACAGACGTTACACGCAGTCATGGGTAAAATGCCCACAGAACGTTAACAGATTCCATTCTGGATAGCTCAAAAATTACTCAAATCGAAGCAGTATTTCCTAACACTAGCCCTTATGAGAAACACAGAATCCTAACAATCTATTTACCAATGTGGATCAAACCACATCTGGAAGACTGCACCTCTTGGGGCACAGTCTTTGCTGCCATCTATACTAAGCGATACAAAAAACAATGGTCCTAGACCTTGATTACAAGAAAGGGGTATTAATCCCAACTCAGTGATAGCACTTCCTTAGTTATGAGCTATTATTAAAAACGGGTATGGTAGCTCATAGTATTCAATACATTGATCATCATAAAACAGGAAAAGTGCAACAAACCAAAATCTTATTCACCATGCATTTATTTTCATGATCATTGGTGAAACAAATAATCTTTCTTTTGGCAATTTTTTTAGTAGAGGTTGCTCCAGAGGGAACGTTTATGTAGTAAGTGTGCTCAAGAGAGAGTGAGTGAAAAAAGAGAGAAATCAGAATGGGGACATAGGAAGGTTAGACATAATTAAAAACAATGGACTGGTTTTAAATCACCGTCCTACAGGGCCTGGCCACGTTTCACAGTATACAATCCAAATCATATAATTTCAAGAATTAAACTAGATATCCTTTCTAGTATGGCACGTGGGGAGATTGCGTGTCCCAGGCCCAGACAAGGGGGCGTCGACATTTCGACCAGACTTTAAGGCCTTGAGGGTGGTTTAATCCTCAGCCGTGCGGATCTTCATCAGGACAGAGTGGGGCAACCTGTACTGGTACCGGTCGTTTTCATGTGCCTAAAATGAGTAAAAATAATGGTAAGGATGTTGCACCAAGAGGAACCTGTAGCATGAAGTTGCATGCAAGTTGGCTAACCCGCTGTGAAGCGCGGGACTGGGTTCTTCAGTTTACAACATTGGAAACGGGTAATTGATTACTGTGTCCATGCGGATCAATCCGCTTGGCAATACATTTGGATCAGTCTCTGTAATCTGAAGAATGAGGTCAACGTCAATTACATGTGATGCGTGTGTATACGGGACAAACGTGATCGTATAATAACCACTAACATAGACCTAACACTCAATGAAAAAATATCTAATCTAGAACGGTTAGAGAAAAAGCTTATTAGAACACGGTTACATGGACACACCTTAGCCAAATATCTCAAATCTAATGTCATCCCAATCGGATTACAAGTAAGAAACGAACCTGCAATTTTCTTGGATAACCCCAAGTTCAAGGAAAACTTCAGTTTCGTCTCTAATAACTGTTCCAGGCACTGGATGGTGCTTGGAATTGAAACTGCAGTTGAGGAAGTACAATGTTTAACAAAATAAATCTTTGATTTAAAAAAAGAGATCATTGAAGATAAAGCTCTAATTAATGCTAAAGATGCACTGGAAAGGTTAGAAAGAACAATCCATGAATTTGATATCTACACACAGGCAACCAAACAAGACAAAGTTGCTAGGGAGATCAAATTCTATGATAAAAAGATCATCTACCCGTACCTTCAAGTGGGCTATTACGTAAGAGAACAACAGGGAACATTTGCGATCAGAGGTAGGAGTGGATTCAGGAGTTATACAACCTTCTCTGGATCTTCCCTAGGAAGCAACCTCAGACAGTGACACACAACGCCCAGGCCCTAGCACAGGTACACCCACTACAGGTCAGAACTACACGAATCAGCAGCCTTTTTTTAGTAGAGGAACCATGGTGGGGATAGCGAGGACGGGGACGCCCCTGGGGCAGACCCAGGGGGTCCAGAGGTCCAATGTGGAACCGAGGGAGAGGGCAAACGAAGAAACAGACACATTTCCAACAGGAAACTCACAGAGAAATACAAACGCGACGACAACACTACAGATGGTAGCAAACCCTATAGTTAATCTATCTGACTATATACTCAAGCCCAATGAACAAGGAATTTTGGAAAAAGGACTATCTTTTGTCCCGACCTCTATGCCTAATAACTTCAATCTGAAAGTAGAGTTACATCAATTCTTCCGAAAAGTCCGGTTGAAACATTATTTCCTTAAAACTCCTCACAACCCGACTTTTTCACGCAGCGGCCTCAGACCACCGTCAAAATTTAACCCCCTGACTCACCTCTTGCTGCATAAACTTTTAGCCTTTGAACAAGTGGTCATGAGGGATATTGATAACATACTGTCCAGTCGGCAATATGTCAAATATAATGTGAGTAAGCAGGAATGCGAGGCACTTGAATCTTTGAAAAGCAACATCAACATAGTGATCAAACCCGCAGATAAAGGCGGTGCGATTGTGGTAAAGAATGTAGAAAACTACAAGAAAGGAATCTTATCACAACTATCAGTCGAAGGAAACTATGTGAAATTGAGTAAGGACCCTACCAAAGAGAAAAGTAACATCATAACATGTGTGACCCGTGAGGCACTAGAGGTAGGACATCTAAGTAAATTGGAACATGACTACCTCAATAATAAACACCCTAGGATGCCCACTATTTACACCCTTCCTAAAATACATAAACGTATGCTGGACCCACCAGGTAGACCCATTATTTAGGGCTGTGGTTCAATACTAGAACCACTTTGTAAATACATTAATGTATTTTTCAAACCGATCACGGAGAGCACCCTAACTTACCTTAGAGACACGATGCAAATGATACATTTGGTAGACGAGCGTCCATTTGATCCCAGCACTGACATACTAGCCACCATGGACCGAATGGCTCTGTACACCAATATTCCACAACACTCCCCACTTACATGCATCGAATCAGTACTAAATAGAAGAACCGCACCACACAAAGTTCCAACAGAATTCATCATTGCTTAAGATAGCTATGACCAGGAATTACTTCCCTTTTCAAGGTCAGTACTATGTACAAACCAAGGGCGTGGCGATGGGGGCAAACTTTGCTTCTAATCTGGCCATTATTTACATAATTGAGTATGAACAACGGTTCATCCTTAATGAGTACAATCCACACAGGGCTTGCATAGCAATGTGGCGACGTTACATTGATGACGTCTTAATAATCTGGAAAGGTAGTGAGGAACAGCTTAAAACCTTTCACTGCTGGCTAAATACATGTTCAATTGACATTCAATTGACTATTGATTTTGACAGAGAAGCTATCCACTTCCTGGACATCACTATAAAAGCAGAGTCGGGTAAATTACATACCAGTTTACACAGGAAGAGTAGCGAGCGTAACACCCTTCTGAGATACACTAGCCACCATTCTCGTAACCTCAGGGACAACTTGCCTTTACGCCAATTTCTGAGGTTACGTAGAAACTGCTCCAAAAAGGAGGACTACTTTGAAGAGTCGGCAGGCCTCGTAGCTCGACTATTTGAATGGGGTTATCCGATTAGACTCCTTAAAAAAGCACGTAAGCATGCATGGCACAACCATAGAGAGCTCTTACTAATCCCCAAACCAAAAACAAATACTAGTGAGGAGTGATTAGTATGTGTGACCACCTTCAACACTAAAAGCAACGCCATTATGAAGGCTATTAATCAACATTTGCACCTAGTAGCTGATTAACTAGGCAACATGCTTATTCCCCTACATGCCTTTAGAAAAGGCAAGAATGTAAGGGATCATTTGGTTAAGTCCCTTTTACCCATACCACGGACCACCTGCCAGACCACCCTATGGGGTATCCCTCCAATCAGGGGGCACCGCAAATGTGGATCATGTAAAGCCTGCTCATTAACTGAAGACATTACTGAATTCTCACACAACAATCAGACTCATACATTAAAGGAACACAGCAACTGTAACACCACTGGCGTCATCTTTGTGATTGTCTGCCTTGTAACTTTATGTATGTGGGACAGACTATCCAAAAAGTCAAATGTCGTATCCTACAGCATTGCAGCCGCATACGTTGCAAGGTACAGGGTGCACCACTGGTAGAACATTTTACCACTTTTGAACACAGTGCAGAAAGTCTAAGGTGGTGGGTAATTGAGAAAGTCAAGCCTAACCCAAGAGGGGGCGACTTTGCCAATATACTCAACAAACGTGAGTGGAGATGGATACATTCATCGGATACGATCACAAGGGGCTTGAACGAATTTGAAGAAATTAGTAGACAGGTCTCTGTAATGAGCAATGGATGAACCCTCTTTTGAGATTACACTATTGAGTCATTGGGGACACATCACAGGTGGCTAACACTAGGGCTCTAGTGCTAATCGCCTTTTTGATATGTTTTGTTACCCAGATCACATGTAATCTAGATACCCTGTGGCTCATAATATGTACATCACAATTTGTATCTGCTGCGCTTTATTATACATGCTGCACTGTAATTTATGTCACCGTTTTTTAAGCAACTTTTACCACCTTTATTCTCGAGTCTAAACCTAACTGTTTGGCAAATGCATTGTGATAACTTATGATGTGTGGTTTGGTTCCCCTGCTTTTATTGACCACTTTTATCGACTGCGCTCATTCACACTAATGTTAGGCCATGCCCTATCGGTTGGTACCCGAGCAATCGTTTAGCACACATCTACGATTTATACGGATCATACACACTTCCCGGTATAGTCTTTCAACTCTGTCCTTTGTACGTACCTGTACCGTCTATTACACGCTGACGCGGTACTCTGGTTAAATACTTCCTCGCAGTCGGCCGTCTTGAGCGCTTAAGCAAATCAAACACTCATCCCCAGTCAACTGACCTGGGATTGAGCCATCATCATTCTTTAGCTCACACCACCACCCCAGTTCAGACATGGCCATATGCAAATCAGTCTGACCCTGTGCCTCATGGGAACAGTCCAGCCCGAACTGCCAAGCCATGTCTTCCCTGGACCGGAAACAAGCATCCTGGGGAACATCCTGCCGTCCCAGCAAGGCCTGTCTGGATCCCAAAGCTTGGGGATCTAGTCAGAGAGAAGATCGCAGACAAGAAGGAATTTGGGCCTTCTTACAGACAACCGGTACCTGTCCTAGCAATCCACGGATCAAGAATTTTACTTCTGCTTCCCCTTGCTGGTAAAAAAGAGAATTGATTTGTGTCCATCGACCTCATCAAACTACACTATGTGGCCAATACTAAGCAGTAGGCCATGTGGACTCCGACCAAGTAGCAGACGCACTCCTCTAGCTACTATCCAAGAGGTTTAAACTGAAAGACTCATCACCATTGAGAATCCAACAGTAAGAAATAAAGGATTAAGCAACAATGCTATTGAACTCATTCCTCTTGAAACCAAAATAACAGTTCGTCCAGATACACCGGTCTACACCAACATAGCAAGTGATCCACTGGTTCCAGTGAATTCAACAAATCCTGATGCAATTCCAACCATTGACAGAACTGCGTCTGGCTATTTCATTAACTTTGATACGTTTTCTGCGGATCCTAGCGAGCCTGAAACTACGCCAACAAAAAGAACTTTCAAAGAACAAGCACAAGGCTTTTTTCATCACGTGAAAAAGACTTATTCAGTTTCACCATGGATTGAACTATGGATTATTTCTGGAATATTTTTCTTTCTACTATGGCTAGCTTTAGTAATAACTCTAAACATGTTGATAGATGGAAGATATATTCATTTGGACACAGGAAGTAAAAATGTGAACTTACTTTTGAAACCACACAAATCATCCCATCGTGAAGCAAGAGACTTGTCAGCAGTGAACTTCACAGTCATTCCTATACAAGATGGTATAGTTTGGGACAAAACGAATTATGATATATTCGGTCCGTCGGAACTTTTGAAGATTCCACACTTATTTAAGATTTCATTAAGTGACTTTACTACCTCCAGTACCTATTCTGATGATTGGGACTTTGAGTCTGCTAATAACATGATGTCTGATCTAGAAAGATCTGCTGCATTCTCTAACCATGAATACTTGGAGGGTTCAACAGACTATGAACAGCCTTTTTGTTACAACCACTATGGTCATCATTTCTTGCATAAATCTGCAACACCTAGAAATGTATTTAGGTGTAAATAATGGGAACATTGTCCTACACCACCAAGAGGTAGCCCAAAAACATTTGAAATGAAGTTTCCATATTTTTCAGGGTATAATATATCAAATCCAGAAACATTTTACTTTAAAAATGTAAACAAAACAGGAACGAAAAATATGTTAACCATACAAAACAGATTTATTCTGCTGTCTTTAATGCCCAACTGTCTAGACAGGGTTTTGACTTTTGGAAAAACACAATTGACACAAAATCTGTCTGGGGTACAAACGATTGGCAAATGGTTGCTCTGGCCCACAGACACAAACAACTGTCAAGAAAGATTCCTGAACAAGACAAGGTCTAACGATCAATAGGCAAGACCCAGCTATGTTCAAAGACAGCATCCAGGGGTAGTAACAACATACTGTGTAGGTAAACTATGCCTTGATTGGCTGCAGACATCTACACTAGAGGATGCAAAACAACACTTATCTTTACTTAAAAAAGACGCAAACCTTAGGGAATTCTTGCTAGGTCCAAGAAAACCGCGTCAAAAACGTTTCATCTATGCTGCTTATAATGAAATATGGGAGGTTACCCAAGCAGACGCTGCAGAAAGAATATGAGAAATTGATCGTATTAATTTAGAGAAATCTCTCGCTGTGGTCGACAATGGGTTAACAACTGTGTCATCCAGGATATATTCATTGGGCAACATTGTATCCTCTGCTATAGACATTGTGGAACAAGATTTGGTCCTGCTGCGTCAAGGCCAGTCTCAATTACGTCCTATTCTGTCATTAAGCTGGACTCTACAAAACTTGCGTGCAGGATATGTGCCTTGGCGTTTCATCAACACGTCTTCCCTGTTTTCTGATTACAATCTCACTGATAAACAGATCGAGCTGGCACAAAGGGGAGCAAAGTATACAGTACTGAGCATTGAAAAACTGGAAAAATTTCCATTGCCTGTTATAGCTTTCCATTTTCAGTATTGCCTTAAACACATGCCAGTAGGCAAATATGAAAGCTTGGGTAAAGAATACATAGGGACATCCTGGGATTTACCTTACACACACAGATGTTGGAGTGGGGGGCGTGAAGTGTTTAGTAGCGGTACACACTGTGAAAATGCACTGAGCGGTTCACTCACATGTCGGGATATTAGTCTACACGGAGCCTGTAGCGGTTCCACTGCAAATTTATCCTGCCACCTGCAAGGTTCACCAGCCGCTGTGATTAATGCAATGTTTGGACAACTTTCAAATGGGAGTTACCTCATGTTGAATGATCAGAGCTGTTGTGGCATGTTGCCAGGTATCCCATATCTAGTAACGGTTACTTCCAGGGTCACTTGCTGTATGCAAGTCTTTTTCCCCAAATAGACACACTCAGGGAGTCGCCTTTATGGCCTTCACTGAACATCTCTTCTATACGAATTGATACTTTAAGCAGAATAAAAGCCATTCTTTTACAACAAACCATGCCTTTGACCTCGGCCAAAGAAACCTATGATCTACAAGTCGCAAGGACTTCGGCTGAGATACAGGCTCTGTTAAGGACAAATTGCCCTACACATTTCACAGAAATGTTGGGACGTATCTTAAACATGTCTGATACGAGCGGAATTGTGCATGTATTTAAGACCGTATGTTCGGGACTGTTAACACCTTTTCAAGCAGTCCTCGGAATCATTCCAAACTTCATGCACTCGGTGTTTGGTGGTCTGCTGCCAATTCTAGCACTCGTTGCAGGAATCCTGTTTTTATTCCTACTACTATGCTATGGCAAGCCAATCCACCAGCGTCACTTCCAGCACCTTGGAGAATGCTCTCCTGGAAAGGAGGTGTCGTGAGCGCATAGTGCAACTATTGGGTTTACCTCGTCTTAGAGAACTAAATACCACATGGTTTCTGTCATTCAGACCAATCTGGCAAGATTGCATCTTACCTGTTCTACGCTGTCTGCTTTGCGGTGAAGAATGCGTGCTAGACATCTGTCTAACATTCCCATCAGTCGTGCCAACGGATATCGATACTCTGCTGGACCCGATAACGGCCCATGATCTTTGATGTCCCCAGAGGCTACCGATCCTGATGACGGCATTCATTGAGATCTCACAGACGCAACATGCTACTGCTGAGGTACGGGATGGATCAACAGGCACACAGGTAACATCGGCATCGAACACTGCTACTGACGATGCATCACATCTATGAGCAGTTAGTCTTCTAAACGAGGCAATCGACCTATCACCGACAACGGTAGATTATTTTTTGTCTACAGGATTTCATATTTTCCCCAGCATCTTCAAATAACTTTTGATTTGACTCACAGTGTACCATGTAATCTATGAATTCGGCCTTCATTTTTTTCAAAACAAAAAGGCAAATTTGGAACTTTCCTTATATCGCACTTTTGTGAATATTGACTTTTTCTTTTATGGCTAAAAGCTCATCTTACAGTAGAACTATTCATAGAGAACAGACTTCTTTGAAACACCTCCGGGGAAGACACGTTGTCCGACTCCCTTCGCGGGGTGTTAGAGTTTGAGACCCGGAAAGAGATTCCCACCTCTCACATTCTAAAGGTATGGAACTGACTAGAACCTAGAGGGACTCTTGGCATACAAAACTTAGTATATACCATACTATAGAAAACAGCACCTACTTCTTGCCTCGTACTACACTTAGGTTAGGTACACTGGGGTAGAACTATTTAGAAGCATCAGACGAGTATTCACTTTTTAGCCTGTGTTATTTATGTATGTATATATGAATATATGTCATAACTAAAAGACAATGCTATTGCAGTAATATTTCTTCTTAATGTTTACGCTGTGCGTATTATATCTTGCTTACTATCTAATGATTGTAACAGCTCATATCTCTTACACTAGAAACAAGACTGTTCAATAAATCCTTTTATTGAAACGCCCGTCTATCTATTTCTGTGTACCTCTGGAGAAACTAAGCATGCACGATTGGCTGAGTGAAACAGTTATCTATTGTTTCCATGATTCAGAGACACGTTCCGATTCTAAGGGAAACAAAGTTGTCATGTTTTTGCGGTTGTCAGAAACAAATCCCTTCTTGTTCATTTGAGAAGTTTCTAGTGACCTCTGAGTTAGCTGGCACACACAAGTAATTACGTTTAATGTACTCAATATGAGCATAC
Source organism: Triturus cristatus (assembly GCF_964204655.1). Lineage (NCBI taxonomy): Eukaryota > Metazoa > Chordata > Amphibia > Caudata > Salamandridae > Triturus > Triturus cristatus. The sequence continues at coordinate 528,701,251 of NC_140586.1, read as the reverse complement.
TGATCTTAGTCCTATGCAAAAACTACAGTGTAAATTATTCCAATGCGCAGAGGGAAATAGGAACTACATTACAATGTGACCCAAAGGCAGGCTCCAGGCACTAAATGGCTAAGGCAGGAAAATGCCAACTTCCAAAAAGGGAAGAAGGACACAAAATGGCAATATTTATTATTTTTTTCTTATAAACCAAATGGTTAGCTTGTGGTCACCTAAATTAATTATTGCGATCACTGTTTTAGTCAACATCAAATCACAAACATATTGCAAACATTATCACCCCTTAGGGGAATTGTTAGAAATGGGATTTCTGGTTGGTTAAGGTTTGCACCCAAGCCAGGCAGAAACCACCTCTCTAGTCAGGACAAAGGAGTTACACTCCTAAAATAACCCCTGCTTACCCCCTTGGTAGCTTGGCACAAGCAGTCAGGCTTATCTTAGAGGCAGTGTGTAAAGCATGTGCACAAAACCAACAGTAATACAATGTAAGCACTGCAAACGGACACCACACCAGTTTTACAAAAATATCCAATATTTTTATATAAACAAGACCAAATACGATAAAAATACACAATACAGTACTTCAAAAATAGTTACTTCTCAGAATGTCTTTAAGTTGCAAAATATGTTTAAAAACACAGTTCGTACGAGTCGGTAGCTCGGTCCGAGCCTACCGCGATGCTGAAAACAACAGAGTCTCGCAGTTCCCGCTGACCACGTCGGTACCGGCCAGCAACAGCGGGACAGATTTGTTCACAGTGCCTTTCTTAGTGCGGTTCACATGGGTGTGCGAGTCGGTCTTGGCATCTGTCGTGGTTGCGATGCAAAATGGAAGCGGTGCAAGGTGCGGTGTCCCTCAATGCGGTGCGAGCAGCGGCTCGGTGACGATCGTGCAGATGGCGTCGGTGAAACCAAGGCTTATGGTGCAGGGCGAGATGGTGCTCGATGCGGTGCTTGTAAGTTGCGATGCGAGCGACAGAGCAGGTTGGAGGGAATTGGCGCTGGCCGAGCCGGACAGCTGTGCGTGACGAGTCGGTCACAGTTGTCGAGCCAGCAGCGACTGTGTCGGTGAGCCCAGGCCAGCGAAGTGAAGCGAGGCAATGCAGATTGCGGTGTCTCTCGATGCGGTGCAGGCAGCGGCTCGGTGAGGGAGTCGGTGAGACCAAGGCTTGCGGTGCAGGGTGAGTCGATGCGGCCTGCGGTCCCTTCCGGACACAAGGCCAGCGACGGAGTCGGTGATGGAGTTGGTCGCGGTTCCCTCTTCTCTGTGGCAACTGAAACAGCGGTTTCCAGGAGCGGTACCCAGAGGTTGGTGAAGTCTTTGCAGTCCCTGAGACTTCTTAACAGGAGGCCAGCTCGGTTCAGGCCCTTGGAGATACTCAGCACAAGTAGAGCAAGTTCAGTCCAGTCCTTTCACTGCCCAAGGCAGAAGCAGCAGCTGCAGGCCAACCCAACAAAGCAACAACACAGCAAAGGGGCAGTACTCCTCCTGGCAGCTCTTCCAGCTCTTCGTTTTGGCAGGTTCCTGGATTCCAGCGAGATCTAAAATTCTTGGGTTGGGGTCCCAATATTTATACCAAGTTTCTCTTTGTTCTCTGAAGGCAGAGAGGCCCTTGCCTAGTCCAAACCAGTTCTGGTCAGTCCTGGAGCACTTTGTTTACATGACTCCTTCTTTCCTTTCAGAGAGCAGGGCAGAGACATCAGACACACCGCAGGTGGTGGAGCCAGCATTGAGGAGGGAAATCACAGCCCTATTCAGGTCCCAGGTGCAACTCCTCCCACCCATCTACAAGGAAATCTCACTATTCAGCGCTGTGCTGACTCACCCTTTCTCCAGGAATTCCCCAGCCCACTGGAATTCCCCAGCCCCTGTCACTCAAACTCCAGACAAGGAATACACAACCTAGCAGAGGCAGGTTTGGATGGTCAGACAAGAAAATTCGTACTTTCTAAAAGTGGTATTTTCAAACTCAGAAAGTTAAAACCAACTTCACTAAAAGATGTATTTTATCATTCTGAGTTCAGGCATACTAAACTCGAATTTCTACCATGTTCCCTGGGTCAGTTAGGATTATAGGATGTAATAATCCAACTGCCCATTCTGGCCTATGGAGAACAGGTAGCCTTGCAATAGTGAAAAACGAAGTAGGCTGTAATTCACTATCGGGACATGCCACACACACCAGGCCATGCCCTACCTTTCACATACAATGCACCCTGCACACAGGGGTACCTTGGGCCTACCTTAAGGGTGACTAACATGTAGAAAAGGGAAGGTTTAGGGACTTGCAAGTGTGTGCACTTGCCAAGTCGACATGGCAGCCCCAGGCTGCACACAGGCTCTGCAATGGCAGGCCTTAGACACACTTTACAGGCTGTTTGCGTGGGTGGCACAATCCAGTGCTGCAGCCCACCAACAGCATTTGATTTATAGGCCCTGGCACTCGCAGTGCACTTTACTAGGGACTGACACATAAATCAAATAGCCAATCATGGAAACACCAATCAAAACACAATTTACAAAGAGCATATGCACTTTAGCACTGATCAGCAGTGGTGAAGTGCCCAGAGTCCTAAAATCAACACACACAGGTCAGGAGAAAATAGGAGGAAAGAGCAAAATGTTTAGGGATAATCCTGCAAAAAGGGCCATTTCCAACAGGAATCAGATCTGTTGGGGCATATCAATCACACTTAAAGTGTCAAATTAAAAAACAACAAGGTGAAGGAAGGAATCTTTAAACCAATCTCAGCTACTTGTGATCAAGCAGAACACTCCCCCAGACCATTGTTTTTCACCTATTGTGCCATTCTAGACAAAGACCTGCCTTATGCAAATCAGTTTTTCTTGTACTCCAATAAGAACAATCCATCCCAGATTCTGACTCAACTGTTCCAATTGGCTTCTTTTGAAAATCTCTCCCAGAGATGCAACAAGAGTATTAGGGTACCTACCTTTACATCTTTCCTTGATCGTGCTCAGGAACTGAGTACCAGTGAACAGCTGTAGCACATTTATTAAATGATATTTGGATCGCAGCATATTTTGGTCTGGATCCTCTGAATCTGGAGAGTGTGAGCATAAAAATGATATAGCTGAACTCAAGCAAAACATGACCCTGTTTTTTTTTACCCTGTTCCACATTCTATTTGTCAAAAGGGAAACACCAACTTAACAATCTGAGTAACATTTGGGAATGTTACTGTTTTACTGATTTAAGGGAGAATCTATTTGACAGTGACTGGGCCTCTTATTAGGAAAGCAGAGGTCATTGGCATACAGGAAACCTGATCCCTGTCAACTTTATGTTATGGTACCACAATTTGTTCAGCTCACATATACCCTGGGGTGTCTTGGCTTTGTCTACTCCGGAACAGGATGGAGCCTAGTCTTTGAAGAGCCAAGTTTTTAGCTCTTTCCTGAAAAATGTAAGGGTGGGCAGAGCTCTCATATAGGATGGCAGATTGTTCCACAGCTTAGTAGTAACAAAAGCAATGCTCCTGCCTACCCAGCGGACTTTGGAAAATCTGGAAGTGGTCAGAAGCTTTTCCCCTAGTGATCAAAGCAGTCTACCCAGCATATAGATCTGAAAAGAGTGTTTCAGAAACCCTGGGCCCTATAGGCTATGCACAGAGCCTTAAACATAATGCAGCTTTTTACAGGGAGCCAATGCAACTTCCGAATTTCTTTGTATACGGACATGAATTTAGGGGTCCATGTGAGAAGCCTGGCGGCCGCATTCTGCTCCATCTGAAGCTTCTTAAGGTTGTTTTCCAGCGTATTAACGAAGAGACTGTTCCAGTAATCCAGCTTAAATAAAACCAGTGCTGTAATTACTGTCTTTCTTGCGGCAGCTGGGAACAAAGGAAAGAGTTTTATGGTCTTTCTACGCAGATAAATAACCAAAGAGATCAAAGAGTTAACGAGGTTTGAAGTTAAGCTTGTGGTCTATTATCATCCCTAATTTTATTGCCTTTATAACTGGGATAGGAGGGGATCCTAGTTTTCCTGCCACTAGCTAGAGACCAAGCAGGCAGCAGATTACCGAACAAAATCACGTCAGTCTTACTTTGGTTGAGTTTAAGGCAATGACTGGACATCCAAGCGCTAATCGTCAGCATGCCCTCATGAAAAGTGACTGAAACCTCCATACCGTTTTTAAAGATAGACAGGACAATTTGGGCGACGTCTGCATATGAAGTTAATGCAAGACCAAATGATGTAACTAGAAGAGCCAACTCTGTAACATAAATGTTAAACAGGGTTGGACTGATAGATGAACCCTGAGGAAATCCACAGGGAAGAGAGAAATTGGCAGATTCAAAATTACCCAACGCTAATGATTGTGATCTATTAGTGAGAAAAGATGTCAGCAGGAATTTAGCTTTGTCCTTGATGTCCAAAGTGGCGTCATGGTTGATCAGCATCCCATGGTCAACCGTATCAAATGCCATGGACAAATCAAGGAGAATAAGTGCTGCTCCTTCACCTCTGTCAAGTGAGACCCTTATCTATTCTGTAGCTTTAATCAGTGCTGTCTGCGCTATTTCCAGGCCTAAAACCAAATTGCGTCTCATCAAGCAGCTGATTATCTCGAATATATTGTGTGAGCTGATTAGTCATCACTTTTTCTACAAGTTTAGCAGGCAAAGGGAGACGAGAGATGGGCCGCTAGTTGGTCGGATCAGCTGGATTGAGGTTTGGTTTCTTCATGAGCAGAAGAATAGAGGCCCTTTTCCACTGAGTGGGGAAGACTCCAGAGATAAACATTGTTAAAAATAGCCATCAAGTTTGCACCTTTCTAGTCCGGAAAGAGTTTCAGAACCGTGGGGGGCATGGGTCATATGGCGAGATAGATTTAGCATTGCTCACCATGGCACTCAGGTTGAGCGTTGGTTAACTGTTGGGTGAGGAGGGAACTGTCTATATATTTCCAGGCCCTGAACTGCTTGGGCGGGCACAGCCTTATGTTGGAGGACTGTTCTAACAAATTTATTGTGCCATTTTATTCGGTTGGCAGAGAATGTCCATTTGGAAGCCTCATGACGTTGGTCTCTCTTTTATGGCTACTAGAAATGCAGACTGATCTCCCAGGATATACATACTGATTTGGGGGGTTTTAATGTTAATCTGGGACCACCAAGTTTCTATATTTAGCCCACAGTGAAGCTTAAACCATCAGGACGAACTGTCCTGTTACTTGGTTCTTTAGACAAAAGGGACACCTGGGAAGAATCTTGTTGGATTTATTTGACATTTACAGGCTGTACAACTGCTCAGATTGCCCTACAGGTATATAAAAAAAGGGGATTTATAAAGGTCATAATCCCCTAAATATTAATGTTACTATATTACTGTTTCAGGCTACTATCTAATATGCAATCTTTGTGAGGTCATTGAAAGGCAATAAGTGACCATAATCCTCCTTCCTGTGAAGTCCAAATTCGTCACTCAAACTCTAGCCCACCTTTGGGGAAAATAGTTATTAATGGTGGGAGGAGGTTAAGGTGGTCACAGGTTGCTGCAAATCTGTCTAATCTCATGTCACTTCTCAGCTTAGCAGTATGAATCAGAATTTTAATGATAAGTCGAATTTAAGAAGCTAAATAATGGAATTACCAGTTTTTTAAAGTCAAGGAGGGCCTACCTATTATATTATAATTATGCTAAATCCATTCTGCAAGCGCCCAATAGTACTAAAGCGCTTTTTAATATTATAAAAGACCTATCCAACCCAGTCTGCATGGGCAATAAGGTGGTTGCTAGGCAAAAACTCTGATGACATTGCCGCTCATTTTGATGAGAAGATCATCAAAATTGTTGGACGTTTTAACCCAGGAACAGCAGCTGTCAGGATGAACTCTGTCAGATACCAGCCGAAGAGTCACAGATAGAAACATCTCATAGCAGTCAGCCGCCCGGTTTAGAGTATTTTCAACCTCTCACCGAGGACACATTTAATAGCCTTGCCCAAAGTGTATCTTCGGGCTCCCCTCTGGGCCCTCTTCCGCATAGGATTTGGAAGGAGTTTTGGCAAGAATTATTCCCCTGGCTGCGGCAGATCTGCTGCCAGTCATTGGAGGAAGGAATGGTTCCAGAAGTTTGGAAGCAGGCAGTGGTGACTCCGCTGCTTAAAAAACCGTCTCTCGATCCTACTAGCCCAATGAACTTCAGACCAATCTCTCTCCTGCCATACCCGGTAAAAATCCTGGAGACGGCATTTAGCAAATCTCGATCCCTATATCTAGAGGAAAATCATCTGCTGGACAAGGACCAGTTTGGATTCCGACCAGGACACTGAACTGAAACAGCCCTAGTGACTGTACTGGACAATCTAAGAATGTGAGCCGACAATGGTAACCCATCTGTGCTAGTGTTACTAGACATGTCGGCCGCATTCGACACGGTGAACCATACTATTCTGCTGGAAAGACTAGTGAATATAGGTGTGAAAAGACAGGCACTGAAGTGGCTGCAATCTTATTTGACGGGCAGACAACAGGTTGTGTCCATTACACCGTTCACATCCACTAAGACCTCGGGACGCCATGGGGTGCCGCCGGGCTCCGCAATAAGCCCCATTTTATTTAACATATACTTGCGCCCTTTGATCCCTATTATCAAGTCTTTTGGAATTGATCTAGTTAACTATGCGGATGACACCCAACTGGTGTTTTCCCTGGAAGGGAATCAAGCAGTAACTATGGACACTTTCCAGGAGTGTATGCAACAGACCTCCAACTGGCTTAGGACACACTCCTTACAATTTAATGGAGGAAAAACTGAGGTTGTGTACTGCTCCCTGGCCAAAATGTCTCGGTACCTGCCGCTGGAGTTCAGACTCCACCCTAAGGACAAACCATTGGTTCCAGTTAAAACAGTGCGTAACCTATCTTAATAGATGACAGCCTCCAAATGGAGTCACAAGCCAATAAAATGGTTAGTATCTGCTTCTCCTTGCTAAGAGCGCTTCGCCAGATTCTCCCACTACTGCCTAGTGCCACCAGACCTCTTGTAGTGAGGAGTATAATTTTGAGCAGACTGGACTACTGCAATTCTCTGTACCTGGGAGCACCACAATCAGTACTACAGAGACTGCAGAGAGTCCAGTCTATAGTCGCAAAACTGGTGTTAAAAAGGCAGTGGAGAGCCTCAACGACGCTGGCTCTAATGGACCTTCATTGGCTACCCATTAAGGAGAGAATTCAGTTCAAGTCTCTCTGTATTGTATTTAGAGCAGTACATGGTCTGGGCCCCGTATCTTTGCAGGAAAAACTCACCTGGTATAATCCTGGGAGAAACCTTCGTTCTTCCAGTGCAAATCTGGTAACTGCTACCAGATTTAAGAAGACCAGGATGGGAGACAGAGTATTTGGAGAAGTAGCCTCTCGCCTCTGGAATGATCTGCCCCAGAGTATTAGAAAATCTAATTCCCTACTTCTCTTTAGAAAAAGCTTAAAGACCTGGCTCTTCCCTAGGAATGGGTAAAACGAGCTCTCTACTTTGCAAATAGGATTTCTGTTTTGCTTGTGTCACCTGATAAGTTCAAGCGCCAGGATACCCGTAGGGTGGCAGTCTGTGCTGTACAAGTCTATGATACAATACAATACAATACAATAAGCGGTCAGATTCTTGGTTTGAGAAGGGAATTATGGTACTCTTTTAAAGCCAAACAAAGGAGCCAGAGGTCATAGCAGTTCAAAGAACTAGCTGTAAAAATGCCATCTATGTGGCGGAGTCTGCTTCAAGAAGGAAAGTTTGTATCAATTTAACTGAAGCTTTCAAGGCATGTGCTGGATGGTATACCCACTATATAATTTTTCACGAGAGCTTTTCACAGAGAACTTCGTTTAATTTGGACTCTCCAGAGGGATCGGACAAAGCTCAAATTCATCTGTTGGTGTTAACAACATCAATTAGTGAAAGCCTCCCAAATAAGAGTCCCGGCCAGGATGGTTTGCAGAGTGATGTTTATATACTCAACCCATCCCCTTGAGCCCCACTTCTGACTAATGTGTAGAATGCAATCTGCACTCTGGCAATGTGCCATAAATTTCATCTTTAGGTGGTTCAGTTTGCATACTGAGAACCAAGATGGATGAAGAAAAATAAAAGCACAAAATGGAAATTAATGGTAATGAATTATCAGTTAAGATTATTTGAAATATTAATAAGAAACATTACATTTTGAAATGACTAAGAAGAAAAGCTTGGCTAGAAAGACATTACTAATGAGAAAATAGATGTTAAATTATCTTTACTAGATAAGGTTTAATAACAAAAGATTATAGCACTGATGATAATGTGTAATAAATATAGATTTTTGAATGGCAAATATACATGAAAGTCAGGAGTGCAGAGTCTGATGAAAGAGGCCATCTAAAATCATGTTACTGCCTCAATACTTGGAACATTTGAGGACACTGAAGACCATCTGTTTTGCAAAGGGCGGATTTTAGTGAAATGGGTTCCGCCCCATTTAATCTTTTGGATTTTTTGCCTTTTGAACCACCTGCTTTTTGTATTTCTGCTGTGAGGGAGTCTCAGTGCCCGAGACTCACTCATTGTAAGCCCTGTTAAAATGGATTGAGAGTGCTAACAGCCAGTGTCTTTCTTTAGAGCTAAGTTTTGTTGATGCGCAGCTGGGGTGAGACAATCTTGGCTACTTACATGTGAACATGGGTGCACATGTGTGTGGAAAGAGTGTGTGAGATTATGTACTATTTCAACCCAATATCTACCCACAGATTGTCTGTTGCATAAGGTTCCTTCAAGGTCTGGTGCAGTCCTGTGCCTAATATAATGATATAAGAGCAGGCTAATAGTGTGAACATATACATCTGGAGACATCTGCGGTGCTTTATGTAGAGTGCTGCATCATACATAATGGGTGAAATCTGCACCAAAATACAGTTTCCCCATAGTTCAGCTAGAGACTCAGTTGATGCACCAATATTATGTTAAATTAGCACACATAATGTTAATAGGACATGAATTAAAAAACATCTGCACTCCTTGTAACACGTTAAAATAGATTTTTCTGTGACTCAGCTCCTAACTCTAGACATGCATTTGACTCACCCGGCTGGGCCAAGTTATTTACTCTGCTGGCCAGCTGGATGATCAAATGCTGCCCACACAGTAAGCCATTTGCCAGTAATTAGGCCTGCTTCTGGAAGAGGAGAGAGTGGGGATGGAATCTGCTGGTGCTAGTTACTTTTCACACTACATCTGGCCTAGGAAGGCATAACTCCACAGAAACAATGAAGGGTAGCCAAACCTCTGGATTGAGTCACAGGAGTGGCTTCCCTTTGAAGTTTTGGAGTAAAGGCACCAGACAATTGTGGCAGTTAGGGGCTGGAGCTTATGATTTTAGAGAAGGTCTTTCAACAGACGACTTGATGGAGCCATCTTGGAAATTCACAAAGTGCTTTGCAGGAGGACTGAGGCAGGAGAAGAGTGATGTATCTCCCTAGGATTGGGCAGAGGTTGCTAGTCTCTATCACATCACACCTTCACTAAAAAAAACGCTATCACAAGGGAGATTTTATAAAAACACTTTGGACCAGGTGGGAGCAATGTTGCAAGAATTCCTAACTGGAAGAAAGGAGACACCTCACCGGAGCTACAATGTTGGATGCAATGACTTCTGAATTATGTTAGCATACACGACTAGGGTTTGTTCCTCCAGGGCCAGCAGCGCTGGCGTCCCTAAAGCCTTGGGTGAGGTGAGGGATGGTCCTGTTGGGGGTGCAACTGTGGAGGGTTCCCTTGGGTCTACCGTGGAATGGTCCTGTAAAAGTGTGATGTCCAGAAGGAGGGGCCCCCTGACCTCTGCTAATCCTGGTTCTCTGCAAGTGGCCAAAGGAGGATGTAGGACCTGGAGGCTGCAGGCAGGAAAGGCACTCTGCCTTGATGACCTGGGAGAGCTGCTAAGAAAGTCCACAGACCATGGAGAAGTTCTCCCCAAAATTGTAGAGGCCAAGAGGTCTGAAATATAAGCTCCCAGTGGATAGAGGTGGCCACCAAAGCAAAACTCAGCTTACCCTGTGAGAAATGGCCCAGCGGGTCCAGAGGAAACAAAGGAAGAAATGTTATCCCCGGAGGAACCAGAGGCACACATCTTGAACTAATGAGAAAAAAAAACATACATCTCGTTATTAGAATTATCATGCCATAAGATCCTAAAACTATAAACACACAACAAGGGAACCCTTATAGTCAGAAGGAACCAATGGTAGTAGTAAGTTATTAGAGACAGCGTCCCTTATAAGCATGATACATAATCATAGCCACAAAACTTCAATCAGGATTGGGTATATTCCTATCCAAATGGACAATATTAAGATTTATTTAACTAACAAAATAAAACAAGGAGACAATACATAAACATAAAGTGAGCAGGAAGTGACGGGGTTTCTGGAAATCAAAAGATTTCCTTACCTCAGGCATATAACTTAAGAGTGACTTTTTAGTGAGCTAAGCAATAACAATAGTCACAATGAAAAGAACATCTTGTACACCACATAAATCACAAATAACGGTTAGAGTTAAGATGTGGTTGTCGACGAAGTTTCAATCCCCAGCAATGGTGATGGGATCATCATCAGGACTAGTGAATCAAAATGCCTGAGAAGTTGCAGAAGTGGGACACAGAGAGGAACGGAGTCCCATCCAGGGCTAATATAAGATCCTAAAACAACATGTTATTGATAAACTTCCCAATTACACAGAATATATAGATTAAAATCTAAAGATAATAAAACAGTCAAATTTAGATGTAGCAATGGCTAACAATAACCATAGCAGTAGCTTTAGGTGCTCTTCTTGTCGTAAACCAGGCTCCCATGATGTAATTAGCCATAGGTTTGTAAATGGTTCGTGACTCTGATCTGGTGCAAAGTGCTAGTGCTTCTGTGAAAGTTGCGATTGAGAACTGTTTGAACAATGGGATAAGCCATTTAATACGCAAGTGCTTAGTCTTGGTGTAAAATAGCATAAAGTGCATTATTGACTCCATACTGCCCACGTCACAATCACAGGACTCTGAATCAATGCAGCTTTTGGAGAATTTGGCAATATATGTTTTAATGGGCAAAAGGCCTAGCCGGAATTTTCAGTATAACGTGCGATGTGCATTGCGGCCGATGTCATTCAGATACTGTTCCATGCCCAGGATGTGCTTTACGTGCAAATAATTGCAGGTTATAATGGACGAGCACGCTCAGCCAATGTGAGCTTTGAGATTAGTGTGCAAAAATGCTTCTGTGACCATGGCAGCAATAGCACTGGTAATATGAACTGGTTCTAGCCAAAGATGCTCCAGGCCAAGGTTCTTTAGGCAGTTTCTCACATTGATTGCCCAGGGATTGTGATGGATTATCCCTACGGAAGACACTTTGAGCATTGCTTTCAGATATGATTCTCCAGGACGATCATAGTTTAAGCACAACCAATGCAAGACTGGCGCTGGGGCTATACGCTCAGAAATAGAGCCCATACCCAGTTCCAGGTGTGGGGAAGGAGCGGTGTGTCAGGGCTAAGATGTAATAGCGTTCTAAAAAAAAAAAAAAAAAAAAAGAGTTGTCCATCTTTTGGAGCCGTTTGCTGTTGCTGTACCCCAATAATTCTGCGCCATAGGTTGCTGCTGACACTGCTTTTTGTTTATATACTTGAAGGACAACACTCAATGAGTGGCAGCTGATCTTATTATTTTTTGTTTAAAGCTCTTTTTATTAAACAGGCCCATGAGGAGATCATAATAAAAGGTGAGCACATGCTTTCAAACCATCAAATATGCAATAACCAATTACATTATGGCAAGGTCAATAAACAATGGTAGCTGATCTTATTCTTGAGCCTCAAATGGCTTTGGCAGACAGCTGTAGGGTGCTAGCTGCCTTGAGCACACCAGGACAACGTGTTTTTAAAGGAGTTCCCCCAGTAATTATACACATTGCCAATTTCAAGTACCTTGCCAGTAATTCTCTGTGGTTTTATCAACGACGGAGATTATCCCAGTGGCATTACTTTCGTCTTTTGTGTGTTAATAAGGGGCTCTTTTATGCAGCAGTAGCTTTCAAAACTGTCTAGTCTCCTGTGCAGCTCGTTTTAAGTACAGGATAACATCACTGCATCATCTGCAAACAGTAGGATGACTATGTTTTTTGTTGCCCAGCTTTGGTACATCTGTTTGCCCCTTGAGTAAGAATTTTTCAGAATCGTTTAAGAAGAGGAAGAACAGTAGTGGGGTGAGGACGCATCCCTTATGAACCCCCAAACGGATGTCAAAATGGGGGGTTTATTCTCCTCTACTTCTGTCGTGAACACAGGCATGAGTGTCTTGGTGTAATATGTTGATAGCTTGTAAGAGATGATTTTCAACTTCTTGTTTTTTAGGCGTTTCCCATAGTTTTGAATTATTTATCAAGTCAAAGGCTGATTTAAGGATCATTAAGGACAGTTAAAGCAGGAATTTAACACATACCATAAATAATCGTATGGCCTGGTCGATGGTACGGATGCTGTTGCGGAACCCCTTCTGTGCATCTATGAAGACAGTATTCTTGTCTACCCAGGCTTGGAGCCTGTTCAAAGAACACACCCAAAGATTTTGCCAGTACTGTGCAGAAGCGAAATTGGCCTATAGTTTTAGTAGCAGCTTATTTCCTTTTTTGTATAATGAGACTATAAGACCTCGTTGAATATCTTGGTCAGAAGCATATGGACAGGTTCACAGTCTTAGCCTGGTGATTTGTTTGCCTTCTGGTCCAGGATTGCTCTTTCTACTTCTGGGCACAAAATAATAAACTGCCCCATTGGCGGGAGATGTTGCATTCTGTCAGGGCTGAGGTGCTGTCACCACTGGAATATATAGTCTGTGCTGGGATTGGTGATCCTGGACCTTCTCTGAATATTCCGATGATGTTCCTTCAAAAGGATTTGCTGTTCTTTTCTCCTACTGCCTTGATCAAAGCATGCCACACTTCTTGCTGGTAATTCAATTTTTTATCCCTGAGTAGGGCTTTGTAATTTCTCCTTATGACTTTAAAGGTTTGCTCTTCTCTTGTGAAGGCATGCCAGTCATTATACACCAATTCCAGCTACTACTTGGCAGCTCTGCACTCTTCATTGTGCCAACCTTTATCATGGTTTCTGCTTTAACTCCTTGATGTCTATGGTGCAGCCGTGTGGCATGTAAGTTCCCTTGAGAGTTTATTATAGTTTGTTAATATTGCCGCATGCTCATCCCTATCCATGGTGCAAGTCAAAAAATGTTCCAGAGATGCCTTTAGTGAAGTCTCATTGTTCGAGTAGTTCTCTCTGCTCCACTTCTGCTGTTTGGGACAATACTGGCGGGAAAAGTGTTTGACTATATATCTTGTGTGGTGACTCTGCCCCGTTGTTCCCCCTAAGTTGTTGCTCCTGCTCCTGAATGGGCAAGAGAAAGCTAGCTGAGAGTTCTGGGGGCTCAGGGGGAAATGGTTCTTTGCCCAAAGTATGGAAACTTAAGAAGTCTCGCCGTGCTGCTAAACAGCCCGATCCGGAAGGGACTCTGACGCGTATTGGCGACTTGGTGGGGGAGTGTGAGGCAATTTTGGGATGCGATCAGCCTTCGGCGGTCGATAGCCGGGTTGTCGCTTCTTCTTCTTCTGCTGACTTTGGACATGCCAATCCTACACCAGCACTTATTGTGCCGGAAAGGTTTCGTCGTAAACCTACATTAAGTGTTTCTAAGGGTGCCAGCAAAATGATTGATCCTGAGGTCTCGGTTGTTGGGGATAGCCCTCTTTTGTCTCCTGTAGTTGATTCTGGGTGCTGTGTTCTTACTGTGCCTTGTTTTAATAGGTTTTTCCCTTTGATGAACGAGCAGGAAGTTAGTAATGTGGCTTCACCCGAGCTTCTGTTGTGTTCCCCCAATCCCCTCTCAGGTATCCTTGGTGAGTCATCTGATAACACCTTACACGACCTTATAAAGATGGTCAAGTTGCTGAGGGATGAAATTGGCTTATTGAAATCAGTGGTAGAGTCTGACTAGCAAAGTTGGGTTGTGTACTGCTGCTCCATCCCCTGCCCCTGGTTTTATTCCAAGTACCCCTTTACCTGCTCCAGTACATCCATTGGGTCCACAGGTTGTCTGTCCAGGGCTTTCCAACCCCTGTCCCAAAGGTAATGTTACTTATAGTAATGCTGCTAAGGCTGGAATGAACCAACCTTTGGTTCGTCTAACAGCTAATTCTAGTAGTATTTTGCAGGCTAGAACAAATTGTACAAAGAGGCTGGGGGCGGGAAGTGACTCTGTCAAATTTGATCAGTGGTCACTGGCTGGCCGGGGTGCTTATAATGTTCAACCTAATGTGCAATCTAAGGGTAATGCCATCGATTGTCCCAATAAAATTGTTATGACCAATGTCCCTAAATTGACTACATTTAGTGGCACTGAGTCTCCCGAGTCGCTGATTAACAAAGCGATCCATTGGTTGAGACACGTTAGGGGATGTCGTTCAGTCATCAGGGAAGACATTTCCAGAGCCATTAGACTTTCCTCATCTAGGGTCCCTGTTGATTGCATTGAATTAACTCTTAAAAGTAACTATCTCGCAGAAAACCTTCTATCCTTGGAGTTCAGATCCAGTCCCCCGGAAGGCTCTTCCATCCAACTGCGAAGTTACCCCCCGCACGATCTAGGGGGGCTTAAGGGTGGTCATTGTAGCGACAGGGTGGTGGCTGGTTCTTCCCTGGATAATATTGACTGACTACATGACATGGGGATTGCTGGCCATTGGGACATAGGCGCATGGGCTGTGGACAACGAGTATCAAGAGTTTACTACGGCCGGCCCTTGTATTGACCCCTATTCCTACTCTGTGTACCAAGTCCCTATAGCTTCTAACATCTGCCACTCTATTTCTGCCCCGGATTTACGCCAGGGTCTTGACCAATCCACCAGTGGTCTTTTAGCAGACCCGCTACCCACCATTTCTGATCCTGTCGGCCATTCCTTGACTGGTGGCTCCTTATGTTCTTGGAATATCGCTGGCCTAAATTCTAAGCTAGCTATTACTGATTGGGTTACATTTATTAACACAATGGATATTTGTTTATTCCAGGAGACCTGGGTCTTAGAGCCACGCTTTTGTGTGGGCTACCTAAATTTCCATATCCCGGCAACCAAGGTGTCCCATGGACGTCCATCAGGGGGCTTAACCATTTGGCTAAGAAGCGAACTGTGCTTGACTACTAAGCTCCTCCACACGGGTAATCGTGACATTCAACTGTTGAGGCTTGAGCTTGGAATATTGGGTAAAATTGACATTTATAATGTGTATGTAAGGAGCTGTAGGGGTGTTAAATCCTCGGTCATTGACGATCTTTTACGCCTCTTTGATCTTTACTCAGCTGATACCTTTGTTATCATAGCAGGTGACTTTAATATAATGTTTGAACCTCTTCTTGAAAATAAGTGGGATACGCAGGACAATGAAGAGTTAGGTTGGGGTATCCTCCCCCTGGAGTTGTCCCCTTTATCAAGGTGGCCTGAAGTGGCCATTCAGATTAATTCCCTTTGTATGGATAGGGGCTTGAGGGCCCTGAATGGTAGGATGCCTAGTGACCGTGAGGGCGCCTGCACTTTTAATAATGGAGTGAGCAGGAGTCAAATCGACTATATTTTGGCTGACATGAAATTATGGCACTCCCTCGTCGTCATGAAGATTGTGTCCCTTCCTGAGAGTGATCACAACCCTCTCTGTTTATCACATAGATGGTGGAAGGTTGATAGTGGTCCCGCAGAGGATGGGGAGTTGAGTCCTCCCGAGGTGGTGCCATCTAATGACATGCGCCGTTTGAGATGGTCTGGTCTTATGGGGAACCCCGCCACCTTATCCCAAATTCACGAAGAGGTGGACGGTTCCATTATTGCTATAGAGTCAGTTCTTGCCTCCAACGGTAATCTGTGGGATGTAACATCTGCGCATGATAGCTTATTTACCAGCCTGAAGTCTCATTTCCTTATCAAAGCGAGACCAGGACCAAGAGGTGCTATCCATCAAGCCTCCTGGTACAACAAGGAATGTAGGGAAGCTAGGCTACTACTTGGGAATGCTTTGAAGGGTGGGGATGTCTCCTTGGTTCGCC
Organism: Triturus cristatus; assembly: GCF_964204655.1. Taxonomy (NCBI): domain Eukaryota; kingdom Metazoa; phylum Chordata; class Amphibia; order Caudata; family Salamandridae; genus Triturus; species Triturus cristatus. The sequence goes on along the minus strand of NC_140586.1, from coordinate 528,685,116 downwards.
ACAGAAGAGTCATCTATAAGAATTGTGTGGCTAGAGCTAAACGCCATTGGTACGGGGAAAAATGGGAGGGCCTTCTTGAAGCAAGCCTTCATAATAATAGTAAATTATTTTGGAGTATTGTAAAGTGGGGTTCTGGTGATCAGCCGGAGCGTCCCCAAAATAATGTCTCCCAAGAGAAGTGGGTTGAGTATTTTAAACCTCAGTATGCCGCACCCACTGATCCCTCTGAAAGCCAGGGGTCCCACCAGTTGTTTAAACCTGATGATGATTTTACCAGCACCGAGGTGAATTTAGCACTGGTTGGAGTGGCATCTGGTAAAGCCCCCGGCCCGGACGGTGTACCTGCGGATGTCTTCCTGCATGACAAGCTCAGATGGGGGAGATACATCCAGTTGATTGTTAACGCGTTGGCTCATGGTGCCCCAATCCCTAGCTCATGGAAAGCTGCGGAAATAATCCCGGTGTAGGGACTGCTCGCTTCCGGAGAATTATCGGCCCATTAGCTTGATTGACGCTATCCAGAAGATCACTGGTAGATTGATCCTAAACCGTGTTCATCTCTGGATAGCGTCAAACAATATCTTATCTTCATTCCAGGCAGGTTTCCGCCAGTACACTAGTACCATCAATCAAGTATTTCGCTTCATCATCCTCTACTGGAAGACGGTTGTCCTGGGCAAGGGGAATCTGTATGCGGTGTTTGTGGACTTAAGGGCCGCCTTTGATTTAGTCCCTCGTCCCAAACTTTGGTTGACATTGAAAGATCTAGGGCTTCATGGCGGCTTGTTGTCCTTGATCCAGAGGCTGCATGCGGATAACTCTGCCAGAATCAGATGGGGAGGACAGGGAACAACGACTGAGGACTTCCCTGTCCAAAGAGGTGTTAGGCAGGGTTGTGCAATGGCCCCAACGTTATTTTCCCTATATATCAACGATATAGCGGATCGACTTTTGAAAGCCCATGTCGATGCACCCATTCTTGGTAACACTAAGGTCCCTATTCTAATGTTCGCCGATGATACGCTTTTAATTGCTAAAACACCTTCCGGACTCCAGCGTTCATTGGACATTTTTGAGACCTTTTGTGTTGACCGTGGCCTTGAGGTTAATATAAAAAAAAACAAGCTTATGGTATTCAGGCCACATAAATCTTTTAAAAACAATTTTGTTTTGTTTAAAAATCCGCTAGAACAAGTACAGGCTTTTAATTACCTAGGTGTTAACATCCAAAATAATTTCTCGTGGAAATTACAGCGAGACTTGTCTACCCTTAAACACAGGCAAATCGCTGGAGTTCTAGCTGGTGAATTTAAAAAGTCCCCTTCGAAGCCTATTAGACCTGTGCTTCAGGTGTACAGTGCCAAAGCTGTGAGTTCGGCTCTTTATGGTGCTGAACTGTGGGGATACGAGAACTTGTCTTCCCTAACCATCTCGGAAAACAGGTTCTTGCGTAGCATCACTTCTCTCCCCCAGAGCACACCTATAGTTCCCTTAAGATATGACCTTGGTAAGGCTGTCTTGTTCCCTTGGATGCAACTCTGTGATATTTTTGTTTCCTCTTACTGTTTCAACTATTATATGTTTGCGCAGGATATACCTCACCGCCTATCGTTAAGTTGTATCAATAGCCGATGTAGCCAGGCTTCGTCCTATTCTTTACTGGCGTCGCCTATGGACCACCCCGGATTTAGCTCAGTACGCGGAGGGTTTTCTAGATATAATGTCTTTGGTGGGCTCCCGGAAGATCGTTTGGCTTAATGAGACCAGAAAATCCCTTGTGGCACTAGGGATGAGCGATCTCTGGGAGAGCCCTCTGGCTGCTTCCTTCCCATCTAAAGCACTTATGAAAGAGAAATACTGGGAGCTGGTAAATGCCAAGGTACTTCACAAAGCTAAATCCCACTCGCTAACTGACGAATTCCTGAGCATCAAATCTGCTCCAAGGTTAGAACATTTCTGGGATCTCGTTACCAAAGTCCTAGATAGGAAATTATTTTTTCAGATGCGGGTGGGAGTGTTGCCCCTAAACTCTTTTGCAGCCAGGTGGAAACCTAGAAGTAGCAACCTATGTTTTTATTGTAATTCCCAGGTGGAAACCCTAGCACACATGTTTAGTGTTTGCCCTGCCTACGCGGCCCCGAGTTTGTAAACTACTGGGTACCAGATGGAGTGTTGAACCAGTAAGACTCCTTCGTACCTGCATTGACCCGGTAATTGTTGTGGCCGTTGCTAAATTTCTCGGGTGGGCATGGGTTATTAGAATTAAGAGTATTAACTAGCAGCGTTAGCGGCCCTGGATGTTACCCACAATGATCCTTTTGTGTATTATATGCATTTTTAAAAATCTGTAAATATTTTAAATAGTAACAATTTTATTTTGTCTCCTTGTTAATTTATTGGTGTATTATGTACCTGTACTTGTTTTGTATCGCTTTTATGACTTCTGTCGAATAAAGCTGTTTTGGATGGATGGTTTCGTTCTTGTGCCTGCTAAGCGGAAGAGAACTTCCCAGTTTGGGTGACAGGATACCCCAACTGTCCTCCTCATTACTTTTACCAGTCTCTCATAGGTATTCCTGTGGATAGATGTTAAAGTCACCACAAGTAAAAAATAGTGCTTGCCATTGCTGTGACCCTTGTTCCTTACGCCTCAAACAATTGTTTTAAGGCTGCAAATTGGTCCTTCAGCTTGTTATGATAGCTTTCCTCTGCACTTGACCCAAACTGACACGCAGCATATACAGTGGAGATACAGTTGAGGATATTTTATTTGCTGTACAGTCCAGTTTTGTTGTGCTCCAGGTAGTGAAGCCCCCTGTTGCTCTCCCTCAACTCAGCTTACTGCCCTCTATAGCAAACCCCATAAAATCCAAGGGTGCTTATAATGCACTAGTAATATTTGCTGCCCACATCTCCTGAAAGCAACATTTCTCCTTTTTGCTTTCAAATTCTATACAATCAGCGGTCTCAAGTTTTGATTGCAATCCAGCTACATTCCATGTCAGGATAGTAATCCTATTTGCCCCTCCTAGGGCATTATCACGGTCTGTGGTCTTGCAGATGTGACCAGGAGATGGGGCTTTTTTACGTTAGAAACGCCTGGTCGAACCTGTGCCAGCTCTCGTCCAGGTTTTCTCTGAGCTATTAAGAACTTTTGGCAACCACTGACAGTTTTCTTCATCTAATCGTTGAGTGGGCCTTTTGTGCTGTCTGATGGCGACTGTCCTGTTGGCAGAAGTTCTCTATTTGGTCACGGTCATGTTTCGTGCATTATCTAGAGTGCCTGGCAGGAGTTTATATCTGCCTTTGGCCTTTTTGGAGACCCTGAGGCTCTTGTGGCCCCTGTTGCCCACTTGAAATGACTCACAATTCGTTTTGATGATCGTGTAATGTGCCAGCTGAATTTGCCCTTCTTTGTGGAAGCATGTCAAGACCCATCACAAGGAGGTAATCTATGTTATCACTGATCAACTGTGGGGTTACTCTACCTTGCTGTAAGTAACCATTCCTATTGCCTTAGACACTGAGGGGTTCTGGCTACCCAAGTTTACTAGTTTTATATCCAGCAGTGATATCATAAAAGTGCAGGGATAGCCCGGGACACCTTTAGCGAACGTGCCCAGTTTAGTGGGGCTGGTTATGCAGGGTCTGAAAAGAGATCAATGGAGATAAATTCTGTTGCTACCTACATCCAAGGTCTTTCTAATGATGGAAGTGGGTGATCCTTGGTGCGTTAATTCAATCACTCCTAGCAGTTGTATACAAGATGCAGAGAACACTCTTGCTTGGGCATTTTGCGAGAGTTTGAGCTATTGGCATTGTAAATGACAATGTCTTATTTATGTTTTCGTTTTTAAAACATAAATAAAACGCATTGTCATTTACAATGCCAATAGCTTAAACTAGCGTAAATGCGAGACCTATTGCAGTTTTAATGCTTGTTGTTCCTGAGCCAGCCATCTGTTAATGGCGCAGTTCAGAATAGGGCAGTCTGCACTGTGCCCGGATTCTACTTCTCCCATGAATATATTTCCAGAGTAGAACTAATTTGTGGCCAATTTTATCCACTTACTACTGTGAAATACTGTTTCTGTGTTTGGTTCAAAGGAACTGCATAATAGTGAAGTGGCTAAAAATAGCCACTTGTTTATCGGCTTTGTTGAGTAGTGTAACCCTATTATGAAGACAAGAAGCCTGCCCTTAGCAGTAATGAGCATTAATGCTTCAAAATGAAGTTATGCTAATGTCTTCTGAATTAGGCTATCAAAATAAATCAAATTAGAGAGCTACTGCATATGGAAATGAGATGGTAAAAATAGTCTGGGCCCATCATATTTACTACGAGTGCGTACACTCACAGCATTAATTACTACACACACATTCATAGAAAGGCAGATTTCCATCACACTGACATCAAGACCCACACCTCCAATCCAAGCACAGGGTCGAGGATAAACTATAAACAAGGATATTGTGCTGCATAACTAAATACTTCTAAGGTCCCAAAAGCGAGACCTATTGGCTATGCCAATGCTTGTTTTTTCCAGACTTCAGTGACTGCAGGCACATTGATGTGCGCGTGGTGAGCATTGTAGGGGAAGGGAAGCCATTTAAAGAGAGTCATTTTCTCTCTGGATTTCCCTTCTCTTTTTGAAACTCAGGAGCAGTAACATTGTCCTGGTGTCACCAGGCTTTAAGTGGAAGCTTTTTCAATATTATATACAAGCCATAGTTACTGCTTATTTATCTTATGCAACTAACAACCATTGACAAAGCCATTAGTTCTGACTTGTAGGTATGAAGTGACTTGTTGTATCATACCTGGACACAATAACAGGAACAGCAAAATACAAGTCGGCAGCACACTGTGCTAAACACGGATTTTTAGATTACATGTTTTTATGCCACGCCCTTAATTACATTGACCACGCCCCTTTGAGAGATCCCCCAGTTTTTTCATCCCACTTAAAGCACTGCCAAAGCCAACAATGCACCCTATACTACTGAGGGACTTTAAGATTCAACACTTCTAAGCCCCCGTGACATATCTGAATTATCTGCTATACGTATACATTGCTATAATATTTATGTTTACGTATTGATACCTCGGTATTTATACATAGGTTGTATTGTAGCTCTTGCTGGCCACCTTTGGTTAATCAATACTCTGGTATCCGTGATACTTTTCCACTACTATATAACCTTAGCCTTCTTTTTTATTTACTCAAAATCTTCCAAAAATAAGCATGTATTATGTATTCGGTTTCGTGATGGTCACATTATTATTATTGGCTAGTTCTCTCCTTTGACATTTCGTACTCACCATATGTGTCTTTATTGCTATTGTTAAAGGTAATACTATTACTAGTTACAAATCTCTGGCTCTATGCTGCTCAATACTTTCCCTTAAAAAGCGTTTAAACTTAAAAAAGATCATATTCATACCAAAAACGCACCTCTTCCAGATAGGTGGGGGGCAATGCACCCACTGTGGCCATCTGTGTAACTTGAAAGTCGGGGTTCAGATCCTAGTTCAAGGGGTGACTGCGTGTGTTAATCCTTCTGCTGCAGAGAGCCTAGTGTAACCTACACAGCAGCAGGTGTAGCCAAACGGGTTCATGCGCCTGCTGCATACGGGTCACAGGTTCCAGTAGCAACTACGCCTTTTCATCGACCGTTAAGGCAATGATAATTAGAGCGCGTTGAAGCCACACGAGTGGGGGCCAGCGTTAGCTATACTCCAGTGATCGGGAGCGCCCCCTGCCGGGGGTGTTCTACCCTGCACCGTACCCTGGCTGGCGTGTGTGAGATCTGAGCCTCGGTTCCAGCGGCGCCCAGACTTGGCAGGAGCAGGCACTGAACCTGCCCTGCTGCAGAGTGAAAGCGAAGGCCGCGCTGCCCCGCCCACCTCTTGGTTTACAGAATAAACTCCCCGGGAGATCCTGAATTTCCCCGGGTGGTGTCGCGTGAATTCCCTGCCAGTCCATGGTCCACCCGTGAGGGGGTACTCTCAGCCGGGTGTTTCCGGGACCGGCCTGTGGGGAACTACGGGAGTTTGTCATTTATGCAATTCTGAAAGGCCGAGAGGGTTGGTGCAGAGAGAGCGTCTCTGAAAGGACCTGAACAGAGGAGTGTCTCTGAAAGGCCGTACGGGATGGAGCTGGCATCTATGAAAGGCTGGCGGGGCTGGGGTGCAGGAGGTCTCATCTCGGGTGAGCCGCTGTCTATGAGAGGCTGGGGCAGGAGCAGTCGCATAATAGGTTCGTTTATATCAGTGCTATTAGTTCATGGCAGGGCCCATCGCATAAGTGCAAGCTCGGAACACATCGCATAAGTGCAAGCTAGGGACCCCTGCCATAAGTGCAAGCTCAGAACCTGTGTGACAAGTGCAAGCTCAGAACCCGTAGCGCAAGTGTGAGCTCCGGACCCGTGGCATAAAAGCGAGCTCAGAACCCGTGGCATAAGTGCTTAGAACCCATAGCGTAAGTGCGAGCTCAGAACCCATAGCATAAGTGCAAGCTTAGAACCCGTAGCATAAGTGTGAGCTCAGGACCCGTGGCATAAATGCGAGCTCGGGACCCGTGGCATAAATGCGAGCTTAGAACCCGTAGCGTAAGTGTGAGCTCAGGATCCGTGACATACGTGCGGGCTCAGGACCCGTGACGTAAGTGCGAGCTCAATACCCATGGCATAAGTGCGAGCTCAGGGCCCGTGGCATTAGTGCCCGCTGAGGGCAGCTGAGCTGGGGCCGGGTCAGTCGGAGGCTGTTGGGTGGCTGGTATCTGTGAACAAACAGAAAATGGGTGGGACAGAAAATAGACCCGGACACCAACCTGCTCATGGGTCAGATGGCCAGAAAAGTGGCCCAAACCGGGTCAGTTTTAACATGTAAAGCAGCTGACGGGGGGGTGAGGGGGGGGGGGGGAAGTACATTGACCGGCTGTATGTGGAATCCGGACACAAAGCAGGTGCTGCGGTGCTCGAGCGGGCTGACACAAACGGCCGCTGTAAAGAAACAATGTGTCGGCCGCAGCGGGACTGTGCACACTACAGTCTGACGAACCCTTCCTCCACACTAAAACTAAGTTTTCATACTAAATTGCGTAGACAAGAGCGGTGTAATAGTGTCAGCATTATTGTTTAAGGCGTTTCTTTCATTTGTGCATAAATCGAAACAACAACTAAGCAAAAACAAAACCAGTAATGCGCGAATGTGCACGCACCACAGAGGAGCGGGGGCAAGGGAGCGCGGCAGCGATGCGAACGCATGCTGCTGCGGGTGCTAGACACAGACGGGAATGGGCGGAGCAAAGGCAGGACATGCGCCTGCCTTTGTCCAATTGCGTGCTGCATTTTTTTTTTGAAGAACACGCGAAACCCAATGGCAGACGGGGAAAGCAAAACCACACGCATGAGTGTGTGGTCTGCTTTCAGAACCCCGTACAAGAGGTCTGCACTGCAACACTAGGCGCGAGACCTAAAAAAGGGTGTCCCGAGATTCCTCATCGATGGGACCTGTGGTTCCTTGGTCCATATCGCTTAAGGAGGTTGTTGCTTGCTCTGCAGTACTGCTCGGGATCGCACCTGATGGAGGACAGATGGTTTTGCAACCTATCTTCCCTTTTAATGAATACCTTTGGGCTATTTGGGTTTTCTGTACTTTTTTTGTTTTCTCCTAAAAACCACTTTCAGTTGGGAAGTAGTCTACGCTTCTTTGCCCACCACCGTTGGAAGCTTGTGAGTATGTACAGTTGATTTCCTAAATATTGAGTATAGCAATTTTTCCTCATGGCCTTCTGTAGACTCTGCATAAAGGTAATTTAAATTACAACTCTTCTCCTCATCCATTGTTCTGGCTTTTGTTTGTAATTTCTTCCTCCTTTCCTTGAACTTTCTCTGCAGTCAGACTTCATTTTTGCCAGCCACTTTTCATAATTTTTTTTTAAATGTGTTTATTGGTGAAAATCACTGTCATGGATACAGAAAAGGACGACAATTTTGGCTGGCATATGTATAGTAAATAAACCATCATTAGATAACAAATATACATTACATCACAGTTGCACCTTCTGTACTTCTATGCATGTCCAACTCCACCACCGGAGACACCACAGGATCTCCCCGATATTTGTTCCACATCGACCACTGCCTGTCCCACTTTTTCGGGCACCCCCTTGCTAAGAAGACTTCCGTTTCCGCCATCATGCATCTATCCAGCTCCTTTTCCCATGCGTGGACTCGTGGTATAAGCACTCCCCCCCAGCCTCACGCTATCTCCCTTTTAACTAAAGTGTATCCTAGCGTCGTGAATTGCTTTTCCACTTCCGTGAGGTCGGTTGCCTCCCAGATATTCAACAGTCCCAGTTGTGGCGTCAGTACAATCTCTTTATGTAATGCCACCTGCATGTGTTCCGAGGCCTCTTCCCAGAAACTGTGAATCTTCGGGCAGCTCCAAAGAGTATGGTAAAATGTAGCCTGCTGGCCACATCCACGCTAGCATAAGTCGTCAGATCTGGATCCTATTTTCGCTAATATCTGTCCTGCCATGTATGAGCGGTGTAATATCCTCAATTGGATCAGCCTAAACTTAAGTGTAATGGCCGCCTCCCGAGGGGACATAAGGGCATCCTGCCAGTCCTCATCACTAATCAATGCCAGATCACCCTGCCACCGCTCCCTGAGTCTTGGAAAGGTATCCGGAGATTATTGCATAATTTCTTATATGTGAGATATTGCCTTCGAATTTAGGGGCCCATCCAGCAACCTGTCCTCGAGTGATGAAGATTCTGGTATGTCCACAAAGGACGAGAAGGCCGTCATCAGAGCATGCCGAATTTGCAGGCATCTAAAGGTTTCTCCCCGGGCCAGGTGATACTGCTGCTGGAGGTCCTCAAATGTTAGTAAAGATCCCTTTTTAACTAAGTCTTTTACTGTCGAGATGCCTATAAGCTCCCACTTATCAAACCCGGGCTGGCAACACAGCATGCCTAGTTGCTGCGTATACCAAAGTGGCGTTGCCTTTGTAAGGACGCCAGTCCAGCCCAGTCAAGACCGTACTGTTTGCCAGATCTCTAAAGTGTGTAGGGTGGGCCCGAAGAATCGCCCCTTATTCTTCTTATCGCTTGTGTACAGGGTTCCCAGGTAGCCGGATCGATCCATTTGATATCGATCAAGAGCATACACTGGGTCATCTGGAGGACGGTATATCCAATAATTAACAGTTGTCAGCTGCGCTGCCCAATAGTAAAGTTGCAGTTCAGGAAGCGCGATGCCTCCATCGTACCAGCTTTTTGTGAGCTTCTTTAGTGCCACCCTTGGGGCCCTACCATCCCACAGCAGCGTACGGACCTCTCCCTCCACTGCCTTGAAATACGAGTCTGGAACTTTATATGGGCAATTCTGAAGGATATACAGGAAGCGAGGGAGGGCCAGCATCTTAAAGAGCGCAGCTCTCCCCAGCAACGAAAGAGGAAGGGATCTCCAATGTTGCACATCTGCTCGCAATATAGCTAACGGGGGGGCCAGGTTAGAGCTATAAAAGAGATTCTGGTCAGACGTAACAAAAATTCCTAGGTACCGAAACCCTTCCCCCGCCACCACTATGGCGCATCCTGCCGGGAGCCTCGGAACCGTGCCCAGCAGCATGAATAATACAGACTTGTGCCAATTGATCGCATATCCGGAGTATTGACCAAAATTTGTAAAGATGTGAAGCACCACCGATATGGATCTGTATGGGGAAGCCAGGTACAGCAGTATATCATCCGCATATAAAGATATTCAATCTTCCACATCGTCCGCCCATCGTATCCCTCGGACCATAACATCCTTGCGTATCCAAGCTGCCAGGGGCTCTAGCAACAGAGAAAATATCAACGGGGATAGAGGGCACCCCTGTCTAGTACCTCTCCGGAGCCTAAATACCCGGAACGTGTGACCATTTAACCTCACTTGTCCCAAGACATCTGTGTATAACAGTCGAACCCAGGCTATAAACTTGGGACCCAGACCCATTCGTTTTAGGACTTCAAACATGTATGGCCATTCTATGGAGTCAAAGGCCATTGAGGCATCGAGTGACAGCACCGCGGCATCCTCCTCAATGTATTTTCTACACGCCATTACGTTATGTATGTGCCTTAAATTGAGGGGCGTATTTCTTCTAGGTAGAAACCCAGACTGGTCCGGGTGGACCAATGTTTCAATAACCGACACCAACCTATTGGCCCGAACTTTCGTTAGCACCTTTCCCTCCACATTGATCAACGAGATCGGTCCATAGGAGCCACAGGCATCCGCCGGCTTGCCCGCCTTGTGGATTACTACAATGGTAGCCAATCTTTGATCCACTGGCAACCGGCCCATCTCCAGGCTCTCCTCGTACATGGCCTTTAAATGCGGAATCGTGCGGGAGGCAGTAGCTTTTAAAAATTCAACAGGGATGCTGTTAGGTCCCATCTCCTTCCCCGACTTGATCTGCCCTATAGCTTTGCCAATCTCTGAAGCGGAGAGAGCCTCATCCAATGTCTCCCTATCCACCTCCGAGAGGACTAGCACATTACTATCCTGGAGAAGCTTACGCGAGTCCGCAGCCGGGTAGTGAGTAGAGGGGGAATACACCTTTTCTAAGTGAGCCGCAAATTCCTCTGCAATGTCCTGTGGGTGTGACACCGCGTCACCTCCTGGCCTTGCCAGCTTGTTTACCCATCTCGATCCCTGTTCTCGTCGCTCTAACCAAGCTAGTGTCCTTCCCGCTCTATCCCCCATTTCATATATTCTATGCTGGGTGTGGCGATATTTGGCCACCATATGTACCCTGGTTTTAAGCCGATATTCATCCTGCTTCAGTAGAAGCATGTGCGCCGTATCAGGAGAAGGATGCTTGGCATGCTCTCTTTCTAAGTTAAGAAGGTCATGTTCCACCTGCGCCATGAGCTCACGCTTCTTAGTGATGTATCCCATCTTCAAGGATAAGGCCTGCCCTTTCAGAACCACCTTATATGCCTCACACATTGTCTGAGCAGATTTGACTGACCCGACATTTTCCGAAAAGTAGTTCTCCTTTTGTTTACAGAGTTCTTCCCTAATGTCCGGTATGTGTAGGAGCCATGGGTTAATAACGATGGTGGTACGTGCCTGCCTCTCCCAGTGTGTATACTCCACCCAGACCGGGGAGTGGTCAGATATGCCCCTGGGCAGAACTTGGGATTTTACGAAGTTGCTGACAGATGTGTAAGGAAGTAATCTATACGTGATAAGCTATGGTGCATGCCCTAGAAAAAGGTGAAGAGCTTGCCCGTGGGCTGCAATGTCCGACCTACATCCACCAGTCCCAGCGCCGCCACAAAGTCAGCCATCAAGACATTGGATTTCGCCTGTGATCTCGGTGGATGGCGATCAACCGTGTCATCCAATGTCATGTTGTAGTCGCCTCCCATAATCAACGCACCTTCTTGGAGTCCCGTTAATCTCCCCCCCAAGATCTTCTACGGCTACATTGCCCAGAGCGGGGGGCAAGTAAACCGAGATTATATTAAGCGCTCTACCGTCCCATTGGGCCTCCACTCCTGCGAATCTCCCCGCCGGGTCCGCCTATATCTTACCCACTATGAGAGGTAAGGATTTTTTAACCAGAATCGCCGTTCCCCTGGACCCCGATGTATAATCCGCATGGACCAGTAGTTTATACCCCCACCTAGTGAGGGTCTTAGTCTTTTGCCCCACCAGGTGTGTCTCCTGCAGCAGAACCACATCAGGAGAGTGTCGCTTCAAGTACTGTTGCACTATTCCTCTCTTGATCTTGTCCCCCATTCCGTTAACATTCCAGGTCAGTACAGAGAGTGTCCTGTCTCTATCCCCCCCATCCCAAGTCCCAAAATACTCATCACTCGAACGGATCATTGCAGTTGAAGAAAACTTATACAACAGTCTGTCCATTATTGGTCACCCCCTCTGCTTCGCAATCACATCGCTCCCTAGGATCGTTGACTCGTACATCCCGCCAAGAAACCAAATAACCTTCAAACACCCCCCACCTCCCCCCTCAACCCCATCCCCCCACCCTGCCCCCCTGCCCATGGATTCAAAACTACCCACCCCCAAACATGGCAGAGTGCTTCTCCCCCCCCAGAATGTCATAAACGCACGGGGTAATATGGCCCCCATTCCCGCATATACACATTACATTTAACTTGCAGTGTAGCCACCCATGCTTAATAACATCTAGTCCTTGTCAGATCATAGCAATGAAACCCCTCAAATCGCCCCGTTACATGAAGTCCCATAATGAAAGTCTCGCTGTGCTGGGAATGTCCACCCCCCCCCATGCCTCCCTACTTGCACTTCCATGGGGGTTAAGTCCTGCTCCGTCAGCTGACTGTTGCTTTCTGCCGAGCCATTGTTCGCCACCACCCCCAGGGTGCTTCTGTGCTGGCCCGGTCTCCCAGGTCGATCTCTTCTGTGGCTTCCCGCCTTGCTCCAACCATCTAGCCATTCCCAGACTGCATCCAGTGAGTCAAAAAACCACGACTTGCCCTCCGACTCCACTCTCAGCCGCGCTGGAAAGAGCATCTTGTATTTCATCTCCCGATCTCGTAGTTCCCTCTTCACCGCCTGGAAACTGCGGCGCTGAGCTTGAACCTTGGCCGTGAAATCAGGAAAGAAAGCCACTTCATATTTATCTATCCTCAGGGGAGGATTGGAGTGCGCGGTCTGGAGGATGATGTCCCTATCCCGGTAGTTGAAAACCCGGGCAATTAGGGGTCTCGGGGATGCTCCTGGTTTTGGTCTACCTCTTGGCACCCTGTGGGCTCTCTCAATAGAGAAATAGCTAGACAAAGTCTTGGGCTTCAGGTGTTTCGTAATGAGATCCTCCACATACAGGTCAGCGGCCGACCCCTCAGTTTTTTCCGGAACCCCCAAAATACGAATGTTATTTCGACGGGCCTGGCCTTCGTAGTCATCGAGCTGTTGCGACATCCTCTCCTGCCTCTTCTGCATTTCAAGCATTTGCGTTTGAAGTTCCGACGTATCCGTCTGCAGGGCGCGAACGACTATCTTGAGGTCTTTAACTTTCGCGTCCATCTTCCGAAAGTCAGCTCTAATCAGAGAGACCTCTACATTGACCGTGTCCACCGAGGCTCGTACCCCATTGATAGCCGCCATGACATCATGAAGAGTTGGCTCCGGGCCCCGTGCAGAGGCAGCCGCCCCACCATCCCCTTCCAATTGCGGCGATTCACCCCCGTCTTCTGCTTTGGACCATGCAAATTTTGCAAGCTGCTTTTGGGCGTTGGCCTTGGGACCTTTCCCTCCCGTCGCCATGGCTGCGTAGTACCGGGCAACTCACTGGATAAGGGCACAAGACGCTTTCAATTTGTTGATGGGATTGACCCAGTTCGTGCGCTATACTCCCAAGGCCACTTCTTTGTTATCGCAGCCCCAAAGCTTCAGCTGCCCAGACTGAACCTCCAGAGTCGTAGCTACTATCCTCAATATGATGGAGTCAAACGCATCCCTGTCCCGCACTTGGCGGCTCTCTCCGCTCTCCCCGTCACTTGGTTACAGTAGTGTCCGGTAGAGGTGCTAAAGCCTCCCACACCACCATGGATTCAGAGAAAGGAGCGCTCCCTCGGTGCCCAGCTCTTCGAAAAGCGTTCCATCCGCACGTGGCGCGGGGGGCTCATCACTCAGGGCGCCTCCTCTGACAGTCCAACAGCACCTTCTTCGCGATTCCTGCGAGCACGCAAAAGCGCCGGCCCTCTTTTCTCACCTCCAGTCAAATAAAGGGGGGGAACCCCTCCGCACCAGACACCCTCAATCCAGAGTGCCCCTTGAAACCCAAGGACACGGTGTCTTCGCTCAGTGCGCGCCCCGATGTCTTCCACACTGAGCGTCAGCAGCCCGTCCCACACTTCAGGTCTCAGCAGCCGGGCCCATGTAGCCCCAGTTCGACAGTCCAGAGTCCCACCAGCCGTGTCTCTAACTATACCTCAGCCCCCAGGGTGCAGCCACACGTACCCCCACTCCTACCTCTCGGATCACGAGGTTGCAGGCACAGCAGGGCGACCGGTGGGCACTCTCACAGTCCCCAGCAGCCTTCAGGCATCCTCCGCCCAGCAGCAGTTTTCATAGGGCTCTCTTTGCACCGGCTCTCTGAGCACCACACCTGCTTTTAGGCCGCAGCCGGGACCTAGATTGTGCCCTGTTAGGTCGTGCAGCATCAGTCAGGCCTCACCATTCATGGCCGCCACCCTCTCTCGGGCCGTTTCGCTGAGTCACCGCACTTCAGCTCCGGGTGGGCTCAGCAATCATTCACTGCCCGGCCTCCGGATACTCAACGCCACGCCCCCGCCTCGGAGGCCGCAGAGCCGGGGCCTCCAGCCGCGACAGCGATCACTGGGGGCCCGCACCTCCGTCGTCGATGCCGGGCAGCAGTTTCCGTCACTGCCTCAGATGCCCCGCGATCACCGCTACGCAGGGGGCACCGCGCGGCAGTTCTTAGAGCCCGCAGAATCAGCCCACCTGCATGCCAGGGCTCTCCTCCTCCTTCAATCTGCTCCGGGGAGCCGTCATCAGTGTCCAGCCGTGAGGGGTGACGTGAGCCTACACACGCACCGCCAGGAGCTCGAAAGCCTCTCCACGGGGCAGGGAGAGGAATCCAGCCGCTTCAGCACAGGTAAGTTTCGTGGTTGGCATAGGATGGAGCAGAATAGGCGGCGGGAAGGTTGGAGCTTGATCAGGCAGCGGCCATTCGCAATGGCAGCTAGCCACGCCCCCGTGCCCGCCACTTTTAAGCATTGTGCTGGGTTACTGATTGCAACTTTTTGTGTGGTGGAGTCTAGCATCTGTTCTTCACAGCTTCAAGTGGCAGTTCAGTTACTGCCTGAATGCTTGTGTCGCCTTTAGGGACCGTATGGCAGCTAGCACCGTTTCCTGATTGAATTACACTCTATGCTTCACCCGATGGAATATCGCTGCTTGGATTTACTGCACTGCAGGGTCCAGGGCTAGAGTACACCTTGCTCCATTGGCCCCTATCATTAGACCCAGTCTCCACCTTCCAGACCTTCTGCTGATTTGTTTTTTCCCCGGATTCTAGAATTCTTCAGTATACTAGCGGACAGGAAGTGGAACTGAAGACTCCTTAAGGTCTGGACGGCGGAACGGACCAGGTATTTGCGCTGATACTTGTTTGCATTGAGGCTTCTACAGCAGAAGAATTAACACATGCTTAGTTGGTTTCATGGCTATAGCTTCCAGTATGAGCTTAAGGAGATCAGTGCTGTGGTCATTACGGACAACGCTCTGAAGTAATGTGAGTACCTAACTCAGTACCCGTTCCAGGGAGAACAGGGAACTAGAGATTATATGACCTTGACTTGGGGCAGCTGGGAGGGCTCTGTATGATTAAGTTCTCTGCAAAGGGGGGTCCCTGAATCTAGAGGCAGAGGTGCTGTAAAACTGGTACCCTGCATCTCATTGTAATATGTGTTGGGGTCTGGTGGACAACCCGTCTTTACGGACTAGATGCTTGGCTCCTGGTTAATTGTTCTTTTGGTGAGTTTATAGATAGAGACATCTGGCAATGCATATTCATTCAGTAGTTGCAGATTAATTGGGCTACTCTCCAACAAGGAACTTTGTTGTGCTTCTCCTTTTGTTTTCGCTTCTCTCTGTGAGTAAACCACTCTCACAGGTGAAGTGTTGGATAGTATAGGGCTCAGAGATCTTGGAGTTGCACTTGTGTGCGTTCTGACTCTGGCAATCCTCGATACTTGATCCTTCAGGTCATCTATAATTATTTTGTCCCTTCACTGGAAGCTTAGCTGTTTGAGCTGTCCAGGGCCTGTGCCAGAGGCTTGCAATTTGTACAAGAACTTGGCGTTGTTCCTGCCTCTGCTTCACAAAGTACCTGGAATCTCAAGTGCTGTCGGGCATGGGGTGGGAGGTACCAGGGAGCGACGTGTTTTGGGGCAACTCTGCTAATTGTAGCATGGTACAGAAACTTCCTGGCTCCGCCTCATTTGGCGTGATTATGTTAGCACTATAATCTGTACTGATTTGACCCCCAGTATTGACTTGATCCCCTATCTGCCTGGTTGGTATTGACAATATGGGGAGGACAGTACTTCCCCCTTCTTCTTTTAGGTGTTTGGATTTACTCACCATTTCTTTGCTAGTCTCTTTACTGGCCTCATATCTCAATGAACTCATTTTTCAGTGTCCTTTCTTTTTGCACTAGGGCTGCAGCAGATTGGTTTACCCTGGATATTCAGGTAAAAGTCAGTAATGCGTTTCTTAGAATTCCTATACATTGCACTAATTGGTGCCGAGGCAGTGTTGGCAAATCTTGCCGATCTATCTGCGTTCACACAGGGCTGGAATGACTGGGCCACATAGGATGGCAGGGGTTTAGTACTTGGGATTGTAAAAAATACAGTTAAGGAAGGACTTTGACTATTCAAGGGCTGGCTGTTCAAAAGTACTGCTTTTGAAGCGAAGAGATCTTTGAGGGATTACAACACGCGTCTGCGTTTTTGTGATAGAGGTGTCTTTGCCCAAGGACAATATTCATTGGGCACAATCAGGTACAAGAAGGCAGTCTAAACGATGTTGTGTTAATCATGGATCGCAGGTGGATCACAGACTCCTGCCGAACTGCAGGGCATGGTGGCCCAGCATCCGAATGGCAATTGCATGTTCGGGGCATGAGCACCCCTCCACCAGTTATGCCTCCCCCAATGCTAACTCCTCAGTATTGCAATGGGCCACAAGAAGATATTCCCTTGATCTGAGAAGGGTCAGATGATCTAGTGATGCTAAATAGTAAGCAGACAAGCAGGCGGCCAAACAGGCAGGGCAGCAGACACAGTCACCGTCAAACATCTGGCCCAAGCCTACTCCAATACGAACCAGTGCACAACAAGAGCAAGCTAGTAAAACAAGTGCCAAGGCAACCTCCAAATACAGTTGCACATCTATTAGATCTCATAGCCGTGGCCACAAGCCTATCATGCATTTCTGTCCTCGAGAACCTTAAAAGTTCAAGAATCAAAAGCAATTCAAAAGCAGTTGCCCCTACCTTATCCCTCAGGTGTCTCAGACGCTGTAATAAGGCGTTAATAGGACGTTGATAAGGCGTTAGTAAGAAAAAAAACTGACAGGAGAAAGATGTGAGGGAATGAGGAGCAGAAAATGTTGGATTGTAAACAGGTGTAGCAGCGAGTGCAGGAGGCACAGAGCCGCTGAGGATGGAAGCGAGGATGGAGTCAATCAGGAGAAAAAAGGGTGTAGGAGCTACCCGGTGAGCAAGCCTATGCCAGATTCCTCTGTGCACCGTGGCTCACCGTTGCAACCTGGCTACGCCCGACATGCAGCAAATCCTCCCTCTTCTACCAGAGGCTCTGCGGCAATGAAAAGGATAGTTGGAGGCAATTTGACGTAACCGGACAAACGGCTAAACAAACGGCTGCCACTCTTCACCTAGTGGCTCCTTGAGTTCAGTCTCAGACCCGCTGGGACGGATGGTTGCGACCCCCGAACAACCAGCAGCATCTCCTTCATCCCGTGACTCACAACTCCTGTCCCCCCCGCCCCAAGCCAGGCCAGGCCTCGATTCACTGCAAGGCTTGGGGTTCGGAGCACTCTGACTGATCCCAGAAGAGGGGACCCAAACAACGGAGGGAGCCGGGCGACCAACCAGCAGGTAATGAGGTTGAGTCACCTGGAAAAGCTAGAAGTCAAATTCGGCCGCTGAGCCGTCAAACTGTTGAGCAGTCGAGGTAATACGAGACTTCCACTACAGTCACACCAGGAGACAGCAAGAGGAACAGAGGAGACCGGAACAGGAAGCACACAGATCTTGAGCTGGTGTACTCCCAGGGGATGGCCAAGGCCCCAGGAAAAGAGAAGATTACTGAGGGGTGATGATTGAGAATGCATGGCCCCCCTCTCATCTCAGAATGGTTTCTGAGGACCCCCCATGCCACAGGGAATTACTAACCAAGCAAGATGATAAAAGGGACAACACAAAGTGAGCACTTACCTAACATCCCATGAGGCTCCACCATCATAAAAACAAGACCACCTTTAGGCTCCCAGGACAGGCCAAAGGCCTTGGAGTGAATCCACGTGCTTTCCCTGCACCCCCTGTGCTTTTGTCTGGAGATGGGCAGGCACAGCCACCAAGCTGTTCCCACCCATGCTCCATTTTGGGGAGGAGGGATGGTTGAGAAGAAAGCTGCTGGTTCCCATGCCGGCCCTATAAAATCTCAAAAGGCGTGTCACCTCACCTCTCCCAGGAGTTTATATTGTTGACCCTGGGAGAGGTTTGCCAAGACTGCAAGCACTGCTGGAACTGGGTATTGTACACCATGAGCTCTGGAGTACTTGGCAGGTCCTAAGGCTGTGAAGCAGTATGTATAAATGAGTAGATGATAGGTTTGTGCACGTGGCTTATTAAAAATTTGAATGCTATATTGACTATGGCAAGGTTAACAGTGAGTCCTTTTGGACACTAATGATTTTTATCGTAATTTGGTCCCACCCTTAGTGACTTTAGTGGTGTTGCATTGGTTTATTATGACAAATGTATGCTTCTAGTATATGTGGGGGCATACTATGTTTTAGGGTTAAGGTCTTGCTAGGCATGTGGACCGTTAGGAGTGTGTCATCCTAGGTATTTTCACATGCCATCTTTTTTATTTATTTTTTTTAAACATATTTTATTAATTTTCCAACTTCAGCATCATACTTGGGAGAGAACCAAATAAACATTTGGTATTCATCAGGCTTCTTCAGACCCTCAAGCTCAAATACATCTTAGTGATTCCACAAACAATGTATCAGATGATGTACATTCCAATTACAGTCACGTTAGCTAGAGCAAGCGGTCTGGGTTGTGCATTTATAGTCTCTAGTAGGCTACTGAAATTTGTTACGCTTGCACTGGGATGCCTGAAAATGTAGGATATTACAGTAGAGCTTCACAACAATAAACTACCCCTCCCCGCCCCCCTCCTAAATTAGCTGACCTTGACCCATCCCTGTGGTTATGTGTTTTACTGCTGCTGCTGAACCTACCCTCTCATGGGTTGTGTGTGTGTGTGTGTGTGTATTGTATGATTTTAGTGTTGAATTTGTACCGCCAAATGCGTGCTTATTTTTTGTTCCCTATGGGGGGACTGGGGGAGGGGGGAGAATAGAGGGTGGAGGAGGGGGGGGGGGAAGGATTGGGACAAGTCCCAGGAGGGGGGAGAGGGTACCTATTGATCCTGCGCTACCGGAACTGGCGCCGGGGCAAGCAGCTTGAATGCTTCCAGAGTATTGGGAGCAACTGCATGTGTAGTGTAGGGATTTTTTCCAGTATGCGAGTGCAGTACGTAAAAGTATTGGGTGGTAGGGGTGGGCATTCTGGTCAGCGGGAGCAGGAGTGTGTGTAATTCCCCTCTCTCTCTCTCTCGAGTTCTATGGTTGTGTAGCCTATTTCGTGCAAATTATGCCCTGCAAGCCAGAATGATAGCCACTGCAGTTGGCCTGCATAACAATAGGTGCGGAAATCCGGGACCCCCAGTCCGCCCTTGTTCGTATCCAAATTCATTTTAGCCAGACCCACTCTACGGCGGCCATTGCCCTAGATCAAGTCAGTCAGTAACTTGTTCAGGGATGTAAGCGTATTTGTTGGGATCACTACTGGTAGATTTACAAAATAATATAATAAGCGGGGCAGAAACTCCCATCTTCGAAATCGGCACTCTACCCATTACCGAGAGTGGTAAGGACATCCAAAATGTGACCTGCGCTCTGAGCGCTCGGACAGCTTTGTTCAGGTTCCCCTCTATGAGATCTGGCGTGTTCCTATAAATTTGTATCCCCAGGTATTTGAAGGTGTGGGGGGCAACCGTCAGGCGGAGTTGTCCGAACTGTATCCCGTCCGGGCTTCCTTCCGGATGGAAGAAGAAGACCTGTGACTTGTTCTCATATATTGCCAGTCCTGAGAGTCGTGCAAAGTGAGCAAAGGTCTCAGGTAGCGGTGCGAGGTCGGTAGTCAAGTCATTTACATATACGATGAGGTCGTCTGCGTAAGCAGATATCACGTGCGTTGCGTGGCCCAGTCGGATCCCCTTCTGCTCCGCCGTCAGTCGTACCTTAAGAGCCAGTGGTTCCATAGCTAGCACAAATAACAAGGGGGGCAGTGAGCATCCCTGTTGTGTGCCGCTGCCAATAGGGTACTCCCGTGAGATATGTATGCCGGTATGAGCCCTGGCCGAGGGGGTGGAGTACAATAACTGAATCCATTTCAGATAATCTGGGGCGATTCCAAACTTTCCTAGCGTACGCATGATGTTATCCCATCTAAGGGTATAAAAATCTTGCCGCAGGTCTAGTGTGATGCAACCCACCAGGTGATTGGTTGGGAGTGTGGATTCCAATGCATGGTACAGCCTCCTGATATTAAATGAAGTGCTCCTCGCCGGCACAAACCCGCATTGGTCAGGGTGAAGAAGTTTGTGCAAATGCGGGAGTTGACGACGCGCCAGGACTTTGCTCAGGATTTTGTAGTCCGTTGCGAGTAGGGATAAGGGTCTATATCCCGAGAGGTCTAACAGAGAGCGGCCTGGCTTAGGGAGGGGCACCACTAACGCCTGCATCGTGGTGCGGGGTAACGTTCCTGAGTCTATCGCAGCATTGTATAGTCGCTCAAGGTGCGGGACTAGAGCATCTGCGTATGTGGCAAAGAACTCAGCGGGGAGGCAGTCTAGTCCAGGGGCCTATTGCGGGGGAAGAGCTAAATGGCTTCTTTGATTTCTGCTCTCGTGATTGGGCCAGAGAGATCTTTTTGTGGTGCTTGTGTAAGTTTAGGAAAGGGGAGGTTGGTCAAGTATGCATGGAGGGGGGAGTCTTCCAGTTGTGGCGTTGATTAGTATAGAGTTTGGTAATATTCACAGAAGGCCGAGTTAATGTCTTGCTGCATGTCCACAGTATTCCCACATTGCGTGAGTATCTCATGTATTGGAGTCTGCGGGGGATCGTCTAATTATACGCGCCAGGAGCAGACCAGCTTTGTCAGCTTCAGCATCCTTTGCCCAAGTGTATGTGGTGTAGTCAACTTGTCTTAGTGTTTCTAATAGCTCTGCGTGTTTAATGCAGGCTTCTTGTAGTGCTGCTCCCTTGGTGTTGTCCGCAGCTGCATCCTGCTCTAACTTATTCAATGAATTTTTAACCTCTATGACATTGTTATGTATTTCCTTCCTGATCCCTGCTGTGGTGCTAATTGCTATTCGCATAACAGTACGAAATACCTGGGTCTAAACTAGAAACTAGTACAAAATGTGTTCACAACTACATGGCGAATAAAAACAAACAGAATCCCAGATACCACCAAGAAAAAAGTTGGGCATTTCCTTTTTAGGACAAAATCCCTCACTCACCATGAGGTGACATGCTTCATCATATATATATCCTATTTTCGTTGCACTGATTTACTTGTTCGCAGCAGCACCTGTTTGAGGTCCTGAAGAAAGCCTAACCTACGTGTGGGTATTGTGGCTGAAACATGTTGACCAACCTTCTTTCTCACCATAGCGGTTATAAATTCATACCACTGGTGCTCTGTTTTTAATCCTGGCAGCTGGTGTCTTGGAATAAATTTAGTATTGACACCTCCTAGCTAGTTTTCTTTTAACTCTTTTCACTTCTTTTGCGCTGCGCCCTTACTCTCTAATAATCTTATTGCTCTTCATATGAGGATTGAGACTATCCTTTTTGTTACAAAACATCCCTGAGCTCCCCTCTCTCTACGAGAGGGTTGTAGCCCTCAAAGGAACTAGGTTTTTCTTTTGAGAGGAGAGTCCCTATGATGAAGCATGTCACCTCATGGTGAGTGGGATTTTGTCCTAAAAAGGGAAATGCCCAACTTTTTTCTTGGTGGTATCTGTGATTCTGTTTGTTTTTATTTGCCATGTAGTTGTGAACACATTTTGTACTAGTTTCTAGTTTAGACCCAGGGATTTAGTACTGTTATGCTAGTTGAGATTGGGGAATAAATCCCGGGTGGTCTTTAAAATCTTCCTCAGGATCCTCTTGCTTTCAATCGTTTGTTTGGGAGCTAATTGCTATTCCCATTCCCAGTCCACCTGCGGCGAGGAGGCAGTGCCAGCGTTCTCCGCGAAGTAGTTGGTGATTCTCGCAGATAATGTGCTACAAAATACCTGGTCTTTGAGCACCTGGGGCCATAGCTTCCAGGTGGGAACCGGAGTAGGGATTCTACCCCAGGCAAGAGTGACCTCTAAGGGGTTATGGTCTGAGAAGGTTTTTCCCAGGTATGAGGCATGTGTTATCTGGGAGGTGGTAGGGAGGGAAAAGAGGATCCTGTAGATTCTAGTGTGCAGTTGGTGTGGGTATGAGAAAAAAAGAGTATTCCCTACTATTAGGGTACTTTAGTCGCCAGGCATCCCCCAGGGACCATCCCTCCACCCATTTTCACAATGCCTAGGCCTGTCTAATGTGCCAGCACCGTGGAGGGGAGAGAAGGGCGTGATCTATCCTTGTCTATATCAAGTACAGCATTATAGTCCCCTCCAAGTATCAATGGGTATGTTGTCCAGGGCGCAAGGATAGGGTTGAGGTTCAAAAGGAATTTATCCTGCTCAAAGTTAGGGGCGTATATGCTCCCTAGCACTATTTGTGCACCATCTAAGGTACCTCTCACTAGTATAGATCTCCCCATTGGGTCCACCCGTTGTTCCAGCATCTTGAAGCGAACCCCACTACGCATCCAGATGGAGGCGCCTCGGGCAAAGGCAGAGTAGGATGTGTAGAAGACCTGGCCTCTCCATTTCTTGCGTAATTTGGCTGCCTCAGCCACAGTAAGGTGGGAATCCTGCAGTAATGTTATATGCACATGCCGCCTGTTTAACTGTGCATGGATTCTGTGCCTTTTGTATATGGACCCCAGTCCACGTAAGTTCCAAGTAATACTTTTATAACTGTCCTGCATGTGTATGCGTTGTGTACGTGTGTCCTGCACGTTTCCCACAAGAGGGGGACAGCAGTATGTAGAGTAGCAGGGAGGGTTAGGTCAGGCTGTACTAACATTTGAGCGCTAACTAAGAATACTCGGTCCAGCAGAAGAACAGTGATGGTCCAAACCACGTTTACAACAGTGTTAACTATTAACTGTGTAGTCGTTGCTTTCGCCATGAGGGTGTGTGCGGCTCTCACGCTCTCTAACTCTGGAAATGTAGGTGGTGCGGGCTCTATGCTGCCCGGACTGGTGTCAGTAGTATGTGTCAAATTTGGGATTGTAGAAAAAGGGGAGTGCTTCCCAGCTTACAGAGGTCGATCCAACTGGGTACTTCTTGTACAGAAACATTGTTCCCCTTTGCCAATCGTTCCTCTAACCCAGGAAACCCTCCGCTGTTTGGGGTGTAATCCCTCTAAACAATGCAATACTACTTCCAGAGTCCGAGTGTACAGTATGTTCCTCAGAGGAGTCCTAGGATATATGATGCGTGCCTTCCCGGAACTTGTTGGCCGTCTCCAGCGCCTCCGCACGTCCCTTTTGGGCCAGCCCCGGTGAGGGGTTCCTGTTACGGGGTATAGTTTTCATCAATCGGCGGCGCAGTCGTCAGCTCCGTTTGGGCCTTCGGGGCGCATGTTGTGCTCTGTGAGGAAAGGCCAGACCCCGACTGGGGGAAAGTGATCTCAAGCCATTCCTCCACTTCTTCCGGGGTGTCGTAAAAACGCGTTTTTTGATCATAGATCACTTTGAGCCTGGCCGGGAATAACAGGACATATTTGATGTTTAGGGTTCTGAGTCTGGTCTTTACTTCCTAGTAGTGAGAGCGCTTTCTTTGCACTAAGACAGTATAGTCCGGGTATAGTGATACCCTCTGATTTTCATACTGAATCAGAGACAACTCTCTGGCTTTCTGTAAGAGTACGTCCCAGTCTCTGAAATTCAGTATTTTTACTATCAGCGGGCGGGGTTGGGCTCCCGCCGTTTGCCCTGCCCTTGGGAATTCTGTGTGCTCGTTCAACACAAAAGAAATCTGAGAGGCCGTCTGGGGCCACATGGTCTTTGAACCATCGTTCCATAAATACAGTTGCGTTCTGTCCCTCACATCGTTCTGGCAGGCCAATTACGCTGATGTTATTGCGTCTGGCCCTCCCCTCGGCATCGTGCACCCTGTACTGAAGACCCACCACCTGCCGCAGAAGCTGTTTAAGTTGTTCTCCATGCTCTTTGTGTTGCGACAGAATTTCCTCAATCGCTAGTTTGTTGTCCTTAAATGTGGCGGCGAGCTTGGCCTTCAGGTGAGTAAATCTGGTTGTCAGGGATCCCAGTTGCTGCTAAATCACCTTTCTCGAGTCCCTCACTTCCTGCAGTATAAGGTCCAACTTATCCGGTGGAGTCTCTAGGTTGGTTGGTGGGATAGTGTTAGTCATTTGTGTAGGGGCTGCTATGTCCTCTGTGGGCTGGGTATCAGCACTGTTCGCGTCTGCATTTTTCCCCTTTGGGCGACCCATCATGTATAATTGATTCGTGCCTCACCTGTAGGTGGAGATGTGCAGCCACTATGTGAGGAGCCAAGGCCACCGCCGCTAGTGACCGGTACAGGCGCCGGGGCGGCCGGTCCAGACAAGGCAGGCGTTAGAGTGAGGGAGAAGTCCAGCTTGTGTTTATGCTGTGGTGGTGTGTGCCGCTTAGTTTGAATCTCGGTCTCCTGGTACTCGTGCCCTCCGTTGGGGGGGTCCCACGTGCACGTTGACTATGTCAGTGCGTTTGAGTGTCCGCCAGTGTCAGTCTAGTTTCTGTAATGCAGGAGCGTGGGGGGAATGGTTGCGCCTCCAAATCCCTTATGCCCTGGTGAACCGCACTCACCGCACCCTGTGTAAAGTAGGTAATGCACTGGGATGGTCATTGCCCCCCCACCACCCCCCCCCCCGGGGCGCCTGTGCCACACTTACCATATGCCCAGTGTACGTTTTTCAGCAGATCTGAGTGTGGGTGCCGACCCCACTGGGGGCGGGGGTGGTGCAACGGTCTCCAACAGAGGCTCTTTTGGCGGACGGCAGGCACCGGACCTCCAGCGCACACCTGAGTAGCACTGCCAATGCTGCTACCTGGTTCCTCCGGTTCCTTCGCCACTAGGAATATCGGTGCCTCAAGACGATCAGCCGGCCTTACCTTTGCCAGGTCCAGACCCGCCGTGACGCAGCCCACAGCAAGCAATGGAAGCCCCACTCCGGGAGCCCCGTCGAAGACCAGAGTGTCCAACACAGCCACTCTGCAGGCTCTCGGGCTTCGCCCAATGCTGTCGGTGTTCACCGCCGGCCAGGCAGGGCACCGCAGTCCCCACAGGTCACAGCCACCCCTCCACTCGGGCCACCGGCCTCCACCAGTGCAGGCCCTGAATTTAGTGGGTCTGCACGGGCCCGCTTTGCTCTCCCAGGACCGCGGGCATCTGGCGCCAGCTAGGACCCCCAGGGGGGCACCCCAATACCTCAGCAGGGTAGGGGGGAGGGGAGGCAGCAGGACCGGCCCTCGGCCGCACCCAGCAGGATACAGGCCCAGCCACCGTCGCCCTCGTATCCAGACGGGTTGAGCCAGTACCCATCCGCCGCCAGCAGACACCCCCAGCATTAAGACCAGAGGCTACAGTCGCCTCCGCCCATCACCAGCGCAGGTAGTATAGGCTGCACCATTCTCCGCCCCCGGCACGGGCCGCCGGCATCTCAGTCTCTGCGGCAACAGTGGGTCCTCCGCTCTTTATTTCTTTATTCACGCCGGCATGGCCAGGCTCGGTCAGCACCACTGCTCAGCACACCACCAGGTAGGAGGCAGCACTCACACGATGCAGGAAGCAGTCCACCGCGTTGAGCTGCCGGTTCACCATGTAGAGTAGGCGGGCTAGTGGGTCCTCCCCCGCATCGTAGGCCTCCGGCAGCAGAATATCATGGGCCCTCTCGAACCGGGGCCCACGCCGTCCATGTGTCGCTGTGGTGGTGGGCATAGGGGGTCCCGCACCCCAGTGTCTGGCTCCCAGCCCCCGCAAGGGTCTCAGCTCTCCGCCCACAATGCTGCGTCAGCAATCCACAGCTCTCAGGGCCTCCATGCAGATCTCTTGGCACCTCGCCGGTCGGACAGGATAATCAGCCCCAGATATTCCACTCCTAGCCAATATGACCCCCGGCCCCGCACAGGCTCCCCTCAGGGAATCACTGGGTGAATGTCACCCGATTTCTGAGGATTTTGGCAGGATTTCCCCGGTCATGGCGCGGAGCTCGCTCACTGTGCAGCCGCCATGCTCGGCGGTTAGCCACGCCCCCTTCACATGCCATCATGTAGATATTTACACATTACAAACACCGACCCCCCTTTTCTGGTGGATGAAATAATCTATATTGAATCAAAGTCAGACACATGTTAAGGTACAGCAGGTTGTTTAGGTCATTGATTCATAGAGCACCAATGTGACTGGGGTTGATCTATCACTCTCCAATCATAACGCTTTGGAAGCTATTACAACAGGGAAGGAGGACCTGATTGAGTCTCTGTCCCAGAGCCCAAGTGCAAAGCTTCTAAAACCCAGAGTGCAGGTTGCTGAAGAACCACACTATTCTATTCTATTCGTGTAGATTTCTAAAGCGCATGGCTACCCAGAAGGGCCTCCCAGCGCTGGGACATTATTTCAGTAACATATGCTTGTGTTTAAAAATTTGCTGAATGGAGTCTTTCAAAGTTTAGCTAAACAAGGCGGTCTTCAAAAGTTTTCTAAACCTTAATTCAAACTCGGACTTTCATATTCCCAGTGGAAGAGCATTCCACAGTTTAGGGGGAAGGAAGGCAAATGAGTCCTCCACTAAAGGCTTTTTTACATTTTGGGGACTTCAAACAATTAGTGGTTTGTAGAATGAAGCGATCACGTGGGATTGTAGGGTCTTACCAGTCTTTGCATTAGCCAAGGCTTCCTCTTGTACATTGCTTGACGAGTAAGACAGAAGTGCCTTGAACTGAATTTTCTTGAACACAGGAAGCCAGTGCAAGGTCGCCAGGTCCGCTGTGGTCGATTGATGTTTAGGAATTTTAGAAGAATCAGGGCTGCAGCGTTTTGGATCACCTGGAGTCTTTATGACAGATTTGGAACTCCCCAGGTTGAGAGAGGTTCCATAATTCAGTCTTGATATTGCTAGACCTTGTACAACCACACTACGTGAGGGTTCAGGTAGCCATCTTAAGAGTTTTTGAACTCAAACTTTGGGAGTTTCTCTTTTTCAAAGGAGGTCAGTGTCAGATGCTAAAAATCCCAATACCGAGCTGCCTATGACAACCAAAAGCCAGCGCCCAAGTGGCTGAATTTAGACTGGATTTTCTCCAGGAGTGCCTGACAGTATTGCACTGTCAGTGACTCCTGAAACTCAACATTAAATAGTAGAGGCAGCAATGGAGACCCCTGCTCTTTGCCTGACCTCTGCAGACGGCTAAGGGAAGATCATTGAGGGACAGATATACGGACCTGAATGTCATTACTTGGAGGTCACATAGAGGACAATCAGCTTGTTTAGACTGAAGGGTGAATATTGTCCCCAACAAGGCCATCTCATACATGTAGGAAAGAGTAGTGCACCTGAAGTGACCCCACTCTAGGCTCAGGTGTACTTGACTCAGAGGGCCTGGGGATAGCAATGAACCCCAACATATGACTCCCCATGCCCACTAGTCAGTTCCACTGAGGGGAATGAAGACAAAGTCTAATTAAAAAAAAGAAAAGTAAGAAATCTCGAAAACAACAGTGAGACCTGTTATGTTTGGAGATGAAGACCTCAAAGACAAAACTCATGCTTGAACTGCACCAAAACCACAGCCAATGAAGACTATTAAATAAAATACCTAAGGGGTGCCTCAGAGTGGACTGAAGAGGATACTTTAGTCTTACAAATATTGTACCACAGTCTATACAGCGTGGCCAAGCCTGCCGGATGGATTGGGAACTTGAAGGGTACCCCAAAAAGTCAATTTGCTGTTCTTGTGGTTAGAGTTAGACATACAGTAGATAAATGCAGTTCAAGTTGAAACTATGTTGATAAGGGAAATCACTGATCATGAATAGTGCAATTTGAATCTGAATCGATTGAAAATTCTATCCAATCAGTCTGGGACTATCTAATAAAATTCAGGAGTTTGTGTTTTTGTGAACATGAGAATAGATCCAAATCTGAGGTAATAACATGAAATTACAGTAAAGGTAGAATGAAGGCTATAGTTTGCCCTACACAGATATCACTTGATAGATGAACTGAAAACAAGAAGCAGGGCACTGTGGTAAACATCCTCGTGTTTGATTATGCCTCCAAGTACAAGAAGTACTAGTCTGAGAGCAAAGCAATTTAAATGTAATAAAACCAAGAATATTTTATGTGGTACCCTAGAAACGAATTACATTTATGTTTTATACTTCCTTTTTTCAGTACATTTGTTTGAAATAACACTATATTGATTCCAGATGAAGGTGTAGTCTACACAAAAATACAGTCTATTTATTGCAGTGTCAATACAATATTAGATGTGGTATTTAGTGGGGGTTAAATTATGCACTATAAGAAGCAGCTATAAAATGTAATTAGATTAATTTTTTTGGAGCATTAGAAAGCAAAAAAATAAATTGATAGTTTCTTTGGAAATTCTGTAAGAGCTTTAGAGAACTCGTTTTCACCCAAAGATGTTGAACATGATACTGTTGTTCATGCAATGGTGGAAAGATGAGGAAGTGCACATTAATACATTTAATGAGTATTTATATATATATTCCTCAGCTAAAAGTCGACATGGTCCTTATGAAATACACAATTGAAAAACAGCTACATGCAAAGTTAATGATAACAGCATTTTAAAATGGCTAACTTTCTTGGCAAAACAAGGCTGACTATACACCCTGCCAATAACTAAATGGGATTCCTACTTTCTTGGAAAATATTGCTTAGGTAAGTACATTTCTTGGTCAAAGGGATTGCTCTGTGAGACAAACAAATACAATAACATTTTTGAGTAAATATCGTGAACCAGCCTTAAAACATATTTACCCTTGTGTCTAAACTAAATTGGGACCGGGATCTTTTGTCTGTAGTAGAATGTGCATGTTATAGTGCTCTTTGTAACAGTACAACTTTTTCATCATGCTGTGGTTCAGTTCTTTGCTTCAGTTTCAGTGCTGAAATAATACTTGATTAAATGTGTGCTTGCTATGGCTGTTGCATTTAAGGATGTTTCTGATTTGAAAATATGGAATGTCCATATTTACAACTGTCCCAATTTGTAAAATATGCAAATCAGAAGATGAAAATAGTGCTTAGTAAAAAAAACCAATAATCACTGTATCTTCCTTTACATGGTATCTTAATAACAAGACACCTATGTTCAGACACAATGAAAGCTCTGATGAATCGGAGAGTTTAAATAGAATTTCACTTACTAAAAATACTCTGAACATATATAAAGAAACCATTTGTTATCCTTCTATGTGTTAAATTGTCCTCTAGGTCTAGATCACGAAGTACCACAGAACAGAATGAACTATTTCATCACTTCTTTCCACCTTTTGTTAAGGAAAGTGAAGGATTCTAGAAATACTCTGTTCAGCCACATTTCTCCAAGCGATGGCACATTCTGTAAACTAGGTTTGCACACCAAGATATATATATTTTTTTTTAATTATACCTCTTTAATCGCCAGGGAAAGGTGTTGTAGAAAGTAGGCATAGTGAACATGGGCTGTAATCAATGACGTTTGTCTAAAATTCTGGCTAGGAACCTTCCCCGCAGACGTTGACTAGCTAATGAGCCAATCAAAATGAAGAATTTAGGTATTGCACTGCTGTCCGATTTACAATTATATATATCTGGTATCACTACAGCCAGTAGATGAAGGTGTTGTTTCTAAAAAGCATAATGTTCCCAAATCAGGGCTAAAGAGTAGAAATGATGCTTTTAGTAAAATATAATGTTAAACTCCTCAGATGGCCCACAATCAGTGAAGTTCCTATGTAGATAATCAGAAACTGTAAGATTCTCGAGGATGTCCCAGGTTGTATGTACATTATCAAATATGGGGTTCACCATACTGTTTATTGCACCAGATGTATTTCTTCTATGTCATATGTGTTGCTTCTGCATCCTCCTGTGGAAATATGGATTTTTCTGGTCAGTTATGTCCCCTATCTTGGACCCCAACGGTTCTATGTGCATGTTACAAGTACATGTATGTTCCCTCCAGTTCCAGTTATGAAGACGCAAATACATGTGCGTCCACCGTTAACGTGTCCTCTGTCAGATCCGCCATGAATAGGCCGGATATTCCATTCCTAAGTACGAAAGGCCACCGCCTTTATATGGTTCACTTATGCCATTTTTACAGTCCAGGCAAGTAGGCCCTGATTCTGTCATCAAACTCTTCTTGCCTTCTGCCTCTGAAAGCTCCAGTCTGAGCCTGCATCTGTGACCATGAACTTTGTCTCATTCTCTGCGCGGCTCACGAAGCCTGACATCAGCCTGCTGCCTGCCAAAAACTGTATTTCACCTTCGAAAATTATCTGCTCCGCTCCCTGCCCAATGCATTCCTGTCTAGTAGCTTAAGTAAACATTCTGCCAGCTACCGAGCAAAGGCCCGGCTTCTCTGTCTTTATGCAAGTAATTCATAGCCCTGTTACCATGGAAGATTCCTGCCCTCGCATCTAGTGTAGACACTTAGACGCTTGTACACGCACTAACAGTCAGTATAGTCAGTATAGAATAAGATTCTACTCCAAGAAGGTCTCTTTTTTGGATAACATAGTTCTTTAAACATAGGATGTTAGATATGATTTGGGATTAGGTTGACTTGACCCTCCAGACATTTGTCGCCACATGTAGAGCTAAATGTCAAGTCCCCTTCACCCCCTAGTTGCACGTCAATTACACGTCATGCTGCTGCGCGCGCATTTCTGTCAAGTATTTCTGCTGACATTGCGAAATTCTTTCACGTAACCACCCTCTTATGACATCACATCTGATGACGTTCTTTAAACACACCCAGTTACGCCTATCTTTGCCACGTATGAATATATTATCTCCACTATCAATTGTTACGCCTCTTGTATTTGCTTCACTGTAATGCTTATTGTATAAAAGTAATTGATTGTCAATAACGTATGTACTTCACTTCCTGAACCTTCGTGGTGATGGAACCTGGAGCAACCGATTATAATCGACCATTGGAATAAAGCCCATTCCGAACCTCTAAAACCACGGATTCTGCCTCTTATTTACTGAGCTATTTTATTATGTTTCTGTATCAAATTAAGTCCCGGTAATTAAATTATTTACCACATGAATGGCGCCCGAATAGGGACACTTTCTCATCTCACGCGCCGGCGGTGCGTTGCAGGCCCGGTCTCCTGCCACAGCTGGACGGACAATAACGCGTACCAGCAGGATTTCCTGTATCTCCCTCCGGTCAAGCGGGGGCGACTGAGGCTGCGATCAACACCCAGACGAGGCGGTGAGAAGTGCGAAGTATCCCGACCAGAGCCTAGCTGAGAGAGCAAGATCCGAGGTATACAGAGGCCCACCAGTTTCCGAAGTCCCAAGTCGAGTCCAGTGTCCGAAGTGTTCGAGTCGAGTCCAGTCCGGTTCAAGTTCAGTTCAGTTTCCGAGGCCTTCCGTTCCGAGCTACCCGGTGAGTACCATTACTGGGGAGGCGTTCTGACGTGCACATAGGTTGTGCCGGTCAAGACGGGTTTGGGTACACAAATCCGGTCTGCACTGTTTCAGCAGTGTATCTGTACTGTTTAGCAGTATATCTAGTATATCAAGTATATAAATTCAGAATAATCCAGTTAAATGTCGAGTATTATGTTTTAGTGATTAAGTTTTTCTTGGATCATCGTCATCATCACCGTTGCTCATTTTAAATGTTAAATGTTAAATGTATTGATACGTCCTGCATATTGTGGTATGAATGACTGTTCATTATTGTGTTTTATTGTATTAAGTTTGTTCAAGATCAAGTAGCAGACCAGTTCTCAATATGCCGCTCTTTTCGAAACTAAGACAAATCACAACTAGAAAAGGGGTACTCGAAGAAGCTGTTCCCATTCCTCCTAGGGACACTCCAGGGTACTTCATGTATCATAAACATGGCCTAGACGCCATATTATTTCTCGATTTATGGGTAGACTACACTAAGGAATTACCAGAAAGTCAGAGGTGGCCCGCAACTGGGACCTGGGATGCAGAGTGCATCGTGAAAATAGAGGAAGAATTATGGAAAAAGAAAGCTAGACAATCACAGAAAGATGCCATTGAATTATGGCGTAAAGAATCGTATAGACGAACAGAAAAAGCACGTAGACAGGAAGAGAAGAGTAAAGAGAGTTCAAATAAAGTTCGAGAAAATCTGTTAGTTGAGGAAGGTACACGAGTGAAATCAGAACAAGTAGACAGACAAAGACATGCCCTTATGAAGGGTATGTATCCCCTTCTGGCCGAGGGATTACCTAAGGCTACTGCGGGGATACCAAAAGACTTGCCACCCCCATTATTTCCATTGTTTTTCTTTCCTCATATTTAGAGGACGCAGCTCCCGAGTATGCTAACCCCGCCCCACATAGACCGTTGGCCGGGGAGGTTCAACGCCAAGATCCTGTACCCTTACAGCATCAAGTTCTGACACAAGTTCCGGCAAGCACATCTGTTCCCACATCTGTTTCTACACAAACTTCTATAGCTGTGTCGTCCACACCTATAGTTGCTGTATCGCGTTCTACGAATCCTTTCACGCCCGATACCCCAGACGGGGCTACCGGAGGTGCTACCAATATTTTTTCCACGCCACCCAGAATAAATAAACTTACCTTTCAAGAGTCAGCACATCCACGTACCCCCAAATTCATAAATGCCCGCACGCTTAAGGAACTTCTAGTAGATTGTAGATATGACCCTGTGCCCGGAAAAGAGGACGAAATGATCCTGGCATCATTACGTATCAGACGAGCCGCGGTGTATTTAGGGAAGTTACCAGGAATAACTGCACATCTAGATAATATATATCATTATGTCCAAACAGGGCGAGACTCTGAATGTATTAACAGAGCTATGGAATACCAGAAAGTGGAGATACAGGGGGAACTGTTACGTTTCCTCATAAATTGCGTGATCAGAAATCAAGACCGACCGGGGGCAGATCCGGAAATAATGCAAACTCTTACCAGATGGAGCCAGAATATATCAGAAGGGAGACATGATAGGCAAAAATGTATAATAGCCATGTGCAGAAAGATCCGTAAAGAAATAGAACGCCTACACGAAGAAAGATTAACGGTAGACCAGTTTGAACAAAACGAGGAGGAAGAAGGATCAGGACCGTCCACAGGACAGTCAGAAACCATAGCCTATGTAGGTAGAGGAAGATCTTGTAATAGTACTAGATATTTCACTGACCCGATACGTCCGATATGTCCAGATAATAACAGGAATTTCCAAACACCTATAATAAATATGAGATCCCCCGAGCATTCGTTCCAAGCCGCTGACAAATTACTGCGAGAACGAAGGGGTTATCATTTTCTCGATTCTATGGATGAACAAGAATTAGCCAGGTCAGCTGTCCATTGGGTTGACAGTCCCGGAATGTATGGTGATAATACAGTAGCACACACATTTTTGAATCTCACCCCAGATGAACAGCGTTTAGCTGGGATTTATATGATTCAACAACTTCTTATACTATATAAAAGCCAACATTCAGATCCTGGTCCCTTACCTGATATATTGACTGAATTACTCACGAATAAATGGAAAGGTTCAGGTACTAAGCTAATTAAAGAAATACTAGAATCTAGAAAACAGTACATTCTTTTTTTATGTCCAGAACATGTTTCATTGCCCATCAAGGAAAGACCGATGTATTACATGGACAGACAGAATCCCTTACGAGAAGTGCACCCAATAAAGGGCGAGGACAATCAGTTTAAACGTGTATATGTATATACGCCCATATCAAAAATAGAATTGTTAGAAATGAAGAAAGTGGTACCCAGTCATGACAAAGACCCAGCGGGTTTCCACCGAGAAATTAAAGACATGTTACTCATGGGAGAGTATACCTATCCCGACATTATGACAATATTAAAGGTATTAATGCCTGCTGGCATTTATGAAAAACTCAAGGAAAAAGAGTGGGAGGTGGGAGACCAAAAGATAGATTGGACAGCATTAGAAAATGAAGAAAAGGCCCGAGGTCCAGGTTCGGGGCTTGGGGACAAAACTAAAGCACTGCCAGGTTTACTAGTACAGGTACTGCCACATTTATTAACCACGAAAAAGGAAGACTGGGGTGCAATCTCAGCCTGTAAACAAAAGCAAGATGAAGACACTAGTGATTTCTATGCCCGATTCGAAAAATGTTTTGGTATAAATAGTGGTATAAAAGCAAGTAGCGAGTCATACCCACATCTGTTTGTGACAAAATTAGTTGAAAATTCCTTGCCCCAAGTGAAGAATAGAGTATTAAAATTCGAGAGTACCTGGCAAGGTAACACTCCATCACAAATGTTACAGTATCATCACAATAGAATTAGGGAGGAACAAGATCATGAACAAAGACGCATGAAAGACACGAAAATGAAAATGCTAGTCTCCCAGACAGTTCCAGCTGAAGGACATAAAAAGGGTACGACACATTCTGGCGATTTAGCAGGACCTGTAAAAGGGACATGCAACTATTGTAAACAACTAGGTCATCATGTACACGATTGTCCAGTCCTGAAGCGTAATATCGCCACGGGTATTACAAAAGAAAGACCACGGCCACCTAGACAGGATCAGAATGAACAAGGAGCACCGCAGCATGCACAGTCCATGCCAGCTCCACAACAGACTATACAGTTTGTGCCAGCTGCACCAGCGTTGCCAGCTGCTGCCACACAAACCACGACACGACAGCTGTACCAGACCGCACAGTATGACTATCCTGATTATCAACGATATGCATGAACCAGCCTAGAGAGGGAAGTTGACTTACCCCTTATCGAGATCCCTGTAGATCAAGAAGGACCTTATGTACATAGTGAATTATTAGGCCAAGACAGAAAATTTTTACTCGATACAGGGGCAAGTCGAACAACCATAAAACGTAGTGAAGTTCCAGGGGCACCCCTCTCAGGCTCACAGAATATTTCCCTTGGTTTTTCAGGAAAACCTATTGTTAATGAAGTATCACAGCCTCTTCCACTTACGATAGGACCCTTGACCAGAACTACAGATTTATTGCTTACTAAATCATGTCCAGAAAACTTGTTAGGAATAAAAACATTGAAAGCTCTAGGAGCTATAATATGTTGTTCTCCGGAAGGAGTAAGATTGTTTTTACGTGATTTCAAAGGTCATTATGTGTCTCGAGATATGGATTCCCGACTGCAGACTTTACCCACACATTTATGGGCACAAGGCCCTACAGATGTTGGTTGCATGAACATTACACCCTATCGAGTCACACTAAAGGCAGGAGTGGTACTACCACGAATGCGACAATACAAGTTACCCCCAGATGCTGTAATGGCTTTACTGCAAATCATTGACGAACTTATCGGCCAAGGAGTGGTTGTGGAGACCGACTCCAATGTATGTAATTCACCGATAATTCCGATTCTTAAACGAACTGATCCAAAGGCTCCCCCAGTATATCGATTGGTAATTGATCTGCGCGAATTAAATAAATGTATTGTACCACAATACCCCGTAGTTCCCGACATCTCTTCATTACTGACAGCTATTGATTCCGAAGCAACATTCTTTACTGTAATTGATCTCAAGAATGCCTTTTTCAGCGTCCCAATAGATCCGGAAAGCCAATATTTGTTCGGATTTAGTTTAAATGGACGTAGCTTTAAATTCACACGCGCACCTCAAGGATTTACAGAAAGCCCCAGCATCTATAGCCAAGCACTGAAACGAGAACTCGACAGCATCTACATGCCAGTTAACACTGCTTTGCTTCAATATGTCGATGATCTGCTGATCACCGCCCGAAGCGAACCTGAATGTGAAAAAGCATCACTGACGGTTTTACAATTTCTAGCCGAAAAGGGGCACAAGGTGTCCCCTTCTAAGCTGCAATTCTGTGTCCAGCGAGTTATTTACCTTGGTCACTCGCTGTCCAAGGAGGGAAGGCAGCTTACACCCGACCGCATTCAGTTAATAGCTAACATGCCAATACCCAAGACACAAAAGGAGGTACGGGCTTTCATAGGCCTCACTTCATATTGTAGACAGTG
The DNA here is from genome assembly GCF_964204655.1 of Triturus cristatus. Lineage (NCBI taxonomy): Eukaryota > Metazoa > Chordata > Amphibia > Caudata > Salamandridae > Triturus > Triturus cristatus. The sequence continues at coordinate 528,648,805 of NC_140586.1, read as the reverse complement.
GATCCCTCAGTATGCATTTCTAGCAAAACCACTCATTCAATTAACAACACAGGAGGCAGCCACATCGACTGTTCTCCCTTGGACTCAGGAACACACACTAGCTTTTGAAAGCCTAAAGAAAGCTTTATGTCAAGCACCTGTTTTAGCAACACCATGTTACAGAAAACATTTTACACTCTTTGCTACAGAACGAGAAGGTACTGCCTTGTCAGTACTCACACAGGAACAAGCAGGATCACACAAACCGTGTGCTTATTTTTCTAGTACATTAGATCCCGTAGCTCAGGCTCTGCCTGCGTGCCTGAAATCAGTGGCAGCAACAGCCTTAGCAATCAGACAAAGCGATGCCATAGTGTTAGGACATCCATTGACAGTACAAGTACCACACGCCGTAGAGGTTCTTGTGAATCGAACGCAAACACAACACTTGACTATAGCACGACTTACAGGGTATGAACTAACATGGTTTCAGCCACATATAGAAATCAGACGTTGTAACACATTGAATCCTGCCACACTTTTACCTGTAAATGGAACAGACCCATTAGCCCACGATTGTATTGATGTTATTACAATCACGACGAAACCCAGACAAGACTTGACAGATGTTCCATTGTCAGATCCAGACCTGACGTTGTATGTAGATGGTTCATGTATGAGAACAAATACAGGAGAGTTAGTGGCCGCTTATGCAGTCACCACAGACACTGAAATTATTGAAACCACCTTATTAGATGCAATACATTTGCCCATTGCAATATCGATTATGAAATGTAAAGCTCATACGAAAATTACTGATATCATTTCTCAAGGCAATGATCTAGCTGACAGAACAGCTAAACAGACTGCTCAAACTCAAACATCCGACATGACAAAGACAATAGTCCCGACGCCAACACATTGTATGACGGTTAAAGATCCTACTCTTGACGTAATTGACATACAGACACATGCTACACCAGACGAAATAAAGAAATGGACTGAATTAGGAGGGATCCAAACCGATCAAGGATGGATGATGAAGGAAAAATCTGTGGTTCCTTCCTGATTCAATGGTCCAAGTCATTATTAACACTGTCCATAGTCCAGCGCATCTAGGAGAGAAAGCTATGCTAGACAGCATTCAACATATTTGGTTCAACAAGCATTTACGAGCAGCAGCGAAACAAAAAGTTCGTACCTGTATGATATGTTGTCAGTTCAACCCAGGAAAAAGCATTCCCGTAGAGCAGGGTGGATTTCAGCCTCCTGATCATCCTTTTGAAATTCTCCAGATGGATTATATCCAGATGGAACGATGTCGAGGATTCAAATATGTTCTCGTAGTGGTTTGTGCTCTTTCCCGTTGGACGGAGGCATACCCGGTTTCAGATTACACTGCTCCGACTACTGCCAAACAGTTAGTTCGAGAATTCTTCCCACGATACGGTTTACCACGTGCTGTCTACTCAGATAACGGCCAGCCGTTCTCATCCGAATTAATGAAACACGTTTCACTTTTGCTAGGATATCAGTGGAAGTTTCATTGTGTCCGACACCCCGAGGCAGCAGGTCTCGTGGAACGACATAATCAAACTTTGAAAATCAGATTGTCCAAAATATGCAGGGAGAAAGGTGTCGACTGGGTAGTAGCATTACCAGTTGCACTCTTTTACATGAGAATGGTAGCACACTCTCGAACAGGGCTATCCCCGTATGAGGTGATCTTTGGCAGACCACCAAATATGTGGGGGGACGCCTATACCACGTAAAATAACTGATATTGACTGTAAAATGCTGACAGATTACTTGGCTTCCTTGATGTCTGCACTACAATCTTGTCGTTCACAGGTAGCTGCAGCTTTTCCTAACAACACTGAAGTGAAACCCCATGACGTAATTCCGGGGGATCTCGTTTTGGTGAGAAACTTCGATCGAAAGACTCAGCTGGATCCTAGGTGGAGGTCGCCTCAGCTCGTGTTATTAACGACGAGGACAGCCGTGAAGATCGAAGGCAGGAAAGGCTGGATTCATTCAAGTCATATCAAGAAATTTTATGGACTACCATCAGATATAAAAACTACACCTTGTGTGTCTTCACCCATTGACTCAAAACTTCCTTTTGTTGAAAAAAGTAATGCCGAATATTATAAACTAAAGCTCAGATCCAATCAGTCAAGCAATTTGATCGTTTAAGTCCTCTCCGAGGTGAAGCGGTTGAATTGTCTCTGACATGTATCCCTTGGACCTGAATAGAGAAAGCACCCGAAAAATGTTGAAACGACAGGCGTACTGTAAATTACTGCGTAGTCATTGCATAGTGACGTTATTAATTTTATTTTTCTCAAGTCTTTTAATAATTACTGCAAGTATATTGTTGCACATATATTATCCTATTTCTAGACATGTTTACAATGTTACTGCTGAACATTCCTTTAGTGAATTACCTCCGCTTGAGTTGTCTTATAGATTTGCACTGCGCAATAACACGTTTATTAGTATGTTACATCATTCCCATCAGGTTAGCAACGCTACAAATTGTTGGATATGTGGCCGACTCCCTCCCTATCAGAATTATAAAGGAATTCTACCTCTTTTTTCATACCCGTTCACACACAATGGCTCCTGTGGAGCGTGGTTTAGTCTAATTAATTCCCTTGATTCGAACTCTGCAGTTTATCAAGACAATGGGGTATGGGGAAATCTGAACTTAGTTTTACTTAAGGTCTGCCACCCCAACAAGGAGGGACTTCCCAAAAGAACAGGAACTGATCTAGAAAATGAAGTATATGGATTAGGTAACTTTACGCTTAATCTCCTGATCTTGAATGTCGAATCCGAAGCTACTTCAATTTTGCCCGCTATGTCAATATTTCCAGTAAATGGTGAATTATGTATAAGAAAGAATGGTTCCATACACATGGGCCATAGTAAATGCACCACTGTAGTAGAATTTAGTGATCAAGGCAAGTCTACATTTAGAGCTTCCCGCCATTCCTATTTCATATGTGGTCAGACGGCATATGTACGTTTGCCTCTAGATTGGGATGGTACTTGCTACATTGGATTCCTTTTGCCACCTGTTTTTCTAGCTCCTCCTGATTATCACAGAAATATTCATTTAGTATATAATAGAATAAGGAGAGATCTCCCAATAGTCGACTACACTGAAACAGCATGGGAAAAATACACAGATTTCAATAAAGGTCTCTTTCCCTATATAGGTACAGTTACCAATAGTAAGCGGATACGTAGATTAACCAGAACCCTTGAAGCAGTAGTGAACGAAACTATTTCCGCCTTAGGCAATTTAACAGAAGAGCAGTCTGCTATGCGGATTGTTGTGCTTCAAAATCGTCTTGTCCTTGACGTCATCCTGGCCGATAGGGGCGGAGCTTGTAGGGTCATCGGATCAAGCTGTTGCATTTTCATACCAGAAAACTCGCCATCTGTATATAAAGCTATAACGCGCCTTCATAAGATTGTAAGCCAGATACACCAGAATCCAGGCACCTGGACTTGGTCCGGGTGGTTTTGGAGTGTATTATCTACCTTTGGATGGAAGGTCATATCTTTCCTAGGTATTGGCCTTCTCATACTATTCAGTTGCTGTCTATGTCTACAATGTGGACCAGCGATTTGTGGTCTGTGTGCCACATCGTGCATTCCACATCAAGATTTTCATTCAAGATCCCGGAAGAAGAAAGAAGAACAAATGATGCTATATGAACAGATCAATGGATTAATGAAGATTGATATCTCTTGACGGGCAAGTAGGGGACAAGGAGGGAATGTGGAAATATGGATTTTTCTGGTCAGTTATGTCCCCTATCTTGGACCCCAATGGTTCTATGTGCATGTTACAAGTACATGTATGTTCCCTCCAGTTCCAGTTATGAAGACGCAAATACATGTGCGTCCACCGTTAACGTGTCCTCTGTCAGATCCGCCATGAATAGGCCGGATATTCCATTCCTAAGTACGAAAGGCCACCGCCTTTATATGGTTCACTTATGCCATTTTTACAGTCCAGGCAAGTAGGCCCTGATTCTGTCATCAAACTCTTCTTGCCTTCTGCCTCTGAAAGCTCCAGTCTGAGCCTGCATCTGTGACCATGAACTTTGTCTCATTCTCTGCGCGGCTCACGAAGCCTGACATCAGCCTGCTGCCTGCCAAAAACTGTATTTCACCTTCGAAAATTATCTGCTCCGCTCCCTGCCCAATGCATTCCTGTCTAGTAGCTTAAGTAAACATTCTGCCAGCTACCGAGCAAAGGCCCGGCTTCTCTGTCTTTATGCAAGTAATTCATAGCCCTGTTACCATGGAAGATTCCTGCCCTCGCATCTAGTGTAGACACTTAGACGCTTGTACACGCACTAACAGTCAGTATAGTCAGTATAGAATAAGATTCTACTCCAAGAAGGTCTCTTTTTTGGATAACATAGTTCTTTAAACATAGGATGTTAGATATGATTTGGGATTAGGTTGACTTGACCCTCCAGACATTTGTCGCCACATGTAGAGCTAAATGTCAAGTCCCCTTCACCCCCTAGTTGCACGTCAATTACACGTCATGCTGCTGCGCGCGCATTTCTGTCAAGTATTTCTGCTGACATTGCGAAATTCTTTCACGTAACCACCCTCTTATGACATCACATCTGATGACGTTCTTTAAACACACCCAGTTACGCCTATCTTTGCCACGTATGAATATATTATCTCCACTATCAATTGTTACGCCTCTTGTATTTGCTTCACTGTAATGCTTATTGTATAAAAGTAATTGATTGTCAATAACGTATGTACTTCACTTCCTGAACCTTCGTGGTGATGGAACCTGGAGCAACCGATTATAATCGACCATTGGAATAAAGCCCATTCCGAACCTCTAAAACCACGGATTCTGCCTCTTATTTACTGAGCTATTTTATTATGTTTCTGTATCAAATTAAGTCCCGGTAATTAAATTATTTACCACACTCCTCTGAAGATACCATAAGCCCCATTCAGATATAATACGTTCTCAGGATGGAAAGCTAACCCAGAGGTGTAGATCCGGTCTCCATATTTTTGGGAGAAATAGTTTTTGTGAGGAATTTGCAAATCCGATTTGGGTTGTAAAGTACAGTGAATTCAAGGGTAGATCTAAATATTTTTTAAAAATTGGATTCTTTTTTCTACTGGGAACAAACGCAGTGCAACTATGCACAACAAAAAAGGTATGCAATGGGCACTGTCCACCTGGGTGCTGGCACAGTGCCTGAAGGGCTATAGGTGAGGCTCTATGCCCAGATCCTGTTGTACACAGGAAATGCCTTGTATATCTAGTTCCATGACCAAAGGCTGTGCAGAGCATGGCTGTATGTCAGGATCTCTTCCATAGCCAACTGTACTCTGGGTACAGTGTTCTGTTATGTGGATTCGCATGGCTCATCTTTATCACCAGTGAGGGTATCCAGGCTCTGGAGCAGGATCGTGGGCCAGGCTGTGCTCCCAGTTGAACAGCCAGGTCTCCAGCTTCTTGAGAATGTTGAGATGTGGTGTGGCTGTTCCGATGTATTCAGGAAGTTCATTCCAGCTTTTGGGGCGATGGAGAAGATGCGCCCTTCTTTTCTTGCTTTCTGCAGATGCTGGGGATTCATGCGAGGGCAAGAGGTGGAGAGTAGGTGTCTGGAGGATTGGTAGTGTTGGAGTCGGTCATTGAGGTAAGGTGGTCCTGTGTTGTGAAGTGCTTTGTAGGCATGGATAAGAGGCTTGAATTTTCAGCATTTTTTGTTGGGTAACCAGTGCAGTTCAGTGAGGTAGGAAGTGATCTGGGTGCTTCTGGGGACATCTGAATGAGTCTGGTCATGGTGTTTTGGATGGTCTGGAGTCTTCACGTGAGTTTGTTGGAGAGGCTGACGTAGAGTGCATTGCCATAGTCAAGTCTGCTCATGATGAGGGCCTCGGTGACCATGCTTCTTGTGTGCGTGGGGAGCAATTTGAAAATCTTGCAAAGCATTCTGAGGTTGTGGCAGCAGGAAGCGATCACGGTGTTGACCTGTTTGTCATCAAGTTTAAAATAACCTGCCACTCATTTGTGCCTTATATGGCAGCCATGAATAGTGGAGATGGCAGTATGGTAGGTTAGCTGTACGAATGGTTGAGCAGTGCTATAGGACCTGCAGTAACCCATGCTGTGAATAGCCAAAGGCTGTGCGCAGCATGTTTGGTTGAACTGTCAGTTGAGCACAGGGTCTTTCCAGACAGCAGGCCCTGTGGCCCCTGACTGCTGCACACAGCTTAAGACACTGTGCAGTGAGATTGGCTGTACATTGGGATGAGCACAGGGCACTGAGCCTGGCCACAGACCCTGCAGTAAATCACCATATGTTGGGGATGGCTACTCAAGAGGTAGGACACCGGTCCAGTAGCAATCCCTGTCTGCACATGCTATATTATGAACTCGTTGGTGGTTGGCTGCACTGGAGTTTGTGAGCAGGGTCTGCCATTTGGTTAGGCTTCCCAGCCAACCTTTACTGGGCAGGTCCAAAGGATATGGACAATGGGCTATGGTGCATAATGATTTGGGAGCGAGACTAGGCACTGTGACTAGTCATCTAAAATACCTCAGTGGGTGCGGAATTCACTAGTGGATTGGACGTAAGGGCAAGTTGCAGAACACAATGTTCGGTATAGTCCGGGCTACTCAGATCATATGGCAAGGGAGGACCAAATTATGCAGCAGAGTTTACTAAATTATGCAGCAAGAAAATCTGAATTACGCAGCATAACGCAGCCCATTTTGTGATAGTAACAGTTCCTTATTTTGTCAGTTCTACACATTTTAAGACTGTCTGCACAAAGGTTTCACCCCATTAGTACTAGTGTAATATCAAAATACCGCAATATGCCACTGAAAAGTGAACAATCAACCTTTGGGAAGTGCTTACCACTGCGTAGCAACACGTGTCACTGGATTGTTAGTAACTTTCAATACATCTAAGCTAGGAACCAATATATTTAATTTAAATCTGCAAATTATGCAGCAGATGATGGACTGTGTAGCAAATGTAGCAAATCCATAATTATGTGAAAAATATCCTGCAGCAGAATCGCATAATTCCAGTAGCCCTGGGTAGAGAGGACTATAAAAATATAGGGCCTATTTGTAGTATGTCATAAAACAACCTAAAGGTTCAGAGAAGAACCTTGTTAAAGGAAAGTTATGAGTACTTCGCTCATAGGAAATTAAAGTATATATTAACACCTCATAGAGTCCTTGAAAAGAAAGTAGTTAAAGTTATGAAACAACAGAAAAACATAAAATTGGCCAGTTATGATTAGCTATGCATACTTACACATACCACTGCTCACAATCTTAGTCATAAAATTGCAATTTATTTCATTGTTAATATCACGGATGTCATTTGGAGCACAGGAAACCATCTCATTCCAAGAATTTGTTTGGCGTAATTTAGTGCTAGCCTTATCTATTTTCAAATCATTTCAACTAATGCTTTCCGCTTAGTCAGGCGCTTTGGGCTTCACCCCCAACAGCATAGAGTTCATGATTATATATTACGTTTGAGTGCTTACATTGGTAAAAAAAAAAAAAAAAATCTATATAACATCAACACCCATGAAATATTCAATATATTTAATGGATTCCAGCGAAATAGGGATTTCAGCATCACATGGACATCCCCAAACTACTCTGCACATCTTTACCATTGGCCATAATTTAATTCCATTCATGAAAGATAAACAAAACTTGAACATTCTAAATCCATTGCATATTGGTAGCTTCACCTTGAAGAAAACAGCTTTAGCAGTCTTTGCTGTCAACGGAAAGAACGAGTTTTTAAACAAAGCAAACAGTGCTCAATTCTACATTCTTAGCTGTAGAATGATTTTCTCTCTATTTCCCACTGACAACCAAACCCTATGGTCCAGTATTTAAGCTACTGCAAATAACAAATTTTCAATATGTCAATATTGGCGAATAATACAGGGTTACATATATATCAATGAAAAAAACAAAGGTTTAATCTTAGAAGTTAGAAACACTTTATTTATTCCTTCTATACAAACCAGAAACTTTATAAATTCTAAAGTCATGCCTTAAATTTATAAATTATGCACCACCTTTAAACAAATGTAACTGTTATACCTGGCATCCTTGGCATGGTTTTCCCATTAACCTTTTGCCTTCAACCGTCTTGTTTGTGGACTTAGTTTTTGCTGGCTTTAGGACTCAGCACAGATTAGCCCTGCTAACCACTGCTGAAGTGTTTGTGCTCTCTTCCTAAAACATGGTAGGATTGGCTTACACCCAATTAGGACATTTAATTTACTTTTAAGTCCCTAGTACAGAGGCACTACTTGTGTTTAGGGCCTGTAAATTAAATGCTACTAGTGTGTCTGCAGCCCTGGTTGTCCCACCCACTTAATTAGCACTTTACACACATCTCAGGCCTGCCATTGCAGCCTGTAGGTGCAGTTTTAAACTGCTATTTTGACCAGGCAAAATAAACATATAAGTCACCCCTTGGGAGGGCCCAAGACTGCACAGAAGGCAGGGTGCAATGTATTTAAACATTAGGACATGTGCTTTTAAGTTTTACATGTCCTGATAGTGAAACACTCTTAAATTTGTTTTTCACTACCGCAGGGCCTACATCTTCCATAAGATAACATTGTTGTTACCTTATTACATTTAATAATAATAATTGCCAAATGAGAGCAGATCAACAGTTCATGTGTGGCGTCTTTCGAATTGTAATGAAAAGTCCGAACTTATGGCAAAGTCAGATTTTAAATTACAATTTTGAAAATGGCACAATTTCCTGCCTCGGTCATTTGGTGCCTGAAGACTGTCTCTGGATCACATGCCTGGGTGTAGTTGACAGTTGGAATATGTGTATTCCTGCTAGGCAGCCACACACAATAGGGAGCTTAGGTGTGCCCGGAACGGTCACCACTGACAGCATGGGAGGGAGGAGCTGGGCACAGCTCCACTTACACTTGAATAGGCTGTCTCCTGTCTCCACCCAAAGGGCGGGTTACCCCCTGTAGTCAATTCATTAACAAAAGGGGGAGGACAGAAGGGCTCTTACAAGAGGTCCAGCATACATGCCCCGGATAGACTATATTTAGAAAGGGTATGCAGTTCCTTAAGGGGATGGTTTGTTAGTGAGGTCAATTCTCAAATCCGTCGATATTGATTGGACTCAAAGAACCTATCGGTAGGGAAGGGGAGTTCCCATATTCGGAACTAATGCCCTCACACACCCAGCAAGCTAGGTGTCATGCTTCATCATCTGAGACTGCTCCTCGTCGGTCCGGCGGTGCAATGCCCGACGGGCACCCGGGAAGGGGCTCTTTAGCGGAGATCTTTTGTTCCTTGCCGTTGAGTGCGTGGGTGTGAGGGGCCTGAAGGAGTGTAGATGAGTAGAGTGAGTTAAAAAAGGTTGGATAGTCTGTTGAATGTGTTTATTTAGGACAGCTGTCCACCTCATTAAAAAGTTAGAGGAAGATGGACAGTTAGTGTGACTTGTATTTGTCTCTAACTGTCTCCTACTCTAGTGGTCGACATGTTTCATGCCCTCATGGCATTTCGTCAGGACCTGTGTGTGTTTCTATCTACAGTGTACAGAGGGTGATACTATCACTATCTGGGTCTGGCACCACTAAGGTGTGCCAATCGTCGCAGTGGAGCAACCTGCGGAGAAGGGAATATCAAAATTCATGTCAGAATCATATTTGCTTATGTTCAAGGTTGCAGCCGTGCATACCTCAAGCCAACCAAACCATTGTGAGGTATATGACATCAGTCTAGCTCTGTGCCCGTTATTGTTTGACAGAGTGCAGGTGAACACCAGAGTGGGTGATCAAGACTAGGGGTGGAGTCATTCATTAGACCCTTAAGTGGTAGACATCTCATCACCAATTTAATTCATCGAATAGGAGAATAAGTAGCAAATGATTTTGTTAAGGTGAAACTCACCTAGAGCGACAGGTATTAGTGCTTCAATCAGCTCTTGGTGGTATCACAGGCTAGCCCATTAGCTATCTGTGAAGTGAAATAAACGTAAATCCACGTGTTAAACGGCAAAGGATTTGGCTATTCAGGTATAGGATGCTGTTCCTAACATGGAATGTCTTGTTGTAGTGTGAGGTTGTGTATGGAACAAGGAGTACTAGGCATCCAAACGTTCTCTTAGCTAATAAAGAAGAAAATTAAAAAGCGGTTGTTATAGCTTTAAGATGCCTTGTCTGAGCTATACTACGGTACAGTGGTTGCATGTCCCAAGGTAGCCCGATTGGTAATGCCAGGTGTTATAGTCATGTATTAGGGTATCGCCAAGTATTGTGGCAATTGCTAGTGGCTGAGCGGAGGCACATCTAGCGTGCATTAGCACATAGCGAGCCAAACAGACCGCTTAAGAATCTTGTTACAAAGGATAATCGGGAGCCCTATTTTATCGAGTCCTTATTTAAACCTCATTAGGAAATCTGGAGTACGTCCGTGTGTCAGCAATTCGATAAACTTATTGTAAACACACCTCTCTCTAGAATCATTATTAAACCCCACACAAATATATGTTGGATAAATCTAGTGTTAGATGGTCTCTAGTACCATTAATTAACCCATAAACATATATGAATCTAATGTTAGGTTGTTATATTCAGTATCGCAGCGTCGTCGCTTGCAGCCAATTGATACTCACAGTTTCATGTTGCCTGAGGTGGTTCGTAACCTACCCGTCACCGCCAGTGCTGGAAACAACACGAGTGTCTTTCAACTTCCTTTATGTAGTAAAGGGCTCTGATCTGGATTGGTCTGGAATTCATGATCATGTGATCGGGTTAGAACTCCAAGTTGTCAGAGTTACGGTGGGCGCCATTTTGTAGTGGGTTTTCTTAAGTAAGAATGACTATCTAAGTCAGGTGTTGGAGTCTTAGGATGGTGATAATGTGAGATATATTGTATTACTGAAAAAGGGTCAGTAGGTGTATATCGACCACTGTTGCCAGGGATACTCATGGACTCTGTAAGTCCGGTTAGAACACCAAGTTGTCAGAGTTACGGTGGGCGCCATTTTGTAGTGGGTTTACTTAAGTAAGAATGACTATCTATGTCAGGTGTTGGGGTCTTATGATGGTGATAATGTGGGATATATATCAACGTTAATAGTTGTATTATGGACAAATTAGGTAGGGTCAGTAAGTGTATATCGACCGTTACCAGGGATACTCATGGACTATGCAAATCCCCTAAAAAGTTGCTTCTGAGTGTATGGGGGTCCAAATATCTTAAGGTATTCGTGTGAAATTTACCTTAAGCTAACCCACGGGATGACATCATTAAGCCCAAGGGAGTCTGAGGACAGACGGTGTATCCATCTCTGTTCAATTCTGAACAGGGCTCGTTGTGTGATGCTAGGGTGAGTTTCAAGGACCATCCACCTCAATGATTCTGGGGTGTGTTTGTGTTCCTTATAGTGTGTATACAGCCTGGTTGTCGTTTTCATGCACCGTATGTTACTTTTGTGCTCTGTTATTCGTATCCTGACTGCCCTCTGCGTCATACCTACGTATTCAAGGCCACAAGGGCATGTCACAAGGTAGATGCAATTTGTGGTGTTGCAGTTTGTGTGTCGTCTAAGTTCCCAGGTGAAATTGTCTCTCAAGGTCACTTCTTTGGTATTTGTTGTCTGTCCACAAGAGGTACAATTACCACAAGGGAAGTGGCCTTTGACTGGTGGGAGGCCCCATAATGTACTTTGTGTTACCCTGGCCTCCTTCAATGGTCTGGTGTGTATCAGCATGTATTTTAGATTCTGAGTTCTTTTAAATGCAAATCTAGGCCTAGGTATGGTTAAATCTCCGGTATTTAATATACCCCAGTGTTTGTTGATCACTTTAAGGGAAGATGATGTTGGTGTGTATGAAGTAACACACGTCAGAGTGTCTGTCTGTTCTTTAGTCACTACCTGGAGTAGTGTTTCCTGAGGATTGTTCCTAGCCCTCTTCATTGACTTTTTTTATCTCTTTTGAGGGGTAACCACATTGTTCTAGGTTATCAGCCAATGTTTGCGCCTCTTTTTTTGAAGTCTTCCAGTGTACAACAATTTCTCCTGATCCTCAGGAATTGACCTACTGGTAAGTTGTTCTTTAGGGTGCCAGGGTGATGGCTACTGTACAGGAGCAAGCGGTTCCTATCCGTAGGTTTCCTAAACAGTGTCGTGCTCAGCTCCGAGTTGTCCAGTCTTACCATCAGATCTAAAAATGGTAATTCAGTCGCTGACACTGTATGTGTAAATTTCAGATATGGGTTCTTGGTGTTAATCCATGAGTAAAATGCTTCACATAAGGATCTCTCTCCCTTCCAGAGGATAAAAATGTCATCGATGAACCTCCTCCATAGTATGAGGTGTTCTCTGAAGGGGTTTCCTGGGCTCATGATGACCTCTGACTCAAATAAGGCCATGTAGAGGCAGGCCACCATCGGAGCGAAGGTACTTTCTTTGGAAGTACCCTGGGATTGATGGTATAGTTTCTTCTGGTACTCAAAGTAATTTTCAGTGAGTGCGAGAGATGCGCATTCCATGATAAAGGACACTGGTGTTGGTGATGTCCACTCCTCTCTTAACAGGGCCGTCTCCATGACTGTTAGGGTCGCTTGTTGAGGTATATTTGTATATAAAGCCTCCACATCTAGAGTGACCAAGAGGTTTATCTCTTTGGTGGTTTCTGTCTCATCTAAAATGCGGAGGATGTCAGTCGTATCTCTAACATATGAGGGTGTTTGTTTCACTAAGGGTTGTAAAAAGTGATCACAAAACCTCGAAAGTGGCTCTAGGATTGAGCCGATCCCGGATACGATGGGCCTGCCCGGGGTTGGTGTAGTTCCTTTGTGAATTTTGGGCAGCGTATAAAGATACGGTGTCCTTGGATTTTTTCTGGACAGGAACTCTACCTCATTCCTTGTGATCCAGCCGTTGTTCTCGGCCTCGACCACCATAGTGGTGATGGTGGTCCTTAGTCTGTCAGTCGGGTCCAATGTGATCGGGGTGTAATATCTCCGGTCAGCCAATTGTCTCGGACATTCCTTGTCATAGTCCACAGTGGATTGTATGACAGTTGCACCTCCCTTATCTGCCTGTTTAATAGTTATACTATTGTCTGTCGCAAGGGCCCTTGCTGCAGACTTCTCAGCATTGGAGAGGTTATGGAATGTGTCAGTGGGACGTATTGTAACCATTTCTTTCTTGACTGCCTTTTCAAAAGTCAATACTTCTGGGGGGACCATGTTATTTGTTGGAGTGAAGGTAGATGGATTGCGTAACCCAGAGTCCTCACTCTCAATGGGAATATGGTCATGAAAATATGCTCTTAGGTGTATCTTCCTAAAGAATTGTTGTATTTCACAAGTTTCCTGAAATTTGTCCACCCTAGGGGTAGGGACAAAGCCCAAACCTTTTTTCAGGACCCTCTGTTCAGTCTCTGTGAGGGTACGGTCTGAGAGGTTAACTACTAATTCCTCTGACCTCGTGTCTTGCTCCTTGTGTCCATCATGTGTGGAGGCTGGTCCTGCCACTGAACTTGTTGTGTCCCTCTTTTTCTTCCTCTTCCTCTGCCCCAGCCTCTGCCTAAAAAAGGTTGGGCATTTTCCATGGGGTAGAATTGTGGTGGTCCTTGGGGGAAGATCGGGTATTGCCAGTAGGGGTGGGGTGGCGGACCCGGATATATTTGTCCTCCGAGGAATGTAAGGGTTTGTGACGGTCTCCGTTGGTTTTTATTGTTCCAACTGCCAGAACTCGAATCACTATTAGATGACCCCCTTCTACTGTTGTTAGAGTCTTCATCTGTGGAGTATCCTGTTGTAGACGCAGAATAGTCAGCTTTAAGAAAAGGAAAGATCTTCTCTTGGTCGAACTTGGCTATGTCCTTTTGTAATTTACTGATTTTCTGTTAGAGTAAGAATTCTCTACTCTCTGTAATTTCGTTGCTAATCTCAGCGAGTTTGGTTTTGTAAATGTTATTGTTGTTGATGGTGGATTTGATAGTGTTCTCAGCGGCCTGAATATGCGCTAGGATAGCATTGCCTATCCTTTTCGCTGTGCTGATGATCAGCACCAAGAGGTCTCTAGTACATTTCCATAGGATCATTGACCAGTCTGTCTTGCAGGCCTGGTCGTCCAGGAATAGCCTGGGTGGTAGATTTACGACTAGGCCATTAGGGGCGATATTGGCCCGCAAGTATTCAGTCATAATGGCTCCATGCATTGTGACTTTCAGCCGATCTTTCTTGAGTGTCATTATGGAGGTCCAATCGTCAGACTGTCCTCCTGAGGCAGTGCTACTGTTCGCTCCCAAGAGCGATGGTGTTCTAAGGATGTCTGTGATGGTGTCATCGGCATAGCTTAGTCCTACTGCACCTTCCATTGTAGGAGAGGACAAAGCTGACAAGAAGAGGAAGAGAAAGGTAAGGCACTGTAGTTTGCAGTGCAATGGGCCAGCTATTGCTTCGTTGGCAAGGCTGGTAACCTAGATAAATGATCCTACGGGGGTTGCCCGTGCTAAGAATCTATTAACAAAAGGGGGAGGACAGAAGGGCTGCCCAAAATTCACAAAGGAACTACACCAACCCCGGGTAGGCCCATCGTATCCGGGATCGGCTCAATCCTTGAGCCACTTTCGAGGTTTTGTGATCACTTTTTACAACCCTTAGTGAAACAAACACCCATATATGTTAGAAATAAGACTGACATCCTCCGCATTTTAGATGAGACAGAAACCACCGAAGAGATAAACCTCTTGGTCACTCTAGATGTGGAGGCTTTATATACAAATATACCTCAACAAGCGACCCTAACAGTCATGGAGACGGCCCTGTTAAGAGAGGAGTGGACATCACCAACACCAGTGTCCTTTATCATGGAATGCGCATCTCTCGCACTCACTGAAAATTACTTTGAGTACCAGAAGAAACTATACCATCAATCCCAGGGTACTTCCATGGGAAGTACCTTCGCGCCGAGTGTGGCCTGCCTCTACATGGCCTCATTTGAGTCAGAGGTCATCATGAGCCCAGAAAACCCCTTCAGAGAACACCTCATACTATGGAGGAGGTTCATCGATGACATTTTCATCCTCTGGAAGGGAGAGAGATCCTTATGTGAAGCATTTTGCTCATGGATTAACACCAAGAACCCATATCTGAAATTTACACATACAGTGTCAGCGACTGAATTACCATTTTTAGATCTGATGGTAAGACTGGACAACTCGGAGCTGAGCACAACACTGTTTAGGAAACCTACGGATAGGAACAGCTTGCTCCTGTACAGTAGCCATCACCCTGGCACCCTAAAGAACAACTTACCAGTAGGTCAATTCCTGAGGATCAGGAGAAATTGTAGTACACTGGAAGACTTCAAAAAAGAGGCGCAAACATTGGCTGATAACCTAGAACAACGTGGTTACCCCTCAAAAGAGATCAAAAAGTCAATGAAGAGGGCTAGGAACAATCCTCGGGAAACACTACTCCAGGTAGTGACTAAAGAACAGACAGACACTCTGACGTGTGTTACTTCATACACACCAACATCATCTTCCCTTAAGAAAGTGATCAACAAACACTGGGGTATATTAACCCCTTCAGCGCGGCGCGGATTTCCGCGCCACGCTGAAGATTCCGTGCGCGGGCGGGGCCATGACGGAACGGTTCCGTCATAAGCACAGCCCAACCGACGTGCATGACGGAACCGTTCCGTCAAGCGCGTCGAAGGGGTTAAATACCGGAGATTTAACCATACCTAGGCCTAGATTTGCATTTAAAAGAACTCAGAATCTAAAAGACATACTGATACACACCAGACCATTGAAGGAGGCCAGGGTAACACAAAGTACATTATGGGGCCTCCCACCAGTCAAAGGCCACTTCCCTTGTGGTAATTGTACCACTTGTGGACAGACAAAAAATACCAAAGAAGTGACCTTGAGAGACAATTTCACCTGGGAACTTAGACGACACACAAACTGCAACACCACAAATTGCATCTACCTTGTGACATGCCCTTTTGGCCTTGAATACGTAGGTATGACTCAGAGGGCAGTCAGGAGGCGAATAACAGAGCACAAAATTAACATACGGTGCATGAAAACGACAACCAGGCTGTATACACACTATAAGGAACACAAACACACCCCAGAATCATTGAGGTGGTTGGTCCTTGAAACTCACCCTAGCATCACACAACGAGCCCTGTTCAGAATTGAACAGAGATGGATACACCGTCTGTCCTCAGACTCCCTTGGGCTTAATGATGTCATCCCGTGGGTTAGCTTAAGGTAAATTTCACACGAATACCTTAAGATATTTGGACCCCCATACTCTCAGAAGCAACTTTTTAGGGGATTTGCATAGTCCATGAGTATCCCTGGTAACGGTCGATATACACTTACTGACCCTTTTTCAATCCCCTACCTAATTTGTTCATAATACAACTATTAACGTTGATATATATCCCACATTATCACCATCATAAGACTCCAACACCAGACATAGATAGTCATTCTTACTTAAGTAAACTCACTACAAAATGGCACCCACCGAAACTCTGACAACTTGGAGTTCTAACCGGACTTACATAGTCCATGCATATCCCTGGCAACAGTGGTCGATATACACCTACTGACCTTTTTCAATAATACAATATATCCCACATTATCACCATCATAAGACCCCAACACCTGACATAGATAGTCATTCTTACTTAAGTAAACCCACTACAAAATGGCACCCACCGTAACTCTGACAACTTGGAGTTCTAACCCGATCACATGATCATGAATTCCAGACCAATCCAGATCAGAGCCCTTTACTACATAAAGGAAGTTGAAAGCCACTCGTGTTGTTTCCAGCACTGGCGGTGACGGGTAGGTAACGAACCACCTCAGGCAACATGAAACTGTGAGTATCAATTGGCTGCAAGCGACGACGCTGCGATACTGAATATAACAACCTAACATTAGATTCATATATGTTTATGGGTTAATTAATGGTACTAGAGACCTTCTAACACTAGATTTATCCAACATATATTTGTGTGCGGTTTAATAATGATTCTAGAGAGAGGTGTGTTTACAATAAGTTTATCGAATTGCTGACACACGGACGTACTCCAGATTCCCTAATGAGGTTTAAATAAGGACTCGATAAAATAGGGCTCCCGATTATCCTTTGTAACAAGATTCTTAAGCGGTCTGTTTGGCTCGCTATGTGCTAATGCACGCTAGTTGTGCCTCCGCTCAGCCACTAGCAATGGCCACAATACTTGGCGATACCCTAATACATGACTATAACACCTGGCATTACCAATCGGGCTACCTTGGGACATGCAACCACTGTACCGTAGTATAGCTCAGACAAGGCATCTTAAAGCTATAACAACCGCTTTTTAATTTTGTTCTTTATTAGCTAAGAGAACGTTTGGATGCCTAGTACTCCTTGTTCCATACACAACCTCACACTACAAGATATTCCATGTTAGGAACAGCATCCTATACCTGAATAGCCAAATCCTTTGCCGTTTAACACGTGGATTTACGTTTATTTCACTTCACAGATTGCTAATGGGCTAGCCTGTGATACCGCCAAGAGCTGATTGAAGCACTAATACCTGTCGCTCTAGGTGAGTTTCACCTTAACAAAATCATTTGCTACTTATTCTCCTATGCGATGAATTAAATTGGTGATGAGATGTCTACCACTTAAGGGTCTAATGAATGACTCCACCCCTAGTCTTGATCACCCACTCAGGTGTTCACCTGCACTCTGACAAACAATAACGGGCACAGAGCTAGACTGATGTCATATACCTCACAATGGTTTGGTTGGCTTGAGGTATGCACGGTTGCAACCTTGAACATAAGCAAATATGATTCGGATATGAATTTTGATATTCCGTTCTCCGCAGGTTGCTCCACTGCGACGATTGGCACACCTAAGTGGTGCCAGACCCAGATAGTGATAGTATCACCCTCTGTACACTGTAGATAGAAACACACACAGGTCCTGATGAAAATGCCATGAGGGCATGAAACATGTCGACCACTAGAGTAGGAGACAGTTAGAGACAAATACAAGTCACACTAACTGTCCATCTTCCGCTAACTTTTTAATGAGGTGGACAGCTGTCCTAAATAAACACATTCAACAGACTATCCAACCTTTTTTAACTCACTCTACTCATCTACACTTCTTCAGGCCCCTCACACCCATGCACTCAACGGCAAGGAACAAAAGATCTCCGCTAAAGAGCCCCTTCCCGGGTGCCCGTCGGGCATTGCACCGCCGGCCCGACGAGGAGCAGGCCCAGATGATGAAGCATGACACCTAGCTTGCTGGGTGTGTGAGGGCATTAGTTCCGAATATGGGAACTCCCCTTCCCTACCTATAGGTTCTTTGAGTCCAATCAATATCGACGGATTTGAGAATTGACCTCACTAACAAACCATCCCCTTAAGGAACTGCATACCCTTTCTAAATATAGTCTACCCCCTGTAGTCAGTCTGGAACCAGGACAAGGAAGGCAGGGCACCTGTGCAATTCAAAGGCATGCCTCTAGAAGCTTCTCCCCACTTCAAGGCACAACTATGTACAAGTACCGGACCTCAGACACCAACTCTTTGGTACACTTCTGGACCTGTGGATACTCTGAAGGATTGTTGTGCTGATGAAAGGACTGCCACTCCGCTGGACTGTTGCTCTGAAGGACTGCTGCCCTGCTGTGCGGACTTGCTGCCTGTTGCCCTCTTGCCTGGGTGAGAAGGAATGGACCTACATCTTTTGAACCCAGGACCCCAAATTACTCCAAGGGCTAGTTGTCTGGTCTCTTGAATTGAACCTCAGGGACAGAAAGCTCCAACAACCCTGAACCCAACACCTGGACTCTGCCATCTGTGTATCTACCCTGCCAAGTGGTGCCATCACAGTCCTGGACCCTTGGAAGTGGGTCTAAGGTTCTCTGCCAGTCGCTGTGGATCCAGTGGAACCGACGCATCTCCTCTACTGCACAGCACAACCCAAGCATAACCTACGCATCGCAGCTGCTGTGTGCGTTGGACCCATCACAAAGGCCCATCCTTGCTGCAGGCCTTCACATCCTTCATCAAACGCAACTCTGACGATGAAGCTGCACTCCGCATCTCAGTTCCTCAGAACTGACGCATTGCCCCATTTGCGCAACACATCCTCAACGCCGGACTTCACACCACTAGCCCTCGTCGACCGGATTCTCAAAAACGATGCTGGACCTCGCATTGCAACCTCGTCGCACATCCGAACCGGCACATCGATTCAACTGTGCAACGCATCTTTGATCCTCGCAACATTCTGCAAACTAGGACTTAAGGTACTTTGTTCAGCGGGCCTAATTTGTTCCCTGTATCCAGCCTGCATTCCACTATTGTTGGCCTGAGCTCTTTACTTTATCCTGGTCCGGCACAACAAGATATCCACACTTGGCGTTTTGTGCTTTTTGGTGCTATTTTCACTAAAATCTTTAAAATTGCCAATCATCGGTTCTACTGATTGGATTTTTGTTGTTTCGGTCTTGTTTTATTTATTATAAATAACTATTGTTCTAACTTGGTGCATTTTGGAGCACTGGTGAGGTAGTTCATTGTCATTTACAGACATCACATTTCCGTCGAAATGGGCTCCAAATCTGTATTGACAAACAGTTTTACTCGAGGTTAAAATACATTGCGCAAAAACGTAAATGTGTGGAAATCGGGTTTCAATTAATATTTATTATTTGTGCTTGAACAGGCTTGATTTGTTTTTGATCCTATTAAAATCTTTGTTTCAATGACACTTCAGAACAGGGGTGGCTCCTCCATTAGGGCGGAGGAGCGTCTCCCCATTGCTTTATTGCAGTGCGAGAAGCAGAAACATAAAATGGTATTTTAAATACCATTTTATGTTTCTGCTTCTCATGCTGTGAGAAAGCAGAAGGCACGGTATGCCTGGTTGGGGGCGGGCGGCAGGGTATGATTGGTTGAGGCAGGCCGGTGGGTCGGGGAGGAGTGGCTTGGCCACTCTGAGTGCCCTAACTGTTTGGTCGGCCCTCTGGGGCTGACCAAACCAGTCATGCGCACTCTGGATTTTCTCTATGTAGGCTTCATGCAGCCTACATGGAGAAAATGGTCTCCCCGTAGGCGCCCGGCTGGGTGCTGTCTCCACCAACCACAACGCTGCCTTTGCAGCGTTGTGATTGGCGTTGGGGAGGGGAGAGAGGCTGCCTTCTTCCTCTTCCAGCACTGAGGGGGACCCAGCCAGGAGCGGAGGCGACGCGGGCCCTCGTAAGTTAATATTTTTAAAATGTACTTTTAAATGTCCCCCCGCGCGAATCCCCTCCGGCGAGTCATGGGAGGCGAGACTGCTTCAGAATTAGAGAAAAGTGCTTCATTTGTGCTTTTCTAATTGCTGATATAATTTGAAATATGTTCATAGTTCATTTCCATGTATTAAGATTTTAGTGGGAACAAAACATTGTCATGCTACAGCCTTTCCTTTGGGTTAATGTACTCCAGCAGGGTTTTTCACCTAGATCACTTGAACAAAAGCCTCTCACTTTGCAGTCAGAGAAATAAAAGTGCACTCCAGTTTCCGAATGAGCAGCAGTTTGTAAGTAGATATAGCCTATTTGTCTCTTGACTTTGAAGCCTGCAGCAAATGTGACAAAATATGCAAAAAATGTGAAGGCATTGTTCATTCACCTTCTGAACTCCAGCACCATATTTCTATGGGTGCTGCAACACCCCCAGCACCTCTATTTCCAGTGCCTATATCTCAATGAATTGCTTATACTCTTTTATATCACCGATACCATCTAAAGAAATAGTATTTACAATAATAGTTATGCAATCACATCTTTTGTGAGAACACAGTGCATCGTAGAATGGAGAGTTATAGTTAATGTGGTATAGCTTCAAAGTTGAATACCCTGTGTATGGAGGACTTCAAGTTATAATAATTTGAAGGTGGTGCTTAAATTATGAATTAAAAGTGTGAATTTAGAATTTGACATTTTTGAGTAGTTTAAGTTTGGTTTGTAGATGAAGAATAAATAGTTACATTATTTTAAAGGTGGTGCGTAACTTATAAATATAAGGTATAACCATAACTTTCGAATTTGTAATGTTTGTGTATTGTAAGTTTAGTTTCTATAGAAAGAATAAATAATATTTTCCTAACTATGACAAAAGGTTTAACCTTTAGTGTTTTCCATTCAATGAAAAAAATAATTGTGGAGTAGAGTGTTGTACATTGGAGTGATGGGGAACAGAGTGGAGTAGAGGGTTGCACATTGTAGTGTAGGGGCATAGAGTGTAGTACAGTGTTGTATTGTGGCAAAGAGTGTAGTACAGCCATGAAAAAGTGGAGTTGCATAGAGTGGAGTATAGTGTGGTAGAGTGGAGAGGTGTAGAGTGGAGTGATGTACAGTGCCATAGAGTGGTGTAAAGTGTTGTGCAGTGTAAAAGAGTGTTGTGGAGTAGCGTGTTCTAGAGTAAAGTGGCATAGAGTGAAGTAGAGTTAAGAGTTGTGGATTAATGGCCATAGATGTAATGTGGTCAAGAATCTAGACTATGAGGTGTAAATGTTAATTTTTGGTAGTGTGCAAGTTATGTGTTAAAATAATTAGTCCTATATTTTGTCGTTATAAGTTTGCGGTATACGGCAGTACATGCCGATGCGAAGGCAGTATATGATTGCCTAATGGCTGTCTTAACAAAATGTAAAAGGCAACCATGTCTTTTTCACCACACTTTCACTGCATTCTGCATTTCACAAGGTCTGGGTTGGGACCTTAGATATGGGTAAATAATAGGTTTTATTGTTGTCACCTACCTATTACCACTTTATTGAAGTGGTTATATTAAAATGTATTTAATTTTTTTAATTTATTTTTACAGCACTTTACGGAAAATCACATGTATTTTCTTAGTTTTCTGTAAGCAGTGCTGTAATATTTGCATATTACTGCAGTACTCTGTAGACGTTTTTGTAAATAATTAAATATGTACAAAATTGAAAAAACACTGTGGTACTCTATATTTGTAATATACAGTGTAGTACAGTGTATATTTAATTTTGTACATATTATTTATTTAAATTATCATGGTACTCTGTGAATTGGTTTTTAAATATATAGATATGTATAAAAATAATTCTCTACCTATTACCACTTTAAGAAAGTCGTAATAGGTAGGAAACAGTATAAAACCTAATACCTGTATCTAAGGGCGTAGCATAGATCACAGCCAAAGTTTACTGAACACAACATGGTTGCCTTTAATTTTTGTGAAGGCAGTCATTAGCCAATTACATAGCACCTTGTCACCGCTATGTATGCTGTAGTTTAGCGAAATACAGAGAAATTTCGGAAAACTATAGCACCAATAGATCTCACCAAGTTGAAATGCCTCATAACTAAATATTCACACTGTATACCTGTAGTACCTTAAAGCCTCATCTGCACACCAGAGTGTATTATTCTGCCAAATGTCATGGAAATCCATTTAGTTGTTTTTGCACTACATGCAATACAAAAGTCTATGGAAAATGCATTGGTGTAAAAATGTATTTTGGGACCCCCCCTTTTATCTTTGAACCCCCTTGACCAATCACTGCAAATCTGTAAAAGTAATGTCCTTTTAGGTAATCAGTCCAGTAGTGGAGATTATGTAGGTTTATTCAGTTACAGGTAAGATGGTACAGCCCCACCGGAAACCGCATCCTGCTGCTCAGCCCCACTCATTCCAACTGACCACTCATCCAAACCATGCACTTTTGAACATTCTGTTACATCACACTCACACATGCTGAGCTGAAAGGAACTAGGAGACACAGGATATAACACATCTCCTTCCTTCAGGAAACTATACAAATGACAGGAAGTAAAGTGAAGGAAAATAGACATTCACACCTCCTGTATATGTGAGCAACCAATCCTAAATCACAAGGAAAGATCACATTACATTAATTATTCCATTCTTTAGGTGGTAAAATAAAATAAGGCCACATAAGATTACATAGCATGAATCATTACACTCCTAGAATTGTAAATGAAGATGTCACAAGTTTACGTCCCTTTGCATGAATCATAAAGATAGATCACACATACAGATTACATACTATATATATTTGTCTCCTTCGAGAGAACACCATATATATATATGGCAGGATGCAACCTCCACACCCCCACAACTGTATGCACTGCAGGACCACGAGATGCAGTATGCTGTATGAATTCTTCTAATGATTCAGATAGTTACAAGACAGTCTAAGATTTCAGCCTTATATGATAATGTTTTCAAAAAGTATAACATTTACATAAAATATACCTGACACACCAAAACAATTATTGGGCTCTCTTACAGAAGCAGGGAAAAGGGGTATTTAATGATAAATTAAGGATGTTTCCAATTTAAGAGGTACTTTCTGATCTCCTTCAGTCAGTGACCAAAGTCAGGGTGAGACAGGTCTCACTTTGACATAGCAGCACATTTTTTAAGTGTCAAACCTACTCAATTTGTGCTAGAGCAGCAGTGCACAAGCCTGTTATTTAATGGCGATGATAGAATTGAAACGTAGATTTGCTATTTCACGTGTGTTTTACTCTACAATATGTTAGCATTCATATGGCTAATACATTATATTTTCGTAGTGAGTCTAAGACCTAATCAGTCGATACAGATGTCATGTCAGTTAGGTTGACATCTGTACCGCCATTTTAGTTAGAAGGACGCTGTGTTCTGATGCAATCGAAACTGTTACCTGCATACTCAAAACCATATTTTGCTCATTTATGAGAAATGGTCCTTGGTAAGTTTTGTTTCTTCAATGCCCATTTTAGTTCGTTAGCGCATGCCTTACCTCTTAGATCGAGGCCTTCTTCCAACTGTCTAGTGGGGAGGATAGGCCAGACAACCTTGAAGAGTAGATAGCTTGTACCAGGCTGTGGAATCGAGACTTATGTTCTGTACCCCATTGTATTAACACACCTACCAGTAGTTTTCCATGGTAGGCAGGTCTTTGTCGACTCCGCAACATACATAATGTAACTTTATGCTTGTTAAGGTCAGTCCCTAATCAGCTATCATAGGAGGCTGGTCTGATTGGACTTCACTGCAGTGTATTTTGTGAATAAACTAGTTTTCTTGTATTCTCTACTGTGTCATTGACTCTTCATTCTTGGAAGGCTAGAGGAGGTCGAGAGTGACGCGTGTGACCCTAATCGGGTCACTTCCTTCAGTTGGCACCTGAACAGGGACCCCACAGGTGACCTGTCTCGCCCGTAGCCGGCTTGTAGAAGTCAGGGTTGCGTTTGGTCGGATGGGTGGATCAGGGAACCCCACACGATCGAGCTTGGTTCTCACAGCTGTCCCGCCTGTCTGAACAGGCAACTCCTTGTCTAGTGGTCGCCTTGGTTGGAGTCCTGAAAAGGCGAAACCCTTGGATTTGACCGTTTGGTCCGAAGTGTCAGTAGTGGAGAATACTCTTGTCTGACCTGTGTGCACTGGGTGAGTTCATTTCGAATTCTTGGTAAGTGCGGCGCAGTCTTGGTTAATTAGGTAGGTCTACGGACCCTTGTGATACAGAGCGTTGTTGAACATTCTGCCAGGCCACTTGTTGAATTCGGCTTATTCTTGAAAAGGCCTGGGGCTAGAGCCTATTTGGTCTTGGTGCAGTCTGAGGACTGACTTGTTTTGACACAGTCTGCGGACTGTCCTTGAGAGTTTTTGTTTATGTGTGTTTTACTGTGTGTGCGCATGTTGATTGAGTGAATATGTGGATGTGCCTGATGCCAGGATGCCTTGTTGGAGTAAAGTGTGGTGTTTGGGGTGCCCAGCTGCTCTGCGGAACATCGCCTGGAGGAGCGCCAGCCTGCACCTCCGGAAGGCACTCTGAATTTCGATTTGTATGTGAAGCATGGTAGTGGCCCTATTATGTTCTGTACATTGTGGCACAAGTATGTGAGGGACAATACCGAGCTTCAGTGGCCACGAGATGATACCTTTGATAAACAAATATTAAATTATGTACAGGATAAACTATTTGCTAGAATAAGTCGGCAGTCGATGTTTGATGCTTTGCAGGTATGGCAGAAGGCAGCTAAGCAGAGGCATATACCTGCTGAAAAGGAGTCTAGGAAAAAGGCAATGCAAATAGTGGTGCAGAAAGCGGTAGCTTATGATAAGAAAAGAACAGAGAAGGGTATTGAGTGTGCAGATAGGAAGTTTCGATTACAGTGTGATAGGTCCTATGTTGTTCGGGAGGAAGAGGATCCTTTATGGAGGACTTGTTGGAAACTCGCCCCCTCCTCCCTATGCCCCACAAAGAATATATCCTGCTGTTCCGCCGTCTCAGTCTGCCGCTGTTCCCTCGTCTTCCCCTGATCCCTCCTCAGTCGCAACAGCTTCGGCTCCGGCCGTATCCGTCTTTCCCTCGGTTTCGCAAATTACGAGTACAGTGACTGTGGGCACCCCCGCAGTGTCAGCTGCTTCTCTTTCCATTTCTCCTCCTTCTCTTACACCTACTACGCAGCCATTGTTGACACGGTCACCTGAGTCTGCATCCTATGTGTTTCCCCTAGACGTGTCACCCACAGTATTGAGTAGTGCTGGGACACCAGTGTGAGGGTCAGATGGCAGGGATTGGGCGGCGGCACGGGAACGATTAGAGCGGGCAATGATTCAATCTGATGTAGGCGAAGAAGAGAAAAGGATAGTTGCAATGCAGGCAGCACAGTGGGCTCAGAATGTAATTTATGGTTTGGAGGATATATGGAGTGTGATGAAGGATTTTGATCCGTTTGTACAACAGCATGCCCTTCAGCATATGTCGGCTACATTGATTGGTCTGTGGGAACAGTGTATTAGAAGTAAAGCTCCTCAAATCATTTATGATATTCGAGATCGTGTATATTCTGCTGGTATGGCTCTGGCAAAAGTCTATAGTAATGTAGGGACGTTGCTCAGTTATCAGGCGAAATTATATCATAGCACTTCGATTCCAGTATCTCAGTTTCCAATGAGAGAAGTGCATCCCATTTACCACCTTGAGATTCCAGAGCAGCGTAATGCGGCAAATGTTGTTACTCAGCAACGGGTAGAGGCTCGCTTCCAGGAGCAGTGGGTTTATACTCCGTGGAAGAGAAGTGAGGTACTTGCTCTTAAGAGTCAATTACCGGATCCCAGGAAAAATCCTACTGCATATTATAAAGAATTAACAGAGGCTGCATCCTTTCAGTTATGCCGTTAGCAGATATTGATATATTTTTTGGGCTTTTAGTGCCGGTTGATATATGGAGACAGGTGCATACACAGGATCACAGTGGAATTGGGTGGTACATGGGGCGAGATTAAGGCATGGGATAAGGAACTGAAGCCTGGCGACAAACCTAGGGCTGAGATCTTGTCTTACCAAATCGTATTATTACTTACATGCATTCTTTCATTCCACCCGAGCGAGTGGATTGGGACAAGTTGACAGCATGTCGCCAGAAGAAAGGAGAGTGTGTCCGATTGCTTTTTACTCGGTTTGAAGGGGTGTTTGGGGATGTTAGTGGACAGGATTTTTCATCCCGAGGGGTCGTGGTGAGAGTAGCCGAGGCGAGACTCAAGGGGATGCATCCTCAGGGGGTCGGTCTGAACAGAATTATTTTGATAATCCCTGAGGAAGGCAGTATTATCATGATGAATGACATCGATTAAGCTACAGGGATGTCCTATAGCTAGGACAGCAAGGGTCAGGGTAAGGGACCAGTCCAGATTCCTGTAGATCAGCGTGGTCCTTATGTTACAGCAGACCTACATCTTTTGACGCAGAAATTTTTGGTGAATACAGGTGCAATGAATAGCTCTGTTTCTCATTCACTGGTCCCTGGGGCCACCCTGTCTGGCTGCGATAATGTCTGGGTAGGGTTTCCAGGTGTACCGGCTGTGAGACCCATCTCCAAACCTTTAGCTTTGACTGTTGGTCCTTGTACGGTAGATTCTCCATTTTTGTTGACATCAAATTGTGGTGAAAATTTATTAGGATTGGATTTGTTAAAGAAGTTATGTGTTACAAATTATTGTTCCCCAGACAATGTTTATATGACTTTTGGACCTAATGTGGATGGCGTGAAACAGTTTTGCAAAGGACGCTCCACTTCCTGTTGAGTTTCAGGATGTTCTTTGTGGGCGACAGGGGACACTGATGTTGGGTTGTTACAGAACCACTCGTTTCTATCAAGATGAAGGATAATGCTGTGCTTCCTTGTATTCCTCAATACAAAATATCGCAAGCTGGGGAACAGGCTCTGATGCGGATTATACAGGATTTGATTAAGTTGGGGGTGAGGAGGAGACAGTAGCGAATGTGTGTAATAGCCCCATTCTTCCTATTCTTAAAAATGCCCCAGTGGATTCCTCCGATGCACACTCTGATGTTTACTGATTCGTAATTGATTTACAGTAAGTTAATAAAATAGTTATTCCCGAGCTTCTGGTGGTTCCTGATATAACAGCCCTTCTCACGATGATCCCTTCATCAGCAAAATATTTCTCCATGATCGATTTGAAAAAGGCTTTCTTTAGCATTCCGGTCCACCATGATAGCCGATATCTATTCGGTTTCGTTTTAGCTTGCAAAAGCTTCCAATTCTGTATAGTTCTGCAGGGGTATACAGAAAGTCCTAGTATCTATAGTCAGGCTTTAAAAGGTCAATTGGACTCTCTCTCTCCCCGCAGGTAATGTATCATTGCAATATATGGATGAAATTTTGACACTGAAGTGGGTTGTAGGGACGCCACGGTAAAATTGTTAATGCATTTGGCGGAACATGGACAAAGTGTCCCGTTCTAAATTCCAATATTGTCAACAGGAGGACCTATTTAGGTCACCTGCTGTCGAAGGAGGGTCAGAGGCTAACACCTGAGTGAGTTGATGCCATTGTTAAGATGCCCGTCCCTGAGACTCAAAGGGATGTGCGTGCATTCATAGTCATCACCTCGTATTGTCGGCACTGGACACCTGCTTACTCTTTACTAATACAGCCTTTGCTTTACCTAACTACTAAAGATGTGCATGAACCCTTGCCCTGGACACATGAATGTCGGCATGCTTTTGAACAATTAAAAGTTGTGCTTTGCTCTGCACCTGTGCTTGGCACACCGGATTACAAGAAGCCCTTCGTGCTGTACGTACACGAAGCGGCAGGATGTGCACACTGTGCTAACACAAGCCTTTGGAAGTAAGCAGAGGCCGTGTGCTTATTTTTCTGCTACACTTGACCCTGTCGCCAGAGCCCTCCCGAGCTGTTTAGAAGCCGCCGCAGCAGCGGTGGTCTCTATTCGACAATCGGCAGGGCTTGTTCTTAATAATGATCTCACAGTAATGGTACCGCATGCTGTGCATGTACTTTTGAATAAAACGAAGACACAGCACCTTACCAGTGCTCATCTGGCTGGATATGAGCTGACATTGTTTGTACCTCATATTACTATCAAAAGATGTGCCACACTGAATCCAGCCACGTTACTACCCCTCCCCTCGGAAGAAGGGGACACGGATGTCCATGATTGTTTGTTTCGCACAGACGGAGAGAAGAAGGGATGAGTAGGCCTGACTGATGTTCCCTTATCTGACCCACAAGGGGAACTATATGTCGATGGCTCTTGTTTTAAATTGTCAGATGGCACTACTACAGTGGCGTATGCTATTATCACGCTGTGCACTGTAGTTGAGACGTCAGGTGTTCCTTATCAATCAGCACAGGCTTCAGAGCTGTTGGGCCTTTTTTCGGGCATATGAGTTAAGCGAAGGACTGACTGTCAATATTTATACTGACAGCCAGTATGCCTTCAGGGTGGCCCATAATTTTGGACGCCTCTGGACAGATAGAGGTTTCTTGACATCACATGGGACTAAAATTCAACATGGTCCATTGATAGAGGCTTTTGACAGCTTTGACACTTCCCAAACGATTGGCAATAGTGAAATGCAGTGCCCATACAGCGATTACTGATGATGTGGGGAACGGGAATGCATTTGCAGATCAGATAGCAAAGGAGACAGCTAGATCCAAAATAAAAAAATGTTTGTGTCGGGCCTAGCTAGGTGGGTGCCCGAGAATGGAATGTTTGAGGACACACTAGCCAATGTCAAGGAGATTCAGAGTGAAGCAACAGTGAAGGAGTTGGCAGTGTGGCAGGAGAAAAC
This sequence comes from Triturus cristatus, assembly GCF_964204655.1. NCBI lineage: Eukaryota > Metazoa > Chordata > Amphibia > Caudata > Salamandridae > Triturus > Triturus cristatus. Next base: position 528,619,560 of record NC_140586.1, on the reverse strand, counting down.
AAGGCGTCTAGATGACTGATTTGTCCGAGAAACAGATGGAGGTTACCGGACGCATCTGTACTTCCCGTGGTTACTATGGCACATGGCCCAGCTCATATTAGCGCTAAGGGTATTTGCAAATTGCTAGATCCTGTGTGGAAAAATGACAATATTCCAAAGGTTGCGACTCACTTTGTGAAATACTGTATGATCTGTCTTAGACACAATCCTGGAAAGGGTACCCCTACACCTTCTGGTAATTTTGCACCTCCCTCTTTCCCTTTTAAGGTACTCCAAATAGACTACATAGAATTGCCACGGGTTTACAATTTGAAATACGTGCTAGTGGTAGTTTGTACTTTTAGCAAGTGGATTGAGGCTTACCCCACAAAAGAAAACACCCCCATGGCAACTGCAAAGGCCCTTATTAAGGAGTATATCCACCATTACCGCTTGCCCTGTTTGATCTAGAGTGACAATGGAAGTCACTTCAATGCCAAATTGATCCAGCTATATGCGACAGTTTGCATATTCAGCAAAAGCAGGTTTAGTCGAGAAGTACAATGGTACTCTCAAGTTAAAGTTGGCAAAGGTGAAGGAGAGAACTGGGTCGTAATGGCCAGATGTATTACCCCTTGTTTTGTTGTCCACTAGAATGACTGCCCGTTCCAGGACCGGATTATCTCCCTATGAGGTAATTTTCAGTTGTCCAGCGAATGTGTGGGGTGTCCCTAGACCAAAGAGATTTTCGGATATTGAGTACTCTTGTTTGTCGATCATTTGTATGAACTTACTAAAAGCTTGCGTTCTATTCCCAACAGATACACGAGGCTCTGCCTCCAGTACCCGAGAGGCCTAGGCACATGATTTGGCCTGGTGACTGGACACTGATTTGAAGCTTTCAAAGAAAGGACGCCTTGGAGCCAAGATGGAAGGGCCCTTACTTGGTCGTCAGCACCACGAGGACAGCGGTGAGAGTGGAAGGGCGGAAGAACTGGGTGCATGCCTCTCATTGTAAGAGAGTGCCTCTGCCCTACGACGCCTGGGTGAGAGAGGGCATCGGAGACCACGGAACTGAAAGAGTTCTGCGATTTCACCTGTTCTCGGATGCTCAATTGGTTTGGACGCAAACAGAGGCAGAGAATGATGCGGTGTTAAATGAAGCAGTTCCCTCTGGAAATAAGGGCTGCTCAGGGTTCCACTTTATCTGGTCCCCCGGAACAGGAGTTTCAGTCCCCAACATCTCCTGAATTTCAGATTCTACTTCGAGATGAGACAATGCCTGGAAAGGACAGGTATAATTTGCGTCCTCGACGGATAGGTAGTGCGCCAAAAGAAAAGGGAGTGCATTTAGGAATGGACTTCATTGCATAAGACAAGTAAAAAGTTCCTTGTTTTTGCATCTTCCTGTTAGATTAGGGATCAGAAGATTGGTGCACTGCCTGTGACGCAGGACAGGATAAGTTGAGGGTATCTTCCAAGGAGGGAGAGTGCCCTATCCTGAGACCAGTGAACATTTGTCGACGAGCTGCAAGGGTGTGGCTCCACCACAGCATGCTCAATAGCACCACCGAGGATTGGATGATAGAAGCCTGTCAGGAAGGCTTAGAATGGACCCTGAATCTTGACCCTTTGGGTGTCTCTTTTTTTTCCTATTTTTTAGTTTTTTGTGTGCCTTTTTCCCCATCATTGGCTCCATTTTAAGTCGTTTTTTCTTTGACGCTTTGATCTGTGAATATAATCATAGAAAAATGTATCTTTTTGGTCGCCCACTTGCATCAGATGAACAAGATTTTGTTGCTCTACGTCCAGGTCGGGTTGGTTTTGAATGGCTGCTCAGGAAAAAGATCCTTTGGGTTGTAGTTATGTTACTGTTCTTATTGGGGGGGAGGGGGGCTCTTCTGGGTAATGGAGTGCTCTGGGGTTACATCGTTATGTGTCTTGTATCAAGCAGTTCCCTCAGATCGTCAGAAGCGCACTATGCACAGTAATGTTTTCCTGGATACCCACCGAATATTCTTTGGGGATAACACAGCTTGCTATCCTACTGATTCTGTTGCAAGTTTATGGACAGCTCATCCCCTATCACTAGTAAATCATACATATGTTCGTCCCCCCACCTTTGTAGAGATAAAAGGTGAATTTGGTGTGAGATACCCTGGACCTTGTCTATATTATAGAAAACCAAGAGGTACAGGATATCCGGGATGTATGCCTGAAATGTTTTGTGGTGATCTATATTTTAGCAAAAGGAATATCACACTGACAGGATGGCATTACCAAGATCTGACTGTCACTCAAGAGGCAGGAATATATCCTGCATGTTGTCCTGAATTAAATAGTACTGATACTTATTTGTATCTTAACTGCTCTGGAGAAATAGTATACAAAAATGTCCTACGTTTAGGGAAAAAGGATGACCATAGTATGAAAGGAATGAGCACTAGATATGCTCCATTGAATTACCAAGGTCCACTCTATGCACACTCCGGTTTCTATTTTCTATCCAATGGCACTTATTCTAATGTGTACAGTGGTACAGAGGACGTAGCTTTGGGAATGGTGTTCTCCTTGGGGTACCTTGCAGGCATAGTAAACCAAATATAAGATGGGTAAAAAGAACATTGACCAAGGAATTCTGCTTAGGAGTTACAGATTTGGAAGTTAATAATTATAGCAATGGTATTACTTTTGGGTACATCCTTTATTCCATTATCACATTCGGTGGTACTGCTATGGCCAGAGGTGAACATGCTAGAGAGTATTTTGGGTGTATATTACAGATTTTAGCCAATTCGACAGTGGCAGCTTTGCGGGACATCGCCACTCAGTTAGAAAGTATGCGCATATACTGCGAACAAACAGGGTATGCTGTTGATTTTATTCTAGCTAAGAATGGTGGAGCATGCGCTGTCATAGGAGATCAGTGTGTGGTTGGCATCACGAATATGGAAAAAAATATTACCCAACATATTTTAGACATTTTGGAGAATGTTAAGGGACTGGAGTTGGTCCCCGTTTGGTGGTTGGGGTTGGATCTTCGAGAAAGTGATATATTTCGTTATTATTCTAATTTGCTGCTGTGTCCTGATACAGTGTCTTCCTTTATGTTGTTCATATTGTGCCACCTATCTTACACCCAAAAGAAGTTAGATTCATGATACAAATGCTAAAATAATGCTTCAACAAGAGCTTGACACTCTGATGCAGTTGGATGAGGGAGTTTTTGGATCAGGTACTTCCCTTGCTGATTCGGTCTCAGATGTTACTTGTGTTGCTAATGATTAATAACACAACTCTTTTTCAGTGAGCTTTATTAATATATGTAATAATATTTGACAAGATTGTTAATCCAATAAAGTTTTTCCTATTTATTAGAAGTGTAAAGATCCTTATCTGATAGCTTAAATAAAGATAATTTAGCATATAAATGCGAAAAGGAGGGTCTGATAGGATTGAAACTATTTAATCTGTGTTTTACTCTACAATATGTTAGCATTCTGTTATGCCTGGTTATTAAACTTAGAGTGTTAGCCTGTGTGGCAGGGTTTCTTTAGGAATGTTCATGGGTTGCTGGGTGATGGTGTCAGAGGATTCCAGGGTTTTCAAATGTATGCGAGGACGTTAATGGTCGAAGGCGGATGCCTTTTGTTGCCTCTGCTGTGTTGACCAGTAATAAACTAACTTCAAGGATTCACGACTTCTGAGTTTATTACTACAATTTTACTGGCGACGATTCTGGTCTACACAGCTGTTTCCTCGAGCCTACGCGAGTATTTCAGCCTCGTCGAGACAAGCCAAAGAAAGACAATCTACTTCAAACCGAGGTGGGTGAGGAGCTTCTCCGACGCCTCGAGACTACCAGGATTTTCCCCATCCTCACAAAACACACCCTTACGCAGCTGCAAGGTAAGGGTGTCTATTTTGTTTTAAAAAAAAAACAAAGACAGACGAGCAACCGTTTTTCGTGTATACACGAACTTACTTTGACCAGAGGAAGATCGATTCTGCTGCCGCCTTATCTGGGACCGCGCAGTATTATCGCTTGCCTTCCTTCTGTTTCAGTCGCTTTTGGGGATTTTCTCTCGTATTTTCAGACTTGCTGCGCATGCGCTAACTAAGGGCTAATTTTATTTGCTTTACGCATGCGCGAACCGGCAACACGTCTGAGGCATCTTGTTACGTCAGTCTTTCTGTTCTAGTTGCCAAGCAACAATCACCAGCACTCAAGTGATTCAGCTCCTGTGCTGCAGTCGAGTCTACGATTATACAACTAAAGACTACTGTTTCTCCTGTGGATTGCTTCTGTGATCCACACACACACATACATACATATATGTATTTATTTTACGAAGCTTGCAGATCCTTCCTGTGATCTTTCTTCTGTTTTAAAGAAAAAGAAGCAGATTCTTCCTGTGATCTGCACACAGTCATTTTTTTTTGTTTCAAAGAAAAGAAGCAGATTCTTCCTGTGATCTGCACACAGTCATTTTTGCAGATTCTTCCTGCGATCTGCACACAGTCATTTTAGCAGATTCTTCCTGTGATCTGCACACAGTCATTTTAGCAGATTCTTCCTGTGATCTGCACACAGTTATTTTTCTTCAGTTTTAAAGAGAAAAAAAAGCAGATTCTTCCTGTGATCTGCACACTAGCATTAGGGATGTTTTTTTTTCTAGATACTTAAGTTGGTTGTTACGTTTCTGATTTTTCTCTTTTCATTTTTTTTTTCTTTCTTCTCTTACTATCTCTCAAAGCGTTTTGATCACAATTCTATACGTTTTTCTTGCCTTTCACAACCAATATGCAATCTGTCAGTCCACCTCCTGCTTTTCTGGAATCTGCGGGGGATCCTCCAGTTAGGTGGGAACTGTGGTTTGATGCTTTCCAAACCTATTTGGGTGCTATTGGAGCATCCAGATTCGGCGATGAACGTAAAAGATTTTTACTCCTTCATTCACTTGGTTTTGAAGGGAGGTCCATCTTCAAACATCTTCCTGAGGTTGTTCATGTTCCAGGAGAAGACATAGATGTATTTCAAGATGCAGTGACCAAACTTAGGACAAGGTTTCACAAACAACCTAGTCTGATGGTTCTTCGACACAAATTCTTCAAGAGGCAACAAAAAGATGGAGAGGATGTTGACATGTATGTTTCTGCGTTAAGGAAACTTGCTTCTGAATGTCAGTTTGAGACATTTTTAGAGCAACTGATCAGAGATCAATTTGTCTGTCACTGTAGTGACAAACAGATAAGACAAAAACTTCTTTCTCTCTCGAATCCTGATTTAGATGAAACTATTAAGATAGCTAAGAGTATCGAAACTTCACAAATTTCTTTAAAAGAATTGGAAGACAAGCTTCCAGACCCGGTGAATGTGATCTCGTCCAGTTCAAAATCCAAGCGCAGTGACCCCAAACCAGAGGTTAAAGATAACGAGTCTAAAAGATCCATTTCAAAGAAAAATATGTATGTCTCACATGACCCCAAGAATATGTGCAATAGATGTGGTAACAAACAACATCAGAAGGGGATTAGATGCCCAGGTATAAATGTTATATGCAGTTATTGCAAAAAAACAGGGCATTTTGCTAAAGTTTGTTTCAAGAAGAAATTTAATGAGCAAAAAAGGTCTGTTGCATGTGTGTTAGAGTCAGACTGTGAGTCAGATTCAGAAACAATTGGTGTTATTCTAGATAGTCCTGATCATGTTTTAAAGATTTCTGATGAAACAGACTGTGTCGATCCGATCGTTGAGATTTTGGTGGGGGACAAAGCACTTAATTTACTTGTAGACTCTGGAGCTAGGATAACAATGATAACCAAGGAGCTATTTGAGGAAACTTGGGGAGATAGGAGTCTGCTACCCCCTGATCGCTCGCCAGTATCCTATGAGGGTCGTAGGATAGAACTGTTGGGTTATTTTGAGGATGAACTTCGATTTGATGGTAGAGTGATCAAGGGCAAGATTTATGTTGCTGTCAAAGGACTAAACATTTTAGGATGGTTTCACCAGGGGTTATTTGGGATGATCCTAAAACCTGGTTGCAGGGTGCAAGTTTTAACAGTTTCTGATGGTGGTTTTGATGGCAATATAAAATGGGAAGAACTTTTTCCTAGTGTTTTTTCTAAGGGTTTAGGAACGATCCGAGGGTTCAAGCACCGAATTATTGTTAAAGAAGGGTCACTACCGGTTAAGCACAAGCTGAGGGGTGTCCCATTCAGTGTTAGGGAGGACCTTGAAGCAGAGATTAAGCGCTTGTGCCAGGAAGACATCATTGAAGCAACAGAGTCGTCTTTATGGCTTTCTCCTCTTGTCGTAGCGCGCAAGAGGTGTGGTAAGTTGCGTGTCTGTGTGGACCTTAGGTCCCTGAATAAGGAGATCTGGGTGGATTCTCATCCTCTGCCAAAAATTGACGATTTGTTTGCATGTGTCAGGGGTTCGAGATATTTTTCCAAATTAGATTTGGCAAATGCTTACCACCAGATTGAATTGGAGGAGGAATCTCGTCATTTTACATCATTTATTTCTCCTCTGGGAACTTTCCGCTATAAACGTATGCCTTTTGGTTTGGCTTCTGCCGCGTCGGTTTTCCAACGTGTGATGCAGGGTATGTTGGGTGATATCAAAGGGGTGCTGGTATTCCAGGATGATGTGCTGGTTCATTCCCAAGACATTACTTCGCACAATGTTTTGTTGAGGAAGGTCTTCGAAACGTTCAGAGAATATGGAGTGGTTGTGAAGCCAGAAAAATGTAAATTCTTATGTGATGAAGTCGAGTACTTGGGGCATCACATTTCTGGCGAAGGTATTCGTCCTAGGCAAGGTTTGTTGGATGCCATTATCAATGCGCCCATTCCGAAGGATAAAACAGGGGTAAAATCTCTGTTGGGTCTTTTGGAATACTATTCTAAATTTATGCCAAACTATGCCTCGGTTGTTAGGCCAATCAGCTATTTGTTGAGGAAGGGTGTTGTGTTCGGTTGGTCGAACGAGTGTAGTACAGCTTTGGAGACTGTGAAAGTTCTACTTAAGAATAGTGAGGCACTCAAGCCTTATGATCCTTCTCTCTCTACTTGTATCACGGTGGATGCAAGTCAAGTGGGTTTGGGATGTGTTGTTACGCAAGATACTCGAGGTGGTGAAAACACTATTGCTTTTGCATCCAGAGTTTTAAGGGATGCAGAAATGCAATATTCAGTAATAGAGAAAGAGTTGTTGTCTTGTCTCTGGGCTGTGAGTAAGTTTCGTACGTATGTTTGGGGCAGACGGTTCACTTTGAGGACCGATCATAAACCCTTGGTGAATATTCTTGGTGCTGGTACTAGCAAATGTTGTTCACCGAGGATTGTGAGAATGGTTTCAAGGCTTATGCAGTACCAATTCGATGTGGTCCATGTTTCTGGTGGTAAAAATACAACAGCTGATTTTCTATCTAGATTTCCTGTAGGCTTGGACCAAGGGGTCTGTTCAGATGAATACCAAAAGGACGAAGACGATTCAGATGATTGTTTCATAGCTGCGGTAGACATTGCTGTTGGAGACGAAGGGAGTTGGTTAGAGGCCATTGCTCAAGACGAAGTGCTTCAGCAAGTGAACCATTATGTGATGAATGGTTGGCCTAGAGAGAGTACTTTGGTGCATTATTTACAGCCATACTGGAAAGTTCAGTCTGAGATTTCCATTGAAGGGGGGGTGTTAGTTCGGGGAGAACGACTTATTCCTCCTCTTGGTGTCAGGAAAAATATTATTCTCAGAGCTCATGAGGGTCATCTAGGTTTGACTCTCACCAAACGGAGAGTTCGAGATGGTTTCTGGTGGCCATCTATGGATTCGGATGTCTCAGAAGTTGTTGACAGGTGCGTCATATGCAGCAAAGCCGATAAAGGTTTGAAAGTAAAGACCCCACCACTCTTGCCAGTTGACTGTCCACCGGGTCCCTGGAGTAAGTTGGGGTTGGACATCATGGGGCCAATAGAAGGTTTGCAGAATGGTGGACGTTTTGTTCTGGTTTTGATTGATTATGTCTCAAAATGGCCAGAGGTTAAGGTTGTTAAGGACATTTCTTCTTCTACGGTGATTATGTTTTTGAGAGAGGTGTTTATTCGAGAGGGGTTTCCTGAGACATTGGTCACGGATAATGGCACTCAATTTGTTAGTGCAGAGTTTGAGTCTTTTCTTAAGTCTTCCAACATTAAACACACAAAAAGTTCGCTGTATCACCCACAGTCTAATGGTCAAGTGGAGCGCATGAACAGAGTTCATTACTACACATTCATATGGCTAATACATTATATTTTTGTAGTGAGTTTAAGACCTAATTAGTCGATACAGATGTCACATCAGTTAGGTTGACATCTGTGGCGCCATTTTAGTTAGAAGGACACCATGTTCTGATGCAATCGAAACTGTTACTTGCATACTCGAAACTGTATTTTGCTCATTTACGAGAAAAGGTCCTTGGTAAGTTTTGTTTCTTCAATGCCCATGTTAGCTCGTAAGCACATACCTTTTCTCTTAGATCAAGGCCTTCTCCCAACTGTCTAGAGGGAAGGATAGGCCAGACGACCTTGAAAAGTAGATAGCCTGTATCAGGCTGCGGAATCGCAACTTATGTTCTGTACCCCATTGTATTACGACACCTACCAGTGTTTTTCCATGGTAGGCGGGTCTGTGTGGACTCTGCAACATACATAATGTAACTTTATGCTTGTTAAGGTCAGCCCCTCGTCAGCCATCATAGGAGGCTGGTCTGATTGGACTCCACTGCAGTGTATTTTGTGAATAAACTAGTTTGCTTGTATTCTCTACTGAGTCATCAGCTCTTCATTCTTGGAAGGCTAGAGGAGGTCGAGAGTGACCTGGGTGACCCTAATCAGGTCACTTCCTTCAGCGAGATAACTTATAAATGTAACAAAGTTCAATAAAGTTAGAAAATAAAATTATAGAAAAATCTAACCTTTTATTACTCAAAAGTGAAATAGTATATTCACTGTTGTAGCCATAGAAGGGAATTGGACAGCTGGATAATTGTTGAGATAGGTTAGAAGGAGAGAGGTGATGGATGGAGCACAGCTAAACAATGACCATGCAAAATAATTTTACATAGGGGATATCATCATGACACAAATGGTCTGTGCTGCATATTTATCCCTAAGTGATCTCCCTAGACAAATTAGGTCAGATTAGATCAAGGACTTAGATGATGCTACCTCTGTGCTGAACTGCCAGAGTCAATTCTAAAAGAAGACGAGATGATCTAGTTCTGGCACAAACGTGACAAGCACAGAAACCTTGAAAACTACTCCATATGCCTCATCACGACACTACAATGAACACAAGTCATTCTTTGAATCTAAAATCTCAAAACTTTCTTCAAGGAATTGGAATCAACACTATCATTCTCAATGTTCCCTCCCATTCCTCCCCTCATCTACGAGTCTCTTGTTTAGTCCAACATATAATGGCCTTTGCTCCAAAAGTTCCTCCCCTTAATTCCACCCAACCCACCATGAGGAAAGGATGAGATCCTTGCTAATAGTAGGGCTGGTCTATTCTATTCTGGTGTTCCAAAAACCAGAGGATCAAAAAATGCATTTTATATATATACTCTTTTAGTTCAGCAGATGTAAGTTGGCTGGCACCATGTCCATTTATAACAAATGGGAGTTGACATTTTAGGCAGCCACAGGAAAGATAGAGTTTTTCACTTTGAGTACCATGAAAAGCCTGCCACTGCCGCACAGAGATTGTACAGAGAGGCCTGTAGCATAACGGCTTGCCCAGCTCTTTGAAGTTACATTCAAGTTGTTGTACATAGTTGAATAACTGGAGATAGATTAGAAATGTCTTTACAACTTTGCCTAATAGATACTTGCAACAGGTAGATTGTCTTATGGTGTGACATAATAGGAAAAGGCCATGTCCAAGAATCCTGGTACAACTGTCAAAAACTGGTGGATTACCGGCACACAGAGGAGGATTATGTTGGTAACCAGCAAACACATCCTTTCTCCTACAGCAAATGTAAATGCTTTAAACACTTTACAAGATACTTTTCCTTACAGTGGTGCAGGGTTTGGGCTATCTAATTCAGTGGACAAGAAAGTTGTCTGTACATGGAGGAAGATCAGTTCCAGTGGCTCACACGAAAGGGCTTTATGCTATCCTGATGTGTTGAAACTAAGTACCAACAATTGCAAACACCATCAACACGTGGGTCAGCAAACACAAATCAAGAAGTAGGATGCTCAGAATTATTTGAAATATTAAGAATGTGGTCAATAGGAACCCACTGCAAAAATCTACCTAGGGAGGTTGCAATGTTTGATTTTCAAATAAAAGGGATTCATGTTTAACTAGGAAAGCAGACCTATACGAAATAACTATCTCCAATAGTCAGAAGCTGAAAAACAAATGGGCTAATAGTTTGTAAGTTGACTCAGTGGTTTGAGTCACTAATAACTTCATCAAAGCTACTCTATTTCTTGGTAAACCACTGAAATCGGTTGTCTCAGTACAATTGAAATAACACATATGAGATTCTGAATGTCTGGCTCTGTATCAGTCTTTCATCTGGGCTTGCAAAAAAGAAAGTATTGCAAGTCTGTAGAAGGCGAATGGCAATCATCGGAAGTTGACTGAAAGGGGTGCCAGACTACTCAAGATCATGACTGTTGATCGCAACGGCCTTGAAAACAGTTTACTAGGAGGCTCTAAAACTGTGGCGGCTCCTCCGCAAAGCAGAGGAGCATTGCCCACTGTTTTCAGCAGTGTAAATAAAGGAAAAATAAAATGAATATAACTCTGTTATTATTTTATTTTTTCCTGCTGCAGCAGCTTTGCGGGCAGGGCTGTTCTACTGACAGAGGATCAGGGGGAGGAGTGGTGGACACTCTGTAAGTGCGCATGAATGTTTGGCTGGCCGCCTTGTGCTGGTCAAACAGTCATGTGCACTTTGCATGTTCTCCACCAAGGCTGTATTACTGCCTAGGTGGAGAACATGCTCAGGCTTCGACTCACTGTCTGAGCGCTGAACCCCGGCATTCAGACCAATCAAAACGCTGCATTGTAGCATTGTTATTGGCTTTGGGGAGCCTGGGTGCTTCCTGTTCCAGCGGAGGGGAGGGACAATGAGGAGAGACGTGACTAGGAGGTAAATCTAATTTTATTTATCTATATCCCCCCCCTCCCTCCCAATCCGTACCAGCCGCTACTGCTCTAAAAATAATCTAGAACAACCAAACTGACATTGGGCAAGTTGGGTGGTCATGCAACTGTTTCCCATCTTTTCAGTTTAATTTGTAGAATATGAATACATTAGCACATTTCTACAATTAGTCATAGTCTCACACAATATCAGCAGTCTAGGAATTCCTGTGCAGGGATTACAATTCCATGGTTTGTGGTAAACACTGCAGCCCCCACAATTTTCCCCTGATAATTCTGGCATCTCAAGCTCCCCACTTTTACTATGGGCAAAATAGATGCTCAACTTCAATACATGGATAATTTGTTGCAGGACACACACATTCCATCTATATGTAATGCCTCATTTTGTAGAGGAAAAATAAGAATAGGAATTATGCACTTCACCCGAGAATTCACCAGGCGCAGTAAATATCTTGCAATTCCCAGACTACCTTATAATCAAAACCCATGCTTTTTAGTCAAGTTTAGAAGCACCTGGTGAGAGGAAAAACGTATTTTGCAAAGGAGTAAGCGAGTGTTACTTTACACAATAAGACTCCATTTCTTTTGTGGAGGTCACAGACTCCAGGGCACATATACCTCTAGAAGAACAGACCAAAATCACAGCCACACATAAATGAACGTAAAACCTTTCAATCTGACAATTTTCCTATGAAGTCTTGGGTTGAGTCTCTCTCACCAAATCTTCCTTTCACTTCCATTTGCCATATGGCCAAACTAATGCTTTGAAATGCAGGTTCATAAGCATCCTCCTCATATTCAAGAACTCCCACCTGTACTGCATGGACTCAGTTTGAGACAAAGGCACCTGCTGACATCACAGCATACCTTTTTATGTAGGACAGATACTTTTTGTCAACTCTTACCACCGTTATAGTGCCTGTTGTGTTTTGACTTTCCTATTCACCTGGTATTGTGTAGGCTCCACATGAACTCCATTTGAGAAAAACATACCTGATGATTGTAGCCTCCATCCCAGCCTTGGTACACGCTAAAGACTATGCCACACACGGAGCTTAGTATAACATGTTTTTATTCATCTGTGTGTAACCGCAAACTCCACATTCTAAACCTACATTCACTTCACTATGCTCCAACACTTACGTCATCGTTCTACAAAGTCCATCAGGAGCCAAAGATGTTCCGTCATTGCTAACTCACACGACACTACATCTCCCCCTCTGTTAAATTTTAAAAAAATTCACTTTTTCCAAATATATACAATCACTGCTCTTTGATGAGTCTTCGTGGTGCTCTGATCAAACGTCCCAACTGTGTCTTTGGGAACAGGCATTCGAAGTGTGCATGTTTGTTGGCGATGTAGGAACAACAGCAGTCAGGGGATCTTCAATTGTCCTTTCAGACCCAGTTTCTACATTGACATCAGTGCCTGACGAGTGATGAGCCATATGTCAGAAATGTATGGAATCTCACGTAATGGACTTCCCCGGACGTTGAGCAGTCACCATGAGTCCTTTGCTGCTCACAACATGAAATGGCTCAGCATTGAAAGGAGCATTACATTTTTGTTTTCTAGACTAACAAGCTCTTGCTCTCATCAAGTAAAAGTACTGTCTTTTGCATGTCGACGCTTGTCTGCATACACCTTCACTTTCCTTTTACGATTCAAGTCTCTTATACGGGTTTCTTCCACAGTACTTGATCTTCTGTTGTTCCATTGAGGTAACTTGGTTGTAATGGCTCTCTCAAACATCAAGGTTGCAGGGCTTTCACATGTGGTTGAGTGAGGGCTCGAACAGGAAGCTCGCAGAGTATAATTCCAGGCAGTGTTATGGTTGAGCTTTTCCAATTCAGCACGCTGAACAGTTCTCTTTAGAGTATTCATGAAATGTTCAACAAGGCCATTAATTTGTGGCCAAAAAGGTGTGCTCTCCTGATGCTTTACACAAAGATGACTGAGAAAGTCTCTGAATTCTTGACTGTTGAAAGGCGGACTGTTGTCAGATTTTAAGATCGCAAGAACACCCCATGTTGCGAAGATGCCATCTAATCTCTTGATGACTCTTTGAGTGATAGATGAAGGATCTTCTCTCAATGGAAAACGGGAATATTTGTCAACAATCACCATCAGGTGATGTCCATTGTCAAGAGCTCTGAAGAAAGCAACGGTAATTCTTTCCTATATATGCGTTGGCAACTCTGACATGCTTATGGTGTGTTGAGTGGTTTTCAATGAAAGGTAGCTGCATAGATGACAGGCCTTCAAATCTCTTTCAGCTCTCATCGAGATGAGAAAACCATACTCAGTCTCAGAGAGTTTGTTTTGTGGCAACGATTCCACGAGGTCCTTAATGGGCCACTTCAATTATTTGTTGTCGCAGAATTCTCAAACCTCTCAGGATAACTCCATCTTTAGTAATGGACGGTTTAACTTTTTAAAAACTTCTGGTATTCACTGTCAGTGGTGAGAGGTCAAGTGTGCAACAATGTCTTAGTTTTAACACTTCACTGTCTTAACTCAGGGCAGTGACAATGTGTTCCAATGAAAAGCCAGTTGGTGTGCTTGATTTCACAATGAAATGTATGTAGGCTTCAGCCATATTGGAAGGGATACCATGGCACTGTAGCGGCACTCGAGAAAAGTAGTTGGCAAGGTTTTGAGCTTTCCCTGGATGGTTCACAATTATACAGTTGTATTCTTGTAAACATAGACCCAAACGTTCAATGCAAAGAGGCATCTTGGCCTTTGGATTGCCAAAGATGGTCAACAATGCTTGATGATCTGTCACAAGCATAAAAGACTTTCCATAAAGGAATGCATGAAAATGTTCACAAGTCCACACCACTTTTAAAATGTATTTCTCAGGTTATGAATTAGCATGTTCAGTTTGGGAGAAACTTATGCTTGCGCATGCCAGAATAGGTCTTCAAGCATTTGGATGTCAGCTGTGCTGTGTAAGGATAGTGCCTTACCCAACGGGGCTAGCGTCCACAACAACCTCTGTATGAAGTTTTGGATCAAAGTATGCCATTTGAGTAGTGTTCTCAATAGCTTGTTTGATTCTCTTGAAACTTTGCTCACGTTCATGTGACCAATGAAATGAAACATTCTTTTTTGTCAAGTCTCTCAACAGAGCACTTACAGTGGCAAAGTGTCATATGTATCTAGAACAGTAACTGGCCATGCCAAGGAATGAGCATAAAATGAAAACATCATGTGGGGGCCTGGCAGTGGACACTGCTTACACTTTAGCTGGATCGGGTGTCATATGCACCATCAGAAAAGATATACGCCAAGTATCAATTCTGCACTTCAACGGAGGCACATGTGGCACACAAGCAGTTCGCTGGACCACGCAAAAATCTCTGGGAGAGCACGGTCATTCTTCAGGTTACTTCACCCCTATTTCGTCACCAGTTGTAGCATTATTCCCAGCCTGGGTACCCGCTAATGACTACTAGTATAACACGTCTTTATTCAGCTGCATGTAACCGCAAACTAAACATTCTAAAGCTGCATTCACTTCACTATGCTGTTCTCCAACACGTATGTCACAGTTCTACGTTGCCCATCAGGAGCCAAAAGGCTTCCCTCATTGCTAACTCATACAACTCTCCACCAGCATCACAGCATACCTTATTATGGACGGCAGCCACTTTTTGTAAACTCTTACCACCGTTATAGCGCCTATTGTGTCATGACCTTTCTACTCACCAGTGCTTTATTTGTAAAGTAATAGGTGCCGGTGCTCAAAGCGCTGCTTAGACACCAGCGGCTGGTGCTATAAAAGGTCAGAGCATGAATAGCAAGGGTGCACAGTCCTGAATCCACCTCAGGCCTCTTTAATTCACTGCCAATCACTCCCTGCCACGTTATCTCACTCTTAAAAGTGTCCGTTTTCTCCCTTGGTGGCAGATATTCGGTTTCTTTTCCTCTGTGCTTTCTTTTTCTTTGTTTTTCCCTCTGTTGGCCTCGGGAAATGTCTAAAGTTGTGAAATAAGTGCCATTACCCAAAAATAATTACCAGTGCCCCCCCCCCCCCCAACGGCAACAACTGGCTCAAATTATTCACTGCTACTCCTCTGGTATTCTGTAGGCTCTGAGTAGTGGATTGGGGTTGCTGGGAGTCCCCATAAAAAAACAACAGGAGCAGTCAATCTTATATTAACGTTACCAGTTGCAATCCTCACCATTTTTATATTTAATACTCTACTAAGATTGTCAATGCGATTTAACTCTCCTCCAGCTTCGATGACTGAACTTTGATACTCAGTTCTGAAAATTACCAAAGGAATGTATAGCAGCTGAGTTTTTCCCCATTCCTCTTCAATCCTTGGAAATCAGCATTCCCTTTTTTCACATTGGACTACTTAAGGCTCTCAAACGAGAGCTCCATGAAGGTTCCTGTAGCTTCAGTTCTATCCGTTTGTATCGGGCGAACCACTAGTGAGACCATGGTGTAAATAATTCTTAGGCTCCCCCCACAATGTGCTCTTCCTCAATCTCCTTCACTCTAAATGCACATTTGAGTGGAACTGCGCAGGTGAAAATGTTCAGAGATAACTGCTAATTATTTCCACTTGCCTACCCTTTAGATGAACGGGTCATGATTTAGGGGTCTCTTAGACACCACAGTTTTGCTTTAATCCAAGAACCATTGGAAGCTGGCACATTCATTAGTGGCTCATACAAACCTCTCTCTATGGCCAGATGTGTGGTGGTTCACCAATGTATTACTGGTCTAAAGCTGTCCCAGGCGGCATCACCTGGTTCCATAGAAGAATTAAACTGACAGTATCTTAATGGAGCTCAGAAGATGACTGCCCTCTTAGAGCACACCTAAGACTTGCCTTTGTTTTCCTCCTTGTTGTCACCATTTTGAACTGGTTAGAATGGAATATATTCCAGATCTTGGTCTGCAGGCATGCCCTTTGGCTACATTATCCAGTCTCTACATGGTGCTTCTACTGTGTCTCATTTCTCAAGCTACTCAGTGCTACCTATAGGTGCTCGCTAATGAGGACCTCTGACATTCACAACTTTGGCTTCAGAGAACTGAAGGAAGGTGGGCAACCATTTTCTCTTTTTTTTTTACAAAAAACATTCTTTAGTGGTTTATAGACAAACAGTAAAATTGAATACTTCTATAGTTACCAGTCATCCTATGATCCAGAGAATACGACAAAAGTGCATAAAAAGTTAGACTAATACAAGTGAAATGAATGACATGTTTACATAATCATTGGTCGCAGAATATGCACTTTTCTCGCTCATGAGACCAACCATTTTCTGAAAAAAAAAAATCTAAGACACAGACCCTCCTTTTGCTGGAAACATCTGCAAGCTACCTGATCAGGACCAGGTCCCAGGAACTTGTGGCTGATAATCTTATCAACATCTTGGCCAAACCCTCATCATTTTCGGCTGGACATCTTGTGTACAGGTTTGTGTGCAAAGAACCTAGTAAAATTCAAAAGGTTACTGATTTTCTGTTTCCTCCAGTGAAAGCATTCATGCTTGATCCAACTTGCATATGCTGGCTCAAACACCCTTGTTACTTGACATCCTGTTTTTGTAGATCCATCCTTTGGAGACTTCCTATAGCCACTCAACTCCCTCAGAATGCAGTGCCCAATGTTGCTGCCCTGTGCTAAATGTGCATAATAAGTTTATGGGCTTAAGCTTTTCATAGGAGCCCACCACCCGCACTGGTGTTATTGTCTCACACAAAGGCTGCCAAGTTTTGACTCCTCCTCAAGCACCTTTCTACCACCATCCTGCATTTGCTGTATATCACACCCCAGTGCTGTGTTTTTATCCTTGCCTTTTCCCTACCTTTCTATACCTTCCTTTCCACATTTATCTCGTTTGGCCAAAACCTGATGACAGAAAAATAAGCTCCACTCCCCAAAAATGAGTGCCAGTGGAAAGTAGCAGCAATCAAGGGCACCAATTAAGCACTGTAATGCCTCCGTTTGAGTATGGCTGCTATGAGATACAACTGAAGGAATCTCTTCAGGTGGCAACTACATTAGCTGCCCTCAAAAGAACGCCCTTCTCTAAGGGGAGCGTGCATAGCTTAGTAGGCCATTTATTCATACTCCTCTCTAAATGCATTTTTGATTAGCTTAAGGACTCTAGAGTCAAACGGAGTAGGCGCTCCTCTACTTGAAAAATATCTTCCACCAAACAATCTTTTTTTGGGGGTTACAATTTACATGTGAACTTCTTTCCCATATAATCCAAATATCTTACATTTCTGGAAATCTATCCCACTTCTGTAATTTCCTGTGTTTCTCTCTATGTGGTGTGCCAGCGAACTTACTTTTTTTGCTTTTCAGTGGTTTGACTAACTGTTGTGGAGTCCACAGTGAGCTCTGGATTGAATCTTGGGCGGTCTACAATGACTTTTATCTTTCATTGTTTCCGTAAAATATGCAATATTTGATGGTCTTTGAAGTTTCAAGCCTCTTGAGCCACCAAGTGCAAATTTAATCTACTAATAATAATTGTGCCTAAAGAAAGGGTGACCAGATCCCATTCGTTTTCATTTAGGGTGATTGCATCAAGGTCATAATTGGTTTGAATTGTACAGATTTATTATCATCAATTATTTTAGTCTACAGGCTCGCGACCGTTTGGCTGTGTAAAGCATTTTTTTACCAAACTCATTACCAAACAGAACAAAATACCAGTTCTTTCTCAAAAAAGGAATTGCGCTTAATTCAGCATTACCAGTTTAGCGGGAAAAGTAAAAAATGCATATATTTTCCAGTAAAAAAAAAGAAAACAAGAAACACCCTGAAAAAAGAATCTAGGGAAAAGTGACTAGAATGAAAGAAAATGAGTGCTAATTACTGCAAAAAATAACTATTTTTGCAGTCATCTCTTATTCCGAGTTTACAACTCTGAATTGGGTTGAAATCACGTCTCATAATTACTGCACCCTGTAGTAAAAGTTATTACAAAAAGTCCTTTTTCAAACCGAATTTATTTGCAAACTTGTAACGAGGGCCTCATGAGAAACTGAACATTCTATTTAGCGGATCAGAAATGTTTTTCCGTTAAATTTTATTTTCTTAGGCTCCACTTGCAGGACCTTCTGGGCATCAGATTTCATTTTTTTGTTTTTGCTCGCGTGACACAACATGCTGTTAAGTGGGATGATGGTCGTGTTTCTGTTGTGTACAAGACACATCCTAGGTGCAGCACTTGATGCGCAGGGCCTGCCCAGGACTCTGTGCACGGATTATATCAAATAAACCGTGCAGAACTGTTGAAAGCGTGATGTGGCCATGAGTAATCGTCCCCCGGATCTGGGAGATGGCATCCTCTGAATGCACTTCTCTGCATTCTCCCAACAGGTTCTTCCAGATTTCAGGACACTGGATACACCCTTCCGTGTCGCTCATCCAGCTGCGGCCACAGTGGGGCGGAGCCTGGCTTGTGCTCTGCGTCACACCCCACACACTCTTAGGTGTTCCATTCACAGGGCAAACGTGTCAATAAAATATCACTCATGCTTTGATCAGACTAGAAATTCACGTTTGGAGGTGGGATCTTCGATACGAAACTGGTTTGCGGTAAGCCAGTATACAATACAGAGCTGATACAACACAGCAGGGAGGCATTTGTATCCCACAGTT
The DNA here is from genome assembly GCF_964204655.1 of Triturus cristatus. NCBI lineage: Eukaryota > Metazoa > Chordata > Amphibia > Caudata > Salamandridae > Triturus > Triturus cristatus. The sequence goes on along the minus strand of NC_140586.1, from coordinate 528,600,761 downwards.
TGTATCTTGTACCTTGATGATCTACTCCTGGGGCTGGATTGAGACAACTCAGAGAGAAGTCCTGCCTTTTCAAGATCATTGTGATCGGCAAGGCTTGTGTACATTTGCACAAATCCTGCTCTGTTCAGATGTTTCCTGTTTGATGCAGCGGGGGCGGAGTGATTCGGATTACCCATATCAAGTCTACCAATTAGCCTAACGTGGATACTAGCTCTGCAGTCAATGGAAGGAGGCCGAATGGCTAGCGCCTCCCACTGGTGAATGCCCGGTGCGGCAATCTTTTTTAGCGCCCCCCATGACCTCCTCCTCAGATTCCCTCTCTAACATCCGGCAAAAGGGCTCCTCATCTCTCCAGAGCCCTTCTCTCACATACCATATCATTTGTTTTAAAGTGCTGGTAAAGGCTGGGTTTACTAATCCACTCAGCAATCCACTTTAAATACAGATCTGTTCTTTGCAGCAGGCATGTTAACTCTCTGTGCTACTAGTTGATACAATCTCCACCTGGGCAAAGGCACACAGCGCTTAGAGACCTGACGGTGAGAACGCGCTTTACAAATCAAAATTACAAATGACTTTATCGTGAGTCAAAACTGCCACTTGACAAAACTCTTCCTAGCAAGAACATTAATCGCAAGAGTTATCTTGAAATTTTTCGAGACAAAATGAAATCTGGACGCACAAGGAACTTTGCATCAGCTGCTTTTAAATTGTAAGTTCTTGCTAAACACAGCGACGCAACCTGAGGTCAGCGCACCCGCTTCCAGGTCAGCGCCCAGTGCAGCCTCACCGGCAGCACTGCCCTAAAGCTGGCCCTGGCCTCCCGCCTTGGACTGGGGAACCAGGCCCGACTCTCATCCTCAGCCCAATATCCGGTGTTGCAGGCAAGTGACCTAATGTCCTGTAATTCCCTTGGGCCATGTTTCTGCTCTACAAAGGCGAAGGAAAAAAAACAAGAATTTTTTTACTGTTTGGCTTTGTCAATGCTGTGCAGCAAAAGCAAAAAATAGTTGTCATTCCCTAAGAGCGTGCATCTGTCACCACACATTCTAGGGACTGACATGGGCGCCATTTGGATCAGGAAATAAATAAATGCAATTTTGGTTGCACAAATGTGCTGTTTACACTTTAGAGTGCTCCGGCAGCAAATGGTGGTGGTCAGGCCCTCCTAAAAGAAAAAAATATATATACTAATGTTACCAAGAAGGGTTTGGAGGCCAATGGAGGATTGAGTGGGGGAAGCGGGAGGAGGGAGAGCCACGGAGAATATGCATGGTTGAGGAAGCAATGGTTGTGCTTGAGGCTGGGTCCGCTGGAGGCCAATAAATAAATAGGCAAATAAATAAAAATGCAGGAAGGGGTTGAGAAAGCAAGGGAGAGCAAAGCAGACCTTGTGGGGAAGGATGAGGGTGTAACTTGGAAAGCATGCAAGCGTGCCTAACAAAGAATGAATATGTGTCCTAATGTAACGTAACTGGTGCTATGTAAAGCACTCTGATACCTGATTGGATTTGGGTCAAGTTCGCACTATATAAAACTCTGCAAAAAAAAAAAAGCATGGGGTAGGAGCGTGTTTCAGGGGAGCAGCACAAAAAAGAGAGCGTTAATAAACATGTCCACCCTCAGAGTGCTGAAAGAAAAAGAAAAATAGCAGTTCCCTGAATGCAAGTCATCAAGTCAAAAGGGGAGGAGATGTAGTATATTGACGATAGCTCCCAATCTTGGCACTGGGTCGTCAGGATCAAATGTCTAACTAGGACCAACATCCAATGGGTGAAAAAACAAAAGGTAGCACATAATCTCTTTTAAAGCACTCCTTCAGGCTAGACTACAAAAAAGGAGGGAGGGATGAACAGAAAAAAGAAGAAGGCAAGCCATTGAATAAGAAGCAAGCAAATGAGAGTGACAAAGCCAGCCAATGGTAAGCAATGGTCAGGCTGTAAGTCCACAGTAGGTTTTTGGTATGGTCCACGAGCGGCTTTCACCTACAGACAGCAAAGAGCTGCATTTGCCAAAACAAAAGTGAAAGTAACCACTAGGTTTAGTCTCCTTTCACAGTCGTCTGTGGTTATGGATCAAAACGTTGTCCTCCTGAGCACAGATCTGTGAAGGAGAATGTTCCCTTTCCAGATGTACTTCTCCCTAGCGGATCCGTGCTTAGGGAATGCCAAGGACCATGATCTCCCCTAAGCAGGAATCCATCCACTAGACACCCCACAAGCATGGTAAAAGTACTCCATCAATTTTAAAAAGCAGATCAGTTTTCAACCCTACAGGGTAGGCAGATCGTAGGGGGTGGTGGGCGGGTTACCTAGAAAGTCCACTAGATACCAAAGCAAAATAGTAAAACATTTTTTTTAAAAAGTGGAGCGGAGGCTTACCTCCACTCCTGAAGCCCCAACAGACTTTCTGTCCTCCCCTCCACCCCTCAAGGGGCGTAGAGCATCCCCTTCCCAATGGCAAGGAAAAGCAAAATTGGGTTCTTTTGGGCATAGTTTTGACAGTCGGGCAAGCAGAGACAGGGTAAATAACAATTTCCTCCCCCTTGCCATTCTGAATTGCCACACAAGTCAGGCTCTGGGTCAGCCAGGAACCAGGGTACTAAGGTGCCTTCATCTTACCCACCTTTGCGATATTATGGTTAGATCCTGTTCTTAGAATGTTATTATTTGAAGGGTGTTTTCTGAGTTCTAGAGATTGCCGTTACTAAGATTCTGCTGTGGACGGGGTGCACACTAAATGTATTTCCAATCTACCTGTGGGACCATCCTGATTTCTGGAGAATAGCCCACTTCTTCGCAGGAGCCCTATGATCCCTGGGCATTTTTTAAACCTAGAGACCCAGGCAAATCACAAGTGGGACACTGTTTTTTTTTATCTGGAGAATTGTGGGAAAGGTGGGTAGTAGAAATGTTATGGATCCCCACAGGTTCTGTAACGTTTCCACACAGAAATATGAGGAAAATGCATGATTTTATCAAAAGTTTAATGTTTTCTGGGTGTAAGGAAATGCCTTTTTTATATATGGTTTACCCTCATGTTTTTCTACTAAGGCTGCTGGTTTTTCGACTCAGAGTGAACTGAGGCCTGCAAACCAGCCCTCGGTGCCAGTGCCCTGACCCTGAAAGGGTATGTCAGTTTGACCATACCCTTTTGGAAAAGGCTAACTTACCTGCAAGTCCCTGGTACCCGGGGCATGCAAGTTAGAGGGGTTCCCAAGGGTTTGAAGCCTAGACTGTCACCCTGGAGGTCCCCCAAGTAAAGCAAATCCCTCAGTCCGTCACTGCAGACCGGCAGAGCCGTCCTAAACTGCTAGCCCGACTTTGCCATTGAAAGCAATCGTAAAGCCACCATTTCCCCTGGACATGTGTGTAAGTCACCCCTCTGGCAGGTCTATTGAGCCCTAAAGGCAGGGTACAACATATGACACAGGCAAGACATGTAATTTACATGTCCAGATGGTAAAACATGTGAAACCACCATTTTACTGTGGAAAGGTGGTGAAAGATTGGCGAGTACAGGGTTACACACTGAACCCCTCAGCTGTGCTAACTATGTAACGGTGAAACCAAAGTGGGTACTTCAAGGTATCTAAAAACTTGTTACATTAAGGCCAACTTGTATCTTAAGTAGAAATCAATAAAACCTGTTACAGTGTGCAGCTTTAGCAAAGCTGGCACTTTGTTGCCTTTAAAACTCTTGTACCTACTCCGGTCACACATGGAGCCTTCTCCAGGAGACAGCTTTCTGCCCTCCTGTACGGACATGCCAATGACTCTCAGGAAGGAGAACAATGAGGGATTGCAGGCCAGGGAGGTGTCACCTTCCTGCAGAAAGCCACTTAGGTGTTAGCCCCTAAAGACAGGCTTCAAAGGTGACCCTCTTTTGAAGAGCAGATGTTGGATACCATGGGGAGGGCTGCTCCACAGGCTGGCATGGGGAGCTGAGAGGGAAAACCAGTTGTCAAACCGGTTTTCTCTAGGGTTGTGCAGCTTGGAGTTTGCCACACCCCTGGGATGGGCTAGAGAGTTCTGTACACTGGGAGAGGGGTATCACCATCTTGGGAGTGGGCAGAATGGTGCATCCTGGCATCACAAGATGCCACACTCCACAGAAAGTGGTCACTAGGGGGGAGGGAACCTGGAGGCCTATTCACTACCAACTGCATCTTGCTCTGACAGCATTTCCCAAGCATAAGAAGGGCACCCCTGGCACCCAGACCTCGACCGACTCGGAAGAAGGACTGCCCTGCTGCACTAAGGGTCCAGCAAAGAGAGGCTGCAACGTCAAAGACTGCACCTGCTAGCTAGCGAAGAGAGGGATTGTGCATGCTGCGTCCTGCTCAAAGAAAAGTTGTCACAAGAGCCCAGTCAAGCAAAGAGAACTCCAAGGGCCAGCTGACTGGCCTCGTGTTCGCAGCAAAGGGACACAACAGCTGAATAAGCATGCTGGGGCAAGTTGGTGACCCAAAGTCTTCAAGCTGCCACCACCACCACTTTGGAGGGAAGACATGGCTTGGCAGTTCGGGCTGGACTGTTCCCATGAGGCACAGGGTCAAGACTGATTTGCATATGGCCATGTCTAAACTGGGGTGGCGTAGTGGGCAAAAGAACGATGGATTTAACCCAGATCTCTTGACTGGGGGAGAATGTCTGCATTGTCAGCATTCCGTCCATCATTTGTTTGTTGTAACACCACCACCACTTTGCAGCACAGAGGACCAAGACCCGGCGCACAGAGCTGCACCTGGGAGTGCTGTCAGAGTTGCTGGGACCCTTAGAGTGTGAGTTACCGGCTCAGGAAGGATTGGCCTGTGACCGTAACAAATGGTGACCGGTAGTCCAGTGGCAACTGGACTTTGGCCACACTGAAGAGGACTTCGTGGGATGTCAACCCTGCAACCAGGAATCCGCACCATCTTCGTGGACGGAGGAATCCCTGCAGGAAGACCCCCATCGACGTTGCATTCGCAGCATCCTTAGAGCATCTTCAGCATCCTTCATCCCTTGTATTAGGATCACTCCATTAAAATCCATTGCAAACCGGATAAAGTTTGTGGAACTGTTGAAGGACAGCTTCTCCTGTCAAGGTAACTGTTCTTGAGTACCCTGCTGGTCCCCCTGACTAGCTCCCTGCCAGAGTTGGTCACCACAAGTACTTCTAACCGACCGCATTGACACTTACCTAAGTTTTCGTCTCAAAGGTTTCCAAGTGTCAAATTTGTTGACTTTTCCAAAGGCTTGTTCAGGGTTGAGTGAAATTGCTTTGACTTATTATTACTTGTAAAATCTATATCTTCGGAACCCTCTGATGGATCTCTTTCATTCTAGTGTGCAAATTTTTACAAAAATACAGTCTATTTTTATAACTTGGTGTCGGATTTCTTGAGTGTTGTGTGGATTTCTTTAATTGTTTTGGTGCTGTTTAATTGCTTAACACTTGCTCCTCTGTATAAGCCTTGCTGCTCAGTGTCAGGATTGAACTGAGGGGTTGACAGACTAAACCCAAGGGTCCTAAAGTGGTTTGTGAGTGTATTACACAGTGACGTTGCGCTACCACACCATATAATACACCCTATTTCCTCACACTGGGCATTCCGCTTAAGAAAACATAATGGGATTCACACAAGCTACAGTGCCCTGGACACTTCTGGGTATCTAGTTTTCAGAAATATCTGGGTTTAGTAAGTTTCCCTTGGTGGTAGCAGAGCTGCTCATATCACTAAAAGGGATCCATTTAGACGTCAAAAATGTTTGATATCTCCATGTTTTGAGACCTTTCTGTCACAAGTGATAGGCAGGCACATAAGTGGGGTACTGTTTGTATCGGGAGGAGTGTGGAAATACTGTATAGTAGAACTTTTGTTATAATCAATTAAATTACTGCCCTTTTTTGGCTTCTAAACGTATCCCAGTGTGCGAGAAAGAATACATTTTGCATAAAGCCCTCTGAATCACGATAGTATGCATAAACCCAAATTCAGAGTTGTACAAATAACTATTTCTAAACTCAGAATATTCAGCACATAGGTTTCCTTCATATCAATTATTTTTCATTCATTAGATTTTACCATATGAATTGCTGCATTGTGGGTACACAACGAAAAACCATTATAAAATGCAGCTCAGTTGTTGGCTCTGGGAATTGCATGTTTTTGGATAACAGAAGTTACTGCTGATCGCGAACGCTGAACTTGCTTTGCTCTTTTTCTACATTGTGGTACCTCGCCCTCTCATAGCGACGAGGGTAGGTAATTGCACGCATTATTTTCTCAATATTTTCTCCTTTTTATAAGATAATATTTTAGATGCCATTTTGCTGCTAGTTTTTAAAAATTGTGTTGTCCACTCACCTGCACCTTAAAATTGAAACCACATCTCGCTATTTAGCGAGTCACACAAAGAACTTTCATAGGTCAGGCCAGAAACCGAGCGCCATTTTAGTTAGCGCTCTAGTGGCTAGGGCTATTTAAATAAGGAAGATGCAAGCGCGCAGCGCGCGCGCTGCTGGCGCGCCAGAGGCAAGCCCGTCTGCGCCCGTCCACGCCAGTCCATCGCCAAGAGCCAGGACCCCTGGTAGGCCATTATTAATTACATCACAGTCCCCTAGCCCACCTCGCAGATATACGCGCGACCAATTATTAAACATTAAGCGCATCCCCTGTAAGCTGTCTACTCACTCATATTGCTTATCAGATGGCCCATTTTCATGTCGAGCTTGTAGATTTCAGAGTATTGATTATCTCTGCTCTCCTTCGATTTCTATACGACAGCTTCATTCTAATGAATCTTCTGATTCTTTTAATAATATTTCTTCCAATTTGATACAACCTTTAGTGAAAAATATTGAATGGAACTGTTTCCTGGCCAATGTTAGGTCCCTTCCCAAGCATGCTGCCGATATATGGATATTTTAACTGACTTAAAACCCGAGATAGGTTTCATTACTGAGACTTGGATTAAACCCTCTTCCATTCCTGCCATTGCTAGGGCTATTCCTGAGGTTTATCGTATTGCTAGACTTGATAGGATAGGCAGAGCGGGTGGGGGCGTTGCTATAATCCATAAAAAAGCCCTATCAATTACCATTCTAGATCAAGTGGGTACAGAGGCATTTGAATGCCTCATATTTAGAATAGGTCTTTCTGCACGTTGTAGTTGGAAAGGTGCTTTGGTGTATAGACCCCCTGGCCCAACACTGGATTTTAGCAGTCAACTGCTAAATGTTATCTCCCCACATGTAATCGCTTCTCGTAACTTCCTTTTGCTAGAAGACTTTAATATTCATAGCGAAGATGCCCATAATCAGGATGCTAGGCTATGTTTGCAAGATCTGGCTGCCTCTGGACTAGTTAAAATCAACTCTGCTCCTACTCATGTGGCTGGTCATACACTAGATCTTATTTTAACTAATTTTCAGGATATTAAATGTGGTGATACCAACCCACTCACTTGGACTGACCATTCATTAATAAATTTCCAACTTACTAGCCCTGCTAACACTACTCCTGCTGCACCCATAATTTCAGCTAACCGTTGGTACAGACCATGGCATAAATTGACCCCTGATCATTTTCTCTCTTTATTTCTCTCTTGGGACAGGGAAACCATGTTCTACAATGTTGATCAACAACTTCACCATTTCAATTCTCTTATCTTAAATGTTCTTGATAAGATAGCCCCTATGAAGCTTCTTACTCATCCACCGAAAACTACTCCCACAGATTGGTACTCTCCTGCTCTGTGAGAGGAAAAAAGCTCTTGTAAGAAGCTAGAGCGTTTATGGCGCCTCTCACAGTGAGCAAGACAAAGCTAATTATAAGATTGCCATATCTAATTATCATAATAATATCAAAAAGTCTCACAAATCTCACATTGCATCCTTGTTGGACCAAGCTGGAAACAACTCTAGGATGCTTTTTCAAATTTTGAAGGATTTTACTAACCCGAAAGCCTGTGAGACCAGTGACATTTCTTCTCAATCTCTATGTGATAATATTTCTTCCTTCCTTATTCAGAAAGTCGAAAATATTTATCAGAAAATTATTTCAGCAAACACTTCCCCTCCCTTTTCTATAGTAGATCAATATAATCACAAGAATGAACATTCTCAATTACTCACTTTTCCTGTTGTTACTGCTACAGAAGTGTTCTCTTTTGAATTGCACCAAATCTGGCTCTCCTCTGGATATTATTCCAGCTAAAGTCTCATCCAAATTCTCGGCTCAATTTCCATTACCTATTTGCTCCATCATCAATAGCTCTTTAAACTCTGGTAGTCTCCTGTCGGAATGGAAACATGCCCAAATTATTCCTATTCGAAAAAATTCACAAATCCACCCTTCTGAGTTGATCAACTATAGCCCTATTTCTCTGCTTACAGAGTAAGCTCATAGAAAAACATTAATAAACATCTATCGGCGTTTATCGAGTCAACTCATTCTCTTGATACCTCTCAATTGGGCTTTCGGGCTAAACATAGCACGGAGACTGCCGTAGTAGAAGTAACTGACAATATCAGGATGGCTCTGGATAATGGTCAAGCAGCACTTTTGGTGCTGCTTGACCTTTCAGCAGCATTTGATACCATTTCTCATCAGATCCTGTTGCTGAGACTGCAGGGGCTTGGAATCAAGGGACTTGCTTTGAAATGGTTGACTGATTTTTTAACAAACAGAACACACAGGCAGTCACCATGGGCCCTTACAAATCTGCTCCTTCTCAAATTACCAAGGGGGTCCCTCAGGGCTCTTGTTTGAGCCCTACTCTTTTTAACATCTATGTGACCCCTTTGGCGAAACTTATGAGAAACTTGGGTTTCAGCCCTATTTCTTATGCAGATGATACCCAACTCCTCCTCACCTTTGATAAAAATAGATCAGATATACAACATATTTTCTCCCAGGGTTTGATGGCTAATGCCTCTTGGATGCAAAGTAATTTCCTCCAATTAAACTCTGAAAAACCTGAGATTATGTTGTTTGGTGGTGCCGCCATCTGTTGGTCACCTACTTGGTGGCCTGAGGAGTTGGGTAAAGCCCCTATTCCTAAAGAAGAGATCAAAAATCTTGGTATCAAGCTTGATCAAAAACTTACCTTAGATGCCCATGTCAATTCTACAAATCGGCACTTGCCATCATGTTCTGGGCCTACTCAGAAGAATTGCTCCATTGCTTCCCACTGCGACCAGGAAAACTTTGATACAGGCCATGATTATGAGCAGAATTGATTATTGCAATGCTTTGCTTCTCTCGACTCATGAAGTCTCCCTAGGCAAACTGCAGGTTATACAGAATACGGCAGCCCGTCTAGTGATGGGATTACTGCCTAGGACTCCTTCCATTCCTCTGTTAATGAAGCTTCATTGGCTTCCAGTGAGAAAAAGAGTGGAATTCAAGATAGGATGCATGGTCTTTAAGGCCTTAAATAGGCTTAGTCCATCCTATCTTGCTAGGAGATTTAATATCTATACCCCCCTACGCTCTCTTAGATCTGGATCTAAAAGTCTACTTTCTATTCCCAGAATCCATATGTATGTTTAATTGAACAGCAAGCAAAAAACACTTTGTTTGCTGGCGTTTCGAATTGACCCATAGTAATAAAAAAACATTTGTATGAATCAAAGTTAAATTGACTTGAGAGCCGAGGTTTATATATATGTGTTGATATTACCACTGGGTTCATTTGGGCCACAGTGGATTGACACCTTAGGTAGTGAGGTGTGGATCTTTAACCTTGAGGGGCACCTACACTTAAGTAATGGACAATGCACATAGAGAGTGATGTGCTACCAATAAGACCACCACTACCATTCGTAAATATTGTAACAATTGAAAGTCTTTTGAATGGACCAGTAGCCTTTATCCTGTGCTAGGTTTCTGATCACTCATAACTGGGACTACCTTAAGCCCAGCCTTGGCATTTAAAATATTGTCCATCCATTGGCATTCTTGGGTAGTTAAATGCAAGCCAATATACTTCAGCCACTAACTACACTGGAGTGATTGTACAATACATGGTGCTGTTGTTTATATTGCTCGAAAAACAAGACCTTTGTCCATGCTTTTAAATGCACCAACTTAGATTTCAGTTTAATTTTTTTTTTTAAGTCGGGAAGTGAGAAATAAAGTCCCCCCCTATGTCATAAAAACAAGGCAACCGGAAAAAATACTTGCGGAGACAGAAATGTTTTGGTTCTTCTCCTAAATGCCCTTAAGAGAGGCAAAACATTTTAGAAGGTCTGATTATCCGTGATGGTGTTTAAAGGTTTTGGATCTTACTATTGTAGCGCAGAAGAAAACTAACTTCAAAGCCAAAGGCTCAAAACAATTTGAACAGGGTGATTGACATTCGTCCTCTTAGCACCTAGGTACCTAAATACTTGAAATTTGTCAGAGATTTTTTGCGGCCACCAGCGGTTCTTTTAAACTGGTAAAAGAGCTTTAGAAAAGGGCACTTCCAGTGTCGTAAAAACACACATATGCACGCCCCTTGTGCATCATCAAAGTGGATACCACCTTAGCTGCCACTGAAGGTATCAGTCCTGGTAAAACATAAATTAATAAGTAACATTAGATGAAAGTAGGAAACTAGTATCAGTTACACTGCGGGCGCAGCCCGTGATCAATGGATCTGCAGCCTCCATCCGCCTGTGTGGCCCGACCGCAGAGTGTGGAGGGTGGCCGCGGCCGCAGCGGATGGGCTGGACAGGTTGTTCTGGATCCCGAAGGCACCAGTATCTGAGGGCAGAGGTGAGCGTCCCCCCCCCCCCCCCCCCAAGCGTGAGGCAAAATGGTGGCTTCTACCGTGCTGGCCTGCCGTGAGGAGTGATGCGTCCAGGTGGGCTCTGGTGGCAGGGGGAGACTGGCCCATCCTTTCCCCGTGAAGTGCTGTGGTGCCTGGTATACGTTTGGTGTGGAGAGGGGGCCCTTGTTCACTCGAGGCTGAGGCCGATGGCTGCCTGATCCTAACATGGCTGCCTGATCCTAACATGGCTGCCAGTGGTGATTTCTTTCCCAGAGATGAACTTTTCATTGCGCAGCCCTACAGGGACGATGCCTGTCCTCAAGATGGCATCGGGATTCCCTTCAGACCATGGTTTTTCACTCCCCCTGTGCCAATCTGTCACTCTCTGAGTGCACCTGATCATTGCCCGGACAGCCGAGTCTGAGAATTGTGTCCGTCGCACGGTGGAGCTGTTCAGCTCAACTATTGAGGAGATAGGCCTTGGTTCATCCCCTTGCCCGTCACCTACCCAGCCGGACTTTGGGTTCAGTTTCTCCCCGTCTCCCTGTCTCTCCCTTATCCCCTGCTTCGAATTTCTATAATTCTGCTCTCTTCTTTAAACTGTGTCTTTTTTACCGTGGAGACTGAACACCCTTGACCGCTGCCCGGTGGAGCTGTCCCATGCAGCTATAGCAGAGTCTGGCTCTGGCTCACCCCCTTGGCCGTCACCTACCCAGCCGGACTTTGGACATTGCTTTTCACTGTTCTTCATGGCTCCTCTATCGCTTCTCTTCAACTACTTGACTGCTATGTCACACTGAGTACCTTCCCCCTTCAGATCCACCTGGCCCTATCCACCTGCCTCAATCCTGACTATCTGTCCCCTCTATCCTCCACCTTTCCTATAACGTGAGTCTTGGTTAAGTTACGCTCTAATATCTTATATTATTGTGTTACGATCACGTCTTTCTTTCCCTAGCATTTATTGTTAATTGTAACCCTAATTGATGTAACAATGTAAAAATGTTTTGATGCTATGTCCTCATGTAAAGCGCTCTGATACCTTCGGGTCTAGCCTGCGCTATATAAAACTGTTCAAATAAAAGTAACAAAAAGTATGAGGGACAAAACAAAATAAGATACAACAGTGCGGAATTTGTACTGTTTCTTACATCTTTGAACTCTAAGCATTCAATTGTATTGTATAGTACAGCAACATTTATATAGGGCTTACTACCCAATCTAGGGTGCTAATTCACTTGCCTACATGGGCAGCATGCTACACCATGTAGGTTGTGTGGTTGGAAGAATGTTGTCTTTGTTCTGATCCTATGTGGAACTGTTTTTATGTCGTGCATGATGACCGCTAAGGGGAGATTATCGTGTTATGGGACACATCGCTCAGCAGTGTGATGGATGAAGAGAGGTGAGAGACAGGTGCACAATTTATGATTTTCAGTAAGCTTGAAGCTTTGAGCAGCTCTGGATGTCGTTTATGTTATTTCTTATTTTTTTGGACCGTATTTATTAAGTTTTTTTCTAGTTGGGCTCCTTTATAAAGAATATATCGTATATAATGCGATTAGGCACTTTTAGATCCCATCCTCATAAAACCGAATGTGGACTTCCTCAGGGGTCCGGATTGAGACCTACACTTTATGTTTATGTGTCCCCTTTGGCAAAAATCCTAAAACAGTGGGATTTTGAGGTGTGTTCTTATATTGAGGTCACACAGTTGATCATTTCACTGGGTGAGAAACTAGATGAAACTCGAGACAATCAACATGGGTGGCTCACTGAAGTAACAGGATGGATGACTAATCATTGTAGAAAGTTAAATTCGGACAAAACTGAGATCTGCTGTTCGGTGGGGCTCACTTGTTTTGGGATACCTCTTGGTGGCCGGATTCACTGGGGACTATGCACACCCGCAAGAAATCAGCAAAATACTTGGTGATCATTATTGATAATTCTCTCTCTATGCAAGAACATGTTAAAACCGCCTGTGGTAAAGGAGTTGGCATTCTAAAACTTTTGAGAAGACTGTTCAAGTGGATCCCAGTAGGCTGGCATAAGACCATTGTCGAGGCCTTGATCACTAGTTGTCTGGACTTTGGTAATGCCCTTTTTGTGGGCATGGCAAATTATCATTTTACCAGATTACAGGTAATTCAAAATTCTGCCGCGCAGCTAATTTGCAATACAGATACATTTCAGCCCACTACAGTACATTTGATATCCTTTCATTGGCTAACCATGCAAAAGAGAGCCAGTTTCAAGCTTTGTGCTATGCCCATAAATCTTTATATAACATCGGTCCTGAAATTTTGTGGACTAGAATTGAATTCTACAAGCCCCTACGGGACCGGAGATCACGAAATTAGGCCTTGGCTAAGGCAATCAAAATAAGGAAGGCAAGATCTTGCGGGCGTTCATTTTTTACATTTGGCGGCTGCCAAATGGAACTCCCTTCCGGTAGATGTGCGCCTTACCAACAACCATTTTCAGTTTAGAAAGAAATTGAAAACCGGGCCGTTTCCAGTTAATATCCTTATATTATCTTCTTGTGAGGCTCTTTCTTTATGATGAAGCAATTGAAGCAATAGGGAGCGTTATAGTACTGTGGTATCCCCTAGGGGATGAATGTTGCACTCTACAAATGAATAAACATAAATAAATCAAAATAGTTAAATAAGCGTGGGACAGCACTGGGTATTCGTAGATATCGAAAGATTCAAGAACACCTTTTTTTGTTTCCAACCCCAGTGGGGCAAAGAATACAAGACTCATCAGTATACATTCTCAATGTTGCCATTTCATATGGCTGTTAAACTGACAATCTGATCAAAGTACTGGACCTCCCTTTGATGAGGCGACTAAATTGGTGACAGCATGTGTGGCCGATAATCTGGTTTATTAGGTACAACAGTCCCTTCACTCTCCATGGAATCTCATCGAATCTAATGCCTTAGGGCAATGGCTCTCAACCTGTGGTTCGGGTACCCCTGGGGGTCTACGATTCCCACTCAGGGGGTCTGCGCTCTGCAACGGCTTTGACATTTGAATATTAACGGATTAATAAGGTGTATATAAATAAAAAAGCAACATGTAAAAACTGAAATTTTTAAAACATCTTTTAATTTGAAGGAATTTGAAATTGTAGGCTAAAAATTATGTTTGTATTCTCAGATTGATTTGTGAGAATAGTGCAAGTGCATCAAAGAGAATATAGTATAAACGAGTGACCTCAAATTTAGAAAAGCTCCAACCTTCCCATTAAAATTAAAACATTTTTTTATTTGTTTATGAATGAAATAAAATATTTTTTAATTTTGATGAATGCTTGTTTTCAATTTGTTTGCATAATGTTTTGTGGTTCCAATCATCGAAAATGCTAAGGCCATGGTCCCTGGCTTCCACATATAACTCAGTGGGGGTCTCTGGCTTCCACTAATTATTTGGTGGTGTTCCTCGAGTTCCATTAATGATTAAGTAGGGTCCACAGAAATCGAAAGGTTAAGAACCACTGCCTTCCGGGAACTAGATTAATAAGTAAATAGTCATTCAATTAGGTTTTTCTAAGGAACCTGACATTCTATGCATTTCACCCTTCCACTCTAAATCCCAAACATGTTAAGCCACACTTCACCCTTCCAGGCCTACCCCAGACCTAAGTTTTGAATGGCTTTCCTGTTTTTTTGAATGCATATCATTTTAATTAGCCAAATGGCTGATAGCTTAAGCGTGGCCTTCACTGAACACGTACCTATAAGGTGCAGATCCTTTTGTATACAGAACTCTGCCTAAGTTAATCACCCTTCCAGGAAGAAATTTTGAGACAAATCTACATTTGGAATGTGTAAAGGAATCATACTATCTTCGCCTCGGTTTCCCAGTAATATCACTACTGTATCTTTGGGCAGTGATACTCCAGCTATATCTTTTTGATAAGTAACGATACCTAGTGAATCCGGACCCATGGATAGGCCCACCATATGTGTATCAATGTGCCTCTCAACTGGCATCCACGCCACCAAATGACAGACCTTCTGTAAATAGCTTTGAGCCTAATCAGAGTCAGATACCATCTGTTCAGGAGCATGTAAGTATTTGTTTTGCGCTGAGCATTTACAGATATTTTCTCAGCTGTCGACCAGTTGATGTCCCACTCATCCTCCTTCAGATTGCGCTCAAGTTATTCTTTCACTTTAACATTTATTTATGCCCGATTGGGGGAGGGCTATTGTAGGACATGGCCCTTTTTGGCTAAAGTCCCTAAACTTTTTGCTTTCCCCCTAGACCTTTTTTCTGACATGGTGTTGCCAACTTAGATGCTTTGGACCCTTTGCCACTGCTAAACAGTGTCAAAGTGTAAGTGCTCCCTGTATAAAGTAATGGTAATTGGTTGTCCGCGATTGCTATGTTTGCCTTACTAGTAAAGTCCCTACTACAGTGCACTATGTGTGCCAGGGCTGGTAATGCAAATGCTACTAGTGGGCCTGCAGCACTATTTGTGCCACCCACACAAGTAGCCTTAAAAAGGGAACTCAGGCCTGCCATTGCAGGGCCTGCACGCAGTTTGTTGAATTGCCATGTTGTTCTGTCAAGTGCACTCACTTGCCAGACCTTACCTTTCCCTTTCTATGCACATCAGACACCCCTATGGTAGGTCTAGGGTACCCCCTGGACAGGGTGTAGTGCATGTGAAGGGTAGGACATGTACTAAAGTGTGTGTCATGTCCTGAAAGCGAAATAATCTCCATTTCGTTTTTCACTGTTGAAAGGTGAAGTTTAGTATGCCGAACTCACATGTAATAACACATCTTTTTATGTAGGTATTTTTTATATTGTGTGTTCAGAAGTCACTCTTTTAGAAGTGGCTGTGTTTTTGTGCTCTGACATTTCTGTGCGTCTCTGCCTGGCTGTGGATTGACTCTCTGGATTTGAAAGTGATAGGATTTGGGGAATGTCTTGACCCAGGGGAGGAGGTGAGACAGCAACAGGCTGAGCTGCATCTGGAGTGTAGGGGGAGGAGAATCCCCTAGAGGTGAAGAGGCCTGGGTTGCTGCTATAAAACAATTGGCTCATCTCCTGCTGCGTGATTGAGAATCCAAAACCCCCACTAATCTAAAGGAAGAAAGGTGTCACTGGCAGGGAGGTAACCAGAACTGGTTTGAACAGGGGTCAGTGCCCCCTGAAGAACAAAGACTTCAAAGCCATTGAGGGGTATAACCATGAGAGCTGAAGCACCTGAACTTTGGAGAATGGCTTGATCAAGTGTGAACAAGACTGAAGCTACTTCATGGTCAAGAGGACGTTTGCCAAGGGAGAAACAACTGAAGAGACTGAAGGATAGGACTGACCCTTGCTGTGTGATCTGGGGCTGGCCTGCAGTTTGCTGTTTCAACCAAGGAAAGGCTAAAGGGACTTTGCTGTGTTCTGTGCCCCCCTGCTTGAAGGATTTTGCTGTGTGCTGTGTCCTGAATTAACTTATCCCCAAGGGCCTGAGGTGAGCTGGCTCCCTGTTCGGAAACACAGAAACACAAAAGTTTCCAGGAGAGTCTCAGCGGCGCTGTGTTATTGTGCCTGTTGCAGCCAGAGACCCTTGTAAGAACTGCCCTGTGATAGTAGGCGCCTGGAGTCCAAATGAGTCTCAGCTACGTGGTGTTCGTGTGCTTTGTGCAGCCGGAGACCTTTAGGAGGATCGGTCTGTGATCGTGGGCACCTGGAGTCCAAGCAAGATCAGCGACGCGGTGTGCGTGTGTATGTGCAGCCTGAACCCCTTTGTGTGGATTGTCCAGTGATTGTGTGCACCGTAATCAAAGTGGGTCTCATCGGCGCTGTGTGCGTTGTGCACCGTGAGACCTTCGTGTGGATGCGCCTTGTTATCGTGTGCACCGGAATCCAAGTCAGTCTCATAGCCGCTGTGTGGAGGTGCGTTGTGCACCGGGAGACCTTCATGAGGATTTGCCTTGTTATCGTGTGCACCAGAATCCAAGTCAGTCTCATAGCCGCTGTGTGGAGGTGCGTTGTGCACCGGGAGACCTTCATGAGGATTTGCCTGGTTATCGTGTGCATCGGAGTAAAGTGAGTCTCAGCGACGCGGTGCGTGTGATCTTCGTGCAGCCTGAGACCCGTGTTTGGAGTGCCCAGTGATCGTGCTCCCGGAGTGAAGGAAGACTCAGCGATGCTGTGTGCGTGTGCTTTATGGCAGCCTGAGATCTTCGTAACTGAAGCAGCCCGGACCGGCAGTCCCGGAGGAGCTGAGTTGCCGGCCCGAGCCACCGTTGCCATTCCACAAACCTGCATTGGAGGCCCAGCCGCTGGACGAAGAGAGGAGAGTGGGTTCGCGCCCCCCCAGGTAACGTGTGTCAGCTCCAGGTGCGGGGCACGGGCTCGGAGGGAGACGCTCTTGGCTTCTCTCTCGTGTTAGCAGCGCGAGCCTCTGCTTCGTTTCGTATCGCGGCCCGTATTGCCAAGGAAGTGGCGGTACAGGAGCCGGAGTGCAAAGCTGCACTTTGGGATTACATCGTACTGTGTTGGGGGCAACTGTGGAGGCTGACTGCAAGTCAGAAGGAGAGGCGGAGAGACCGCCTAAGGCCCGGTGATCGGGGCCTGAGTGTACTACGTAGTATTCCATTTCCGCAGAACGGAGTACCTGGCTGTCGTATTACACATTGCATCATTTCTGCATAACGGAGTACCTGATTAGTGTATGACGCATTACATTTTTATTTGCATAATGAACTACCTGATTGTCGTATGACGCATTGCCTTGTTTCTGTATAACGAACTACCTGATTAGCGTATTGCACATTGCATTATTCCCGCATAACGAAATACCTGATTAGTGTATACACATTGCCTTATTTTTGCAGAACGATATATCTGGTGGTTGTATTACGCATTGCATTATTTTACCTTGCAAAGTGCCTGATTGTTGCGTTACGCATGGCATTCTTTTCATTGCAGAGTGTCCGATTGCTACGTTACGCATTACAGTATTTTTACATTGCAAAAGTGCCTGATTCTAGCATTACGAACTGTATGACATGATATTAGGAGTACAGGAGAATGTTTAGAAGTGCTCATTGACATCGCCAGAACTTACAAGGGCTGGCTGGCCTAACAACCGGCCAGGAGAAATATTACACAACCTCATATGTTGGTTTTAGATCATGTGGTCTTATCATATATCTTTTTACATAAAGTTTATACTTGTTTTATAAAACTCGTGTGGAGTCTATTTGTGGTGTCATCATTGGATTATTGTGAGCGTGGTTGCGAATACTTTACACATTTGCCTTGAAGATAAGCCTGGCTGCTCGTGCCAAGCTACCGAGGGGGCGAGCGGGGCTATCTAAGAAGGTGACCTTTCTTTCCCTGATGTTGGAACGCGGGTCCCTACTTGGCCTAAGGTACCTACCTCAGCCAACCAGGGATCCTGGGTCTAACAACTATATACAGGTGTGATGTTCCTGTCTGGGAGGATGCCTGTGGAAAATATTATTTCTAGTGGGAGTAGTGATCTACTTCCCTGGATTCTTCTATCCCCTGTCCCGCCCAATGTACCACTAGAAGGAGCTCAAAATCTTTCCCGGAGGGCGGGGATGGGGGTTCGTTATGGAGGGTAGTGTTCTTTGCAGTTCTCTAGTTCCAAGTATCTCACCTCCCCAAAAACTGAGGCTGTCGGCCTTAATCTTGCTCTGTTTAGCAATTGTGTAATAGTGTGCCCTGGCAAGAAATCAGGATTGTAGATTAGAGGGGTCAGTGGAGACAGGAAGGTTGTTGCCTTTTTGTTTCCAATTACACTCGACCAGTGTGAAAGCAAGCTCCTTTTAGAATATGTGGAGCCATCATCCTGAGGTCTATGCCATGACAGGAGCCACATCAGGAATTTCTTTGGTATTTGGGTTTCCCAAACGGTATTCTAATGGTGTTTGGGCTTCAGCTTCCTCTGTCACTGGCCATGGTTTTGTTTTGGTGGTGCTCATTTACTACAATGCCAAAAGGAGTTGTGCCACTTTTATATATCAAGTTATATCTGGGAGTGCCATTCCCCCTCGGATGGTTTTCTAAATTCATTTGAAAAATGTGTTTGATGAATGAGTTAATTACAGGCCTTGTGGATGTTTTTGCTAAAAGTTTGAATAAAAAGTGCCAGTAAACCCTACTGAATGTCTTCTCCACATCAAGAGAGAGAAGAACCATCAGAATGTCTTGCTTGGTTGTTATGTTAATAAGGTTGATTCCTAATCTTGTATTAAAACAGGTTTGGTGCCTGTAACAGGGAAACTATCATCGGGCAGACTGTATGCAGTCTGGAGATCAAAGCTTGAGTAAAAGAAAAATTATTACAGTTCTATTCTTATCTAGTTTCAATAAATTTTTTCCCTAGTTTCACTGTTACCTGCTGCTCACCCAGTGTGTGTGTGATGTCATGGAATGTCGGTGAGTGCCTGGCCTGGGAGAGTGCCAGTTAGAGAGAGTGGGCTGAGCAGCAGCAGGCTCTTCCCGATCGGGCATATACATTTATCTTATAATCTTTAACCTGTAACTTAGAGTTATCTTCTTTAATAAACCATCATCCTATAACCTACGTGGCCTGCCTACCAAAGTGCTATCCTTATTGGTACCACTATCGGTTTTGAGTCCTGCATTGGGACTGCAGAAGCTGCAGCAAGTGGAATCCTGATCAGCTTAACCAATGCCAAGACTGTGGACTCCATCACCATCTCTCCTATGTGGTTGAATAGTTTAACCAATGGGTCAGACAGCAAGTTTTGAGGTGCATTATAGAAAATCCTTGAATAGCCATCAGGGTCATAAGCCTTATTGTGGGGTGTTCTTTGAATTGAAAGTCTGACCTTGAACGGTGAGATGGGAATCCCAAGCTCTTCATTGCCTTCTAATGGTATAACAGAGGAGTGCATTGTGACAGATATGCATCTTGTGTCTCAGTATCCAGTACTTAACCTGTATAATAATTCTTATAATCATAGTCTGCTTAGCTGGTTAATGCACTAGGTTGTCCATATTGACATATATTGTTTAGCGTTTAAGATTCTGAGCAAGCATTTGTTGGGGCGGGGGGGAGAAATGGAGAAATCTCCTGGGATGGACTTTGTTACTATCATTCCATATCTTATGGTCGTTGTGAGATGTGAAGAAGTGATCAGCGTCCTGGTACGCACACATCACTATGCATGAAAATTGAACACGGTAGGAATAATTCACAATGTATAAGTTTATAAGACATCAGGCAATCAAGAATGGCTTGAAGAAACTGGAAGGCAAACCATGAATAAGATTTATGGATGTATAAGAAGAAACCAGTCTGCGGCACTGCAGACTTCAATGAGGAGTGCTCTCTTTTTCTGCATTTAATACAGAGGTGTTTTAAGACATGGGCAAAGTGGGATCTGGCCCAGGGCCCCAGCCTATCAGGGCCCCCGTGATAGCCTTTCCAAAGGTCTGCCTGAGCTGACTGTTCTTCAGACAAACCTGCCCTGATGACCTTGAATGGTTCTTAAAGGTTTATTGTTTAAATACCATGTTCTTTTAATTTATTTATTTTTAGTAATGGTGATGTGTGGGAGTTCCTTACAGACTTTTTGCAGAGAAATGTTATGTTTTTTAAATAAACATGGAATAACCATAACAAAGTTTTGTTTAGATGGAAACAGTGCCTCCCTTATGAGAAACGGAAATGGGTCACACTGATCGTTTTTAAGAACATTAGTGAGATACTGCTGTATCACAGTATTGAAAAAACACACAGCACTGTACTGAATGTTAGACGTAAAAGCTTGTAGAACTTGCAATTGCATCGAATGAGTGACATATATTTTTGTGATTTTATTGCATACTACATCTCACCTACCTTATTTTTCAGCACATTTTAACATTAACAAAGCGGGCATATAGTCTCTGTCACAAAATCTGCCTAAACAAAAGTCATATCTAAGAACACCCTTCTCTACAAGCTCCTTTTTTCAGTAATATACTCTACAAGGAAAGTCAAAGACATGGAGTCCTGTTCACTCCCACAACCCACTTCCAAGCGCAGAGTGCACCGGTTCTGCTATATTTCCTGACACTGACATTTGTGTGGAAAAAAGAACCATTGTTTGGTGTCTGACAATATGGGGACCCAGCTGTATGTATGTTTGAGTCTGTGTGTGTGAGAGAAGACAGTTGCACTGCCTCTACCCATACCATACATGTGAAAGTGAGGCCTGCATCTGCTTCTGCCTATTCTGTATTAGGGATGAGGGAACTCTTTATCCATCCTCATTGTTTCAGAGACTTGTGCTCGTGATGCTGCCCACATTGGTCTGTTGCTCGTGCGGAGGGAACCCACAAACGCAATGCTTTATTTGCTCGGTCAGTTCTTTCCCCGAGATAAGCTTTCACTAGCTGGCGATGCGTGTTTGTTGCCTGCAGGAAGCTCTGATTATGGTTTGCTGCTCCTTATGTGAGTGTCTTTTGCACTATTGCTGTCAGGGCTGTCCAAAAGATGTTAGCTCTGATTTGGTCTCTACTGTGCCGGTTCTGTTTCTCGGGCAGGCTTACACTGTTGCTGTGTTAGTGTCCCTTTCGAAAAAGGTTTAATGTGAAGCATTCCACCAAGGCTTAAACGTGCCGGATGTGTGTTGTCCTATAAAGCTATTTGAAAAATGCTAGCCACTTATTTTGTTGTTTTCCCTCATTTTGGGATTTTTGAAATGGATCAATTACAGTGTGAAAATGTGTTACTGGCTTTCAATTTTGACATCCATAATAGTTTGCTATAATCCAGTCTTCAGAGCTCTGTATACAAGTGAGAGCATTCATCTATTCACTGACTAGATATTTTCCCACATTAGTACTTATACCACAGCTTTGTAGATGTTTACATGTCCTGTCTGATACGTAAGCATGCAATCACTCTGCAGGATAGATCTTCTCTCTCATTTTAAGACTCTAACCTGTAAGAAATGTGTACCTTGATGTATAGTTTATCTGTAAGAAGCCTGAGCCTGGGCGATCTGGGTAAGAGGTACTCTGATGGCTTAGGTGGTATGTTTTATGTAAACTAAGTTATAGGTTATGTGTCTGATGTCTGAGCCTGAAAGATTTCTTTAACATAAGGGTTAGCTTTGCTCTCAGAGTACTGAGCCTGTACATTATGGGTGACCTGAAGGATAGATTTGCATTCAGATGCTTGAGCACGTAACGTTGATGTAGCCTGAGCCTTGCTGTTAGTGGACCGCGCCTGTAAGATCTGTGAAATTAGAGGGATGCATTGCTGTCAGATGCCTAAGTGACGGAACTGTTGTATAAAACACGAGTCTGTGAAATCTGTGTATGTGTATTAGACCTGTCTGAGGTCTGAACGTGCACAGACTGTGTAACAAGAGTGGATAGCTCAAAACCTTTGGAAGATCTCTACAGCTCATGGAGTTGATACCTAAGCATGTAAAACATTCACACACTTGGGTGTGACAGCTTTCCTGTGTGATTCCTGAGCCTATGTTAAGATATCTGGAGCCTGAGACAATGCTTTCTGATTGAAAGCGTGTATCATTTGTGTTAAAGAAAAGTTTAAAAAAACTGCTTACAGATAGCATTAAATGACCCTGAAAAGCCTGCAGTACATCCCACATATTCTTAATCTGAGCATTTAAAAAAAAAAAATCTTCATTTGAAGTTCACTGATTTTCAAATCTGTCTCCTATGTTTGTTAAAATTATTTGTATTTATGCTTTTGACAAAAAACAGAAGCAAACACACATTGCGATATATCATATAGCATTAATCTGCATGACCCATACACAGATGCTATGTATGTGTGTCCTCAGTTGCCTCTCCAGTCCCCCCTCCACTCCCACCTCAAATGTCTGGTCAGTGATGACCAGTCTCCAAGTTATCGGCCAAATACTCGTTCGTGTGAACCATTTTCATCCCTATTTCCTATGCAACGACCCATTCCATCATGTCTCTCTCCCAGGATTTTATATCTGGGCCTGTCACCCTCAGCAATCTGATTGCTAGATGCCTTTTCGCCTGCCCCAGCCCCAATTATGCAAACCTGTACTGTATTCTCTTTCCCTTGGGCAGATCTATCTCCTATATTAACACTCTGGTTGTAGTTCTTGTAATTTAATGTGTTCTTTGAAATTGTAGTCCTTCTTCCTTATCCAGGATTTCATATGAAGTATTGGATCTTGGAAGCATGCAATTTGTACCATTTAATAAGTCTAAACATTCGGACCATAAGTCCACAGTGTTTGTTTAGCCCCAGTGCCCCTGTCTGTGCACTGCCAGTGAACTGGCCTAAGCGGGTATGAAAGAGCTGAAATTGGATATTAAATTCAAAAAAGTATTCTGAACAGGGGCCCCCAAAATATGTTTGGCCCAGGGACCCCAAAATCTTTAAGATGTCCCTGATTTAATATACACTCCTGGCTGTTCTAAAATTCACCCAGCCACAATGATGGGAACATTGCGAGCCAACCTGCAAATGTGGGTCACATACCCATGTAAAGGAACATGGTATCATTTACATATCAAAGATGGTGAATTAATTAAGTTACAGTACGAACTGCAATAAAATACAATGATGATTAGATAACGTGATACCAAATCATAGCTTGCAACAGTGCTGTCAAAGGATGATTTGGTGAAGTACCCATAAAATTGCTGACAATGTCCGATCCCAAAAATATCTTGTAGAGCATATCCTACCATGTGAGACTTTGCACTAGTCATTCTCTGGGAGCTCTGGTATTATCTTAGGAACACCAAGGCGTGGGGATGAACACAGTGGCGTATCTAGAGCTTTTGCCTCCCGGGGCGATCCCAGAGTTTGACACCCAGTGACAGAGAAGATAAGAGCATGGGGGATGCAGACGACAACAAGTGGTGGGTGCTGGCAACAGACGGCGATGAGCGGGGGCAACAAACTTGGAGGGAGAAGAATTTAAAAAAAAAAAAAAAAAAAAAAAAAAAAACTTACCATGCGCTCACTGCCACCTCACCAAAAAAGTGCCACCCAGGGCGTACTGCCCCCCAACCCCTCTTAGCTATGCCACTAGATAAGCAGAAGAATCCCTTATGAAATGCAGTGAAATAAGGCAGAATGATTTGCTGTCTGAACACCAAATGCAAATAATAACCTAATCAGTATTGATGACTAGCTATAATGTGAGCAACAAGACAAGGCCTTCGGACGAAACAGTTGGAAATGACTGGAATAAAAGTAACAAAAGTATAATGGATAAGGCTATCTTCTGATCTCAAATCAATCTTTGTCCCAAAATGACCTCTCATCCTTTATGATTATTGCTCAAATATCCAGTTTCCACACAAATGTTTTTTTTTAATTTTACATAAACAGTCCCCATATATTTTCTTAAAAAAACACATCCATTCATGAACGGCTAGTGCCGACTAGGAGATGTCTTCAGCCGAAAGGGAAGTGTGGGCGGTTAGTCTCCTAAACTGTGAATTCTATGAAGAGAGCTAAAGAAGAAACAGGTCCTCTCGTCACGGAGACACACACTATCTCTTAAAATTCGGTCCTAAATAATTGTTGCTGAACTTTTAAATCTTTTGTGTGTGGATGGTAACTGCATATATGAATGGGCGATATAGATTTTGTGAGCATATCCAACTATTCTGTACAGATCTTCCCAAAAAAGGATATTAAGAAACGATTTGGACTGGAGCCAATACCAGGACTATAGCAGACATTCTAAACACATGTATAAGGACTACTGGAATTGTTGTAGAAATCCCAAGTATATCAAACTGGCAGAACTAAACACAGAATATAGGTACAAAAGTCACCCCTGCTGTGCCATCCTGACCTTTTCTGACAGATGTTGTTTTTCTACCCTAGTAGTCTAAACATCATGCACCCACTGAAGGTGCTTCGTGCTTTGTTTTCCCTAAGAGCAGAATACAAGGTTCTGATGGACTGATGCTGCATCCTCAGCTATAAGGAAGGGTTTTTACTCGCATCCAGCCATGGAGTGAAGTAAGCCTTTTGCCAGCTGATAGGCTGGGGCAAAGGAATTTGTATCTGTACCCCTGGTAATGGGATTGTTCGACCCTCTTGTTAAAAATGTGTTAAGAACCCTGTAAAAGTGGTCCTTCTCTTCTCCTTGAATGTCTTCAAAGTGGATGTACTGTGTGGCCATGAAGACTATGTGCTGTACAACTGTGAGAAGGCAGTGCAAGACAGAGGTCCCTTGAATGAGGTGTCACACCATATTAGCTCCCCTGTCCAGAGAGGTGCTTCTGGTTCTGGGGATGTTGTTCCTCTGAGACCTTATATTGTTTCAACTAACCCTGGTTGTCGACACCGATGGCAGAGAAGCTCATTTGTAATTAGGACAAAGAAGAGTAGGATTCAGAATAATAAAGAATACTGGCAGTGTTGAACTGGCTTGCTGGAAACTCTGGCACTACCAGAGTGCCCAACAGGACAGTTCAGCACTGATTACTGATAAACAATCCAGGTTATTCCTCGCATAAATCTTTTAAAAGCCAGAGATAAATTACTCTCAGAGGAGTTACCAAACTGAAGGGCTGTAACTACGATTTTGAGTTGAAAGCTTGAAGAGTTGTCAATTTCAGGCAGCTAAAGGGCTATCATATGTAAGGTCAACTGAAATAAACTTCTTCCCTAACAGAAACCTAGAAACTCCAAACTCATAGAAATTGTGTTCATTGTTGTAAACAATGAGTCCTTTCCTCCTCAACAAAATCATTTGTTACAATGTGTTTAGTTCGAAGCCTACCAACGTAGCGGTCTGGTTTGCTAATGACATCTTGTGGCGATTCGGAAAGCTTCCCTAGGAAAGCATTTTGCACAATGCTTACCATTGGCTTTGTAACTCACATTTTCTTTCTTTCTCTTTGCTGGCTTTATTTGTGTTAGGCTGTCCAGCTTGAGCTTGTCCCTTCTGTGGACTATACCTTATTTACTATATTATTACACCAGTATCGCTTTTTGTAAACAGGCCTTTAAATCTTGTTCTAATGTTGTTCTTATCTTGTTACATTTGCTGTGCATTCAAAGGCAGAGGTCAAATCATAGGCTCGGTCTTCCAAGGAAGCTTGATGTTTACATTTAATTCTCTGACTTCAAAGTGAGAGGATGTATGTAACAAGCATGCTGCCATCTGGGAGTGTGCTGTAGGAAGGCTGAACAATGCTATTTTTTTCTAGTACACTACAAAATTTCAATGTCTTTAAATGAACTGTACAGATATTTCAGAATATATCAGAGGTAAGAAAGCACAAGTGGATCATATATTTTTGCTAATCCTGAAGAGTGGTGGAAACAAATATTTTAATACAGTCAAAACAAAACATTACACTAGGTGATGACATTTCCACACATTATCGTTTGTGCGTTGTATACTTTTATAAGTAAAACTGTATGTCTGTGCAAATGTAATGGTCATTTCAATTGAAGATGTGTTGTCTGTAATGGTAGTGCGCTACCACTTCATGCGTATTCCACTTTACCCCACTCCACTCTGCAACACTCCATGTCACTGCACTCTACTTTGCACTACTCCATACTACACCATTACATACTACGCCACTCCCCACTGCACTCTACTTTACACCACTTCACTCTACGTCACTTCACTCTATGCTGCTCTAGTCTACACCACTCTACTCTATGCTAATGCACTCTACCCCACTTTACTCTACTATGAACCACTGCACTCTATACCACTCCTGTATTCTCTGCACTACTCCACTGACTACACAACACTGCACTCTATGCCAATGCATTATACTCTGTACCACTACACTCTGCACCATTGCACTCTACATTACTGGACTCTATGCCACTGCAATCTATGCTGCACCATGCCACTCTACTCTACACTGCACCACTATACGCCACTGCTCTCTACTCTAACCACTGCACTCTATACTACTTTATTCAAAACCAATACACTCTACGCCAGTCTGCTCTTCGCCACTGCACTCTAGGCCACTATACTCTACGCCACTGCATTCTACACTATTGTAGTCCATGTCACTGCACTCCAGCCACTCTATTCTACTCTGCACCACTGTATTCTATGCGACTGTTCTCTGCACCACTCTACTCAGCACCACTGCACTCTATGACAGTCTACTCTGCACTCTCTGCCACTTAACTCTACGCCACTTTACTCTTTGCCACTGCACCCTACACCACTATACTCTGCATCACTCTACTCTCCACTACTTTACACCGCACCACTCTACGGCGCACCACTCTACACCGCACCACTCTACACCGCACCACTGCAGTCTGACACTCTACTCTATGCCACTGCACTCTACGCCACTTCACTCTACTCTGAAACAATCTACTCCAATCTGTGCCATTCCACCGTATGCCACTGCAATCTACTCTGCTCCACTTTACTCAAGGCCAATACACTCTATGCCAGGCTACTCGCCACGTCTGCACTCTACTGTACACTATTGCACTGTATGTCCCTGAACTCTACACAGGGCCGGATTGGTAACCGAAAGCAGCCCTGGCAAATTTGGTCAGACCAACCCCCATACGGTGCATAGCGACTGTAATGAGCGAGCCTGACAATTACAAAAGGGGGCTTTGGGGGCCTCTACCACAAGAATATTTGGGAAAAAAATGGTCCATTCAAAAACCCGTCATTATATATTCAATTGTATTAGTTTGTAAAGCATAGTAGTAGTAGTAGTAGTAAGCTTTATTTCGGTCACAGACCATAAAAGCAGTTAAAACTAAAAATACATCA
The DNA here is from genome assembly GCF_964204655.1 of Triturus cristatus. Taxonomy (NCBI): domain Eukaryota; kingdom Metazoa; phylum Chordata; class Amphibia; order Caudata; family Salamandridae; genus Triturus; species Triturus cristatus. Next base: position 528,573,253 of record NC_140586.1, on the reverse strand, counting down.
ATACAGTTCATCGATGAACACATTAATTTGCAGAATTATAACTCACAATACATAAAAAGTTTAAAATACAACAGCATGGCCCTCCCATGTAACACCAACCCTGGCAATCAGGTTAAACTAAGTGCAAATTCCTCAACAACCCACTGAAAAAACAGGTTAATCAGCCTTTGGTTAGCCAGTGGTGAAACCTGCTATGCACAGAAATAAGGGCAAATAGGAGTTCATAACCGTACCTTGTAAAATGAACATTGGAGACACAATTAAATCAAGAATTCATATAATAGGTCACAGTGCATGCAAGCATGTAAAGCGGGAGGTCGTAATGGAGTCTTATTCATCACTCCCAATCCCAGGTGAGCCAGCTGCTTGCTACGCAATACCATAAAATGCTATAGCAAACGTATAAGTTAGTAAAAAGCTATACAAATGTTTTTTAGAATATGAGAATGTAACCCTCCCCAATAACGGCATGGCTAAATAAGCTTACTTTCATGCCTCAGCCTAATACACACAATAATGCCCACCGTGAGTTTGCAAATTACGTAAAGTGCAAATGCTTCAGTGACCCTTCTTCTTTCCCAGAGACAAATTGATAGACCTTTCTACTAACCCAAGATAATGACCATTATACACACGGTTCAAGGTCTAATAAGAATACATAACAGTGCATTGAGGAATCAGCGTACACAAGTAATGGAGTCTGTACTTTTTGGGATAACTTCAGGTACCTATAACTGTACATGGAAGCAATTATCAACTGTGTTATAGACATGGCTCTCCAGCTTGATATAAACAATGTGGTTGTACCCAATTGTGATATAAAAAATATTTTTCTGTATTTTGTTACTTTTAACTAGTGAATAATAAAGCAGTGCCTTATGTGATATAAATGAAGGCACTAAATGTTTTTAAAATACCCCTCATACACTATGAATTCCCATAGTGTCATGCTTCATCATGGGGGTCTTTCCGTCCCTCTACGGGGCGGGCGTGCTTCGACCAATAAGTATATGGGAGCACTGTTGTTGGATGAAGGAATAATCTATGTGAAGACTATGTGTTAGGTAATGGTGAGTGTGATAGGATTAGTGAGTGAATACAACAAATTAAAAATCCTCTAGCTAGTGGAAAAAACAGACTTTATTCAATTCCCTAGCTGAGAATGTTAAAAATTGGGGTTGCGTAGGGGGTGTATGTCAATTAGATACTCCCTACTGGGTCAACATGTTTCGTAAGCAGTCCCCACTGCTTTACTCATCAGGACCTAAATATGTCCCTACTACACTCAAAATGTTGATAGGATTGTATGCCTATTCGCTTAATTTTAAGTCCTCCAAGGATGGAGAGTAATTAAAGGTACATCTCCATACTGTGAATTTTATACTAGCTGAAAGAGAAATGGGGATGTATTTTTCTTTTGCTGTAATCAAATGATTCATATTTCATTGGTTATTCTGGCTAGAAGGTCTCTCCTCACCTCAGCTTCCCACCGCGCTGCTCCGTTCAGCGCCTGCTTAGTTCTGAGGTTTATTTAAACCAAACATGTTGCCGGAAGCGGCTATTATTATGTATACAAAAAACGATGAGCTTTGTTGAAAGTAGATGTATGAATGTGTGTGTTGGCAACTATGAATGAAAAAGCGAGTGTATTTCGCACATTGCGATTTGGTCTTTGATAATTTGTTGGTGGAACAAAACCCAGCATTTATTCACAGGAAAATATATTACGCTCCGTGGCAAAGGAATAAGACAGAATGTGTAAACGCATGTGCTGGCCAAATAAGAAGCCAGAATAACCAATGAAATATGAATCATTCGATTACAGCAAAAGAAAAATATATCACCATTTCTCTTTCAGCTGGTATAAAATTCACAGTATGGAGATGTGTTTACATGAACAACTCACGGGTTGTTTTTCATTCATGCTTTTATCTTTGCAGATACCAAAGAAACGCAATTTCCAATCAACAAAGGTCAATGTACCTTTAATTACTCTCCATCCTTGGAGGACTTAAAATTAAGCGAATAGGCATACAATCCTATCAACATTTTGAGTGTAGTAGGGACATATTTAGGTCCTGATGAGTAAAGCTGTGGGGACTGCTTACGAAACATGTTGACCCAGTAGGGAGTATCTAATTGACATACACCCCCTACGCAACCCCAATTTTTAACATTCTCAGCTAGGGAATTGAATAAAGTCTGTTTTTTCCACTAGCTAGAGGATTTTTAATTTTTTGTATTCACTCACTAACCCTATCACACTCACCATCACCTAACACATAGTCTTCACATAGATTATTCCTTCATCCAACAACAGTGCTCCCATATACTTATTGGTCGAAACACGCCCCGCCCCGTAGAGGGACGGGAAGACCCCCATGATGAAGCATGACACTATGGGAATTCATAGTGTGTGAGGGGTATTTTAAAAACATTTAGTGCCTTCATTGATATCACATAAGGCACTGCTTTATTATTCACAAGTTAAAAGTAACAAAATACAGAAAAATATTTTTTTGTATCACAATTGGGTAGAACCACATTGTTTATTTGAAGTCTGACATAGGAGGGAGGTTCTACCAGGAATCCTCTCCACTCCCTCTCTTTGTTAATTTTCTCCAGCTTGATAGCCAGCTGCATATTAGTTTGATACCTCAGGTGTACTGGAACTAATTTGTTTCATAGCGGGAGGCCAAGTCGTATTTTGGTCACTCCTACAGCTAACAATTTGCTCAAGCACAAAACTGTTGCCTTGCTTGTATCTCAATTGAGAATACAGAGGGTAGGTAGATGGTACTGGAACTCAATCTTCCAGCAATAAGGTGTCAGCCATTTTGCTCTAGCACAAGAGTACGATGGACAACAAAACAGAATGTGTTCTAAAGTTTCCACCCGATCCGGACATTTGATACACAATTGTTTATTCAAATGTGTTGGAGCTCACCTTGTTCAATATGTGTGTGAAACTATGGAGTGCTAGAGTACCAACCCTAAATTTAATGAACAGTGTTTCGACCCACTGTGGGGTGACCTAATCAAGATACAGTTCAAACTGAGGAGAGGGTTTTATAGTCAGAAACCTACCAGTAAGGATATCAGAATTCCATATATATTCGGACTTGACGTACCCCCAAAATGTTTTCTTCAGAAGAACCTCTGCTGAAGAATTAATATCAGAAGGATTGATCCACCAGGCATCTAAACTCAAATTGTAGAGACACTTTCTGATATGGGATAAGCAGGTAATAGTCACATTCTTGTCACCTGGGCAAGTTCACAGAAACCTTGCCTCTAGGATTTCAATTCTGGAGTGTACCAGATCCTGACCCAGTAGACCAGGGGTCTCTGAACTGCCAGATCACCAATCCATTTTAAAGCTAGTTCGAAATATACTGGGACAAGTGGCATGGATTGGGGGAGAAAAAATAAGGATTTTATTAAATAATTTTCTCTGGCTATTAGAGAATATAACGCTGCCATACACTAAACCTCTGCCCCATATAATGCAGCAGCCTTGTAAACTTTGACTACTGGAGAGACTGCCCTCTGGAAAGTAGCCCTTTGCAGCCTACCAATGGCTGATGATTTATTTAGTATAGTAGCCTTGCACTTCTCGATGTGGCCGGTACACGACAAGGAATTGCTGATTCTTATACCCAGAAAATGAAAACGATTGATTGACTTCCTCAAGTGCCGAATCCCCAATTGTCAATTTTCTCTGAAATTCTCTTTGCCTTAGAGTCATAAATTTGGTTTTCTTATCATTAATCTCTAGCCCTCTAAGGTTACAGAAGTAATGGAATTTATCTAGTAAATTCTGAATTCCAACAGGGGTTCGTGAGATAAGCAACATGTGATCAGCGAACAACTGCCCTGGGATAGAATTACCTACAAGTCTAGGGGCATCATGAAACCAATCAGGAAGATTATCCTTTCTGTTAGCTCCCCATCCTTGCCCCACCATACTTGGGCATAGTTGTTCTCATGCAACCTCCTTTGAATCCCTACCAGGAAAGAAGGAGTCCCCATTGACCTGAGAGAAGCCCATAGACAAGCTCTCGGAACCAGATTGAATGCAGCTCTCAGGTCAATGAAGGCTACATATAGCTGGCCCTTCTGGATCTTAATATACTTCCAGAGGATCAGCATGAATCTAAACATTGGATCCACTTATCCCACCTTGGATCTAAACCCAGCATGAGAGGGAGAAAGGACGTTGTTGTCAAAGGCCCACTCCTGGAGTTTAGCTAGCACTTGGAGGCAGAACACCTTCTGTAGTAGGTTAATAAGGCTTATGGGCCGATAGTTACTAGGATCAGATCTGGCACCCTTTTAGTACATTGGAATAATTACAGCTCCTCTCCATGAATCTGGGAGAGGAGCACCTGGCATGATGGAATTAGACAGGATATTGATGGACAGGGCCCAGGTCTCAATCTCAGAGCGATGTAAGTCACCCGCTATGTGATAGAGTTCAGGGGCTTTCCCTGGCTTCAAGGGCAAGATCCCTTCTTTAGAATCTTCTAAAGAAAAGAAAAGGACCGAAGCCAGTCACCACGGGATCTCTGTTAACCTGGGATAGTAAAGGCTGACCTTACTGTGCACCAGGATATGATAATCTTTGTTGGTGCCCTTCAATGTTTCCCTTTCTATCACTCGCCAACAGTGCCTCTCATCTCTCCATAGCCCTTCTCTAACATGTATTTAATTTGTTTTATAGCACCTGTCATACCAGTGTAGGGTGTCAGAACACTTTACATCACACACACATACAGAGACAATGAATCATACGTGTGTAAATCAGTGTATAGAAACTTCTACATAAGGCAAAGGAGACTACAACGTGTAGTATTCACTTAATCGATATTTTGTTAAGAGTGCTTGGTCTGTAGATGAACAAACTGAGGATTTAAAACATAACACAGTGGTTAGGGTTGACTTTAATAATAATAATAATAATATATTTCTACCCAAACAAACCTTTTTTGCAACATCAGGATCATGAAAGACTGGGAAAAAACATAACTTTCTAACCTGTACCATGCAGTTTGCATACAGCTCTTCGATGGCAGTTTGTAGCTCACTGTGCTAGATTATGATTTTAACTTATGAACTGCACAGTAACAAAATAATTTGTGACAAAAGCAGTAACCCATTGAGCTACGCACATAAAATACTGTTCTTTGATGTGCATGGTACTCCTTTGCATCAAGCATATTAACCTTCTGCGCTACCTTAGAGGAGTCAAAACTGCCACTAGACAAAACTCCCATCTCTCTCCAGAAGGCACATTAATCACCATAGTTATCGTGACACTTTTATTGTTGCCACAAAAACTACTGGATATACAAGAACCGCCTCCACCCTTCCAGCCTCCCGGGAAACGCCTGATGCCCAGTATGGCCAGTCTGGCCTTGACTCTATGCCCAATATTCTAGCCTGCACAATTGTACTCTATGCCACTGCTCTCTATGCCACTGTGCATCACTCTACGCCACTGCACTCTATGACACTCTACTCTACACCCTTACACTCTTCGCCACTGAACTCTGCTCCACTCTACGCCTTTGCACTCTACTCTGCACCATTCTTCTGTACACCATTATACTGCACTCTATGCAAATGTGCTCTACACCCTTACACTCTACGCCACTGCAATCTACAGCAATCCACTCTACACCATTCAAATCTACTACGCAGCAATCTACTCTATGCCAATGCACTCAACAAAAGTGCACTACTCACTTCTCTCTACTCTGTAACAATATACTCTACGCCACCGCACTCTATGTCACTCTGCTACACTCTGTGCCACTCCACTGTACCATGCACCACTCCACGCCACTTCACTCTATGACATTCTACTCTGCAACACTGCACTCTCTGCCACTGAACTTTACGCCACTCTACTCTGCACCAATGCACCCTATGCCACTGCAATCTACTCTGCACCACCCTACTGCACTCTACACCAATGCACTGCACACCACTACACTCTATGCCAATACTCTCTAAGCCATTCTAATCTATACTGCACCACCGCACTCCAGGATACTCTAGTATATGCCACTGCACTCTAAGTCACTTACCCCTACTCTGAAACAATCTACTCTAAGCAACTCTATTCCACTCTGCATCATTCCACTCTCTGCCACTACAATCTACTCTGCACCACTCCACTTCACACCACTTTACGCCACTGCACTCAAAACCAATGCACTCTATGCCAATCTCTTCTGCACTACTGCACTCTACTCCAATCTACTCTGCACTACTGCATTCTATGCCATTATATTGTACTATGTAACACTGTACTCTCGGCAGTGCTCTCTATGCCACTCCACTCTATGATGCATCACTCCACTCTATCCTGCTTGATTCTACTTTGAAATATTCTACTCTACGCCACTGCACTCTACACCATTGCACTCTCTGCCACTGAACTATATGCTAATCTACTCTAAGCCACTCTAATCTACTCTGCACCACTGCAGTCTACGACACTCTACTATATCCCACTGCACTCTATGCCACTCTATGCCACTGCAATCTACCCTGCACAACTCCACTCTACGCCACTGCACTTTACACCACTTTAACCTAAACCAATGCACTCTATGCCAATCTGCTCTGCACCACTACACTGTATGCCACTATACTCTACAACACTCTACTCTATGTCACTGCACTCTATGCCATTACACTATACAACACTCTATTCTACTCTGCACCACTGTATTATATGCCACTGCTCTTTATACCCCTTTATTTTTCACCACTCTATAACACTGAACTTTGCACCACTCTACTCTGCACCACTCTATGCCACTCCTTGCCACAGCACTCTACACCACTCCAGTCTAGGCGACTTGACGCAACTTCACCTATGCCACTCTACTCTGTAACAGTGCACTCTATGCCACTGCACTCCTACACCATTTTACTCAACACCAGTGCACCCTACACCACAGCACTCTATGCCTCACTACTCTGCACCACTCTAATGTAAGCCAATGCACTCTACCCCACTCTACTATGAACCACTGTACTCTATGCCATTGCACTCTACATCATTCCAGACTAGCCACTCCATTCTATGCCACTGCAGTCTGTCAATGCACTCTTACACCATTTTAATTAAAACCAATGGACTCTACGCCACTAGACTCTTTGCCACTCTAATCTACTGTGCACCACTGCACTGCATGACAATGTACTCTAAGCCTCTGTACTCTGCACCACTCTACTCTATGCCAGTGCACTCTATTATGCACCACAGCACTCTATGCCACAGCACTCTATCCTGCACTACTCCATTCTACCCTGCACCACTCCATGCCACTTCACTCTACTATGAAATAATCTACTCTATGCCATTGCACTTTATGCCACTGTACTTTACTCCACTCTGTGCCACTGCACTCTATGGCACTTCAATCTACAACACTCTACTCAGCAGGAATACACTCTCTGCCACTGAACTCTGCACCACTCTACTCAGCACGAATACATTCCATGCCACTGCCATCTACTCTGCACCACTCAACTCTATGCAACTGCACTTTATGCCACTCTAATCTACTCTACACCACTGCATTTCACACCACTGCACTCTACGCTACTCTAAGCCACTGCATTGTACATGACTGCACTCTACTCTGAAACAATCTACCCTACTCTACTCGACTCTCTGCCACTCCACACTATTGAATTCTATGCCACTTTAATCTAAGCTGCACCACTCCATTCTACTCTACGCCACTCTACTCACCTTCTCTCTACAGTGCTCTGCTCCACTCTACTCCACGACACTACACTCTATGATGCTCTACTCCAGTACATGACACTCTACTCCAACCTAAGCCACTCCACAACACTTTACTCCACTCTACCACGCTCTATGCAACTCCCTCTACACCACTCCATACCTTTTTACTCCACTCTATTGTACGACACACTTCTCCACTCTACGCCACTACACTCTATGCCACTCCATGACAATCTACTTCACTCTACACTACTCTACACCAAATACCCCACTCCACTCTGCCCTCTGCCACTCCACGACTCTCTACTCCACACCCTTCCACTCTACCACACTCTACTCCCTCCATGACACCGTACAACACTCTACATTACTACATTCTACGCTACTCTATGACACTCCATTCCACTCAACTCTATACCACTCCACGACTTTAAGGCACTTCATAACACTCCACTTCATTCTCCTTTACCCCTCTTACTTTTAGCTATGCTGAACAGCAGCCACACTGGTGTTCAACATGGCTAAAACATATTGGCAATCCAATAGCTCTTGCAAAGGTGAGCCTGTTAGCTTTGCCAATGCTTGTTCATTTTGCAGCCACAGTCTAACAGATCTACTGCAGTGTCTTGGATGCTCCTTGAAATGATCTACAAAGTGGAGGCAAACTGCAACCCTGTCAGCATCTTGGTCTTACTAGATCTCTTAGCGATGTTTCAAACTGACCACCAGAAGGTGCACAGCTAACTACATTTGGCTAGGCACAGGGTCAAGTTGGGGGTAGCCGTATTTGTTTCCTCTCAGATTATTTCACTTCCAAACAAGGGTGCTCACTTGTTGAGCCTAGAGAGGGTTCCTCTCTATATCCTCCTCTTCAGTCTTGAATTTACCACCATCATCTGTTCCCTTGGTGTTACTTCTGCATCTAAGTCAACAAGAATCAACCTTTGCTCGAACTAAATCAATTGCCTCTTTTCATATATGCTACGAGCACACAAACATGACTGTGCTAAGGGCCTTACCTTCCTAGTGGGTGAATCTCGTTTCCTAGTCCTTCAAGTGAATGCGGAAGGCAGCTCCTGACACAGAAGTTTCTTTTTTGTTGTTTCCCTCTCTGGTTTTTACAGGTTCTATTCTCAACGGCACACATATAGACCCGTGTGAGGGAACTCCAGAAACATCTCCTCATCAGTAGGAAGCAGTGACATAACAAAGGTGCCATGGCCCCATATGAAAGGAAAGAAAATGGCCCATCCCACTATTTTGAACAAAACAGACACTCAGCTACTTGTCTGGCAGTAAAAGCATAACATTCTGGTGCCACTGCACCTGCTGCACTGCTGATAAGTACTTCCTTGAATGAAAGACAAAATACAAATCTCATACTATCACCACAAAAACCAGGAGAATACAATTCAGAGGCCAATGTATTACTCTGTCTGGCTACTCTCTCAAATCTTATTTTGTAACCTCCAAGTTCCCATATATCTAAAAGTACTGGTCTTGATGGGGTAAGCTAGGATTTTTTAAATTTGTGAAATTCTTAATTAACGCTTGAGGATCATGAGAGCCTTTTGCGTAAAGCAAAATTTAGAGTAATGTCAGGATTCGTTCCTATCAAAACAAATAAACTAATAAAAAAGGAGGAAGAAATGCAGTGCGACAAATTAACATGATAATGTATTTTTGTCAAGGATTCAGTAGAACCGGCATCCACCATGTGCCTTCAAATGAATACAAAAAAAGTGAGGGCAAAAGATTTGGGTATAAATATATGTCTATAAGATATTTTTTTTAATTTTATCTTCTTACTGCTCAATCTCCTTTGCCAGATAGAAGTCTAGGAGAATAACATAAAATATAAATTATATAAAATATATATAGTGTCTTGGTCGGGTAGTCAGTCAACCTCCTGACCAGTTCCTTCATTATGTATGACTAGAAAGAATTTTCTGCCATGGACCACCAGGGGTAGTAGAATCGATATGTTCCAAATCCCTGGCAGTAATATTAACTTGTCTAGCTATGCCTATAACAGACGATTCCAATAAAGAACAGCAACAGTGTTTAAAGAGGGCCATGCGAGAAGGACTGTCATCCCTTGGTATCCAGGTGCCCTCTTTTCCCATGTTTATCAGAGTTATATTGACATATACTTTGACATTTTTGTGCAAGGCTTAGTCAGACAGAACGTTGAAGCACTGTCAGCTAAAGGTTTCAAGATTCCTCTTTTACGTTTTGTGTTTTATATCTGGGAAAAGCAATACAGTGCAGCCTTCTGGATGGGAGAACTTTCTTTTGGTCAACTGGTCTACAGAATATCTGCTCTAGCAAGTGCAAGTATTCTTTCCTGTGGTACAGAAGAACACTTTTGTAGTGATGAATCCATATTCAGATTTATCCTCAGTTCTAAAAGTACTATTTGTGGTGGGAGAGTATGGTCGACCACTCCTGCTTCCTGGAGCCAGTATATAGAATTCCTTGCACTTTTCAGAGTAATGAAAAACCATCTGACCTTCCATAAACAGGCCAGAAGAAGCTCTTTACCCAAAAATGTAAACCTTCATTCAGTCTTATCTCTCACTCACAGCAGTAGAGGTCTGGCATGAAATCAGAGACAGTCTATGCTAACTAACCTCTGCAATGCCCCTTAGCAACACTGCTTGCATACTGAACAATTGGACAGATTTTACAACACGTACAATCACTGTTGGCCTGGCCTATAGGACAATCTGACCAGTCAAACCAGCCCTTCTGGCAATGCCAGAGTGTGGTCCGTTTTTTGGTATTTTATGAGTCTGCTTCATGCTTTGTTTTTTACTGTTAAGTTCCCTAATATTACCACAAACATTGCCTGCAGCATGCACAAATGTATGGTCTCCAATACCGTGCAAAGCACTTACACAGCGTGTCAGTACAAGTTCAAAACTGCCCAGATGTGCAAATGTGGGCCACTTTTTTTTTTTTAACTATCCGATTCGCTAATAGGGGCAAATTTTATGTTGGTAACAGGGCGTATTTTGTCTCCCACTCAGACTTGGTGTACACTGCAATAGTATTCAGTAGCAGCTCGTGTGTGGGATGAAACAGAAATAAAGGGGGGAAAATGAACTGACCTGCAGCTCGCCGCTCTTCTGCTGCAAATCCTCGCTGCAATACAGGCTCCCAGACTCCACTGCAGCCAATCCCGACGCTGCTCTCATGCCTGAAAGCATCATCAGGATTGGCCTGAGCGCCCTGAATTTGTGCTCCCACAGAGGCTGGGAGCTTGCGCTTGCTGTCTCCAACCCAGCACCACAGCTCGGGTTGGAGAAAGCTCAATGCGCATGTCAGTGTGGCCGTCCTGAGACTCCCGGCTAAACAGTCATGTGCACTCATAGCAGCACCCACCACTTCCTCTCGTGACTGCCCCCACGATGGCCCAAGACTCAGCCAGGCTCTTTAAACTTGAAAAATAAAACGATAATAAACCAGTTTTTTATGGTTTAAGTTTTCAAGTTGCGAGGCTGGTGCGGGGAGGTGTCGCTCTTCTGCCATACTGGAGGAGCCGCCACTGATAGTATTTCAGTATTTAAAACCTCTAAAAACACCTAAAAATCGTACAAGCTTGTAAAGTAAAACTAAGAAATGGAACGTGGAGCAGAGGCCGAAGATGCTATAATTCAATGACTGGTGCAAAAACTCAAATATGACACATACAAAAGTATGTTGCTCTCCCCAATAGTAGGAACAACAGTAATCACGACAGGGATGTGTATAAAAATTATTGGGCACCCCTTTTCATGACATTGTGTTTCAATAAATACAAGGCTCACAGGTGCTAGTCCCAGTACCAGTGCGAACTTTGTTGTGCACCAGTGAACATTCATCATCTCGTGTGCTTATGGAATGAACTTCTTTGAAAACTTTAAAGTGTTTTAAGAAGGAATTATTGCTATCTAAACGGGTCGATACTGATGCCAACTGTGACCAAATCAACCCCTGCACAACGTTTTACTTTTTTCATAAAGGAATGCAATTGTTACACCTTTCCTGAATAAGAGGAATCAATGTCCCAGATAGTTGGACTGTCGCTTCCTCCCTGGTGGGTGTAATGCCTTACCCAAAAGCCTGTAAACTTTTGGCTGTCATAAATGAACAACAAACATTGAGGCAGTGTTTCCCAAACTGTGGGTTGTGACTCACTGGTGGTTCGCAAGCCGAATTTTGTGGGTCGAAAAAGTCCAAGATAAATAAAGATGCCTTTAAATGCTGTGTTTACCTTGTCACGTTTGGAGCTTCGCAGGCAGAGGTCAAACGTCAGGCTGTGTCTTCTGACAAATTGCTCCTTATTCCATCAACATGTGATTGGTGTTTATATTCTCTCTCTGGCTGCAAAGTAAGAGGAGCTTTTAAAGTGATCTGTGTGCTAACCTTGCTGGAGCACAGGAAGTGTGAAAAGAAAGGATGTAGGAGGTCGTTGTTTTGCAACACACAACAAAATGTAAATACATGGAAATGAACTGTATGCAATCAGCAGTTAGCAAAGCAAAAATGTAGCTAATGTTTTTGTAATTCTGAAGTGTGCTGGAAACAGAGATTTTCATAGGATCAAAACAAATCAAGATACTTTACTTGATGATGCACAGAAATACTATTTCCACACATTATCATTTGGGTGTTATATAGTTTTATCAATACAACTGCATGTCTGTGCAGTTAGTGGTCATTTCAATGGAAAATGTGCTGTCAATAACAATGCTCTACCACAAAAGGATTTCATCTCCCCTCTTCATGTTCACTGAAGGTAGGTGGGTCACGAAACACTGTCAGTCAGTCAGAAAACTTTATTTCGCCAACACAATGTAGGCATAAAAAGTATACTACGTATAATTTTTTTTTATTTTTTAAAAACAATTCACAACATTACAACACACATAAAAAAAGATTACTTTAAAAATACAGATATATTATTTCATGTTCATTTCCACAATAGTAAAATCATTTCATTTTGTAGGAATATAATTTCAAATGGTTATTGATCTCTTTTTTAGTGCCAATAATAAAAAAAAGATGCTAAAGAGAAACAGATAAAAGGATCAGGTAGTAGCTGAAGATAATAAAGTGCTACACGACACCGTTTAAAATTCATTTTTCGCATAATAGGGATAATGAAACGTTTCCTTTCATTATAATAAAATTTAGAGAAAAACAAAAAATGTATATCATCCTGCATAGATTGATTATCACAGGTACAAAATGGGAGTTCAGAGACAACATTAACATTGCGAGGAGTACCCAGCATTAACGGAATATAATTTAATCGAAACCTCACCAAGACATACCTATGTTGCAGATTAGTAACAAAGGATAAGTATGTTCTATATGAGTTCGTTAAATCTATGGTCGGGCATGCCAGGTAAGATTTAATTGTTGGGAGATTAATATTTTTAATCTCCCTTCTTATCTGGCGATTCGAAAGCAGTCGAGCTTTTAGGTCAATTTTGGATATAGTACTGCAGTTAGAAGGTTCCAAAAAGAGGCAATGAAGCCCAGCCGCCTTCAATGTTATTTCAACATAAGTTAGCCAAGCAATATTACCTACTCCATCTAGTTTCAGGACATCTTTGATAATCTCTCTTGTCAAGGCAAGGGACTCCTTTCGCTATATTAAGTGCCACATTAGGATAGGGGCCATTGCAATTGTATCAGTTATATAAGGGGCACCTAATTCCATGTGACACTTGTAGTTAGCACATGACTGTGGTAACGAAAGGATCCTTTTTAGGAAATGGTCTTCAATAATCTGCAGTTTTGTACAGTCTTTCATGCCCCAGACAGCTGCCCCATAGGTGGCGGTAGATACAGTCTTGGCTTGGTACACTGCTTTTATTAGATCTATTGGTTTTAAACCAGTTTTTTTTATAAACTTAGTTAGAGCCCCAATGTTTTTTTCCATCTGAGTTCCTCTATTAGTGATCATCTTTTGCCATTTTGTTTGAGAATCAAACATAATCCCTAAATAATTAAAAGAATCGACAACCCCCATTTTTCCCTCTTCAGTAGTGATTTGCGGATAATTTCGATGTTTTGAGCCTGCTACTAAAATAAATTCACTTTCATGCTTAAATTACACATAAATTGTGTATAATCCTGGACTAGACGACGCAGTGCATTACTAGTAGGAGCTAAGAGTACATCGTCGTCTGCATATAATAAAATTGGCACTTGTGCTGAGTTAATATAAGGGATATCTGGTGTAGAGCCCAACAATGCAGGTTCCACACCATTAGTATAGAGTGCAAATAGGAAGGGGGCAAGAACGCACCCCTGCTTCACGCCTCTTGCAATTTTAAATGGCCTTGTGCACTCACCATTCCTCCCATAGCGCACACAGGCTGAAGCCTCTGTATACAGGTCACGAATAATATTAATAATCTTCAGGTCAATACCCATCTCCGCCATGATCTGCCACAGCCTAGGCTGTGCCACGCAGTCAAAGGCTGCGGACAGATCCATGAAGGCTAAATGGAGATGACCTTTTTTTTGCAGCCGTGTATTTCGCCATAATCAGGCTCAGGTTCAGGCACTGATCTACCGTGCCTTTCGACGGTCATTCTAATAAGCGGATTGTGTTTCTAGAATGTTTGGGTACCACTACGTTAAGACACATATTTGTAAAGAGTTCTTTCTGCAGTACCGGACACGAGCTCCCAAAGACATGCATGGATACCATTGTGCCAGTGCTCTCAAGTTTCCAAGGTCCATGCACAAGTATCCATGCAGTACAGCATTTCTCCTTGCATTGAGGGTTGTGTAATCCTGATGCTCATTTTTATAAAATCAGGACTACTCCCAGAATGCCTAGAAACCCCTAGATTGGACGAATTACTCAGCCAGGGCCCTGGGAATATCAAGGACTCTGTTGTGCATGGTTTCTCTGATGAAATCATACATAAATATAGATAGAATGGGAATCGCCAGTGAAACGATACATGTTTTCAAACACACATCACTTATATACAAAATTGCCATCACCTTTATTTTGTCTACGCCGCTCCTCATTCGGTGCTTCCCTCTTGGAAATAAACTCTCATGTAACCACACTTCTAACAAGGCTATACAGCCATTTCTTTTTTTGCAAGCATTTTCTGTTTTGAACCTGGTGCCCTGTAGCTGCATTTTTAAACAAGTGTGTAGTCTCCCAACATGTCTCTGTCTAGCTGCACACTGATGACTGATAACAATTGCTTAAAAAACAATAGTAGTAGTGGGCAATACTGCAGAGCAGAGCCATCAACCGGTACCATGCCAATTTGGTGACTTTCACTCAGTTGTAGATGATCCGACAATACCAAACAAATATGAGATTTGCAGGTCCACACATATAATAGGAAAAGCAGAACTACGAGTTCCAGAACACTCTGCGTTTGAAAGAAAAACCAGGACTAGATGGCAGTAAACCTTATAACACAAGACCAGCTGACACCCATGAAATAGTCTGATACAAAAATGCATGACAACAGGACTAAACACTGAGCACTGCGACAAGAGTTAACCAATTAAATTTACTTACATAAAAGTACACAAATTTGTCAAAACTAAAAAGGGGCCAAGTCTAACTAGCGAGCATGACTCAAACAAGCATTGCCATAACCAATAGGTCTCGTCTTTGAAACCGTATAAGTGTGTATCTATGCAGGGAGTTATCCTGGGTGCTGTCCCGCCCGGGATTGAAGAGCTATACAATTACTACACACTGGGTCATTCAGTTTGATTCAGGAATACATGTTTGCCTTAGGAAACTTTTAAGGACACATTCCCAGGCTTTTTCAATGCACAGACGGAAGGACATGTGCCTTGATGCAAGACAACGTGCACTATAACATTCTGTGTGCTGCCATCTTGAAGCTGTTTCCTTGATAAATGTTACAGAAAATGGAGCATGTACTAATACCGTGTAGCAAAAAGAAACAAGAAGAACCAGATGCCAACAGTGCTTTAAACTGGAAAAATGCGTGACTGAGGAGTGAAGAATTTAAAACAATGTCCAAATTAACAACACAGTACTTTTTCCTCTCCAAAGAGTCACAAAGTAGTTTGCATGTACGGCACAGACTCACCTTCAACTGTGGTGTAGTGGAGCCGGTGGCTAGAGACCCCTTCACAGTTGGGGTGGATGATGCAGTGATGTCATCTCCTTAGGGAGCAGGACATGGCTGTCACCAAAAAATAACCTCTGGTGCTCTTTGTGAGCGGGCTGGGATGGGGTGTGAGAGCATGCAGGCAAAATGCTTCACAGTCCCTGGGGAGTTGCCGTGAATGTGCTTTGAAATCAGAGCTCTGAGAGGTAGCAGGCATCCATCTGCTATGCAGCCATGACAGTGGCAAACCAAGCTCCAGAATAGGCTGAAGGGAGTGCTCTATTAGCCGCTCAAATGAAGACTGCTAATTTACCTCTATAATCTGTACTCTAGAGCTAGAAAACAGGCACTCTCAGACATGGCTTCAGACACAAAAAAACAATTCACATCCATCTACTGCCTGATGATAAATACCTGGCAAAAACTAAAGAAAGCAACAAATACAAAAGCCAACAGGATTGCTTGTCTTTACAGTGAGGCAGTCAAACGGTCAAAAAATACACTCACAACATTGCTGTGAAATACCAGTGCTTTGGATGGCACGCATCGAGTGAAATAACCACAACATAAACATTAGTGGAACAGCGTGTAACAAATACTCTTCCAAGATGACGGACAGTCACCATCAGAGACAATGGCAGAGATTACATCAGAGATAAGAAGAGGATACCGATGTCGTCAGTTTCTCTTCCTTTTTTTTGCTGCCATTTTATAAAAGATGACCACTTCTTTGTTTATACTTGATCGAGTAGCTAGATTTAACTTGTGCTTATTTAAGTAATGTATGTATCAGCTGTCTGTTGGCTTATGTAAGGTTGGTACCTCGTGGCTTGCGTGACCTAACTGTGGTGACTATGGTGGACATTCCCACACCCGCAAGTGAGCTGTAGTGTTTTACGTCCCCCACCAGCAGACTGAACATGTGTTTAGCAAGGGGAAGGTGCTTCGGCATGAAGCTGGAGCAGCGATTGAATGGGAGTCATTTTGTTGCAAGAGAGCCTGCGTGGAAAAGAAGGCTGCGACTGGACTCTATTGAAGGTGCCAAGAGGGTATGGCTTTGAGCCCGCACAGCCAGCTCTAAGACAACTGTGGCTTTGCATGCAATAGTGTGCACGCAGACAAGGAAGTGAGTGAAAACCAGAGCGCTCATGAAAAGCACTGTTAACGAAAGATTAGTCCCAAAAACATATCTGGAATGGGACAAGTGTAAGGCTACAAGTAATGGGGTGGTGCTCCGTGGGAAGGACCAACCCACGGACAGGAGTGACAAATAGGAAGCAATTAGCCTCTTGGAAGCAAGACTTTTTAAAGGCCACACAAAGAAATAAATGAAAAGCAATAGGCGGGCTGTAAGTCCACAAAGTATATACAACATGTCTCAAAGAGACAGCATAAGCACTGCCTAGGCTCGACCTAAGAAGAGTTAGCCATGTCAACAGCTAAGAAGTAGCAAATATAGCCAAAACATTTTGTGTATCTGACAATTGTTGGTAGAAGAGCTCTCTAAAACAGATATTTGTCAGAACTTGCCCCACCTTGATATTTATCAAGAATCTGCATTACAAAACTTTGGAAGAATACTAGAGGTCTCTGGAGTTGCCTCTCATCAAACCTGAGTAGCTCATCATATTTTTATGACTGAACTGGAGACAGCTTTAGCTTTCTCTCCATACTCATGTTTTCACAGAAGAATCCTAAGCAAAACACATACAGATATATACAGAAAGGGTGTTTCGATCAGCACTCTTCAGTCATTGGTCTGTGTAAGTGTCATTCACCTTTTGCTTTTGTCCACAACATCCTACAGCATGGGGCAGTGGGTTCGGTCACTTCAGCCATTTGCTCTGTTTATTGCATGTCAGGGAACTTTGCTGTTGGCCATGTGAACCTCCACCTATAGATTATTCAATTTCAGTACCAGGGCTGGTATGAAAGCAGAGTTTGGCTATTATTTTTTAAACTATTTTGCAACTGGTCATTTTTTGTGATGTGCCATTTTTTGTATGTTTTTTTTAATTTTTTAAATTCATGCCACGTATAGATGTTTTAACTTTTCATTATTTCTACACTTTGGCTTATTGCATAGGTTTGCCACAAAAAAAAGATGTATCTAACTTACCAAGGCTAGACCTTTTGGGTTTGCCAATCCTAATTTCCCTTCACATCCAGACACTTGTTCCAACATTTCATTTCAGGATTTACGACAAGTAACAGAATTCAAGAAACAAAAAAAAAAAAGGATATAATGAATCGTTCACACCTGCTGTGGGAACCTTCTCAAAGGTCCACATTACTTGGATGAAGCTGCCAAGATTCCCAGGTCCATGCGTGGTGTGCTGGTCCATTCCAGAGATTTACTTTAAATCAAATATGATCAAAATGACTGTGAAAAGATAACCTTGACATTTTTGTCATTACTCCCCTCTCTCTGATCTGGGGTATACATAAGGGATAGCTTTACACTGGCAGCATAACTTCTTGAGGATGACTTTCAAAGAGCCCTAGCAAACACCTAGAAGCCCTCTGGTACATGTAGGCCCATAAATGTATATGGAAATTGAAATAGCATGTTGTAGCATGCTTTGTGCTGCTACCTCACAAACCACTCCCAACGTGGTTATAGGTAAAACACCTACACAGTGTAAATTCCTGCTGTTAAAGTTACAAAATATATTTAACTTTTTTTTTACATTTTACACCCATGTACACGTTTTCTGCACTCATCTGTTAGAAGAAATTAAAACATAGTGGCTTTGTTTTATTTTATTCAATGCCTTTCGAAACAATTCAATTATGCTGCTCTCGATTTGCTGAGAAGCATCTCAACTGTAAACTGTTGTGGCCGAAACCCCTCCACAGATGAGTCCATGTCATCGGGGATGCTGTGTTCTAGTCCTAACAGAATGCATTTTGGGTCAGTGTCTGATCACCTGGACTGAACTAATTGTTCTGTATCATAGTGGTTTGAGAAAGTAATCCCCGTGCTGTAACATGGTCATCCTTATGTCATAGAGTCTCGCATGTGTCACATTTTAATTATTTATTTTAGTGTTTTATAGAGCGTGAACTTGACCCGTCAGGGTATCAGAGCGCTTTACAACGGTTTACAGAGGAGAACAAACAAAAAGTCTTAGAGTATAGAAATATACAAAATGGTTGGAGGGGGGCAGGGGAGCTGGGAACATAGGGGGAAAAAAAGAGGGACACAAGTGTATGGTTACAATCACAGTTTGAATCAGTAAAAACAAAAGCCCCACATTTTCTTGGTCGAGTGATATGGTGATCAGAGGAAGAAGCGCTAGTCTTAGATTAGTCAGGCACACTGTGGTGGTTGAAGGCAGGCCTTCGACGAGGAATTTACCCATGAGGAAAGTTTTGGCCTTCTTTTTGAAGCGTGCTAGAGAAGGGATTCTTCTGATGGTGGGTGGGAAAAAGTTCCAAATTCTTGGTGCTGCCCCGGAGAAGGCCCTATTGTAGGTTCTTTTTTTCTGAAAACGGGCAGGTTGGAGCAAGAGGTTTCTGGCGGACCTGGACCTCCTGCTTCCTCCAGATACCACTAGTTTCTGTGCCAGATAAGCAGGGGAGTTTGCATAAAGAGCCTTGTGTGTAATGCATGCCAGTTTCATCTGTATTCTGGCCTCTAGAGGGAGCCAGTTCAACGCTTTCAGATGTGGAGAGATGTGGTCGAATTTCCTAGTGCCAGTATGTAGTCTGGTGGCCGCGTTGAGGCAGGCTTTTAGAGGTGCCAAGGAGATCTTGGGTAATCCCGTGAGGGTGGAACATTTATATTCCAGTCTAGAGAGGACTAGTGCTTGGACTGCCATTTTTAAGTCAGGAGCATCGATGAAAGGTTTCAGTTTCCAAAAGGTAGCTCAGGTGGAATCTGGCTGATTTAGCCATCAAGTTAATGTGGTCTAGCATGTTCAGGTTATAGTCGAGGATTATGCCCAGAGATTTGGCGGAGTCCACAATGGTCGGCGGGCAGTTTAAGGCTGTGATGGCCTTGATCCACAGCTGAATCTCTGGGTTGGCTTTTTTAGGGGAGATTAGGAGAAATTCAGTTTTCTTTGCGTTGAGTTTGAGTTGGTTAGAGGCTAGCCATTGGACGGTCAGTTTCAGGGTCTCGTTCAGGGAGAGGATCTCCTCGGGCGATGAAATATTAATGTATATTTGGGTGTCGTCCGCGTACATATGGTCGGAGATGTTTTTTACGAAGAACTTCGGTGAGTGACTCCAAGTAAAGATTAAATAGGGTGGGAGACAGGGTTGAACCTTGGGGGACTCCAACAGTGACCGGAGTGGGAGCTGATAGATTGCCATTGTGCGAAGTTGGCCTGATATATGCGGTCCACTAGATATAGTGGGCGCCCTGCATCAGTCCAAACAACCCCTTTACTGAAAGCTATCCTAGTGGTAGCTATGGAGAGCAGCCTTCAGGCTATGCCTTGAAGGAATGTAAAGCAGCTTGTTTTACCAGTCTAGAAGCTCTTGAGTCACTAAATGAAAGATGTCCACACCAGGTATATATATAAAATATATGTATTTATTACTAAACACACCCTCCTAGTCTCTTTATGAGACTAGAGGTCAAAACACATTAGTTACACTTCAATAATCACAGTAACATAGCACAAATACACGTCAGGCCCTAGGGGCGAGCCAAACCATATACTAAGATAGTGGTGTAACAACCACGACTTGACTAGATACAAGGCCTAGAGCCTGTAGAATCACTGGGACCCCAAGGAACCACCCAAGGTAGTGACACAGGGGACCCACGGGGGACGAGTGCAGTGTGTGAACAAAGCCGCGAGCCCCCGTTAGCTTCTATGGGGAAAGTCGCGGTTAGATTTTTAAAGATTAGGGACACTAAGAAATGAGTCAGGACCAAACCCTTTTGGACTTAGGAAGTTCTACGGCTAGCACCCATGGGAGCACTGGAGTACTCGTGTTACCTCACCCAGGGAAGCGGGTGCATAGGTGTCTTTTGGTGTCGGGTCGCGTTGTCCATTTCAATGGGAGCTGGCGAAGAAGTGCTGCTGCCATGAAGATCCGAAGAGATCCAATCCTGGATCAAAGATGAGAAGAACCTGAAAGCAGAGGGGACAGAGTCTGGGTCACTTGCCAGTGACCAGGAAGGCGATGAGCAGATGCCCACCGATGTCGGGTGCTTCAGGTGAGTTGATGGGTTTCTTGACTCTTCAGCCACGAGGTCCAGGAGGCATCAAGGACAACCAGGAGCTGGATTTGAGCTGTCCCACAAAGGATGTCGAGTGCTGCAGTGTCGGTGCCCGGATTGGACAAGCCTTGGCAACAGCAACCCACGCAGAAACGAGAAAGATGCTTCGGTGTAGACCAGCAAGGTCTGGGGGATTCACCACTTGGATGGAAGTCAGGGCACGTCTGGAGCAACCAGAAAAGCCCAAGGAAATGCAAAGTTATCCCCTCAGGGATCCACCAGTCAACGATCAGGGATTGCGAAGGGACCACAAGACGAAACACAAAATGAAGGCCCACGGGTCACTCGGAATGACCAGGCTGACAGTCTTCAGTGGATTTAGGGCTCGAGGTGGGGGCTACAAGTCAGCCCAAGCACAACTTCAAGAGACATCAAGAAGTCAATGCACTTGCAGAAATGCACGGTGACCAGGAGTTCCGGTTCCACGCTACTCACGAGGGCTGCGGATCTCAGCTTTGCTGGAGACTCGGGTTGGCCTCTGAGATGTCTGGAAATCCTCTTCCTGGCCTGCAAATACTTCGGAGTCCGGCGGGAGCTTCAATGATGTAGACTGGCAAAATGCTACGTTGGTGCCTGCCAAGCAGGGGAGTTACTCCTTGACCCCAAGGGAGATTTCTTCAGTCCTTTGTCTTGAGCAGAGCGTTGAAGGTCCAGGATTCAGCTTCAGAGTTTCGTCCAGGGTAATCTAAAGTCCTAAGGACAGGGGTCCCATACTTGTACTAAGGTAGGGAGTTGGACATACTCTGGGGACCGACCTATGGGAGGGTTTGGAAAGAGGGGTGGCTACACCCATTTCCTTTGTCAAGTTTCATGCCAGAGCAGGGGCTGGGAGCCCCTGAACCAGTTTGAGCTGGACTATGCACAGGGACACCAAATGTGCCCCCAATGCAGGACTTCAAAGCACTCAGAGAGTGCTCCCACCCAGCCCCAATACACATAAGCCTGTCTGGGAGGTGGTTACACCTCCCTGTGACAGGAAACCTATTGTCCAGGCCTCCCCTGCCGGAGTTTCGGTCAGCAGCAGGAGGCCAGACCTGTGTCTGTGGCTGCAGCATCCATTTTGTGATGCCAGGGCTCTATTAAGTTTCTACCGGGTATACCAGTGCTGCCATGTCTCTCCCTCTAGAAGTGTGGGATCATACTCCCACACCAGTTACTGTTGTGGGGGTATGTTTCCAAGGTGTTTGACACCAAACATGACATGTTTCCGTGCAGCCAGTCCAAAGTTAGCATTTACCGTTTGGTTATAATGCACTTAAGAGTATATGGTCAGGTTGCCCTACCAACAGCATCAGAGAAGGGTCTCCAAAAACTGCGGAGGGGCTCTGCTCATGCAGGGGCACCCTCTCACATAGGAACCAAACACTCTGCCTTCAGGATTGATAAGGCCTGCTATAGGAGTCACTTATAGGTTTATATGTGGGTATATGGTGAGATATAATGAACCTATATCTCAGTAAGGGGTGCATGCACTACTTTACCCAGGCTGCAGTAGCAGACCTATGTCATCATTTTGGGTGGCTTTCCAGGGGTGGCATAATACATGCTTCAGCCCCTGGAAGGCCTCTGGGGCACTTATAAGGGCACCTCAGTTCCAAACTGAACTGTACCTAAAAGTACATAGAATCATTTTAGAGGGGAAGCAGCTAGGCTGGGGCCCTGATTAGCAGGGTCCCAGCCAGGCTAAAGTCGAAAAACAGTGAAACACCAGCAAAAAGTGGGGGTAAACATGTGAAGCAGATCCTACTCTCCTACAGCCGTTAATGAGGAATCTCTGAGATTGGTTGTGGAGGAAGGATCTGAACCATTCTAAGACAGCGCCATCCAAACCCATCCTGAGTTTGAGGCGTTCAAGTAGTTTTTCATGACCGTGTCGAAGGCGGAGGATAGATCTAGGAGGATTAGAAGGCAGGTTTTCCTCGGTCTAGGGCTTGGAGGGCATTGCCCACGATGTGGAGCATAGTAGTTTCAGTGCTGTGCCCTGGTCTGAATCCAGATTGGAAGTCATCAAGTAGGTGGAAGTTGTTGATGTGCTGACTTAGTTGCTGTTGTACACACTTCTCTAACACTTTGGCTAACAGAGGGATATTGGAGATAGGTCTGAAGTTGTCAGGGGAGGCTAGATCCATCGATGTTTTTTTTTTTTTTTTTTTTAAATCGGGAGGACTTGGCCGGCTTTCAAGGGGTCCGGAAACGAACCCTGCTGGAGAGATGCGTTGATTATTGCAGTCCAGATAGGAACAATGGATTGGGAGGCAGCAGCGAAGCAGTTGGATGGTAGCGGGTCATTAAAGTGGTTATTTGGGTTTAAGGTAGAGAGGATTTTAGAGATGGAGTCTTCGTCATAGTATTCGAAGTCGGTCCAGTGTGCTTGGTTTTTAGGTGAGGCCAGTGAGGGTAGTGAGGAAAGTGGGGGCAGGTCCGGAAGGGATTGAGAATATGTGGCGGTACTGAGTTTAATTCCTAAAGCCGTGATATTATCAGCAAAGAAAGAAGAGAAATCCTCAGATGATATTAGAGACTTAGGAGACTCTTTTGGTGTTTTAGCCAGTTTATTTGATTGGTGTTTGACTAGTTCAAAGAGCTTGTGGGTCTATTCTTGGCATTCCCCAATTCCGATCTGAAGTATTCTTTTTTAGAATTGAGGATGTTCTTGTAGGAGTTTCTCGCCTGGTGGAGAAGTTTTAATGCGCAGCAGAGGGGTGCGGTCTCCAAACTCTTTCAGATTGCCGTAGGGATCTCCTCTCCCAGTTGAGGGATCCAGTGAACCAGGGGTTTCGGTCTTTGATTTGTGTTCTTTTTTATTTTAGAGGGGCAGGGTCATCCAGAATGTTCAATATAGACGCCGATTAATGTTCATTGAGGTCACTGACCGTAGTTATATGTGAGGGGGGGGGGGAGGTCAGATTTGCAACGATCCTCCAGTTTCATAAGGTCAAGGTTCTTGGTGTCTCTGATCCAGCATTTGGGAATCACCGGTTGCGGTGTCTTTGTCTTGTGGGTCCCAGGTAAAAGGAAGGCAATGGAGTGATGGTCAGACCAGTCACATGGGTCTATGGAGATAAGCTCGACTGACGATTCCTTAGAAATGATCCAGTCAAGGGTGGCCCCTTTTGAGTGAGTTGGCAGAGAGCAGGCTTGAGTCAGGGCTTGATCGGTTAGGAGGTCTTTGATGGCGTTGACGTTAGGGTCATTCCAGTGCAGGTTGAAATCATTCCAGTGCAGGTTGAAATCAAAGGAAAATCTCTTTAGCATTGGAGGAAATCTTAGTTGTGATGATTTCCAAGAGGTGATCGGTGAAAGTCGTTCAAACCAGGGGGGGGGGGGGGGGTAAGAGATGTGCAAGTTGCAAAGATGTAATGAGTTGCTGCAAATGGAGAGGGCGAGGTATTCGCAGGAGTCAGTGGTGTCCGCCGTGAGTTCCATGACAAGGAGGCAGGATCAGTAGATGCAGGCGATGCCTCCTCCTTTCCTGCTGGATTGTCTGTCCAGTCTAGCAATATTGTAGTTAGGAGGGACTAATAGATCCAGGCAAGGGGAAGAGTATTCATTGAGCCATGATTCGGTTAGTATAGCTAGGTCTACATTTTTGTTCAGGATGAGGTCAGCAATATCAGCTGTGTGCTTACCTGCCGATCGGCAATTGATTAAGAGACCAGATGGGGGGGTCTGGGGGAGTGTAAGGGGTCTGGACGGACCGGAATACAGGCACAAGGTTGCTTTTAACCACATTTCTGTTATGGTGGGTAGCTGGCCTGTTTGGGTTGATGGTGACCGTGCTGATGGAGTGTTCGGGACTCGCATCTAGTGGACAATGGATGACTTGGACAGAGTTGTGGTCTTGGAGGAAGGCTAGGATTTTGTTTCCCGTGAGGTCTAGTGGATTCGAGGTGGCAGTGATAGGGTTGTAAGAGGGCAAGAGCTCGGGATTCCTCCTCTGAAAGGTGGCAAGCTTGCTTGCATTGGCAAAGATGTCTCAAGGGTAGCGGTAGTGGGTGCTTGGGATGCTTGGAGATGTAGGGGGGGGGGGGGGAGGATTGAGGTGGCTTGAGGTTAGCAAGGGAGAGTTGGGCAAGGTGAAGGAGGTTCATAAGGTCCAGAATGGAGCTATGGATGCTTTGTGTTAGTTTAGCTGCTCTGGAGTGCAGAGTTTCGAGATCAATATAGGCTGGAGGTGCTAGAGGGCAGGGGGCAAAGGTTCAGGACCAGTACAGGTGGAAGGGGAGAAAAGTTGGCTTGAGCCGACTCTAGTGTCTTTGGAGCCATACCAAGCTCGCGGTTTTGGTGGATGGCTGGCAATGCAATGCCACTACACACAGATCAATATCTTTTTTGAGTAAATGTCAATAAATGCATTTGAAATCCTACTTACGTGAACCGTGTGGCCCAGTAACATGGCACTTACCTTTCAAATTGCTTCTCTGCAAGAACTTCTCATAAAGGGATTGCTTAATTTGCCTATGCGTTACAGCCCTTAGACTCTCTTTCGCCCATCAAGTTATGTGAAGTACTCACAAATCCTGATGTTTGGTGCAGGTGATACGACAGCAGAAAAACTGACACTAGCCTAAATCCTGCTTGTGCAAGGAAATGCCTCCACAAAGTAATTCACTCTGCCTTTTAAACCATGGTTAGATGTCAACCTAACTTGAATGCCACACAAACATTAAGAGAATAATCACCAGTGATATGCAGGTGAACAGGTTTTGAGCTCCCCTGTGATCCTGAAGCAACACTGGGACACACTTTGATCTTCCTCCCTCCTGTAGCATGGCTCAACACATGGCACAAATGGCGGCTATGGATTCCTGAACCCGGCTGACCCGCTGTGAGACTTAAGATCACATTTGCTGCGTTGATGCACACCCAGACGATGAGCCCTGGTGTATCCTAGTATCTTCTGGAGTGCATGCACCTGATTCGCAGCACCTATAATTTAGTGGTGAGCCTATTTTTAGCAGCAGGTCACCGGGTTCTAATCTGATCTACTCCACACCATTTACCTCACCCATGCTGCACCCAGATCTGCGCCTCAGCCCTCGGGGCATCTGGTCCCGATGCTGCGTTGGGACACGCTGGCCCTCGAGGCATCTAGGGCCATTGCCTCCCACTCCTGAGGGGCCAGGTTTCAACTCAGAACTCTGGTCTGTGACCCTGCTTCCAGCCCTATATGGTCTGCGCTGCAGACTGCATGATGGTGGCCTTCTGCCACTAACCATCCATGTGGCACCCTGGCCTGTGCCTCATCCTTTGTGGCCCCAGGAAACTCTGGTATATATGTCAATCCATACCGCACCGGGACCTGCCCCCCCCCCCCCCATTTCTTACCCTGCTGATTTTCACACACCAACAGAGTAGTCATCTGAACCACCAACGGAGTTGCTTCTCCTTCACCTTTTTGAAAACCACCATGGCAGACCAGAGGGAGCGCAAAGGCCTTACAGAAAAAGAAACCAAATCTGGTCTCAAACGCTCGAAGCAGTACACCGTGATCCCCGATTCCCCCATTAAAGCGAAACACGATAACCAAACAACCCTTGAAACGATCCTCAGAAAATTGAACGATGTTCACAACATCGCCCAAAGTACAAAGACAAACACCCATCTGCTACAGACTGAAGTTGCTGCGATCAGGAACGATCTGAAAGAGCACAATTTGAGAGTCACACATGCAGAAAACAGTATAAGCATGACAGAGGATTGCTTGTCAGCATATTCTAAACACCTACTCAAGAACAACAGCTCCATCGCCATTCTCAAACTTGAACTAATGGAGTTCGAGGACCGCAATAGGAGAAGGAATCTTAACATTTTTGGACTTCCTGAAGGTTTGGAAGACAAAGCCTCGTCCACAATTGCTTTCCTGGAGACATGTATCCCTGCAACGCTGGAAATTACCTTCAGCAAAGACTTTGAAATAAACGTGCTCATAGGGTGCTGTCTTTCAGGTTTAAGAACATGACCGCCCCAAAGGCACTCATTTATTTTCTGACCACTGTGTTACCCACATACTGATCTTATCCTCTCACATAAGTCTCTTTTCTGGCAAAGTGTGAGAATCAGCTTTTTGCAAGACTACGCAAGGGACACAGTCATCAGGAGAAAAGGCTTCTATCGAAACACAGCTGCTTGACAGGGCAATCCAACATTCATTCAGCAGACCAGCAAAGTTTAAGACTGTGTACCATGGAAAAACCCAAGTATTTTCCAAATTTAGCGACTTGCGAGTCTTACTAGATTCTTCCACAGAATCTCATATGAAAGACTCCTTAGGTGGTCCCCGGTAAAGACAACAAATTTTCTCTTCAAACTTTACTACCCTGAGGGATATCTTTTGCTGTTCAGCTTATTTACTTATGATCCAACATAACGTTTTGGTCTCCTGAACCATACCAACATTAGAGTATGTTAATATCTACACATTTTCTGCTCATAAATACACTAATGTAGGTCTTTAAATGATATTTAAAATAGTTTTTGAATGGTATGTAGACTTGAGGCACACTCTCTACCCTACACATTCAGTCCTAATCACATCACATCAGCTTTCAACAAACCAGCTAACAAAGGTCTTCTAAAATATGTAGCATCGACAGCCCTCATGCCTTCCCACAACCACTCAGTCCCAACATCGTACACACTAGACTGACACTCCTAAAACCCAATTAGAGACAATAGACAGTCACCCCAGCTCACCAAGGTTATCTAGTCATAACCACATGCCTGCTTGTACATTACACAGCACCTGCAACGTACGCATCCATTGCCTCATCACATGACCGGATGCACACAGTTGAGGCACCTGTTACCCCAGTAAGATCATGATAGCCTTGCCATCTAACCATATCCTATCATAGTCTCTTATACTTGAACATTATTAAGCCTATGGCCCCTTTGAGACCTTGCTACACCACCTTGTCCCTTTATATTCCACCCACCACCCTAAAACCTTGTTCACAACACCACTTGAGTTGATCAACCATATTCATCCTTAGGTTCGCAGCTTATCAGTCTTGTTACATTATTGCACATTGAATCCATGCACATATTTAATACGGAGTGTTACATGAGACCGAGTTATAAGCTAACTGTGCAATTGTTATTGCTCTGCAGTACTTCATTGGCTCTGTATTTGTGCATTTGCTTTATGTCACTGCTTCAGTTTGGTTTATACTTATCTTAGTGTGTAACTGTCTTTGCTCTGTATTACTACATTGGCCCTGTACTTATGCAATTGCTCCAAGTTGCTACTTCAGCTTATTGTAATGACTAAGTTTTTCTGTACCAGGCTCTGGAAATATCCGTTGATCCATCCCTCGTCCCACACACCATTTCGACCACCATAGAACCAATCATTATCATGCAGCCATTTCAATACAACTTCAACTACTCCCCCAATCTACGAAGTTAAAAGCATGGCGCATGAACCCAGGCATACTAGTAAACTCAGCAGCGATCAAAGATCTTCATTCCGAGCTATCCCAATTTATTAAGACTAACCAAAATTCTGTCACCTCCCCTGTTACTTTATGGGATGCAATGAAATGTTACTGTAGAAGCCAAATGATATGCTTTATGTCACACATAAATAAACTCATTAAGTCAACTCTAGGTCAGTTAACTGCAGATATCAAGGGTACAGAACTAAAATACTGACAAAATAATGATTTGACTACCCTGGTGCTCTGAAAATGTCTTAAATATGAATTCAACTCTTTAGTGAGGAAATGAGCGCATCCTGGGTTCAAGCCTAAAAAGGCAAACAACTCTATCTTAATAACGCTGGGAAACCACTAGCAGCTTACATTAAGTTTAAACAGAACTCCAATTTGATTCAATCACTCAATGATAAACAATAAAGAAAACACAAACATCAATGGAAGCGATACTAAAACTTTTCCAGTGGTCCTTCACTAAACTGTACACTCCTTCCGTTAACACAGCTACTGATGCCTGCATGAAATTCCTGAACTCACTATCAATAAAGCAAATTTCCGACTCTGATCGAACAACCCTAGCCAGCCCAATCCCTGGAGAAGAGATTCTCCAAGCAATCAAAAACTTCCCATCTGGCAAAGCCCCGGGACTGGACGGCTTCACAATTGAATTCTACAAAACATTTGCCCCATCAACTATTAATACTCTAGAGTTGGTCCTTTCCCACTTTGCAAATTCTGGATCAGGTTCCGGATCTGCATCGAAGACAACTTTAGTGTCTTAGCAAATATTTATGCCACAATCCTTACTAACCATCTTGCCCAACTGATCCCGAAACTTGTTCATCCAACCCAATCTGGCTTTATGAAAGCACGCCAAGCTAGTGACAATATCTGCCTCTTCTACCACATCATTGAAAAGGCCTGAAATCCATTCTCCCCCACGGCTGTCGCCATAGTCCTAGACGTGGCCATATCTCAAAACCGTGCTCTTCAGACGTGCCGTAGGGAAAGAGTTTATCATGATGACCATGGCCAAATATTCTAGCCCCTCCACGAGAATAAGAATCAACAGTTCCTTATCTCGACCTTTCATCCTTCAGCAAGGGACCCGGCAAAGGTGTCCCTTATCCTTCTTACTGTTTTTACTTGTCATTGACCCCCAAGTACTAATGATTAATGTATCAAAAGATAGTCCAGGCATTTCATTTGACAATACCCCACATAAAACAGACACATATGCGGACAATGTTCTGATTTTTATGGAATCCTCAGAACCCTCAATATCTGCAACTCTCTCCAACATAGATCATTTTTCTAAATTCTCAGGATATTCCCTAAACAAGGATAAGATGGACGTCCTACCTTTAAATATCCATTGTCACCCTTCAGCGTATGGCTCATCTAACTTCCAATTGAAATCTACAATAAAATACCTGGGGACACCGTCACAAAAACCCTTGCAGAGTCAGTTACCATGAACGAGAATAATACTGTAATTAAAATAAAAGAGCTACTGTTAGCATGATCCCCAAAGCACATAGCCTGGTGGAGGAGATTAAAAACTGTAAAAAATGATGATTTCTCAAATAATTAATTTCCTATCAAACTCTCTTCTGACTTCTTTACGAAACTCGATAAAACCGTCTCTGAATTCATATGGGAAAACAAAAAAAACATGAATTAGTCTAAGAAAACTGCAAATGTCGTCCTAAATAGGGGGTCGTAACTTTCCTAACTGGATCACGTACCAGGCGGCCTACCTAGCAGTCCAAGGCTCTTGGTGGTTTCAAGTTAAAAAGAAACCCATCTGGACCAACGTGGATCTCTCCATTTGCCACCCCTTCTCTCTTGTTTATATTCCCTTACCCCCAGCCCGCTTAATATTTCAGGACACCATTGCCACCAAACTCGAATTAGACACAATTCTGACTACCAAGATTTGCAAATCCATCCTCACTTCTTTGTGGTTCCCTCCTTTTACTCCCTCCAACGTAAACACGGTCTCTCCAATCTGGACTTCTATGATTTTTAGTATCAAAGCAAAAATCTCTAAACTGGGCCCAATTGATAATTGTCCCTTAATACAGAAACTCCAACAAATACAATCGACTGGACATACTGCATCACAATTGTACGTAATCCTCACCAACTCAAAAATCCCACGCAACACACCACTAACACAGATATGGGCCTCCTACTTCTCATCTAAGAATATGAATCCTCCGAACACATACACCTGGAGTAAAATAGGATCTCACTTATTACAACATAAACGGATCCCCTCTCTAACCCAGACCAAATTATTTACAGCACAATTCCTTTGCTTGATCCCTGCAAAACTGTTCCGCCTAAGACTTAAGGATGCCAACACGTGCTGGGCATGCGACTCATCTCCCGGCGACGAAGAGCATATGCTCTTCTACTGCCCTCACTTTCACTCATACTGGCAAGATATTGCCAAAAATTACAAAAACTTTCAAAATGAGTATTCCACTGTTCTTTCCACTCATTATACTAGGACCATACCTGGCAGACCCCTCAATAGATCTTCCCGACATAGATCTCTCCCTACCTGACCTATTACATATCATCACAATCAAAGTTATGCTTATCGACTGGAAGCCTATCAATAACGTATGATACCACACCTAATGGGCCTGGGAAACCTATCTGAGAAGCACACACAAATCTATTTTACACTAAAGGTTGCCGCGTAACCTCTTAACGTATTTTGGATTCTTTAGATCTAATCATGCGTAACTCATCACCTAAAAGGGAAATTCTTCTTCCTCGTTGTTGGAGTTAGCCCTTTTTGCAGGGTTATTTTCAAACTTTTTTCTTTTGCCTCATATTTTTCTGACCCTGTTTTTGTTGGCTATAGGATTCTGGGCCCTTTACCACTGCTGATCAGTGCTAAAGTGCATATGCTCTTGGTATAAATTGTGATATGATGGATTAGCCAATATTGGCCTATTTGATTTACTGTTAAGTCCCTAGTAAAGTGCACAGTATGTGCCAGGGCCTGTAAATCAAATGCTACAACTGGACTTGCTGTACTGGTTGTGCCACATGAGTAGCCCTGTAAATGTGCCTCAGACCTACCACTTTAGTGTCTGGGCACGCAGTTTGTAACTGCCATGTTGCCCTGACAAGTGCACCCACTTGCCAGGCCCACTGCTTCCCTTTCCTTACATGCAGGGCACCCCTAATGTAGGCCCAAGATACCCCCATGGGCAGGGTGCAGTATATGTGAAAGGTAGGACAAGTACTGGTGTGTGTGTCTGTGTGACATGTTTTGTTAGTGAAATACTGCCAATTTCGTTTTTCGCTATTGAAAGGCTATCTGTCTCATAAGCTAACATGGGAGTTGCTTTGTAACATTTTACAATAATAACTTTCCATAGTGACAAGATGGAAAAATGAAGTTTAGGCTCTCTAAACTCAGGATTTATTAATGCACCTTTTAGTGAAAGTGTTTATTAAATTTTGTGTTTGAAAATGCCACTTTTGGAAAGTGGGCATTTTTTTACTTTATCATCCTGTGTGCCTCTGGCTGTTTGTGTATTCAGCGTCTGGTGTTTGAGTGACAGGACCAGGGGATGTGAATTCACTCTAGGCAGACACTAGGGAGGTTGAGGTGTGCTCTTCCTTGACTGGGTGACTCATCCCTGGGCTGAATAGACCTGGTCGGCATTTAGAGTAGTGTGGGGGGGGGGGGGAGGGAGTTTTGCTTGCACCTGAATAGACTGTCTCCTTAGGGCTGGTTTGGACTGGGTTCAGAGACCCTTGCCACAATGAGAACAATGACAATTTGGGGTACAAGTATTAGACTTAAGACCACAGGACTTTAGAATACTTCAAGGAACAAGAGGACCCTGCCAAGAAGAGGAGCGGAAGGACTGTGTGAGGAGTGCTGCCTTTTCTGTGTGAGGGGTGAGTTGGCCGCCAGCAGCTGCTTCTGTCTATGGTGGAGGAAGAGGACTGACTCTTTTTACACTGCTGTGGTATCCTGCTTGTGAAAGACTCTCCAAGGGCCTGCGTGTGCAGGCCTCCAGTTCTGGGAAACTCAGGGTCATCAACGTTTCCACTGTTTCTGCGCGTTGCTAAAGAATAACCGGGGGTTGTGTTTGCTGAAAAGCCTCCTGTGTCTCATTAATGGAATGCTCTCTGACGCGGTGAAGAATTGCCTGGTGCTGTTACTTGGCTGGAAGAGCCTCCTGCATCACGCTCTTTGGGCCCCAAGTAAGCAATAATCTTGCTTTAGAACTCTGGTCTGGACCCCCACCCCGTTGTGTGCAGAGCCTGAGGTTGGGCAAGATCTGCACGTACAAGCATGGCTGCTTCTCAGTGAGACCAGCACGAGGGAGTCTGTAGCGTTGCTGGGCAACCGGCACGGTTGACCTGAGGCCAAAGAGGACACGGCGTCATTGGTGACCGCCCAATCAGCCGGCTTCCCAAAAGATGTCCCCAGGGCGAGGGTGAGCAAAACATTTGTCTGCCAGGGGCCGCCAAGAGGAGCCACGCCCTTACCACCCACACCACAAGGCCGACGCACCGTGCACCAGTACAGGAGCAGCACCTCGCACCTCCCACCTGTGCAAGTTTGTTGAGGGCACTTATCCTTGCCCATACACCACACTTACTGTGGTGTATGGGCAGGCGGCCTGATTACCAGCCACAGTAACCTTGCTTCGGAGCAGTGTTGACCCTGATGCAACACTCCTGTGTGGTTCCTTTGCTAACTGTGTCCTTTCAGAAGGTGATCAGCAGCTCTCTTCCGTGACCAGAGAACCAGCGCCCTGTTTGCAGGGCCTTGCTATAACGCTCATATATTTACAAAGTGACCTATGTGCAAAATGCGTGTACTGGCTCCAGTGCACTGAATATTATATTATTTCTGGTAGTTTGAAAACATAACCAGTGTCATTTGAAGGAACTGCCTACTATGCACAACAATGTTACTTTGCGGTGTTTTATGACAGGTGCAACATAGAAGTATTTACTGTTTGCACTAATTGTGAAGTTTGGCATAATATGTGCTTATGACACGGACAGTATATGTGACTTTATGTTATTGTCCTACTTGTGATATGATGACAATTGCCTGGTTGGCAAAGTGATTAAAGAACTGTGTGTTTTATATGCATTCTTATGACAAGTGCCTAGTGGCCAGTGATTTATGTGATGTGGTCTAGTCTCTTTTGGTAGTGTGCCTGCGTGTCACTGGTTTGTGTGTGTTGCACACACGCTTTACAAATTGCCTCTGGGATATGCCTGATTGCTCTGACAAGCTACCAAGGCGGTGAGCAGGGGTTATCTTGGGTGTGTAACTCTCTTACCCTGATACAGTGATGGGCTCTGCCTGGCTTAGGTGTATACCCTAGCCAACCAGAAACCCCAATGCTAACACTCATCATCAACTGCTGGCAGCCTCACCACGAACTACATAGACACCTGTCCTATGCTCCCTACTCCCGCTCACATTAGATATCACATTAAGAACACTTCAAAAGATTAGCGCCCATGCTCATCCACTGATGCGCTATCTCCAAGATCGACTCTAGAGTTTGTTTTACGCTTTATACCCTTCTTATTGTTTCACAAACGAATCCTAACTATAACCACTTGTTTTTATATTGTCTACAACTGATGATGCCATGCTGCCTATGTACTCGTTATCATATATGTCATACGGTTGTGCACATCTTGTAACTGCTAGTGTTTATTTACGTCATTTTGTTTCTACCTCTGTTGATATCTTCTTAATGTATTGTTTGCTTTCTATCATGAAAAAACATTATTTTGAACAACAAAAAAGAGACTAGTCGCATCTGGATGACGTGTAAATTAATGCCCAGCACTGTTGGCCCATGGGAAATGAAATGGCGTCTGTAACATCTGCACCGTGTCCGACACAAGTCGCTAGTTTGTTTGGTCACGGATAATTGAATCCAGGAGCAACTCACCAATTATAGAGATCACAAGATAGAGCAGGGAAAAGTATTGATCACAGGCTGACACATATCAGATGAGGGGTGTTCAAATAATCTCTTATTGTTTTCCTTGTGGCACCTGCAGTTTTATTCCCCGATATAAAAGGAGGACTACAAGTACCAGAATGCAATGTTATACGCTGCAAATTGAACATTTCACATACTACATGGGACAACGTGCCTTCAAGGCTCCGCCAGTGTATTCATACATGGAAAATGCAGTTGACTGAACATCACATGGTAAGCCGCCATTTATTACTTTAAATGCACCTCTGCTATCTGTCTTTCATTTTTGTTGAAAACTAGCCATTTACGGAGGGCCCCAGTAACCAGTTCCCTACGAGTACATTGTTTTGCTTTCTACGTTTGGTGCCAACGAAACCAAAACTTTATATTTCTTATATGTACACTTAAATCTCTTAGTCAGATGCATAAAATACGATTTGACACGGATTTCAAACTACTTACATATTGGGTATGGAGCGTACAGCCGCTTCTGCCTTTCAGTTTAACGCCATGTTTGTGCCTCGCCAGCCCGCAATTTTATAACTAAATTCGAAACTACAGGTCCCAGAATGCAAGGATCTGTTGTCTAAAAAGCCAAGAATGGCCTAAGAAGCAAAATATTGAATTCAATATTTAATTTGTAATTCACTGCCATGTCGCCAAGGCCACTTCACGGCGCAAATAAGAACCAGAGCACAGATTAGGGATAATCATTTAAGGGCGTTGGGGTGAAGTTGAGATGCTATTTCAATGGAGGGAGTCCAATATGAGCTTTCTGTCCCAAACAAAAAGGAGGGGATCTCGATAGGGTCTGCTCAAGGACCCTAGGTTAGCAGCACTTAGTGCATAGTGCCCCCGAGTCAAATTATTCTTTTACAGTTATCAAATTACCTGTGCCATAGTAAGGTCCAACATGGTATATTGAACAATACTAAACATTTAACAATATTATCCGTAAGGTGAAACAGTCCTGTGCTATTGCAATTTAATGTGATGCATAATGAATACGTTTGCTCACCAAGAATTATACATAATGTAAAGTGCACACGAAAAAACGGCGGAACTTTTACTGGGATCTTCGCCACGGATTGGCATGAAATTTCATTATTCTGAGAGCGAAACGAGGTAAAAACTAGAAATTCGTTTGTGGCATTTCAGGACAGGACATAGGAAGGACTGTGTGAAAAGCTAGATTTCTAAATTTGAATCGAAATAGTTAGGAGTTTAAAACACATGATTGTATAAGTGCCGCCTGATCCATATTGAAACCAGTCAACGTTATGTTTAAAAAAATATATATATTTAAGATCATGAAGAGAGTTGGTTGAAGCATGTTTCCATTCAATAGTGTATCTCTACCTGAGGCGTTATTAACGTTGTCATCAATTTGGAATGTTTACCGTAAATGTTTTTTGTGCAAAGTGCTCTTTTAAGATCTTGGAGGAGGACGTCTAGGGCCTGCTTCTGTCACAGCTTTACGCCTTTCACCTGACTGTCGATTTCAAGGCAGTAAAGGATACCAGGATGGAGCCACTCAGTTGGCGTTCCCCCACCCCCGCTGCAAACAGTGGCCATCCAAACACCCACCATGCATTGTCATGTTAAAGATACTTGGGGCCATGAGCAAGACATATTTTGAGGCCCTCTGTTTGGTATTTATTCTTGGTGCAGAGGCAGATGAGATACAACAACAGAGAGGTAGATAGAGATGATGTAGGGAAAGGTGATGTTGAAAGAGAGGCATTGAAGGCTGCTGAAGAGAAGACCAAGTTACAGGTGGGGAGATGGAGATAGTAAGAGGTGAAGAGGACGATACTTATAGGGAGGGAGAGATGATAGAGCAAGAGATAAGTGAGGTGTAGAAAGAGATGTACATAGAAAGAGAGGAGTGAATTAGAGAATAGTATAGAGAAGTATAGGTAGAGATACTCAGAGAGAGGGGAAGATAGAGAGAGAAAGACAGAAGAGAGCAAGAGAGCATTAGTCGTTCGATTCTGAAGTGGCTGGGAGGTGTGAAAGGATGGTGGTGCGGTGTCAATAAGAGCCACTAGCCTATAGCTTATGGTAGCCCCATGGCTCTCAATCCCTGGAGTCCTGCTGCTTTTGGTGTCCCTGAAGCAGGTAAACAGGAGGCCAATCATTTGACCCTTCGAGGACAGAAGGATTCAGGGTTCCTTTAGTCCTTGAGAACTTGTGTGAGGCTTCTTTTCCAGCAAGAGCTAGGAATCAGGAGTTAGAAGTCATGGTTCTTCTTTCGGCAGGACGATTTTCTTCAGATGGAGTCCTCTCTGGTCTAGGAATTTTGGAATTTAGTGGTGGTGGAGAAGGCAGATTTATCCTGTGCATTAGCCAGTGATTAGGAGAATTCTACTGCCCAATCCAAACTATTTTCTCATAGTCCCCCCCAACTCCTTTTGAAGAACATCTTTTTTTACCTTACTGTAAAATTACTAAATAGCCCCTGTTTCAAGATAGTCGGAACCAGCTGCCAGCATTCATTCCATCTGCAGCTTCTTGGCCAGTCCCCTATGTGTCAGATTTAAAACTGATTTTAAACAGCTCCTACAGTGGCAGGAGGTTAATTGTCTAGGAGGATCTTGGCCACGAATAGAAGAAGTCCTCCATGGCATCTTCAAGTCAAAAGCGGCAGTGCTAAAGCTGTTCTTTGTTCTGCCATCTGTTCCTGTCCACTTCCAGATAGCTATTCCCTGCCAAGTGGTCAGCATTTAAAACCCATAGGTCTTTCCTGGGCCCAGAGGCAAGCCAGGGTCTTTTGATTCCGAGTTGTGAACTTTCCTAGCCAAGGATGTGTATTCCAGCTCTGGAGGTATGATGAGTGAGAGAACTGGTTTTAAGACCGTTCTAGCTCAGGCAGCGTAAGTAAATTTTATAAAGTTACTTTTTTTGCTTCAGTTATCTACATCATTAAGTCCAATTTTAAAAACTAAGCATGAAATAACTTTGAAACATTTTTCTAGCCATTTCATCAGCAAATTTGGAAAGTTAAGGGTTTAATCCCACCTATGCCTAAAAAGGATAGCCTGGCTGAGATAGTGAATAGGTTTTGGTATTATTTCATTGTGAGTGCACATTAATCTCGATATGTAGTGTACCCTATTTTTATATATTAGCATCTTGCCTGTAGGCCTTCAAGGCATGCTTTAGGGGTGATTTTGGAATATATAAAAAAATAGGCTTTTTCTACATGGCAAATAGATTTTTCGCTGCCATTTGTCGCTGAAGCCTATAACAGTGGTGCTCCTGGCAGAAGCATATTTTTGTCATGCACATGGGTGGTGTACAGGCACACTGCAGCCCACATATGACCTTTAACTTTCCATTCAATAGGTGCACTTAAGGCACCATTTACTATGGACACATATGAAAGTTAAATAGGGAGTTCCAATGTACAACACATGATTTAGAGGGGAAGCACAAGCACTTTACTACTAATTAGTAGTGGTAAAGTACAACAACTCCTAAAACCAAAGTGAAATTAGGGGCCAGACAAAGCGGTCCGGCTACTGGGATGACCTGGCAGAAAAAGTGAATTTGCTACCCTTGTTTAAAGTCCATCCCAAGTATTAGTGGGTGTTACTGGCGCTTGTCTGTGGAAAAACTAAAGTGGCATACATTCAGAATACTTTATGAGGGATATCTTGTTTATTTAACTACAGAATCAGTCACTCCACCACTCCCCATCAGGTTATATGAAACATTAGTGCCAAGAGGCTAAGTGTAGATAATATATACCCTGCTTATTCTAATCAAGTCCTGTCTATCATTCATACATGTTTGATGTTTGATTTCATTTTGCTTGTGACTCTCATTGGAAAGATTCTTTAATGGGCAAGTAGCATGTATGTGAAATTTTGAAGGGCCTTTTTACCTATTTTTCATGAATATAAGGATGTAGGAGCCCCCAACAATTTTACTATAGGGCCCACCCATAATCTATATTTAAAAGCCAACCCATTAAGTTGTGGCTTGACTGATACTTGTCTGAGGAAGACTGAAGACATTGGGTGTTATGTGTGAAGATCTGAGGGGCTGATTACGATGGCGGGTGGACAGAAGCGGTAATTGGGACCACCCTCCAGACTTGCGGTGGGCCCACCACTGCGATTAGGATGTGCCCGCCATACTGGCGGGCACATCATAGGCCTTTAACATTGCGGGCGGTGCTGCTGGCCGCAATGTTAAAGGTGCTTGCACCGCATTTCCCTGCACCACGTGGCAGGCACCACGCGGTGCCTGACGCTTGGTGCATGGAAATGCAGGGCAGTGACAATCCCCCACACAAGGGGGGCCTGCCACGTGCCCCTAAACCCAATTTCCGCCAGCCTTTCCAAGGCGGCATAGCCGCCATGGAAATGCATCCACATGAACACATCCTAATATGGCGGACGGTGCCTGCTAGGCACTGCCACATACAAGTGGCCCTTTTCCATCCGCCAGGCAATCGGTGCAATTGCCACCGGCGGAAAAGTGGCGGACGGACTTTGCATCCGCCGCAATACCCACCGCCATCCTAATTTGGTGGTGGGTAAATCTCAATGTGATGGCGGAAGGACCACCAATGCCGGCCGGGCGGTAGCGGTTCTTCCGCCATCATAATGAGCCCCTGAGTGAGGTTTGGGAATCCAATCATTTTCATGTGGTTACAAACAGATGCTGGTCATGAAGATGTATGTTTTCAGCTAACCATCAACTTATTGTCTAACCAATCATGTTCCTCAAATCACAAATCATTTAAGAAAGGCGAATAGAAACTGATAAGCACTTGACAAAACTTCGTTGACAGCAGCTTTTGTAATAGTACAGCTTATCAAGATACTTAGGGCCTCATGTAGGAAGCCAAATACCGGTCGGTAACGGCCGATTTTCGGTAATTATACCGTTACCGACCGGTATTTTGGCTTTTGAGATGTAGGGGGAGAATTTCATGATTCGGTATTTACCGAATCGGTAAAATTACTGATTCGGTAAATACCGAATCATGAAATGAGATGTAGGGGGAGTGCGTGGTGGGTGTGGGGATTCGTTATTTACCACCAACTAAAGGTTGGTGGTAAATGACGAATATGTGTAAAAAAGCATTTTTGTGCACGTTTAAGTGTGCAATGTGGCAGACATACATGCCCTTAGGGCATGTATGTGCGCCACATGTGCACACATGGCCGAATCAGGGGTGCAACAGGGTGTCAATGTGACACCCTGCCACCCTTGCATGTGCTCCCCAATTACCGAATCGGTATTTACCGATTCGGTAATGAGGCATACCTTCCCATCAATGGGAAGGTATGCCTCATTACCGAATCGGTAAATACCGATTCGATAATTACCGAATTTTTCTGAATCGGTAATATTTACCGACTCATTACCTACATTGCATTTACCACTTCATAAATACCGAATCGGTATGATTCGGTATTTATGAAGTGGTAAATGCCAGCCCACCTACATAAGGCCCTTAGTCTTTCTGCCAACAAGTCTTCCTGTTTAGTTGGTGTTAGGGAGCACCTTCTCAGTGAAAAAGTCTTGAGTGTAGAAAGAAGTGAATCTCACGAGGGAAATAAGAACTGACCCCTCTGCATTCTGCCCTTACTGCAGTGCAATGCATTTTGTTCGTGCTAATGTACACTGAGTGGCACGCCTGCAAGTGTGAATCAGGGCTACTAGAATTACATGACAGGGGAGGACCAAATTATGTGGCAGAGTTGACTAAATTGTGCCGGGGGCATTTCCTCTTGAAGCGGACTCACCTGGCATAACGCATCGGACTGTTCACGGGACGCCCACGCTGTGTGTCTCCCTCGCCGCCACTCACCTTCGTTGGCCGTAGTCGGGGGAGACTACAGCTCCCGTCATCCTCTGCTCTTGGCTTCCGCCTTCCGCTTTCCTTCCTGTCACCAGCGCGCCCGGAGGCGCTACATAAACGAGAGGCTCCCTCCGCGTCGCGGGACGCACGCGGGTGGTGCCGGGCTAAGCCCGGGCAAAGGGCGGGCCCTCTGTGGCCCTCAGAGGACCGAGTGAGGCCGGGACGGGCCACGTCATTAAGGTGTCAGGTATTCCTCCGAGATTAGCTGGACTTGGTGAACTGTATTGTCCCACGAACGGAGGCGTTATTGTGCAGGATAAGAAACTGCTTGATGTTTTTTAACTGAACTATTGTGGCTAACTCTTATTTTGTGTAGGTGTATTCACATCCTGCTATTGTTTAATTCATTTTTAACAAATCCCGAGGTATCCATGAACATGTCGAAATCCACGTTAGGAAATAAATCTTCCACTGCTACTACACTAGATAAATATTTAGTAAAAGTGGTCACTAAAATAAATAATGAAAGACTCAAATCATTAGGCCAAGTTTCCACTCCCACCACCATTTCCCCTTTATTGATCAGCGCGCCCACTACATCATCTCCGCCATTTCATGGTGTGAGTTGTAGCACTGAAAAACATGACCCGGTAACTCTGGTAGATCTAACCCCTCTTTCTTCTGATTTAGAGCTGATCGAAGCCAATATGGACGTCCCAAAAGACATTAATGAGGCTCCATCAGAGGAGTCTTTGGTTCCGGCAATGCAGAGAGTCCTGAGACCCCTTAAACATATACAATCTAAACGGGGAGGTGGTCGAAGCAGTCACAAAAAAACAGGCCCTGTGCCTATAACCGGGGATATTTTGAGGGAAGTTCCACCTAATAACCCCAAAACAAAAATAGATCCCGATCAATTAGACTGTCTGGTTGGCATTATGGAGGCTAAAATTCTTAAGATAGTCGAACCCCTAGTAACTAAAATTGGTGAACTATCGGCAGAAATTGAAAGTCTACGAAACCTTCTGGGTCCTCGCAGTAGTTCATCTGTAAAAGCTAGTATTGCAGCTGGGGGTACCTGCGGAACTATTGAGCCACACAAGTTCACAAAGGAAGCATTAAATCCTGTTGAATCCCCAGATGTTGTACCTATGACACAAGTTAATAATACCACACCTTTAGACATTTGTCCAAAGAGCAAGAGGGAAACCAGGTTTACGCGTATGGCGGGTGCACAACCAGATTTACCCCCTGAGTGTGCCCCTTTTGTGGCAGTATTGACAAATGTCCCACCTTTGCCGGATGGTGACCTGACAAATAAATCAGAATCCCACGAATCTCTTAAGAATAAATCTGTTTCGTGGCTAAATAAACAGTGTGGGTTCCCTGTACAATTATCACATCAGATATTAACTACCAGGAGAGTCTCATGGATAGGGCACTCACGTAAGAACACTAAGGGGGATTGTGTCATAATAAATTTCAGAAATCCATTCCTGGTTAATAATACCCTATTAAGAGCTTCTTTGCTCCCTCACACTGATCAGGGTATCACTCTCCGCCCACTGGGATACTTTTATAGGCATCAAACAAAGCAACCTATTAATGATCCCTCGAGGAGCAGAGCATTTATGTCCGAAGGGCAGTCATTCCATGGTGTCGCTACATTTAATCGTTTTCAACCTTTGAGTGATTTAGACTCAAATGATTGACTCGATTTTTATTGGGATCCTTCTATATCTATTATGGAAGCTCCCACTCTGACCATGGAGGAGGACCAGGGGAGAAACGAAATTCAATTATGTATGGGGGTGGAGGGCACCCCAAATGTCATGACTGTAGAGATGAATACTAATGATGGAAATATGGATAGCTCAGCTGGTGTGCCATCCCAGTTTGTAGGTACGAGGGTCCTTAGCTGGAATATAGCCGGGCTTAATAGTAAAGCGCAAGATCCCCTGTGGAGGGACTGCTTATTAGGCTGTGAAATTATTGGGCTACAAGAGACCTGGGACACGGAAAGTACCTTTTTGTTGGATGGGTATTCTGCTTTCTGGTCAGCTGCGATGGCCTCTTGCAGGGGGAGGGCAAAAGGCGGACTCTTAACCCTCATCTCATTGAAACTCAAGGGTACTTATAGTAAAGTGGAGACAGGTTCGCCTTATTGCCTTGCTGTAGAAATTCAAACTAACTCAAACGGGAACTGGCTTATTGTTAATTTTTATAACTCTTTTGCTAAGAGTACGCCAAATGAACATTTAGTCAGTCTTCATGATTTCTTGGAAACGTATAATGATAATAATAAGAATCCCTATTCGGTTATAGTGCTTGGAGATTTTAATGTTCATCGTTGTTTAAGCAATTGTTTTGTGTGGGACAGTTTAGGTCCATCAAACCAAGAAAATATTCATTTTGAACATACCCCGCAGGGTATATATTTAGAGGATCTCCTCGCTGGAAATGCTTTGGTTTATCCCGCTAATCATACAGATGATATCCCAACATACAAATGAAGTGGCTTGGGCTCTACCATTGATTATATTTTTGTTAGTACAATTCTAGTAGATAGTGTGAGTCAGTACAAGGTCAACTGGTCTATCTATGGTGACCATAATTCTGTCCTGTTGACCTTGTCTGACGACTTAAGGAAAAGAGAATATGACACTCTTGCTGCTGGAATTTTGGATATAAGGCCCATTGACCAAACACGTTGTCTGAAATGGTGCCGAGTGGTACCAAAGGACTTTAACGAAAATTTGTTGGGAAAGGTTGGGGAGGAAATGTCTACCTGCATGAAAGATGGGATTACTGGCGATGAGGTCCTGGTAGCTTATGGTAAAATTTGCTTACAGGTCAATAGTGACCTGAAAAAAGTATGGAAGGGGCAACCCATGAACGGGGAGAAATGGTTTGATCATAATTGCTCAATAGCCCAACGGAAGTTAATGAGAGCATTGAAAGCTGTGCCATCTGACAAAACAGAAATCGCTGTACTTAGGAAAGCTTATAAAAAGGCTCAGAGTAAGCGTAAAAATGAAATTAGGGAGGAAGCATGGAATGAACTTTTATCTATAGATGTAATTAAAAATAGTGCCAAATTATGGTCCGTGGTCAATAAGCCTTTTTTTCATGGCAAAAATAATAATGAGCTTGACTGCGGTATTCAAGAAAAAAAATGGTTTAGTCATTTTAAACAGGTGTATGATGGAGAAGGTACAAGGGTGGCCCCTACACTAAACTTTGAGAATTATACTCTGTCTTATACAGAACTAGAGGTTACACATGCCATCATGCAAATGACAAGCAATAAGGCACCGGGACCCGATGGAGTCCCGGCAGACCTTTTTAAATCAGACATAAAAACTTGGTCCCAAATTTTATACAATGTCTTTGTTAATGCCTGTCAACTGGGTCTTCCTCCCACTTGGGTGAAATCGGTTATAATACCTATATATAAAAAAGGCGACAGAGGTGACCCGAGTTGCTATCGCCCAATATCCCTAATAGATTCCTCAGTGAAAGTACTGGGTAGGGTGGTCCTTGCCCAACTGACTGGTTGGTTAGAGGAATCAGGAACACTCTCTATGGCTCAGTACGGATTCAGAAAAGGGATGGGCACCATAGATCAATGTATAAATTTGCAATTATTAATAGGCAAATATACGGTAGCCAAGAAGGGAGTCCTATTGGTAGCTTTTATGGACCTGTCATCGGCCTTTGACCGTGTAAATAGGTCAAAATTGTGGTCCTTGCTCCTAT
Source organism: Triturus cristatus (assembly GCF_964204655.1). Classification (NCBI taxonomy): domain Eukaryota; kingdom Metazoa; phylum Chordata; class Amphibia; order Caudata; family Salamandridae; genus Triturus; species Triturus cristatus. The sequence continues at coordinate 528,529,105 of NC_140586.1, read as the reverse complement.
CCTGTGGAGTAGACAAAAACATCGTCTACTTCTTAGCTGATTTACATAGGGATTTATCGGCCACCGTTCGGTATGACCAATTGGGCAACTGTACAGAAGACATACCCATATCTAATGGAGTTAGACAGGGGTGCATCTTGGCACCCCTGCTCTTTACCCTATATATAAACAAATTAGATAATGCTTTAATCACCTCATGTAATGATATTCCGCGTGCAGGGAAATGTCTAATTCCCGCACTTTTATATGCGGATGATGCCGCCTTACTTGCAAGAACGGGGGTGGGCCTTCAGCTATTGTTAGATTCATTTGCGGGTTTTATGAAGGCGTTGGATCTTACTGTCAATTTCTCAAAATCGCATGTAATGGCCATTGGACCAAAATCCTCAAAGATTAAAACCTTTAAATGTGGGGGGCATCCATTATCCAGGGTATCATCATTTCCCTACTTGGGCGTTCTTTTTGATGACCAAGGTTCCTGGGTAACCCAAATAACAGCCAAAAAGATTGTCTTATCTAGAGCGACTGTGGCTGTTTTAGGTTTTGCTAGGAAGTTAGGTGCCAGGCCACTGAAGGCTCTTATTCAAGTATATAGAGCCAAATGCTTCTCTCTAGCAATGTATGGAGCCGAGGTATGGGGTATTAAAAATGTTAAAAGTATACAGATTGTTGAGGATAGGTTTTTAAAAAACCTCCTTTCAGTTCCGATCTCAACTGCTAATTATAATACCCATCAGGAGCTTGGAATTGGTTTTGTAGAAGACTCTATTGCCTTGGCCCCATTATTGAAATGGATCAGCATTTGGTTAAACCCGGACCTACAGTTCAATCGTACGATCATGAGAGATTGTATGTTACTAGATCATGGGTCATCTATACCCTGGCTGAAATATATTCAGAAACTGGCAAAAAAGTTGGGTCGACCTGAATTATACCATTCACCAGAAGCCCTAGTAAAGGGAGACATAAAATGGTGTAAGGAAACCTTTATGAACATAGCTACTATGGATTGGGAAGGAAATGAGCTGACAAAGGTTACTGTAAGGGCTCACCAGCTATGTAAAACAACACCATCTATGGAACCATACCTAGGATATGTCACAAATGCAAATCACCGTTTTTTATTGACTAGATTCAGACTAAATCAATTACACCTATTGTTTGGAGATAAGAAAGGTTGGAAAAGGGTAGAGGATCTCGGCCCTTGTTCCTGTGATAATTTTTCGCAACAGGATATCACACACTTTCTTTTCTTTTGTGAGCACTTTATTGATATTAGGAAACGCTTCTTACTCCCTATTTTAAAAAAACAAAGGTTTTGTGCAGGTGAGACCTGCTCTTCTCCACCTTCAAATGTTAACCGATGTTTGGGAAACTTTTAATATTGCGAATATTTTATCTGTTGTCATTAGATTTTTGAGGAAATGAATTGGGTCCTCTTTTAAATGTTTTTTAATTGGTATTGTTCTTCCTTTTTAAATTGTATATTTAGCTGTTTTTATATGTTTATAGGTGCTATAGATCATTTAAAATGAAATTCGTTTTTTATCCATTATATTGTAGTATGCTTTTATGGTTTGCACTTAAACCGAATAAAGACTTTTGACTGACTGACTAAATTGTGCGGCAAGAAAAGGCAAATTATGTTGAGTAATGCAGCACATTTTGTTTACGTATTAATTCATTATTTTGACATTTATTTTACACGTTAACACTGTCTTGACAAGGGTTTTGCCTCTTTAGTACCAGTATACAGCAATAAACAACAGAAAGGTGACCTGCCAACCTGTACGAAGGGCCTTCCACTGCAAAGCAACCAGTGTAACCATATTTTCAGTAATGTTTGATCAGTTTGAGCTAGAAACATGATTTTTCTTGTTAAAATCTGCAGAGTACGCAGCAAATGATCGATTATGCGTCAACTGCAGTAAGTCCATATTCATGCGAGAAACGCCGCTGCTGCAAAATCGCATAATTCCAGTGACCCTGGTGTTAATGGAGTCATAGAGAGTGAAGCACGTACGATTATGCCGAGCCAGAGGCCACCTTCCCCTGTAGCCCCATCGACTCTAGTGGACAGATTACCTTGCAGCACCATAGACTCCAGCTGGAACTCTAGACATCAATGATTTTCCACACTGTTCTGGCGTAGGCTCTGATCACTGGGCTTATGCACGTTTCAGCATGAAAGGAGGAGTGGTTAAAAGGCGTTAGATGCTGCCGTGGGCTCTGTTTAGTTGGGGCACACGGTAGTTCTTCATCCATCCCCCCCCCCAATAGTTTTAGCTGGTGTTGCAGCGTTAATGCTTCTACCTAATGCTTCAGTCTAAAACATAGAATACAAAAATACTTACATTCTGATGAGTAGAAAATGAGGTAATAGTATAAATGCTAATCCTTAGATTTTGTTTAGTACATTACATCTTAGCAATGTACACATTTCATGTATAAGTTTGATGAAACACCAGGCATGTTGAAACTGTTTGCACTGTTGGTGCTTTCATCACAAAGTGGATGTTATGGAGACGTTTCTAGAATAGCTTGTATTACCACAAGTTCCACAAAAACGCCTTCATCTGTTCTATGAGTGTTTGCAGCGAGCATTACTTAAAGCGTCGATGACCCACAAGCAAGTATTTGGAACAGCAAGCGCACCTGTTATGTTATGCTACTCACATCTGTAGAGCGCACAATCTACACTTACTACAGCATCTCAGCGTTTTCTGTATTCCAGGGATGGCTGCCCAAACAGTTCTGTGGTTTCCATCTAGTGCTTTATTTGTAAACGAAAAAGTGCCAGGGCTCTCCGCAGGAGGCCACTGCAGCTTGCACCACACATTGCTCCTGCCATGCTGACAATGTTAGTAACACAACAACTAACCATCACACTCCTACAAGTGTGACGATTCAGACTATGTCAGGCCCCCAAAGTTATAAGAATGGCTTGGGCAGCAGGCAATAGTCACTGTTAATGTATACTGAATAAATAATTAACCTTTGTTGTGGTCATCTCTCCATGAGCCAGTCTGCACAACCTTTTGGCAAGCTGTCACAAGTGCCAGTGTTGACAATTAAGTGCCGGTGCCGAGCACCCGAACCCCCAGGTCAAATTAAGCACTGTTTCCATCACAGACTAGAGACTCATTCAGCTTGTGATGGTGTGCTGGTATTAGTAGTATGAGCATGGCTGGCGTTAGCACAGGTGGCGCCTGGTGCGAAAAATAATTTGGCACCCCCCCATGACCTCCTGCTCAGATTCCCTCACTACCACCTGGCAAAAGTGCCCTTCATCTCTCTATAGCCCCTCACTCACACACATTTCATTTGTTTTCGAGCGCCGGTAAAGGCTGGCTTTACTAATCCACTCGGCTATCCACATAAAATATAGATCTGATCTTTGCAGCAGACCTATTAACCCTATGCGCTACTTTATGGCGAATCAAAACTGCCAGTAGGCAAAACTCCATCGCTTTCTGTATCAGGAAATCACAAAAGTAATCTTGGCATTTTTATTGCTGCCTTAAAGCTGGACTCAAGGAACTCTGCAGCATGTGCTTTTACATCATAAGTTATTGTTGAACACAGCACCCCTCCCCCCAGGTCAGTGCCCCCCTTCCAGGTCAGCGCCCGGTGCAGTCGCACCAGTCGCTCCGCCCTAAATCCGGTGCCCTAAATGTGAGGTGTCAACATTGGAGAGTAGTGAGTGAAGGTTCTAGGTGTTGGGTGGCTGACACCGTATGGGTGAATCTAGAAAGGAGAACATATCCTTACTGGACAGAAGTACAGGTCTGTAAGGTAAGTGGTGATTGTGACTGCTCTTGGGTGCCATCAGAGCACATTAGTGGCATATTTGGATTTTTGTAAAGACAAATGAGTGATGCATTTTTTCACAAGTAATTCCCCATAGCCTGGCATTGTGAAAGCCATTTTATTCATGCACTTTACTGAGTTCGAAAATATATCCTGTACTTAACCATAGCTAAAGATGTTAAATTATCATGCACAAGTTACGTATACATTGTAATGGTAACTTACAGCATGACGTCAAGACTGTCCTCTGCAGATGACTTCTTCACATGCCGCAAATGCACAGTAATTGTAAAATCTGAGTTTCGTAGGCGCAGAAAGAAACACGAACAAAAATTAATGAACAAATTCCTTTATGGAAATTTGGATCGTAAAAAACAATAAGCTTCTTAATAGATGGCAAAAATATAGAAGTGAAAGAACAAAATGTTCTCATTTGCTAAGCAGCTTCAATATGAAAGAAAACGTCAAGAACAAGCCTGATCTAATATCCCGTGCAATGTTTTCCACCAGCACCTTGTTTTGTTGCCAGACAAGTAAACACAGTGACACATCCGAATACGGGGGGCAACTACCTTCTATAGCGAGATAAGCTCCAATCAGTCGGAATTCAGGAAAAGGTGATGCAATAAGATGGGAAACGGACGGCAGCAGAGAACAATCGTCAGCTTCTGGCACAGCTGTGAATCTGGAGTGTATCCAAAGAGGGTAACAAACAGCAAATGCATTAAGGCAGCTTTTCTCAAGAGTAGAGTATTTTCTGCAGCATTCTTAAGTCCTGTTGTTGGCATCTGTACAGTGCAATCTGCCATTATGACGGCACTGTAACACTTTCTTAGGCGCCCATGCTCGTTTGTGTATGTTATTTTCAGTGTTCAATTTGTAAATAATCCGGCTTTGCTGTGAAGATTCAGTGTAGTCCGGGTTTCTCCTCACGCCCCTTAAATCCATCACCAGGCACTCCCTGCCTTTTTATCTCACTCTCGCAGGTCCCTGCTTTCTCTCGCTGTCTCTGTTTTTCCATATTTCTTTCTCCTCTCTCGGTTACTCCACCTGACCTTTCTATTTCTCCCCTCCCCTTTTGTGTTTTTATCTCTCTTGCTCTGGCTCAAAGTTTGATGAGGAAAAATAAGTGTCCAAAAAGAGTGCCAGTGGACCCCACCTGCAAGGGCTGAAAGTAAGCACTGGTGTTGATATCTGGGTGTGAAAGGTTAGTGCAGAGTTCGTTCAGTATGTAAACAAGACATTGTTTGGAGTGTCCATTGCCTGGCCATGGGAGAATGATTTCTGTATGTGCATCACAGTATAGGAAGGTAGATATGACGCAATGAAGTTTGCGAGGGTGTGGTGTGTCTGTGTTAGTTTTATCTGAGTGACTCGGGATTCCAAAGAAGATAGTGTTTGCCTAGGTGGTAATTGCACCTGTGTCTTCCCCTCCCAGGGTGGCAAGGGGACACCCCCCAAAATTCTTGGGAGGGAAGGGGTGTCTCTTTTGGAATGAATGTTTTTCCTGTAGAGAATAATGAAAAGAAATAGCCTATCCCTTCTGCCATTGGGACTTGCTGTCGGCCACCTCCTGCGCTTGGAGGGGAGAGGATTACTGCTAACACCCCTGCCAATACCTACGAATAAGGGTGCGAGATCTAGCGCTTCATCAGCACGTGACCTGTAATCAATATTCAAGCCATATCATTTCTATGAAGTCACATAGACATAGTGCAAAGAAAGAAAAGTATTAAAAGTAATAGTGAGTAAGCGTGTATCGAGTCCAGGGGCGCGAGTCACAGCGCCCCATGGTTATGTGTGCTCGTGGTCAGTAGGACCTTTAGTCGTGTCTCACATACTGCTCGCATTGGATACTTGGCTTTGATTTTGGTGTGTGATAACTTTGCCATCATAATCGTCATACATCCTCATTATAGGCTTTGCAGTATTCAGTTTGGGATACCATTTACAACTTTCCTATCCCTTATTTCATTGGCACTATTGCCTTTATAAATTTGGACTGCCGTGTTGTGCTCTTTAGCATTATACAGCACCATGGATATAGTCTTTAGGATCACTAGAATAGACGTATCACATGGGCAGACTATTATAATGTTCGTTTTTGTTACCCCCTCCCATCTTTGAGCTTAATTATGCTGAGGTTGTAAGTTTTTCATTATTAGTTTAGAAAATGTTATTATTATTAAGTCTCCACATGATATGTCTTTACGGTGATCTTCTTAATACAGACTGTCATTATATCATTGAGGTATTATTATTACTTAGAGCATGATTGTACCTGGCATCCAGTTAATTCATATTTAATTCTTGCCATGATTACTAGCAACATTCATGAATATCGACCGATGAATTAAAGAACTAGCTTGCAACACTCGTACACATTGTTTTGGACACTAACTCAAGTGAGTAAGGTTCTTAGTCTTCGTACCAAGAAATACTGTTAGTGTGTGTTTTTCTGACTTACTGTCCAGGCTATATTACGCTTTCTTAGATATCATGACGGTGTTTGTGCTTTCCCCTATATTTTGGTATAAATCTTGATTTGGATCGCGGCATACAATACCTGAGTTGTTTTGGGTTAGGCACCCTTCAGATATTTTACCTTCCACATTTGCTATCAAGCTTCATACTCTGTTTGCCTGAAGAAGTCTGTGCTTCACTTCACATAGACGAAACATGTGTTGGCTAGAAGTCCTATCCCTGTTCAACATTTGCACATGAAAATAAAGAGATGAAGAAGAATTCTGTGGAAACTACCTGTTTGGACTGTTTTGATTAATATGGGCAATTCTTGCTCAGGATCTTAATTTTCTCTTCTCGGTTGGGTTGTCGGTTAGTTCGCTTCTTCAGAATCCCTCGGTTCTATCTTGAACGACCATCCACACAAATGGGGAAAAGGAAAGCTACTGAGGGAGCACCAGGTATAGCCAAACTAAAAAGGAAAGTGTCTAAAATCCCTGGAAGCAATTGTGTGCTGAACAACATAGACAATATAGACACCATACTTGACAAATGTGTGGACATACTAAATACCTCCATTACTCTGCCTCGGGACTACTCATCTTCACCTGCATGTTCTCTAACAATCAAAAAGCCACAACAAAAATGTATTCATTCTATCTTTGAGAAGGCTAAAGGGGAGAAGGACTGTCTGGACAAGCGCATAGATCAAAATGAAGTTGCCCTAGTATGTTTTGAATCCTTCAGCATTACTCGGCCGCAGCCTTAAACCCATGATGGGTTGGCTATTGAGTGTTTTAATAGTTTTGCTGTTCTGAACAAGGATAGTTCACTGTCATCGGAAAATTATGTTAATGTTGATAAACATTAATGAAGGTGATGAGGGTGGTGCAACTACGTCATGGATATAGTGGGGGAACACCGGGGTGTTCAGAAGACCTTAGGTAAATTAATAGAGATTGTGGGTGCCTACTGGATGAGGTGGGTACTCTTAATAATGTTTATAAAAGGTCTTGAAAAGGAGCTTGAGGAGGTGCCATCCCACAAGGCTACAGCTTAAATTATAGGGGGCAGAAGTGAGTCTATTCAGTTTTCGAATAACTCAGCCACAGACTTTGGTGTGTCCAAATCCCAGATGTGGCCTAGTTCAAACATTGTCACTTAAACTAAAAGCCAGACCCATACCCTTGAGATTTATCTTTGCAAAAGCAGTGAGAGGGAAAGTGTGGGGCACAAATTTCTCTAAAGCAGATTCAAAGTCTGAAGGAGCTAGAGGGTTGGTGAGGAAGTGGGAACAGGGATGAGGGGTTGAGACGGGAAGTTTCTCACTTACGCAGCCATCATTGCCGATGTATACTGGGGAGGATTCCAGGGGGGATTTACACTAGAGAGTTGGAAAATGAAGTTAAATCAATAGTGTATCTAACCCAAGTTCCCAAGTTATCAGTGAGGGCTAAAGAAGGAAAGGTCTCCCTTTTAAATAAATTCACACATGGGTATAGGGGGTACGCCAGTGTTTTTCAATTATCAGGGATGACATAGAGAACATAGAAAGATTCTCATTCATGGGGGGCACTAGAGACACGCTAAGAGTAGTATTTAAAGGCATTGCCCTTGTACAGGGCCTGATGGCGATTGACACGAGGTCTATCCTGAAAGATAATACTGAAATCCAGCTCAAATATAAACTTCATGTGATCTCCGTCCCTGGTAACATCCACCCTTCTAGCGTAGTCCAAGAGGTGCAAGACAGCCCTGCTGCACTTTAGACTAGTTCAATGGATTGACTGGAAAGGCAGAGCAATTCCGATCTCATTAATATAGGAACTCCTGCTGTCCCGAAGCGCTCAAAAATAGATGGTGGGTTGATACCCTTGCTTGATTTTGGGCTGTGCAGGGGCTTGAGCTATGAGGACTGTGACAGTGAGGATGCCATTAGAGCCCCCAAAGAAATGCATTATAAGTTTATAGGGACGCCTCATGCCCACAGGGAAGAGAACAGGGTATCGAGCTTGAGGGAGGAAGGCAGGAGAGCTGGGGCTGTTATGGACGATGTTAGGATTTTATCGTGAAATCTGGCAGGGATTGGAAGGAAGTTGTTTGAAACTGATTGGGGTGCTTTGTTGATAACTATGATGTCTGCCTGTTCCAAGAAACTTGGTGTCCTGCCCCTATACACAGGAATGGGTGAACTCTTATTGCACTGATGCAGTACAGTCTGGTAGAGGGAGGCCCTCAGGAGGACTTACGGTCTGGGTCAAGATAACGCTTAGCTGTAAAATTCAACATATTACTACCGCTTCTCCTGATGTTTTGGCAATAAGATTATCCATGCCATCAGGCCTTAGCTTGACTGTCTTTAACATCTATAATCGAATGAAAGGTTGTAGCTCCAAGACTTTCGTGCCAAAGGTAATTGATGATATGCTTAAAGTACTGCCTGGTGATGGGTTCCTTCTATTGAGGGTGATTTTAATATAACATTTGAACCCACGGAGGCAGCTTTGCAAGATTTGACTTGCCATCTCGATAATGCGTGGAAGATCCTACAATTAGACCTTCCAGCCGTGAGATAGTCAACGAAAGCGGAACAAGTACTATCACTTACCCTTAGCCATGATTTAAGAGAAGCCAATGGAAGTACATCCTCTGATGAAGAGGGTAGAGTTACCTTCAATGGAGTAGGATACATGCGTTTTGTTAACTATTTTCTAGTGGGGCTAAGCCTTTGGCCATTTTTGAAGGATATGACTGCCCATGATAGAATGGACAGTGACCAAAATGCTCCTACCTTGTCTTTAGAGGGTGCTATGATACTGAGAAATACAATTAAGGCCACTAGAGTGGTAGGGGATATCTTCCAGTCAAATAATGGAAAAACTATCAAGTGGGACTAAGTATCCAAGCATCCTGAGGCCCTAGAAAATGCTCTAACATCTGTAAAAACGGAGAAGGAAAAGATGCACAGTCTTTTGGTGGAGCAGAGATTAAAGGACCTGTAGGGAATTCATAAAACACTCTATAATAGGGTAAAAGTACTCTAGCCCGGAATAGAAGAGTTGGCCCCTTAAGGGGTAAAGAGGTGGTTTGGTTTAACACAGATTGTAGGGCAGCTAAAGGGGTCCTGTTGAAGGCAGTGAAATCAAAATGCAGGGAAGATTTGCTGAAATGTAGAGCTTCCTATAAAAGGGAAATTGATACAGCAAAGAGAGAGTGGGAAGGTGAGTTGTGGGAATGCATGTATACAGCCATTTTAACGAAGAATACTAAATCTTTCTGGAAGATTGCCTCAGATAGTGTAACAGGCGCTAAAAGGGACGTGGAGTTCTTTAGTGAACCCCAGAAATGGGTCTCTCACTTTGGTGATATATATTTAAGCCCAGACTGGTTAGGAAGGGGAAGAGGGGTTTCTTTAACTAGTCCTGGGGCAGACAATGACAGTTGTCTCAAATTTGAGATTAGCGAAACTGTGGCTGCTATAAAATCTTGTCATGCTTTGAAAGTCCTTGGAACATATATGTTACCAAATGACCTATATCTGGCTGCGCCAGAAGTCTGGGGCCCCTACATCAACATACTCTCAAATGCTTTATTACAGTGAATGAATATTTCCTCATCATGGAAGTCTGCAGAAATTATCCCAATTTTTAATAAGGGGTTACGCAATGATCCTGCAAACTATAAACCAATTAGTTTGATCGATCCATTACAAAAAAATCCTGTAAACAGGTGTTGGCCCATTTACATTCTTGGATGCAAGATAATAATATACTATCAGAATTGCAGGCAGGCTTCTGTAGCAATGTTAGCACCCTAGACCAGGTGATGCAAAATACACAGCTAAAACAGAATACCGCAGTGAATGGTGGTGGCAAGCTATGTGTAGCCTCCGTCAACCTGCGTGCTGCATTTGATTTAGTCCCTAGGGATTCTCTGTGGAGGGTACTCCAGATTTTAGGCCATCCAGGGAATTTACTAGAAATACTTATTCGGCTCCACTCGGGTAACAGCGCTAGAGTAAGATGGGGGATCAGGGACAGTTGACTAACCCCTTTAGGATAGATCGTGGTGTCAGACAAGCTTGTGTGCTGGCAACAACCCTGTTCTCCCTGTTTATCAATGATGTAGTTGAGTATTTGGCTAGGAATGGGTGTGATTTGCCTAAAGTGGGAGGCCACTGTGTGCCCGTCCTACTCTTTGCGGATGATACGCTCCTGTAATCGAAATCTGCCTGGCGACTGCAGCAGTTGCTAAATGATTTTATTACATTTTGTAGTGAACGGTGTCTTGAGTTAAACAGCACAAAAACAAAGTTTATGGTGTTTAACTCTATACACCAAAAGAAATTGAGAGGACTACAGATGCATGATGGCTTCTGCAAAATTGAACAAGTTTCCATCTTTGACTACCCAGGTATTAGATGAGCACCTAATCTTAACTGGGACCAACAAATTAAAAAGGCGTATGTATCTTTAACCTATCAAGCACCTAAGATTGTGAAACTACATAAAAAGACATATATGAAGAGGCTCCAGCACTTGAGATATATAATGTGAAGGCATTAAGAGCTGTGTTATATGGCTTAGAAATCTGTGGTTGCGCAAACACTAAACTATTGGAAACTGCTGAACACAAGTTCTTAAGATCACTATTGGCCCTACCACCTAGTACCCCACTGTTTCCAGTGTATCTTGATCTTGCACAGACGAAATTAAGAGTCAAATCTGAGTGTAGTACTGGCATAGGTTCGGGTCCTCCCAGCATTAGAATCTTATCATGTGGCCATAAGAGAGCTAATGATTCTATGGAAGGCTGGGAAATTTCCATGGCTCAAATATGTGAGAAATCTGTTGAATAGATTGGGCTTGGAGACATTTTGTTTGCACCCAGAAAATTTGACTCTAGTCCCCAAAGCCAGCTTTAAGAGCATCTACTGGGAAGCCATGGCAGTGTTAAGAGTCACAGGAAGTATAGATAATCTAACTGGGGAATTTCTGAACTATAAACCCCTTTTTTGCTATTAGTCTACCATAGATGAAATAGGGCCGATGAGAGCACGTAGACTGTATATTCAGTTTAGATAGAAATCTCTGCCAACCAAGGTTTTCTGCAGTGAGTAGTCAGAAGCAGCAGGTAAAGATGATTAGTGTCCAGCATGTTCAAGAGCTCCAGAGTCACTAACTGATATATTTTTCTTGTGCTCAGCTTACACTATCCAAAGAAACAAATGGATACTGCCCATATGTAGATCGTTGGGAACCAGAAGGCACTTGGAGGCATTTAGAACATAATGCTCAGACACAACATGAGTTATAGTGTTTGCTATCTCAAAATTCTTATGGTCCGTTTGGTTCTGGAGCACTAAGTGCATAGGAGCAAATGGTTAAGTACCTTCTCTTTATATATGAGGTGTGATACTTTTTTGCCTCTTTGTCCCCAAACCTTTAACGGAATCTTTTGGGGGCTTATGATTTATATTCTGTATTCAGGACTTATTTATTGTATTTTATATTGTCTAGAGGTGCTGTAATATTTTTCTTAGAAGCGGTGGTTGATCGCAATTTTCTATTTGAAATAGCTAGGGCTAGCATTTTTTGTATTTTACAATAATGGTTTGCCAAAAACTCTGTATATTTAAAAAAAATAGTGACAACCCACAAAATGTACTCCATTTACTTTAGTTGTAGTTGGCACCTTTCTGACGTACAGTTAGTCTGAAGAACGGACTACGAACATGATCCCGGCAGTCTGGAAACCCACCTTAATGACCCTTTTCCAGGAATCACTCACAAATGAAAATGCAGACATTGATATGTAACTGCCATATGTTTCTTATTTACTTCTTTCTATTTGGAAGCAGTATTTTATTTGTATTTACGCTTGCACTTTCAAATCATTAGTCAACAATAAGTCCATAGTATAAAATTGTGTGGGGCTGGTTACAGAAAGTACCTGTTTTGGGGGGAAATCATATTTAAAGCTTTTATGTAAGTGTGTGTATTTGTAATTTTTATTATATACGTTTTGTGCAATGTATGTTGCTTTTATGATCCTAGAGATTGAAATAAAGCTTTTCAATTTGAAAAGAAACAAAAGTGCCACACACAGCGAAATTGCCTTTCTTCTAAGACAAATAGTACTGTATCTTCAATTCCCCAATACAATGTGAAAATGCCTTATGGCATTCCCAATAGTATGTGTGATAACATGTGAGTAGCACAGCTTTCCATGTGTACTACTGGCCGTGTTTTTAACTCTACTGAGTAGTAAATGTGCACCCATATCTTGCAGTACTCCCACAAAAGCTGATTTACCCCATTTTTAGGTTTCACACTCTGCATGTGAAATCTATTGTATTCAATATAAATCTAAAATGGGGCTTAAGCCCCAACCTCTTGCTTGCTTTTCATTGGTTCCTATGCTTGCCGCTTACTTTTCCTCCATTTCTATTGGCTGTAGCATATTATTTCCTATTCTTCCTCACATGTTTGCTATTATCAGTTTCCTGAGGACGAAGTACTGTTTCCATCCGCTTAGCTGGAACTCTTTTTTTAAGCGTGTCACCACCTCTGCTGGGAAGCCAGCGCGCCCAATCTTGAACACGTACTCACCAGTGCCACCTAGGACTGTGCTAAGGTCTAAAAGTGAAGTATATATATTAATCAGGTCTTGTGCGCTACGTGTTACAACTGACCTATTTAGATGCTGCCATTGCTGCACTGTTGTCACTAGTTGCATCTTTACTGGCTCCTTAAAAAAATAAAGATTTTGAACTCTGGTCAACAGACGACTCAGCTTCTACACACCCCACCCGCCAGCTCCGTTCCGCCGACCTCGCCCTCGCCACAGTCCCCCGCATCTGAAGAGCGACCTCCGGTGGCAGATCGTTCCCCCACCTCGTCGCCAAGACCTGGAACACCTTCTCCATCCACCTACAGCAAACCCAAGATCTACTGACCTTCAGAAGACTCCTCAAGACCTGACTTTTCGAGCAGTAGCAACATTCCCCACCCCCCAGCGCCTTGAGACCCTCATGGGTAAAAAGTGTGCTTTACAAATGCTATGATGATTGATGATGGTCAAGCAGACAATATGATGCAGACAACAAGTACCTTTGCGCTCTAGTTCTTTACGCCAAATTAAAAAAGAAACTGCACATGCTCAGGGTAGCGTTAAGGAGGTCTAAACCGCCCATCAACGTCTGCTTCTTTAAGAGGTATCAATCACCCGAATGCTTGGCTCTTCTGAATATTACCTCCTGTAGGCATGTTGTCCACTGTTTGTGCCTTGTGGCTCATCTTCGTTTCCTTTAGTTGTAGTTTGCCCCTTTCTGACATACAATTAGTTTGAAGAACGGATTACGAACATGATCCCGGCAATTAATGACCCTTTTCCAGGAATCTCACACAATTGAAAAAGCAGACGTTGTTATGTAACTGCCATATTGGAACATGCTTGTTGTCTATGAGATATGAAATTAACTAGGCACTGGTAGGGCAGACTAAATCAATGCGGCCACCAATCATGATATTTTGTAGCTGTGCATTATTTATTTAATCCACTTTTCGTGTGCTGCAAAAGTGAAACAATGCTGTCTTTGAAATGGGGAGCCAGCAGTGTCTAATTTCTTAAATAAATTCTCAGTGGCCACTTCAGGTTGCACCACCCATTGCTCCTAACAGCTCTGCCAATGTGTGCATAACTACAGATTTTTATGTTTCTTTCACACACAGACCTTGGCTGCAAAGTCCACGGATTGGGAGTGCACTGGTTGCTACTGTAAATGTGAGTGTAACAGCACTGATCACTTCATTGTATATGCCCCTTGTCGCATTTTGTAACAGGTACAGTAATATACACAAGTTGCGTTGGCATTTTTATTATAGATGCGGTTGTTTTAGCAGTTCTGATTTGTCAAAGCTCGAGTTTCACCTTACTGGGCCATTCTGCACGTACCATTTTATAGAGGCTTATTACCACTCTGTGGACACATGGTCACTGTAGTCTACCACATCTTTGGCACTTTTATGGTTTTGCATGTTACATGAGGCACGATTTTTGCCTAATCGGATTACAAATCCATGTAATGGCTTGATGTAAATCATTTTCCACTTGGCACTCGCATTTTGCACAAGCATCAATTGGAGCAGAGGTTGTAATTGGGAATTTTTGTGGTATGTCGTGCATTGCAGGAGAGCCAAGCAATGCGCCACCCTAAATGAGGTCACAGCGCAAGATTTTCAAAAACATTTGTGGCCCCACTACAGAACATAGGTGGACAAAAGGACATATCCATGTGTAACTTTTCAGGCAATGGACTAAACTATTTGCACAAGTGCAGGACATGTGCACATTCGCTAGTGTTCAGTTGTTCAATTTTAAAAGCATGATGCAGCTGCTTTATCTGAGGGAGGCAGATGTATATTTCTTGGCCTAGCATGACTCACCGGCGCACATCATACAAAAGGGCCTTTGTGTTGTGTGTGATCATCTTAAACTATGGGTAATTACAGATTATCAAAGTGTAACCTTGCTGTCACCTCTAGGTCAAGGCCTTTGGGTGTCTTAAGTAAAAGGATTAGCACCCAAAAATGTTTCATGTGCACGGCCACCAACAAAAAAATCTCATAATGTTGACGCATTGTTGGATCTTGCGCATGCAGAGCCCAGTGGAGAGTTTGAGATTTACCTTGGGAACAGCACAATATATTGCCTTTCTCAATAAAAAGTCATAACACTTTAATGGAGTTTCAGTAATATATATTGCACTACTATTCACAAAATGACAACAAAAAAAATGTCACGTAGGTGGAACCTAATGCATTCACTAATGCGTGTTGTAAGAAACTGACCTTTTGTGGTTTTTGGGTGCGTTTGCTCTCTTTCTCAACATTGCCGTTATCTGTTCTTTATATTTTATTTCAGTTTATTGTCACGTGATTACTGATTCACGACCATTTGTGATTGTTTCCTTCTTCATGTATTTCCTTTTGAACTGATTTTCTTTAGATATGATTATTCATTTTGCTTCGTACATGGGTTTTTTATAGCCGTGGTTAATAATTGCACTTATTTGTTGTGGGCCTTGGAATGATTAACCTGTTGTTAGCAACATTTAAATGTTATTTTATTGCTCAAAATTATGCAGCTGTTTGTTCATCGTTGTCGGTCTTTTTCTGGTTTGATTGCAGTAATCTCTTTTCAGAGGTGTGCAAGTTAATGAAAATGAGGTGGCAATCACCTGGGTCACAGTCCCTTTTATGCTGCGATTACTGAGTGTGCCACCTTTACACGTAAGTATATTAGGGGTTGTCTTTACATTGTGGTACTTTACTTGCCAGGTAAGTAATCTTTTAATGGTGGTAAGAGACGTGAAGTCAGTTTTATGTGTGTGTATATACATTATCTACTGTCAGTCAACAGTAGGTAGTTATAGTTAGGACCTTGTTTCTATACAAAAAGCATTTTATCTTTTGCCAATATCTTTAGCACCGTTTGACGAATCTTTGCAAAATTTTCAAAACTGATGACCAGCTCAGGTCAGCTCCTGTCTTAAAAGTTTGGGGGTGATGCGTCAAGCGGGCCTGAGAAAAAGGAGGGTCCCAAAAGGCATTCTCCCCATGTTAATTTCCATAGGAATTTTGAAACAGGCTACAGCCCGAACTGCTGAACGGAATTACACCAAATTTGGTTCAGAAAGTGACCTTTTTTTTTTTAAATGGTGGAAATCCGTGCAGTAGTTCCTGAGAAATTAAAAAACTGAAAATATCGATATCTGAGCACCGAGGAGGATTCGTGAATCCTCCTGAGCACGAGCTTAATTTTGATTAAATGAAATGAAAAGTGAGGTTTGTATAGCGCGACTGTCACCCCTGACGGAGTCTCCTGGCGCTGCAGATAACTGAGAACTAACTGTGACTGTCCAGGCTAGATCATAGCTAAAGAGCAAACATCTGTTAAACCGAAAATCCAGGTCTTAAGGACTCTTCTAAACAAATCTTCACATTGAATCGCTCTTAATTCTTTTGGCAAGCTGTTCCATGCTTTTGCTCCCAGAACCGTAGCTGATTTCCCTCCTTTAGATGACAATTTAAACCTAGTTATTGCAAGTAAGTTTGCAGAGCTAGATCTTAATGTCCTTGTTGTGGAGTATGATTTAAATCTAGTGGAGAGATAAACAGGGCCTACTCCACGACAAGTTCTAAATGTTGTCAAAAGCAATTTGAACAGGATTCTTTTATGAATCGGAAGCCAGTGCAGAGTCTTCAATGCAGCAGAAGCAGACGCTCTACGAGGAAGTCCCAAAACCAGTCTGGCCACTGCATGCTGAACTACCTGAAGCCTTCTCAGGGAAGACGTATTCGTCCCTGCGAGGAGGCTGTTACAGTAGTCCAGCCGAGATAGTATGAGAGCTACTGCCACTGTTTTCCTGGCTGCGAGCGGGATGAGATTAAAAAACTTTTTGAGTGTTTTGATATAGCCGAAACAGGTCCCTGTTAGTTTTGAAACATGGGGCTTAAAGGACAGAGAAGAGTCAAACAATACTCCCAGATTTTTTACAACCTCAACCGTAGAGGGAGGGGCTACAGTATCATCTGGCCACCAGTCTTTGGGTCGGAACAGATTGTTTTTTCCGATAGGAAGGATTTCTGTTTTGTCAGTGTTACAGCAGAGATGGTTATAGTTCAACCATTTGGTGACTGCCGTAAGGCAAGCTTTAAAGTTTTCTTCCGCTTCTGTCGATCTCTCTTCTAATGACAGAATAAGTTGGGTATCGTCACCGTAAATTGTAATTTCAATCCCAAAAGATGAGATTAGTGAATTATGTGGTATTGTAGTCTGTGTTGTGGAGTGGTAACCTCAGGTTTAGTCTTCCTCGCTTCTATAGAAGCTAAACTATAAACTCAATGAGAACCAAAAAAAGAAGGAACCACTGAGGAGCACTTCTGGACCTAGTCGGAGGTATGAGCAGGGCACTGGAATTATGTGACTGTTCGGCTGCACCAATTTTCACATAATTAAACATTTTCCGCATTTGCCAAATATTCTATCATCTGCTGCCTAATCTGCAGATTTAAACAAAAAGAAGCCTTTTTTCTATCTCAAATGGCTCAAATGTTCCCAAAAATACAGCTTCACGTGTTACAGCATGGTGAAAGGCCCTTTGCAAAGCTGGAATGGTCATGTCTTACTTATTGTTAAATGTGGGTGTTAAATTGGCACTAATGGTGCATAAACCTTTCTGTGCCTCTTATGCCTCTTTCTGCATTTCTCTTGCATCTTTCTGCACCTTTCTTCCTCTTTCTGCACTTTACTTGCCTCTTTCTGCACCTCACTTGCCTCTTTCAGCACCTCTGTTGCTTTATTTCTGCAGATCTTTTGCCTCTTTCTGCACCTCTCTTGCCTCTTTCTGCACCTCTCTTGCCTCTTTCTGCACTTCTCTTGTTTCTTTCTATACCTCTCTTGCCTCTTTCTGCTCTCCTCTTACCTCTTTGTGTATTTCTCTTGCCTGTTTCTTCACTTTCCTTTCCTCTTTCTGTACCTCTCTTGCCAATGTGTGCATCTCGTCTATCTCTTTCTGTACCTCTCTTGCCTCTTTCTATACCTCTGTTGCTTCTTTCTGCACTTCTCTAGCTCTTTCTGCACCCCTCTTGCCTCTTTTTGCACCTCTTTTAGTTCTTTTTTGCACTGTTCTTACTTCTTTCTGCACCTCTTTTGTAAATTTCTGTATCCCTTATACGTCTTTCTGCACCCCTCTTTCCTATTTCTCTACCTCTCTTGCTTCTTTCTGCACTTCACTTGCTTCTTTCTGTGCTGCTCTAGCTTCTTTATGCACCTCTCTTACAAATTTCTGTATCCCTCATACTTCTTTCTGCACCCCGGTTCCCTCTTTCTCTACCTTTCTTGCCTGTTTCTGTACCTCTCTTGCCTCTTTCAGCATGCCTGTTGCTTCTTTCTGCACTTCTCTTGCCTCTTTCTGCACCCCTCTTCCCTCTTTAAGCACCTCTGTTGCTTCTTTCTGCACCCCTCTTGCTTTTTTCTGTACCCCTTTTGTGTCTTTTTGCACCTCTCCTGCCTCTTCCTGCACCTTGCTTGCCGTTTGCTGCAGTGTTCTTGCCTCTTTCTTTACCTCTTTTGCTTCTTTCTGTACTTTTCTTGCCTCTTTCTGTACCCCTCTTGCCTCTTTCTGCACCTCTGTTGGTTCTTTCTGCACTGCTCTTGCTTCTTTCTGCACCTCTGACTTAGAGGTAGTTTTACCCCCTGCCCTATTATGTACTAGGGCCTTACAGGGGAGGTCATGCCACTTACTGGGGTACCCCAAGCCATAGTGTACCCTAGTGTATGTAGGTATTTTCACCGTATTCTAAGTATCTTTTAGCATAGCACTGGCTCCGGGCCTGGTTAGTCAGTCAGTTACCACCAGTACCAGTGAGCAAAAAGTTGGGGGCACAGGATAACTTTGCAACAAGGCCTCTTTCTGCACCTCTGTTGCTTCTTTCTGCATATCTCTTGCTTCTTTCTGCACCTTTCTTCGTCTTTCTCGACTTCTGTTGCCTCTTTCTGCATTTCTGTTGTTTTTTTCTGTGCCTTTCTTCCTCTCTCTGCATAAGTCCTACCTAGGTAGGCATAGTTAGAAATTAGAATTTAAAAAACCTTTGAAATTCACTGAAAAAACCACAGGTTTCAGAGACGTTATAGTTAGAAATTAGCATTTGAAAAACCTTTGAAATTCACTGAAAAAAACCATAGTTTCAGGGATGTTATAGTTAGAAATTAGCATTTAATTTTTTTTTAAAATTCACTGAAAAAACCATAGGTTTCAGGGACGTTATAGTTAGAAATTAGCATTTAAAAAAACCTTAGAAATTCACAGAAAAAAACACAGGTTTCAGGGCCGTTTTAGATAGTTGGACATTTCACTCATACAAAACCAGAAAAATGTGGGCGTTATAGTTAGTTGAGCTAACTATAACTTGTGCCCCCGCAATCAACTGCTGATGACGTCATCTATTACATCATTCATGACATGGCCAGTGACATCACTGATGACATCACTGATGATTTCTCAAATGACATCACTGATGACATCATCCACGTGATAATGTGATGCACCTCCTCACACCCTAATATAACCTTTGATACACCCACTCTAAAATACAGACTACCATTTTTAAAACCATAGACACACCCATACCAGTTACTACATACCCACTCACTGATTCCTAGGTCTACACACACATCCACTCACTCATCCATACAGTCATTCATACATGCAGTCACTTATCAATACAGCACTATCATATGCACTCATACACCTATACAGTTATACACACACCACCTCACTTATTCATACAGATACTAAGGCATACTTACTCTCTTATACAATCACTGATACAAGCACACACTCATCCATACAGCCACTCTCACAATCACTCACTCTCATCTATAGTCATTTATATACTCCAACATTCAAATATACTGCCTTTCACATAGGTAGTTACTCATAAATGTACCACTGAGACATCCATTCACTCACCAACACACACATACACATACTCACCCACCCATACTGCCCTTCACAGATGCACTCTTGAACCCATACACACAGTGAATCACCCACTCACACATCTATGCACAGTCACACACCCCAACCCACCCACACAGACACTCAGGCACCTATACAGATACTCAGACAACCAATCAATAACCCATATAGACACTCATGTAGCTACTCACCAACCCAGGCAGCCGCTTACACACCAACTGACAGACTGATACAGACTTTCACACAGTTTGGTCACTAACCCATGCATTCAGTAAGACACGTCTAATCACTCACTTATACAGTCAGTCACGCATCTACTAAATCATCCATTCAGACACTTATACACCCACTCATTTTCAATACACCTTGGCATATATATATATAAAACATATTTAAACTTTACAGAAACACACAGTCACTAGATGATGTCTTCAGTGATGTCATTTGAGATGTCATCAGTGATATCACTGACCATGTCATGAATGATGTAATATGTGACATCATCAGCAGTGCATTGTGGGGGCGCGAGTTATAGTTAGCTCTATAACTATAATGGCCGAATTTCTCTGGTTTTGTATGAGTGAAATGTCCGACTAAATATAACGTCCCTGAAACCTGTGTTTTTTCAGTGAATATATATATATATATATATAAATATATTTTTCTCACAAGATCCCTTACTCCCATCCGGAGAAAAAAGGCAGCGGCACTCGCGGTTTCAGTTTTTTGGGGCCAGTTTAATTCCTTAGCGCTTCACAGACGCGTTTCGGGTTCTCCCTTCGTCAGTGTGTAAACAATATACAGAGCGCGACGCCATTTTTTATATACAAAATTACGTATTTCCGGGAATTGCGAGCAAAGAAGGACCAGCATGCCCCTAAAGATTTTTTGGGCGCCATCTTGGAGTGTACAGGGTGCGGCATTTAAACATATAACATTATATTCAATTAATACATCATATGCCTACCATTCGCATTATCTAACAGATGTTTACATAAATATGCAACTTCGTTATTACAGTCATGTGCCTCATTGTTCAAATCTTGCCGTGGATCGGCGTTTGGCGGTTCCACTGCACCGCCCTGTCCCTCACATTGCTCATTATTGTAGCCGTATATCGGCATATTAAAACCCATCTATGTTCATTTGGTTTAAGAGGTTTTTACAAACTTACAATGTCACATTTCATATTAGAGTTCATTCTTGTTTGTATGTATTTTGAGGCTAAGTCCCCAGATGCACTATTAGTTCCTCTCCGCTGTTCATGCCATTAGGATTTTTTGTTTGCAAATCAATTATGAACCTTGATTCCAGTCTTCTCAACCTAAGCACTCTATCCCCTCCTCTGATGTGGGGTGGTACGTGGTCTAACCCAAAGTATTGGAGTAGGTTCCTATCGCTATGATGTTTTATGGCAACGTGCCTCGCCACTGGGTAACTCATGTCTCTGTTGGTAATTGCACGCATGTGCTCTAAAATCCTTATTTTTACACTGTGTATGGTGCTGCCAATGTATCTTAGCTTACAGGGGCACGTCAAACAATAAACTACATGGGTGGTATGACATGTTATGAATTTGTTGATAGTTTTGCGTGTCTTCATTCCCCTGACTTCATAGCTTAGTACCGTTTTGCTGAATGCACATGCCATGCATTTGCCGCAAGGGTAAAATCCCTTCAGCTCGCTCAATGTACCCTGTCTTATTGCAGGGTTATCTAGGTGACTGTGGACCAATCTGTCTCTAAGTGACCTAGCTTTCTTAAAGGTCATCAGTGGCATCGGTGGAAGATGTGATGTGATTAATTTGAATAAATGGGAGCATTTCATACTTGCGTGTAAGAAGCTGCCTCTGAGGAAGAGACTTACGGACTTGAAACGCATCAGGAAGCCCAATTATTCCTGATTGTGAAAACGAGATGTCAGAGAAGGCTGGAGGGCAGGCTGGCTGCCGAGTGCGCTCTGTAATGCTTCAGGGCGTTTGTTTGATAATCTAATTTACACGACTGCCCCGCTGTGACAGAGCTGCACCATCTTGGGGAACCGAGAGGCTGGGGTGAAAACTGCTTTTGCCTGTTGCAGCGCAGCGAGCCAGACACAATAATCTCGCTGGTAACATTCAGGATCCTATTTAGGAATTTAATTTGACTTCAAATGAACTTGAGTAGGGAACCAACTATGGGAATATTGACTTTCACTCTCGTTTAGGACTACTGAGTCCATCATGCATTGCCTCGATTTTCAATTGGGTGCAGCCCACTGTGAGCCAACAGCAATCATGTGATGTGATTAATTTGAATAAATGGGAGCATTTCGTACTTGCGTGTAAGAAGCTGCCTCTGAGGAAGAGACTTAAGGTCTTGAAACGCGTCAGGCAACCCAATTATTCCTGATTGTGAAAACGAGATGTCAGAGAAGGCCGGAGGGCAGGCTGGCTGCTGAGTGCGCTCTGTAATGCGTTTGATGTTTGATAATATATATATATATATATATATATATATATATATATATACATATACATACACACACACACTTTTACAAATATATATTTTTACATTTACGTCATATAAGGATATATATATATAAACATATATATCATTACATTACATAAATAAGGGTATTAAGGTTTTGATTCAATCCTTTTTTGGCCGATAAAACAGCTACAAAAGTGCATACAAGAGCAAATAAAATGCAATCCAATACAATTAAGATAAGTCACAACATAACATACAATCCAAAAGATCATGGTAAAAGCATGATCATAAGAAAGAATAACGTGGTACACAGCTAGCACACCATACTTTTCCTGAGATTTACAGGTCCTTTATGTAAAGTGCAACCTTAAAACTAGCATTAGGGTCTTGAAGTGCAAATAAATATTTCAGTGCTGTTTTATAATCTCTGAGGTGGCAATCACCGGGGTCACCGTCCCTTTTATGATGTGATTACCTTTACATGTAAGTACATTGGGGGTTGTTTTTAGTCCCTTTACATCATGGTACTCTACTTCCCAAGTAAGTAATCTTTTAATGGTGGCAAGAGACATAACATCAAGTTTATGTGTATATATTTGTTTGAATGTCATTTATTCTCGTACCTTCTTTTTGAGCACCATTGCTCGACACATTTGAAGACTGAACAAATCGTTTCTCTGCCGCTTCCTTCGTGAGACTCTAATAGCTGCCATGGTTAATCAATATGGCCACTACATTAACTACAACTCTGAGGTACCTGGAAAGCCCTACCTTTATAAATTCATGTACTCACTATGGGAGATTTATGCATACTTTAGCAAACAAGAGCTAACCCGTTACCAAGGAGCTCCGAAACGAGTTGGGCTGTTACTGCTGCCAAATAGTGGATTACACATGTTGTGATATTTGAGCCGTGGACTGTGTTTTCTTCTTTTGGATGAAATGAGAGATTATCGGAAGTGGTGTGTGTGTAGGAATATATATTCACTGAGAAAACCATATGTTTCAGGGGCGTTATAGTTAGTTGGACATTTCACTCGTACAAAACCATAGAAATTCCCCTGTTATAGTTAGTTCAGCTAACTATAACTCGCGCGCCCGCAATGCACTGCTGATGATGTCACATATTACATTACTCATGACATGGTCAGTGACATCACTCATGACATCACTGATGACATCTCAAATGACATCACTGATGACATCATCCTTGTGATAGTGGCAGACCTCCTCTCACTCTAATATAACCTTTGATACACACACTCAAAAATACAAACTAACATTTTCAAAACAACGGACATACCAATGCCAGTAACAACACACCTATTCAGTAATTCCAAGATCTACACACACATTCACTCATTCACCAACAGTCCCTATACAGTCACTCATACATGTACTCACTCATCATATGTATTCATACACCTATACATCCTATTACACACTGCCACTCATCCATAGAGTTACTCACACACATAGTCACACATGCAAACAAAGTATCAAACATCCATTTACTTGCATATAGAGTTATACACACATTACCGCACTTCTTCAGAAACTTACACATACTTACTCTCTTAAACAATCACTTGTAGAAACACCTACTTGTTTGTACAGGAACTCTTCCAATCTCTCATTCTCACATATACTCACTTATATACACCAATAGATACATATACTAGTTTAAAACATATGTAGTTACTCATAAAGACATGATTGAGACAGTCATTCACTCACTAACACACCCATACACACACTTATCCACCTATACAGTCCTGCACACATGCTGTCTTCAACACAAACAGTGAGTCACTCATTCATGCATCTATGCACTAAGTAATACCCCCCACCGAACCATACAGACACTCATACTGATACCAAAAAAATCAACTAATAACCGATATAGACACTCATGTAGCTACTCACCAACCCATGCAGCCACTTATACACAAAGTAAGAGACTGATACAGATATTTACATATTTAAACATTACTCACTAACCCATGTATTCACGATGATACACTTAATCAGTCAGTTATACAATCAATTTTTCAAAAACAAATCATCCATTTAGACACTTATATACCCATTTATTCTTCCATCGACCTTGAGCTATACATATATAAAACATATGTAATTTTCAGAAAAACACACATTCACTGGATGATGTCATCAATGATGTCATTTGAGATGTCCTCAGTGATGTCATGAGTTATGTCACTGACCATGTCATGAGTGATGTAATATGTGACGTCATCAGCAGTGCATTGCGGGTGCGCGAGTTATAGTTAGCTGAACTAACTATAACGGGTGAATTTCTATGGTTTTGTACGAGTGAAATGTCCAACTAACTATAACGCCCCTGAAACCTATGGTTTTTTCAGTGAATTTCTAAGGTTTTTTAAATGCTAATTTCTAACTATAACGTTTTTTCAGTGAATATATATATATTTATTATACCATCTTTGATTCCCTCGCCTCCTACGTTCCTCTGGCAAAAGTCATGGCACCACAGCAGGGTAAAGTTCAATTTCCTTTATTAAAACACCATTGAGCAAAAGTGCAGGGGTTAGGACGGCCTATGCGTTTCGGCTCCCCTTAGCCTTCTACTGGACCATAGAGTCCCCAACGTCTAGACAGTATTTAAAGTGCTATGTGCTATTGCCCTTGTTTGTGTTTATTAAAAACACTAGACTGTTCACCTCAACAAAATAACATGGCACAAATCTGTCGCCATTTTTCCTCTTCTTTTCACTGTAAAGTACATTTAAAGGATAAAGTGCAAGTGCTATATATTCATCTAACAGTTTTTACCTCTGAGAATTTTTAAGTCGTCATTACTACAATCATACATTTGTATATCCAAACAGTAATTTGTCACAACACCAATAAGAGAAGGATAGAAAATTAAGGATAAACAATTATTACAAAAGTTGTGATCTCTTAAAACCTTTTCTAATCCTACCATATCTAACCTTCTTATTCTTTTTATATCTCTTTTTATGGGCTCCTCTTTAATGGTTATCTGGGGATCAACCACACATTTTCATCTACACATATCATAGTAAAGTACTATTAAAAAGAGATAATACATTTTGACATTTACCCTCTCTTATCAGTTTGTGAATGGATAACAATTTACTAATCCCAAAAATGACAAATCAACTCAAAATGTCTAAGTTGTAGTTCCAACAAGTGCCTCAATTAGACCTTCTTACTCTGCATCAAATTTTCTCCCAATACTCAAATTAATGACCATCATTTTGATCCTACAATTTGTCTGGTAGTTATAGTGAAAAATAGTACTGATAATTCATTCTTTTTCTTTGTAAAGTACATAACCAGATCTATATGTCGAAACTTATAAATCCATTGCTTAATGCATGTACTAGTTATTTCACCATTTCATATGTAAGTACCGGGAGTATGTATACAACAACTTAAAACGTGAGGATCCAATTCATACCCCATTTTCCTCTCTGGGTATTTTCAACATGATTTTGATAATCTACATGTTCATTTGTCAAGTCCAATGTCCAGGTTAGACAACCAATTTCATTAATACATATTTACAAGACAATCCGACTCGTGAGCAAAAAGGAGAGAGAAAAGAAGAAAAAAGAGAGATGAAAGAGAGAATAAAATCATCTTAAAATTCAAAACAGATCAAATACAGAGTGCCTTAACTATTTATAGATGTACAAATAGTTCTGCATGAAGATTATGTCCGTGTGGATATTCCGTGCCCATCGCTAATATTAATCTTGATTCCATTTTGCGTAGTTTTAGGGTTCGATCACCACCTCTCTCAGCCGGTTTCACAATTCTAATTCCTGAATATCTCAATTGGCTATTGTCACTTTGGTGGTATTCGTGAAAATGTTTTGCCATTGGATAATTCGGATCTTTATTTTTTTATAGGATGTAGATGTTGCAAAATCCGTAACTTTTATTTGTTAATTGTGCTACCCACATAATATTTTTTACAAGGGCACACTGTATGTATACATGTGAAAATGTCTCGGTCCGCCTGTTTGCCTCGGTGGCACAGAAAAAATAGGTGGAACTGGCGTCAGCACGTCGACGAGGTCCTCTTATGGCTCTGATGACGTCATACGGTGTCGCGAGCGGAGCCGTGCTATTAGGACGTCCTCGTCGACGTGGGAGAGCTAGGAAAGAATTTCCATGGAATGCTGGTGCAGGGGGTATTCACCTAAGTGTTCAGGCTAGTCCTTTGAGAACAACTGTTTATGTTGCACCTCCAGAAACCGAAACCAGTGATCCGAGGGCAGAGGCCCTGCAGATGGCACACGAGGTGGGGTACCCAGTCGTGTGCACTGGCGGAGCAGCGAAGTGACAAGCACCACAACCCATAAAAAAGGTAACAAGGGCACTGAATAACACAGGATCTTCTCTTTGTATCTGGCAAGAACAACAAAGTTAAAATGCCCTAGTACCAAAATGTAAAATTAGTGCTACAACGGTGTTCAAGAGGACCTGCGATGCCGCTTCTGCCTCCCATACACTGGAGGCGGCACATGGGTCACGCGGTACGGTCATACTGCGGTGGCACGCACACTCGTTGACCTCTCATGGCACTGCTCCACACTTCAGGGAGGACGCTTTCCATTAGCTATGTTTCCTGATGACGTGTCGCGCCGGCCCCGTCCAACAACAGAACTCCTTTAGATCCAAACAGACTCTTCCACTTTCTCACCGGAAGTGAAACCAGGCCAGGCGGACAATTTTACAATACAACAGCTGGGAATGCACTTTTCGGTAAAAAAAACCACATTCCTTCCTCCTAATTAATCAAATAACCATCTCACTGAAGAACAGGGGCCAGCTTCGATCGGTAAACAGCCGTTACAAGGACTTTTTTACTGCGCAATACCATTACAGCGCATGCATTACCACGCATGCGTTGTACATCGCGAAGTCATTACTACACATTTTTTTAGAACGCATGGTCATTTACCATGCATGCCTTTACAACAAATTTTGTTTTAAAGATATGTATGGTAAATGACCATGTGTTCTAAAAAACATGTAGACGATCCATGTTGTTGTAAGGAAACAGAGGCTGTTCCTTTTCCTCACAAAGACATGCACCGCCCCTCAGAGATGACGTGAAGCAGGAACCACGAGGAGAGAGGAACCACGAGGAGTGAGAGGTAAGGCGGATTGGGCATGGGGTGGTTTTTTTCTAGGGTTTAGGGTAGTGCAGTGGTGTTTGGGTAGTGTAGGGATTGGTGCTGGGGGTAGTGTTTTAGGGTTTAGGGTAGTGCAGTGGTGTTTGGGTAGTGTAGGGGGTCCTGCTGGGGTAGTGTTTTAGGGTGGTGCAGTAGTGTATGGGGTCATGCTGGTGGTAGTATTTTAGGGTTTAGGGTAGTGCAGTGGTGTTTGGGTAGTGTTGGGGGTCATGCTGGGGGTAGTGTTTTATGTTTTAAGGTAGTGCAGTGGTATTTGGGTAGTGTAGGGGGTCGTGCTGAGGGTAGATTTAGGGTTTAGGGTAGTGCAGTGAAGTTTGGGTAGTGTAGGGAGTCATGCTGGGGGAGTGTTTTAGGGTTTAGGGTAGTGCAGTGGTGTTTGTGTAGTGTAGGGGGTTGTGCTGGGGGTAGTGTTTTAGGGTATATGGTAGTGCAGTGGTGTTTGGGTAGTGTAGGGGGCAGTGCTGGGGTAGTGTTTTAGGGTTTAGGGTAGTGCAGTGGTGTTTGTGTAGTGTAGGGGGTAGTGCTGGGGGTAGTGGTTTAGGGTAGTGCATTGGTGTTTGTGTACTGTAGGGGGTCATGCTGGGTTCTAGTGTTTTAGGGTTTAGGGTAATGCAGTGGTGTTTGTGTAGTGTAGGGGGTTGTGTTTTAGGGTTTAGGGTTGTGCAGTGGTGTTTGGGTAGTGAAGGGGGTCATGCTGGGGGTAGTGCATTAGGGTTTAGGGTAGTGCAGTTGTGTTTAGGTAGTGAAGGGGTTTGTGCTGGGGGCAGATTTAGGGTTTAGGGTAGTGCAGTGGTGTTTGGGTAGTGTAGGGAGTCGTGCTGGTGGTAGTGTTTTAGGGTTTAGGGTAGTGCCGCTATGTTTGGGTAGTGTAGGGTGTCGTGCTGGGGGTAGTGTTTTAGGGTTTAGGGTAGTGCAGTGGTGTTTGGGTAGTGGAGGGGGTAGTGTTTTAGGGTTTAGGGTAGTGCGCCCAACCAACCACAATATCCGTGGACAAAGGGCATCCTGACTCTTTTGAACGCTCCGCCAATTGAATAATTTGGGTCAAGGGCCCTACCACGTCCAAGACCTATCAATTCCTTTTTTGGGATCACTCATATACTTGGAGAAAAAGGTACATAGTTTCTCGTCTATTTCAGGCGTGTGTGCCATCTTCCCCTTCAGTGAAGGCCTGGGGCATTCTCCCCTCATCCTATTCCTGACCTCCCTTTCAAGGGGTTGATGGATTTTCCCCACCACATACTCTGCCACTTTGGTGTCAGGGGTCCACTCCTCAGACCTAGGATGGTATATTTGGGTAGGCTCGAACATGTCCGAGTGGACCCCGTCCCCAACCCGGGACTGAGAGAAGTGGGACTCTGGATGCCAGGGAAAACCCGAGTCCTTATCCTCATCGGAGTAGAAATCGTCCTCTGATACACCCTCTCCCTCTGAGAGAAACCCGCCGTCGGGGTCTACAATAGTGGTGACAGCGTTGCAATTTTCTCCGGACTCCATCTCCTCCTCCCGGCAGGGTGCATTCTTGAGGAAGGTCTCCGTAAGTTTATCAAATCCTTCCAAGTGCCCTGCGTTATGCTTAACAGCCCTTTTATTTCCCATCTGGGAGCTACTGGGACCCGCCACCACCAGATCTGGGTAACTGAACACCCCAGGGATGCTTTTCACCAGCTTATCAACCTGATCCCTAAGAGGAGGCAGCGCCCTAGAAATAGCCAGAGAGAGGGCTTGGTCCACTGCTGGAGGGAGAAGTTGGGGGGCCATTCCTCCTCCACTTCCTGGTAGGAGGAGTAAAAATGGTCTTCTGGAGAAGACATGATAGCAGAGGGTGTGAGCACAGAACAAATGCCCTTAAAATCCTTAAGGCAGCCCCCTCGCCGGTGCTCCAACAGCTGGGCTTTCCCCAAAGCTGTTATAAGAATAGACTGAGGCGCAATACCAATTACCACCACCAGGTGGCGCTGGTCACTAACGTGGCCGTGTCGGGAAATCACCGCATAGCGGTGTCAAAATTAGGCGAGGGTTGGTCGGGAATCAAGCGGACACTAAAGGAGTGACAACAGCAACAACGTCAGATTAAGCCAAGAATGTAATGAATGCATTTAACTGACGAGCAGTGAAGAAAGAGGAAGCGGAAGGGACGTCAAGATATTATATACAATGGTTTGTGATATGATTGGACTATAGTTGCCTTGGAGACTACCCCCCTAATGGTTCATGGGTTGTGTAGTCTTTTGTTGAATGATTGTTGTTTTACGTTTTCTTTGAACTGCTATGCAAATAAAGTGAGGAAAGATGTGTATAATCCTTGCCTCCGTCCTGCCATAGAATTCATTAAACTTTATTCGATCTGATTTAGAAACATAGATCATAAAAGTGCATATAAAAACAGTAAATCCTCTTTCCTTTTTAAAAATTTTTTTTTTTAAATTTATTTTAAGAACTGATAAGACATGGTGACATACATAGCTGTGCGCCTACAACCCGGAGGCCGGCTGCTTTAGCACTGAAGATCACGTATTTTCCACCCTCAGCTTATCCCACATCCCGGAGGCCGGGCATCACTGTATAATGAAGTAGCAGTGCATTTAATTCAACCAATAGTATGATAGTATGTCACATCTCGTGTTCTCATCCCCACTGGGGACACAAAGTTTTTGACGAAACTCAAGGCAATCACCCAACACCCTCCCCTCCCCCCGCCCATAACAATGAGGCGTCCAGTCAGTGCCCAACTTGAGGTTATGCTCCTAAATTCTACTGTGTTGTGTAATCTCCTTTTAGAGGGCGCTTCACTACTTGATACCCATATCAGACTAGCATTACTAGTGACTAACCTTCATGACCCCCTTTAACCTCAATCCCCTACTGATCACGTTGCTCCTTTACACCTTTGCCCAGGAGCCCCCCAGTCTCCCAAAAGGTCTCCCCCTAGGCTGCTCATGTCACCGCTGTGCCTAGGTCCCTCTCGCCACCCGTCTCAGTCCCCTTCTCCTCGGCCCCGCCGCCCCCTCTGAGATAATCTGTATATAAACCCCAGAAGTTCTTTGGTCTGCTGCGCGGTGGGAGCAGTTCACTGAATACCTCTGATTGTGTGCAGCAGTACAATACGTCTCGGGCCCATTGCTACCCTACGCTTTGCCAACAATAATCCCATGTCCACCACTTTACAGACCGCCCTGGGCAACTTTTTAGAGTAGCCCAGCAGAGCTACAACCGAGTCTGGTGTGAACTCCAAATCCACCATCCCTCCTAACTTCTGAAATATCGTCTGCCAGAAATTATAAACCCCAGGGCACTCCCATGCCAAATGAATAAAATCCGCAGTTGAGTGGTTGCATCTCTCACAAGTCGACTCCTCCCGTAGGCCATACCTATGCAGTCTGTCCGGCGTGTAATAGACTCTATTTATATACTTAAAGTGTACCAGCCTGTGTTTGCCGTGCAATGATATTCTACGCGTACCGGCGCAGAAATATGCCCACATGGCATCATCTATTACAATTTCTAGATTCCTCTGCCAGGCCAGTCTGGCCTTAGTATAATACTGTGTTCTCTGCACCATCGCTATGCTGTAGAGTTTGGATATCAGCCCACGAGAACATTTATGTCTAATAATATATGTTAGTTCCGGTACCTCTGGGGGTTCCGCCATATCGTCTCCCAAATGTTGCTGCCACGCCCCCCTCACCCTGTGTAATTGGAAACGCTGTAGCTGCGAAGGGGCCTCCGCCCCAGCCGCGACCCCCTCCCACGTTATTGCGGTGCCATCTATGAACATATCTCCCATCGTGTGAATTCCCAGCTCCTGAAGGGCCCGTACCACACCTCGGTCCCTACAAGGAGGTAACCAAACCGCCCATTCCAGTGGCATTGCCGGAGAATATAACAGAGCCCCAGCAGTGTGGCGCAGTATGTCATTCCATGCATGTCTAGTTGAATTCAGGGAATCCAAATATCCTGTTCTACGGTCCGCTGACTCAAAGATGACCGCAGGAAGCGGGAGAGGCCCAGCAAACAATCTTTCCAGTTTAAGATATGGGACTGATTCCGCACCATGGATCCAACTGTGCGCCTGAGCCCCCTGTGCAGTCCTGTAATACAGCTCCATGTCGGGCGCCCCAAGTCCTCCCAAATGGAAGGGCAGTGTTAGCACCCGCCAGCTGACTCGGGCTTGTTTGCCCGCCCACGCTAGTCTCAGCAAGGCTTTATTAAGCCTAGCGAAGAAGGCACGCGGCAGTACGATAGGAATATTAGTAAACAGAAATAAAAATCGTGGCAGTACTACCATTTTCATGATCGATATCCTACCCACCAGCGAGAGAGGCAGTCCAATCCAGACCTCCACATCGTCCTCTAGCCTGTCAATGGACCTACCGTAGTTTTCCCTAAGTATTATTTCAGGATCTGTATGCAGCCTTATTCCCAAGTATCTGACCGAATCGTCCGACCATTGAAGCGGGTATTCCATCTCAAATGGAGTAGTGGATGGGGTCAACGGAAAGGCGATGGACTTAGTCCAATTGACCTGTAGTCCTGAGAGCGCCCCAAAATGCAACACCTCCCTTAGCACCGGTGCCAGATTATTTGCATGGTCCCGGACATACAACAGGGTGTCATCTGCGTATGTGGACACCACAATCTTGTAGGTGGGGAAGTTCACCCCTCTAAGGTTGTGATATTCCCGTAGAGCGCACGCCAAAGGTTCCGCAATCAAAGCATACAATATGGGCGATAGCGGGCAACCCTGACGCGTTCCCCTGGAAATATGTATAGCTTCCGTAACTCGGTCCCCCAGCCTTATCCGTGCTATGGGTGCCCGATATAGTACCCCTATCATTTGTAAGAAGACTGGGCCCAGACCCAATTTAGTCAAAACCTGTCGCATGAACGGCCATTCAACCGAGTCGAACGCCTTTTCCATGTCGAGGAAAACTGCGAGTGCTTTCAAGTCCTGCCGGACATGTTGCATAGTGCCAAACACCGTCCGCAAATTGTAGGTGAGGTTCCTGCCA
Organism: Triturus cristatus; assembly: GCF_964204655.1. Lineage (NCBI taxonomy): Eukaryota > Metazoa > Chordata > Amphibia > Caudata > Salamandridae > Triturus > Triturus cristatus. The sequence continues at coordinate 528,496,593 of NC_140586.1, read as the reverse complement.
GGCACAAACCCCGCCTGCTCCAGAGCGACCAGCTCTGGCGTCAACAAGGCAAGGCGCGTGGCTAAGACCTTTGCAAATATCTTAGTGTCTACGTTTAGCAAGGATAACGGTCTATAGGAGCTGCACTCCTCTAGGGTCTTACCTGGCTTGGGGATGGCCACCAAAATTGCCTCCCGCATAGACTGCGGCATCTGGCCCTTAACACACATAACGTCGAACAGCTGCGACATATGCGGGAGCAATAGATCCGTGAAGTTTTTATAGAAAGCAACCGTGAGACCACCCGCCCCCGGTGCACTATTCGCTCTCATGCCTGCCAATGCTTCCAGGATTTTATCCTTCTCAATAGGGAGGGCCAGGAATTCCCTATGTGAGTTAGAGAGGAAGGGTAACTGTATATGATCCAAGTACTCCCGTATTTCCTCATCCATGTCCGTCTGTCGTGAAGCATAGAGTGCTGCATAATATGACCTAAAACAGGCCGCTATGTCTATGTCCTCAGTCAATATGTCCCCTTCGTCCGATCTGATCTTAGTTATGTTGGCCTTGCCCCTCCGGGCCTTTAGCATATTAGCCAGCACTGAGCCCGGCCTGTCACCCTCTCCGTATACCCTGACCGTGGCATACTTCCCCAAGTGCTGCACCTCATTGTCTGCCGCCTCATGAAATTCTGCTAATAGTGCCTTCAGCTCTTCCGTAGTGCCTTCTGCCGCGCCCACCAGCTGCGCTGCCTCCAACTCCCCCAATCTACGCTCCAGCGCTTCCAATCTCCGTCGAATAGCGCGCAGCACCCCAGAATGCTTAGTCATAGCCACCCCTCTAATATACACCTTAAACGTTTCCCAGATCGTTTGTTTGTTATCTACTGAACCAATATTAGTATCAAACAAGCATTTGCAATGCAATAGGTCTCGCATTTGCGAGAGTTTAAGCTATTGGCATTGGAAATGGCAATGCCTTTTATTTATGTTTAAAAAACCAACACGTAAATAAAAGGCATTGTTATTTACAATGCCAACAGCTCAAACCTCGCAATTGCAATTTATTTTCTAAACAGTTAACAATCTACGAATATCACATTTACCCAACATTATAATATCATTTTTGAATCCTTGATCAGTGTGTACCTTATGTAAGCTGAGCACACGTGAGCATGCGCGTTCCTCCGGCCCGTGTAAGCACAGGGTGACTGATTGCAGTGAGTGCCCGAGGTCAGCAGTCACAAATGGCAGAAAGACACGTCCATAAGACTGCGCCTCATAGACGTGTCTCGTAGGCAATCTTCAGAAACGGACTATTAATCAGTTTAAACCATAAATCTATCAAAATCTATGTCAGAAAGGTCTGAATAGGTCAGCTTCTTCAATGCTGTATTTTTTTGCTCAATCTTCCGGCTGTCGGTGGACACCTTTGTATAGGGTGGGACGAGGCTCGTATTTATTAAAACATTCACGCAGTGGCTGTCAAGCTTACCCCAACCGAACATAGGCACACTTTACCTTTTTATAGGACGTATTCTTTGAAGGAGAAAACGTTCGTTTAAGGGATGCGCCAAAGAAACCTGCACTGTTGTAAGATGCTGAACTGAACTCGAAACGTACAGCGCGTCTGGCATTTTATATAATACATATCAGTACCGCGAATTGTGAAGCCAAACCACCCATGTGCTCCTCTGCAATAAAGTTATCATGTTAACCACTATAATGGGGCCTTTGCGCAAAGCATTTATCTCGAGGCTTCATGTAAGCAGAGCTATCCTGTGATGCTTCAGTTTTGGGAATGCTCAACTCCTCGATGCTATAATTGTTAAATAAAACAATAATATAAACATAGGGGAGAATATGCATTCGTGACAAATGGTAAAACGTGACGCTTACGTTTTATAACGACACATAAGCAAAATTGCTCAGTCATCTTCTATGGAAAGATGTAAGCGAAGTCACTGTTGCAGCGGCATGGTCAGTCTCTTCAAGTTGGCCACATGGCAGAAATTAACACGGATGGCACAAGTACTCCTAGTTCTGCTAAGATAACTTTATTTTGGGGAAATTGATGTGCAAATAAAAAGTCATCTTACCATCTACTCTCTCTTAACTTCTATTTTTAAGAAAGCCTTCCTTTTGGCTAGACGATGTGCACGGCGAACGGTGAAAGGAAACATGGCGCAGAATTAGCCGTTACCCACCCATTCCAGAATAGTGGTTGCGGCGTCCCTGCTGTAGAGGACGACAACACCGAGGATAAGTGGGAGGGGCTAGAGCATGGAACATTAAGCATGCAGGAAGTTGTAAAGCATTTAAACTCACGGCAAAGAAAAAGAGCTGAGAAGGATCACATTAAACATTTTCCACTGTACGCATCAATCAGGTATTGCAGTACCTCCAGGAATGGTGCACTTCCTCAACCGGTCAAAAACAAAGTTGTTCAAAGAAAGAATACGAAGTAGCGCTTCACTAGCAAACTCTGTATAGTGGAGCTAATTCTTGTGGGACTGACTGTCTGGGGGAAAAACACGTACCTGCTAGACGATGTGCACGGCGAACGGTGAAAGGAAACATGGCGCAGAATTAGCCGTTACCCACCCATTCCAGAATAGTGGTTGCGGCGGCCCTGCTGTAGAGGACGACAACACCGAGGATAAGTGGGAGGGGCTGAAAAGTAAGTTTCAGATTTAGGAACTTTCATTAAGCAAAGAGGGCTCTTAAACTAAAACGAACCGAGTAAAGTCATATGTAACAGGCAGCCCTCCTGGGAGGTTACAAAAGTAAACAAGCGGAAGTGATCGCGTTTGCGATCAAACAACAAAGCGGCGAAAGTGAAAGTAATCAGGGCTGGGTGAGAAGGGAGGGGGAATGCAAGGGTCAAAGAGGCAGGGAGAGGGACGTAAAGCCATATGGCTGCTTTGCGCGCGTGCACGCCTCGTGCACTGTAGCTCTATGCCGGGGAAGCACTTTCAAAAATCCACTTACAAAATGTCTCAAAGAGACAGCTTTCGCTGTCTCAGCGAGACCTAAAAACGTTGTTATTGCTTCCACCATTTCCTCCTTAAATAGAGAATCCAATAGAGAATATGGAGGGAATTGCCATGTAAAAGGAGGTATGGTCTTCTTAGGCGTGGCAAGAATCAGCACTATAGGGGAATGATCAGACAGGGTACGAGGCAGTACCTGACAACATCGTACCTGCGCCATAAGAGACGTTGATGCAAACCAGTAGTCAATACGCGTGTGTAGGTTATAGTAGGCTGAGTAGTGCGTGTAACCTCCCACCGCAGGGTTAAGCATCCTCCACACATCCAAAAGCGCCAGACTAATCATAGCCCTGTGTAGTATTTTACCTGCTGCTGCCGGAGCCCTGGCCAGTCCCCCCGATCTATCTAGGGTCGGGTTCAGCACCACATTGAAGTCTCCTCCCCACAGAATTTGAGGTGCTGCTCAGTCCCTCACTGTCTCGGCCAGCCTGTTGAAAAACTCCGGGCAATCGTAGTTTGGGCCATTAACATTGACCAGCAGCAAATCGAGGCCCCTACCTTGACATCGGGACAACACATACCGACCCCCGCCATCTGCGGCCACCAACTGCGCTGTGTATTCCGACTTAGGGTTGAACCAGGTAAGGACTCCTCTAGCATGTGTTGTAAATCCAGCCGCATCCGCATTTCCCAGCAACCCCCTAGTACGCAGCATAGGACTCTGGTTCAGAAGATGCGTCTCCTGAAGGAAGGCCACATCAATGGCATGTCTGTTAAGATACTGCAACACCTTGCACAACTTCCGGTGGTCATTCAGGCCTCTAACATTCCAGGTCACCACCTTTTATAGAGTCCTGCGACCCCCTAGGTGCAGTTACACTAGTCATTATTATCCCTTCCGCTATGCATTACCCTTCCCAGTGATGTACATTTTCTCCAAGGTGTAACGTGAGCATCATCGTGCACTGCCGGACTGACCTCTGAACAATTAACTGATCCCCATCCCTCTCCCCCCTCCCACAGCAGACCACCCTCAACTCGGCCATGCCGCATCCCATTTAGAGATAACCCACCCCTCCCACTGCCCTCCCCCCAACAAGTTAACCCCTCAAAAGTTTTGATATGCACTCGCGAGCGGAGGTCGCTCCGTACTTAAGCTGTAGAGAAATGTCTCCAAGTACCTAGCCACGACCGCAGATCTGAAATACGTGCCCCACCGCCAAGGAAGACTTTAACCACTGTATATTTCCATACACGACACACACCCCTAATCTAAGGGTATTGTGGCCGTGGGCGCCCCTTACCTTATGTGATAGGGTTTCGGTTCGCGTCTAAACCAATGTGTCAGTCTACTGACTGCTGTCCGCCACCCCCACATCAATTTGCTAGCATCTGTACCCTCTATTTGCCAAATTTGCAAGAAACGACCATTGCGCTTCCTCTACTGACGTTTTGTCTGCATAGTTCCCCCCCCCTTTGCCCTACCACCTTTCCTCCAACCCCCAGACCCATGTGAATTACCGCCCGGACTGGCCACCGGACCATACTCAGTCCTGCTGCTCCATCGCTCCCACCGTCGCCTCCTCCTGCAAATGTCTCACTGGGCTCCTCCTCCGCTCTTTGCCCCAGTCTTTAAGTGCCTTCTGCAGTGCTTTAGGGTCCAGGAAAATGTGGGTCTTCCCCTTGCTGTTAACACGCAGCTTAGCCGGGTACAGCATTGCATAATCCAAGCCCAATTCCCCCAGCTGTTTTTTAATCGGGATGAACTTCCTCCGGGCCTCCTGCACTCATGCTGTGAAGTCTGGATACAGCGAGATGGCCGACCCCTCGTATGTCAACGTCTTTTTCTCCCTTGCCACACGGAGGGCCGCGTCCCTGTCTCGATAGTTCAGCAGCTTCGCAATGATTGACAGCGGCGGCGCACCTGGGGGAGGCCTTGGCCCCAGAGATCTGTGCGCCCTCTCAACCACGAACATGTTTGAAAACACCTCCGTGCCAAGCAGTTCGATCAGCAGTGTCTCCACAAAACATTCCATCCGACCCGTGGGCGTCGTCTCCGGTAGGCCAGTAATGCGTAAATTGCATCGTCGCGCACGAGCCTCTAGGTCTTCAGTTTTGTCCTGCAATACCTGCATGATACGCCCCAGTTTTTTGTGTTCAGTATCCAGCGAGGTCTGTGCCTCCTCGACCCCTACCAGCCGCTGCTCCGACTGGTCCAGTCGCTCTGCATGCCTGTCGAGTCGCTCCCCCATGCGGTCCATTCTGTAGGAGAGAGCATCGATCTTTGCACTCAAGGAGGTGATGCCGGTCCGCAGTTCATTTTCCACGGAGAGCAGCAAGCTCCGTATATCCTGTCCTTCGTCCGGGGGCGAGACTGTGCTACACGTTGCTCCCTCAACAGAGTCATGGTGTTTTGAGCGCTTCTGCTCGAAGGTTATCTTCGACTGGGTCTTGTCCGACTTACCCATCGCGCCGTCGTCTGCCTCTGGGTGCCGCCCGGCTTTGCTGCGGGTTTACACCAATGCTCCAAATAACGCAATGCTACCAGTGTGTGTGCTTCCCAAGAACGAACCCCCGCACACTGCGGTCGCAGGATAATGCGCCCTGCCTGTCGGTAGCTCCTGCAAGTGATCTCTACCACTGCCGCCTTGTCGTTCACTGCTTACACTCCAGCCAGGCGTACCGCTCCCCAATGTGGCTCCCCGACCCGCAGGCTGCCCCGCTCCTCCCGTCTCTATGGCTCAATGTAGGAGGGCCTTCACTTCAAGTCAGCTTTCAGATGCTACTGCAGGCCGGCGTTTGCTCAGGGACCTACCGCCTCTCTGTCGCCGCCCAGGGCTTCTCCGTGGGACATGGGCTGCCCCCACATGTACTCTCATCAACCTTCCACTCGCTGCTTCCCTTCACGGAGCATGTACGTGCCGCCACCACTGCCACAGCTCCACCGCCGGGACCAGTGGCAGGACGCCCGCGCACCCAGGTCCCAGCTCCAATATGCAGTTTGCTCTCGATTCTCGGCACCAGCAAACCGCCGAGATGACGCCACCCATCTCCTACTCAGACCGCGCTGCTCACCGTTCGCCGATAGCACTTGGTCCTCTCCGTCGTGGCGCAGTTGTTTAGGTCGCGGTGACCGGGGCCGACGATCCTCCAAACACCAGCTACTCCAGTCAGACGCACTTTCGCCCCCCAGGTCGCTCTCGCCGTCACCTTGCTCGTCGCCCCGCAGCGAACCGCTATAGCCTCCTTCTTGCAGTGTCTCCGAACGCCACAGCATCCCGCACCGCAGCTACTGCGGTCACGTGAGCGCCAGTGCCCGGACGATACGCTCCTCACATCGGTCACCAGGTCGCCGCAGAAGTTGCTCCGGCCCTGCGGTCCCACTCTCGCCGTTTCACTCGCTTCTGGGCCACAGGAGCAGGGACAGTCCGAAGGTCCGGGCTCTCCTCAATCGGTCCTCCGCACGCTGGGCGACGTCACCACGCTGCCGCACTCACCCGAGCCCGGGGATTAGGGGCCTTCGCCACCGCTCACTTCAGCTCCGCTCTCTGGGCATCGGCAGTGCTTTCAGCGCTCAGACGCGGCCTATCCAGCCGCCCGCTAACTCCGCCACAAGCATCGCTTCACCCGCTACCAGTTCTAGCGGTGTGGGGCAGGATTATTGAAGGATTTTCCCTTCTGCGCACCGGAGCTCGTGGCTCAAGCTGCCATCTTCGTTTAGAGCCAAGCTCCGCCCCCGTAAATCCTCTATCCTAATACAATACAGTAAGAATTAATTAAAACCAGTAGGTAAAAACGGGTGTTACAAAGCCCTGTTCAGAGCAACTTCAGGTTAACAGAATCATAAAGTTCAATGTTTCGCAAGATCAATCTCATGTACTTCATGCAAAATACGCAATAAGGGGTCGAAGTAAGATGTAACGCTCCAATACCTGACCAGTCTGCACTATATAAATCTGCAGAAAAACTAAAAATAAAAATTTTGCACACTTCTGTCATTGGGCTATATGTGGGCTACATCTGGGTGATATTTGTGCTACATTTGGGCTCTTTTTTCTCTGGTGGCCATCTTGGGAGACTTATTTGTTATGAAGTTTCCTAATTTCCTCATTTACTGCAGTCTCCTCAGTAGGAAATGCTTTCAGTTTTTTACTTTGATTCCATCAAGAAGGCATTCAGATGTGTCACACATTTGCCATAAGTTCAGAATGTTAGCACTCTGGTTGTTCATTAGATCACTGTAGTAAAGCTACTGCTCACCAGGGAGTTAACTGGAAGTCTACTGCTGGTATTGAAAGTGATTGTTTCAGTCTGCATGTCAGAATTTTCTAATGAAATAGAAGAGGATTTGAGATCTCACTTAAAACATGTCCTAATTTTTCTTTCTACAGCACTAACCATAATTTCTATGACAAAATGAACCCCCTCATTTTGTTCCTTTTTAAATTAAATGTTTTAGGAGTTACCAGTTTATTCCAATCAAGATGGCTTCAGGTGTGCCATAATTGTGTCATAAGTAAGACTGTTAGCGCTCTAGTTGTTTAGAACACTCTGGGAAGCTGCAGTACAACACAAAGGCATCAACTGACAGGCTGCTCCTGTTGAATTATAACAGGAAGATATTTGAGATCACACTTGAAACATGTCCTATTTTTTCTTTCTAGAGCACTAACCATAATTTATATGACAAAATGAACCCCATCATTTTGTTCCTTTTTAAATTAAATGTTTTAAGTGTTACCAGTTTATTCCAATCAAGATGGCTTCAGGTGTGCCATACGTTTGTCATAAGTAAGGCTGTTAGCGCTCTAGTTGTTCTTTAGAACACTCTGGGAAGCTGCAGTAGAATACAGAGCAATCAACTGACAGTCTCTGCCCTTTTTGGATGTACATGATTTACTGAGAATGACAGACTTCATTCTCACATGACTGAAAAAGATAATGTGAATTTACAGAAAATATGCTCTCATTTTAGCTTCAATTTTCTCTCAAACATGATTCATGATATCCCAGCAGAAGGTTTTTCACAGGGTAAAATCACCTTAGAACACACCACAATTCCTGAAATTAGTATGGTACCATCAACAAATGAATTCTAATGTAACTAAAGTCTGTTATCACCCTTTATAGTTCTCCTTTTGCTAACCCTTAAAATCTTCGATTCACTACAATGCATTTCAATGGGGGTATTATCATGTATATTGGTCCCAAGATGGCTGGCAGCAATTCCAGGATGAAGTACTGACAGCCAATCAGATCTCACGGTGAGATATGTCATTAGGCTCTGCCCAGATATTGAAACTTTTCTTTTTCTAATTTCTCATGATCTACTGAATGGATTTACACCATTTAACAAAAAGGGATCTTTCTGAACCAAGGGCTACCGTTTCGCCAAATTTGGTGTAATTTCGTTCAGCAGTTCGGGCTGTAGCTGTGTCTAAAGATTCCTATGGGAATTAACATGGAGAAAACACGTTTAGGGACCCCCTTTTTTTCTCGGCCCCCGCTTGCCGAATCACCCCGAAAATTTTAAGATAGGAGCTGGCCGGAGCGCCCCACGAGTTTTGAAAATTTCGCGAAGATTCGTCAACCGACGCCAAAGTTATTGGGAAAAGAATGTTAAGATTTTCCTATGGATAATAGGTCCTAACTATAACTACCTACTGGCGACCACCAGTAGGTTATATATATATATATATATATATATATATATATATATATATATAATCTACTGGCGGTCGCCAGTAGATAGTTATAGTTAGGACCGTGTTTCCATAGGAAATCCGCAACATTCTATTTGGAATAACTTTGGCGCCGGTTGACGAATCCTCGCGAAATTTTCAAAATAGGTGGGGCGCTCCGCTCCGCTCCTACCCTGAAAGTCTCGGGGGGATTCGTCAAGCGGGGGCTGAGAAAAAAGGGGGGTCCCAAAACGCGTTTTCCCCATGCATTTTCCCATAGGACCTTTAGTCCGAGCTACAGCCCGAACGGCTGAACAGAATTACTTGAAATTTGGCAGAGAGGTAGTCCTCAGGTCAGAGATGTGCCTTTTGCAGGTCTGGTGTCAATCTGTTCTGTAGGTCCTGAGAAAATAGCATTTAAATCAATATATATATCTGTAAGCGAGCTCCGTGCGCTTACAGTAAGCTTACCGTACGCGTACGGTGCCGTGCGCGAGCTCAATTCTGATTGGTGGTTACATGACTGTAAACATTCGAATCGGTCGAAATCAGAAAGTGTCGGCCGCCATTTTCTGTCTCTCGCACTGAAAAACAAAGGTGGATAACGTGAAAAGGGGGCAATGGAGAGAGTTGCAGACCCCCTAGCGTTTGTCAGGGGGTCCACGAAGGACCAAAAAGTACGAAAAATACATTTAATAATTTTTTTAAAAAATCGCGGAGTGCACGTACGGTAAGCTTACCGTACGCGCACGGCAAAAAAAATTAAAAAAAAAAAAAAAAAGAAATAACAATCACATTTATTAAATAAATTGAAGAACCCGCAAGGGAAAAAAAAAATTGTTACTGTGTAAAAAAAGGCGAGGCGTGCACGGTATGAACTGCGCAACGTGGGCGCTCGGTGCGCGAAGCACACCGAGTGCCCACAGCGCGCGCACGGTGTGCGAAGCGCACCGTGCGCGCAGGGTGTGCGCACGGTGAAAAACCAGAAAAAAAATAAATAAATAAATACATAACTTAGCATTTAAAAAACCGTACAAATTCACTGAAAAAACCATAGGTTTCACACACGTTATAGTTAGGAATTAGCATTTAAAAAACCTTGCAAATTCACTTAAAAAACCATAGGTTTCACACGTGTTATAGTTAGCTGTACATTTCACTCGTAAAAAACCAATGAAATTCCACGTTATAGTTAGATCAGGTAACTATAACTTGCGCGACCGCAATCCACAATGTGTCATTTCAGATGTCATCATTGATGTGATGAGTGATGTCACTGACCATGTCATGAGTGATGTAATATGTGACGTCATCAGCAGTTTATTGTGGGCGCGCAAGTTATAGTTACCTGATCTAACTATAACGTGGAATTTCATTGGTTTTTTACGAGTGAAATGTACAGCTAACTATAACATGTGTGAAACCTATGGTTTTTAAGTGAATTTGCAAGGTTTTTTAAATGCTAATTCCTAACTATAACGTGTGTGAAACCTATGGTTTTTTCAGTGAATATATATATATATATATATATATATAATATATATATATATATATATATATATATATATATATATATAGTTAAAGCAACTCGCAATATGTCTCCCTTTTGGGAATCACGGGCGCAGACCTCTTGTAGTGCCAAACGGTTTTATTAATTTATTTCCCCATCGATGTCCAGACACGTTTCGGCCGTCCAAGCGGCCTTGATCACCTGACCACGCACTGTGGCAGGCCCGTTTTTAAAGTGCAAGCGCTCATTAAATTTTCAACAAACATAGAAGACATACTTATTGTCAGTCAAATACAATGTAAACAAATTACGTTAATACACAATCATTTTGGCAAATGCATAGTCTGTATCACACTGTAAATAGAGATTCAAGGCCCAAATGCCAATGATTATACAGATAAAATTTCTGTACATATTTCTTTACTGAATGTCAATTGGCAGTATGTCCCCCATCGTTATATTGTTCTTAAAGTGCTCACCATACCGTGATAAAAAGACATTATTTTTATAAAAGAAACTATAAATTACAAATAGATATCATACTCCAACAGTAGTCCAACACTGAATTTAAATATTTGATTATTTAAAGTGCATTAATGCGACAGTACTTGATGGACATAAAGTGACTGGTGCTATTTGGTGCAAACGAGGCAATCAATCGGCAAAAGATGCCGCTAATTGACAGGGACAAATAATGATTGGTACGGGGCAGTCCAAATATGGTAATTCAAAAAGAGGGAATAATCCTATACCAAATTCAAGGCAAGTTCATGTCAAATTCAACTAAGATTGAAATGCAATGAAAAACAAAAATAAACAAGCGTAAAAAAGAGAGACTTGTGACCTATTTAAAATGATCAATAAAAAGACACTAGGTATATAAAAAATTACTACCCTGCAGCATCCTTAAAACCAATCATTAAAAATAACAGTAAAAAGTCCCAGGATAGTATATACTAGTATTACTTTATGGTAAAAGGGGTGAGTCTAGCAGCTAGAAATGGTTACCAATCAAATAAGATAGATTAAACAAAGGTGTAAAGATCCTCCGTAGCATTCAGGCCCCCCGGCCATTTGGAATCAAACTCCAAGATATATTGGGTTTCCAAACGGCGAAGTTTTGCCTCCCTGTTGCCACCTCTTCTCTTCAACGGCACTGACTCGATGGCAAAATACCTAAGACATTTGGGTTGCTGTTATGGACCTTTTCAAAGTGCCTGGCTACGGGGTAATTCTGATCTTTATTGTTAATGGCTCTTATATGCTGCAGAATACGCTTGTGCACTGCCAGCTTGGTACTGCCTATATACTTTAAAGAACAATCACATTCCAGGACATGTACACAATAATCCATTTTGCACGTAAGGTGTTGTTTAATTTCCCTTTGCGTGTCTGGGAATGCCGTGCAATATGTCTTAGTGTTTGTACCAAACTGGCAGGCCTTACAGGTCGAGCATTTAAAAAAAACGTTTCTTGTTGGTAACCATGTTTGCTTTTTAAAGGTATCTTGACTATTGTCAGTTAGCATATTACCCATGCTTTTGGGTTTACGAAAAGTAATAGAAGGATTAGAGGGCATAAGACGCCCTATCACTGGGTCTTCCCGTATAAAGTGCCAATGTTTTCTCATGATCTTCCTCAATTCTTTTTCCTGTTTAGAATATGTAAGGATAAGGCGTACCGGCTCATTGTTGGGGTTTGGAGCCTCTTTATTTCTGTATACCAGAAGTTCCTCTCTAGGTTTTAGCCGGGACTTTTTCATGGCAGCCTCCACTACTTCATAACTGACTCTGACTAGGAACCTTGTCATGCTTTCTTTTTGCTTTATTTCCATATCCTCAGGGTTACTACATATACGCCGAATACGGAGCATCTCCCCATATGGTATGCTTCTTATTAGATGCGGGGGATGCGAACTAGTGGCATGGAGTAGTGTGTTGCCTGCCGTAGGTTTTCTAAAAAGGGTAGTAGTTAAAATGTTATTATTTACTAAAACCTGTACATCTAAAAATGTCACTACTTCATCACTAACATTAGATGTAAAAGAAAGATTAAGATCATTGCAGTTAATATCCTCAACGAATTTCAACACACTTTCTTTGGATCCTTGCCATATAATAAAAAGGTCGTCAATATAGCGGAACCATAAAATCACATTCTGCGTGTAAACATGCTTATATTTTCATCTGATCACCAGCTCCTCCCACCAGCCCATGAACAAACAGGCATAGCTGGGGGAGAAGCTGGCGCCCATCGCTACTCCTCGCATCTGTTGGTAAAAATAACCATTAAACAGAAAAAAGTTATTCTCTAGGCAGAAGGATAACATATTCAGTAACATTCTAGTATGGTCAGCATATTCCATTTTTCTTGTACTCAGATAGAATTCGACCGCTCTGAGGCCATCTTGGTGTTTAATGCAGGTGTATAAAGAACATACATCTAAAGTAACTAACAGATAATCCTCTTTCCAATTGAAATTGTCAATCTTTTTGAGGAAGTCTCCTGTATCCTGGATGTACGAGTCTAACTTTTTCATATGATCCTGCAGAAAGTAATCAATGTACTGTGAAAGATTCTCAAAGGGGCCGTCACAGGCTGCAATGATTGGTCGGCCTGGAGGGGCAGTCAAATTTTTATGGACTTTAGGGATAAAGTACATATATGGTGCTAGTGGATGTTCTTTTTTGACAAATTTAAATTCTTCCCAACTCAAGAGGCCCAAGCCTTTCCATGCCAATAGATTTTTAAATAAAGTCTCTTGTGCATTTTTATATTTGAGAGGCGTGCTCTTACTATAGCACACTGCATCATCCAATTGCCTATAAGCCTCTCTGAGGTACTCTGTTGTGGGCCAAAGCACAATGTTCCCTCCTTTGTCCGAATTACGAATTATTAGGTCCGCCTTCTGTAATTTAGAGATCAACTGTTTAAATTTTCCCTGTTGGTTGGAATATTTTCTCTTTCTTGCTGAATTGCTGGAATACATGAGTTTTTTCAATTGGACTGTCACGTGTTCACTAAATGTATCCAAACCATCATGGGAAGAGATAGGGATAAATTTGGATTTAGGTTTGAAGGGAGTATCAGGTTTTTTCTGATTAAATACTGAGATCAATTCGCCTGTTGCCACATTATCACCCGTTGCCAATTGGTACATATCATTGTACAGTGCCACGTCAGATACTTGGAGGCCAGTTAGGTTAGTAGCGTTATCCAACCTATTATCAGATTCCATTACTGGTTTTTGCATGTGTAGTTTTTTAAGCTTCAATTTCCTAATGAATAGGTACACATTCGCTCTTGTACGCGTATAATGAAAATTTGATTCAGGGCAATAGCTTAAACCCAGGCTTAGTAATTGATTCTCTGCTTTTGTTAGTTCAATTTGCCCTAAATTAATGATGGATTTTACTTCCTGGGCTTGATAGTCACTGACCTCTGTTTTTAGAATCTCCGGGAGCGCCCTCGACCTCGTTTCCTTGGCTCGCCGTTGCCTATTCGCCCGACGTCTTGCCCGTCTCCTTTGGCTTTTTGTTGTACCATTGTGCTTTGTGGTCTTGGCCTCAATGTCTCCCTTCTTCCTTGCTTTAAAACATCCAACTCTTCCCCCACCGTCAGCTTGATTCCCGAAACATTTCTTACACCTTCATTGTCAGATTCACTCTCCAGTGCTGAGCTAGACGGTGAAGAAAGTTCCACTTGTTCCCTCTGGGACCCCTTATCTCCATGTCTTTTATTAGCAGTTGCTGCTCTAAGGGAATCATAGCGACGTGAAAAGGTAAATATTTGACCATTCACATAATCATCACGGTCTCTTTTGAACTTCCATATTTTTCGTGCCTTTATTTTTTCTTCTTCTTTTCCTAGCCTACTGTTCATTTCTTCCCTCAACTTGTTTTGCTGTTGGGGGTCATTTCCTTGTTGCTGTATGTATGCTTCATGGGCGTCTATTTTTGTTTGTAATGCTGCCCCATCTATTTCTGCATACTTAACAAGAATCTAGACCAAACGCCTGGAAGAATCCAAGTTACATTCTCCCCATTCTGCCATCATCAAGGGGTTTGGTGTCTCATAGCTGGGGGCTAACATGATACGTAGGCCCCTTGGAATTCTACCAACGTCCAGATATCTTTTTAAGGAACGAGCTTCCCACCACTTGGCTGTTTCTTGTTTTTTCAACTTTTCCAATATTTTGAATTGTTCCTTTAAGCCAGTAGGCTCTTTATTTGTCTCTTTTTGTGCCCCTGTTCGCATGATCGCCTCATTCTCCAAAGCATCTGAAAATATTTCATCGGCTGCAAGCTCACGGGCTGCGTGCGCGTCAGCCGAAATCTTGTATTAAGGGATTGATTTAAGAAAACTGTTCTTTACACACTGGGGAAATAATCCAACGTGCGAGATAAGACTCTCCGCATCCGTTTCTCCCAGTGCGGGTACACCTCCTTCCCGGTAACCTCGATACCAGTAACATACGCTGTTCTTACCGGTAGGTGGAAGCTGAATACTTTCCGAGTGCTCTCCGCTAGGTGCCTGCTCAGCCGAGCGTCCCCACCAACTGCAGGAAAGCGCTTTCTCGTGCCTCTCACTTCACCCGGGTTACGTCGTACTGGCTCCTCGATAGGGTCCCGAGGGGCTTTGCCTGATTCCTTCTCCGGACTCCACGTGGTGCCCCGGGGGTCCCCGCCGTCACTCACCACAAGCCTGTGGTTGTATCCGTACGGCAAACCCTCGAAGGCAGTCAGCTGTTTTGCGGCGAAGCCTCTTTTCCAGGAGGGGGGTCTGAGAACCGGCAACAGCCGTCTGCCGGTAAAATTTAAAGCAACTCGCAATATGTCTCCCTTTTGGGAATCACGGGCGCAGACCTCTTGTAGTGCCAAACAGTTTTATTAATTTATTTCCCCATCGATGTCCAGACGCGTTTCGGCCGTCCAAGCGGCCTTGATCACCTGACCACGCACTGTGGCAGACCCGTTTTTAAAGTGCAAGTGCTCATTAAATTTTCAACAAACATAGAAGACATACTTATTGTCAGTCAAATACAATGTAAACAAATTACGTTAATACATAATCATTTTGGCAAATGCATAGTCTGTATCACACTGTAAATAGAGATTCAAGGCCCAAATGCCAATGATTATACAGATAAAATTTCTGTACATATTACTTGACTGGATGTCAATTGGCAGTATGTCCCCCATCGTTATATTGTTCTTAAAGTGCTCACCATACCGTGATAAAAAGACATTATTTTTATAAAAGAAACTATAAATTACAAATAGAAATTATACTACAACAGTAGTCCAACACTGAATTTAAATATTTGATCTATTAAAGTGCATAAATGCGACAGTACTTGATGGACATAAAGTGACTGGTGCTACTTGGTGCAAACGAGGCAATCAATCGGCAAAAGATGCCGCTAATTGACAGGGACAAATAAGGATTGGTACGGGGTATATATATATTCGCTCAAAAGCACCAAAACGGTGCACTAGCAGGTGGGTGCTTCTCATATGCGGGGGTGCTCCCGCATCACAATAACGCTCAAATTATCCTCCAACTCCTGGTAATACCAAGGAAGACAGCACTCTCGGGGGCCGGTTCTGAAGTTTATTCAACAGAACACTCGCACAAGCAAACAGACACGTTTCGGCAACGGCCTTCTTCTATGTTTACCACATGCGCCGGGGTTCATGCAATATAAACAATGTCACTTCCTATAACAACACAAACAAGGGACTATCGCGTCATCGCGATCGGTCGTCCCACAACAGAATCCATCAGCGCCATTTTGAAATGTCCTTGTGTGTAAATAAACACCTGAAGACCTGATTAAAATCACCACTTAAAGGAAAAATAACCGTAGTAGTGAATAATAAATCAAAATACAAATTCATTAACGCCCATGATGGGCCTACGTATAAAAAATGTGGCAAGATTCACTTGATGCTAATTCCAATATTTCAAGCCCTGTATGGGCAGACATCTCGTCACCAAATGGTGACATAGTGTTGTTAAAATCTAAATTCATCCAACATGATCAAAACAACCTATCGCTATTCTATATACAATTACTATGTATGGATACATACTGTTGCTCTAAATGATTCAAAAAAATGATACAAAAAATAATTCAAAAAATCGATTCAAAGAATCCATACAATCCAGCAAATTCCAGAAATGCAAAGAATTCAAAGGTACTTCAAAGATATTTCTACATATTTCAAGGATATTACAAAGTTATATAGGATTACAATATCCAATGATCTCAAACTAAATGATGAAGAAAAAGTACATTTTAAAATTCATCGAATTTCATATACATTTCACCAAATATTTTCTCAATATAGTTTCTCTGAAAAATATTCTGGGTCATGGAGGTTGGTCCCTATAACACAGCATCATTCCCCTAGGTGTATAGCAAGCTCCTCACTACTATTCAAACCCAGGGGCGCTTTGGTCTAGAGATCGATTATAGATCGTGACTCCAGCCTCCTCAACCTTAATGTCCTGTCACCCCCTCGGGGATTACTCGGTACATGATCAAGGCAAAAGTAACTGAGCAGATCCCTGTTACGCTGATGTACTTTATCAAAATGTCACGCAACAGGGTATGTCTCATCCCCATTGGCTATTGCCCGCATGTGCTCCAATATCCTGATCTTGGTTGGATGAATCGTGCTGCCCACATAACGTAGGCCGCATGGGCACATGAGACAATAGACAGTATGGGGGTGGTACAAGTCAGGAACTTAGTGATACTTCTTCGGATCCCCACACCAAAAATCTCATAGGTGAGGACCCTCTTGCTCCCCCTGCAGCCTTTACACTTCCCACATGGGAAGAACACTTTCATAGAACCAAACAGTAATCTTGGAGTATCCGTAAGATAACTATGGACTAAGTCATTTTTCAATGACCGGGCCTTCCTGAATGTGACAAGAGGGTTAGATGGAAGACTCCCTCCTATCACATTTTCATTCAACAAAATATGCCAGTTCTTTCTCAAAATTCTCTTCAAGTCCTTAGCATTCCTAGAAAATGTTGTTATAAGGCGAAATTTACCTTCCCTCGTTGTGGATTCTGTATCTCGTTTGTCACTGTCTACCAAAAGTCCTTCTCTCTTTAGGGAATTAGCCCTACTGTATGCTTTATTAAGGACCTTCTGACTGTAACCTTGTGCTTTAAAGCGTCTAATACTACCCTGGGCAGCCTCCTGAAATTCATTTTCATCCGAGCTGTTTCTCTTAATCCTGAGAAGTTCCCCATAGGGGATACTTCTCACTAAATTAATCGGATGGCTGCTAGAGGCATGCAGGATAGAATTCCCTGCTGTTTCCTTTCTGAACAGCTTTGTATGCAGTTTACCTCCTTCCACATATATGTTAAGATCTAAATAATCCACTGAGTCTGCACTGACTGATCCTGGAAACTCCAGATTCACTTCATTCTTATTCAAAATCCCAATGAAGTCTAAAGCTGTTTCTGTTGACCCGTCCCAGATAATGAACATGTCGTCAATAAATCGGTACCAGCCCACCACCCGATCTGTCCATTCTCTATTGGCTGCGCCCCAGGCCACCTGCTCCTCCCACCAGCCCACGATCAAGTTCGCATAGCTGGGGGCGAAGCAGATGCCCATGGCTGTACCTGCAATTTGTTTAAACATCTGGGTCTGGAAGAGAAAGATGTTATTATACAGGCAGAACTCAGCGAATTCCAACACCAAAGAATTGTGCTCCATATACTTCAATGGACGTTTGTCCAGGAAGTATTTCAGAGCATTCAGGCCATCTCGATGTGCTATTGAGGTGTACAAGCTGGTAATATCGAGCACCATCAATTTATAATCATCTTTCCAGTGTATAGGTGCAATATATCTCAATAAATCTTTAGTGTCTCTAATGTACGATTTAGGGAATTTTACAAGGGTGAAAAGGTGCATTTTTAGGTTTCAGGAATGGGCAGAGTAAAGAGGTTTTGAGAGATCCAGGATGGGTAGGGTCGAAGGGTATGAAAGGGTTTTTTAGGGTTCCTAGATAGGTAAGGGGATGCATATTTACATACACATATATCAGCACACTTGTTCACTTTGAGAAACAGGCTACAGCAGGCACAGTTTTGCTTACAGTGGACTTTTATTGTGGCTCAGGTGATACGTTTCAACCATCAACACGGCATGGATACATGATCGTCCAGTGCTGCTCATTAAATCATAACAAAATCAAGTGGGTGCAATTTCTGCTTTACTAAATACAATGTGATAATAAAATAAAAAATGAAAATAAAGTAAAATTAAATAAGATGAATTTGGAATTGATAATTTTGGAGGGTTCAACAGTGTGCTTTCAAAACATTCTGTGCACATGTCACTGTTGCACTAACTCCTTTCCTGCTGGCCATTATGCCTACAAATATTATCCCGCACTCCAGTTTGGAATGCAAATTGAAATAAATTGCATTGTGCAAACATGCAACTAGTGCAAAATGGTGTACAGCAATTTGTAAAATTGCACACAATTGTGCAAACAAATGCAAAGTCCTTCTAATGTTTGTATGTTTGTATCAACTGACTCCTCTGGTATTACAAACAGGCTCCATTTAAACATAGAGGAACTACCCACTATGTAGGCATAAGGAATTGAGGGTAGGTGCCCATTTCCATGAAGTGCAAAGTGCAATAATGCAAATTAGCATATTGTGTGCCCTAGATGATCTAGATAAAACAAAGCTCTGTCAGACATCAATTGTACAAAAGTCCATGCAGGACAATGTCATTAACATTAAAAATCATCACTGCTGTATACTGCTCCAGTCTTAATCAAATGAAACGGGGGACAAAATAAATCAGGAAATGGCTAACTCTAATATAGCATTTAAAGGCCAAAAAAGAATACCAATAGAACGGGGCAGTCAAGACGATTTTCAGAGGGAATTAAGATCGGTCTCGGGTATTCCGATGAATGGAGCCCAGACCCTATACCTCCCTCCAGCAGCTGCCCCTCTGGTTCTAGAGTTGGGAAACGTACCACCATTGCGGGAGGGACAAGTACAACTAACACCCCAATTAATGTCCAAAGCTCTCCATTGGCTAACTCAAAATATGAATAAGGTGGGGGCTATAGGTAGGAACATCTCAAGTCAGATGATCAAGGCAAGAAGAGTATCATGGGTGGGTTCAGCTAGGAAACAAATGCCAGGAGATTGTGTGGTTCTGAACTTTAAAAGTGAATTTGTTGTTGGTTTTCTCCTGGCACAACTAGGCAATGTTCCTATCAGAAGTTCACATATTTCTGTCCTACCACTGGGGTTCTTCTACAGACCTCCCGCGCCTTTGAGAACAGAGAGCTATTCACAGCTTAAGGAGGAACAGACAGGGAGACCATCTTGGGGCAACTCTAGGATACCAGATTGGAGGTTTGAGAACAGATTTGCGCCTCTGTCTGACCTCAAAGCTTGTGATTGACTACAGCCAGGCTAACAAGTTCTCAAATGAATTGTGAAAGGCAACCCACCCTGACTATGGCCATTAGTGAGAGTGTACAGTCACCTTTAACACATCAGGAAACACAAAGAATGGTATTAAAAATAGCCTCATGGAATGTGGCCGGCAACACCCCCAAAGTGAGTGACACTAACTGGTTAAAGTCATGGCAGGAGTACGAAGTAGTAGGTTTCCAGGAAACATGGGCCACGGAGCCAGTATTTATTAATGGTTATCTATCTTTTCAGACCCAAGCAAATCCATCTACTTAGGGGAGGGCAAAGGGGGGCATCTTGACCCTAATCCGGAATGATTTACCTGTAGAAGTAAAGATGAAGGCCCAATTAAACTTAAATTTTCACATCCTGACGCTGGAGGCACAACAGGAAGGGACATGGTTACCAATACATTTTTATAATAGCAGATTTAGTTCAAATATGCACTCAATTGTGGGGGAGGTTGATAAAGCAATTGCTGATATTGTACGCAACACGAAGAATGCGAACATAAATGTCATATGGTTAGGCGATTTTAATATACACCCCTGCAACTATAATACACTGTCTGTCTGTGGATTAGAGGACATGGCGGGAAATCCAATATATCATTTCACACACAGTGGGTATGTCAATGGCTTAATTAAGCTACCAGCCTCCCTAAATATGGAAATTATTTGTGACCCAGACCCTGGAGCAGATATTTTGCCTAAAACTTTTCACCGAAAACAATTGACTACATACTTTTAACCCTCCCCCTCAGTGCAAGGGTTGTCAAGGTAGGCAATTCCTTTATGACTTTTAGCGATCATGCTATTATTTCAGCAGAACTGAAGATATCAACACGGGAGAGACAAAAGCGTAGCAATGTTGAAACACCAATTGTGGCAAGGAAAAATGGGGTTCAGCTAAAATGGGCACATATAGACAAAATCAAGATGATTCCAGAACTCATACTAAACACACAAGATAATATACAATTGTGTCTAGACCCAGAAGTTGATGCAGGGGAAGTTGTGCTAGCTTTCTGTGATATCTTAGGAAATGTAAAATCGGCCCTTACAAGAACAAAAGCGCCAAATCAAGTAAAAGGCAGGGACTGGTTTGATTCACCATGTACAAAAGCGAGGAAGGCTCTGTTGTATGCTCTAAAGGCTAGGCCTGGAAGCCAGGAAGAAATAAGAACAATGCGGGCCTCATATAAACTAGCACGGAAAAGCAGAGAAAAAGAAATCAGGGAGGACTTATAGACCGACCTTGATAAGGCAGCTAACTCGGGAAATAGCTGTGATTTCTGGAAGTTAGTAAATGCACCATATTTTAAAAGCTCTAGTGATCCAACGATAGACATAAATGTCGATGAGGAAATGCACCATGTGCCTCTATCGATTTCTCTTATTGACGTTAAGGTAGGGCTGGATTCATGTAGTCTGGGAAAGGCCCCAGGACCGGATGGTTTCCCAATTGATTTTTTTCAAGACAATCCAGATTTATGGATGCCACTCCTAACGAACGTCCTGAATAGTATATCTATGGTAGGCCCTTCCCCTTCATGGTCATCGGGGGTCATTGTACCCATTTACAAAAAAAGGAGACGGGCCAACCCAAAGAATTACAGACCAATTTCCCTGCTGGACACTACATCAAAGCTTATGGGCCACCTTCTCCTTTCTAGGTTAGAGGGATGGGCAAAGGAGAATAACATCTTAATCCAGGCCCAGTATGGTTTCCAGCAGGGAAGGGGTACTGTGGATCAATGTCTGAATTTAGCATTGGCCATAGAAAAGTATAATAGAATGAAGGATAGGTGATCTGTCATCCATTCCTTAACATCACCATTGCATGGTAAACTGCGGGCATCTTTGGAACTGAACGCTTGATCAATCGTTGGGTGTACCTGTTGTACTCACTTCCGGCAATATCTGATGAAAGCCCTGTACGGTTTGTCATACTGGTTACCCATGCTGCTGTACCATACCATGTACCTATTCATTTGATCGCTACTAACTATGCTGATTATTAAAAAATGGAAAAATAACAAACTGTCAATAAAGATATTAAAAAAAAAAAACAAATAATAATAGAATGAAGGACGGGAATATATACATGGCATTCATGGACCTGAGCGCAGCGTTCGACTGCGTGGTGCATGATAAGCTGTGGAATATAATGGAGAATATGGGGTCGAGCCAGCTATATTAAATTTTATCAGGCAGTCCTACGCAAATGCGACGGCATCAGTGTGCTATACCAAAACTGGAGATTGCACGCGTTCTTTTAAAATCTCCAGGGGAGTAAGGCAGGGCTGTGTATTGGCCCCATTTCTCTTCTCCATATACACAAATGGAGTTGAGAAAGCACTCACCGTTGCCACTCGGGATGTCCCCCTCTTTTAAAATCAAATGCTACCAATATTGGCTTACACGGACGAAGTGGTCCTAATTGCTAGGATAGGGTTTGGGTTACAAAGGCTGATAACCGTGTATGTCTCATTCATGGATTCACTACAATTGAAAGGGAAACAAACCAAGTCTTTTGTAATAGTAGCCGGGCAACAAAAAGAGAAAAAATGCCGTATTTCCACGCGGATGCGGAAAGAATAGAGGTAGTGGACTCTTTCCCCTATCTGGGGATCCTTTTTGATAAAGATCTGTCATGGGCAAAACTGATGGAAGGAAGAAAGATGGTGATGGCGAGGGGTATTATTGCCGTAAAATCCTTCGCTAGAAAACTGGGTGTCAAACCCTTATTACCGATAAAAAAATATCTATCAGGCTAGAGTACAAGCAGCAGCGACTTTTGGTGCTGGTGTTTGGGGCGTGGTAGCACCAACACCACTGCAAACTATTGAAAATACATTTTTTAAATCTGTAGTGGGTCTCCCTTCCTCCTTTACAAACTGCATCCTACACATGGAATTGGATTTGCCCTATATCTCAGATTATATACAACTAGCCCCACCCCTTCTCTGGTATTCAATTTGGAGGAGAGATACAGTGCCATTCATTCAATCAATAAGGAGTTGCTCAACCATGGATAAGTGGAAGAGGTCTAGGTGGCTTAGCTATGTAGAGTCAGTATTAAGGGAGATCGGTCTCCCTGAACTTTTTAAAGATCCACTGGCTTGCAAGAAGGTCTCTAATCAGAAGGTTATCAACATGTTTTTGCTGATGTCGCAGTACAAGTGTAAGGAACATAATAAAGAGAAATACGTGGTCCGTACATACTCCCTTAACCCACCATTAACAGTGGGGGGGTTCTCTTATTTAGTGAATGTAAATAGGTCGCAACACAGATTTATTTTACTGAGGTTTCACACTAACTTGATCCCTCTCATGCTAGGTTTTCCGGAAAAAACATATAATCATTCTGACTTAAGTGCGTGTCCATGTGATAACTTATCACTTCAAACTGAATTGCACCTAGTTTTATTCTGCAGGCTATATGAGAATGAAATGAATGACCACCTTAAACCAATTTTAAAGAAAGGGAATTTTAAGCAGTGCTGGGTGGCACTATATTTTTTTAAATCATTATCTGACCCTTTAGTTTGCTATTCGGTAGCGTCATTCTTATGGGCCTACATGAGGAAGAGGAAGGGGATGGCGTACAGGCCAGTGAGATCGCTAAATAATAATATAATTACACAGACTTCGTACATGAAATGATTTTAACGATTTTAATGCATTTATGTCTTTATTCTAGAGTCATTGCTGAAATATTTGTTATTTTTTTGTACAACTTTAAGATGATGTACTTATTTGTGCTTTTATTTTTTAACCTCATATCCATAGAATCAAGGAGTAAAGGAGTTGTTGTAACCCATGGTCGCAATAAGATCATAGGTAGAGAGAGTTCCAACAAAATATTAAAGATTAATGATAAATGCTCCGTACTAAGTCCCAAAAAGATTGCAGTAACGTACATTCTAAAAACATATGTTGGTGGGTGCCTGAAACCAAATTACAATTACAACAAAGATCGTTATCTCTGAGCCTCAATTTATGCAAGCGAGCAGGGGTCCAATGCAGGAGATTCAATGTAAAAAATTTAGATTGGATAAGAGAAGGAGCAATTTTATTACGTAGGGAAAACTTCGTAATCAACTGCCAGGTCTCTTGTGAAATGTGTTTAAAAATATCCTTATCAAAATGATGAGACCGCCAAAACCAACCTCCATGAAGGAATGAAGGCCGTCACCGAATGGATGAGGAACAGCCGACTGAAGCTGAACTCGGAAAAGACGGAGGTCCACATCCTCGGATCCACCCCTTCGGCCTGGGACTATTCCTGGTGGCCGACCGCACTGGGAACTGCTCCAACACCCACCGACCACGCACGCAACCTAGGGGTCATCCTCGACTCCACCCTCTCCATGACTAAGCAGGTCAACGCCGTCTCTTCCTCCTGTTTCAACACCCTCCGCATGCTCCGTAGGATCTACAAGTGGATCCCTACTGAAACGAGAAGAACGGTCACCCAGGCCCTCGTCAGCAGCAGGTTGGACTATGGACACACCCTCTATGCAGGGGCCTCGGCCAAACTCCTGAGACGGCTTCAACGCATCCAGAACGCCTTGGCACGCCTGATCCGTGACACCCCTCACTGCAGCCACATCACACCCCACCTGAGAGACCTGCACTGGCTCCCCGTCAACAAGAGGATAACCTTCAAGCTCCTCACCCACGCACACAAGGCACTCCACAACACCGGACCAGCATACCTCAACAGATGACTCAGCATTTACACCCCCACCCACCAGTTCCGCTCCGCCGACCTCGCCACAGTCCTCGCATCCGAAGAACGACCTCCGATGGCAGATCGTTCTCCCACATCGCCGCCAAGACCTGGAACACCCTCCCCATCCACCTATGGCAGACCCAAGACCTGCTGACCTTCAGAAGACTCCTCAAGACCTGGCTTTTCGAGCAGTAGCAGCACCCCCCAGCCCCTTGAGACCCTCACGGGTATGTAGCGCGCTTTATAAATGACATGATTGATTGATTGATTGATCATTGTAATTGTAGACTGTGAAGGAAGTGGAGCAGATAGAAACTTATATATTCTCGAAGCAGTAGGTCTTGAGCGATACCACATAGAAAGAAGTGAGACAGTAACCGATTCAGTAGAAAGATATATTTTGGAATGAGCAACCTTCAATTTTAAAAAAGAATAAAAATCCATATTATTAAGATTATATTCTCTAGCCAAAGAAGAAAAGGGAAGAGGATTGTGATTAGAGTCATAAAGATCTTTAACCAATGTCAGACCTCTACTAGCCCAGGAAGAATCAATATCAGCAACAATTTCAGGGTTATACCATAAAGAGGACCATCTCGATTTATGAATGGGTTTGGATTCTTTTTTGTCAATATACTTTAGAGCATTAACCGTGTCTGAGATAATACGCTGGGAATGAACCAGAACAAGCTTAAAAGCAGTGAGAAAGGAAGGAGTAGAAAGAGGAGGACACAACTCTCGTTCATTAGAAATCCACAGGGGTGTATGATGGGAATCTGATAAGAACCAAAGAGCACCCTGCGAAGCTAAAAAGGCAATTTGATATAAAAGTTCCAATCTGGAAGATTACATCCACCCAAAACAGAGGGTTTTCTAAGGTGTTTATACGCAATTCTAGCGCGTTTATCACTCCACAAAAAGTTTGAAGTGAGTAAATCAATCTCATGGAAACAAGACGAATAAAGCGATATAGGTAGCATGAAGGATAAAAAATTAATAATCGGGGTTATCATCATCTTAAGAGTTTGAAATCTTTCCCACCAGGAGATATATTTCGGAGACCAGGAGGCCAAAAGATCTTTAATTTTAAGTATGATGTGAGTTTCATTATAAGAAATAGTATTGCAAAGGTCTTTACAAAACCAAATTCCTACGTTTTAATACGAGTCGATTGCCATTGAAATCCTGAATCGCCCATGTGAGAAGAGAAGCACGACGAATTGAGAGGGAAAATTTCCGTCTTGTCTTTATTCAGAGTATAACCTGGGACAAGTGAAAACTCTTTAATTGTATTGGAGATAGCAGGAAGTGCAGCAACAATATAATCTGAAAAAATAGGAACGTCATCCGCATAAGCAGCAGTTTTAAGCGTATGTGAGCCAAATCGAAAGCCTTTAATAGCCTGATTCAAGTTGAGTGAACGGAGAAGTGGGTCTATAGACAGTAGAAAAAGAAGAGGTGACAACGGGCACCCTTGTCTAGTGCCCTGACAGAGATTAAAAAAAGAAGACGTGGCCCCATTGACTCTGATGTTAGCTTTAGGTTGCGCATATAAAGACATCACCATATTGATAAAAGAGTCCCCTAAATTATGTGATTGAAGTACTGCTTGTAAAAAAGGCCAAGAGACTTTGTCAAAAGCCTTTTCAGCGTCAAGGGCAATCGCCACCCAAGGTAAAGTAGAGAGTTTAGCTTTCTCCAAAATATGATAAAAGGTTCGGATGTTATCTCTAGCAAGTCTCCCCTTCACAAAACCAGTCTGAGATTCATGAATAAGAGAAGGGATATGACCCTCTAACCTCTTAGCCAAGATGTTGGCAAACATTTTAGCTTTCATATTTAATAATGAAATTGGATGAAAATGTATTGGGTCAGAATAATCCTTGCCATCGTTCGGAATTACGACAACAGTAGCCTCGGCAGCTGATCCAGAGACCTTACCATAAAGGACAAAATTATCAAAAACCTCCTTAAGGTATTTTATTATTGAGGACGAAAAAGTCTTATAAAAAGCAGTAGGGAACCCATCAGGCCCCGGAGCTTTCCCCGACCGAGTGGCCTTAAAAGCCTGAATTACCTCATCAGTCTTAATTGGTTTCCCCAAGTCAATCATATCAGCGAGCGAAATAGTATTCGTAGGAATCAAATTCAGAAACTGCTAACAAACAGATAAGTCACATTGATCTTTAGGGGTATATAACATTTAATAAAAATCAGGAAAGACTTCAAGTATTTCTTGAGTATGGAATTTCTTAGAACCATTTACATCATTAATATAGGAAATCTGTGTAGTCTTTACATTGGTATTCTGATATTTCAAGGTAGCAGCCAACAACCTACCTACCTACATAGTAACAAATGTCGAGATTTTTGAGCATGTACACCAATATAAGCTCTTTTAGTGATTATAGAGTTGAAAGAGTATTTGAGATTCTTGATATCTTGTAGGAGAGACTTATCATTAGAACCTCTATATAGCCCCTCTTTACGTTTGATCTCATCCCCTAAAGATTGCAGCGACTTCCTAATATCACTATTTCTTTTTGACATTTTTTTGATAATATGACCCGAATAGTACATTTAAATACATCCCATAAAACTATTGGGGAATTCACTGAGGACTCATTATCTTTGAAGAAGTTATCAATTTCCTCATTTGGCTCTTGAACTTCACCCTTATCATCCAAAATCTCTGTATTAAGATGCCAAGTACGAGGTCCGTTTTTATCCATAAGATTAAGGAGAGTCAATGAGACTGCTGCCTGATCAGAAACTACTATTGGATGAATCCTAACGTTTATAGTATATTTTAAAAGAGCAGCATCAACTAGAAGATAGTCGATACAAGAAAAACTAGAATGTGGAGAGGAGAAAAACGTGAAATCACTACCAGCAGGATTATGCAATCTCCAAGCATCAACAAGCTGATGAGAAGAACACATATTGAGCAATCGCTTATGTGACCTAGGGGGATGAAATTTAAAAGCAGAGTGTCTATCCAAAATAGGATCCAAGGGCAAATTAAAATCACTGCCAACAATTGTTCTAGCATTTTGAGGGGTGTCGGAGAGCTTTTTATTTATGGAACGCCAAAAGAGTTGATCATCAATGTTAGGGGCATATATATTCATGATATATAAATCATTTGAACCATTAGTCAAGCGATAAAGTAGCCATCTACCATTAGTATCATGCTCAGCAGTAACAATAGATTGACCAGAGTTTGGAAATCAAAGTCACGACCCCGTTCTTTTTACCAGAGGCTTCAGAACAAGCAACATCAAGAACCCACTCCTTCCGCAAAAGCAAAGCTTCCTTAAAGGGTATCTTTTTCTCCTGAAGAAGAACAATATCACCAGATAGACTTTTGCAATAATCTATGATCTTGGCCCTCTTAACAGGGTTACTCAGCCTACGAACATTAAGTGAGACTACATTTAGACCAGTCATAGATTGACATAAGACAACACAAATAAGAACATTTGATAGAGGAAAAGGGGAAGAGAATCCAACAGGTCATCAGATATAGAGGTAAATGGAAAGCAAGAAAAAAATAAAAAATGAACCGAAGCAGAAGTCCCCAGAAAATTAAAGATAAAAATTACCGAAGCAGATGTCCCCAGGGGAAGAGAAAAGACTAGAAAGAAGAAAAGAAAGAACAAAAATACTCTAACGAAAAACGGAGCATAAAAAAAGAAAACCCCACCAGGGGATGTCTGTAATAACCAATTTGCATGGGTGAAATAAAGTGGAGGAGCAACCACAGAGGCCAACAAACACAATGCAGAACGCTCAACAATAAATAAATAAATATTGAATTAAGCGACGGAACAAATGGAAAAATATTAATATCTACTGAGCTATCAAGAATCCATCAATAATAATAAAAAGTTCCCAAAAATATAGAACATGCTTGATCAATGATCAACATATTATATATGCTTAATAGAAAGGTGAGACAACAATAACAGATAAATATCAAGAGAATGCATTATAAATAACAATATCGGGTAATATAAATAACAATCTAAGGCATAATAAATACTAATATATGGTATAATAAATAGCCATTTGAGGCAATATAAATGACAATTATAAATCGCAAACCTTAACATACCAAACACTACAAAATTGATTGCATCTAGGAATAAATACTATAGGAAATGGAAAATGAAGAATTAAAAAGCAAATTCTACATAAGAGATAATTCATACCTTAGATATAATGAAAGGAAAAAGAGTAAAAATAATAAGTAAGAGGAGAAGTAGAATAAATGAACAAAGAACATGAATAAAAGAAGAACGAACAAAGAAAGAGATAGAAGGTGGAAATTAGAAGAAGAGATACTTACTGTATCATAAAAATATAAGGAATACAAATTAAAAAATATATATCATATGTAAGAAGTAGTCAATATATTATCATAACTTAAATAGAAAAGTGAGACATTAAAGTCTGATAAATATCTAATTATGGAATTATAAATAGTAATATTAGTTATTGTACGTAGCAGCCTAAGGTATAATAAATAACAAACAGAAAAAACAAATCACCAGCAGAGAAACAAAGAAAGAGAGGAGGGAAAAGTTAAGCAAAAGGAGAATAAGTATACAGGGACATGAATAAAAGAATAGACAAGCAAAGGAAGAGAGAGAATGATGAAAATAGAAGGAAATATATATATATATATATATATATATATATATATATATATATATATATATATATATATATTATACATCAAGTATCATAAAAAATGAGAGATAAAAACCAGGAGAAGACCAGCTAACTAGAAATAGATATCGAAAAACGATTCAAGCAATAGAAACTAAGAAAAAGAAAACCACCAAGAGGAGAAGCCAATAAATAGCAAACAGGAACGAGGTTGGAGTAGATCAGAGAAATATAAAATTGGTAAGAAAGAAAGTGAAAGGAAGGAAACTAGAGACAATAATAATCAATTGATCTGTGAATCAGACACATGTACAACCAATACATTACAGGATAGTCCTGAAGTAAGACCCACATATTGAATGGGAATTCTCAAGGATCCATCATAAAAATATGAACGACCGTAAAGGCTGTAAAGGAAATAGTTAGTGAAAAAAAAGAATAAACAATATAAAACTAATAACCATGACATTATATAGTTATCATCCAACAAGGAAACACAGGAACAATATTAACCACATACTAGTGGTAAAACAGAGCATGAAACCAACTTATTAGGTAATAAAAGGTGTTAAGGATGAGAGATGCCAGGAAGAGACTCAGATTTCATCTGTGATTCAGAATGATTATCCAGAAAAGTAGAAAGATCCGAGGATTCTGTGAGCACCCTCTGAAAGTTATTCTAAATCGTGAAGGACCTGCAAAGGAATGTGGAATATGCATATCTATGAGCCTTTTACGCAGATTTAAGAAGCCCTTACGACGAATAACGGTGTCTCTGGCAAAGTCCTGTGAAATTGATATTCTGTGACCTTCCCATTGTAGGGTTTTAATTTCCCAGGATTTGCTCAGTATGTTGATGCCGCAAAGGTTTAAAGATCACCGGTCTTGTAGAGGATAGAGACTTCAATTTAAAGGTGGGAACTCTATGAGCACGCTCTATTTCAAAGACCTTGTGAAAGGAAATATTCAGAGCAGTAAGGATCCAGGTAAGTAGAAAATCCAGCACAGAAGGAGCAGATTTTTCACAATCCTCCGGAAGACCAAAAATACGAAGGTTACTTCTACAACTTCTGTCTTCTTGCTCAGTTAGGTTTCGCCTCAAGGAAATCAAAGAGCGCTCTAAGCCATGGACATGTTTAGCTTGTTTGTTGGTAAAATCCTCAACAGTACTTATTCGAGATTCTGCATTGGAAACACGTAATGAGAGGTTTTTAAGATCTTTATGAATTGCCGCGACCTAAATTTGAAGTAAATCAGTATTCGTTTTTGTACTCTGTGCTATATCATGAACTGAGTTAAGTTTAAGTAGGATTCTGTCTAACGTAGAAACAGAATCCAAACTACTCTTCGGCGGAGAATCCGGGGTGGGCGATCTTTACTTGGACCTCTTCAAATGACCTTTAGTATGTCTGTTCTTGGAGGGAATGCCCATAACCTCCGCCATTGGAAGCAAGTATTTTAGCTAAACCAAGTTTACTAAAAATGTAGTTGTGTGAAAGTGAGCACAGAATACAATCAAACATTTTTTAGTGAAGAGCAAGGTGGTAATGCCGAATAAACAGAGGCTGGGCGACCAACCAGTATGCAAACGTAGTACAAAATTTTCACACAGTCCAAAAAGTGTAGACACGCTGTAAAAATACTCTTCCAGGTAAAAATCACATTGGGAAATAACAGACACCCTCCAGCTACCGGGAATGAAGCAAAGTAGATACTGCATAATCAGCAATAATCAAAATGAGCTCCAAAGGTGTTGAAATGGCAGGCAACATGTGGCGCAGGTGAAAGGCTATCAGCAACCACCATTATTATCAGGGCCAGCACAATAAAGTAAATACTTTTCAGAAAAGCATGTTGCAAACATGTAGAAAGACATCAACTGAGAGTAAGACATTAAACGCAGGAAGCAACTTCCAGAAGAAGCCTGTCAGCGGCCGCCATTTTAAAAAGAAGATGACGCAATACCAAGTGACCTCCCAGAGGTGACAAAAACAAAGAAAGGGAGGTCAAGAAGAGGGCAAGACAATACCTCAAGCAGCTCAGAGGAAATGGACGTGAGGTCCAAGCAGACAAGCGAGGTGATTTGATGTCGTCAGGCTCTGAAACAAGGGAACCTTTGTGACGACCGCCATTTTGCGATCCTGACGTGAATAAAACTTGTCAAACTCCTCTCAGCACAGGGAGGCTCCCTAATCACCTGTACACACTTCCAAATGCTCCCTGGGTGTTCTGCCGCTTAATCCAGTGGTTTGGTGACCGAAAATCACCAGAATAGCATGATAAAGTGAGCGTCCGCAACAGCAGACTGACGGAGCTCACGAAAACGCAGCCATCTCGGTCGCGCGTTAAGCCACGCCCCCAGGATTATAGCTATTTAACCGATTCTTGGAGAAAGTAATGAATATATTTGGAAGTATTTTCAAACAGGCCGCCATTTACAAAAATGGTTGGACGGCCCGGAGCTTTGCCTAAGTCTTATGAATTTTTGGGGTAAGATAGAAAATAGGAAGTATGGGTTAATCTGATTTAAGAAAAAGAAATTCATTCTGAGTAATAAGTCTTATTTATTTATATATATATATATTCACTGAAAAAACCATAGGTTTCAGGGGTGTTATAGTTAGCTGGACTTTTCACTTGTACAAAACCATTGAAATTCCCCCGTTATAGTTAGTTCAGCTAACTATAACTCGCGCGCCCGCAATGCACTGCTGATGACGTCACATATTACATCACTCATGACATGGTCAGTGACATCACTCATGACATCACTGATGACATCTCAAATGACATCACTGATGACATCACTGATGACATCATCCAGTGAATGTGTGTTATTCTGAAAATTAAATATGTTTTATATATGTATATCTCAAGGTCGATGGAAGAATAAATGGGTATATAAGTGTCTAAATGGATGATTTGTTTTTGAAAAATTGATTGTGTAACTGACTGATTAAGTGTATCATAGTGAATACATGGCTTAGTGAGTAATGTTTAAATATGTAAATATCTGTATCAGTCTCTCACTTTGTGTATAAGTGGCTGCATGGGTTGGTGAGTAGCTACATGGGTGTCTATATAGGTTATTAGTTGGTTTTTTGAGTATCAGTCTGAGTGTCTGCATGGTTCGGTGGGGGGTATTACGTAGTGCATAGGTGCATGAATGAGTGACTCACTGTTTGTATGTGTTGAAGGCAGCATGTGTGCAGGACTGTATGGGTGGATGAGTGTGTGTATGGGTGTGTTAGTGAGTGAATGCTTGTCTCAATAGTGTCTTTATAAGTAACTACATATATTTTAAACTAGTATATGTGACTATTGGTGTATATATGTGAGTATATGTGAGAGTGAGAGATTGAAAGAGTTCCTGTATGAATAAGTATGTGTTTCTATAAGTGATTGTTTAAAAGACTAAGTATGTGTAAGTTTCCGTAGAAGTAAGTGTGGTGGTGTGTGTATAACTGTATATGCAAGTAAATGTATGTTTGATTCTTTATTAGCATGAGTGACTATGTGTGTGAGTAACTCTATGGATGAGTGGCATTGTGTAACAGGATGTATAGGTGTATGAGTACATATGATGAGTGAGTACATGTATGAGTGACTGTATTGGACTGTTGGTGAATGAGTGGATGTGTATGTGGATCTTAGAATTACTGAAGAGGTTGTTGTAACTGTTATTGGTATGTCCATTGTTTTGAAAAGTTTAGTCTCTATTTTTGAATGTGTGTATCAAAGGTTATATTAGGGAGAGAGGAGGTCTGCCACTCTATCACAAGGATGATGTCATCAGTGATGTCATCAGTGATGTCATTTGAGATGTCATCAGTGATGTCATGAGTGATGTCACTGACCATGTCATGAGTGATGTAATATGTGACGTCATCAGCAGTGCATTGCGGGCGCGCGAGTTATAGTTAGCTGAACTAACTATAACGGGGGAATTTCAATGGTTTTGTACAAGTGAAAAGTCCAGCTAACTATAACACCCCTGAAACCTATGGTTTTTTCAGTGAATTTCTGAGGTTTTTTAAATGCTAATTCCTAACTATAACGTGCCTGAAACCTATGGTTTTTTCTGTTAATTTCAAAGGTTTTTTAAATGCTAATTTCTAACTATGCCTACAGAGATAGGACATGTGAAGAAAGAAGAAAAAATGCACAGAAAGAAACAAAAGAAGTGCAGAAAGAAGCAACAGAAGTCCTCAAATACGAAGATAAGTGCAGGAAGAAGGATAACGTGCAGAAAGAACAAAAAGAAGAGCAGAAAGAAGCCTTGTTGCAAAATCATCCTGTACCCTCAACTTTTTCTGACGGATACTGGTGGTAACTGAGTCTGACTAACCAGTCCTAGAGCCAGTGCTATGTTCAAAGACACTTAGAATACAGTGAAAACACCTACATACACTAGGGAACATTATGCGTTGGGGTCCCCCTGTGATTAGCCTTACCTCCTCTATAAGCCCCTAGTAAATAATAGGGCATGGGGATTAAAGCTACCTCTTAAAACAGGCCACAGGGCGTTTTTGCACACGTTAACTCAGGCCCCGTCCCCTTCTTTCACCATTGTGTAAACACGCCCTGTGTCCGTTTTTAGTTGGGAGATTAAGTTCATTTGAGTCCTGAGGGTCCCTAGGGTCCAACTAGCCCACTAGGTACCTCCAGTAAGTGCCACAGAGCTGCGTTGCAGAGAGGTGTAAAACGTGGCACGGCCTGGACCACCTCTCTGCAATGCAGCTCAGTGGCGCTTACTGGAAGCACTTGGTGGGCTAGTTAGCCCCCAGGGGCCCTCAGTATTGAAGGGAAATTAATCCCCAATTTAAAACGTGCCATGGTGCGTGTTTGCACACGTCACCTCAGGCCCCGTCCCCTCCCTTCACCACTGTGTAAACGCGCCCTGTGGCTGTTCTAAGTTGAGAGATTAAGTCCCCTTGAATCCTAAGGGTCCCTAGGGTCACACTAGACCACTAGGTACCTCCAGTAAGTGCCACAGAGCTGCATTGCAGAGAGGTGTAAAAAGGGGCTTGGCCTCAGAACACCTGTCTGCAGCGCAGCTCCCTGGCGCATACTGGAGATGCCTGTTGGGGGCGCGTTTGCAGAGTGCTGCATGGAGGGGGCATGGCCTCCGGGACGATGCCAGTCTTTTATTTATTTTATTTTTTTAAGAAGGGGGGCTGTGTGGTTCCCCTTCTTATTCTAATTTATTGGCCCTGATGACCCCATCCCCCAGGGCCTGTCTCCTAATTATATTTTTTTGACCCCAATCCCCAGGGCCGGCCACTGTTTTTTATTATTTTTAAAAAATATATATTTATAGACACACCTAGGACATGCTGGACAAACCGTACGTACCTATCACCATGACGATTTGCGTGATATTCATTAAAAGGCGACTATGCATGCAATTAATCCACGTGGAATGTATTTACACCAATAGTGAAGCTCTGACATGTCTGATGCTCTAACGTGCCTAATCCCGGTAGACACCCTTGTCGTTTATTTATACAAACATGGGTAGCTATTGACGGGCACATTTAATACACATGCACACTAAGCCATTCAAAGGGGATTCGACAAAAATTCGACCAAAACAATGCAAGAACCCCCCCTCACAGTTAATAAAACACACATCCACTGCCGGATGTGTAATACTTTTTATTTTACTCTCTGGAAAGGGGACGAACATCACTTGCGAGTCACAGCGCGCTCCTGACAGAGCCCAATGCTGTGTTACACCCACCATTGCCTGCCGAGTGCCACACACCTCTGTATTGTATTCCACTAGCTAGTGCATATGCTATGACACTCTCTAGCCCATGTGCACTGTAACACCACCCCGTGAAAATGTCATGCCACACTTGTCTTCGCACGGGTTATATTGCCCTATCTAACGTGCCTTCCTCGATGCCTATGTTATAACGCACAGTGCTATGCCATACATATTACAATTTGGGATCCATATCTTTGTCACAGTGCATATGCAACGTTACACTCCCCAGCACATATTTTATATTACAACTTTAGAGACTAGTTAGGTTACACAACACTGCCCTGTGCATATTACACTCCAAGGCGCATATCGCATAGCACGCGCTAGTGCCTGTGCTATCTCGCGCTCTCCAATGAATCTGTCATTGCGCACAATGTATTGCATATTATATTTCACGCCTGGTTCATCTTATATCACACTTTTTGGTGCATAGTTTATACCATACACGATATCTAGTTTTCATTTTAAATCGTGCTCTCAGGACTATGTTCTATATAACACTGTGTTCACCTACCCTTTTCACGGGCATTACATTTTGCGATAGGGGGTGGAGGGTCAGGGGGTGTTTTTGCCAAGTGAGCCCGGAGTCACAGTCACTAACGTCTTCTTCTTCCTGAATAAAAGTGAGATTATGCTGCATACTTGTTCATATTTTAAGTAGTTTGCACAGACAAAATGTTTTAAAAACAATAAAGTTTCTAATACCCGCCTTCTCTGAACAGTTAGCTTGCTGCCCCATCCCCCTCCTCCCTATCCTCTGTTGTGTGAATCCATGGACTAGCCTCCTCCCTCCTGCCATGCATGGTCTGATGTGCTGCCACTGCCCTCAATTTAGTATGATGTACCAGTCCACTCCTCCTGCCCTCCATTGCCCAATTCTATGCCCCATCATTGACCTCCTGCTTAAACTCTGTGCTTAGCTTGCTGCCCCTATTCTCCTTCCCCCTGCCCTCCGATGTCTTTGTGCATGCCTTTTTGCCCACCATGTCCCATGGACCTGCCACTCCTATCTACTCTGAGTGTTCTGTTGAGCTGCCACTCCCCTCCCACCTGCCTAGCATTGTCAGATGACTGTAACCTGTCCCTGCCACCTCCACCCTGCCTGTCCACATGCCATGCCTCTATCCTCTTCCTCCTGTCCTACATGGTCCATTGTACTGCCACACCCTTCTGCCCTCCCTGGTCTGTTGTGCTGCAACTGCTCCTCCTGCCTGCCCCGTGTGGTCTGTTGTGAGGCCCCTTCCCCTGAACTTTCTTGTCTGTGCACAGGTCCTGACCCTCCCTTCTATCCTCCATCGTCCTTTGTGCATGCCCCTGCACCCTCCTTCTTGCCCATCATAGCCATTGTGCTGCCACTAACCCTCCCACTTGCCATGCATGGTCTTCTGTGCTGCCATGGCCCCTCCCACCTTCCCTGTGTGGTCAGTTAGCTGCCCCTGACCCCCTCCCACCTTCCCTCCATGGTCTGTGTGTATGCCATCACAGTCTCACTGTTGCTCTTTGTTGGACCCGGCCTCGTAGAACGGCCCTCCGTGCACCCGCACCACCGAAACCTGGTACCTGCAGCCCCAACCACCCGGCCCAGCCGGTCCTTCCTACCAGAACACCCGCACCCGGCCCGGACATCCTCGTCCATGGCCTCTCTCCTTTCGGCCACCCCGGGCCCGCATGCCCACTTCATGCTTCAAGATGGCCGCCCGACCCCAGCGCGACCCTGGCCTAGAGGCGCCACTCCGGCTGGAGGATATCACACTTCCAGGGGGATGAGCATGTTGTGTCTTGCTTCTAGTGCCCATCCTGCCTGACCTCCATGGCTATCTTGCTGCTCCTGCCCTGCCCCCTTGCCCCCAGCCCTCTGTTTACATGTGCAGACCCCTACTCCCTCCCTCCTGGCTTGTCTGTTCCATTGTAATGCCCCTGATCCGTCCCTCCTGCCCTTTATGGTCTGTTATGCTGCAGCCTTCTCTCCTGTCTGTCCATTATGGTCAGCTAGCTACCATTGCCTCTTGCCCCTCTGTTCTCTGTTGTCCATGTGCATGGTCCTGTCCCCTCCCTCTTGCTTTCTATGGATTGTTGTGCTGCACTCCCGTCCTGCATGCCCTGTGTGGTGTATTGTGCTGCTGCAAACCCTGGTGCACCTCTCCATGTCTCTCCTGTCCTCTGTTATCCAAGTCCATGTCCCTATCCCATTTCCTTCCATGATCCAATGTACCATACTTGCGAACATTTTGAACTTGGTAAGAGGGAGATTTTGAAAAAAAACTGGGGTATTGATTTTCCCCTTTGAGTTACATTGAAAAAGAGGATATTGTAGACAGGAGACAGATCAAATAAAGCCCATTTGAGCTTAAAAACATTGGACGTTTCCTGGCTGTATCGGGTCTTTTGGCATGTATGGTTGTACTACCATTGCCTCTTCCTTCTGCCCACAATGGTCTATTACATTGCCACAGCCTTGAAGGAGGGTAGATTTTGTATCACAGGGGGCCCCTGGCCCGTTCTGTCCACACCTGAAGTATGAGACCCTTGTCCTTGCCCTGCCAGCCGCATTTGTAGGCCGTATTAAATTGACCAGCGGGTCCTGTGTTGCTATATAATTATCCTGAGACATCCTTACCACTCAGCCAGCATACAACCCCTGTGTAGGCCCTTCTGTTCAATATGTAGGCCTCTTTGTTAAATTGACCATAGCTCTGCAATTTTAGTGTATAGCAGTCTGAAGGCAGGTCTGCGAGGCCTTCTGCTCCAAACTAGTAGCCCCCACCCTACCCGAGTGCTCCGTGCTCGGTATCAAAGTTCAACATCCCCCTGAAGCTGTCGACATACAGTAGGCTGCATCCTGGACTGGTACTTGCTTCCTGGGCAGGTTTCCCGCTTTTAAGGAAGTGGCAACCGCAGAGCGTCAAGTTAGGAGAACTGAGGAGATTTTATACATGAATATATTGAATTCCTGTACAATACCCATTATTTTCTGCTTGCTCTATGGAACTTACGATAAGCGATTGGCCTGAGAGACTGACCTTTTCACCCAGTCCATTGTCAGCATTAAGTGGGTAAATGACGAAATGTCTGGTAAAATCTGCAGACGAAGCTTTTGGGTAGCATACGTAGGTAGATGTAGCGTGCAAAGGAGCCCACAAAATGATATAAAAAGGGAGCACCCACAGATATCGACGGACAACCTCGCCGTCTGTATGTAGGTTAACAGGCTGTGCAGGTTTTCCCCAAGAACTGGGAGCTCTTGTCTTCCTTTGCTTAAAATGTCTTGCTCTGCTTTGCTTGAAGTATCTTATTCTATTTTACCTATATGAAATGTCATGTTATGTTTAACCATTGTTCTCTTTACTTTTGCATTTAAAAGATGTTGTATTGTAATTGCAGGAATGCTTGCTCTAAGAGTAAATGTGAGTGTCCCTAGGTAACATTTTCCTTGGTGTAACTTGTTTCTCATGATGCATTTATAGATGTGTTTTCTCTCTCTCTCTGTCAGTCCATTAATTGAGATACAGAGAATATCATGACAGCTGTATGATTATCTGGATTCTGTATTTTGTACTTTATGTCTCTATTCTGCGGTTTCTTTGAAGTTGCATCTTCTCATTAAACTGCCATTGTATTCTGCCTCCAATTCCATGTCTCATATGTCTGTTTTCTTCATTTTTGGAGCAAGCGTTCCTAGGCACCCCGGCTCAAATTAAGGTGCCCCTTTTGTCCCTGACTCACTCTCCTGCTCAGTTCTGTGGTGGCTCCCGGGGCTCTGGGGACCGCCCCTAGCTTCCTTGACCCGTAATAGATCTTCCCTCCAACAGCCTCTCTTGCAAGTCCTGTATTGTTGGTTTGTTGCCCCTGCCCCCCTTTCCACTGCCCTCCATAGTCTGTTGTGCTTCCACGGCCCTTCCTGCCTGCTCAGTGTGGTTAAATTGTTGCCTTTGCACCCTCCTACCTGCCTTCAATTTTCAGAGTCCGTGCCCCTGGCCTCTGCCTCTCAACAGTATCCTAATGAACAACTAGATTGCTAACATTCTATATTTATTACAAAAGTGTGGAACGCCTGACATCATCTTAATGTAATCAAAACTGTAATACCTAGAGCATTCCTTTAGAAATTACATATATGAGAGGGTCTTATTGGCTTCAAAATTATGGTTAGTGCTCTAAAAGACTAAAATAAGGACATATTTTCTGAGTTTTCAAATAGCGACAAAGCACTTTTAAATTATTTGTTATCTTTATGTTTTTTTATCTAGTTGACAACTTGATTAAATGTTGCACATAGGGGAGAGGATGTGGTGTTACTTCCAGAACTGCAGACTTTGCAACTGGGGAACCAGGTTGAAGTTTCTGCTTCAGCTCGACATTCTGTGATTCTGGTCAAATCACTTAGTCTCCCCATGTCTACAACCAAAATGAATTTGTTCTTGTGTGATGTAACCAATGCTCATGTAAAGCACTCCAATACCTGACAAGTCTGCACTATATAACACTGCAAAAACACAAAATAATAAGTGTTTTGCACACTTCTGTCATTGGGCTATATTTGGGCTATATCTGGGTGATTTTGGGCTACATTTGGGCTCTTTTGTCTCCGGTGGCCATCTTGGGAGATTTATTTGTTATGAAGTTTCCTAATTTCCTCATGTACTGCAGTCTCCTCAGTCGGAAATGCTTTCAGTTTTTTACTTTGATTCCATCATGAAGGTATTCAGATATGTCACACATTTGCCATAAATTCTGAATGTTAGCACTCTAGTTGCTCATTAGATCACTGTAGTAAAACTACTGTTCACCATGGAAGTCTGCTCCTGGTATTAAAAGTGCATGTTTCAGTCTGCATGTCAGAATTTTTTAATGAAGTAGAAGAGGATTTGAGAAGTCACTCAAAATGTGCCCTCATTTTCTTTCTTCAGCATTAATCATAATTTCTATGGCAAAATGAACCCCCTCATTGTGTTCCTTTTTAAATTAAATGTTTTAAGTGTTACCAGTTTATTCCAATCAAGATGGCTTCAGGTGTGCCATACTTTTGTCATAATGAAGACAGTAAGTGCGCTAGTTATTTTTAAGAACATTCTTGGACATTCTGTCATTGGGCTATACTTGGGCTACATCTGGGTGATATTTGGGCTACATTTGGGCTCTTTTGTCTCTGGTGGCCATCTTGGGAGACTTATTTGTTATGAAGTTTCCTAATTTCCTCATTTACTGCAGTCTCCTCAGTAGGAAATACTTTCAGTTTTTTACTTTGATTCCATCAAGAAGGCATTCAAATGTGTCACACATTTGCCATAAAATCAGAATGTTAGCACTCTTTTTGCTCATTAGATCACTGTAGTAAAGCTACTGCTCACCAGGGAAAACTGCTGCTGGTATTGAAAGTGCATGTTTCAGTCTGCATGTCAGAATTTTTTAATGAAATAGAAGAGGATTTGAGAAGTCACTCAAAATGTGCCCTAATTTTTCTTTCTGCAGCACTAATCATACTTTTTATGGAAAAATGAACCCCCTCATTTTGTTCCTTTTTAAATTAAATGTTTTAAGAGTTACCACTTTAATCCAAGCAAGATGGCTTCAGGTGTGCCATACATTTATCATAAGTAGGACGGTTAGCGCTCTAGTAGTTCTTTGGAACACTCTGGAAAGCTTCAGTAGAACACAAAGGAATCAACTGACAGTCTCTGCCCTTGTTGGATGTACATGTTTTACTGAGAATGTCAGACTTCATTCTCACATGACTGAGAAAGATAATGTGAATTTACAGAAAATAAGCTCTCAGTTTAGCTTATAGATCACCTTCCAAACCTCTGTGGTAAAAGCATGAGAAAATATTTTTCTCTCAATCATGATATCCCAGCAGAAGGCTTTTTCACATGGTGAAATCACCTTAGAACATACCACAATTCCTAAAATGAGTATGGTACCATCAACAAATGATTTATAATGTAACTAAAGTCTTAAAACCTTCTATTAACTGCAATGCTTTTTAATGAGGTGCTATCATGTATATTGGTCCCAAGATGGCTGCCAACACTTCTTGGATGAAGTGCTGACAGCCAATCAGATCTCAGGATGAGATGTGTGGTTAGGCTCCGCCCACATATATATATTGATTTAAATGCTATTTTCTCAGGAACTACTGAACAGATTTACACCAGACCTACAAAAGGCACTTCCTTGACCTGAGGACTACCTCTCTGCCAAATTTCAAGTAACTCTGTTCAGCCGTTCGGGCTGTAGCTGTGTCTAAAGGTCCTATGGAAAAATGCATGGGAAAAACGCGTTTTGGGACCCCCCTTTTTTCTCAGCCCCCGCTTGACGAATCCCCCCGAGACTTTCAGGGTAGGAGCGGAGCGTAGCGCCCCACCTATTTTGAAAATTTCGCGAGGATTCATCGACCGGCGCCAAAGTTATTCCAAATAGAATGTTGCGGATTTCCTATGGAAACAGGGTCCTAACTATAACTATCTACTGGCGACCGCCAGTAGATAATATATATATATATATATATATATATATATATATATATATATATATATATATATATATATATATATATTCACTGAAAAAAACGTAGGTTTCATACACGTTATAGTTAGGAATTAGCATTTAAAAAACCTTTGAAATTCACTGAAAAAACCATAGGTTTCAGGGGTGTTATAGTTAGCTGGACATTTCCCTCGTACAAAACCCTAGAAATTCCCCCGTTATAGTTAGTTTAGCTAAATGTAACTCACGCCCCTGCAATGCACTGCTGATGATGTCACATATTACATCACTCATTACATGGTCAGTGACATCACTGATGACATCTCAAATGACATCACTGATGACATCATCCAGTGTCTGTGTGTTTCTATAAACTTTAAATATGTTTATTATATATAGGGAAAGGCATATTGAAGAATGAGTGAGTGTATAAGTGTGTGAATGGATGATTTTGTAGGTGCGTGACTGACTGTTTAAGTGAGTCATTAAATGTATCTTACTGAATGCATGAGTTAATGACTACACTGTGTGAATGACTGTATGCGTCAGTCTGTTGGTGTGAAAGCGGATGCATGGTTTTGTGAATAGGTACATGAATGTCTATATAAGTTATTGATTGGTTGTCTGAGTGTCTGGGTACATGAGTGCTTGCGTGTGTGCGATGTGTGTGACTCTTTCCATAGATGTGTCAGTGGGTGGTTCACTGGGTTCATGCTTTCAACACTAGGTCTGTAATGGACTGTATGGGTGGGTGAATATCTGTATGGTTGTTACTGTGTGAATATATATTTCATTAGTACATGTGTAATTTACTACATATGTGAACGGCAGTATATATGTATGTTGGAGTACAGAAATAACTATAACTGAGAGTGTGTGATAGTGTGAGTGGCTGTATGGATGAGTGTATGCTTGTATCATTGATTGTATAAGACCATAAGAATGTGCTAGTATTTGTATGACTAATTGAGCTTGTGTGTGTATAATTGTATAGGTGAGTAAATGGCAGTGTGATTAATTACTTGCATGACTGAGTATGTGTGTGAGTAACTCTATGGATGAGTAGCGGTGTGGGAGTGTCTATATAGGTGTATGAGTGCATATGATAGTCCTGTACTGAGTGACCATAAGTATGAGTGACTGTACGGGTGAGTGAGTGGATGGGTGTTTAGACCTAAGACTCTGTGATGGGGTATGTACTTATTGGTGTTGGAGTGTCTATGGTTTTGAGAGGTTTTGAGAGTGGCAGTATGTAATTTAGAGTGGGTGTATCAAAGGTTATATTAGGGTGTGACAAGAAGCATCAAATGATCACATGAATGACATCATCAGTGATGTCATCAGTGATGTCATTTGAGATGTCATCAGTGATGTCATCAGTGATGTCACTGACCATGTCATGAGTGATGTAATATGTGACGTCATCAGCAGTGCATTGCGGGGGCGCGAGTTATAGTTAGCTGAACTAACTACAACGGAGGAATTTCTAGGGTTTTATACGAGGGAAATGTCCAGCTAACTATAACACCCCTGAAACCTATGGTTTTTTCAGGGAATTTCTAAGGTTTTTTAAATGCTAATTCCTAACTATAATGTGCATGAAACCTATGGTTTTTTCAGTGAATTTCAAAGGTTTTTTAAATGCTAATTCCTTTTTTTTTTTTAAACAATTTTTATTAGTTTTTCCCAACGTAGAACAACATGAAGTCCACATTACATTCAGTATTCCTGTGAAGGATAACCAGGCCAGTGGGAACAATATCAAAGACAATAAGCTCGCAACAAAACCAGTCTAAACCCCCCACCCCACTCCCTCTCTACCCCCACCCCCCCTTGCCAGTGTGCCCGCCTTTTAAATGCTAATTCCTAACTATAACATACCTGAAACCTATGGTTTTTTAAGTGAATTTCAAAGGTTTTTTAAATGCTAATTCCTATCTATAACTTATCTCTAAAGCTATGATGTTTAATGATTTTCATAAGATTTCTAAATCTTTATGTTTCAGTGTGTCAATTCCTTTAATTATGTTTTTTTATATTGTTTGTTCACCATTTTTGTAACTTTTTTTTTCAATTAATTCCTTTAAAAATTAAAAAATATTATATGTTTTTAATGATTTTTTTTTTAAATTGTAAGTTTGTTAAACTATTTTTTAAACTATATTTGTAATACTTTGTTCTTTTTAAAAAAAATATTTTTTGGGGGATTCGCGCACCCTGTGCGCACCTTTCTCGATCCCTGCGCGGAACATAAACACCATTTTACGATTGTAGTGTAGAATCCGCGTACGGTATGCGTTCGGTATGTATTTTCGTGCGCGATTGCTATGAGACCCGTACGCGACTCCAAGCCCATACGCGACATGTACGGAGCGCTTTCATATGCAAGAGATGTATAGGAGAGATGGAGTACACTTTACTGATGAAGGAAACGGAGTCTTCTTCAACAACTTTAGACTCTGTATAGGTACTTACTTATAAGTACCAAAAACTCTCAATGAACACAACGGCTCTTTTTAGAGCCACTCAAGAACAAAACACTTAAGCTTGATGTTTATCTCCCAAAAAATGCAGTTTTTTTTCCTTGGAGTTGCGCACCCAACGCGGTAGGAACCGCGCACCCTACGCGAGAGAAATCGTGCACCCAACGCATTAGGATGCGCGACTCCTAATTTTACCGTAAAAAAAAATAGCCCCATCACTAATTTTTATTAACCCTGGGGACCCCATCCCCCGGGGCTTATAAAAACATGTTGGGGACCGTGGGGGGAGCCCCCACGGTCCCAGCCGGCTCCCCGCGTCCTTC
Organism: Triturus cristatus; assembly: GCF_964204655.1. NCBI lineage: Eukaryota > Metazoa > Chordata > Amphibia > Caudata > Salamandridae > Triturus > Triturus cristatus. The sequence goes on along the minus strand of NC_140586.1, from coordinate 528,452,472 downwards.
GGGAGCCAGCATTGCTTTTCCATATGGGGAGCTGCTGACATGCGGCTCCCCGTGTGGAAAAGCAATAGGTTTGCATTTTGAAAGAGAGAGCAGGTTTCCCTGCTCTCTCTTTCAGAATCCAAACAAAGTTTGCTATGGGAGGGCGGGAGACTCCCGCCCTCTCATAGCAAACAACAGGTTTTTTTTTTAAAAAGGGGGCCCTGGGGGGGTCCTTCTGGGACCCCCCAAGCAACAGTATTTCTACCCTGCCCCCTTTACATCTTTCACACACTTATTTCCCTTACTTCCTCAGCCTCGTTTCTATCGAGGCACAAAATGGCTGCCAACAGTTCCTGGTTTTGAATGTTGACAGACACTTGACAGCCAATTAGCATTCAGTGCGTGATCCGGAGGGTGCACGCATGGTGCGCATAGGGTGCGCGGATCCTCCGAGGCCATAGATATACATGTACTTTTAACTCTAATTTTCTCAGGAACTACTGAATGGATATACACCATTTAAGCAAAAGGCACGAGTCTGAACTGAGGACTACCTCTTTGCCAAATTTGGTGTAATTCCATTCAGCAGTTCGGGCTGTAGCTGCGTCAAAAGGTCCTATGGAAAATTGCATGGGGAAAAGGCGTTTTGGGACCCCCCTTTTTTCTCGGACGGGAGCTGGCCAAAAGTTGGGAAAATTTCGCGAAGGTTCGTCAACCGGCGCCAGACTTATTGGGAATAGAATTTGCGGATTTCCTATGGAAAATAGGTCCTAACTATAACTACCTACTGGCGACCGCCAGTAGGTAATATATATATATATATATATATATATATACTTGGGCTTTATAATGTATGGGAGGACTGTGCATTAATTTCCATTTAGATTTCCAATTGGTTTGCATATATGTATTCATTTCAAATATATATATATGTTATCTAATAGTTATCCATCATTGTGACATTTTCCATTTTCTGGACTATACTTAAGTATTATTATGGTATTTTTTGATTGAGTGGATGAATTATATAGTATTATGCTTTTAGATAAACAAACAGTATGCACTAGTACATTCACTCAGAGCAATACAAAAAGAAACAATGTAGATGTATGTGTAGACGATGTGAAAAAAAGAAAAAAGAAAAAATGAAAAAACGAAAAATAGTCTGTTTTCTGTGCAGATATCTGGGTATTTGCTTTAAATATATATATATATATATATATATATATATATATATATATATATATATATATATATATTATATATATTTCTTCAGTATGTCTTCATGGAATTTTATATTTTCCTTTTCTTATTTACAATGAATTGTATTTAAGCAATGCAAGGTCATTCAAAATGCATTCTTTTATGTCTATGTGTTTACCGTTGTCATGACGACCTTCCAAGTACCTCGGCATATAATGGCTGCCGAAGATGAAGCCCGTCGTTGTGAGAAAGGCGGCTTGCCGTCGAAACGCGTCGTGGCCTTCCTTATGAAATAAACCCGCTTTTAGCTTTATCCTCACGGAGTCTACACCTGTCATATATTGCCTTTGGCAGGGTTGGTTGCATATATATATATATATATATATATATATATCTCACAACCTCTCTCCTGGCGGGAAAGAAATAGCCGCACTCACAATGATGAGGGTCAAAATTAAAACAATTTTACCGTGTGGGCAGTCCTGACGCGTTTCGGTCTTCATGACCTTTTTCGAAAGTAAGCCCCGGCATATAGGGAAGGCACACCTTTAGTAACATGCTCATTTTATACATTCTTGCCCTCTGGTGGACACCCTGATGGGACCATATTCTAAGCATGCTGGAACTTTTAGTGCGCTAACCCCACAATCACACCCTCCAGTGGGTAATGCCGTTTTATTTAGTATTGTTTCTTTGCTGTATTCAACATGGTTCCATCGCATGACCAAATTTAAAGCTGCACAGAGTCCAAACCGAAGCCAGTCTTCGGCGGCAACCACTGTCCCTGATCGTTTTCATGAGCTGCAGGAAGTGGTTCAATTCGGGACAGTCACGGCGCTCTTTGCTGGTGGTGCGTCGCTTGCGGCGGAACCAAGCCGCTGAATATATATATATTACCTACTGGCGGTCGCCAGTAGGTAGTTATATTTAAGACCAAGTTTCCATAGGAATATAACTTTGGTGTTGTTTCATGAATCTTCATGAGAAAAAAGGAGGGTCCCAAAATGTGTTTTCTCCATGTTAATTTCCATAGGAAACTTTAGACCAGGCTACAGGTCGAACGGGTGAACGGAATTACCCCAAATTTGGCAGGGAGAAGAGTCTTGGTCTAGAAAGCACGCTTTTGTTTATTTGGTGTAAATCTGTTCAGTAGTTTTTGAGAAATATTGACATTTACAGATATCAATTTTTGGGAATTCTGCCATCTGATTGGCTGAGGCGTTACAAGCACAAGCTTGCTGCTTATTGGCAGCGAGCTGTTGCAACTAGGAAGTGTTGGCCACCATTTTGTGATTCCGTCGAAGCAAGTAAGGGGGAAAGAAGGGCAAAAAAAGTGGGAAAGAGGGGGGTAGGAGCACTGTAACCTCTGTGGGGTGTTTAGGGTGTGCTATATACGGGGTGCGAAGTGAAGTATTCACCCCTAGTGGTGTGAAAGTGCTGGGCTATGGAAATTAAGTGAGGTATTGCCTAGAGTCTGATGCAGCTAAGGTGAGCTGGTGCGGGAGTTGGGGATTAAAGCATGAGCCCAAATTGTGTGTCTTATGCTGTGAAGTCATGTGCCGTGGCCGCTGCACTACACCTGTGGAAGTAGTATCAGCATGTGTTTATACCTACTAGGACGAACTACTGACCCGTACTGGTCTGAAAGTCCTGGGGTATGGGAAATATGTGAGGTATTGTGTACAGTCTCATGGTGCTAGGCTGAGCTGCTGCCGGACTCGGGGATAAAAGCGTGAGTCCAAACAGTGTTTCATATGCTGTGCTCTGGCCGCTGTGCCACATCTGTCCAAGTAGTGTCAGTATGTAGTTATACCTACTCGGAGGAACTTTTGTTTCGAATATTGCAACTTGTGTATGGTGCTTAGGGGGTGTTATACAGGGAGTGCGAAGGTAAATTTGTGCGTATCAAATCAATTTGGTATTTGTAAAATGCAAACTACTCACTCCTACGTGTCTGATGGTGCTGGGGGCGTAAGCTGAGCTGCTGACGGACTCGGGGTAAAGCCGGTGAACTACTGACCCCTACTGGTCTGAAAGTGCGAAAATTGAGTGAGGTATTGCCTAGAGTGTCATGCTGCTAAATTGAGCTGCTGCTGGACTCTTGTATGAAACTGTGAGCCTGTGTTTGTTATGCTGTGAAGTCATGTGCTCTGGGTGCTGTACTACACTTGTTCAACTTGCATATGGTGCCTAGGGGGTGTACAGGGAGTGCGAAGCTAAATCATTACGGTATTTGTAAAGAGCAAACTATTCACCCCTATGGGGGAGTAGAGGTGGTGATCAAAGCGAGAGCTCTGTGCTGCAAAGTCAGATGGTCTGGCCGCTGCGTCACAGCTGTGTGGAGAATATATTTTGGCGAGGGTGCGGGAGTTGCCGTTACCTGGCCCTAAAATAGCGGACCTAAATTATCAGTTATAGGGTGGCTCTAAAAGAGCCCTTGTGTTGATTAGTTGGAGCTACATATAAGTGCGGATGCACAGCTTCAAGTTATTCAGGAAAACTTTATTTCCCTGTTCTGTGAAGTGTACTCCTTCACTTCTGTAGATATCAGCCATATCAAAACGTATGTTGTTGTTGTAGATGGACCCCATTTTGTGGTCCCTGAGGTATGCAGACACAGCTTTGTTGAGTTTCTTCCTAGATTTTTCAATCTGAGGACAACATTGTTTTGACTATTTCCACTTCTGTCTTTGGCATATATTGGAATATACAAAGACAGTTTGAGGGAAAAGTAACATCAATTGTCCAAAGGTGTCCTTCATAAGCATTTTCAAACCTACCCCAGTCAATGTGCCTGGTGTGAAAGTTGTGATGTGATTTTTTTGCGTGTGCATGACAATATACGAACTGGGCAGTGTATCTCGTCAAGATCTAGCACCTGACGCCCAATTCCCAATCAATATAAATACAATGAGGTTTTGTAAATGATTTTGTGTGTGCACTGTGAGTGCAGCCACTATGTCAGTGCAATTCAATACAGGATTTTCGTATTTAGAATAAATTGCAAAGGTGCACCTCTTTTTGCACGGGAACGGCTAGTCTGCATTTCATTATCAGCACTTTAATGGAAGTAAAGTTTAGATAAATCTAACACACTATTCATAAGTTGGTAGAAACTGCAGACATCACCAGTATTCCCGCGATAAGTTCTCCATAATTTAAGACCATGGTGGACTTCATCAAATAACAGTAATAAGAACAAGAAAGAGTTACCAAGCAGTTAAGAAAACAACAAGAAACGTTATTAATTTTTTTCTCCCAAACTTTATTTTTTTTATTAACATATATCAATGATACAGTAGTAAACAACATTTATAAAACAAAAATACAAAATAACAAGGTGGAACACTGCTGGGGGGGAGAGGGAGAGGCTGAGGGTGAGGGTGAGGGAGAGGGTGAGGGTGAGGGTGAGGGAGAGGGAGAGGGAGAGGGAGAGGGAGAGGGAGAGGGAGAGGGAGAGGGAGAGAGAGAGAGAGAGAGAGAGAGTCCGCGCATTCCAGATATGTCGCTGAGTAATGAATGGCGGAGACCACATCAGCTTTTGGGGCCGCTAAGCCTGTGGAAATTAAGTTCATGCCGTGTGGTGGTAGGCCACCCACTGATGGCCACATGAGCTTCGGGTGGCACTAAACCTGTGCATCTGAAGTCACCGCCAAGGGGGTGGTAGGCCCCTGAGGGCTATACAGATTAGGGTGCGAGTAAGCTTCTGCTGAAGTTTTGAAAGACTCTTTATGGTTGAGACACGTGGAGCGTCCTGCATCTAGTCAGCACCGGCAATAAAGGATGTGACGACGTCGATCTATTATATTTGCGTGGTCACATGGCCTGTGATGCATGTGCCGGACGGGTGTGGTGTGTGTGCAAACCTGCCCTCAGGGAGTGGGCAGGGGATGTGGAGAACTAGACCACTGACCTGCACACCACCAGCGAGTTCGCCTGCGACAGGTAGTCATGTGGGGCCATCGTCGGAACGTAATCTGCATGGCGTGGCGTACGACGGAACAGGGTAGGGATAGCTACAATGGTGCGGACGGCTTGTAGTACTGTGTCTGTGAGTGGAGTGGATGGGCTGCAGTTGTCCCTCTGCGAGCCTGAGTGCGAGCAGTTCATAACTCACACTACATAAGTATTGAAAAATCATTTTGTGATTCAGTCTGTCAGCTGGCATTTGTCCGAGGTATTTGTGAAAACATATATTCTTTCTGTGATAGATACCCCTTTGACGCTGCCTCTCCCCACATCAGCAGGTAACGCACCCTCTTCCCACATCAGCAGGTAACGCACCCTCTTCCCACATTACCATCATACCGCCAACAACCTTCTTGGGCCCGAAGTGTCCCTGTGCGGTTGGACAAAGCAGAGTCTTAGACATGTATAGATTTACAAATAAGACTGAAGGGAGTCTGGTGCTGTGGTCGCTGGCACGAAGTTGGGGTGACTGCTATTCAGGATTCAGGACACAGTTACACATGTGGGATCGGTTTGTGTTAAAGAGGGTTAGTGGCATGACGTGCTGTTGGCCTTGCATATGGAAATATGCCTCACTGATCAGAGGGAGTCTGGTGCTGTGGCCGCTGCCACAGACTTGGGCTCACTGCCATTCAGGACTCAGGACACAGATACACATGTGGGATTGGCTTCTGTTAAAGAGGGTTGATGGCACCAGAAGTATTGAGAGTGTAAGATCCTGTGATGATGCTTGGTGTGGACGGGCCGCACTGGGAGCAATGTGTCTTGGCTATAGGACTGCGTCCTGTGGAATCACGACTCTATCTGAATTGTGAGGCCTGCTGATCATAGTGTAGGCCAGAGGTAGCGGTTAGCAAGGGCCCACAGCCACGTGCATATGTTGGTGGCGTCACCGGCCTGCTTAGTGCAGGTTCAGTGGTACCACTTGTCACCAGCCTTCAATATGAAAATACTCCTTACTAATCAAAGGGAGTGTGGTGGTGTGGTCGCTGCCATGAAGTTTTGGGTCACTGCATATGGAAATATGTCTAACTGATCAAAGAGAGTTTGCTGCTGTGGTGGCTGCCATTGACTTGGTGGGTGCCATTCAGGACTCAGGACACAGTTACACATGTGGGATCGACTTGTGTTGGACAGTGTTAGTTGGTACCACGTGTCCAAAATTCAAATTGCGAGGTCTGCTGCCCGCAGTGTAGACTGCTGAGTGTTCGTTTGTACTTGAAAATGAATTTGGTGCTTGTACTAAAGGTATAACTGATATAAAAAATGTTCAAGAAGAAAGGATACTAAAAGGATATTATGTAGATTTGAGGCCTGTAATAGTTACTTGCCTAGTGACTCTGTAGTTAATGAATGAAGAAATAATTTGCATTGGGAGCCCTAGTGAGTGCAGTGTAGGCGTATGATGAAAAGATGAAATAAGTATAGAATACACTGACGAAGTGTTGTATTTTCCTAGTACAATCTTGTTGTTAGAAATTAGCATTTAAAAATGGAATTGCGAGCTGTACTGCCTGCAGTGTAGACTGCTATTCCATTTTAGTTTTCATTTGAAGATTAATTTGGTCATTGTAGTAAAGCTATAACTGATATAAAAAAAAGTTCTTGAAGCAAGGATACTAAAAGAATAATATGTAGGGTGTAGGACTGTGATACTTACTTGCCTACTGGAGTCTGTAGTTGCATATGGAAATACCCCTCACTGATCAAAGGTAGTGTGGTGGTACGGAGTTGGGGTCACTGCCATTCAGGACTCGGGACACAGTTACACATGTGGGATAAGCTTGTGTTAAAGAGGGTTAGTGGGACTACGTGTCGCTGGCCTTGCATATCGAAATATGTGTGGTGCTGTGGTCACTGCCACGGACTTGGAGTGACTGCCAGTCAGGACTCAGGACATAGTTACACATGTGGGATCGACTTGTGGCGAACAGGGTTAGTGGTAGTACATCTACATTCCTAGTTTGAATTTTATAATGAGTACGTCGGCAATAAATATAAACATTGTTGGGATTTTCACCAGAAACTACTTTAAACTTTGTTATTTCATTTTCAAACTTCAGAACAGTATTATCTTCCATTTGTTGATCAACACCTAGACATATCCAACTGTTATTTTCTGTACAGTTCTCTTGACTAGCAAAGAAACGTAAGTCTATATCATCACAAATTTGTTTTATAACATTTATATTAAAACTCGATTTTGTGCCGCAGGAAAACCTAGACTTATCCAGATGGTTCCTGTAGACTTTGAATATAAACTTGTAGATGTCTATCGATCCGAACATTGGTAGGATCCAATTTCTCGATGTGAAAGTATCTTCAAACTGAAGCTGTACATTTTTTTCCTCAGTGTCTTCTCCTGTGAAATTTCTTCCCACATTTCTTTGAATTCTGTTTTCTCAGAGTTGGTAATATATGACGTGACATAGTGAGAAACAGCAATTGAGTTATGTGCATCATATTGTATGTTCATATTTGCAATTCACATCTTCAAAATCTCCGTATTGTAATAATTATTGTACTTCGATGCTTCTGTTCTTTTTAAATTATAAGTATTTTTGGGTGATTTTCGAGTGATGGTATGTCTCATTGCTGACATAAAACTGTTCACTCTTCCTTTGGAAATTACTGGACGTGGAAAGGGAAATCGACAGTTTGTGTAAAATTTATCTTTTTGCGTTATCTTTTCGTCGGCAATACTTTCCACATTGATGACTTTGATATGTAAATACGCCACACTAATCGAAGGGAGTCTGGTGCTGTGGTCTCTGGCAAGAAGTTGGGGTCACCGCCATTCAGGATTCAGGACACAGTTCCACATGTGGTATCGGCTTGTGTTGAAGACGCTTAGTGGTACCATTTGTCGCCAGATGCCCACAGTGTAGGGCAGAGGTAGCGGTGAGCTAGGGTCCACAGCCACGTGCATACGTTGGTGACCCAAATGAACCTTGCGTAGTACCGGTTCAGTGGCACCACGTGTCGCCGGTCTTCCATGTGGAAATAACCCTCGGTGATCGAAGGGAGTCTGGTGCTGTGGTCACTTCCATTGAGGACTCAGGACACAGTTACACATGTGGGATCGACTTGTGTTGAAGACGGTTAGTGGTACCATTTGTCGCCCGTCGCCCACAGTGTAGGGCAGAGGTAACGGTGAGCTAGGGTCCACAGCCAGGTACATATGTTGGTGACCCAAACAAACCTTGCGTAGTACAGGTTCTGTGGCACCATGTGTTGCCGGTCTTCCATGTGGAAATACCCCTCAGTGATCGAAGGGAGTCTGGTGCTGTGGTCGCTGCCATTGAGGACTCAGGACACAGTTACACATGTGGGATCAGCTTGTGTTGAACAGGGCTAGTTGGCACCACGTGTCGCCGGTCTTCCACAGTGTAGGCCAGAGGCAGCGGTCAGCAAAGGCCCACAGACAGGTGACGATGACTTGAGCTGCACAGATTAGGAGCATTTGGTCTTCTTAACCCATTATAGTCTCTTACATAATTTGCGTCGCTACTAATCCTGAATTGTGAACCATGTAACTCCAGTGTAGAGCGGAGGCAGCGGTCAGGATGGGCACACAGCCATGTGGCGTTGAGTTGAGCTGCACAGTTAGTGGCGCCTGAAGTACTCAGCGTGTGCGTACCCTGCGATGAGACGTGGTCCCGGCGGGCCGCACTGGGAGCAATGTGTTTTGTCTAATGAATTCTGCGTTGATAATGCCACGTGGGGATGACTTATGGTGCAGTGAGTTAGTAGCACCTGAAGCACACAGCGTGTGCGCAGCCTGCGATCATGCGTGGTCCGTGCGGGCCGCATTGGGAGCAACGTGTCTTGCGAACTGGACAGCGACATCTGCAATTGCCACTGCATCTGAATTGTGAGCCGTGCTGTTCGTAGTGTAGATCGAAGGCAAAGTCGGTACAAACATAAGTCTGCGGTGCTGTGCCGCTGGGTTCGCAGGGGCCCTGTGTCGAGGAGACCCGCGGTTATGACGGCTGCCACGTGCCAGGGTGAGGGCTGCCGTTCTGACAGACTCGTTGGTCTTCCCACAAGTGAACCACGCCTAGGGCCTGGTCTATTTATTCATACTCCTATGCTGGAGTGGCGTACGTTGGAGCAGCCCACTCCGCTTGCAGAGGGGGACAACACAGCTACATGACCGAGATCTTACCGACTGCCTGAGGTAACATGGTTGCGTCCACCGTGCTTTGTATAGTGAGGTCTGTGCAGCACATGAGCGTTACACTTGCATTGTGTTCTTGATCAGTGATGGGTGACTTGCCTCCTTCATATATAGTTGGTTGCTCATCTCCCAATATTCAGCCATTGTGTGGCTGAGGGGCATGGCATTTTGGGAAGGTCCGTTGTTCTGTTTTGTGCTGCCTCAGTGGTAGTAGGGGGGGTGGTCCAGGGGGAGGTTCTGGTGGTGGTGGGGCTGGGTGTTGTGGCGTTGTTGGGTGTCGGAGCTGCATGATCAGTAGCTGTATCACGTGTTGGTCTTTAGATGTGGCTGTGAGTTGGGTCGAAATAACGGAGTAGCTAGTCGACCTCCTTACACCAGTTAAAGGTTGATGTTAATTTGTTACTGCTAACTCGGCTTATCGCCTGCTTTTTGGATCGCATTGCAGATTTGGCTGGTCGTTGAAAATATGGGGAAGTGGTGTTTTCGTGGTTTTTTTGCACTGGAACGCCTACTGTGCATTTCATTAGCGTTAGATGTGGCTCTTGTTTGTGGCAATTTTGTTGGTGTAAGGTATTGATGGAAGAGTGGTGAGATTTGCATGTTTTCACCAAGTTGAGAATGGGATGATAATTAAAAAACACAGAAAAAAAATAGGTTTAATGAATGTTATAAATAGAAAATGGCATTTAAAAAACCTTTGAAAGTCACTGAAAAAAAACCATAGGTGTCAGGCACATTATAGTTAGAAATTAGCATTTAAAAAACCTTTGAAATTCACTGAAAAAACCATATGTTTCAGGCACGTTATAGTTAGAAATTAACATTTACAAAACCTTAGAAATTCAACCTGAAAAAACCATAGGTTTCAGGGACGTTATAGTTAGGAACTAGCATTTAAAAAAACCTTAGAAATTCACTGAAAAAACCATAGGTTTCGGGGACTTTATAGTTAGTTGGACATTTGACTCATATAAAACCAGAGAAATTCGCCTGTTATAGTTAGTTGAGCTAACTATAACTCGCGCCCCTGCAATGCACTGCTGATGACATCACATATTACATCACTCATGGAGAGGTGTGGCTCACTGGTTAGAGGCGGCCGACCCGTAAGCAGAGAATCGGCCAGGGACCAGGGTTCAATTCCCGACGCGGCAGGGTCGTGGACCAGGGTCAAAACGAACTCGATAATTCTGGCCTCGGTACCTACTCTAACTAGGAACACACTCGGCAACTCTGGGCATTAAGCTTGCCTCATCTCTACAACAGCCCCCCACAGACGCCGGGGATACCTGGTTTCACCTTGGAGATACCCAGAAAGGGACCATCTCACAGGGAAAACCAGGACGGGTTCCCCAGCGGTCTTCAGCGCCAGGATACTCCATGGAGTCACAGTGCGCTTTACAAGTACTCCCACATTTACATTTACATTTACTCATGACACTGTCAGTGACATCACTGATGACATCACTGGTGACATCTCAAATGACATCACTGATGACATCACTGGTGACATCATCCACGTGAAAATCAGATGCACCTGATCAGACCCTAATATAACACTTGATACACCCAGTCTAAAATACAGACTATAATTTTCGAAACCGTGAACACACCAATACCAGTTAGTGCATTTCCACTCTCTAGTTTGTAAGTCTACACACATCCATTCCTTCACCTATACACTCACTCATACATACAGTCAGCCATCAATACAGCATTATCGTATCCAGTCACATATCTATACAGACGCTCACACACTGCCTCTCATTCTTAGAGTTATTCACACACCTAGTCAGTAATGGAAATAATCAATAACACTTTCATTTACTCACCTGTACAGTTATACACATACCACGTCACTTACTTAAACATATACTAACACATACTTACGCTCTAATACAATAACTAATACAAGGACACACTGATCCATACAGGCACTCTCACAATCACTCACTCTTACATGTAGTCATTTATACAGTCCAACACTCATATATACTGCCTTTCACATATGGAGTTACTCACATGTACCACTGAGGCATCCATTCACTCACCGAGACACTCATACACACACTCACTCAGCAATACAGACCTTCACAAATATAGACTTGAACACATATCCCTAGTGAATTAGCCACTCACACATCTATGCAGAGAGTCACACCCCCCCACTTACCCATGCAGACACTCAGGTACTCAGACAAGTAATAAATAGCTCATATAGATCCTCATTTAGTTGCTAACCAAACCATGGAACTGCTTACACACCAACTAACAACCTAAACTGTGTGAATGCAGTCGCTAACACATGTATTAAGCAAGACATAATTAATTAGTAAGTTATACAGTTAGTCACACACATACTCAATCATCCATCCTGAGTCTTATACAGTCATTCATTCTTCAATACACTTTGGCATATATATATTTATAAAACATATTTAAACTTTACAGAAACACACATTCACTGGATGATGTCATCAGTTACGTCACTGACCATGTCATGAGTGATGTAATATGTGACATCATCAGCAGTGCATTGCGGGGGCGCGAGTTATAGTTAGCTCAACTAACTATAACAGGCGAATTTCTCTGGTTTTATATGAGTCAAATGTCCAACTAACTATAACGTCCCTGAAACCTATGGTTTTTTCAGTGAGTTTCTGAGGGTTTTTAAAATGCTAATTCCTAACTATAACATCCCTGAAACCTATGTTTTTTTCAGTGAAAAAACTAAATATATATATATATATATGACGACATCGAGCAGTTGAGCAAATAAACTCTTTGCACTACAGAAGGTGGTCCGTGTTTGTGTTGTTGCGCGGGGGCTACGAGGAGGCTGCCCTGCCAGGGATGCAACTGAACTGATATATATATATATATATTCAGTGAAAAAACCATAGGTTTCACACATGTTATAGTTAGCTGGACATTTTACTGATAAAAAACCATTGAAATTCCCCCGTTATAGTTAGTGCAGGCAACTATAACTCACGCGACCGCAATCCTCTGCTGATGCTAATACTGTATTTAGACACTTATTTGCCCATGTCTTCTTCCATTAAATTTTAGCTATACATATATTACAAATATTTTTTTTTCATAAAGACACATATGTCATCAGCAGAGGATTGCGGTCGCGTGAGTTATAGTTGCCTGCACTAACTATAACGGGGGAATTTCAATGGTTTTTTATCAGTAAAATGTCCAGCTAACTATAACATGTGTGAAACCTATGGTTTTTTCACTGAATTTGCAAGGTTTTTTAAATGCCAATTCCTAACTATAACGTGTGTGAAACCTATGGTTTTTTCAGTGAATTTGTACGGTTTTTTAAATGCTAAGTTACTTTACGCCATTCGTGGCGTGCACGCCCACTTAACGCAGTTCGTTCCGTGCGCGCACGGTGCGCTTCGCGCACCGTGCGCGCACAGTGAGCACGCGGTGCGCTTCGCGCACCGCTCGCCCACTTTACGCAGTTAGTGCCGTGCACGCACGGTGGGCACGCGGTGCGCTACGCGCACCGCGTGCCCACGTTATGCTAGATGGGCCATGAACGCACGATGCGCTTCGCGCACCATGCCCACATGGAGGACATATTATGCGCTTCGTTGTGAAAGGTAATCTTTTAATTATTCTGTGTTATTATATGCCATGCACAAATGGTGCACTTCTGGCACCATTTGCACACGGGGTGGGGAGATTATGGATAATTTTTTTTTTGTTTTATCATTTTTACCGTACGCGTACGGTAAGCGTAATCGGCGAAATTTTCAAACAACAAAAAAAAGCTTTTTTGGCCTTGGTGGATCTTTGGGGACTCCTTCATCATGGCTAGGTGCTTAGGAGCTGTGGAAACAGCCCCTTTACATGTTTTTGGCCTTTGTTTTTCAACCCCCCCTCAGAGTGCGAGAGAGAAAATGGCGGCCGCCGCTTCCTGGTTTCGACCGATTCGAATGTTTACTAAGATCTGACAGCCAATCAGATTCGCGCACGGCACCGTACGCGTACGGTAAGCTTACCGTAAGCGCACGGTAAGCGCACCGTAAGCTGCCACAGATATATATATTGATTTAAATGCTATTTTCTCAGGAACTACTGAACAGATTTACACCAGACCTACAAAAGGCACTTCCTTGACCTGAGGACTAACTCTCTGCCAAATTTCAAGTAACTCTGTTCAGCCGTTCGGGCTGTAGCTGTGTCTAAAGGTCCTATGGAAAAATGCATGGGAAAAACGCGTTTTGGGACCCCTCTTTTTTCTCAGCCCCCGCTTGACGAATCCCCCCGAGACTTTCAGGGTAGGAGCGGAGCGGAGCGCCCCACCTATTTTGAAAATTTCGCGAGGATTCGTTGACCGGCGCCAAAGTTATTCCAAATAGAATGTTGCGGTTTTCCTATGGAAACAGGGTCCTAACTATAACTACCTACTGGCGACCGCCAGTAGGTAATATATAATATATATATATATACATATATATACTTTTCGTAGGAAGAACATTTTTTGTTACATTGTTTTGTTAATAACTTTGGTGCCATTTGATGAATCTGCACAAAACATTCCCCAAAAAATCCTTCCACTACAGCTCCTTCCTAGAAGGTTGTGGGGTGATCCATCAAGTGGGGAACCAAGAAAGGGGGGGGGTGGGAGAATTACCAAAACATTGATTTCCTATGTTAATTCCCATTTGAAATTTTGGGAATTGATATAGAAATAATGACTTTAAAGAATTACACCAAACTTGGCAGGCAGTTAGAATTTTATCAGAAAGCATATTTTTTTGGTCTAAATCTGTTCAGCCGTGTTCGATGATTTTGCATCTAAAGTGGGGCAGTCATAAAGGGCTTAAACAGTTAGTTGTCTGAATGATCTGAAAGAAGGTTCTTTTTCATATTTATTGATAAGGAAACAGTACAAGTGAATGGCCTGTTTGTCAGTGCGATGGCATGCCAGAACTGGAAGTTTCGCAGTCTCATCTCAGGCCACCCACTGCTTCAGGCTGAAGCACTGGAGCTGTTGTTGTGTATCATGATGACATGAAGGATCATGGCAACATGCAAGGATCTGGTGGATGCTGCTGTTTACACATTGTATATGTGCAGAGACATTCTTCATCTTCTTGGCTGGAACATCCCATCTCTTAGTAACTCCAAAGCCACGCCTTTGTATTTCAGCCTTTGTATCCTGATACCACCCAAACCGGAGCTTACAGAAGGTTTACCAAAAGCATACCTTTTCTGTGGTGCTTGACGTCTGCCTGCAAAACACTAGATGCATAGACTGCTTCCAGTTCATATCAGAAACCAAGGAGATGAAGGCTACTCTGAGCACATTTGTGAATGCTGATTGCTACTACAGATTTTCCCAGTTCTACTTAGTAGAGCTGGATGTAACCTGTGACTCTAAACAAATGAAAAAGTGTCCATCAGTGACTGGGCCCGCACATAGGAGTGGCAGACACTCTTCCAGAAATGGATTCAATCTCTAGTTGCCACCAGTTTACCATGTTTGACACCAGGTTTGAAGAAAGATCCTGAATGTGCCACTCTCTTGAAGGCTGAGACAGGAAACAATGGCTTTTTTCAGGCCTGGTAGATATCACCCTGGTGTCTCCATTGGTGATCAAGCATCCTCAGAACTACACTACAATTGAAATGAACATTCAGAGACAGACCACAGTGACTTCTGATCAGACTTGAAGAGTGCGCTTTCTGGGCACTGGAGATTTACAATGAATCAAGACTCGTTCTTGGGTGTGAGGTGACTGTATTACAGAATTAAAGTGAACTAGATTATTTTTATGAAGTGTTAGAAATGGGGTTCTCTAGTTGGCAAGGGTTTGCACCTTTGTCCAAGTAGGGACCCTTCTTTCTAGTAAGGGTAAGGCGGATACACTTATCAAATAACCTCTGCTTACCCCCTTAGTAGCTTGGCACGCGCAGACAGGCTTATCACAGAGGGAGTGTGTAAAGCATTTGTGCATGCATACAGTAACACAGTGAAAACACTACAAATGGACACCACACCTTTTTAGAAAAATAAGTAATCTTTATCTAAACCAAACAAGACCAAAAACAACAAAACCCACAATATTATTCTGCAAAATATGCAGTTTGCAAGTAAACCTTCAAATTGTCTGGGGATACTGCGATGCTGAAAACGACAGAGTCTAACAATTCCAGCCAACCGCGTCCGTGCGGGTCAGCTAAAGCATCAACAGACTCGAAAACAGTAATTTTCTCGTTGGGGCCAACATGTCGGTGTGAGTTGGTCGGGGAAAGTGTTGCAGTTGCATTGCAAGAATGGAAGCGGTGCAGGGTGCGGTGCCCTCCCGATGCGGTGCAGGCAGTGGCTCGGTGATGATGATCCAGATGGCGTCGGTGAGACCAAGGCTTGTGGTGCGGGGTAAGGCAGTGCTCAGTTCAGTGCTGGCAGGCTGTGGTGCGGGCTACGGAGCAGGTCGATGTTCAGATCGAGCAGTGATGGTGTTGGTGATGTTCCGGCAGGGTGAAGCGAGGTGGTGCGGAATGTGATGCCCACAGGATGTGGTGCGAGCAACGGCTCGGTGATGATGGTCAAGACGGCGTTGGTGATTCCAAGGAAGCAGTGCAAAGTGCGACGGTACCTTCTGCAAGGCCTTCAGGACACAGAATCCTGCAATGGACTCGGTGTCCTTGACAGTTTCCCTTTTCTTCAGTGGCGACTGAAACCAGCGGTTCCAGAGATGGTGCCCAGAAGGATGGTGAGGTCTTTGCTGTTCTTGAGACTTCTTGAATAGGGGGCAAGCTCCACTTCAAGCTCTTGGAGACACTTTGCAAGCAGGATACACACACAATTCCTCTCCTTGGCAGAAACAGCTACTGCAGGCCAGCCCCAGACAGCACACAGCAAAGGGGCAGTACTTCTCCTTCAGTTTCTTCCAGGTATTCTCCTTGTCAGAGAGTCCTCTTGAATTCCAGAAATAGTCTAAAGTTCAGGGGTCTAGGCCCCAATTTTTATAGCTCAAATTCCTTTGTTCTCTGGTGGCAGAGAGGCTCTGTGCTCAGTCAAAACCAGTTCGGTCCTCTCTGGTGCAGCTTCCCGGCAGGAGGTAGAGACAGCATTGTCCAAGGCAGACAGGACCTATTCGTGTGCAAGGAAATCTCCTCCCCGTACTCTAAATGCAGCGCAGGTCTATTCAGCCCAGCCCTGACTCATTCAGGAAAGGCAGGATACACATAAACTCCCCCCGGTGGCTGTCTGAGAGAATGCACATTCCCAGCCCCTGTCACTCCAAGGCCAGGCAGTCAATCCGCAAACCAGCAGAGACACACAGGATGGCTAAGCAAGAAAATACCCACTTTCTAAAAGTGGAATTTTTAAACAGAATATAAAAAACATCTTTACTAAAAGATGTATTCTTGTATTCTGAGTTCATGCATATTAAACTCCATCTTCCTCTCTTGTCCCAAAGGGGAGTTATATTTACAAGATGTTATAAAAAAACTCCTATTCTATCCTTTGGGACAGATAGCCTTTCAATAGTGAAAAACGGAATACACGGTATTTCACTATCAGGACATGTCACACACCTCAGTACATGTCCTACCTTTCACATACACAGCACCCTGCCCATGGGGCTACCTTGGGCATACCTTAGGGTTGTCTTACATGTAAGAAAAGGGAAGGTTAGGGCCTGGCAAGTGGGTGCATTTGCCAGGTCGACATTGCAGTGCCAAACAGCGCACAGACACTACAGTGGCAGGTCTGAGTTACATTTACAGGCTGCTTATGTGAGTGGCACAATCAGTGCTGCAGGCTCAGCACATTTGATTTACAGGCCCTGGGCACAACCAGTGCACTGTACTAGGGACTTACCAGTAAATCAAATGTGTCAATCATGGAATCACTTATCCAGAAACACAATTTACAGGGAAAGCATGTGCAAATTAGCACTGATCAGTAGTGGTAAAGTGACCAGAGTCATAAAACCAACAAAAATGGGGTCCAAAACAGGAAGCCGAAAAGCAAAAAGTCTGGGGATAAACCTGCTGTAAAAGCCAGGTCTAACATGAAGCAAACTGTAGAAGACTGGATACTTTGCTCCAGTCCCTTCAATAATATTGGAGAGGTCTACTGAAAAACGTATGAGGTGGAAATCGAATTTATATAGCCTAATTTGGGAGAAGAGTGTTTTCATGTTCCCACAAGAAGATAGATAAATGGAGGGAGGCTAATATTTGTTGTCAAGACCACTTCAATTAACAAAATCACAATTACCTTGCATATCAAAGGTTTGGTATATATTGAATGATACAGTTTAGTTTTTGTCCTGTGACTACCTGTGACTATAAACTCAAACTAGTCCAAGGAAGTCTCTCAAGGAGCCTATCATTATGGCAGTTTTATCCCTAACACAACGAAGAGCGACATTCCACTCCTGTGGCCAATAGGCAGAGTAAACAAACACCTTTTCCTGACCAGAAATATTTGGCAGTACTGTCCTCGACACTAATCAATATCACAGTATAGGTTCTGGCTATAAATGTTAGGTGATATTGCCTTAAGTGTTTGTAATGTATTTAGGGCTAAATGTTTTCAGTTTGTACCGCTTTTTACCGATAAATACAGACCGAAAATTATTTTCCTGTCTGTATTTATTTTTAAATGCAGAAAAATACGGAAAATAGGTATATCTTAAGTGATTCTAACTACTGTGAATGAAGAGTATCATTTCAGTAGGTGTGTAGATTGATAGGTAGGGGCGTTCAAAAAAATATTTCTGAATGAAGCTTAAATAAGTGCCTGTATATAGCGGTTTATGCTCTTTTACAATGTAAATGTTTCAAGATGGCTGTATTGTGCTGTATATACCTAAACCTGTAGGGCATTCATAGTATACATTTCTGAGTTAAATAATTGTCAAAACCTACTCATTGCCGCTTCATTTATACATGGTGGAGAGATCTGATGGAATGGAGTTTTTTTTAAAGACATTCTATATATGATTTTCATTGTGTGATGTCAAGAAGCTGTCATAGTATATAGATAGTTGGGACACGCAGTAGTGACTAAATTAAAGTCCTCCTTTGGCCAGTGGCATAAGGTAGACCCCTTCACTTATAACATGCTTGTATAGTTGGTGATGGATGGGCTTTGCTGTGGGCTAATATACTGCTGGGTGATATACATGACCCGTAGCAGTTTTGTTTTGCGTGAGTATAAGAGTGTCAAATAATATACAGGCTTAATATTCAGTACAAATGACTGCCTGGCAGCTGAGAGTTAGGTATTATTGATAGTGAGAGCCAACAGGATTATATATTGTATTGTATTCCAACTACACTTATGTAACACGTATTATCCTTGATGAAGCATTGAAGCTCATTGTGCCGGGCAGCATGCTGCTCTGGAACCCAAGGTTAGTAATTTTCACCAGTCATTGTTGGTTATTGGGATTAGGCTTGTGCTAATAAGGAAAGCATTCTATGCATTTTCTCCAGTTTCTATGTGGTAGAATAAATTGATGGGAGTTAGGTGTAAACTTTAGTGGTAAAGGGGGGTATATGAAAGCATTATAAGATGAGGTACAGGTGATTAGTTATTGTTAGGTTAAGGGATTATGGCTTTTAAAGGATAGGTTGCGATATTTAAAAGGGGATGTGAGCAACTTGCAGGAATACAATAATAGGGATTAAGGCAAACATGCATGTGACTTAGAGCAGGCTATACTCAGTGACAGAAGGCATGCAGAGCATAGAAAGTAATTGAAGGTTAATTTGAAAGAAAAGAAGAGGCAACAATTGGATGTTTTAAGTCAAGGTCAATATTCATGGGAATACAGAGAAGGCTTTTATGTGATTGCATGCAATCTGAGGATGCAAAACTGTAGAAAGAAACAACATTATTTGCATTTGAGATTGTGCTATATTATGTACCTTCGATAAGCACTAGCATGAGACGAACAGTCTGTCCTCTGAAAGGGTACCGCTAGACCTCCACTTCAGCAGAAACAGTTGAGCAGCTCAAGGCCTCGGAGCATAAAGTAATGACTGGATTCATATGTAAGGAAATATTAAGCTTTAGGCTGCGTTCATAAGTAGCATTAACCTCATGATCATAGCAATGTCAGTGAGTATATGGGGTAAATAATACAAACACTGAGAAGGAGCTTTTGCAAATGCTGGAGATGATTCTCTTAAAGTATGGCTCAGAGTATTAATCATGAAAGAAGTGGAATCCATTTTGTATGCCCTGTGGTTGTGACATAGCGCAAGATGGAGGGTGAGGATATATTTACCAGACTGTGGAAGTGTATACTACATTCCTGCGGCTGAAGGGTGGAGACCCACACAAAGAAGTGAGGAGGATGTTGACAGGTCTACATTTAGCAGTTCCATAAACCTTGTTAAAAGGTGGGTATGGATTAGTTCCTCCTCTCTTTACATGGAATGGGTTTGGGTCAGTATCAAGCAGAGAAGAAGCTGGACCTCAGGAACAATATACACTCAGGGCCCGATTACGATGTGGGGCGGAAAGCCTCCAACCGCTGGTCTGAGGCTTCCCACCCGACATGGAAGGCTTAAAGTCTGACCTCCGTATTAGGATGAAGATGGTCGGAGTTTAAACCTGGGGGGAAATCCACGTAGTTCTGATGGGCTCAAGGAGCCTTTCGGCCAGTCAGAAAGGCAACATAATCCCTTAAGGACGACGTTTCCACCGTCGGGATTATGATGTCAGTTTCCTACAGCCATTCCATGTCGGCCTTTCTGACATGGATAGCCTTTCAGAATGCGACATTGGGGGCCCCTAGCAGGGCCCCTTTCCCCACAGGCTCTCCGCATACTGCCAACGGGGGCACCTATGTTGCTCCCCCAACATCCCTGCACCGTGTAGACGGAACCGTGAGGTGCCTGCCACATGAATCAGGGATGTTTACAAACTTCCATTTTTCAATGGGAGCTTGTGCTGTGGGCATTTTCAGGCCGCCGCACAACCTCCCATTGTAAAAAATTGAAGTTTCTAACCGCACTATGTGCTGTTGCATCCTAATTGGGATTGCGGAACTGCTGAACCAAGGTTGGATGGCATCTGCCCAACATTGTAATATGTGCCTAAAGTTATGGTCACCTATGGCATTCCTTGTATGGGATGTGGATGTTCCTATTGTTTTATTGGTTGTGTATACTTTTATAGTTTATTTTAACCAAATAAAGAGTATTCTGTTATACACAGTATAAGTGCCACCGCTGCTACGGTTTGTGCTTACTAGATGTAGAATATGGCGAAATCTATTGCATCCAGTGAAAAAATTCCAACAACTTTTTGCATGTTTTTTTCAACAGTGAATGTGCATGAAGATAACACTTTATGTTGCCTGAACCTTCCTTTTAACTTTATTTTCAATCTTACTGTTGGCATTGGTGAAGGATTTTTGTGCTATCTGTGTGTATGTGGACCACAGGATCATCTGAATGATTTGTCCCGAGAGCCAATATTAGACCGGAACCCACTCTGACATGGAAGTGCCAAGTTAACTTTTGCACACTGCACTTTGGGTCATTTTGACTACTCGTGGGAATGCTATAGCTGAACTTTAGTGGCATGAACGGTATAGTCTTTTTGCATTGAGGACCCTGATGGGTGCCATGTTCTAGACTAAAAGGGTCAGAGCCCACTCCATTCACAAGCACGCGCGATAGCGAACTTGCATAGTTTGCCTGGACCATGGCTATAAAATGTTCGCACATGCCAAAGCGGCATTGGGTGTTGAAGAGGAATGACCAATCCACCCAGTTAAAGGCTTTTTCCGCATCTAGTACCAGGAGGACCGCGGGAATGTGTTTTTTAGTGCCTCCACACCATCATGTGTCTGTCTCCCTTTAACAAATCCTGACTGACAGTAGGCAAAACTCTAATTATTTTGTGACAGTAATAGAGTTTTGGTTATGGGGGTCGATGGCGTTTCGATCTCATGAATCTGAGATCATCATCAGGACGAGACAAGTGTGAGCAGGCAGAATCAGAGTCAGGGACGGGAGGCGTACGTAATAGTAATAGTCCAGTCGTTGGTGTGATCTGATCACTGGTGGAGATGAAGAGGCGTCTGCCCGAGGGTTGTAGGAGCTAATATGTCAATTAATTAGCCTGTTGCCGGGCCGCATGTGAACTGAAGTTGATCACGTATACGGGGAGCGGAATCCGTAGGGATCGGAAGAGTGAATCCTGTTATTTCATGGAGCGCGGCGAGTCAGTGCTGGTCGGGAACGTTTCACCGATGCGCTCTCTCTTATATAGCTGTATAGAGTTGCACATGATCAAACAACACTGGCTCCAGGTGGGATCATATCATACAGGGTTGAGTTAAAGATCCACATATGTCACCAGATATAGAGACTATAGTCTTTTCCTACAATGTAGCTTTGGTTGCTAGGGCAAGTGCACCTGTTTCAACTTGGGGCCCAATGTTTCCCTTGCTGTTTCGGGCTTCGCTGTGTTAGTCATTGTACATTTTCTGCGCCTGCCTTAGAGCTCATGGAGGGTCTCTCTAGATTCCCTTTGGCATCACAGTGCTCCTGGGCGGATATCCCAAGCAGGGTCGCTGCCTCCGCTAGATCCATGAAGTGGTGTGACTTGTTTTGATATTCGAAGGTGAGACCAAAAGGACACGTCCACCTGTATTTGATGTGTTTGTGGCGTAGTTTAGTAGTGACAGGCCGAAATTGTAGTCGTTGAGCCAGAATAGCAGGAGTGATGTCTTGAAACACAGAAAAGGAAACTGGCTCCACTTTCCTCGACGCTTCTTGGATTGCCTCCTTCACCTTAAAGGAATGCAGTTTTACTAGAACATCCAGTGGAAGCTTGCCATCTCCAGGTATTAATGGGTATTAGTGGGCCCAACTGGTGGGCATGCTCTAGCTAGGCCTTGGCCAGATTGTCCCCCAGGAGCTCAGAGAACATGCTCACTACAAACGCCTCCAAGTCTGGGCCCTCCAATCCTTCCTCCAAATTTTGATTTTCCAAGTCCTTGCAATTCAAAAACTTAGCCTGCAGGTGGTCCCTAAGTTGGCCAGAGGAACCTTCCGGCAGTTCCACCTGTTGTTCCAAGGTCGGCCCACCGAGTCCACATCCTGCTGTAGTGCAGAGAGCCTGGAGGTAAGATTGGACCTGAGAGCTTACAAACAGATGGCTAGGTCTGCTTTTATCTCTTCTCTCAACTCTTTTTAAAGTCTTGATGTGAAGAAAGGAGGTCTTTCTTAGTTAAGGCTATTCCATTATCTCTGGTAGTGGAGGTGTGCGATTCTCTTGTCCCTGTCAGTTGAAAGTAGCTTGACACCCTATTCGATTGTGTCTTTTTCAGAGGTATGTCAATTGCAGCCGAGGGCCAGGGCAAACGAGTCCAGGTAAAGGGTGGCAAAATGCATCCTTGAATAGGTCCCCGGGAATCTAGCACCTCGCAAGACTGTTTCCACCTGCTCACCTTATTGCAGGGAATAGGCATTAGGGTCGAGCAGACTGTAAAACTGCATATATTCCTCTCTATCGGGCTTCCTTTCACTATGAACTCAGATGCATATACTATGATGGGCTGTTGCTTGGGCTCATGTGTGCCTGCTAGCCAGGTAATCTGTCCATGCCCCTAGGTACAGGCTCTCATTGCACCACAGCAGACCCCTTGAGGCAGTCCATCTGGCCCCCATTTTCCACGATGGGGAGCTAGGGTGTGATGAAGTACAGGGAGCTGAGAAAAGTCCCAAAACACAGTGTCCCCATGCAATTTCCATAGGGAACTTTAGAGAGGGCTGCAGACAAAATGATTGAACAGAAGTACACTAAATTTGACAGAAAGCTAGGCGTTTACACAGAAAGCATGCTGTTGTGATTTTATGTAAATGTGTTCAAAAGCTTTTGAGAAATTAAGGTTTAAATGTTATGGATATATGGACCGTTGGCTGAAATAGAAAAAAAGTCAAGCATAATGATTGGCCCCAGGGGCTTTTTCAGAATGAGAGCTTTGATTAGCTGACTGCAACATGAAAAGAAATGTTGTGGTGGTCATTACAGTACTTAACGACCTGGTCCCCTTCCTCAGAGTGTTTTTCAAAAGGGACATGAGGGGCAGAGTATGAATACCCTGAAGCATAGCCTGTGTGAGCCCAAAATGTAAAAAAATAATGATAGTTTTTAGGGTGGTGGCTGTGATTCTGTAGGACTCCAGAGGGAGTCCCAAGGGATTCTCGAGGGAGTCTTGAGGGACTCAAGAGGGACTGGAAAAATGAAAAACCAAAGGTTAAAGTAACATTTCAGTTCAGCATGGTAATAATATCTTACTTGGTGTTAAAAAAAAATCAAAAATTCAAACGCAACGTTTAAAGTAATATTTATTGTTAGGTGAAACTCTCAGTTAAAATAGAACATTTCAAATTTAAACAGACTGAAATTTACCAATTTACTGAGCTAACTGGAATTTGTGTCCCCACCATGCTCTGCTTCTGACCTCACAGGCTGTATCACTCATGACATTTGTAATGTCAAAATTGATGAACAGCATAGGGAATTCTGGGGGCACAAGGTTTTACTTAGCTCAGATTCAGTGTTCATTGAATTTAAAATATTAGCTGACATTTTCACCTAACTATAACATCACTTTAACCTTTCTTTTTTTCTGTGATAAACTAAATACAAAAAGGTAGTGTGTCTGTTCAGAAGTAGAGGCTTCTAAATTTGACAGACTGGAAGTCTTGTGGAATGTCTATGACCAAGTCATGTGTTTGAATAGCAGCACCACAAGCCACAATCACACAATGATTCAATATGCAGAGTAGGATCTCATGGATGTTTAGATCGCCATCAGATGCACAGAGGAAATACTTTTGGAAAATAAACTTGCTCTATTTACTTAATTACTACTTTATTTAGCACTCCTTACAGTCTCCAAGATCAATGGCACTATGCACATACTGAGCAGGCATTTAGTGTGTGGTCTGATTAATTTGTTAGCAAACATAATTGCCTTTTCAGCTCTCCCATTCTACAATACTCTGCTGAGCAAATAGTTGAATATGACAGCCTGTAAAGTTGACATATGTAAATGAAATAATTACATTTGTAATTTCAGAAGAAATATATTAGTGCTTGTGCCTGTGGTTGCAGAAATGTGGTAAACCAGATCATACAATGAACTGAGGCTCTGCTAGCGCTGGTAATGAGGAATTTAATTAATCCTGGCAGAGGATTCACTGCTATCAAATCTTAACACAAACTACAAGCAGGGCTTTCTGCTCTACATTGATTGCACTTCTTTTTTGCAATTGTTTAATGTGGAATTTGTATTGCACAGCATTCAATGTAACTCAAAATATAACTTTGAATAAATAGAACATGTCGAGGCTGATACATTAAACTATATGACACAATACAATTATACTTGAGCAGAGGCAAAATCAATTGAGAACGTATTGAAAAGACTATTCTAATAGCCGAAAAACGAACATTTACAAAGTGAGATTAGGGGTGCACGGAGAGGGGGGGTGACAAGTCAATGTGAACAAGAGATTGATTGAGGGCAGGCACCGGGTTGAACGACGACTGTCAATTCTTACACATGATAAAATATTAATCTCAAACCATAGCTTTGTTTCTTTTATTGAAGAATTAAATTGATTGAAGGTGCTTGGGTGGCTTGCTTCCTTTGCACTAGGAGTAAGGGTCAGTTTGTATGGTTAGTCATCACTTAGGATTCTATGTACAAGTCACTGGCCCTTGACTAGATACTCTAAATCGAGTACTATAGCCACGGCATTAGCTTTATTCTGATATCCCAGCATATTCAGTTCACGTCCCCTTGGTTTCGAAAAATTGACCTCACTTCAAGAAAGTTGGAAAGCTTGTCTTGTAACTTTATGTTATATGCTTCTATGTGGCTTTATGTCTCAATACACCATTGTTCCTGTGTGGGTGGATTGGGTTCTCCAAAGTCGAGATATACATATTTTGGCTGTGACTAATGCTGTTGACAGCCATCTTCTACAAAGTGGCTAATACTAGGTATGTCCGAAATATTGTGCAGTAATGCCAGTATGCTGGAAATGCGAAGGATGTACTCAAAGTATTCTTTTCATATGTTCCAAATTGCAGTCCAGTATACACCACCCCAGGTTTGGGCAAGGTCAGGCACGGCCATAACATATCTATTAAGTCACATTCTGCTTGTAGACATCTCCAACATTGTGCATTTCCAGTCAACTCAGCCCTGGTCAATTTCTGTGGAGTCCAGTACTAGTTCTGAGGAATTTTAAAATGACAACATTTTAATCTGCCTTTTCGAACACAAGTGTGGTGGAGTTCTGAAGTACAAGACCTGGCCTGTACTCATGTTCTAGGTATGTTTGCCACTGCTCCTTTAGATGATCACGTATATGCTAGGAGCAAATATGGGTAACTATGCTATTATAAATGCTGGACATAACACATTCATCCCATAGCATCAGATATTGGAGTCTGGAAGATTCAGAGATGTCCCATGGGGGTAGTCCCAATATGCTCTTTAGACAATGCAGGTGGAAATATTTCAATATCTGGGACATATAAACTCATGTAGTGAAAAACAAATTTAGGTTGTGGTCTACCAGTAAATGTTCAGGAGGAGAGATACCAGCGTTTCACCACATACTCCATTGAAGGGTTTTGTTTCCTACCCTATTCAGCAAGTAGCACCATAGAGGAGTTTTTTTTTTTTAATCCTTCCATATATCTTCAGTACTTTATATGCTAATAGACATGTTCTCACCGTAGATTAAAGTGTAGAGTCAATTGAGAGGGTAATTTGGTTGAATACACTGCCTGCCATTTCCTGTGTTTTTCTAAGGGCACCCCAATGGTGCATCTGTAGTACTCGGGACTCACTTGTGCCAGATCTGATAAATACATTACTTCATGGTAGTATTTAGTTGTAGTATTTAGTGCCTGGTAGCCCCAGGCCACCAAGTTGTCTACTTGCAATAAGGTAGTATGGTTTCAATTTAATTTTTTTGCTTTCAATTCCAGTTTTTTACCCGCACCAAAAAATGTAACTTCTTCATCTATGGATCGCAAATGTTATGTTAGTATTGTCAACTGCATCATCCCAAGTACATAATTAAAACAGGGAGTCACTGTCATTTCTATTACTGTTTGTGCTCTGCCCCACATCAAGTAATGTAAATGTGACCAACTAAATAGTCGTTGGGTGTTTGATCAATAAATGGGATTAGTTTATCACTTACTATTCTCTCAAACCCTCCAGTTACATAAATCCCCAAGTAATTTAATTTATTTGGTTTCCATTTCAAATGTCATCCCTCTATGGAGCCTGATGTGGTGTTTCTGGACACAGGTCGTGCTTTGTCTGAGATATGTGAAAGGTCAGTGATCATTCCCATAAGTACCGGAAGGGATGATTCCAGCACAGTGTACAAGTAGGATGTCATCCATGTAGAGGAGCACTTTTACAGACTCCTGTGAGGGCGGTGATCCCTTTTAATGAGTCTAATTGAGGTATGGCTGCCTCCAGGGGTTCAAGGTCTAAAAACACCAGCAGCAGAGACTGAGGGCATTTCTGCTTGGTAACGTGATGAATGGGGAAGGAGTCTGATGAAAACCCTCCGCTGTTTATCTGGCTGTTGAAGTGTTATACAACCACTGTACTTTGGTGATAAACTCCATCCTCAACCACACACTGTGCAGTTGCATGAACATATAATTTCATTTTATTCTGTGGACCTCTTTTTTTGGGTCTATGGATAATGCTGAAGTCTCTAATTGGGTGCCCTTTTGTGGGGGGTGTTTTATATAGCGCGAACTTGAGACGAAGATATCGGGTATCAGAGCGCTTTACACAAGCACTTGCTTTGTTACAGACGGACACATTCAATTTTGTTAGGCAGGGGGAGATTAAGTGATTTGCCCAGAATCACAGGATGCTGAGTGTCCTGGCCGAGACTGGAACCCTGTTCCCTTCGAGGTAGACCACTCTAGCCGCTGGACCACATCCTCTCCCCATCCTTTGATGTCAACAATAAGTGTGACAGTGTGTGCACATGATACGCCAGAATCTGCCAGCAACAAATCCCACCTGGGAATTATGTATTGGGGACGGGATCACTTTTTAAAGTCTATTGCTAAGATTCAGTCTGGTATTTTAGTATTTCGCAGCTGCCTCTCTCTGCTGGAGTTGGGCTGCAAAAGCCTTCACGATTTTTTGTCCTGCTCGCAATGACGATCGTTAAGCCTATGTATTGCACCCTCTGCTCTGGAAGCGTAGAGGGTATTAAAACTGAATTTGGTCTTGTGTGTTACAAGAACAAAAAGCAAAGGAAAGAGAAACAAAAATCCTGGAGGACGAAATTAGATCCCTTTTTTTATTTAAATAATTTCTATTGGGGTTAAAAAGAGAATACAAAGATTACAGGTAACATAAGAAGGAAAGATAACATAGTAAAAAACACATGTCATAAATATAATACGATAATAAATATGATACTGCTACGGTATAAAACTGTAAAATACAATCTTATGCTATAAGGTAAGTAAAGAAGAGAATATAGTACCAATCTAATCATTATTATTTTTATAGATAAAGGAAAGAAAGAGGGGAAAGGAATAGGAGAGATGGAAGGAAAAGGTGAATAGGAATTAGGGTAAAGATGAGTTTGAAGGTAAAAAAGTAGTAAAAGGTAACCAGAGTAACTCAGACTTGATTTTCTGAGATACAAGTAGAGATGAAACGGTAGATAATCTGTGCTCATCGCAAATAAAATTCCACCATGTTAACATACAAATGTTATAGTTATCTTTCCAACAAGTAAGAATAACCTTAAAAGCAAGGGCAATAAAAAGATCAAATAACCTCAACTTTAAATTAATTTGGATAAGGCAATACGAACGGGTTTATTGTTCTAGAGAAAATTAGTAGAGAGAGAGGTTATTTGATTAAAATAATAATTAAGAATTTTAAATAGTAACATAGAAAGCAAAATAATAAATAAGAGGTACAATCATCATTTCCGCTGTATCCAATCCATCCTTCTAGGATAAGTGGAGAGGAGACCAGGAAGAGACTGAGTTTTTAATCTTACGTTTTAGTGCACAAAAATTGTGAGCAAGGGTTTGTAGATGAAAACAGACACCTAGGTATTTAATCTAATACGGACACCACATAAAGTTAGTATCAGAGAACATAAATTGATAACTTAAGGTAAAATTTCAGTTTTAGAGAAATTCAGTTTAGAGCCAGATATTTTAGAATATAAATCAATCTCCTGTAAACAGGGAGGTAGGGAAGTTAAGGGATTCGAGAGGTAGACCAGAATATCATCTGCATAGGCAGATAATTTGGTTACATAGAATTTCTGTTGGAAACCTGTTATCAAGGGATTACGGCGAATACATTCAAGGAAGGGAAATTAGATTGCTAACCCGACCTTAAATTGCATCCACTACTACATCAAACAGGATGGAATGAGAAAGGACCAAATTCATTTTAAATACCCTCTCTGTCCCACAGATTGTTGCCTTTCCATTCCCCCCAGAAACCTGAGAGGAGTCGAGTATTTTTTGTCTTACATACATATATATTTTACTGTGGGATTTTAGTGCTGGATTTTTCCAGGACACTTTAAATAGGTAATATTTAGTCAACAGTATTCCAGTTGTCAGATTAAGTTCCCATTCTAGTTGCAGTTGCACCTTCCAAAATCTGACAATCAACTATGTGGGTGTCAGTGGATGCGAGTTTAAGAAATAATCTGTTTGTGAAAGCATACTATGAACACATGCGAGAAAGCAATATTCTCTGTTAGATGTG
Source organism: Triturus cristatus (assembly GCF_964204655.1). Lineage (NCBI taxonomy): Eukaryota > Metazoa > Chordata > Amphibia > Caudata > Salamandridae > Triturus > Triturus cristatus. The sequence goes on along the minus strand of NC_140586.1, from coordinate 528,423,318 downwards.
TAAAATTGCCACATATCTAGAATGCCAAGTTTTATGTCGTTCAGATATGCTTTTTCAATATTAGTGGAAGTATCTATTGGACCTGTTCTTTCTAGGATCACCTCCATCACCCATGTGTGCATTTCTTAATACTGAGAGAACTCTGGACTTCCTCGAAAGAAAAGCCAGTTTTGTAGTATTGGGGGGCATCGATCGATCCTACAATCAGTTGTTTCCCTCCTATTTTCAGTATTGCAAACTCACAGCCGCCTTCTGCGTCTTCTCCATTTTCTTATGATTGTACAGGGTATGGATTTTAGTATCGATGTGGCCAATGCTCATTTGAGCATGCATGGTATATTTAATGGACTATTGGTTGGTAAGGGGAGTCTTCTGCTGTAAATCCCCATCCCACTTAATGCCACTTTAGTTTTTCAGATTCCTCCTGAGATAGATCAGTCTCTTGTATCAGAGCATAGCTCGATAGACACAGTGGCGAAGCTAGCCACTTTGCCACCCGTGGCGGTCCCTGCCTTTGCCGCGGCCCTATTGAAGAGCAAGGGGAAGGGTGCTGGCGAGTCCTGTTTTCGCTGCCTGTGGCGAATGCATACAAGAGTAGGGGGCGACCGCCACCCCCAAAACTCGTGCCGCCCGAGCCCTTTTCTGCTGGATTTTCATGCTGAACAAGTAGCACTGTTGGTCGCCACTATCTGGTATGACGGAGGGGGTTAGGGGTGGGGCTGGAGGGTGGGGTAGTGGCGTTTGTCTTTGGAACAATATGTGTATCTTAAGACATGATACCCAGAGGTAGCGCCTAATGCTGCTTGGATAGCGTATATGACTGCGGATATCAGGTGCAATATCAAGGAGGGGATCGAAGAAGGGGTGGGTTACGGCTCACTCTCAGTGGAAGGGTAACCAGAATATATCAAATATTTTCTTCTAGAAATTTTAAGTGACCCATAGTATAGTATAATGCTGTCTGAACTCGAACAATGGTAAGATGTGTTGAACGTCTGAATTTTCTCCAAAGTGTTCTAGCTCTCCCAGGGGCCTGGCCTAGGTGATCAGGGAAATGTAGATTGCTAATTATCCAACATGCATGGATAATGTTTGGTAGTACAGTTGAGCCATAGCAGTGAATGATTATGAGCATTTATTGGTCGTTAGAAGTCACCACTTGTAGCTGAAGCATTATGTAATGTTTAGTGACCACAGTGGACTGGGGGTAAGGAAATGGGAACAAAAATGGTGTTTCTGAATTATGAGCAGGGTCACTGGAATCAAGCAGCAGGGGAGGGCCAAAATATGCAGCAGGGTTGAGTAAATGAAATGGCAAAGAAAAGGCAAATAATGCGGCGAAATGCGGCACATTTTCAAAAAGTATTGCTTCATTATTTTGTCATATTTACACTTGTTAACACTGTCTGCGCATTGGTTGCACCTATCTGTACCAGTTTAACACCCAAATATAGCCATATGAAACTGAAAGGTGACCAGTCAACCATTGTAAATGGCATTCCACTGTCCAGCAACACGTGTCGCTGCATTTTTTGTAACTTTTGAACCCTTTGCGCTAGAAACAATTATGAGGGGATAAAATCTGCAGATCATGCATAATATAATGAATTATGTGGCAAATGCAGCAATTCTATAACTATTTTGTGGTTGCACAATCGCATAATTCCAGTGGTCCTGATTATGAGATGTATGATTCACTAGACGGGCATCCTATGTCTGATTTCCATCGGTCTATGTTCAGAAGTGTGGATATGAAGAGTACTGAACGGGTAACATTGCTGTACACAAGCACGTGTCCTCGAATTTGCACAAATAAAGATGACAACATGAACATACAGGCACAATTGTGGTTTCACGTATACAACATTAATATAAATATTGCTGAGTTTGTGATTGCAAGCTGAACATGCGGTACAGTGAGCATAACACACTGCAAGTAAATCAGTGGAAAATTAAGGTTATTCACGACACCGGCATTATGTGTGCAGTACGGTGTGCATATCACAATGCAAGCACATAAGTGGTCAAATAAATGCTTCATGATTTTGTCATCTCTTACCCGCTTTTCAAAGTTAACAGGCCTCATGGAATGTCGTTAAGACGCTATTGGACCACTCCACTATTTCAAAAATACGTGGAAATAACCAGGGAGTTGGGATAAAGAAGGACACTCCCTGGATTAAAAGTAAGCCTTACTTACTTTGGATTGGTGAACAGCGTGGTGGACGGAACTTACCCGATCAGCAGCATCCCGAACTGTAAATGAGGCCCTGCAGGAGGTACTTAAGCTAGTTGTTCAATTGCTCAGTGCACCAAATTAGCGCATTAGGTAATGTCAGGTGAGCTGTGAGTGCTGTTAGTTGGTACTAAATGCATCAATCAACACATATAAAGAAGACTAGAGCGCAGCATGTGTTTCACGGTTGCCATCTTGAGACTGTCGGCGGTGCAAGTGTAAAAAAAAAAGACTTAAAACCACTGCAATGTACATGCTGTAGTAACGAGTGGGCTCTGACTTTCTCAAAGAAGTGGTGTTTTATAGACATTTTCAGTGCCCCTTTAAGTGTTTATAATTATTGTCATGGGGAATATTAGATGTTATGTAGCGCATTAAATGCTAGGTGCACCAGGAGCGCTGTTCATTGGTACTGAAACTCAGCCAACAATCAGCGTGCACAAAGAAGACTAGACCATAGTATGCAGTGCACGGCTGTCATCTTGTAACTTTTGGCAGCACTTGATTCACAAGAGACCCAAACAACTGCAATTTACAGGCTGCAGTTAGAGCGTGGGCTCAGTCATGCTGGAAGAAATTGCGTTTTACCGACATCCTCTTTGTCTCTATACATTTTATAATTATTATTATTAGGACATATGTTGGAGTGTTTTTCAAATGAAATGATAAACGTGCCAGTGTAGGCACATAAGAGTGGGTGGTGGGCATATATGGACATGCTTAGATATTTATAGCATGGTATGGATAGAGAACATGGCTAAAAGTGTATCAAGTACAGTCAAATGCTTTAAAAATTAGCCAAATAGTTAACAGTTGCGTGTGTATCAATGAAACCATGGCTCATATTGCTTAGAAGCACAGGGTACCTGGGCTATTTTACAAAGGGGTGGTGGCTTATCATGAAAGTGTTAGCAAAGGTATGTAATCATTGAGTCCATTTGTGTCTGTGCGGAATTTGTAAATCCACTGTTGTTCTTTTTTTAGGAGTCTGTTGGATGTTAGGACTCTACTGGTGTTTCTCAAGGACAATCCATCTGAGATCATTTGGTGTGTGGTTAGTAGTATTGTAATGGTTAGTCAGTTTGGTGGCTGAGCACCGGCATCTAATTGTGCTACGATGTTAGTTTATCCTGGTCTTGATTTGTCGTGTAGTTCCTATAAACCTATATATGATCTGCACGTTTAGACAACATAGAGTGTGGTATTGGTGTCCAGACTGATTCCAGACCCCCCACCGGGCATGTACACCTGTATACCAGCTAGCTCACAGTGCCGCTGTAAACTCATCTTACCAAGGAGAGAATAGTTCTTGGCAGCTATCGAACATGACAACTCTGTCCCATCAGGGATCGTGGACACAGTACAGTACTTTCGCTTGGTCATTCGTGCTTACTTTGTCTCAGAGAGATACACAGGATAAGCGGTGGGGACGTGTTCAATAAGCATTTATTGAACCAGCGTCATTCTAGTGTAAAACAACCATAAGACAGAAACTAATATAAATGATTATTAGCACCAACAGAGCAAAAGGATGGTAGATTTCTACCATAGTGCTAAAACAATAAATATATGCAAGTATATAAATACATGACAATAATAATGTGTACTCCTACGATGCAATCCTAACTAGCATATATGTAGGTGAATAGCCAAGAATCCCACTAGGTTGAAGCCAACCCCATTACCTGAAGTGAGAGACTGTGGTACCCTGTCTTGGTCTTGAAATGGACACCCCGCAAGGGATGTCAGACCACTGCGAGCTGGAGTGTCTGCATGCAGGAACCTCTGCGTCTCGCATCAGTGTGTCAGCATGGAAGTCTTTCTCCTCTGCCTGCCCTAGCAAAGATATGGTGTGTGTATACCCAAAAGGTACCCTCTGGGATTCTACCTTGCTGTGTCATGTCGGTCGAGGATGAAGGAAGGGATTACCCTTATACATAGTTATTATGCAGAAGGTAATCCTGCTGTGATTCTGAGAATCTTCATGCATGATCAATGAGGCTAGTTTTCAGGGAAAACCACACAACATTTTATGCGGCGCCTAACTACATAAAAGGTCAATCTCAAAACCCATTGTGTAGTGTAATGGAATGGTTAATGTAGGTGAAGGGTTAGGGGACTAATCAAGCCTATATTGGGGTACCCTATGAAACATAACAGATTGGCCTAGTAGTCATTCCTATAGAGACCAAATCACATGGACATTTGATCAAATATATACAGTTTTTAGAGTTGCAGATGGTGTGCTGTTGCAGCTCCCATTTACGTGGTAGGCCAAGGTCTTTGGCCTTTGTAGTGAGATGTCAAATATTACAATGGCCACATGGATAGTGCCTGGTGATTATAGGAAGGTTCTGGTGATTGGTTTGTTTGGGAATGTTAAGTTGACAAGGCCTGGTGTGTATCAGCTTGTCTCTTAGGTTCAGTGATCTATTGAAGGCAAACTGGGGTTTAATTAATTGGAGTTTTCCTGTGTTTAAAATGTTCCATTTCCTATGGATTATTTTCTGGATGTCAATAGTCTGAGGATAAAAGGTTGTTACACAGGTAATTCTGTTAATACTAGGTTTTAGAATTGTGTCTAAGAAAGCTTCTCTATTGTTGTTTCTTGCACTCTTCTTGGTGTTCCGGAGGTGACTGCAACTTCTTCCGATGCAGAGAAATTGTCCAAAGACTTTCTCTCAAGGCCCTTGGATGGTAGCTGTCAAACCTCAAAAGACTGTTCTGGTCAGTAGGTTTGTGGAAAGTTGCGGTAGTCAAGGTGCCATTTTTAAAATAATGGTGTGGTCTAGGAATGATATTTGCTCTCCTGAATAAATTTGCGTAAATCGCAAGAATAGATCAACAGTATTGATCCAGCTGAAGAATGTTGCTGCCCCTGTTGTGTCTCATTTCCAGGTAATGAAGATGACATCTATAAATCTATGTCAGGTGGGTATTTCTTCTTTGAAAGGTTTGTTGGCTTTGAAAATTAAGTTGTTTTCAAAGTGGTGCATGTAAAGACACCAAACGTGGAGCAAAAGAACTCCCCATGGAAGTCTCTTTGGTTTGAAAGAAATTCTCTTTCAGTGCGATGCTGGCGAAGTCCATGATGAAACTCACTGGTATGATGGACATCCAAGTGGTGCCTCGAAGTAGTTTCTATGCTATTGTAAGAGTGGCGTCTTGAGGGATGCTGGTATACAAAGTCTCGACGTCAGGGGTAATGAGTAAATACTCAGCATCTTCCAGCTAGATAGTTTGGAGAACTTTCAGTACATCCTTGGTGTCTTTCAGAAAGGATGGAGTTTGACAGTAAGGGCCAGAAGAAGGAGTCACAGAACATTGAAAGGGGTTCTAGGAGGGAGTCTATCCGAGATATCTGAGATACGATATGACGTCCTGCGGGAGGGATCCGACCTTTATGACTTTTTTGAAAGGTATAAAAGTTTGGAATCCATGTTTTTTGTTTGTGCAAGAATGCTGCTTCCTTGGTGATCCACTATAACACACAAAATGAGAGAGAAAGGGCACTGATGGGCTCACACCTGCCCTTGCTCACAGAATCACAAAACAACAATTGGCGTGACACCCTAAGTTTGCTCAAAATCAGGTTGTTCACAAGCATTCACACACTGTTTTCGTAGCTACCTACTATTATTCTAACTCCCAGAGTGAGGGCACTTCCAAAAATTGGGCTCTCGTATTTTAACATGCTTCATTATTTGCCACCTCGTCCCACCCTGGTAAGCTGGTACTACCAGGGTAGACTCAACCTCAGGAATGGGGCCGGCCCGAGAGAGTTCTTAGAAGTTATTATTTTTTTCTGGATAAAATACTTGGATCCAGTTTCAAAGTTAAAAAAGCCTTAGAATAAATCACAAAGTATCCTTTATTCAGGTGGTATCCAAGGCTTGTTTAAAAACACCAAGAGGTATTATTAGGAGGCATATACGGTTATGATGACCTCTATGCGTCACTGAATTGGTAACCCTATCATGCCATGATAATACCTCTTGGTGTTTTTAAACAAGCCTAGGACACCATCTGACTAAAGGATACTTTGTGGTTTATCCTAAGGCTTTATTAACTTTGAAAGTGGATCCAAATGGGACAAGGTGGAAATGATAAAGCATGTCAGATTACATGAGTTAGTCTATCTCGTCTAATTCTTGGAATTGCCCTCGCTCTGAGAGTTAGAATTATAGTAGGTAGCTACAAAAACATCAGTGTGTGTTTGCTTGTGAACAACCGGATTTTGAGCAGACTCAGGGTGTCATGCCAATTGTTGTCTTGTGATTCCTTGGTGATCCAACCTATCATCTCTGCTTCATAGGTGAGGGATGCAATTCTTGTTTTCAAGCTTGATGAGAGATCCACCTTGATTTGTTTTGTAACTAGATGTATTTGATAGTAGTCTAAAGCACTATTTTCTGTACATTTTAGTGGACATCACCACAACTGTTCCTCCTTTGTCAGCTGGTTTGATGGTGATTGTATTGCCATTAGCCAGGGTGTAGATTGCTTGCCATTCAGCGTTGGATACTTGAAACTAATGTTTTGCTCCCAATCTCAAAACTTCCTTAAGAACAGCCCTTTGAATAGGTTTATCCTATTGGGTAGAGATGTCAATGGGGAACTGAAGGTAGATGGATTTCTGAGGCCTGTGTTGATGTCTTCATCAGTCTTTGGTTTGTCATGTAACAATAAATGTAGTCATATCTTCTCGAAGAAGTCATGTAGTTCACATTGCAATTCGAATGGATCTTCTTTTGGTGTGGCGACAAAACCAAGTCCATGATTTTATACATTGGTTTTATCATTGGTGAGGAAGCAATCTGAAAGGTTGATCATTATGTCATTTTTTTGTTCATCATCTCCTTTGTTCTGCTACTTGTTTGGATGTGTGGTTGATCTGCCTATTGTACCTGGATACTTCTTTGTCTTGGTCTGATTCTTCCTCTGGCCCGGCCTCTTCCTAAACAAGCATTGAAAATGCAATAGGTCTCAACTTTGATTAAGTTAAAGCCATTTGCTTTGTTAATTGTATTGTATAGCAACGCAAATGGCTTTAACTTAATGAAAGGCAAGACCTATTGCATTTTTAATGCTTGTTCCTCTTTCTACAAAGAGCAGGGTTGGATGTGCTGAAGGCGAGGCACAGGGAAAGGAAATGTATATGTGTGGCACTACATCTCTGACAACCTCAAACTCGCATACAGGTTCAAAGCTTCAGCCTCTGGTACACCGAAAATAGCACTTCAAAGCCTCACCTGGTACACACACAGCACTTTTAAGACAGACCGGATATCGTTTTTGCTTCACTCTGTCTTCGGATTCTTGTGGTGCAGGTGAAATGTTACACAATAAAGGGAATGGGATTACTGAGATGTCTTACATGGCAGACACACAACAGATCTCAAGGGGCGAGACATTTATCCAATCATGCTTATTTTGTTTGTTTTTTACATTCTGTTCCAAGCTAAACCTGAAAACAGATGCTTCAGAATGCAAAACAAAAACAATTGTAATAAGTCTGAAAGCAGACAGTGGCCTAGCATACTCACAAATGTTTCAGCTAGGTGGGATTGCTCTGTAGTCTCTTTCATATGTTCAGCATTTTAACAAAACAAGAACCAGGGAACACATCATGGGAACAGCAGACTCCATCATTCACCGCTTTACTCGAATTGACTTTTGCGCCCTCACCTTCATCTTTTAAGTGCTCCCTCTTTGGAAAGTTAGCAAGTGTTTGGGTAGGTGCTTCATGACTCCGAGAAGTGCTTGGGTGGTTCTATTGAGCATTTCCTGTTTTAGTACTACGTTTTCAAAAAACACCAGACCAGACCACCGGGTGATAACATATTCAGACACAGCATCCTTGCCCCTCTCTACAGTTCTGTGCTTAATCCCTTCATAATCAAAATATTAAGAGCAGCGTCAGCTGACTGAACTCGTATGCAGTAAGGGTATTACTACTAACAGATCTCTATCATACACACACAAACGGCTGGCTAACTGTCATGCCACCACCTACTGAGCAAAACTGCTGTCTACAATCCTGCCTTTCCACCACCCAAACAACTGGTACAATGCAACACCACGCACAACTAACTTAAAAAAATCAACACAAATTAATGAAGCTGAGGTTGTGAGCTCCAATATGTGCTTGAGAGAGCCAGTCTGTTTCATGTGCCTTTGTCTATGTTTGTGTTTCTGTGTGCAAGTGTTTTGTCCAGGAGTGTGTTGTGTTTGTGTGTGAGAGATTGTTGATGTGCACCCGTGCCCTGCGGGGAGTCTACAGACCCCCACCCAACCCTGGCATGATCTCCCTCCGAGGCTGTGTCCCCTGTCCCAAAAGACCCTTTGCTGCTGCAAAAGTGCTCCTTCCGCATTGTCGTCTAGCCCTGAGAGAGACTGTAAAGGGTCCTCGGCCTGTCTCATGCGGCCAGCTAGCGAGCTCGGCCACAAGCTCCGGCACTCCGGCATACAAGTCAGAAGATATGGCACGGGTGCATGGTCAATAATTATTGGAAACTCTCAGCATTACTTTTTCTGGTTTATGACCCTCTTTTCTTGTAGTCTGAGTGGCCCTTACATCTGCACCTCAGATTCCGCTTCGCTGTACTCGGCCGTTCCACCTGGGGTCGGTTCTTCCCTGTTATGCGCAGCAGGTCAGCTGCGGAAGGGTCGTCGGGCCCTGGTAATCGCGGCAGCAGCCGTGGGAGGTAGCATCGGCGTCGGGCCCTGGGGGCAGAGGGAACAGCTGCGAGACCATGAGGAGGCGGGGAAGTCCATGGGAGAGAAATCCCCCGGAGGTGAGAGGAAGATATTTTCTGCGCAGCTTAACTGGGATGATTCTATTCAGCCCCAGCTATTAGAAAAGGTGGGGAAACTCTACAAACCTATGACCTACGAAAAAGTAGTAGAGGACCCCCCAGGAAGAAACCGCCTTGAAACTCACACACATTGGGAACAAGCTCGACCCAGGCAGCCCGCACTCACAGTGACAAAAAAAGAGTGTGTCGTAGCTAATGAAGGACACTGTGTCAGGCCGCAAGTGAGAGATCCAATCCAAGTAGGTGGGGCCAAAAGGAGACAAGGCGGCAACAAGGAGGGACTAAGAAGCCTCCTTTCCAATCAGAAGCCAGAGTTTTGCATTGAAGATGATGCTGGCCAATTAAAAAGATGGGCGGGGCTTCAACTCCATCTCTGAATGCTTCGGAATCTTTATTGATTCCAAGAAGCTCTCGAATGCCGAAAGCAGCACATGCGCGCTGCTTTCGCCAGCTGAGACCTAAAAAGGTACGGGATAGAAAAAGGATCAGAATCTGGGTTGGAAATGTCCCATCGTTGGCTGCTAAAATGGTAATTACTTTTCTATTAAAAATGCGGGAACCCCCTATACCATCGATCTTGGGTGTTCTTTCATAAAGATACTCTATTCAATCATATCTCTTCTTGTCACAAATATCTTCTATACATGTGTACCCTTTAGCCCTAAGCGTTCGGCTTCCACATGTCTATTTTTCAAATACATTTTTTCATCCAATATGTACCACAGAGTAAAGAAAATACATGTAATTTAAAAGTTATATTTATCGTTTGATGTCATTCTTCTAAACTTCAAAGCATCAACAATCAGTTGCGTGCTACAGACAAATAATATATACTTTCTATAAATCCTTTTAGATGCAGGAAAACATGAAAAACATATATTCACAAACTGTAAATTTATTGACAAAACATGTTACATTTATATGTGTTTCCCACATCTAGTCATAGGTCATGTGTATATGTGAAGGAAAGTTCTACATCCATGGGGCCATGAGTCCAAATGGTACTGGAAGGTCCTTTTTGTGGTCGGAGATATTTCCACAGAACATAGAGGTCCTAATACACTGTTTGCCTATTGTAAAATAGTCTTCTTTTTTCTGTAGTATGGAAGACTCCTGGCCACTTAGTTTCACAAGCCACCGCGTTTTGACCTTCATGTGGGGACAATGAATTTTTTTAATAAAGAATGTCTTCAGGACTGGCAGGATTGTGTGTACATTACACATTTCAAGGGGTGAATTGATAACAATGAGGCACCAGTGGTCAAGTAGCGAAGTATGGACCTAACGAAGATCTCTCTGGGTGTGTTGCTCTGGCTGTCCACCTGCTTGTAATTTTCAAGGTGTGTCTTCCTCAGGGTCCTTAAATGGAGTTCCTCATCAATGGGGGATGTCATAGGCCTTATAAGCTTGCCAACCCTCACATTGGGTGGTTCTCATGTCCATCCCGGTTGCCACGTAATTGAATTCAAGGGAGGGGTAGGAGTTTCTCTAGCTCATTAGCTCACACCTATCCATTGATGGGTTGACAACCCATCAATGGATCCTTCCCCTCCCCTGAATTCATTTAAATGGCACCCAAAAATGACATTAAACAATAAATATAAATTTCAAATGACATGTCTTTTCTGTACTCTGGTGTACATACTGGGTGAAAGAAATAAATTGAACAATAGGCATGTGGTAGCCAAATGCTCAAGGATTAAGGGTACAAATGTATAGATGCATTAATGACAATAAGACGCTGAAGATCGATGGTATAGGAGGTACCCACATTTTCAATCAAAATTGATTGATTCCAGTCCCCTAGGTCCATAACAGGATCACTCCCTGTTGCGACAGACAGAACGGTATCTACAGCACGTATAATGCAGTGGTTTGGGTCTCTTGTGATTCACATGCTACCATTAGTACCAAGATGACGGTCGTGCACTGCATGCTGCAGTCTAGTCTTCTTTGTGTGTGCTGATTGGCACACCTAGTTTTGGTACCACCGAACAATGCTCCTGGCACGCCTGACATAAATTAAAGTGCTACATAAAGGTTAATATGCCCCCATGATTATAATTATAAACATTTATGGTTGCATAGAGAATGTATGGGAAAGGCCACTTCCTCTAGAAAGTCCGAGCCCACATGTTAACTACATCATGTACATTGCAAAGAGTTTTGAGTCATTTTTTCACACACGTGCCACTGACAGTGTCAAGATGGTGGCCATGCACTGCATGCTGCGGTCGAGTCTTCTTTGTACGCACTGATTGACGCACTTAGTATCAACTAACAGCATTCCCAGCTCACATGAAATTAAGTAATTGGTTAATTTGGTGCACTGAGCAATGGCACAACAAGCCGAAGAATCCCCCACAGGCAGTCCCGTTTACAGTTCGGGATCCCATTGACTGGGTAAGTTCTGTTCACCAATCCAAAGTTAGCAAAGACTACTTTGATTCTGGGGAATGTCCTTCTTTATCCCAAAATCCTTGGTTATTTCCACATAATTTTAAAATAGTGGGGAGCTCTGACAGCATCTTCACGGCATTCCAGGAGGCCCGTTCACTTTGAATAACAGGTGAGAGACGACAAAATTACAAAGAATTGTTTGCCCGCTAATGTGCTTGCAGTAACATATGTTCATTGTACTGCATAGAAAATGCCGGTTTCATAAATAACCTTGATTTTCCACTGATTTACTTGCAGTCTGTTATGCGGTGACATGTCCAGCTTGCAATCACAAACTCAGCAATATTTACCTTAACGCTGCGTATGTAAAACAATTGTGTCTATATGTTCATGTCTGTCATCTTTATGTTTTTATGTTTCTACTTTTACAGGTCACAACATTAATTTCCACATAATGATACTCTTTTGATATATCAGTCTAATATGACAATCGTCTTCTCTATTCAGATATAATAGATATTGACTCAATAATTTTGATCAGGTAGATTAGGTTGATTTCCCTGTCCAGATGAATTGCCGTTGACTCCTTCATCAGCAGTTTGAGGCAAGAAACATGTAAACCTCCTAAACAAAATCCAGGATTTGTTGATGTCCTCTTGGGTTTTAAGTTTGTTTTTATATGTGGCATGAATTCTCGGTAGTTCCCACTTAAGGCCTTCTTTTTTCTGAACCCATAGCCAATTTTAATCACTCATCTCTCCAATCTACCACTCCTTCAATTCTCGCTCCTATTTAGTGCAGGGCAATACTCCGCTCCCCCCCTAATAAAGATCTCCAGCAAAAAGCCCTCTTACAGTTGCCCGCTGGGAATTACAGCACCTATTTCAAAAAACAAAGGAGAGAGTCAGGACAGTATGTGGGCCGTCCTTGTCCCAATGTAGTACTCAAATAACCAACAGAGACGGGTCACTAGAGAGTGACTAGTTAACCTGAGTAGTGTCTAAGACAACAGGAATTGTTTAAAAGAACCCTCACACACCAACCTAGTTGGTGTCATGCTTCATCATTGGGTTCCCAGTTGGGTAGGCGAGTTCTACCCAACTGTGCTACGACACCTAATTACAGTGGAGCTGGTTTTTGGTTGTGAGTGTGGTGACGTTAAAAATACCTCTGGGAAACTTACTACACAATACTTTACTCCCAGTGGCCCAGGGTATTATTAAAATAAGGTAAAATGGATAATATGTCAGAACTGCAAATAAGTGTCTGGATTATCCTAAGGTCAGGTCGACCTGTTTCAGCTCATCAAAAAAATTGTTGGAGCTTTCTTCAGGACCTTCCAATATAGTGATAAATGTGCAAAAGTGAAATAGTGGGTGGTAAAAATTAAACCACGTGGTTAACGCATTTTGACACACTCGCTAAGGCGTGTTTGTCACGCGGGGATGGACTAACCATGAGTACTGGCCCATCGATATTAAAATTCCTGCGGAGAGAGAAATGACAAGACAGAACAACATATAACACATAGAAAAACACTTGTTTGTAGATTGTAGTCACATCCATACTAAACTTCCCCAAGTGGTGAAATACACATTCAGTGTCACTCATACGTGTAGGATCATTTGTACGAGCAATGGTACAGCTAATAAGAAAGGGGTTTAAAATTGAAGTATAAATGAAAAGGATGTCAGGGCGCTGGGGTAAAGTGGAGGCTAAATAGGCCACTTTTACGTTCTTAAAGGAAAGTTCTTACTTGATCTCGGTGCTCTCCCGCTTCTAAACCTGTTGCGGCGTCCACTGGAACGAGATGGTCTTGAGGGACTAGAAACTGCAGGTATAAGAGCGTCAGCTGGGCGGGAGCATTGAAGGTAAATTGGTGGCACCTGTGTGTAGTAAGCTGAAACGCTAACCTGTGCTTAGTACGTTGCACGTTGCGAGCAGGGGCCGCCAGGAAAAACACACCCCGTGATGAGCGATAATACTATCGAGGACACCTGTCCAGTGCTACCCAAAGTACTGATGAGCTGGAGTGCCCATAATCTCGCTGTCCGATAACGAAACCATCGTGTGGTCTTAAGGTGTCCGTTATCTATTAGTACATATACAACTACAAATATTTTGGCCAGTGGCGCAAAAAGATAGGGTGCGTTTAAAATAAGACTCAGTAATTAAACGCAATTTAAGCTGCTTGTGCAACGTAATGTACTGGCGAGCTGGAGTGCATAAAATTTCGCTAGCAGAAAAATACCCCCCCGTGTGGTCTTGAGGTGCCATGAATATCCTCATGAATGTCCCTTTCTTCTGTCAGGGGTTAAAGATCGGTGAGTTTGAGAGTAGCTGCACAAATGGTTGAAAGTCTTTGGTGAGCTCAAGATATTCATGTGTTTAATATCTACGGTGTCTATCTACCAGGCTGTTCCAAGGGATATTATAATTCAAACCACTGAGGTGGGTAGATAACCGGTAGATCCTACGTTGTTCTTTTTCTAACAACTGTTGCTGGATATTCCCGCTTTTTATTTTCAGGTTTTCGATTATTACCCATTCCATGTCATTTGTGGTGTGACCTTGTTCCAGAAAGTGGTTCGTCATCCGCGTTGTGTTTTTCTTGCAACGAATCGTACTCCTATGCTCACATATTGTGGTCTTTACTTTTCAACTATCGATGGACCAGTACTCATGGTTAGTCCATCCCCGCATGACAAACACGCCTTAGCGAGTGTGTAAAAATACGTTACACACGTGGTTTAATTTTTACCACCCACTATTTCACTTTTGCACATTAATCACTATATTGAAAGGTCCTGAAGAAAGCTCCAACAATTTTTTTGATGAGCTGAATCATGTCAACCTGAACTAAGGATAATCCAGACATTTATTTACAGTTCCGACATATTATCCATATTACCTTATTTTAATCATACCCTGGGCCACTGGGAATAAAGTATCGTATAGTGAGTTTCCCAGAGGTATTTTTAACGTCACCACACTCACAACATCATCACACAAAAACCAAAAACCAGCTCCACTGTAATTAGGTGTCGTAGCACAGTTGCGTCGCAATCGGCTACCCAACTAAGAACCCAATGATGAAGCATGACACCAACTAGGTTGGTGTGTGAGGATTCTTTTAAACAATTCCAGTTGTGTTAAACACTACTCAGGTTAACTAGTCACTCCCTAGTGGTCCGTCTCTGTTGGTTATTTCATTACAACGCCTACCCAACGAGCACAGCCCGATGATGAAGCATACCACTTCGATGGGTGAGGGTTGTGTGTACGATAAAGGATAATTCCCCCAGTCACCTGTAAACACTTGATATCGCAAAATACACAGAACAGTGAGAAGTATAATCTCGTTTTTCACTTAGCAATAAAATCCACCTTAAGTGTTTTTTTTTTACACACCTTTGTTCTTGTAACAGCATCCATTTTTGTTCTTGTTCTGATCATGTTAAAACATTTCTAAGGTGGCTTTGCAAATTTCATCTTAGATAAGATCAAATATATAAGGACTACCACTTGACCACTTAGTTAGGAGATACATTTCACCCATGTCACTGATGCAGATCCAGATGAGCACAGCATCAGATTCTGTCTTGACTGACGAAGCCTTCAACAAGGTTCCCCTAGGCTCTGCAAAGCATTCCATGCTGCCTTTAAGAACTGCTTCCAGGATTGTGTTCTCTTGTAGACACAATTGCCAAGCTCTTGGCTTTGTGCTAAAAAAAAGCTGACAAGCTATTCCAAACAGACAACAAACCCTGTTGTCCAGGTATACTCACCACCTCCAAAACTCAGGTTTAATATTTCATCTGCTAGCATTAGCATAGCGTATAGAGATAGCACAGTGAGAATTTAAGGGCTATAAATTGTGATGTTATGATTTTTCCCTGTTTTCACTGTTATTAAAAAGCTTAGCTGCTTTTTATTATCTTCTGTGTTGTTACCAATATTATGTGCACTAGATATCAACATTTTAAAATAACAATTTAAAAATAAATAATATGGAAACACCTATTCTGTTTCTAGTGATCTTGAGTGTGTAAATCATTAATAAACTATCATTAGCATTACCACTGCTACCTGTTAGTTGCCCAAAAGCATTGACACACCCTCAGTTGTACATTGAGTGGGGTTCTGTGGGGCTACAATAACCTATCTTTCACATTTAAGGCTGGTGCATTGGAGTAAGTTCACTCGTGTCACCCTTGGATGCAAAAACAAACCTTGTAGAGTTGAGCCAGAGACTCTGTTTACTCTTCATCTTGGGCAATGCTACAGAGCAACAGAGGCAGCCATCTTCCGCAGCAGTCTAGCCCCACCATCATTTCTACTTCTGCAGGTTCAGCCACTGACTTTAATGGCAAGAGAGGGTAAGGAGATGACAAATTATGAAACAATACAATGACTAGTGAGTGACTAACCTAATCAATGGGCCTGATTCATAAATCTGTCACTGTGACTTACATTGTTAGTGCTCTGGCTTGCTCCTAGATTCCAGGAGTTAGCCATGACTACTCCTAGAATTCAGGAGCAAGCCAGAAGTATCAGGAGAGTGAGTCACATCTATTTATAGCAAAATCTTTATGAATCTAGCCAATAATTGGCGCTATGAACAGCTCATTCTGTTGCAGGCTCTCAGCAGCAATTATACTGAGTTTGTGCCTACTTAGACAGTGACTCAAAACACATTTAATTTTTATATCACAGTTCACTACTTACAATCGACGAATGTTAGCAATATAAACATCTCCGGCATCTCAGGCTACCAGATTTCAATATTGTTTGAATTCCTTTAAGCCGCTTGTTTTTTAAATGTATACCTGCAATTCTGCCTGTCCGCTGAAGCCATTGTATAAACGAAAGTGACCAAGTGGAAAGCAATGAAATAGAAAATCTAAAATGTCTCGTTGTTGGGGCAAAAAACCTGTCTTAAACTGGTGATGAGCTTTAGTTGATAGACAGCAAGACACCAGTCCACCAGTATTCAATGCCCCCTGATTACAACTGCAGAGCAAATTCTGTTTCTGGTGAAAACTAAAGGTTGCAACAGAAACAGGATACCATTAAGCAAATCTCCAACCCTTTCCAGAGTGGGAGAGAAGTTTGTGAATGGATACAAACTATATGTGTGAGACACCTTGCATCTCTGCGCCATAGTGCCAATGCATCTGCCACTTCATCTGCTACATTATTGGGAGCTGCTCCCAGCAGTAATGGCGCACAATTCAATAGTAATAAATGCCTTTATGACAGCTGGGTGTCCTTTTTGTGCATAATTGTACCATAAATGTACTTTTATGGTCATAAATTGATCTGTGAATTAGGCTCAAAGACCACACCCATCAAAACCACACCCCTTATGGCTTTGAGCGAAATTCAGTCTGCTGAGATTGATGTACAAGAAGAATGAATAAATGTGGCTAGCACACATTCTTGTAGAAAATATATGCAGAATGAGTATGGTAAGGGTTCTGTGTCAGAAAATACTGACAGACTGTTTGGAAGAGGAAAAATTATTGAACTTGTTTTTATTTAATTACAGAGGACATAGCGATAACAGAGCATATCATCTGAACAAAGCTAAAGAGTGATGGTGAATGGAGCACAATATCATCACAGACATGGTTGAAAGATCTTGTCCTTTCCCAGTTCCAGATGATCCCCATACAATGAAGGCCCGCAATGAGCATTTTAATTATTTTTAATAACATCTTTTATTGTTTTTGTAGACTTAACATGCACACCAGCGACCATTAAGATAACATTTTAATTTTTTTAGTAAAACAAATAATTAGACGACTCTATCCCGACAGTCCAATACAACAAATCGAACGGTACCTCGGCTTTTTGAAAGATTTGTCTTTAATTCCAGTTTTCCTTTACTTTCCAGCCAGGTTTGCGCTATATAACAAAATGTATTCTTGGTCAACCCATGCTAGTATGAACACCAACTCTAGTGCAAAACGTAATTTGCTATTACATTATGGCTTCACTTAATCTGTGTAAAAGTCATCTCAATGAGTTGATGTGTGCCACACCTTGGAGGAATCTTCAAAACGTGTCACTTGATTGACTCAAAATGTATGTGCCTCAGTTCGCTCTAGGATAGACATCGAGCATATGTACTGGATGATCTTCTGCTGCTCCTGGATAGACCCCACCTGAGAATATAGTATGGCACCTGGATAATGCCCTTCCAATGGGCTGCTCTGATATCCTTGAGTAGGCTCTGAGAGCGTATCCTAGGGATAGTGGTATAATACCATTCACAAGGGGTGCTTCTCTGTCCCTCCTTTGTGAACACCAAAGCTTAGACTATAGACAATGGAAGCATTCATCAGTGAGGAGCTTTTTATTCTTAAAGTGGTTTAAACCGTACGATTCAGGTCCAGTTAAGAGGTAGGTTACTGAATACTTTCACTACTGCATCGGCTCTTCAACGTTTTCCAAACATTGTGTATGCACAGCCTCACACTTGCGGTGCCACAGTTGAACTTTTTCTACCATCTACACATGAAACAAAAACATTTCACAAAAGGCCACAATTCATTACCACACTTTAACCATCCATACTCCTGCTTTAAAGCTGAAGCATCCTATTTCTCTCCCCTCAATAGTTTATCCTCACTCCTAGGAGTAATTTCAAATCACCACAAAAAGCAAAATCTGGACCTCAGGCACATCAATACCCTACCTATATCTGCCATGTGACAAACAGCCACCATTCCAGTCTTAGCATTGCTTTGCATCAGCACCTCACCAGTTCACAACTCACTTTGGCACGGGTGAGGGGGTTTGGACCTCTATATAAGTGCAACATCCATACTATACATTACGATACATATTTAGAGATGAATGTGTCGTCAAAGATTCCCTGGATAAATGCTCACGGTTCCTCATGAGGTCACGATACTTCTTATTTCCGATCTCTGTACTTCCGATACTCTCCCTAGTTCTCCTTGTCACCAACCTTGAAATTACGTTATTCCACACTTCTCAATGCTAGAATGGATGTTTATTAGGCACAGAAACAAAACATGTCTGGTACAAAAGGGGCACAGAAAATAACTATCAAGGAGAGACACGGAACACAACTACACCATACATTCCACAGATGTCATTGTGTTCCATGCTCCTCCAGTGACTTCACCACAGGTCTGATCTTGGCGACGTCCTTGGCTAAGATTAACACGACTGGCCAATATACTTGTAGCTACCATCCCTACACCATATCCAAAGCTTGTAGCTGTTTTAATTGGTCTGAATGCAGCCCAGTGATGATTGTGTTCTCTATAATCTTTAGTCTTTTTTCTGGATCTCCCCTTGCAACAAGTCTGGAAGCGTTTCAGAGTTGTCATCCAGTAAAGACTTGCATTATGCTGTCATCAAATTGTTTTCAATTGTCTTCTACTAGCAATCTGTCAAATTTTATAAGTTGAAGGGGTCTGCTTTCCAGACTTTTAAGTCTCCAGGAATTTTCCTTTTCCACATCACAAATCTATTACATATCGTGTGCCAAACAACAATAAAAATAGCATTAAGCAAGACGGACGTTGAGGCAAAACATATAGCGTGAACCATGCCTGATGAGTTGAACCCCTTCTGTGCCATACAAGTGTTTAGAGCTAACTCTCTGCAGAGATGTGCTGGAAATATTCCTGGCATCTCACAGTCATAGGTGTCCAAGGCAGCTTGACAGGTCTCATACATTGTACTTAATCCCATGCTGCAAGGTTTGGTACATTTACACTCACCCAGTACAAAATGCAAGCAATTAAAGGATTCACCCTCACTGAGGCTATAGAGTGAATGTGTGAGTACATGGCACACACACACACACACACACACATACACACACACACACACACTCCTACAATCACAGGTGATCCATTCACCTCAAAGTGCGTGGTAACAGAGCTGCGCACGTGTCTGATGAATAGCTACAATATACTAAATCTGTCAACCCTCTTTCACCAAAGCAGAGGTTTCATGCCCCAGCAAACTACCACTTTTCTCTTCAGCAGCAGCAGTGCCATAGCTGAGAACCGCCTGACAGGGGCCGGTATCTTCTTCACAAACTCACAACAATAACACAGGAGGGACTAAGAGGGCCATGTGTCCATCTTGTCAGATAGCGTTGTAATGATTTGACCCAAGTAGTCAGACATGAAAGAGGACACTCATTCCAGATACATAAAACCGTCCCCTGGGTGAGAACAGTGAGGTCATTCCGAATCTGCAGCCGGACTAAAGGACTGCAGTTGCACAGAAGTGTAGTATAGTCGGTCCATGTATTAGCAGTGCAGCAGTCTCCATCTGCTGTTCAGAGAGTCATTCTCGTCTGAGAGCAGCACCATTGCAACCTCAAGTCACCAGCCCTTGCCTAACGGCAACTACTGCAGCATACAACCAGGCAACAATCCTGCACGGCATGTCTGCAAAAATGAAATGTGTAAACTCCAGCAGAACCTGACGTTCAGCTGGGAATGAGGAGTTGCAGCCATGGCGTGAAGGTCTAAGCCTAAGGCATAAACAGATACCCATTGGGGTCACGTCACTCAGTTCTTCAAGTGGTCTAAAGGCGGGAACTCCCCCTCCAGATAGAGATACTCTAATCTAATCAGGCCCAGGTGCCTCAATTGCAGCCAATATTTATGTTATGTGGTATTTTTCCAATTCAGTATTATCCATCAAATGTAATCCAGGGAAGTGTAACGCTTCAGAGCCAAAACTGTCAGCATATCGATGCAGGCCAATGGTGTCCAGACACTGTATCAATCTGAGTCAAGGTCCTTGGCAGGGATCTAGCCAGAATGGAGTTCAATGGGCAAGGGGGGGAAGCTACCTCCCCTTCTAGCCTCACACGGGGCAGTCAGTATTATGTGTTATACCAGCTGAAGGCATATTGGGGCTCACAATCCAAAAGTATAGATACAGATCAGAAACAGAAATCCCCCATCTCTCATATTGCAGTGTCATCATCATGTCCCAGCCAGGTGTGGCTGTTTGACCACCCACACAAATTTTACGTATGGGGCACGTGCTCTTGAACATGATCCTGCCAGAGGAATGGGGATATTGGCCAAGAAGTAGAGCGTTTTTAGAGTGCCATCCGACCAGCTAGTTACAACAGGAGGGACAGCCATCTCATGAAGGAATCATGTATTTTAGCCGCTACTGGGCATATTTATTCCTCAGTAATACCTCCAGAACTTGTTGGATCCTGATGCCCAGGTATTAAACCGAGTCCTCTTCCCAATCCATGTGGGATTTCAAGGGGTAGCCTGATAATACAAGGTGTCACAGAGAGCAACACTGAATAGCTCCAACCCAGATTTAGCCCAGATATCAATCCAGATCTCACAAATTTCTCACCACTGGGCCACGTACGTTGCAGGCAGGGTAGACTAGAATGTTGTCAGCATACAAGGACACCAAATAGATTTTGTCCTCTAGCTAAATGACTATGTCAGCATAATGTTCCCTGCCTGTGGCTTCTTTAGGATGGTGCACAATTACTGGGAGTGTGGACAGCCCCGTCTAGTGCACCACATTATCGTTACAGGTGATGACATGTACCAGTCGATTTTCACTTGGGTCTGGAGCAGCGTAATATTGTCTCTACCCTGATTATTATTGATTAGGCCACATAATGTTTATTAAGGGTCTTATCTACTCATGTGATATGGTGTGACTAATGATGTGAAGTGCATTTAAAGCCATAAAGAAAGTGCATTTGCTACGTAACCTTAATATTTATATATGTGTGTACACTAATGCTTCTTTTACAGTAACAACAAAATGCAGTTCTCAAGCATATTTTCACGTGTTAATAACATAGCATTATAGCCAACCGTAAGCCTTATAGCCAACCGTAGCAGGCTATACTGGCCATTAAAGGCCCGCTCCAGCGTTTAACAATGGAGCGGGACTTTAATGGCCGGTATAGCCCAGCTATGAAGGGCTATAAGGCTATTAGAACATTCTGCCACTAGAGAGCAGAATGTTCTAACAAACAAATCAAAGGCCTCTCGGAGCCCGTGGGGGTTTAACTCCCCTCAGGCTATGAGAGGCCTTTGTTCACAGCAACAGCTGTCACAAACATTTTGAGTATTGTGATGTCATTACAATACATGGAAAAATTCTCACAGGACATGGATTCCAAAATTCCTGCTCCCCCTCCAGTTTGAATTGCAGGTCCTTCCCCATAGCCCTTCATGGGAGGTCTGCCATTGGGGGATGCAGTCATTTAGCAGGCATTTCTCCTCCAGCCACAAAGTCATCTTCAATGTTGTCATCTCATCGGGTAGGCTTCATGTGTTGTTTGTCTGCTATCGCCCACTCCACTAAATATTTCTTCTAGTGTCTAACATCAGGGCTGCAAGAAGCCACCCGATGTATAAAAAAACATCATCGCGACAGGACCATGACCAACGCCATCAATCTAGCTTTCATTCTCAGGCATTTCCTCCATGGAGCAATACCCAGTACACACCGTTTCATGGAGCCCTCCAAATCTAGCTTCACAGCTTGGACCGGGTTTGTATCACTTCCCCCAGAAGCTCACAATCAACAGCCACACCCATGTCATGTGCAGAAAGTCTGCCGCTGGCTGTCCATGCTTTTCCTCCACGCATTGGGCAAAGCAGGGTAAATCTTGGAGAGTTTCTTTAGGAGTCCTGTATGTTTTATGTAAGTAGTCAAAGGGTATAAGCGTGCAGTGGAAGATACTTGTTTTAATTGTTCACAGGCTTTCTTCCATTCTGCTGAAGTCCGTTCTTTGGGGAACTATACACTCCAGCTTTTCCAAGCCTGATCAATTGTACCTCCCATATTAGTCACCAAGGCTACATGAAGATGAGTGATCAATCATCTGCAGCCTGGTAGTGCTAACAATTGTTGCATTGAGACGTTTTCCTGCTGTTTGTCAGGGAATGTGGGGCAAATAAGTGTGCAGTGTGCGCTCTCCAATGATAGTGTAAGAACTGTCCTGGTCGTACCCTAAAGAGCTCTTGAGTTTGTGTAAATGATATTAATTGATTATTAAGAAATACATCACCAGTGTGTTTGCAGCCTCCCTTGTGCCATGTTGTGTAGGAGATAGTGTTATGAATATCATTAAATGACTCTAGTGCCCATAAGGATATACTCTTCACAATGCATTACTGCACAGTTTTTTGCAGGCCACTTTGTGCCATACTCCTGCCATCAGCCATGGCAAATATGGTGTAGTCTCTAATGACTCTGTTTCTCATCATAAACACATCTGGGAGCATATAAGGGTAGTGCGCGCCTGCCAATCATGATTTTTCCCACTTAGGGCCCTGAGCGAACCAGCTCTCAGGGTGCTGTAGTTGCGATGCAGCATGACATATAAACCCACTGGAGTATCAAGGTATCCATTTTCACTTGATTTCGCTTTCCTGCCCACACTAGATCTCACAATAACCCATCCAGACAGGTACAAATTGCAGCCAGAATTGGACAGATGACATTCTGCAACACGTACCGACAACATGGTAAAAAACACCATTTTCATAGACAGCAGGAGTGTTTTCCAAAAATCCACAGAGTGATGCATTCCATCTATCATCTTTCCTACATTAAAGGTCATACAGAGCCACTGGATCTCTGGTCACACAAACACCCAGATATTGAATCTTATCTCTCACTCGCAGTGTAGACCCAGATGTAGACCCAGACCCTCCAAGAGGGCTGTGCCCGCCTGTCCCAGTTTACCCAAATGGAATAATTTTGATATAACTCTGTTAGTATGGAGCCCAGAAACCTCTGCAAACCCCCTCATCATTTTCAAAAAATGGGTCGCAGACCTCACCGGGTGTCATAGATACACTAAGGGGTTGACTGTGTACATAGACACTACATGGGATGTGGTCACAAGCTGGATGCACCATGGCCCAAGGGCTGATCAAATATGGGCGTCCAGTGCTTCAACTGCAAGGACTTACTACACCGGGGTCAGGGTGTATCCCTGACTAGTCCTCCTGCCTAGTCACCAAGGGTCAGAGATTATTCTCCCAGTTCACACCCTGGCTACAGTGTCTGTGTACAGTAGCTGGATCTTTTTGATTAATCCAGAGCCAAAATCCATTTGGCGAAGGGTTGCCTACATATATTGCCATTCAACTGTTTCAAAACACACTCCAGGTCCAAAGCCACCAGTGCTAAGTCTTCATAAAAGGCCGAGATAGTGTTCACAATGTGAATCAGCTGCCTAATATTATACATCAAACTATTCCCAGGGATAAAACCAGTCTCATCTGGGTGAACAAGTCTGTGATCAACCTGCAGCAATCTGTTGTCCAGAAAATTGCACAACAGCTTAATGCCATTATTCAACACTGATAGTCGTCTATAGTTCACTCCAAAGAGTTATCCATTAGTTAGTGCTTCTGCCAGGAGGTCAGGTCTGATCTGATGGAGAGGTGAGAAGAATGTGTTGAGTCGGACTTAGTTTTTGTCCGGTCTTTTAAATTTGTCTTGTCTTGTTTTTATTCCTAGCACCCAGATGCCTATACACATGTGCACTCAGTAAATAATAATAATAATAATAATGACAACAAAACGCCATTCAAGTGCTAGCATCAAAGAACTTGCTAAAGCCTATTGCTTATTGGCTGAGGAACTGGTGCATGAATGCTTTATGCTTCACAGCTTTGAAAAGGGCAAGGAATACTGGGATGTTAAGCTGCGACAAACACATTATCATTGAACAACCAGAGACCAGAAGAACAATTGCCATAGAAATGCATAGCTGAGAGACAAGCCACAGCCTTATCCAGACACACAGACAAAGGGGAGGTTCTGTGTATGCCATACTCTCAAGGAATGCATGTATACAGTAGGTTCCAAAAGTTGAGGAAAATATGAGATGATGGCATGTCCTTTCCTAAAATTTCACACTTGCCTTGCCATATCACACATCACTAAACCCTGAGAGACAACACACTCATAAGTCCCGTCAGAGCCACCATAGCTAGTGGTAGAAAGAGGCTAGTAGGTAAAGAAGAAACAATGGATTTCATATGTTGGCATTCGGACCAACACATTGGATAGGGTGACCAGACATACCCGATTTGCCTAGACAGTCTGCCTGGACAGTCCCGGGTTTTCAAGGACTGTCCCGGCGTCCTGACACTTTTTGTTGCAACAAAGATATGTCCTGGTTTTCGAGAGCAGGTTGAGTGAGTGTGAAACGTTAATCACAGTGTGGTGCAGGCTCACATTTCCTCTGGGTCTCTCTTCACACCAGGAACAGAAGTTGAGCTGTTCAAAAAGGCTCTCTCTCCACACCACTAAAAGATGTTGAGTTGTTTAAAAATGTAAGCTGCTGTGCTGCTTTGCCTCACTCATGCAGCACAGTAGGATTTAATGGGGGTGAATGTATGTCCCATCACCCCAACACAGGGTCTTTAGCAGCCTGCTCTGCTCTCACCACACATTGGGAGAAGGGGGAATGCATGTATGTATATATACAGGGTGGATCATGGTCCCGAAATGACTATGCCAACTATATACTTATGTACTTACACACACACATCTATACATAGGTAGATAGATATAACCGACTAGCAGTCGCCAGTTGGTAGGTATAATTAGGACTTAGTTTCCATTGGAAGAACGTTTTTTCATTTGCCAATAACTTTGGCACTACTGTTTGAGGGATGAAGTCCCCTTAGATGCTGAGGGTTCTTAGGGGCCAACAACCCCTCCTGTTACCTCCTGTAAGTCCCACACAGTGGAATTGCTGAGAGCTCATGGGAGGCCCTACCCCCTTTCTCCACCACTTTGCAAACGCGCCTCCTGGTGCACTACTGCCTGGGGGATGGAATTCCATTGGCTCCTGAGGGTCCTAGAGGGTCAACAAGCCCTCCTGTCACCTCCAGTAAGTCCCACACAGGAGGATTGCTGAGAGGCGGTTAGAGGCCCTGCCTCCTTTTACCACCACTCTGTAAATGCGCCTCCTGGCGCACTACGGGTTGGGGTATGAAGTCCTCAATCAGCACTACTAATCTATCAGGGTCTGGGTGTGCTCAATGTTTATCCAAAACCCTGAACCAATCTCTGCCATTGGTGGCGTATCCATTCACCAATTTTGGTATGTGATTGGGCAGCATCATCATTGGGTTTTGCACCTAAGCACTTGCTTCCCTAGGTAAGTACCGCCTCCTTTTGAGGGAAAGTACTGGTGGGATCTGTCTGGTGGTGTCTAAAATTACCTCCTGTATTCCGGGGGATACCTTTAATGTGAGTGGAGTATACAGGGATAAGGTTGAAAAGAAGTGGTGATGTTGTTGGATGTGTTAACTATCCATACCATCATACATGTTTCGGCCTTTAATGTCTCATAAAAGAAAGAGTCTAGGCCTTCATCAGGTCCTTATTTACCTACAAAGGCTCCCTTCCTGGTTGTTGATCCTTGTCAGAGTTTCTTTGGACTCGTAAGTCCCTTACTTATGTGTCTTCAAACCGAATTGTTTTTTTAGAAAGAAATTCTCTGCTTCTTTGAGCCTGAAATTTATAATCCTTTTTGGCCTGCCTCAAAGGAATCAGACCAGGCAAGAAACTCTTTGGAAACTTGCCGTTCTCGAGCCCCTGGTGTGGTTAGCTACGCAGTCCTCGTCCGTCCTGACTAGAGGGGATGAAGTCACCTTGTATGCTGAGGGTCCTTGGGTGCCAAGAACCCCTCCTGTTAACTCCAGTAAGTTCCAAACAGCTATATTGCTGAGAGGTTGTCCGAGGCCCCCCCCCCTTTCTTCACCTCTCTGCAAACACGTCTCCTGGTGCAGTACTGGTTGGGGGATGAAGTTCCCTTGGATGCTGTGGGTCCTCTGGGGGGGGCAATAACCCCTCCTCCTACCTCCAGGAAGTCCCACAAAGTGGGATTGCTGAGAGATCATTGGAGGGCCCGCCTCCTTTCTCCACCACTCTGCAAACAAGCCTCCTGGTGCACTACTTGTTGCGGGATAAAGTCCCTTTGGATGCTGAAGGTCCTTGGGGTCCAAGAAGTCCTCCTGTTACTAGTAGTAAGTCCCACACAACAGGAGGGCTGAGAGCTGGTTGGAGGCCCTTTTCTCTACCACTCTGCAAATGTGCCTATATTATATTAAAAAAAAAATTCACTTAAACAACCAAAGGTTACAGAGACGTTATAGTTAGGAAATAGTTTTTTTCACTAAATTTCTATGTTTAAAACAACTAAGTTTGCAGAGATGTTACAGTTAGGAAATAGAATTATAGAAATCGTAGAAATTCACTGAAAAAAACAAAGGTTACAGGAATGTTATAGTTGGGCTTCCATTTTAATCATACAACACCATAGGAATTCAGCAGCTATAGTTACCTAACTATAACTCTTGCCCCCGCAATGCACTGCTTATGACCTCACATATTACATCACTCATGGCATTGTCTCAAATGACATCACAGATGGCATCATCTACAAAAGCACCCACACACCCATGCCCACCCCATAAACCCCCTCATATACCCACTTCCACACCCATGCAACTACTCACATACTCATTCTCACACTCACTAATGTATATAGGTACTCACACAGCCACTCATGCACTTGTACAGCCAGTAGCACAACCACTCACTCACCCATACAGTTATTCATACAACCAGTCACTTACCCATACAGCCACACACTCATCCATACAGCTGTTCCCACACCCACTTATTCACCCATACAGCCTCTCACACAGTCACTCACACACACATACAGCCTCTCAACACAGTCACTCACTCAACCATACAATCACTCACACACTCATACAACCACTTACATATCCATTCACCCATCATACAAGCACTCCCATATCTGCGCACTCACCCATACAGTCATTCACACAGACACTCACTCTCCAGTACAATCACTCGCACACCAACTCACTTAACCAAACACACACTCAAACAGCCACTCACTCACATACATCTACTGACACACTCACTCACTGATGAACATAGTTACTCACACCCACTCACTCACCTCCACAGCTACTAAAAATACCTACTTATACACCCATAGAGCCACTCAAACACCCAGTCACACACAGATACAGAAAGGCACACACCCACTCAGATTCCACATGTTAGAGATAGTAGAGATAGTATCACTCATTGGTAGTACGACTAGTATACTAATCTAACTTATATAGTAGGTTAGCATATATGTTAAACACCCATAAACTCTAAAAACACACTCACTTAATGATGTCATCAGTGATGTCACTGACCATGTCATGAGTAATCTAATTTGTGAGGTCATAAGTTATATTTAGCTCAGGCAATTATAACCTCTGAGTTTCTATGGTTCTGTATGAGTGAAATGTGAGCCTAACCTCCCTGTAACCTTTGTTTTTTTCAGTGAATATATAGAGCAGGGGAACAGCTTGGGGGAGAGACAGGATGCGAAGTCAGGTTTTGAGTTTTGGAAGTGGAAGTAAGGGAGGGCCGCAGGAATTCTAGTTGGGTATTGGAATGGTAGGCCCAACATCAGGTATTGGGAATTATTTTTGGGGATGCGGTTGGAATCTCAATTCTCAGTATGGATGCGTGTGTGTGCGTTATAGGGTGGTGGAACGCTTAGTGATGGTTTTATATTTGGAGAGAGGAAACAGGACACCTGGTGATGAGGTATGCCTAGGGGTTGTGGAAGGCAGGGCACTAGATATGACAATGTGTTTGGCAGTGCGACAGCACAGGACTCCAGGCATGGGGTATGCATTGTTGAGGGATGGTTAGAGGCAGAATACAGGATAACTTGAAAAGTTTTATTTTTTATTTTTTTAGCGAGAGTTCATTTTACAGATATGTTTACATAAAGTGTCTATATAGCTCCATTTGACCTTACAATCTTAAGTCATATTCTCAAGTATACGTAATTGATCGATACAATATACTTCAAATATATAAAAGTAGAGGGTATTAATTAAAACGGTGGATTAAAAGCACATATTACACAAAACCTTATAATAAATTACCTATCTCAGATTTAAGATATGTGACCATTTTCAGTTTGATTTTGATTCTCTGCTGACTAGTTTCCTATAGATTTCCAACTGGTCATAACTTTTCTATAGGAGCCTGAACGATAAGTGTAATGCTTTTACATTTCTCGGACTTTATGCAATTTCTACTTCCAGTGGAGAAATGTGGGTATAGTCTCACTCCCCCAATTCTGCAGTATTAGTGATCTTGCCACCAGTGCTAAAATATATAAGCCTTCCGCTTGTTGCGTGCTAACAGTTATATTTGGGGAATAACTCAGAGTTGCAACATATCTATCAATGGTTGTCCTAGGGTCTAACTTAAGTTTACAGTATTCTTCAATCTCTTCCCAGAAATATTTAATTTCTGGACATTCCCATACAATATGGGTCCAGTTGCCGCCCCTTCTGCTGAGCACCTGAAACATGTGTCTTCTATCTGAGGATATATATTATGCAGAAAGGCTGGGGTCCTATACAACAGCCATATATTGTAGTATTGCATTTTCCTAAAAGTGGCGCCTCTTAGGAGTGTTGAATTGTAGCTATTCATTTTTTTCCAGACCGACCTTGAGATCTGGTGGCCTTCCTTGTTTGCCATTTATCTTGGGCCTTTTCATACACCTCCTATACTTTTGCTCGTTAAGGATTTGTTCTCAGCTGCTTACTGATCTGTGTCTAGCTGTTTCCAAGAGAGCCTCGCTAAATTCTAATTTTGCCCTGAGTTTGACCGGGTCTACACCTTGAAAAGGGGTTTGTGTTAAGGCTAAGGGTTTGGAAAGTCAGGTCATTAGCTGTGGTTGATTTCTAGAGCAGTACTTTTTTCTGTGAAAGTTCGTACTGTTTGTCTGAAATGAACACATTGACATGGAGCAAAAACATCCCTCCGAAGCAAGTGTGGTGCAAACTGCCCTTTAGAATGCTGTGGCTTGTTTTAATCCATGCTGCAAAATCTGGGAGGGAAGAGGCAACACCTGCTTACGGTTTTATTCAAAGGTTTGCCGCTCTTGCTAATCTTGCCAGCTCAAAGCTTTAGTCATGGTCTGTTTCATTACTGACGTGTCTTGCCAATGTTTGACAATTGCACAAGAAATTACTTAATAATATTTAATTGAGAGGATGTTAACGTTATGATGCAAAACTTCAAGTCATGTGTCCATGACCATTAGCACAACAACGCTTGTGGCATAATCGGTGACTAATGTGTAATGAAATACAGTACAAACGGGAGCTACTAATGTTGTGCCTTAAATCGAAAATCGTTCAATTGCAGAGTATTTCAAATAAAAGTCTGCCACGACTTCTACAGGATTACCAGATTCACTGTCCTTGATAATGTCTCAGTGGGATATACAAAAACTGGCGTTAATTTTACATTATTCCAATAGTGTATGTAGGTCCGTCTGCTGAAACATCTGAAGAGGGACTTCCTTTCAAATGTATTGTATTTTGGTCATGGATGGCCACATCATGGTGGTCATGGTATGGCAACGTCATGCATCCTTATGATCACAAAAACATCACAAGGTTGAGCCTTTGTCCCACACAGAGCTGCTGAACTGCCTCCTAGTTGCTGCTGATGCCTGACTAGGAGAAGAGCAAGATGTGACCACTACAGACAGTAAACAGGGCCCATAAAGCCCCGTTTACTTTTTAGATCTGATGTTAACCAAGACATTTTGATTGTACTAAAATTCTATGTATAATATACTTACAACAAAACTCTATTCCAAGTCATAAAAAAGCTGGTGACACAAACCAGCCCCAACACTGCCATAGCAAATCGAAAATTCTGTGATGCTCTGGCCGACTTCTTTCAAGAAAAAGTAGACAACATCTTCAAAAAATTCACCACAGGCAGAACAACCATCCATCTGGAAGGGCAATCTCTAAATCCCACATCAGCCAAATTCTCTACCTTTAAGATTCCCTCGGAAGAACAACTCTTGAAACTAATTCCAGTCATTAAATCTGGTGCTCCACAAGACCCTTGCCCCTCCAAAATATGGCACTTGATTGTAAAGGCTTATAAATAAGATTGAAAAATTCCTGCCACATGAGCTCCTGAAAACAGTAGTCATCGCACTTGTACTTTCTAGGATTGACTACTGTAATAGCCTTTATCTCAATCTTATTGTAGGTCCCATATAAAGCCTTCAGACACTGCAGAATGCAGCTGCACGCTTTCTTTTTAAAATCCCTAAGTACGAATCAGCCAGGGGAGCCATCCGGAAACTCCACTAGCTACCAGTCAGACAACGTGTCAGATTTGAGGCTCTATGCCTGGCATACAAATCATTGCATGGAATGGGACCAGTCCGTTTCAAGGAGAAGCTCAAATGTTATATCTCAGGGAGGACTCTTTGCTCAGGCTCTGCAATGAACCGGACAATCTCCCCTTTCAAATGGACCACCTGGGGAGGGAAGAGCTTTTTCAGGACTACAGCTGTCCTCTGGAATGGCCTACCACTGACACTAAAAGCCGCCCCCTCTTTATTTGCTTTCAGAAAGGCTCTGAAGACCTGGCTCTTCTCCCAGGACAAAGAGTCATCGGGGCATCGGCCACAACTCCCATCAGCTCTGCAGTTACAATCGATTCAATAGCTCCAAGACGCCCCAGGCAAGAGTTTGTGCTTTATAAATTACAAATCAAATCACTTATAGGGGCTTTCAGCCAACCTTCTTCATCCATTCATCTGTTACTGTATCACGCACATGTTAATTCCTCCCGCTACAGCACTGCTCACCCCCACTTCAGCTCTTGGCTAACTATACGGTGAATGATCAGTTTCTGCCCTTGCACAAGGAGCACATCCACACACAAAGTAGTTCCATTAAGTAAAGTGTGCTTTTTGAGACCAATATTTTATTTCATTATTTTACCTAATGCGTTTTAGTTCTGAAGTTAGCTAAACCACTTTTATTTAAAGAGTAAGCTTATACTTTATTAGTCATGATTTAGTTAATTAAACAAAATATTAGCCAGTACACAATCAGTTAAGAGAATAAGCACAAGCTAAAACTGAGGTCACTGCTACAGTCACTAAATGCTACATAAAAAGCTAATGCACAGCTGATGAAACTAAAGAAAAGGTCGCTTTTCACCAGAATAAGGTCACTTCAGTAGATGTCCTGAGCAATTCAAGAATTCACAAGGTAAAGTGATAGTGTGTGCGCTGTTCGATAATTGAACTTGATGCTACATAAACAAGCTAATGCACAGCAAGTAAAACTGATGAAAGGATCACATTTTCCCAAAACAGAGCGAATTAAAAGTGCAATCTGCATCACTAAAGGACTCTTCATTAAGTCTCCATAGTTAAGACGACCAACACACAGTAAAGTGCCGGTGCATGGAAGGTGCAGATGGAAAGGAGAAACCTTTAGGACATAGTTCCTCCGTTTAATGGTCTGACCACTCTTAATTGTTGTTCCGCAAAGGTAATATATTTTACCAAGCATGCAATTACCTGGGGGCTCCGACCTTGCAAGCAGAACAGCAAGGCTTGGCAGCATGTTCTTACTCCATTAGCATTAAAGAGATTGCTTAAAAGCTTTCTGGGCGCCCGTAGCAAAACGGGGCATATGCGTAGTATGTGCAAGAAGGATTCCTCCGACCCCTGACAGCGCCTGCGTGATGGTGAAGTCGGTTCTGGGGCCCATGGTGGCGCTGCGTCCTGTGATGGTAACAGGCCGAGTCTTAATGCTAGGCATCGAGATTTATAAAAGCCTCTAGTGGTTTGGAGGAGATAGTTCTGCAGTGTTGGTGATTTGTCTGCATTAATGCATAACCACGAGTGTCTGAGTGTGCGGAAGTGTTACGTGTCTTGCGCCCAGGATAATAGCCTCGCTTGTTTGTTCACTGAAGTTTGAAGGTGTGATGTGGTAAGTGTGCTTCCCACAGGGGTGTGAGGCCAGCGCTTCTAAAGCCTCACTTCTCACCTTGGGCCAGCAATTCGTTTGACTGTTGTCCTGAATCTCCATCCAGATTCATGTTTTTGGAGTATTCTGAGGGCCATTCTTACCTATGACAGGTCCTTGGAAAGGACGCTTTGCTGTGCTAGTCCTGCTTGTGGAGCCCACATTCGAACCGGATGTGTGCAGGTGGTGTACATTGCGTGAGATGGAATAACAGGCGGCAGACTTTACTCTGGGCGTTGTTCAAAAACAGACTTTGTTTTCCCGGGAAGGCCACTGATTATATGACAGCGTTGGGATCATTTTTGCTTTAATTGCTGTCAGCGGTGGTTTGCAAGTTGGCATGGGGAAGTGGCTTTGTCATTTTTGAAAGGCATCATTCAATGCGACAGGGCGAGGTTACAGAGAGTTTAGATGGAGCCTGGACGAGTGGCGCTCTTGTAGCCAAACATCAAGGTATTTGCAGCTGGGACACCTTTCTACTGTACTTCTTCCCAGGTACCATTTGCCCTTCTCATTGTGGCCATTCCCGAAGATGACTATTTTGGTTTTGTCTAAGTTGGCGGTCATCCGGTTTGTTGCTCAATAAAGAGCCAGCGTGTTAAGAAGTTTTGCAAACCTATGGGAGTTAAATTCGTAAGAACTATTTCATCTGCATATGGAAGTGACATCAGTGGGTATTGTCCAATTTTGGGGCGTGTGTGCGCCTCATCCAGAACTGTGCTCAGGTCTGACATAAATTGATTGAATAGTGTTGGAGCAAGGACACAGCCTTGTTTTAAGACTTGTCTTGGTGGAAGGCTTGTAGTTAAGCCCTTGTCTGTGCACAGGCTCATCTTTGCCCAAGTGTATAGCATCTGTAGTGCTTGCAGAGGTTGGCTGGGATGTTACATGATGCCAATTTGGGCCACAGTAAATTCCTGTCAACATGGTTGAAAGCTTTTGAAAAATCGATAAAGCACGTGTAGAGAAGTTGTTTTTCTGAGTGTGCTCGAAATTAGGGTGCAAAGGCCAACTAGGTTATCTGTCATGTTCGAACTAGGGTGGAAACCTGTTGGATTGCGTGTGAGCCGGCCCGATTCCTCCACCCAGTTTTCCAGTTCCTGCAATAGGGTCCAGGTGAAGATCTATGCCTCAGTATCCAATATTGCAATCAAGCAATAGCTGTCTGAGGTGAGTAAGGGCCTTTTTTGTAGATCGGGTGGAGGATTGACCCTCGCCAAGACTCTGGCATGTGATTCTCATGGAGGCAGTAGTTGAGTTGTTGGCAGAGTGTTTTGCTCCATAAGTCCAGATCATGCTTGTAAATTGATGCGGGAACCCCATTTGGCCCAGGTACCCTTTGCCTCCTATTTTCTTTATTTGCACTGCAACAGTGGCTTGGGAAAGGGGAAGAGCTGGTATATCCGCCTATGTTGACTCCACCGCCCTTATTTTTCATTGGCTTGTGCATTTGTCCTTTGTAAATGCTGGCTTCTGATTCATTATGAGGCTTGTTAGTCCCTCCTTAGTACAGCCATGTCGTCATTTGTATCATCCCATGGCTACTGGCCCCTTTACTTGGATGTTACACGGGGCATGTACTATTTACTTTGTGCACTCGTAGCCTAACGCAGCTTTGTCCATGCCATCTCCGCTTCTCCTCCACCCCCCACCGCCCTCCCGTTGTCCGTGCCTTCCCCCCTCCCTCCCGATGTCCATGCCTTCTCCTAAACACATCCTGACGTAGAAGTTTATTGTTATCTTGTGCTAATGGCGGGGGTGGCGGCAGGACCTAGTGCTGTGGCAATTATGACCAGAATTGGTTGTCAGAAAAAGGGAATCCTAAAGTAGGCAGATGAACGAGTGGCTTTTAAATTCCGGGACCGCTTTGCTGTGCCGCTATCGGGGTAGATGTGTTTTTTATGGGCCGTTAATGGGTTCATAAGTCTCGCTGCTGTGCGCTAAACGTGCTTCATGAAATGTTGCAAATTTGTTGGCTACTCTCTTGTGTAAAAAGTGCTATGCAAACAAAGGATGGACGGAATAATGAATAAATAATACATTCACCCCCCCGTCAAGAGATCAGGGTTAAATCCATCGTTCTTTTGCTCACCATGCCACCCCAGTTAGACCCAGCCATATGCAAATCAGTCTTGACCCTGTGCCTCATGGGAACAGTCCAGACCGAACAGCCAAGCCAGGTCCTCCCTGGACCGGAAACAAGCACCCTGGTAACGGTTTCTGGGTATTACCCTTCATCAGCCAGGCTAGCTTGAATCCAGTGGCACAGTGAGCAAGGGTCTCAGGTCTGGGCATACCCATCCCACTTAGGGTGAAAAGTGCTATGCAAACAAATGATGGACGAAATGCTGAATAAATCATACATTCATCCCCAGTCAAGAGATCTGGGTTAAATCCATTGTTCTTTTGCTCACAATGCCACCCCAATTTAGACCCAGCCATATGCAAATCAGTCTTGACCCTGTGCCTCATGGGAACAGTCCAGACCGAACAGCCAAGCCAGGTCCTCCCTGGACCGGAAACAAGCACCCTGGTACCGGTTTCTGGGTATTACCCTTCATCAGCCAGGCTAACTTGAATCCAGTGGCACAGTGAGCAAGGGACCCACGTCTGGGCATACCCATCCCACTTAGGGTGAAAAGTGCTACACAAACAATTTGGGGGAGGGTCAGCTCTTCCCACATAGTCCCTGTTTTCTTGTGGCTTCTATTGTGTTGTCGTTAGTTGGTCTATCTCGGGGTCTTGCCTTCTGTTTTGGCAAGGTTGGTTATTCGCAATCTGATGAGTTGGAGATGGGTGGCTTCCTAACTCATCCCTTCCATTATTAGTCTCTATGCATGCATCATGCTGTCCCCATCTTATGTGTCTGCCTGTCGGCATACTTGCTGCTTTATCCATGACTACTATAGCCTGGGGTGGCTGGTCAATAGGGTTCCCCTTTATTTTATTCCTCATTTCCCCAAGGCTATCATTTGTATTCTGAAGTAATCCATTGATTTTAGTTACATCACTGGCCAATTTATCTAATTTGTGGTAGAGTGGTTTTAATAACTGTTCGATCTTTGTTGCCACAACAGCTGCAATATGGGTGGATTGCAATTTTTTTTTTTTTGATACTCAAATTTTTATTTTCTTGTGAAAAACAAACTCAAAGAACACATACAACAATCCGATTGAACTGGCATCAAAGTGACAAATCATGGAATCAATGACAGTCAATAGCAAGACCCCCCATCCCCTCGCTTGGCCTCCCTCTCCCTCTCCCCCTACCCGTACCCCCCTCCCTAGAATAAGCCCCTAACCATTTCCCCCACACCCTGCGGAACTTTTTGGGACATCCCCGTGCAGCATACAACATCTGTTCTTGTGCGGCACACCAGTCCACGCCCCTTCTCCATTTAGCACATTTGGGTGGATCAGTCTGTTTCCAGGCAGATGCGATATCCCTTTTAGCCACTACCAGAGCAGTAGTTAGGAAATATTTTTCATTGCGGGAGCCATCCAAACCATCCGTTATCCCCAGCAAAGCCATTTTGGGGTCATGGGGGACCTCCCACCCCAGGACCTCTGTTAATTCAAGTTCGATCTCACCCCAGTAGCTCCCTAAGCGTGGACAATTCCAGACCATATGGAAGAAGTCCGCCGGGTCTACCCCACAGCGGGCACATGAAGCATCCGGGGAAAGGCCTGCATGATAGAGGCGCGCCGGGGTCAGGTAGGCAGCGTGCAGGTAATAAAGCTGGATGAGCCGCAGTCTAGCCGATTTGGTAATCGTCCTGGGGGCCATAAGGGCGTCCCTCCAGTCCGCTTCATCCAATGGACCCACCCACGTCTCCCAGCGCTGCCTCAGTCCATCCCAGTTCACTGGGGTGTTATTAACCAGGGAACGATAAATACGGGGAAATTCCTCCCTTCCCAAGACACCCCAGAATCACCTGAGCCTCAGGCGGGCTGTGGCCGTGAATCCGTCAATCCAGAGGGACGTGAGTCTGGACCGCATGGCGCAGCTGGAGGTATTTATAGAATTGCGAAGGGTGCAACGCAAATCGACCCTTAAGCTCCTGAAAGGAACACATGCGGCTCCCCCGCCACAAGTCACCCAAACGAGAGATCCCAAGAAGGTCCCATGCTCGAAACCCCTCTAATTCCGCCACCTCCCGCAGCCAAGTAACATGCCAAAGTGGTGTAACTAGGGTCAGTGTCCTTGACCAGCGGGTATGCCGTAGAGCGGCACGCCATGCCAAAAAGGGGGCCCGCGTAACATCCGAGAGCGACAGAGGGATAACCGCCCGTAGAGCATGTTTTGAATAGAGGAGAACCCCACAATCTGTACCTCTAACCTATAGGCCGGATCGTCCCACCCACCCGAGAACCAATCATGAACCACCAGAAGCCGAGTTGCAAGATAGTACAGATAAAGTTTGGTCATACTCAAGCCTCCATCATATGAGGGAATCCAACAACGGTCCAGGACCAGACGGGGCCTACCGCCACCCCAGAGAAACTTGGTCGCAATCTTGTCCATCTCCCCGGAACCAGGAGCGGGAGAAGGAGCAAGGCGTGTTCTGCAGCATGTACAGGAACTTAGGGAGAATCATCATCTTATAGAGTGCGATCCTCCCTAGTGGGTTCAGTGGGAGCGATTGCCACTTCACCATGTCCGATCTGGTCTTATTAACCACGGGAGCCACGTTGAGGGCCCAGCAGAGCTCCAGAAGAAGGGTGATCCAGATCCCCAAATATTTAAAGGAGAGTCTCCGGAGGGGAATATCAGACTGCCAATCGAAACATTCCCTAGACGGGTGCAACGGGACCAGGACAGATTTATGGGGGTTTAGGTGGAGACCGGACGCCTGACCGAAACGGCGAAGAATCTGGCGAAACCACCGCGTCTGAGAGATAGAGAAGGACGTCGTCCGCGTATAGGGCAATCTTATCAGAGACCATACCAGGCCAATCCCACCCCCGGAGAACAGGGTCCGACCGAACCAGAACGGCCAGAGGCTCCATCGCCAGAACGAAGAGGAGGGGCGAGAGCGGGCAACCCTGCCGCGTTCCCCGCCCTATGGAAAACATGTGAGAGAGAGCTCTGTTCACCAACACTCGGGCTCGCGGAGCCGCGTACAGGACCCGGACCATGGCACGAAACTGGGGGCCGAAACCCATGCGCTCCAAGACCTCTCCGAGGTAGACCCACCCCACCGATTTGAAAGCTTTTTCAAAGTCGACCAGTAGAAGGGCCAGATATGGAGATAAACGCTCCCGGTGGGCCAAGGCCAGATGCAGGTGCCGTAAGCAGTGCCTAGTCCCTCGAGCCGGCATAAATCCACACTGGTCCGGGTGGACCAGTGAGACAAGATGCGGGCGAAGCCGTTGCGCCAGGATGGTAGCGTATATCTTAAGTTCGGTATTAATGAGAGATATCGGCCAGTAATTCGAGCAAGACTGTGATGGGGGTTGTGTCTTGGGAAGGTCTACTATCGTGGGCGTGTCCGTTTCCAGCGGGAACGATCCCTTCTCCACCACTTCGGCATAGAAATCTAGAAGCCTCGGGGCAAGGGTTTCACGGTAGTGGGCATAATATTCCTGCGGGAACTTCCTGGATGCCAAGTGACTGATTGCTTAATCAATTTCCTGCAGCGTGATGGGCAGATCTAAAGTCTCACCAGCCTCCGGCCCCAGTCGCCCAAGATCAGCCCCATCATCTCCGCGAGAGAGATCCCAGGCGCCCGAGCCCGGTATAGTTGGGAATAATAATCTGCAAAGGTCTGTGCCACAGCCACGGAGACTGTGTGAGTCACGCCAGTGGAGTCCACAATGGCAGGAATAATCCGGTTTGCCCGAGGGTAAGTGGCCAGCCGATGGAGGAGTGTACCGTTCTTGTCCCCCCATCCGTACACCCGGGCCACCGAGGAGCGCCAAAGAGTCTTAGCCGCCTCCATAGATTGCATACGTATCTCTTCCCTCAGAAAGGCCAGCCGCCGCGCCCGCGTGGCGTCACCCAACGCCACCTGGTCCCGTTCAAGTTCCAAGGCTTGTGCTTCGCAGGCCGTGAGTCGCTGGAGCTGTGCCCGGCGTTGCTGTTGTACGTGCCCCCTGGCAGCCCCCCTAATAGTCGCCTTGCCGGCCTCCCAAAGGATGGCTGAGGAAGAGACAGAGCCAACATTATGAAGATAATAATTGGTAATCTCATCTCCCACTGTTTTCCAAAAATCTTTGTCCTGAAGGAACCAGGCATTCAGGCGCCACATCGGGCGGGCGGAGAAAGGAGGCGGGCCGAGAGCGATAAGCAGAGGTGAGTGGTCCAAAAGGCCCCTTGGAAGAATGCGGGCGTCCTGAACACCCGCACACTCCGTAGATGGGACAAAAATTAAGTCAATCCGGGCGTGTGAATGGTGCGCCGCCGAGGTGTGTGTATACTGACGAGTATGTGGGTGCCAAACCCTCCAGACGTTGCACAGGCCCTGGGCCTCAGCCCAACTGGACAACTGCTTCGCGCGGGCGGCTCTGACGAGGGAGATCGGGCCCGTCGAGTCCATGTGGGGCATGTAGACTGCATTGAAGTCCCCCCCTAGAACGAGCGAGCCCGCCGGAAGCGCCGGCAACAACTCTGCGGTGTAGGAAAGGGCAGTCTGCAACAGGGATGGTGCCGCGTATAGGGACAGCAAGGTGAGTGGTCGCCCCTCGAGAGTGCCACAAACTGCAACAGCCATACCCTGGGGGTCTAAGTGCACCTGGGCCAATACAAAGGGAAAGGATCGTCTGATCAGGATAGTCACCCCCCGGGAGCCCCTCGCAAAGCCTGAGTGCCACACCCTATCATATCCGTAGCAGGGGAGAAAGGGACAATTATTACCGAGGAGGTGGGTCTCCTGAAGGAGAAGCACGTCGATCCCCAAACGCTGTGCATATTTGAGGACTGCCATGCGTTTGAAACGATCCAACAGACCATTTACATTCCAGGACAGTACGCGCATGACGGCCCTAGGAATAGGTGTGTCAGCCATAATGATAGTCGGGGGTAGGCCTAACAAGAGTTCTCGACTTCCGGAGTTGGGGGAACGTATCCCTTAGTCCGTAGGGAACTCCACAAGCTAAGGGG
Source organism: Triturus cristatus (assembly GCF_964204655.1). Classification (NCBI taxonomy): domain Eukaryota; kingdom Metazoa; phylum Chordata; class Amphibia; order Caudata; family Salamandridae; genus Triturus; species Triturus cristatus. The sequence goes on along the minus strand of NC_140586.1, from coordinate 528,383,817 downwards.
CGCGAGCCTGGAGCAGGGAGCAGAATGCAACGCCACCCTTGCATGAGATGTGAACGGGCGCCACTGTAAGGAGCACATCCCCTGTGAGGAGCGGATGGCCCCGGAGTCAATCGCAAGGAGGGCCGGGGAGCGCACAGAAAGGGGCCACCCGTTGGGTCCGGCACCCACACCAAAACTGAGGGGGGCGCAGGCGCATGGCCTCCCCGGAGGGAGAGACAGCGGGAGAGTGGGCAGGAGACCAGGTCAACAGTGTCGAGATGCCATAAAACAACAACAACGAGGAATTCATCCCCCACCAACAAAATCCCCCCTAGGAGGAAGAAACAACCCAAACCAACTCCAACCCCCCACCCCCCACCCTCTACTTCGAAAACAGAAGCATCTGTCGCCCTAACGGTATGTAACAACAACCAAGCTAAAACGCTCGGGCTTGAGCACATAGTGGACCCTCAGTAGAGCGAAATAAGGCAAATTCTCCTGCCCTGGCCGAGAGCTGTGATTATAGTGGAACACTGAAGCCCAATCCCTCGTATCGTAAGCCTGGTAAAGCAAATCCCCTCCTTTCCAAACAAATCCACATGCAGTAAGAGGGAGATCAAATGACAGGACTGCGGGAAAGATCCGTGAGGTCCATTTGTGTGTCCGGCTGGGCCACAGAGCCCACCCGCGGGGGGGACCCAGCGTGTCTTCCAGTAGCAGCGGGACCTGTAGGTGCAGCCGAAGAGGCAGAGGAGTCCCCAGATGCCCGGCGCGGCCGGCTCATGGAGTGCGTGACTACCGCCTCTCCTTCTGCGCGCCATTGGGGCTGTGTGCGTCACCGTCGACGGGTTCTTGACGGCCGGGACCTGCCCAGCCGCCGGCGATCCCTGTCCAGATCGGTGCAGAGGACGCTCCTCCGTCAGCCAGGTCCAGACCGCTCGTGGTGTGTCAAAAAATAGTGTTTTGTGCTGAAAAATGACCCGGAGGTGGGCCAGGAACTGAAGCTGGTATTGGAGGCCCATAGCCCGCATCTTCTGCTTCACCTCCATGTAGGATCGCCTTAGCTCCTGGACCTCCCGGGTGTAGTCCGGGAAGATCATTATAGTGTGATTTTGGTATGTGAGAGTCCGTTTGCGCCTGGCATCACGTAAAATCGCCTCCCTGTCTCTGAAATTAAAGATCTTTAAGATGAAAGGACGGGGGGCGCTCCCGGAGGCCTAGGAGCCAGCGAGCGATGGGCTCTCTCCACTACAAACCAAGTCGACAGGTTGTCTGCCGGCATCCAGGACTTAAACCAGCGTGTCAGGAAGTCGTCCGCACGGCCCGATTCAGCCCCCTCCGGAAATCCCACCAGGCGGAGGTTACTACGCCGGGCCCGGTTTTCTGCATCTTCAGCCCGGCGGTGCAGTTCCTTAGAGTGGGTGGTCAGTTCTCGCACTTGGTCCTGTAACTGACGGATGTCGTCCTCGGCTGTCGAGATTCTTGACTCGGTTTTGGTGATGCGGGCGGTGGCATTACGCAGGTCCTGCCGGAGAAGGGCAACATCGACCTTGAGCTCCCCAACCATACCCTCCAGGGAGGAGCGGGATGCATTGATGGCCTGCAAAATGGCTGCAAGATTCGTGTTGGGGGCCGAGGCCGCCTCCTCGGTCGAGCCCGCCCCCCTCTCGGAGGTTGTGAACTGATCCATCCTGGTTTGGGTGGCTGCGGGCGTCGGCTTGGGGGCCCTGTCCTTACCCATGGCAGCCGCACCACAGTCAATGGGGGACGTCACAGCCGGGCAGTGAGCTACGCGGGTACCCTCCGGAGATCCCACAAGGACCGGAGAGGCGGACGGCAGGGGGGAGGGAGGGGGCGTGCGGCGGGGCACCCCACCCTTCCGGAAGGCCAATTGCCACAGGCCCCGTCAGAGCACGTCCCCGTGAGCCGCCCGATGAGGCAGCCGAGTGTCCCTCAAGGCCCGCCGCCGATCCGTATCTGCAAACCCGTGGCCAACCGGTACCCAGGGTGGCGCGCCACCTCCTGCCGCACAACACAGCCAAGGTTAAGTCCACGCAGCCACCAGCGAAGTCACAGAACCCGGGGACACCGTACAGATGACCAGACGACCAGGCACAGCAAGGTGGTCCCCGGTACACTAGCAGGAAGGACCGCCCCAGCTCCAGCCACCTCGTGGTGGGTCCCCAGCCGTACTCACTGACCGCCGGCCTGCGGCCCGATCATCAACGGTGGATGCCCGCCCCGTGCCACTCAACAGCCCCCACAGGCCGCAGGGAACCAGGTCCAGAATCAGCAGCGAAAGCAGAGGGGGGGGAGGAGGGGGAAGCCAGTCCCCGGCCGTCGACACCCGGCCCGAAGGGGGACCCCCCCACCACTCCCTGGCCACTTCAACCACCAAGGCCGCTCAAAATGCGCGCCTCACCCAGCGCCGCATTCACCGTCCGCCGTCTGCCACAGTTCAGCCCCACGGGGCCCGCTCCGCACCCCCGCACTCACCGCTGGCAGTCCTTAGTCAGGAACACCACTCTTCTCGCGGGGTGAGCCGGCAGCGGCCGTCGAGGCCCCCCGCGGGGCCGCCGAAGTCCCGGGGAGACAGGGCCTAGACACCTCGTGGGCGCTGCAGGCTCAAATAGCAGCCTGCCCGGATCTCGGCACCAGGATCGTCACCTCCAGCTGCCGGCCTGCCTCCAGGCAGCCGATCCGCGCTTGGGCTGGGTCGAATCTCGCCAAATTCGGACCTTGGGCCGTGGGACAGGTCAGCGCTCCGATGTGCCCCAAAGGTGTCGGCCAGGGCAGCTCTCCACGGATCTGGGGAGGATTTGCGGGGTCCGGCGTCCGGAGCCTCACCGCCGAGCGGCCATGCTGGACCGGCGCCACCTAGCGCTCCCGAATTACAAGTTTATAGGGGTGCTTTGGGCATTTATATCATCACATATTTGGTCTGTCAAATTCTGCAGCGGCCCTCTCCTAGTTTTGTTACTCCCCACCATAGTCTGGCTTTTCTTTCAACCTCTTTTTCTTTTCAGGGTTGGTAATCTCTCAGTTGTAAGCGGTTGCAGGGTATTGGACTGCATATGTGCCACTGTAGGACTTTCCGTTGCCTTTGGAGTACCTTGTTGCTCAATATGGGTAAGTCCATTTTCCTACTGCATTAGACCACTAGCCTCACCATCAGATCCTAGTGCTAGCATGCACAACCCATAGATAGGCAGCGTTCCGTATTTTGTCACTAATTGAACTGACTGCACGCAGTAGGAAAGAGTCTATAGTGGTGTGTGGGGTGTCGTCTACAGGTTTTTGAAGCTTATGCCTAACCATTTTTGTATTTTGTCGGTGTGCAAAAATGTAAACCCCGAGGTATCTAAGGGTAAGGGGCTGATAAGGTGTCTCAGACAATGTACGTTGTTCACTATAGGGCACAATACAGAATAATAAAGAATTCAAATCCAAAATACGGAATACCAAGTGCTAGGTACTTTTAATTTATATTTAAAGTGTCAAGTGCAAAAGTGCCACGTGCTAAGTGCCATGGTGCAAGAGTGCAAAGAGTTGGGTACAATGGACGAAATACAAAATAAAATCACATTAAAAAACAATGGGTTAAAAAAGACGTTAAAAATGCCACTAAATAGTCCCAAAGGCTTCTACATAAAAAACTAGCATTTATAATGAACGGTTGTAGAAAGAAAGAATAAAACGAAACGCAATTTAGCTGAACCATTAAAATCTACAAGTTCATTAAAGGAAAAAGCGGGTTATAAAAATATTTTTATGGTCGACCAAGTCATATAGTTCAGTGTAAAACACTGTGTTATCAACTGTCCAATACAAGTCCTCCTTTCTGCACACGCTGTAATAACATTTTTCCACCAAGAATATATTAGACTGGAAAAATAATTGGCTGATCATTAGCCCAACCGCTTTGTAGTTCTATTGGGCGCTTATAGTCCTCACCTCACCTCACTGGGATTTCCATCCTTCAGTGCTCCCCTCAACGACAATGTTCATCAGAGCTAATATGGGGGAAGTCCAAATGTTACAACCTAGTTCCCTGAACCCTGGACCCAGAACCAAGGGGTGTAGCCCTGCCCGGCCTCAGTCGGTCTCGGACGGGCACAGACGGGCCCACCCGCGCACGTCCTGCGCTGCGGGATCCCTGGCCAGTAGTTAAGCACCTCCTGGCACGTACGGTATGCGTCGGCAGCATCCACGCTGCAGGGCAGGCTGGGGTTTGTTCTCACGGCCCCCCGCAAACCACAACAGCAACCACAACAGCAACAGCGGCAAGAACCGGCGTCCCGCGCTGCAGGAGCCCTGGCCAGTAGTTAAGCACCTCCTGGCGTGTACGGTGTGCGTCGGCGACATCCACGCCACAGGGCAGGCTGGGGTTTGTGGTCATGGCCTCCCCGAGAACGACAACAGCAACCACAACAGCTGCAAGAACTGGCGCACCGCGCTGCGGGAGCCTTGGCCAGTAGCTAAGCACCTCCTGGCGCGTACGGTGTATGTCAATGTAAGATATTCTTGTGGAGCACACTTATCACCAGAAGGTCTGAAGGCGCTTCCACGCCGCAGGGCAGGCTGGGGTTTGTGGTCAAGGCCCCCCCGCGAACCACAACAGCAACCACAACAGCAACAGCGGCAAGAACCGGCTTTATTCTTATAATTGTGACCACGTTTTTTTTTGTTGTTGAGTGAGTCAGCTTATACACTTACTGCTACGTGAATTTAATTTAATCCTCATGTCTGGTAATGTTCTGCAGTACTCTTTCTAACTTCATGATCACGTACCAGAATAAGTAACAAATCAATATAATCGCACCTCTAAATGTGAAATAAATACTCGAGTTTACCTCTATGAACGTTTGAGCAAGAGCCTGTGTACCATAGCTGACAAGGTTTCAGTTTGCTTAAGAGTGGCATTCCCATGTGTGTACTGCGTTTGTGTGACATTTCAAGCCTTATGAGTGACATATTATTGTGAGTGAAATAATACAGTTTCATCCATGTCAACAGATCATTTTTGGAAATGACGCCCTTTTCTTGTATGTGACGGTCCTAAATGCGTGAATTGACCCAGGGGTACTTTCTTTCAAACTGAGGTGGCATAATGTGCAAAAGAACGATGGGAGAGAAAGTTACCCCAAGCTATTGCCAGTCATTAGACTTATTGCAAGCAGCCTCCCTTCATCTTTTGGGTGTTTGATATATCACTATATAGACTGAAACACATGCCGTGGTTGGCCTTAAACACTGTAAAACAACGTTAAAAGTTGGGGGTGGTGAAGGAGGGAGGGGGGGTCCCACCTGCTCACCATGCAAGATTTGTCTAAATTTGAACCTTGCTGACCTTGCTGCTTCACTGCTATTCTGTTCCTCCGATGGTTTGGGATCACAGCACCTGGTGAGCTGCAGCATCCTTAGCAGCCAGCAGGCGTCCGGAAGGAATGCTTCTGAGAAACCCAGAGGGTGATTAAAGAGCCAATCGGGAGCACACCGGACTGTCCTGCAAGCCCCCCACAGACCTAACTGGACCGCTTCCGCAGGGCAGCCGGGGTCACTCTTTGTGTAAGCTGACTGCAGCCTCCATGCTTGCTCCTTGCTTCTTTCCATGCAGGGACGCCGTGGTCTGATTCAGCAGGGTGCCGAGATAGAGGCAGCACCCAGCCTCTGGCATTTATGCCCCCTGTGGGCAGATTTTGCCCCCTTCGTCCCAGCACAAACGAAAAAGAACAAGCATTGGCATAGCCAATAGGTCTCGCCTTTGAGACCTTATAAGTATTTAGTTATCCAGCACAATATCCTCGGTGCAACAGCATCAACTGTTGCATGGCTAAACACTTATAAGGTCCCAAAGGCGAGACCTATTGGCTATGCCAATGCTTGTTAAATGGGGATTCTACATGAAAGGGCGGGACATGTGGCGCTCAGATTAGGAAAGCGCTGAGGCCCTGCAGTAAGCGCTATACAAAAGGCAGCCTCACAACAATAACAATATGTACTGGATGTGTAGATGTCATTGTGGCGATTCCCCAAAATGGGCCAACCGTATAGCAATCAAATTAGACCATGTTCTAGATATTATCCCTGAAAAGCAAATTTAAGTTGTAAAAGGGGTTCCGTAGTTAATGCTTTTAGTTGGACCTGCGCATCCGATAGTCTGCATTACTAGATGCAAAAATCTTCAGGGCATGCGTGTGTTTATTTACAGAGCAGTCTACAAATATGATGTGGACTTTTGTGAAATATACATTTCCAGAAAAGACGAAGAGCAAGAGTGCATACACAAGAACGTGCGTTACTTTGACGTCCTTACGTTTTCAAGATACAATGATGTTTAAGAGGGCTCGTGCGCAGCACCCACTGGTTGACACGGACTGTAGACAAAAAAGTATACTCCTTGTAGTTACTTCATGTCCTTACTGCTATTGTTTCATTGGCTTTCATGAATTCAGACAGTCCCGTTACCTTAGCTTCAGGCAGAAAATGTGGAGAAGAAAGTGAAAATTGAAAAAAAGGGAATGTCTGGCTAAAACGAGGGTGAGAAAAAGAGATAAAGAGGGAGAGAAACAAGAGATAAGAAAGGAGGGAGGGTGTGTAAAATATGGGGCGGAATGAAAGGAAGAACTGAAGACAAGAGAGAACAAAAAAAGATGAGAGCGGCAGGAGCAGCATTCCGTTCATCAATTGTTTGTTGTAACGCTTTTCGCCCTAAGTGGGATGGGTATTCCCAGACGTGGGACCCGTGCTCACTACGCCACTGGAGTCAAGCTATCCTGGCTGATGACGGCTGATAGCCAGAAACCGGTCCTAGGATGCTTGATTCCGGTCCAGGGAAGACATGGCTTGGCAGTTGGGGCTGGACTGTTCCCATGAGGCACAGGGTCAAGACTGATTTGCATATGGCCATGTCTAAACTGGGGTGGTGTAGTGGGCAAAAGAACGATGGATTTAACCCAGATCTCTTGACTGGGGGAGAATGTCTGCATTGTCAGCATTCCGTTCATCAATTGTTTGTTGTAACGCTTTTCGCCCTAAGTGGGATGGGTATTCCCAGACGTGGGACCCGTGCTCACTATGCCACTGGAGTCAAGCTATCCTGGCTGATGACGGCTGATAGCCAGAAACCGGTTCTAGGATGCTTGATTCCGGTCCAGGGAAGACATGGCTTGGCAGTTCGGGCTGGACTGTTCCCATGAGGCACAGGGTCAAGACTGATTTGCATATGGCCATGTCTAAACTGGGGTGGTGTAGTGGGCAAAAGAACGATGGATTTAACCCAGATCTCTTGACTGGGGGAGAATGTCTGCATTGTCAGCATTCCGTTCATCAATTGTTTGTTGTAACGCTTTTCGCCCTAAGTGGGATGGGTATTCCCAGACGTGGGACCCGTGCTCACTACGCCACTGGAGTCAAGATATCCTGGCTGATGACGGCTGATAGCCAGAAACCGGTCCTAGGATGCTTGATTCCGGTCCAGGGAAGACATGGCTTGGCAGTTCGGGCTGGACTTTTCCCATGAGGCACAGGGTCAAGACTGATTTGCATATGGCCATGTCTAAACTGGGGTGGTGTAGTGGGCAAAAGAACGATGGATTTAACCCAGATCTCTTGACTGGGGGAGAATGTCTGCATTGTCAGCATTCCGTTCATCAATTGTTTGTTGTAACGCTTTTCGCCCTAAGTGGGATGGGTATTCCCAGACGTGGGACCCGTGCTCACTACGCCACTGGAGTCAAGCTATCCTGGCTGATGACGGCTGATAGCCAGAAACCGGTCCTAGGATGCTTGATTCCGGTCCAGGGAAGACATGGCTTGGCAGTTCGGGCTGGACTGTTCCCATGAGGCACAGGGTCAAGACTGATTTGCATATGGCCATGTCTAAACTGGGGTGGTGTAGTGGGCAAAAGAACGATGGATTTAACCCAGATCTCTTGACTGGGGGAGAATGTCTGCATTGTCAGCATTCCGTTCATCAATTGTTTGTTGTAACGCTTTTCGCCCTAAGTGGGATGGGTATTCCCAGACGTGGGACCCGTGCTCACTACGCCACTGGAGTCAAGCTATCCTGGCTGATGACGGCTGATAGCCAGAAACCGGTCCTAGGATGCTTGATTCCGGTCCAGGGAAGACATGGCTTGGCAGTTCGGGCTGGACTGTTCCCATGAGGCACAGGGTCAAGACTGATTTGCATATGGCCATGTCTAAACTGGGGTGGTGTAGTGGGCAAAAGAACGATGGATTTAACCCAGATCTCTTGACTGGGGGAGAATGTCTGCATTGTCAGCATTCCGTTCATCAATTGTTTGTTGTAACGCTTTTCGCCCTAAGTGGGATGGGTATTCCCAGACGTGGGACCCGTGCTCACTACGCCACTGGAGTCAAGCTATCCTGGCTGATGACGGCTGATAGCCAGAAACCGGTCCTAGGATGCTTGATTCCGGTCCAGGGAAGACATGGCTTGGCAGTTCGGGCTGGACTGTTCCCATGAGGCACAGGGTCAAGACTGATTTGCATATGGCCATGTCTAAACTGGGGTGGTGTAGTGGGCAAAAGAACAATGGATTTAACCCAGATCTCTTGACTGGGGGAGAATGTCTGCATTGTCAGCATTCCGTTCATCAATTGTTTGTTGTAACGCTTTTCGCCCTAAGTGGGATGGGTATTCCCAGACGTGGGACCCGTGCTCACTACGCCACTGGAGTCAAGATATCCTGGCTGATGACGGCTGATAGCCAGAAACTGGTCCTAGGATGCTTGATTCCGGTCCAGGGAAGACATGGCTTGGCAGTTCGGGCTGGACTGTTCCCATGAGGCACAGGGTCAAGACTGATTTGCATATGGCCATGTCTAAACTGGGGTGGTGTAGTGGGCAAAAGAACGATGGATTTAACCCAGATCTCTTGACTGGGGGAGAATGTCTGCATTGTCAGCATTCCGTTCATCAATTGTTTGTTGTAACGCTTTTCGCCCTAAGTGGGATGGGTATTCCCAGACGTGGGACCCGTGCTCACTACGCCACTGGAGTCAAGCTATCCTGGCTGATGACGGCTGATAGCCAGAAACCGGTCCTAGGATGCTTGATTCCGGTCCAGGGAAGACATGGCTTGGCAGTTCGGGCTGGACTGTTCCCAGGAGGCACAGGGTCAAGACTGATTTGCATATGGCCATGTCTAAACTGGGGTGGTGTAGTGGGCAAAAGAACGATGGATTTAACCCAGATCTCTTGACTGGGGGAGAATGTCTGCATTGTCAGCATTCCGTTCATCAATTGTTTGTTGTAACGCTTTTCGCCCTAAGTGGGATGGGTATTCCCAGACGTGGGACCCGTGCTCACTACGCCACTGGAGTCAAGATATCCTGGCTGATGACGGCTGATAGCCAGAAACCGGTCCTAGGATGCTTGATTCCGGTCCAGGGAAGACATGGCTTGGCAGTTCGGGCTGGACTGTTCCCATGAGGCACAGGGTCAAGACTGATTTGCATATGGCCATGTCTAAACTGGGGTGGTGTAGTGGGCAAAAGAACGATGGATTTAACCCAGATCTCTTGACTGGGGGAGAATGTCTGCATTGTCAGCATTCCGTTCATCAATTGTTTGTTGTAACGCTTTTTGCCCTAAGTGGGATGGGTATTCCCAGACGTGGGACCCGTGCTCACTACGCCACTGGAGTCAAGCTATCCTGGCTGATGACGGCTGATAGCCAGAAACCGGTCCTAGGATGCTTGATTCCGGTCCAGGGAAGACATGGCTTGGCAGTTCGGGCTGGACTGTTCCCATGAGGCACAGGGTCAAGACTGATTTGCATATGGCCATGTCTAAACTGGGGTGGTGTAGTGGGCAAAAGAACGATGGATTTAACCCAGATCTCTTGACTGGGGGAGAATGTCTGCATTGTCAGCATTCCGTTCATCAATTGTTTGTTGTAACGCTTTTCGCCCTAAGTGGGATGGGTATTCCCAGACGTGGGACCCGTGCTCACTACACCACTGGAGTCAAGCTATCCTGGCTGATGACGGCTGATAGCCAGAAACCGTTCCTAGGATGCTTGATTCCGGTCCAGGGAAGACATGGCTTGGCAGTTCGGGCTGGACTGTTCCCATGAGGCACAGGGTCAAGACTGATTTGCATATGGCCATGTCTAAACTGGGGTGGTGTAGTGGGCAAAAGAACGATGGATTTAACCCAGATCTCTTGACTGGGGGAGAATGTCTGCATTGTCAGCATTCCGTTCATCAATTGTTTGTTGTAACGCTTTTCGCCCTAAGTGGGATGGGTATTCCCAGACGTGGGACCCGTGCTCACTACGCCACTGGAGTCAAGCTATCCTGGCTGATGACGGCTGATAGCCAGAAACCGGTCCTAGGATGCTTGATTCCGGTCCAGGGAAGACATGGCTTGGCAGTTCGGGCTGGACTGTTCCCATGAGGCACAGGGTCAAGACTGACTTGCATATGGCCATGTCTAAACTGGGGTGGTTGCAGCTGCGCCGTACGGTATGGCGGGCAAAAATTGGAAACACTGGTCTAATCTGCATTTGTCGGGCTCGAGAGGAAATTGACGATTCAGCGACAAGGAGTAACAGCTGGGGCCGGGTTAATCATGTCATTGATACAGCAACGCTGTACTAATATTGCTGTTTGTTAGGCTTGAGCAGGCAGGGACCTCACCCGGGCAGTTGAAGGCAGGCGGCCGCAGCTCCAAATTTAAATATTTAAAACACAAATCGAAATATGTGTAGACCCGGCCCTAAGAAATAAGTGCCGGTGCTAAGCACCGGAAAGCACCGGCACAAATTAAGCACTGGAGAGAAGAAAGCAAGCAAAGTGATTTAATACAAGGGGAGGAGCGGCTGAAGATTGTAATTGTATTTACAAATCGCGTACTACCACTGATGAAGCGATGTGTGAGAGGGAAACATAAAAGAGAGTTAGAGAGATATGTGAGGAAAGAGAAGAGGGGGACGAGGTGGGCAAGAAGAAAGAATGAAACATGGAAGGGTGGGAGAGACGGGGATAACAAAAAGAGGTGGGCGAGTGAGAGCTATGAAAGAGAATGAAACTAGGAGTGACGAGAAAGCTGCGAAAAGAAAGTGAATGATAGGTGCTTTACATAGCTATGGCGATGAGAACGAGGAGGGAGTGGGAGATACAACGAAAGGAAAGAAGAAACATTGTGATATGTGTGAAGGGATGTAGAAGGGCCAGAGAAATATCAGAGGAAGGAAAATTATAGACCGAGAGAAAGGTAGACTGACAGAGGCTAAGATACAGAAAAGAGGGAGAAAATGAGGTGAGTGAGAACAGGAAGGATGAAAGGAGAAAAAAAGGAGTGAAGAATGAAACAAGAGAGGTAAAGTGAAAGGAAGTTTATTTTAAAACGCTGCAATCGCTGCAATACATTTGAGAGAAAGTTTATTAAAGAACTCTGCAATAGATTTGAGAAAACATTTAATTTAAAACGCTGCAATACCTGTGAAAGTTTATTTAAGAGCGTTGCAATACATGTGAGCGAACGTTTTTTGAAGAAAGCTGCAATACATTTAAGAGAATGTTTATTTAAAAACACTGCAGTACCTTTGAATGTTTATTTAAGGAGGCTGCAAGACAATTAAGAGAAAGTTTATTGAAGAGCACTGCAAGACTTGGAGAGAAAGTTTATTTTAAAACGCTAAAGAACGCTGCATCACATTTGAAAGAAAGTTTACCTATAACGCTGCAATAACTTTAACACACGTATCTCTTATATTAACATTGGACTTAATTTGATTGGAAGGGCCTGGAAAGGTTAGTTCGTACTAGCAGAAATAGGGAAAGTAATGGTTAACTTATATTAAAACATTTAACTTCGGTCTCGGAACACAAACATTTAACAAGCATTGGCCGCGCGGCAGTAAAAGTAATGCTGCGCGGCCATAAAAGCGAAAGTCATCGCGATCACTCTGAAAGCGAAAGTGATCGCGATGACGCGCTAAAGCACGCTAGGGATGCTCGCTTAGCAGCGGGGGTACATATTGCAAAGCTGCCGGCTCCGCGCGTGCACGCTCGCGGTAACGCAAGCTTGTCGCCAGCCAGCAGCACTTTCAAAACTCACATACTATATCTCTCTCCGAGCAACGCATGCGCGCTGACTCAGCGATACCTAAAAATGGTAGTGGCTAGCGCTGCTCCAAGCGCGATGCTCTGCTCCGAGCGTCGAGCTCCACCCAACGGAAGCCGGCAATGCAACATAATGTCATAGTGACCTAGAGCGTCCTGTGGGTGTGCAGTTAATGCACCACTCAGAGATTCTGTCACATGTGTCTACAGAATTATTTGAATAATATACATTTAGGGGATTTCAGCCAGCCGTCTTCATCCATTGGTCTGTTATTGTGTAATACACATTACAGCATGGAGCAGTGGTTTAGTCCACTTCAGCCATCGAATAACTTCATTGTTGACTGGGGTGACTATGGCAATGCATGCTTTCTGAAACATAGAAAATAATTCTGCTTTTAGCTAGTGTCTTTTTTAGGTCTCGTCTACTAGACTGTGTATGTGTTGTGAGATGTATTGGTAGCTTACAGTAGGGCTTAGAGCTCACCCATTGCTTATCATTGGTTGGCTTAATTGTCACTCTCATTTACTTGTTTCTTATTTATTAGCGTGTGTTGGCTTTCCTTCCTCTTCTTGTGTTTGTCCCTTCGTTGGTGCATGGACACATTACTGTGCCCTAACACTGCTCGCTTTTTCAGAAACTACTTTTTTCTTTTTGTTTAATCACTCTACAAGGTGCATGTGTTTTTCAACTGTCTCCTTAGTGTGCTTCTCTTTCCCTCGCTGCAATGCTATCTACCCCACTTCACTCTGATGTGCTGCCCTTATGTGCTTCCCCAGCATGTTATTTTCTTGCCTGTGTGCTTCTACCCTCTCCAAGCTCCAAATGCTCTCTCTCTCACTCGTTTGCTCTTCTCCTCCATGCACTACATTGCTCTTCCTACCGCCCCCCCTCACCCACGTAGGAAGAGCAATGTGTTTCTTCTGGGCCTCAGTGTTGCTTCCGCCCCACAGGCTCCCAGTGTTATTTGTGTGCCCTGCTTGTGTTGTCCCCCAACCGACTTTGCCCTATGTTGCTTTCCTCACTCGCTTTTCAAAAACATGCTTTTGCACATATATTTGTCTTTTTATTTGCTGATCTGAGTTGGAAAAGAAAAAAACAGCAGCACCATTTTGTAGGCATGTGTATGCGTGGTGCGTGTGCCCATAAAATTATGTAACAAGCTTTTTGTTTTATTTTGCCAGGCTGCATAGCATTGAGGATGCTCTACCGAATTGCTAAAACCAATTGGCAAAGCCAGTGGGTCCCAGAGGCAAGACATATTGGCTTTACCAATGCTTGTCTACGTGGAAAACGGGCAAGCAGCTTCCCCAACAAAGTTTTGCAAAAACCATGCCAAAACAAAGCAGAGATTGACAAAGCCAAAAGGCTGGCAGTGAACGTCATATCCAATGGCTTTGTCAATCAGTGCTTGTTTTTTTTTTAAAACAATGACGAGGACCTGGCAGCTTCCCCAACAATAACATTTTGCACAAACCATCGTAAAACAAAATCAGCTTTGACAAACTCAAAAAGATGTCTGCCAACGCCAGACCTATTTGCTTTTCCAGTCCCTGTTACCCTGCTGCTGACCTTATTGACACTTGACCCAGGGTTAGCAGGGGCGCTGCCATGCGCACCGAGGGGAAGCTGACCCCCTACAGGACAACCCTGACTGACGTCTCCGATTCTATGTAGCTTTGTAATGCCTTCTGAGTGAGACCAGCCCTTCTCATGCATATTTATCATCATGAAATATTACGAGATGGCCGCGATATTTGCTTAAAGTAAATTGAACAACTGCTGTGCTCCTTTTAGATGATTTTGAGAGCGCCCTGTTTTGAATGGCTTAGTGAGCTTACCCGGGTCTGATCGCTTTAGTAGATGAGGTGGCCGAGTGACACACGCAGTACAGCTTCATGCTGTGTCACTGATGACTGGGATAGCCTCAAACCTCCTGTTTGTCATCGCCATCTGCAGGATCGCGTGCTAATCCTAGCTAATAAAATAAGTTATATAGTTAACATGACAAAGAAACCACATCATCTTTAAAAATAAAATATCAGGTCCATCTTGGTTGCCTCGGTGAAAGAAGCTCAGTAAATCTGCGCGTGCTATGGCGCCCTCCAGTGGCTGAAAAGTAAATATTATTTTTATCTTGTAGATTTTTAAGATTATTTTATTCTCTTAATGAATTGTGCTTATTATGTGACAAATATTGTTATCTAACTTTTGATGTGGTATTTTATATTGTTTTATTGTTTAGTATGTCTTTGAAGATGTATAATCATAATAAAGACTTTTTGACTGACTGACTGACAAATATTATTTTATGAAAACTACAGATTTTCAAAATAATTTCTGTGTTTCTTTTTTAACAGAAAGGGGCCTGTTTTTCCAGCTCACGTGTAGAAGTCTGCGAGATAGTTGTCAGTTAGCTGTTTGGAGGAACGCACAGAAATAATTGTAATCGTGTAATGGAGAAAGGGTAGAGAATTGCTGTCTAGGCTTTGGAAAGAACCTGGACAGAAATTACTGGGGAGGGGGCGCTCCGAAACCAGGTACAGACTGCCAGGGCCCAATAATTATTTGGCAGACCTGGCTTCAGGATTCTGCATTTGGAAGGGGCATGTGGAATCATTCACAATGGTAACTATGCTCATTGTGTAGAAACCTTAACTTCCAGTTAGTTTTTTGTCCGATATGAGAGGAAAGACATTCAGCATTCTATTCGCAGCAGCGAACACATATGGAATTTCCATCCACAGCTTAATGTGTTGTAGATCTACCCCAACAATGTGGTGGTACAGAAAAAATGAATGTCACTGCGGTGTCGGTCTCCCACTGGGCGGTCGCCAGGTCATTCTCTGGTTGTCACCCCCTTCACTTGCTGTTGGTGTGTCAGGATGCGCTCCTTTAGAAGCTCGAGTGCTCTTCAACGTCTGGCCCGGCCACTCACGACTTCCCCTCCTGGACTTGGTCGGTTGTCCGATTCTTAGTGTAGATCCTCCGGTCAGACTTTCATACTTCCTGCTGGGTGCGGTGTCATGTACATGGCAATGATGATGTGGTTGCCATTGGACGTGGACGACAGGTGGTGATGATCTTCTAGGAGAGGAGATTTCTGGAGGGATCTCGCAGCTGCATGCCTCTGCCTTGCTGAGGCTGTTCCTTCACCCATGACATCTGCGATCAGGAGCAGGGATGCCGTCCGACTTAGACTGGCGACACTCGGGGATGGACGGTCGCACAGGGAAGCATTGGGGAGAGACCTGGTTTGCGCTTGCTGCGGCTTACATTTGGTTCTCCCATGGGGCTGTGTCCAGGGACGTCGGTCCGCCTTGGCGGCTGTCTGGTGTCTCTGGGTGTGCTCTTGGCTTGTGGTGCTATGAGTCCTTGTGCTTCTCCTCTTGTTCTCCCCAGCGCATCTGTGTTTGTCCGGATCTTCATGGTGACATGATTGTCACGCTTCTTTTCGATTCTTCTTCCGGGTGCAGTCGCATGCACCTTCTTCCAATCAGGCCAACAGGGCCTATCAACTTTAATGGTCTCTGGGCCATGCGGGTGAGATGTCTAGTTGCTCTCCTCTCTTCTTCTTCCTGGATGCTAGGTGGCATACAGCCACGTTGTTATATTCCATATAGGTACCCCGTATAGGCGCAGGTAAACACTGCAACCTTTCACCTATATCCTTCCCTACATGTCATACATAACGGTTCATAGGGACTGACCTTTTACCTAGATACAACACTGCATTCAGAACGCAGGTTTTTTCCTGGTTCGATACTCATACATTATGCATGAGGCTTCTTGGAAGCACAGCAGGACTAACATCTCCTGTATAATATCTATGTTAAAGATCAAGCCCAACATCATCCTTTAGGCCGACACAGTAACACAGCAAGGTAGGACCCGTGGGGGGACCTGTGGGTATATATACATCATGTTTTGCTTAGACACTCAGAGGAGACCGTGACTTCCCGGCTGACACACTGACCAGAGACGCTGATGTTCCTGCATGCAGACTCTCCAGCTAGCAGTGGTCTAACACCCCTCATGGGGTGTCCAACTCGAGACCAGGACGGGGTCCCATATTCTCTCCTTGCTCAGGTAATGGGGTTGAGTAGACCTTAGAGGGATTCTTGGCATAACGCATAACACCTACACCAATGCTAGGTGCATTTAGGTACATCTAGTTAGGGAGGCATTGTAGGAGTAGGCACTTTCTTATCATGTGTTTTATGTACTTGTATATATTCATGATTACTGCAAGATGGTAGAACTGTACCATCCCTTTACTTTCGTAGTACTGTTCATCATATATCTCTGCTACTGTCTAATGGTTGTTACAGCAAATCAATTCTACACTAGAATAACAACTGTTCAATAAATCCTTATTGAAATGCCCAGACTGTTTATTCTGTGTATATCTGAGACAAACGAAGTAAGCACGAGTGACTGAGCGAAAAGTAGTATATTGTTTCCACGATCCTGGGGGATCAGGGTTGTCATGTTCTGAGGTTGCCAGAAACTATTCTCTCCCTGATAAGAGGAGATTCTAGTGGCACTGTGAGCTAGCTAACACAAACAGGTTAGCATATCCGGTGGGGGTGCTTGGAACCAGTCTGCCACCAAACCCACAATTTATGTTATCAGAACGCGCGGATCCTTTATAGGATATGTAGGAACTACACGACATCGCACCACCAACGTTGGTTGGGTACTTATTTAAAAGTAGAATCTCAGTAGTTCAGTCTTGCTATTCTCAGATACCCCTACTCACAAAACACTAGAGACATCTGGAGTGGGTGGGCACAAAACACCGCCACAGCAGAATAGGCGAAAAATCCTATTTATTAGCTGTTGGCTAATCAAGCTTGAAGGACACAGTGTTCCTAAAACTGTGCATTAAATTCTTATCTTAGTTCCCTTGAACAAACGTCTTCTTTAAAAAAATGACTGAGACCGGGGATAACCCATTAGTAGATCTACACGTCTCAGCCGGAGAAGGAGATGCAGACGCACTTCAAATTGCACCAAAATTCAGAAATACAGTCACCCTGAGACTGCTAGAGAATGGTTTATCAGCCAGGGGTTGCTTAGTAGTTTTCCTGATTGAGGCACACAAATCAAACAAAACAGAGGTATGTTATTTGTTGGTTACATTCACAGCAGCAGATGCGAGAACACAGACTTTTCAGTACTATACAGAAGGAGATGCACCAGTGGAATATGGTCCATTCGATGACATAGAGATTCCACTCACGTACCAGGAACACTTATACTGGTTTTAAGGTGACCTACCCCATTTAAGAAGAAGAGTAAGAGTAGGCCCGCTCGGAGGAGAAGGGGCAACATGGCCGATATTAGCGGCCTACACACTACATCCTGACATTGAAACAATGCCACAAAGAGACTTACTCACCCAACACAAAGATTTCATTAGAATCTATAGAAACATGATGCAATTCGTCATGAGGACTTTCACAGTCGAATCAGCAACAGTTGCAGCAAATGGTACTCATTCTTAGGGTACAGCAACTAAAATCACACCACACACATTACATGCATTGGTGGGCAAAATGCCCACAAAACAGGAACAAATGCCATTCTGGGTAGCTCAAAAAATAACATAGTTGGAAGCAGTATTCCTGAATACTACTCCATATGAAAAACACAGAATGCTAACAATCAGGTCGACTTGCTGGCTGCTAAGCAGGAATCACGGGGGTCAGTCCTCAGGCCTTCTCTGCAGCTGGGAGCGTCGCTGATGCAGAAATCACCAGAGATCCGATCCACCGATTCCACCGATGCAGGAAGGTCCGCGGTCCGATCGTCACTGAGCTGGCGCTGGCAAGTTGGCCTCGAGGAGCGTCGGATCATCGTCGTCGCAGGCACAGGGTACATCCGGTCACGGTCATCGCCAAAGAATCAAATGTCTGTCTGTCAAATGTCATGTTAGCAGCCAGCAAGTCGACCTGATTGAACTACTGAACACAACGAGCTAAACTGTGCAAGCAAACACGACTGACACGCAGTATATCTGTCTAAGGTCTCATGCACCGTAACAATTTGGATGAAATTGAAAAAAACCATCAAACACAGTGGAATTAATCGTTCACGTTGTGTTTTCGAACATACAACATGCAAGAATGAGCAATGGCCTCACGTGCTAAGATAGACGTAATATACTCATAAAGGACTGTTAGAATACCTCCGTACCCAACATATCAGTGGCAGCCCGGAACAGATGTCGGGATAACAGAGGCATAGTCGACCAATACACAGAGAACCCCTATCTTTCACCGTTCAGATATTATGTGATATCTGGAAGAATACATTGGTCCTGAAGAAGGAGACGTGGTACTCATAGTCAGTCTCCGAAACGTACGTCGACCAGAAAAAACAACCATACTCTGGGAGATCCTCAGAAGAACCTGTGTTAAAAGTCATGATTTCAGAATTTTAGGATATAACAATAATTGTCAAAATCTTATGGATAGACATTAGTTCTGCTTGCAGTAGAACTGTAGTAGGATCTTTCTTCTAGAGATGGTTTGTTGGTTTTTAATGAAAATTGATTTATGGAGAATGTCTGTTAGTATGCAGGAGTGAATGAGAGGTGAGTATGTGGATGTGACGGTTTTTCTGAAATTGTTTTTTTTCTTTTGGGGTCTCTACACAAAAGTTTGTCTCTATATAATTTTTGACTCATGTTTATAAGCACTTATTCTAATTTATGAGGAAACAAAGTGTATGTTTAACATATGAATCAGATGTTTACTTGATAACCATGAATACACTGTCATGTATATCTTTGTCTCCATTTTTTTAAAAAAAAAGTAAATAATAAATATTCTATATAAAGAAATGAAAATGTTCTGTGAGTAACTTTGCACTTATTGGGGGTTTGTGTAGCATATAAGAGATTAATCCCATATGAATAAGACAGGTCAGATAAGAGGTCTTTTTTCTTTATTTGTTGTTTTCCCCTCCTCTTAGACCTAAACGTATTTAGGGGTAACCTTCCGCTCACATGTTTGCTGCCATATATACCAGAACTCATGGTATTCCTTCATTAGCACTGATACCCGATGTATTAAGACATATAGAACGAATATGGGGCAGAGCCTGCTCTGAACATAGGGATGAAGTTACTAGGTAACTATGCCCAGGTATCAGCGATAATTTTAGCTAATATAAAATGGGAAGCAGCGTCAGTGGCTATCGGTCAACGCCTAAGGGAGTTCAGTCCTTTAGAACAGGAACATGAGCTACCGAAAATAATTGAAACTGCATATGCAGAATTAGGCAGAGACAGTTTGGTGGGAAAGCTTTGAAACCACAACTGATGGGCAGTCCTGAAAAGGACACTTCAAAGCTGACAGCAGCTTCTTCTAAAAAGAAGTGGGACAATAAAAAACAACAAACATTTAAGGGAAACAGATCTCAATCCCGAGGTAGATCTCCTCCACAGGAGCCCTTTGAAAAGAGGTATAATCTCAGGAATAGGGATAATAGTAGGAAACCTGTCAGGTATCAGGATACTGATACATGTTCCTCTTGTTCCTTTCAGGGTTCATCGAAAAACTGCGAGAGGGAAGGACGGTCAGAAAGACAAGAAGAGCGTACAAAGTCCAGAGACAAGCAGCACGCTCGCGATAATACCTTCAAAAAAAGAAGGGAAGCCAAAGCAAAAACCACAGTTCAAACAGAAGAGGGTTGCAGGTCTAAAGATCAGACATGCTCAGAATTCTGAGGACTCGACTAATGAATGGGGAATGGGCTCCGACGATGCTAGACAGTGCGGCAGAGGTAACAATAGCTCGTCAGAACCTGATGGAATTTCTGGTGACAGCGGACTTGAATGATTACATCATGGTGGAAACACCTGATACTAGGGTAAGTGTCCCACATAAATTGTATGAAATAATGCTCCAAATGGAGGGGGACAAGAGTAGAAAAGTTAGAGGTCTCTTTTGGGAGAACCTTACGTTTGGCTATGACTTTCTGCTAGTTGAACAAGATTGGCCGCCAGCATTCGTCATGGATTGCCCTAGAGAGGAAACGGTAATTATGCCGGCATATCTCAGATCATTTTCCCAGGCACTTGCAATACACATTTGCACGGGAGTGGGCGGTAGCCCAAGCTCCAGCATTATATAAAAACCATGTTGGATGGGATGAGGATTCAACCCACCACATAATTCCTACAAAAAATACTCCAACTGCACAGAGGCAGTATCCAATAAAGCAAGAAGCTAAAAAACAGGTCAGGGAGATCTTAGATCAACTTGAATACCAGGGGTTGATTGAAACATGCACCTCTCAAATGAACAATCCTTTGTTTCCAGTCATGAAACCCGACAATACATATTGTTTAGTTTTGGATTACAGACATTTAAACACTTGCACTAAGACATTTGCAGTCCAGAATGCACACAGTGCCGCCTTAATGAATAACATTGTGCGGAAAAAATATAAAACAACACTAGATATCTCAAATGGATTTTTTCTGCCAAAATATAGCGCCTGAAAGCAGGTATTTCACAGCATTCTCAGTGCTAGGGTCCCAGCTGCAATTTCGGCTACTCCACCAGGAGTACAAGAACAGCCAGGGGTTTGTTTTCGGCCAGAGTAACAGTTACTACAAAAATTGGAGGAAGAAGCATTGTCCTATGTGGATGATATTTATCTGACGGACGATGACCTAGAGGAACACTTGAACAGGGTGAATACCATAATTTGGGGATTTGCATCTGAGGGCTACAAATTTAACTTTAAAAAAATCAAAAATAGCCCACATCAGTGTCCTGTTTTTAGGATACGAGCTTTCAAGTAAAGGAAAAAGCCTGGCAGCCAATGTTTTAGAAAAATGCGTGCTGCTCCAACCTCCAAAATCATTGAAAAATTTACAATCAATACTGAGATTCCTACATTTTGGTCGAGCATACATTTTGGATTACACAGAAAGAGCAAAACCTTTCTACGACTTAATTAAACCTGAATTCTCAGCAAGAAATTGGACACAGGAACACACAGATACACTACGTTCCTTACAAGCTGACATGATAGCTTCCAAACACTTCCAAACACGTGTAAATGTACGCCACCTGGTGATCCGTATAATTGCGGGTCAATCTGGGTACACCTATATCACATATAATGAAGGTGAAACAGTACCAATTGCATACAAATCACTAAGGGTGGGAGTAGTTGGCGGAGTACCACTACACGGAATTCGGCA
Organism: Triturus cristatus; assembly: GCF_964204655.1. NCBI lineage: Eukaryota > Metazoa > Chordata > Amphibia > Caudata > Salamandridae > Triturus > Triturus cristatus. Next base: position 528,362,512 of record NC_140586.1, on the reverse strand, counting down.
GAATTGAACAATAACTCCGTGAACTCCGCTCCGCAACTCTGTTCCATCTCATCCCCATTAATAAAACAGAAACCTCACATACCCTTGCTAAAACAACAAGTAACTATATCACTACATGCAAAAATGCATATAGTCATCTTACAAAAGTAAAAATTCAAATACAGCAAGTAGTGAGAGAGGTGTTGATGTTGGTGTCCTCACTAACCTCGGGAGAGAACCAAGCAGATGCCTTGAACACAAAGAGCACATCATGCTGAACAATTGGTGGAGGTCCCATTCTCCTAGGAACACCCCAAGCACAGTTATGGGCAAAAATACAATCCCAACCACAGGCCCTGCAAAGCATTATGGGACGAGATTCTAGAGTGCAGTGAATATTATAGTATCCAATATCAAAACATTCCTCAAGGGGCAGGCTCTCTGGCTCAGCTGAGAGCTAATACTATAATATTCACTAAACTCTAGAATCTCGCCCCATAATGCTTTGCTGGGCCTTTGGTTGGCATTGTATTTTTGCCCATAAATTTGCTTGGGGTGGTCCGAGGAGGATGGGACCACCACTGAATCGTTCAGCATGATATGCTCTATGTGTTCAAGGCATCTGCTTGCCCTCCCCCCTAGGTTAGGGGTGACCCCAAAATCATCACCTCTCTCATTGCCTGGTTGTTTTTGTGACTTTGTTATATGCTTTTTAGCATGTAAAGGTAAAGTTGTTTTATCAAAGGGTTGTGGGTGCAGTAGCTAACTCTACTACGTAACGGAGTCGGAATTATTGCATGAATTCCATGTTTGCAATGAAATGTGTAGTTACCAAATCTTTGCAACCTCCACTAGCGGAGTGGAGTTCATTGCCCACGGTTACAAATCACACCTGTACACAAACACAGAGATGCGTTTTATATCAACAGAGAAAATTCAAACTGCAGTACAAACTGCTGTAGCAAGAGAAAGAGCACTAGCTCAGGGAAAACGCATAATTGTCGTGACCCCAGTACCAGACTTACAGGCTGTTACAAAGGCTAGCACCTAATGCAAAAGCTTTACATCTGAGATGGATACAATGGGTTAATTCTCTTACTGCAATGGATGTTGAATATAGATTCAACCCCAATTTAAAGACACAAGCATTCCTGCAATACGAACAAGAATATCCTCTACCTAATGAAATCATGCCTCTAGCTCAGTATGAATATATCATTACACTGATGGATCTGCTCAACCGGCCATAGGAAGTAAACAACAATATAGCGCGCATGTGGTCGCATGCGGGATGGAAAGTTCCACCCGAGCTGCACTAAAACGTAATCTCTTGGAGAATGCATGGCACAGTTGGCAGAGTTAAAGCACTGACACTGGCCCTGGTAAATATGGATCGAGAATTCCCCACACTAATTGTGTGCTATTCCTTTACTGTGTGCAGTCCTATAATGAATACTTGCAATACTGGGTTCAAAACGGGTTCAAAGAAGAAAAAGGTGGCACAATTAAGCATAAAATTCTATGGGAACAGGTAGTGGAGTTGAAATCCGAACTACCAAGGACTCACGTGATACATACACTGAGTCATCAGCGTGATGGTGTTCAAGTTGAAGGGAATTAATTGGCTGATGAAGCCGTGAAAGGGGCTGTACGTACGGCTTCCGGAGCTGCAATCACTCGCTCTAAAACGAGAATAGACAGTGAGATTTTGGTGGCTGCTATTGCTTCAAGCAAAAACAGCGGTGCAGTACCGAAAAGATTTCTACTCAAGTACTCCTACAACTTAGATGCCAATAACATTCCATTTGTTCAGATTCCTGGAGTGGGGGATAGAGTAATTCTAAACATGGATCGCAGGTTAGGTTTAATCCTAGCAGCACACAAAGGGATAGGTTCTGCACATGCTGGAGTTACGGCAACTGTTTCTTTATTGAAAGAAAGCTATTGGTGGTCTGGTTGAACAAAGGAAACTAAAGACTATGGGCCCGATTCACAGAACTAACTTAAGACAAAATCCTAAACTTACTACCATTTTGGTATTCACAGAAGGCACTTACTCATTTCGGTATTCACAGAAGTTAGGAGTCCTAACTTTAGGACTCCTAAATGCCTTCTGTGAATACCAAAAGTCTTAAAAATAGGATTTTTCTCAATTTAGTAGTAGTAAAGTTAGGACTCCTAACTTTAAGTTTAAATCTTTTATTACCGTAGGCTGCAATCAGTATAGCGCGTATCCCGTGTAATCAGACCCGCGGGGCGTCCCTTGGTGAAGCACCAGATTGTGACGGGTGAGGGCCCAGTCCCTGCAGCAGGCCCTATGACTAAGACTGGTCCAGCAGGACTGCTATCTGCCATGATACTCAGAAAATTAAAAGAACCAAACCCAGTCCCGTCTCAACTCCCCCTCCCTCTCCCCGTCCCACCACCCACGTCTCCCCTACCCCTACCTCCCCCCTCCCCAGTCCAGTGCATGCTTCCAGTAAATCCCGTTTAGCCTGATTGCTTCGTCCGGGGGCTTCATCATGCTCTAACCGCAAGCCCCGTCAGGGGGCGGAGTCCTCCTGTGTAGTGAGCCTCAAGAGGCGGAGGTATTTGGGGCAGGTCAGTTCCCTGAATTCTGTGACCAGTAGGGACCGGAATGATTGCCAGAGGTCATTACACGTCTCTGTGTCTCCTGTCACTGTCAATGACAGTTTCTCCATGCCTAACACATGCCATAATCTATGCAGCCAGCCCATGATCGTGGGCGGTGTGGGTGAGCGCCAGTGTACCAGGATATTCTGAATGGCGGACCCCAACGCTATGGCGATCTGCCTGCCTCTGCGTGATTTCAGGGGGTACATCAGGTCGTTGGGGAGGTCTAGTAAGATATAGGCTGGGAAGCGCGGCAACTCAGTCTTAAAGTGGGAGTCTACCTCGTCTATCACCTCCTTCCAGTAAGCGGTAAGCAGGGGGCAGTCCCACAGGATATGCGTCAGTGTTCCCACCTGCCCACAGCCCCTCCAATAGGTGTCCTCCTTACTACCGTCCATAGCGTGTATACGTGCTGGAGTGTAATACCAATATGTGGAAACCTTAGTGAAAGTTTCGGTAAGGCCCGTATGATATGCCGAGTGCCTAGCCCTGTAAGCTATCTGTCCCCATTCCTCGTGACTCAGAGTCCTACCCAGCTCCCTCTCCCATCGCTCCCGTCCCGGGTTGTAAAAGTGCGAGGGGGCCACTTGGAGGAATCGGTACAGGTTGCTGATGAGTTTGACGTCAGACGTGCGCGTTAACAGCCAGCGTTCGTAAGGGAGGAGTCGTCTGTCTGCTGTTTCGCGTACCTGTGGGTGCAACGCCCAGTGGCGAACCTGCAAATACCGTAATCTCTCGGTTTCCGGCAATGTGTAGTCCCGTCGGAAGTCCGCAAAGGGGACAATCCCTTCTGCATTATACAGGTGGCACAGGGCCCTGCATCCCGCCGCTCGCCAGCGCACGAATGCGCCCCTCTCCATCCCCGGAGCAAACTCCGGATTATCCGCCAAGGGCGTCAACGGGGAGGGGATCGTGGTCAACCCGTGTGCGAGAGTTGTGGCGTCCCATACTTGGAGATGCACTCTGGTGATAAAGGAGGCATATAAGATGGCAGGGCGGTGAGCTCTGCGTAAAAATGGTATCTCCTGTAGAGGTCGCCCCGCCACCGCCTGATCCTGGAAGAGCCAGTGTTTATCCGACTCCCATCTGCTCCACTCCACCAGGTAACGCAACTGCGCCGCATGAAAGTATTTGCGGAGGTCCGGGATGCCGAGCCCCCCGCCTCCGGCGCCAGTAATGAAAGTGGTCTCCGCATTCTGGGCTTCTTGCCCTGCCAAATGAAGCGTCCCAGATCCGACTGCATCTGCCAGAGCCAACCCGCTGGCGGGCGCAGCGGAAGCGCCCGAAACAAATAGAGGACCTGAGGCAAAATTGTCATCTTGACCGCCGCCACCCTGCCCAGCAGCGACAGGGTGCCACGATCCCAGCGTGTTAACTCATCCCGTACTTTACGGCCCAAAGCGGTGTAATTGGCCAATACTATTGTGGGCAAGGTTGGGGCCAGGAGGACCCCCAGGTAGGGCACCGGCTCCCGGGACCAAACTATTGGGACCCGGCGTTGTAAAAGGGTCCTGGTCGCTGGCGCCAGGGAGAGATCCAAGGCAACCGACTTGCCCATATTCATTTTAAATCCTGCCACCTCTGCGAAGGAAGTCAATTCTTCAATGCAAGCCGGCAAGGCCGAGAGCGGGTCGTCCAAGGAGAGTATCACGTCATCAGCGTATAAGCTAATGGCATGACTTAAGCCACCAAACTTCACCCCTTTCACCGCCGGGTTATCCCGGATCCGCTGTGCAAAGGGTTCCATATATAATGCAAAGAGTAAGGGTGACAGCGGGCACCCCTGTCTCGTGCCTCTTTCAATGTCGAAGCTCTTTGAACTGTACCCATTGACTCTTACTATGGCCGTTGGGGATCTATAGCAATTAAAAATCATGTGGCGAAATTTGTCTCTCACCCCTACTTTCTCCAACACCTGTTCTAGGTACGGCCAATGTACGCGATCAAACGCCTTTTCGGCGTCCACAAATAGCAACATCCTCTCTCCCCTGATTCGCGACGCTTTCTCTCTGAGATGAGTGATCCTTTTGGTGTGATCGACCGTTTGTCGTCCGGGGATAAAACCCGCCTGATCCGGGTCTACGAGCCCTGGCAAGAGGGGGGCAAGACGCGCCGCTAAGATCCCCGTGTATAGTTTGAGATCGATATTAAGGAGAGATATTGGTCGATAGGAGCCGCAGTGCGATCTGTCCTTACCCGGCTTGGGGATGACCGTAAGGGACGCTCACAACAGGTCCGGCGGGATTGCACCAGGTGTCGCAAAGGTGTTAAACAAACGTGTGAGGATCGGTGCCAGTAGGGCACAGAACGTTTTATAAAAGAGTGACGTAAAGCCGTCCGGGCCCGGGGATTTACCATGTTTGAGGCGGGCTATCGCTGATATCACCTCCTCAGTTCTAATTTCCCCCTCAAGGGCCTCTGCCTGGGAGGGCGTTAAAGATGGCAGGGAGACCGAGGCCAAATAACTCTGTGTTGCGAGCGCATCCGGGGGATCTCCAGCGTATAGGTCCGCATAATACCTGCGAAAACGCTCCGCTATTTGAGCATCCTCCGTAACCGTAGACCCTGTGGGGTCTGAGATCGCCTGCACCGTGTATTTCTGACGGGTGACCCTAAGCTTACTCGCTAACAATCTGCCACATTTGTCTCCCCCTGTGTAATAGGCATGCTTGAGGCGCAGTGCCGCGTATTCCGCGCGATCCATATCCAAGGCCGTCAGGAGTTTTCTCGCCCCTTGGAGTTGCCGCCAGATCCGGGGGGCCCCCGTCCGGCTATGCATGTGCTCCAATTCACGGACCTTCTGCGTGAGCTCCTCCCGCTTCCCCCTCCTGTTGGCGTTGTCCGCCGAGGAAATCGTGATAAATTCCCCTCGGAGCACCGCTTTCAGAGCCGCCCATTGAGTCGCCCGAGACGTGTCGGTGTTCTCATTATGTGACAAGTATTCCCGTATCGCCGTCGTCACCTGCTTGACCACGTCGCGTCTACCAAGTAGCGCGTCCCGCAGGCGCCAGACCCGTGGGGGACAGAAGGCCGGCGGGAGACGAAGGGTGGCCATCACTGGGGCGTGATCCGACACTGAGATCACTCCTATGTCCGCTGCCGTGGCCAGCGTGCGTACCGGCCCGGAGACCAAAAGGTGGTCCAGCCGTGCGTACGTCTTGTGCGCGTGCGAGTAGAATGAGTAGCTCCATTCCGTAGAGTGCATGTGACGCCAGAGGTCTCCGACATCCATCTCCGCCAGCAGAGCCCTACACCCTGCCGAGAACTCCCCCGTCTGTGGGGAGCGGTGGGCAGATCTATCGGCAGCACCATCAAAGACCATGTTAAGGTCGCCCCCTAAGATTATATGCCTATCCTGTGCAGTCGCGGTCTCCTCTAGCGCCAAGCGGAGAAATCGTTTTTGCCGTTCGTTCGGGCTGTAAATGGACCCGATCGCGAACGTGAGACCAGCCACATGGACTCTGTAGACCAGGAGCCTGCCTTTCAGTTCCGCGTGTTTGTGGAGTACTTCCCCTCTAAAGTGCCGAGCTATTAGGATCGCCTCCCCCGCGGTTTTAGTGTTGTTGGAGGAAAAGAATTGTGTAGGGAATGCGGAGGATCGCAGTCTAGAACAGTCCTGGGGTAAGAGGTGAGTCTCCTGGAGGAGACAGATATCTGCTTGGGTGTTTTCCAGGAGGGACAGAACGGCACGCCGTTTGATCGGGTTATTAAGGCCCCTGACGTTAAGCGTGACAATTTTAAAAGGTGTACGTGTCATGTAGGAGGATCGTCAAGACCGCCCAGTCCCCTGAGGATCTACGGATTGTGGTATGTACGCCACTAAGGTACCTGCATCTACGGACATGCACTGGACTGCCCCCCCTGCGTCCCTGGTTCCCCCCTCCCCCTCCCGGTGTGCCCCGAAGCCCCCCTCCCCCCCTCCCATTTCCCCAAACTCCACCCAAAACTCCCCGATCACCCGCCCACCTCTCCCTTGACAACATGCACCCAACACTTCTCTCCTCACCCCCAAGTCCGGAAACATCAATGTCCAAGTCCCGCTCCCTGGGAAGCAGGTCTTCGGTGGAATATACCAGTGGACGTCTAGCCACCACTCCCAAAACCCGCCCGTCCCCCCGCCCCGGCCACCAAACCTGCATAGCAAAGAAAGCAGTGTTGATCTCCCCCCGGAGCTGCCTCATGCAGTCAATGCGACGTCGCTGGAGCCAGTGTTCCCGGCCACCTCCATTACCGCATCGTCCATGCTGGCTCAGATGGTGGGTGAGTCCGGTCTTGCAGGACGCTCACGGGGGTGACGCCCCGACACCCTCCGCCATCCGTCCTCCCGGGAGCGCCCCCGCCGCTGCGCAGCCACCTCGTCGTCTGGTGCAGTAATGCTTAGGACCCCGCAAGTCTCCTGCAGGGAACGGAGTTGGTGCATAGTACCATTCCAGCGGAAGATGAGTCGAAAAGGGTGTCCCCAGGTATAGGGCGTGCCTTGTGCTCTTAGGAAGTCCGTAGCGGTCTTGAATGCTTTTCGCTTCTGCAGCGTGATGGCTGACAGGTCCTGGTAGAGGGCCACCTGATGGCCTCGGAAAGTCAGAGGCTGCCGCTTCCGTGCCTCTGCCATGATGCGTTCCTTGAGCGGGAAATCCGGGAGGAAAGCCAGAATGTCCGGGGGTGGCGCCGGCGCTCTGCGTTGGGGTCCCACTCTATGCGCCCTGTCAATCCGGATAGGGAACCCCTCCGCCTCTCCCAATATCTCTCGGAACAGGGCTTGCATGTAGCCTGCTACGTCCGTCCCTTCGGCTGTGGATGGAAGTCCTTGAACCCTAATGTTGTTCCGCCGAGACCTGTTTTCAAGGTCCTCAGCGTGTGCCTGGAGGTCAATCTGCTGGTCCCTGAGGCGCAGCACTTCTTGTTGTAATTGTTCAAACTCCTCGTCTCTTCTGTGGCCGGCGTCCTCTACCGCGGCCACCCGTTCTCCCAGGCCATCCACCTCCCGGCGCATCTCCCGCACCTCCCCTGCCACTTCGCTCTTCAGGGTTTGGAAATCCTCCCTGAGGGTGCCGAAGAGAGACTCCATAAAGGACCTGGTGATGGGAGGTTCTCCGCCCCCGGCGTCCAGTGTCCCTCCAGAGGAGCCGGGAGACTGTTGCCCCCGGTCCGCTCGCTGTTGGTGTCTTCCTAGTAGTTTGGGGAGGGTGCGCTCCCCCTTCTTCCCTCCTCTACTGCCGGCCATGGTCGCTGGGACACGGCGTCGCCTGGGCCCTCACCGCCACGGGTCCGCCTCCCGCGGTCTCCTTCCCCGTGGCGCGGCGGGGCCACCCTCGTCTCCACTCGGTGCTGGCCCCAACTTCCGTGCAAGGCCGCTCTGCACCTCCGGCGGTAAAGCCACTCCGTTTCGTGCTCGAGGCCGTTTCCCACCTCCTCCAAACTCTCCCCCGGGTGGCACCCTGCCTCCACCCCCGACTGTGTCGCAGTGTCAATGCCGGGGCTGTTGGGCCGCAATACCCTCTGCCCTGCCCCTCTCCCCCGCGGAGAGGGCCTCCGGTCTTCAGTCGCTCCCCCGCACTGCCGCGCCCTGCGGGCTCCGAGAAATACGCCACAGAGGGGTGAGGGGAGGGAGAATAGAGAAAGGGCGAGGGGGGGGAGCCTCCCCATCGTCGCCTCACCTGCTGGGCCGTTGGCCGCCACCTGCAGCACATACTCTCAGGTTCTGGCGGCAGGGGTCATTCACTCAGGCCGTGAGCGGGCAGTTCTCCAGCGGGGCTCCTCAGAATTCTGCTCGCTACATCCATGTGGAACAGTCTCGTCCCCGCAGCGGCGCCCCCAGCCGGGGGCCGCCTCCGAGGGCCCGACGGCAGCACCACCGGGGGCGGGTCCGTTATCTTCCGGGCGGTCAAGGGTTCCCCCCACGCCCGTACCGCATCAAGCTTCCTGGCAGAGCCCAGCGCCGGAGCTCATACTTGCCGCGGCTGCCCCTGGTTGCTCTGGCCCTCCGGGGAGGTCGTCTGCGCCGCCGCCTCTCGCGGCCACCGGCGAAGGAGTCCAACAGTCTGCCGGGTCGGGTCCCACCTCTGTCGGCCCCTGGGCAACAGCCCATCTCCCGGGTTGGTTCCGGAACCCCACAGCAAGGGACTGTGTCTCACCGCCGCGTGTCTTCAGGCCCTTCCAGCAAGCCAGGGCACTCGCGTGATCCACTAGCCGACCGCAATCTCGTCCGGCTCGGCGCGATGCCCCGCCTCCTCGCGGCTTCTCAACTCCGGCAGCGCTCTGTCCGTCGCTGGGACGTCCTGGGTGCTTTAAGCTTCTCGCCGGCTTGCTCTCGATTTCCGCCGCCCCCGCTTCAAGTTCTCTCGCCAAATGGGGGGAGATTCAGCTAAAAAACCAAGGTTAAGGGCTCAACGGAGCGGGAGCCGGCAGCAAAGGCGTCCGCTCACCTCGCCATCTTGGCCACGCCCCCCAGGACTCCTAACTTTAGGACTCCTGAATGCCTTCTGTGAATACCGAAAACCTTAAAATTAGGATTTTCCTCAATTTAGTATTAGTAAAGTTAGGACTCCTAACTTTAGGACTCCTAAATGCCTTCTGTGAATACCAAAAGCCTTAAAATTAGGATTTTTCTCAGTTTAGTAGTAGTAAAGTTAGGAGTCCTAACTTTAGGACTCCTAAACTGAGAAAAATCCTAATTTTAAGATTCTCGGTATTCACAGAAGGCATTTAGGAGTCCTAAAGTTAGGACTCCTAACTTCTGTGAATACCGAAGTGAGTAAGTGTCTTCTGTGACTACCAAAATGAGTAAGTGCCTTCTGTGAATACGAAAATGGTAGTAAGTTTAGGATTTTGTCTTAAGTTAGTTCTGTGAATCGGGCCCAATGTCTTGAAATGCGACATCTGCCAGCAAATGAAAGGTTCCACCGTAACACGTCCAGTGCAGACACTGTTGTTGATAGCTGACAAACCACTAGCGTGTGTCTACCTAGACCACTATGGCCCCTTAAATAGGGATGGGGCTAAAAAGTATATCATGGTAGCAGTAGACTCCTCCTCGAGATTCCTATGGGTGTGACCCCAGCACTCGGCTGACGCTCAAACTGTTATAAAAGATTTGAGAGCCTTCATAGGGACATGCTCAATTGGCACATTACATTCTGACCAGGGCCCTGCGTTTAGTTCTCGGGCTTATAAGGATGCAATGGGAAGTTTGGGTGTAGCATTGCTGTACTCATCTCCATACCTTCCCGAGGGAAATTTGGTAGTGGAGAGAAAAAAACAAGACTTAAAGCAATCTCTAACAGCTAGAGTATTAGGCACGGTCAAAAGCTGGGTAAAACATCTGTATGGAGTCCAACGGGCTCTTAATAACATGCCAAGAAGTTCTCTATGCTGGGTCACTCCATATGAGGTCCTGTTTGGGACAAGAATGTGGGGACCTGATGTTGTTTGTGAAGGCGCAGTGGCAGATGAAAAGCCTTTTGACATCCATGATCGTTTGGCTGTTTTACAGTATCTAAATGAATCCAGGACACAACTAAGTAACATCCACCTGAAGCAGACCGCCACTGGGGAAGTCAAATCAGTCATGGCAAGACCTGTCTGGATCTCAAAAGTCAGGGATCTGGTCAGGGAGAAAATAGTGGACAAGAAAGAATTTGGGCCATCTTACAGAAAATCTGTTCCGGTCCAAGCCATTGAAGGAACAAGAATTGTACTTGTACCTTCTCTTGCCGGAAAAAAGGAGAAAAGATTTGTCTCAATTGACTAATCAACCCACACTATGTGGCCGATAATAAGTAGTAGGCTACGTGGACTCCAAAGTAGCAGTCGCCCTCCTCTCGCTACTATTCAAGAAGTTCAAACTGAAAGACTCATCACGTTTGAAGAGTCACCTATACGGAATGAAGGACTATGCAACAATGCTATGGAACTCGTTCCCCTTGAACCTGAAATTCAACTTCGAAATGAAACTCAAGTTGCTATAAGACCAAATACAGACGTCTACGTCAACATGCCTTGACAAGAGCAAAATACGATTTCAACAAATTCTGATGCAATTCCAACAATTGATCGAACTGCTTCTGGCTACTTCACAAACTTTGATACGTTTTCTTTGGATCCAAGTGAACCTGAAACGACGCCAGCCCAAAAATCACGCAAGCAGCAAGTTAAAGACTTTTTGAACTTTCTTAGAAAGACTTACCTGGTATCACCATGGGTAGAACTATGGGTATCTTCCCGGATTCTTTTCTTCCTTTTCTGGTTAAGCTTAGTGATAGTTTTTAACATGCTTATTAGTGGACAATACATTCGGCAAAGCTCTGCAGCCCAAAAGGTGAATATAATTTTGAAACCCCATCGATCATCTCATCGAGAAGAAAAAGACTTGTCGTCTGTGAACATTACAGCAGTTCCTGTACCGGATGGTATAGTTTGGGACAAGGTTGATTTCGACATATTCGGCCCGACCAAACTTTTAAAAATTCCACATTTATTTAAAATATCATTGAGTGATATCATTACCTCAAGTATATTTTCCGATGATTGGGATTTTGAAAATGTGAATAACATGTTGTCTGATTTTGAAAAATCTGCTGCATTTTCTAATAGTGAAACATTGGAGAGCTCAGCAGATTATGAATCTATGTACTGTTATCAACATTATGGTCATCACTTTTTGCATAAATCCGCTAATCCAAGAAATGTGTTCACATACCACCAGTGGGAACATAGTCCAACACTCAAAAACATTTGCACAAAAGTTTACATATTTTTTGGGGTTCAATATGCCTGACACAGCCTCATATTATTATAAGGTTGCACCAACATCAGCACAGAAAAATATGTTGACAAACACCAAACAGATTTACTCTGCATCCTTTATTGCCCAGTTGTCTGAACAAAGTTACGACTTGTGGAAATAAACCATAGACTTAAAATCAGTCTGGAGTACTAGGGAATGGCAAGTGTAGGGAACTGAAGCCTTATTTAGAGCATGCCTTATCCCTCACCAAATAATGTTTTTGAACGAGACAGTGCAACAGACATCTTGCCTTCGCCTAGCCAAAAGCAAGGACTTGAATACACCTCGGATGCCAACACCATCAGTAGCCTAGGGTAATGAAACATCACAAGAAGGGGTTACAGTAGATAACATCAAACAATACAACAGATCAGACCCCGATTGGAGGAAATGGTTGATTTGGCCCACAAACACCAGTAGCTGTCAATCTAGATTCTTGGGAAGGACCGAAGGGTTCAGTATCCATAGACACACAATTGATGGATGGAATGCAGAACATATCAAAACATTCACCCCCAGTCAAGAGATCTGGGTTGAATCCATCATTCTTTTGCTCACTATGTCACCCCAGTTTAGACCTGGCCATATGCAAATCAGTCTTGATCCTGTGCCTCATGGGAACAGTCTGCCCGAACTGCCAAGCCAGGTCCACCCTGGCCCAGAAACAAGCATCTTGGGACCGGTTTCAGGGTTTCACCCCTCATAAGCCAGGATAGCTTGATTCCAGTGGCACAGTGAGCCCAGGACCCACGTCTGGGCATACCTGGTGCACTTAGGGCTAGAAATCAAAAGACACACAATTGATGGACGGAATGCAGAACAAATCAAAACATTCACCCCCAGTAAAGAGATCAGGGTTAAATCCAGCATTATTTTGCTCACTATGCCACCCCAGTTTATTCCTGGCCATATGCAAATCAGTCTTGACCCTGTGCCTCATGGGAACAGTCCTGCCCGAACTGCCAAGCCAGGTCCTCCCTGGACCGGAAACAAGCATCCAAGGACTGCTTTTGGGGTTTCACCCCTCATCAGCCAGGATAGCTTGATTCCAGACTGATGTGCATATGGCTAGGTTCAAACTGGAATGGCATGGTGAGCAAAACAACAATGGATTTATGCCCAGATCTCTGTACTGGGGTAAATGTATGACATTGTTCTGCATTCTGTCCATCATCTGTTGTGTTTGCTTCAGTATCCATAGGCCAGATCCGCGCTATGTACAGAGACAACATCCAGGGGTAGTGTCTTCCTATAGTGTTGGAAAGTTGTGCCTTAATTGGCTAGAAACCTCAACACTGACAGAAGTGAAATAGCACTTATCCTTACTTACACAAGACATGGATCTTAGGAATTTTTTACTAGGTCCCAGGAAGCCCCATCAAAAACATTTCATATATGCTGGCATTTACACTGCCTATAATGACATTTGGAAAATATCCCAACAAGAGGCCGCAAAGAGAATACGGGAAATAGACCGTATTAACTTAGAGAAATCTCTAGCAGTGGTAGACAATGGATTAACAACATTGACCTCCAGGATATATTCCATAGGCAACATTGTATCTTCTGCGATAGACATCCTTGAACAAGATTTGGACATATTACAACACGGGCAATCTCAGTTACGTTCTATCATGTTATTGAGCTGGACGCTGCAATCTTTGCGTGCAGGCTATGTGCCTTGGCGTTTTATAAACAGTACATCTCTGTTTTCCAAATACAATCTAACAGATAAACAGACAGAAATGGCACAAAGGGGAGCAAAATATACAATGCTGCGTATCGAAAAACTGGATAAATTACCATTCACAGTGGCAGAATCACCGCACACAGAATGACTAATCCATGGCCACATAACTCTACAGGCCACTACTTTCAATATTGCCTTAAACAAAAGCAGGCAGGCAAATATCAAAAATTGGGTAAGGAATACATTAAAGAATCTTGGGAATTACCATACAGATTTCGATGCCGGAGTGGGGATCGAGAAGTGTTTCTCAGTGGTACAAACTATGAGAGCGCTTTAAGTGGATCGCTCATATGTCAGGACATTCTACTACACGGGGCTTGTAATGGTTCTGTGTCGAACTTGTCCTTTTGAATTGGAGTTACTAGATGCTGAACAGTCAAGGCTGCTTTGGAATGCTCCCGGGCATCGCATATCTGGTAACTGTGAGCTCCAGGGTTACTTGTTGTATGTAAGTATTGTTTCCCCGGACACATACAGTCAGGGAGGCACTGTTATAGCCTTTACTGAATGTTTCTTAAATATGGTTTGATACTCTAGGCAGAATGAAAGCCATGCTTTTACAGAAGTCTGTGCCCTTAACCTCCACTCGAGGGACTTTTAATTTGAACTCGAGATCGCAAGGTCGTCAGCTGAGATACAGGCGCTTATTAATACAAATTGCCATTTCCATTTCGTAGAAATTGTAAATTCTATCTTCAATATGTCTGACACCGATTTAAGACCATAGGTTCTGGACTTCTAAGCAGTTATACCAAACTTCATACACTCCGTATTCGGAAGCAACTTTGGTGGACTTCCGCTGATCCTGTTTCTAATAGCAGGTATGCTGATTGTCTTCTATCTGCTACGCAATGGACGTCCCAGTCACCAAGAAGATGGAAAAAGTGCTCCTGGAAAGGAAATACCGTGACCAAATGGTACACTACCTAGGCACGCCTCGCCTGATAGAACTGAGTGCATCTTGGTTCCTGTCATTTCGACCAGTCTGGATGGACCGCATCTTACCTGTCCTCCGATGCCTGTTTGGCGGAGAAGAATGCATGTTAGACCTTTGTTTGACACGCCCATCATGTGTGAAACCGAACGTGAATGCTCTACTTGACCTGATTACGGCCCATGTTCTACAGTGTCCTCAGCACATCCCAATGTTGTTGGCTGTATTCCTTGAGCCACCACAGGCTGTAACTGCACCTGTTGGTATGAATATCGGCTCCTCCACTGGCACCCAGGCTTTGGACGGCGCTCAGGCTGCCCCAGCACCGGCTGCGGACAGTTCGGAAGATCATCTGTGCTCAATGGACATACTCTGCGAGGTGTTACAAGGGCCGTCTACTGCGGAAGCAAGCAACGAAAATGTTGCGTCTACCAGCCAGGACACATAAACAATTGACTCATTTTGGCTCGTCTTGTGCTAGAAAAAATTCGCCCTTTTTTAATAACAAGCTCAATTTGGAACTCAGATACAAAAATTTACATTCCTTTTCATTTATTGGGCATAAATGGTTTTCTAATGCTTATGGTGTCTCGGACTATAACAACGGACACTTTTAGAGCTAGGGTCTGCAAAAAATTGTAAAAGTATTTTTAGAAAATGTATGACTTTTTAAAACCTTTTTAACTAAAGAAATGTTTTGAACACTTTAGTGTGTACTAATGTCTAGTTAGAATGGTAGTACACTTATAGGTTAAATATGTTGTCCAGTCGGAAGAGGAGTGGGTGTTATATTGCATATAGGTACCCTATATAGGTGCAGGTAAACACTGCAACCTTTCACCTATATCCTTCCCTACATGTCATACATAACGGTTCATAGGGACTGACCTTTTACCTAGATACGACACTGCATTCAGAAACGCGGGTTTTTCCCTGGTTCGATACTCATACATTATGCATGAGGCTTCTTGGAAGCACAGCAGGACGAACATCTCCTGTATAATATCTATGTTAAAGTTCAAGCCCGACGTCATCCTTTAGGCCGACAAAGTAACAGTGCAAGGAAGGACCCCTGGGGAGACCTGTGGGTATATAGATATCATGTCTTAGACACTCAGAGGAGACCGTGACTTCCTGACTGACACACTGACCAGAGACGCTGAGGTTCCTGCATGCAGACGATCCAGCTAGCAGTGGCCTAACATCCCTCACGGGGTGTCCAATTCGAGACCAGGACAGGGTCCCCTATTCTCTCCTTACTCAGGTAATGGTGTTGACTAGACCTTAGAGGGATTCTTGGCATAACACATAACACCCACACCCATGCTAGGTACATTTAGGTACATCTAGTTAGGGAGGCATCGAAAGGAGTACACACTTTCTTATCATGTATTTTATGTACTTGTATATATTCATGATAATGCAAGATGGTAGAACTGTACACTCCCTTTACTTTCGTAGTACTGTTCATCATACATCCTAAAAATTAGTCGTTTATCGCCGTGAGTCGGGGTCAGGCGATACCCGAAACAGTAGTGCACAGCAGCGCCGACAAGCGGAATTGCTCCCGAAACCGCCAGCATCGAGCAAAGAAGAGAAGTGCATATCGTGGCCCTGATGCGAGCAGAAAGGTGGAGCCGTGAAGGAGGCCCCGAGATCAACTGCTACAACGCCGGCGGGTGTGGAACCCTGAGTACGGCCCTGGCTGGGAGCATGGAACAAGAGGGTGTTCACTCCGGCTTCCCCGCACTGAGACCCGCTGGAACAGAGGTGGTGTTGCTTGCGGTCCGACCCGGACCCGGGGCAGTGGGTGTGTACGGCCGCTTGCAGCAAACCCTGGGGCCTCACACACACGGGGAGCAGTGGCACCATATGGCCTGCAGCAGTCAACAGCACTAGCAGCGGACCCACGGGGAGAGAGACAGTAGCCAGTGGGAACCCTGATAATTGTGGGCATATCGGAGGCTGAAATCACACAACGGGGAAGAGCCTGGAGAGCACAGAGCGCGTACTAAGCAAGATACGCACCTCCATGCGCCTCTCATAACAGTGTGGGAGCTGGAGACGGCGGTATGGGACCTGGGCTAAAGGGATATTCGCCACAGACAAGGGTGCATCAGCGCGAAGAGGCTGGGGAGCTGCCAACCTGCGACACATGCCTATAACAGCGGACAGAAGGAGAACACACTGATTTATAGTACTCTAGCAGGCACACCCGCAATCTGCATTTGCGCGCAAGGGACCCACTCTCAGACACCGGGAACGAGGGTACGGACTGTGTGTAAATTGCCCTCCCTGGGTCCTAGGTGCATAGCAACCCTGCAAGTGTGACACCGGCGTGAAACTCACACCAGGGCCTGCATGGAGTGCATTGTGTAGAAGACACCTACAAGCTACCGCATGGTTCAGCTACTGGACGATCAACATGAGTGTACATTGAAAGGGCGGCAGGTTACCAGAGGGCTGTGCTTGCAGACGGACGCGCGTCTAAACAGAGGGCCACTACCCAGAAAGGGTGAAAGCATTAAGCAAGCACAAGGCCGAGGGATAGGCCCCACCCTGCTGAAGTGTGTCACACATCTACAAGGCACTAGATTGTCGCCCGGAACCACATTGCTCCCGTGAATCCACCTCTCTAATGAACAGCAATGCAGTCATAAGCCTCATGCATACGTTCCAAACATAGTGATGGGGCGCCCAAAAGGAAAACAGCAAGACAATGCCCCCAACACTGACCAAACCCTGGAGAATGCGGAACAAATCACCATTTCGCAGCCATCCAGCTGCATACCGCCTACCAATGTAGAAGGTCCAGTGGATAAACTAGACTTAATCCTACAAGAAGTGCAGGGCTCCAGGAAGGCCATAGAGCAACAAATTGGTGCCCTCCCAACCGGATTCACCCTGCTTAAAGCAGACCACACCAAGCTGGCAGACAGTGTGAAAACTAATGCCCTCACGTTGGAGAAATTGTCTCCACAACATAAACAGAACACAACTCAAATACAACAACTACAGTAACAAGTCACCGGCCTAATGGACCGCGTCAAAGATGCCGAAGTGAGAGCGAGGCAAAATAACATCCGCGTCATTGGCCTGCTAGAAAGAAGCGAAGGAACGGATGCAACATGATACATGGAACAGTGGTTTAGGGACCACATCACCTCTGAGGGACTTTCTAGTCAATACTGCGTTGAAAGAGCGCACAGGATACCTACCGGCCAGCCAAAACCAGGTGCCCCTCCTCGACCTCTCATAGCCAGGATGCTGAACTATAGAGACCAGGACATACTACTTCAAAAGGCATGTGCATTATCTTAGATCAGATTTGATAATAACTGAATATCGCTCTATCCTAATTATACACTCTTAGTGCAAAAAGAACGATTTTCTTTTATGTCAGTCAAGAAGAAAGTACAAGGCCTGAAACTGAAGTATGCACTACTCTTCCTGGCCTGATTGAAAATAATTCACGAAAAGGAAACACATTTCTTTGAGAGCCCGGAAGATGTTGAGGAGTGGTTGGAAGTGATTGAGCCATCTACACTAATGGAAGCCGCCTCTCAAAGCTCATACAGCAGCTTCAGACGCGTTGGAGAGACAGGTTACCGCCACAGCAGGCAGACGAGCAGGAAAACTCAGCTGGCCAACCCGACACAACAGCAGATTCGACAGGGCAGGAAACAGGCGCTTGCGGCAGCTTCCACCTTCCGAAATGATACACGCGCTGAGGACTCTGAGGGCAGTGTGACACTGTTCCCTAGTGTAACCCCACAGACGACAGATGGTTTGTCGATTAAGAGACAATGAACGCTGCTGGCCCGATACAGGAACTCAAAGCAGCTAACATATCCTTTACTTATATGTCTTAAAGTGGTGTACTTTTGCTTTATTTCTTAGCCTCGGGCTCCAATAGAGCTCAACTGAATATTGTAGTGTTCGACTGCACGACATGAACGGCGTTGGCGATGACCCCCTATTTGTGAACGCACTCTATGTACATAACACAATTTTACACATTATGTCAAGTTGTATGGACCGGTACAGTTCCCCAACCGGACCTATTATTGGGAGCTTTAGGTAGGGAGATAGTCCTGACATAGATACTAGACCAGAAAGACACGAAGACACTTATACATCACAGGCTGAACAGCAGTCTGTCCTCGCACTGCAATGCATACACCTAATACATGTAACATAATAACGTGGAATGTTTGTGGTTTAGTACCCGTGCAGAAACGACACAGGATACACACACAGTTGCTGAGACGCAAGGCGCAGATAGTATATCTGCAGGAATTCCACATTGTAGAACAGGAAGCAGTGAAGCTCCTTAAGAAATGGAGAGGTCAGATCTTCTCCACTAATTACTCCGGATTTGCATGGGGAGTCACAATATGGATCAGGCAAGGGGTACCCTTCACACCGATAGAATAGAGAGTGGACAAACAGGGTCGATATGCTTTTATACGGTGCTCGTTAGATGGTCAACATGTGGTCCTCGGTAATATTTATGCCCCAAGCTTTGAGCAAGACAAATTCTTGACCACCCTTAATCTGGCATTGGCAGGATGGGAGATGCATCCATGGATTATAGGTGGCGATTGCAATACTGAAATGGATGTTACATTGGACAGATCTCACCCTCCTATACACGGTGGGGTGTGATTAAACAGGTGAAGGCACTCCGGGGGTGGACAGAGGGTTTAGCCATTTGTGATGTGTGGAGACTGGATTATCCACTACATAGAGAATACTCTTATTATTCCCCGGTCCACTTGCTACACATAAGAATAGACAGAATTTATTGTTCAAACACAATCGCAATGCAAGTGACCCACGCCACTTACCTGGCAAAAACCTTCTCAGACCACAATCCATTGGAAATAGCCATCTACAGTGTCCTCAGCACATCCCAATGTTGTTGGCTGTATTCCTTGAGCCACCACAGGCTGTAACTGCACCTGTTGGTATGAATATCGGCTCCTCCACTGGCACCCAGGCTTTGGACGGCGCTCAGGCTGCCCCAGCACCGGCTGCGGACAGTTCGGAAGATCATCTGTGCTCAATGGACATACTCTGCGAGGTGTTACAAGGGCCGTCTACTGCGGAAGCAAGCAACGAAAATGTTGCGTCTACCAGCCAGGACACATAAACAATTGACTCATTTTGGCTCGTCTTGTGCTAGAAAAAATTCGCCCTTTTTTAATAACAAGCTCAATTTGGAACTCAGATACAAAAATTTACATTCCTTTTCATTTATTGGGCATAAATGGTTTTCTAATGCTTATGGTGTCTCGGACTATAACAACGGACACTTTTAGAGCTAGGGTCTGCAAAAAATTGTAAAAGTATTTTTAGAAAATGTATGACTTTTTAAAACCTTTTTAACTAAAGAAATGTTTTGAACACTTTAGTGTGTACTAATGTCTAGTTAGAATGGTAGTACACTTATAGGTTAAATATGTTGTCCAGTCGGAAGAGGAGTGGGTGTTATATTGCATATAGGTACCCTATATAGGTGCAGGTAAACACTGCAACCTTTCACCTATATCCTTCCCTACATGTCATACATAACGGTTCATAGGGACTGACCTTTTACCTAGATACGACACTGCATTCAGAAACGCGGGTTTTTCCCTGGTTCGATACTCATACATTATGCATGAGGCTTCTTGGAAGCACAGCAGGACGAACATCTCCTGTATAATATCTATGTTAAAGTTCAAGCCCGACGTCATCCTTTAGGCCGACAAAGTAACAGTGCAAGGAAGGACCCCTGGGGAGACCTGTGGGTATATAGATATCATGTCTTAGACACTCAGAGGAGACCGTGACTTCCTGACTGACACACTGACCAGAGACGCTGAGGTTCCTGCATGCAGACGATCCAGCTAGCAGTGGCCTAACATCCCTCACGGGGTGTCCAATTCGAGACCAGGACAGGGTCCCCTATTCTCTCCTTACTCAGGTAATGGTGTTGACTAGACCTTAGAGGGATTCTTGGCATAACACATAACACCCACACCCATGCTAGGTACATTTAGGTACATCTAGTTAGGGAGGCATCGAAAGGAGTACACACTTTCTTATCATGTATTTTATGTACTTGTATATATTCATGATAATGCAAGATGGTAGAACTGTACACTCCCTTTACTTTCGTAGTACTGTTCATCATACATCCTAAAAATTAGTCGTTTATCGCCGTGAGTCGGGGTCAGGCGATACCCGAAACAGTAGTGCACAGCAGCGCCGACAAGCGGAATTGCTCCCGAAACCGCCAGCATCGAGCAAAGAAGAGAAGTGCATATCGTGGCCCTGATGCGAGCAGAAAGGTGGAGCCGTGAAGGAGGCCCCGAGATCAACTGCTACAACGCCGGCGGGTGTGGAACCCTGAGTACGGCCCTGGCTGGGAGCATGGAACAAGAGGGTGTTCACTCCGGCTTCCCCGCACTGAGACCCGCTGGAACAGAGGTGGTGTTGCTTGCGGTCCGACCCGGACCCGGGGCAGTGGGTGTGTACGGCCGCTTGCAGCAAACCCTGGGGCCTCACACACACGGGGAGCAGTGGCACCATATGGCCTGCAGCAGTCAACAGCACTAGCAGCGGACCCACGGGGAGAGAGACAGTAGCCAGTGGGAACCCTGATAATTGTGGGCATATCGGAGGCTGAAATCACACAACGGGGAAGAGCCTGGAGAGCACAGAGCGCGTACTAAGCAAGATACGCACCTCCATGCGCCTCTCATAACAGTGTGGGAGCTGGAGACGGCGGTATGGGACCTGGGCTAAAGGGATATTCGCCACAGACAAGGGTGCATCAGCGCGAAGAGGCTGGGGAGCTGCCAACCTGCGACACATGCCTATAACAGCGGACAGAAGGAGAACACACTGATTTATAGTACTCTAGCAGGCACACCCGCAATCTGCATTTGCGCGCAAGGGACCCACTCTCAGACACCGGGAACGAGGGTACGGACTGTGTGTAAATTGCCCTCCCTGGGTCCTAGGTGCATAGCAACCCTGCAAGTGTGACACCGGCGTGAAACTCACACCAGGGCCTGCATGGAGTGCATTGTGTAGAAGACACCTACAAGCTACCGCATGGTTCAGCTACTGGACGATCAACATGAGTGTACATTGAAAGGGCGGCAGGTTACCAGAGGGCTGTGCTTGCAGACGGACGCGCGTCTAAACAGAGGGCCACTACCCAGAAAGGGTGAAAGCATTAAGCAAGCACAAGGCCGAGGGATAGGCCCCACCCTGCTGAAGTGTGTCACACATCTACAAGGCACTAGATTGTCGCCCGGAACCACATTGCTCCCGTGAATCCACCTCTCTAATGAACAGCAATGCAGTCATAAGCCTCATGCATACGTTCCAAACATAGTGATGGGGCGCCCAAAAGGAAAACAGCAAGACAATGCCCCCAACACTGACCAAACCCTGGAGAATGCGGAACAAATCACCATTTCGCAGCCATCCAGCTGCATACCGCCTACCAATGTAGAAGGTCCAGTGGATAAACTAGACTTAATCCTACAAGAAGTGCAGGGCTCCAGGAAGGCCATAGAGCAACAAATTGGTGCCCTCCCAACCGGATTCACCCTGCTTAAAGCAGACCACACCAAGCTGGCAGACAGTGTGAAAACTAATGCCCTCACGTTGGAGAAATTGTCTCCACAACATAAACAGAACACAACTCAAATACAACAACTACAGTAACAAGTCACCGGCCTAATGGACCGCGTCAAAGACGCCGAAGTGAGAGCGAGGCAAAATAACATCCGCGTCATTGGCCTGCTAGAAAGAAGCGAAGGAACGGATGCAACATGATACATGGAACAGTGGTTTAGGGACCACATCACCTCTGAGGGACTTTCTAGTCAATACTGCGTTGAAAGAGCGCACAGGATACCTACCGGCCAGCCAAAACCAGGTGCCCCTCCTCGACCTCTCATAGCCAGGATGCTGAACTATAGAGACCAGGACATACTACTTCAAAAGGCATGTGCATTATCTTAGATCAGATTTGATAATAACTGAATATCGCTCTATCCTAATTATACACTCTTAGTGCAAAAAGAACGATTTTCTTTTATGTCAGTCAAGAAGAAAGTACAAGGCCTGAAACTGAAGTATGCACTACTCTTCCTGGCCTGATTGAAAATAATTCACGAAAAGGAAACACATTTCTTTGAGAGCCCGGAAGATGTTGAGGAGTGGTTGGAAGTGATTGAGCCATCTACACTAATGGAAGCCGCCTCTCAAAGCTCATACAGCAGCTTCAGACGCGTTGGAGAGACAGGTTACCGCCACAGCAGGCAGACGAGCAGGAAAACTCAGCTGGCCAACCCGACACAACAGCAGATTCGACAGGGCAGGAAACAGGCGCTTGCGGCAGCTTCCACCTTCCGAAATGATACACGCGCTGAGGACTCTGAGGGCAGTGTGACACTGTTCCCTAGTGTAACCCCACAGACGACAGATGGTTTGTCGATTAAGAGACAATGAACGCTGCTGGCCCGATACAGGAACTCAAAGCAGCTAACATATCCTTTACTTATATGTCTTAAAGTGGTGTACTTTTGCTTTATTTCTTAGCCTCGGGCTCCAATAGAGCTCAACTGAATATTGTAGTGTTCGACTGCACGACATGAACGGCGTTGGCGATGACCCCCTATTTGTGAACGCACTCTATGTACATAACACAATTTTACACATTATGTCAAGTTGTATGGACCGGTACAGTTCCCCAACCGGACCTATTATTGGGAGCTTTAGGTAGGGAGATAGTCCTGACATAGATACTAGACCAGAAAGACACGAAGACACTTATACATCACAGGCTGAACAGCAGTCTGTCCTCGCACTGCAATGCATACACCTAATACATGTAACATAATAACGTGGAATGTTTGTGGTTTAGTACCCGTGCAGAAACGACACAGGATACACACACAGTTGCTGAGACGCAAGGCGCAGATAGTATATCTGCAGGAATTCCACATTGTAGAACAGGAAGCAGTGAAGCTCCTTAAGAAATGGAGAGGTCAGATCTTCTCCACTAATTACTCCGGATTTGCATGGGGAGTCACAATATGGATCAGGCAAGGGGTACCCTTTACACCGATAGAATAGAGAGTGGACAAACAGGGTCGATATGCTTTTATACGGTGCTCGTTAGATGGTCAACATGTGGTCCTCGGTAATATTTATGCCCCAAGCTTTGAGCAAGACAAATTCTTGACCACCCTTAATCTGGCATTGGCAGGATGGGAGATGCATCCATGGATTATAGGTGGCGATTGCAATACTGAAATGGATGTTACATTGGACAGATCTCACCCTCCTATACACGGTGGGGTGTGATTAAACAGGTGAAGGCACTCCGGGGGTGGACAGAGGGTTTAGCCATTTGTGATGTGTGGAGACTGGATTATCCACTACATAGAGAATACTCTTATTATTCCCCGGTCCACTTGCTACACATAAGAATAGACAGAATTTATTGTTCAAACACAATCGCAATGCAAGTGACCCACGCCACTTACCTGGCAAAAACCTTCTCAGACCACAATCCATTGGAAATAGCCATAAACTGGGACAGAGTACCTAGCCCGGTACCCACCTGGAGAATGTGGCCACAAACACTAGAGGATGCCGTATTCCGCACCACCATAGCTGACACAATCACTCAATACTTCATGGAAAATAGTAACACTGCATCCAATAACCTGATTGAATGGGATGCCTTCAAGACGGTTATATGGGGCAAGGCAATTAGCGCGATAGTGGATGCCAGGCAGGATG
Organism: Triturus cristatus; assembly: GCF_964204655.1. NCBI lineage: Eukaryota > Metazoa > Chordata > Amphibia > Caudata > Salamandridae > Triturus > Triturus cristatus. Next base: position 528,338,617 of record NC_140586.1, on the reverse strand, counting down.
TACACAGAAATCTTGTTGATACAGAACACAAAATGAATAAGCTGGAACAGAAAGCCACATATGACACTGACAAACAAGCCCCACGACAAGAAGCACGAATCCAACACGCAGAATCATAAGAGATCCTCCGAGTTATAGACCACTGAAGGTATACGCAGATGCGCCCCACAGAAGCGGACAAATATGGGACACTACTGGCCAAACTGTTACGAGACGACCCCCCCACTATTATCATTAGCGAAGTCACCACCCTCACGGGAGTTAAAGCCTATACCAAATGCTACATTAATGTGGCTTTCTGCCACTATTACGCCTCATTATATAGTAAACCTGATAGAACAGAAAGCATACGCACAGAGGAATTCTTGTCTGCCCTACCATACCCACAACTGACTGTGGCAGCCGAGAAGGAGTTAATAGGCCCCATTACTAGATCTGAAATTAAAATTGCAATAAAAGGACTCCCATGCAATAAAACCCCTGGTCTAGACGGGCTGCCGGCAGAATTCTATGACACATATGCAGACTCCCTTATCCCCCAACTAGAAATCCTATATAATAAAGCACTGGAACTGGGCAGCTTACCCCTTACTACGGCACAGGCTCTGGTGGTATCACTCCCGAAGCCTGGTAGGGATCCTACAGACATGGCAAGCTACCGTCCATTGTCATTGATGGCAACGGAGTATAAAATATTCAGCAAGGTACTAGCTAATAGACTTCTGCCAACATTACATAAACTGATTCACACAGACCAAAATGGTTTTCTCCCTGCCCTTAGCAAATCACTGAACACTAGACGGCTACATCATCTCATGTCAATTGCCCCAGAACAACATGAACATGCAGGTTGTATATCATTTGGATTTGCGTCAAGCGTTTGACACAATCAACTGGGACTACATGTTCAAGGCCCTGGAGAAATTTGGGCTACCCGCAGAATACCTTAAATGGCTTTGGTTATTATATGATGCCCCTACTGCCCGCGCTCGCACAGGGGGACATATTTCGACCGAATACTCGATATACAGGAGCACGAGACAGGGATGCCCGCTGTCAACACTCCTGTTCATACTGGCATTAGAACCACTGGCACTCAAAGTGCGCACATTATCACATGCTCTGGGTATAAAGAGAGGAGCCACAACACATTTGTTTTCCGCCTACGCAGATGACATTATTCTGTATATCTGAGACCTCTGGGCCACTCTAGATCCTATCTCTAATATTTTTTAAAAATTTGAACAAATTTCGGGTCTAGCCATTAACCCATCGAAGTCACACGCCTTCTTTCAGGAGAATGAGTACCCTACAGAACTTGCGTTTGGATCTTATGCGCTCCCGGTAGCACAACACACATTCAAATACTTGGGCATCCAAGTATATCGGACACATACAGACATGCTAGAGGGCAACCTCAACAGAGCGATCAGAGCTATACGCTCTAGTATTGTCTTCTGGACTACCTTACTGCTGTCGTTCATTGGCAGAGCAGCCATATACAAAATGGTGGTCCTCCCACGACTGATATAATATTTTACCAATCTACCAATTCTAATACCACACACCACTTTTAAATTATTGAACACCATGCTTATAGACCTTATATGGGGGGCTGGTAGGCAGAGAATCAGCCTTAAAAAACTACAACTCAGCACAGACAGGGGAGGCTTGGGAGTACCGGACCTTAGAGCCTATTACTATGCAAGCCAATTGCAGTGGCTCTCGTATTGGACAGCTGGCCGTAATCTATAAGAAATAGGATACACCACACAAGATATAGACCGGGGAGCCCTGCATACATTGTTATTACCGCGATGCAAAACCCCCCAGAACCTCCCACCCATACTGCGCACAGCACTGCAGTGCTGGAAAGCGATGTTACAATACGCACGTCTACATAAGCCGGAAATATTCCACTACTGGGGATACCACTGACGGCTGGAAGAATAACAAAGCGCAGTATTGCACCCTGGCTAGAGGAAGGGATTAGCACGGTGTCGGATTTATTTAATAATGGGAGACTCATGGATCACAACAATTTTGTGAGAGAAACAGGGACACCTGACCATTTATACTTATTACATACTGCACTATTACAGTATATTAAGACACAATGGGCTCCGCAGTGACAGGAACCCCTCACGCATGAACTAGTTAAAACACTATACTACATGGGCAGAGGCAGACTCTTAATCAAGTGGCTTTACATAGGGATACGTGCACATGCGGCAATAGAACTTAATACATTGCGCAACACTTGGACAGAGGACCTTGGCCGGGATCTAGATGATAAGGAAAGGGCAAAAATCATAGTACACCCCAAAAAGGTATCCAGAAATGAGAAATTTAAATTCAAACAGACCATGTTGCTCCACAGAGCCTATCTCACCCCTAAAAGATTAGATAAAATGTTCCCACAGACGCAACATCACTGCCCCTGATGTCAGCTGGAGGGTGCTGACCTACCACACATGCTGTGGGCGTGCTGTCACTTACGAGGGTTCTGGGAATCTATTAGGCGACATATACGGGCGGCCACACAAAGAGAAATAGGCAACACTATGGAGGAATGTATTCTGGGCCTACATAAGAATTCGTCCAAACACCAAGTTCAATACAAATTTCTGAATCTGGCACTCATTCTAGGGAAGCAAGCCATCACTATGCGATGGAAATCAAAGAAACCGCCCACGGAACAAGCTTAGCATAGCGAGCTAATCCGTCGGGGCAGCGCCAAAAGTGCGGCAATAAGACGGGCGGTAGCTAAAGGTTTACGTAAACTCCCAATAGCTATGGAATGGGACATCATGCTGGAAGCCCTAAAAACAATAGACCTAGACCCTAGCGATACCCATATTAAATACGGGAAAACCTAGCCTGAATGAAATGTATGCATATGTATAGAGGGACAGATTTATCATGTACAGATGATGTTTCCCCTTTTTAACTGTAGATACAGTGATGTGCATTGCTGGTCTGTGTCATGAATAAGACATTACATAAATATATGTGTTTTTCTCTTACACAGGACTAGAGGGAGGGGGGAGGGTGGAAAAAGGGGTTTAGTTTAATTGTAGACTGTGGTACAGTGGGTTACATTTCTAATGGATCTCTATTCTTACTTGTACCATGTTATTCACCTTAGCACTGTACTAATTTAAAAAATGAAAACTTAATAAAACATTTGTTTAAAAAACAAAAATCAAAAAAAAATCCTGGAGTGGCAGGTTGGGCTCTTCTTACCACCTTAGCCTCTATCCACTACAGGCAAGTCACTACTTCCGACGCAGTCGATCACGGCCGCCTTCCCAGCACGGCGGGCCGTGTCTGTTCGGGGTAGTGCTCGCTGATGGCTGCCGTGCGAGCCAAACCACTCTCCCCACCCTCTCTTGCGGGTGACAGGCTATGTCGTGTGCATGCCACAGGAGGCCGAGGCAGATTTCCTGATACTGTGGGCCTCGCGTACATGTCTAGTAGCATGTTGCGGCACTTAATTTATTTTTGATGTGCCCGATTTCTCACTCTGCACACTTTACCGACTTTCCGGCTTCTTGCTTCCCACGCGGCACTACCGGAATAGGGAAGCCACTTGCAGGTGGGTCAGCAGCATGGTGCTAGCTGCGACGCCTCTCTCCTCTACACGGATGACTCTCCAGCCGTGTTGTCTCCTCATGCGCCATCGTGCTGGCAGCAGGTGGGATGGGGTTCAGAGCAGGCTGCACTACCCTCACGCCAACCAGGAACAATGACTGACAGGCTACACGCAGGGGTGAACCCCCTCGTCACCAATGTGGTGTCGTGGCCCTAGGCCCACATGCTGATAAATCATTTGCACAGACACATCGTACTGGCCCTGCGCACGTGCGCCCGGGCCCTTTTATTAACAGGGTCATGTCACATCACTCGTCACATGTGGTGCATGTGTGTCCAGCCCTCGAGGGAGTGGCTGGGAATACAAGTGCCTGCTGAGACACTGGAGCGTGTCCAGCAGGACACTACAGTCACCTCGGCAATATTGTAAAAAAGACACAGAACTTTGCAAATTACAAAAGGGCGACAAATGGACCGCTTGATTCTTTCTCGGGTGGAACCTAAACTCTGCACACTTCCGCCAGATGTGTGGAAATCTTAAGCATCCAGTGGAAGACGAAAGAGTTAGGATTCAAGATCTATAAATACCGTCACCTGAACACGAATGCCAGACAGAGGTTATAATAAAATTATTATGAGACGTGCAGATAATGCATCTCAAACTATGGGCACCAAAATTAGGTCCCTGCTGGTAAAATCTCAAAAGGGACGTGGCATGCTATCAAGTTCAAAAGACAAGGTTTCAATGGGCATCAGTTCAGGTTCCAAAAGCAAGTATCTGACAAGAGTCAATTTCACAAAGCTTTGTCCAATGGTAATTTCATAAATTGTGGGGACTGTAGATCTGGCAGTGTGCTCTACCACTTGGCAACTGCCTTCCTATTCGATTAGGGCGGTGAGATCTTTGCAAATATATGGAAAATGGCCAAGGACCAGTCATGGGAGTGTCAAAATATCAGAAGTAATACAGAACAACCACAATGTATAGGCACCGATTTAGTGACACTTCACTTCACTTGGAAGGGTCGTCAAGAAAAAAAGGAAATTTGAGAGGGGGAATACCATTAAGGACAGTAAGTCACTCAAGCAGAGTAAGGGAATGGAATAAAAAAGGGTAAGGGATTTTTTATCTAGTTTTACAAACCACACTGATAACCTCAGCTTAAAGGCATGCACAGTTAGTTTTTTGTGTAGACTAAGGCTCTGGATTAGCTTTACAAGGTTTGCTTTCACACTCATGGGTGTCACTAGGGAACTTAGTTTAATGCACCAGCGGTTGAATGTAAAAGAGCAGGTTGTTGCAGCCCCCGACAACCCCACTCAATACAAATTTGATGTGGTGTTCCTGCTTTCTTGGTTACTAACAGTTCCTAAACAGGGATCCAGGGATGCAGAGTCATTTTAAAGCACAATTTCGTTCTTTACAATATCGCACACAAATACTGCACTAAAAAAAGACACTTCATAATCATAAGTGCTTTGTTCCAACAGACTCATCTTGTTGTCCAGCACATGTAAAATAATGTTATTAAAACAGCAGTAATGTATGTTGCGAACAACGAGAATAAAATGAACAATTCTATCATAGTTAAAATGTCATCTAGCAACCTAACACCTTACAACCTTCTTCTATGCGCTATGCTATGAGAGCATGGCGTGGTGTAACTTGCGTATAGAGTTTCTTAAGGAGAATCAATGCACTGCATACCTTTTTACTGCAATATGCTGTAGTTATCAGCAGTCTAGAGAAAGTGTTCCCTCAAAATGAAAATGTGCATCAGCCTCAGCTTCTCTCCTCCTGGACGTAGCTCGGTATCAGCTTTCAGTGCAGAGCGGGATGCTTTGGTATTGTGGCAGTCTGGCATTTTCTGGCACGATCTTCTTTCAGTATCTTGCGTGATAATCTGGGATGAAGGACCTATCTTGACAAGTGGTCGATTGGTGGGCCTTTCACACTGTTTCTTTTCTGAGATGGCAATTTCTGACTTAACCTTAGGAATATCCAACATAACCAATGTGAATCACTTCTGATGGTCTTCGATGCATTCTTTTAAAAAATTTGGTAAAAATATGTCAATTCAGACTACACTTTATATTATTATTATTTGACCTTGAGATAGAGATAACAAGGCACTTGTCACCAACTAATGTCTCTTCAAGTGTTCTTATCAGTGCCGTTGTCTTTGTGACTTGACACTTCTACAGGTTCTTGGAAAGGACAAACAGCATCTGCTTCAAAGGCAGACATGTCAAGGATCAGGCAAAAATAGAGAAAATGGAGTCTCGTCCTGCTCAAGATGGAGTCTGGCCTTAGGGACTTTACGTTAACTTGAACGATGAGTCAAGTCCAGAGCAGGGTCGCTCCCTTTCACTCATCCTATTTGTACAAGCAGTTGAACCGCTATATCTGTTTCCACCAGATGGGTTGGGAGAATACCCTGGGTGGGAGACACTAACGGTCTCCCTCTGCGTGGACGATGTTCTTTTATATGTAAGAGATATCTGCATGGGGGTGACAGGCATATCTGAGACACTCAATGCACCTAGGGAAGCCTGGAGACTTGGGGTCAGCTGGGCTAAATCTTGCATATTCCAATTAAATCCCATATGCCCGCACATAACTTTGTGATAGATACACACCAAGTACGCTGGGAAAACAAGTCATTCCACTACCTTTGAATAATATCTACCATATCACTAAAGCCTACTAGATGGCAACCTTCTGCACACAATTTCTGCCATAAAGGCCCAGATCACTTTTTGGAAGACATTACCAATAGCAGTCCTATGAAGGGTTGCGTTATAAAATTGGTAATCCTGCCCCGCCTACTATATTACTTGTCCAACTTGCCACTCCCAATTCCTAGATCCATATTTTGTACACTGGATGGGATGCTCAGCATCTTGCTGTGGAGCAATGGCAGATGGAGAGTTGAGCTTCAAAAACTCAAACTCCCCACTGACCAGGGGTTCTTGGAGCTCCAGGCTTTGAACATTATTACTTGGCAGGACAATCACAATGGCCGGGTAACTAGTTAGCTGGTGGACATTTGCAGAAATTGATGCCTACAATGATTGTAAAGTATTAGCCATCACACGCAAGACCTTTGTTCCCACATCCCCTGCACCAACAGCAAGCAACAAGCTACTACTCGTAGCACGCATTAGGTACCACAGAGCATTGGCAGTTACGCTGGATCTGGTGCTATATGCATCGGCAATCCCCCTGAGAAGCCTTCTTTGCTTTGAGGGGAGACTGAGTTTGGTCCCTCAACACATTGGGATAACTCCAGGAGATATTGGTATGTGGATCTCTTCCAAGATTAAGTCCTGATTCCCTTCAACACACTCACCAAACAAAATCTAGCACCAGTGGGTCAATTCTTGACACACTGACGCATCCTGGTGTCGCTGAAGATCACCTGGAACATCACTAACACTGATCCAGCCCATGATCCACTACTCCAAACACTTTTCACAATCGGTTCTGGAAAAAGGCTGGTCTTCTTTCTTGCTCGAGCCATTCTAAACCCTACTCCTACCCTCTTATTGCAACTCCGTACTAAATGGGACATGTACCTTGGGTGCCCTCTCTCCCAAAAAGAATGGGACAAAGCCATCTCTCTCCCTCACAAAATATCATGGAATGCAAGGTTCCAATACATTAAATGCAACATATTTCACAGATCATACTTAACACCTACACAGCTTCAAACAATTTAAACCCCACTTAAATGCCTCCACTGCCAAAACCCGAACACTGGAATGGTGCGCCTGTTCTGGTCCTGCCTCATTGCATATACTTACTGGGGGTAGATCTGCACCATATTGACTTTGGTAACTGACTGACAGAACCTCTTTACAATGGAATGCGGACTTTTAGGCACATTCAAATGCCCGAAGGTGGTAAAGGTTCTTAGCAGGTTCCTAGACCTGGCTCTCCTATTAGCTTGGAGGTTTGTCTCCATGAAGTGAAAATTCTTTTCCCTGTGTCCCATCTCACACTGAGCTGCAACTTTCTGCAATGGGCCAAGATGGAGTCTGTGGACCTGCATAGAGGAGGCGGCCAGGGGACTACGCAAACACCCTGTTGCGACACATTGGGATGAACTGATAATTGCCTTCCAACATGTCAACATGACGATCGGCCCCCCTGAACGTGTGAGAGGCGGGGCCTATTCATGGGGTACCCCCAACACATGCTGTACTCAACGGGATCCCCCTCCTAGTCATGCTTCCACTCTCCCTACTACTGAGTGTCTTGAATGTGGGGGACACACTTCACATAATTCTGATATCAAATGGGGGTTTCATGTTGTGTGTACTGGTGTAAGCTAGATGCTTACACCAGTACCCCTCTGTGTCTTGCTGTGTTTACCTTGTCACAGTAGTTGTCAGACTCAACAGGTTTGTGCTTCACGGCTAGTTTGCATTTCTTGTTTGCGTAGTATATTAGCTTCAGTGATTCTGGTCCAGGCACACAGCGCACTGGAGCCATGGACTGGCCTCTAAGGCAAGGCTCCAACCATTCATGGCGAAATCTGAACCAACTTGAAGATGACACTGTGGTAAAATCTTCATATGCTTTGCGAAGGTAAATGTAATCTTATGTACAAAGTACTACACAGCAATACAAATTCAATAAATATTGGTTTAAAAAAGAACGTCTAGATAAAAAAGAGCAAAATGATGGTGGTTCATGAATAGGCCATTGGAAACTGTGCATCCAAGTAAAGCATTAAGTTGTGCCTGGTATGCTTCAAACACATTGAGACATTGGAGGCTCAGCCTTCCAAAGGTAAACAAAGTGAGTACTGTGGAAATATGGAACAATGACCGTGGCAGCTTGTCCATTATTACAGCCAAGGCACCACCCCACCTGCGCGCTACTGCAGCTACTCTGGTGCTGTATCATAAAGAAATTAACGCTATAGTTCATTTAATTTTTATGTAGTATGCTGTGTGAAGGAGGTGAAGGGCTCCATTAATCCATGGAAGACACATGTGTGAGGAGCAAGAACAGGTTTGCTCTTCTCCCATGGGCACAATATATAGGTGTTCTTGCATGCCCCAGGCATTGCAGCGTGTGATCGCAGCCAGCCACATAAGGCCTTTCTATCTTGCGTTCCATGTCCTATAAGAAGCCAAGATGCTAGTGGTTCAAAAAGTGTGCAGCCCCCCAGGAATGCCAGACTTTCCCCATATTTTATTTCATAATTCAGTCTACCTCTGCCCGGATGATGGACTGGACACGGATTAGACCACAAATCTGGGAATGCCAGACATCAGTTGCACAACTAACTCTGGCCTCAGTGTGATCTTCAGCCAGAATGGATCACATGGGTCTTTTCATGAAGAGCTGTGCTGGCTCTGTGCAGTGGGGCGCATGTTTTTGTGTTTAAAGTGTCTAAAGTTCATACATATGACTTGGAATTTCTCCATAATAATAGTGGTTTGCAGAAAGCACAAGTCTGAAACTGTGAGCAGAGATTCCCTTTCTGTTTTTGACCTGTGCTGTCTATAGTTCATGTGTTAACTTTAGGCACTTCCAACGTTAAAAAAACCTGGTGTGTGGCTTTGTGTTGAGTTAGCACAGCTCTAGATGATATGCTCCCAACTTTCATTGGCAGACACAAACTAACACCCTAATCCTGGCAGAAAGTGAGCAGTCTCTGGTAGACATTAGGCCTGGTACCTTTGGAAACTGCAAACCATTGGAGCAGCAGATGATGTGCTTAGAGGTCCAGGACAATAGAAATGGAAGCAGGACATAAGCTTCCCAGGTAGAAGGTCAGGTTTTTTGTACCCAGAGACCTACTTGCTTATCTAGTAACGGATACCCAGTTACATATACATACAATACATCATATGTTATGTAAGGTTGCAGCGATCAAGTGCAGAAGAGGAGGGAAAAGGGGAGAGATTTAGTAACTGGTACACTTGTTGGAAAATGTGAAGGAAGATGTTTCAATGTTAATATCAACAAAGACATTTAAATGATTTGATATCCATAAAGAAGTGAATTTCAGACCAATGCTGGAGTAAGCAATGGTAAGGTCATAGGCTGTGATGCAAATGTCAGAGAGACAAAAGGGGATGAAGTAATTTTTGACAATGGAATGTATTTGTGAATGAACGATCAAAGCCCTATCTTCTTTCTGCAGTTCACATGAGCTTGATTGAAGAGGAAATGATAAATGGCCGACACATCATTCATGCTAAAGTTGTAGTTTCCAAGAATGACAGGATTCTGAAGAGGAATGGAATTTATTCAAACAGATGTTGACATTTGAGTGGAAAATGACATTTAAGAGTAAGGTTATGATGGCTACAAAGCACTGAAAGAAGATGAGCAAGCCAATTCCATGAGCTCTAAAAGGGTTGTAGATAGTGAGATAGAAAAACTGAGTTAAGCTGATTGGGGCTAAAATAACATTCACTGTGCCTTTATTGCATAGAATGTAGATTGTTTCTTTGGCATGGGGGCATTTGCTGCAAGATTAAATGTTCTTCTAAGCTCCTACTGTGAGGTTTCAGGATTTAAAGTTATCATGTATCTGAATTAGTGTGTGGATGATGCCTGAGGTTTTTCTCTTCGAGCACTTGGGAAATTACACCGGTGGGCTGTTTTGGGTGATGATTTGTTTGTTAGTCCCCATGTGAATATGTTGACATGGAACTGTTTCTGAGGGGAGAAGAATGTATGAAGGTTGATGTGTTTGCTTAGAATGCTTAACTTGTATGGCCAGTCATTCCTTGGAATGGAGAATGGAGAAGTAATATTTTTTACGGTTCCAAACTGGGAGTGATACTGCCATACTAATAAAGTCAATTAATTAGAACGAGAAATTAATTAACATAGTAAGCTAAATGTCTGCCAAAGAGTAAAACAACTTTAAACTGACGTGTATTTGAAATGTGCTAATTCGCAGTAGACAATCATTGTTATTCATGTAGGCCATGGAAAGGCCATGAAGCAAGCTTTTTTCTAGCTAGAAGGGAACTCTACTGCTGAAATGTGCACAACCTGATTTAAAAGCGTGACCTTAGAATGACACGCTTAGAGGTGTTATCCTAACTGCAGATTCTTTCGGTTTAACAAAATGTATTACTTTATTAAGCAACATTTTTAATCTTGAATGTCATTAACTTCCTATTTTCATATGTTTCATATAAAGTTTGAATTGAATGATTTGTGCATTTAAACAATAATGATTGATTCATAGTGTAAAAGAATGCATTACCTAACAGTGATTTTGCATTTTAATTATTAGTTCATTGTTCTCGCAGTGATACAAATTTACATGTGTACAGTCAATCTGTGTTTAAAGCCTATGGGAACTATGCCTGATGTTTCCAGAATCTCACTGCGAAAGACTGGCTGTAGGTAACTGTCCGATGAAAAGTTTAGTCTGTATGTATTTTCGTTGGAACAGAGAAGTTAAACCTGTTACAGAAGAACTCTGTCTCCTGATTGGTTTGAGGAGGAAGAAGCCAGCTACGTTTTCTAGATGTTTTCTTGACTTTTATATTAGTGTGTTTTCCTAGGTAGTTTTAACTCTTTTCTTTGGTGAGTTGCCCCAGACCTTTGCCAGTTGTGGCTACAGCTACTAATGTTTTCTTATCTGCCTTACTTTGCTATTTTGAATTGACAGATTGCTACTGCAACGGCTTGCTGACCTAATTGGATGTAATTAAGTCTTAGCTGAGTCATATGAACTACTCTGTGTGGGATGTTCTGCTACTCTAATTTGGCTCTGAAGCTTTATTGTACTTTGATTTCACTCTTGTCCATTGAATTCGAACTCATCATGGGTTCCTAAAATCTAAAGTTCTGATCATGATGTGTAGAGCTGGAATGCCTATTCCTTTATGGAACACCCTTGATGCAATTTTATAATAAGGATGCTTTGTTCTAACTATTCTTTTTGATGAAGATTTCTGAAAACGTATTTTATTGATGGATTAACAAAATAAAGACCAAAAATAAAGAAAAGAACTTTACTAATCTCTTAATGAGAAATAAAGCTTTGAAACAACAATACAACTCTCATAATTGACTGCACTTAAACTGTTAATGAAATTAAGTTTGAGATGTCTAACATGCTCCTTGACTCGTAATACAACAGGGAGACTGAAGAAGTAAGTTTTTTTACGGATCTGAACGGTGAGTGAACTAGCAAGGGGAAGAAAGTGGAGATAAAAAAGATGTAAAGTCAAGGAGATAAACATTCTGTGAAGGTAGTAAGAACAAAGAATAGATGAAAGAAAACTAGAAAGACGCAATGCTGCTGAATGAATGAATGAATGAATGAGAGAATACCGTAAAGGTGAAATATGGATAAGGTATATTCTAGTGGCAATAGGAGACATTTAGGTGATGATAGCTAGATTAGGGAGCTGTATTGCATAGTAATTGTAGGGAGAGCTACCATGGCTCCACTATGAAGGACAATATTTTAGCACCATTCAAAGTACTGAAAAAAGCTGTCTGTATGGATCGTGCATAGGGGTTACCGGCAAGAACACACATGCTCCTGAGATTGTTTGCAATAAGATGAGCCACATCCCCAGGCTGGGATAGAAACCAAAATCAACACTCGAAAAAAAAATCGAATCAGCCCACATTGCAGAAATCTGGGACTGGAATAGGCCCTCTCATAGTTGGATCATTGCACCCCGGCCTCCTCTGAAATCAGCCCCCTAGGCTTCAGCCCAACGGGGACATGACAGAGTGGCTCAATGGCCAGTACAAACCTGTATATCCAGAGACTCGCGCACCCCCAGACGTGGCTGGAAGGATGCTTTCACGCACCACTCCCCTTCTGCATGAACCAGCCAAGAAATAAAGTAGAGTGGCCATTGTAGAGTCACATGGGCACCCTACTATGGTCCCTCTGCTTCTTTTTGCTTTTTTTAAATTGTGAAGTTATTTATAAGTTTTAGACTTATTGTGCTATTTTTCTAAATCTCCATTATGCGGTTTCCGTATGGTTAAGGGTTGTGTAAGGTCGCTTGTTCTGGTGGAATTACGACCAAAGCTCATGACATGTCACCTCCAGTGAAGCCAGCAGGGAATTAAAGGGGTGATCTGTCCCTTTAGCTGCTGATAGGATTTTGGTACAATGACAAGGTTCAAGACACTTCTTCTCCAAAGTATTAGACATCCGGTGTCCGGTTAGTGGGGCAGCACAAAAGGACTCCTCAGTGGTGTAGGGCAGATAGATGCCCCCCCCAACCTCCCCCTTAGAATGTGAAGATTGGTTCCCGAATCTCCGATATCTCACAGTTTCCATTGGCCTAGGATGAACACCCCCCACACCCCTCCTCGAATGGTTGGGTCTGGAGCCCCCCCTATGGTGCAGGGATGGCAGGTGCATACATCACGCGCCTGGACTCAGTAAAGGTGCCCTTGAAGAGGGATGTGCGAAAACCCTCTTTCCTTTTCTAATGCAAGACGAGTGTAAAACACCAAGGTCCGCGCACTATTACGTGCATTATTAATGAAAGCATGTCAGATTAACTAGAGCACTAAAGGTTATTTTTCCATTAGTAGAGGCTTTTGCATAAATAATATACACTCTCATCACTTACAACAGTGAGATTATCTGCTAATGGATGCACTTAATGTAGGCAAGGTCTTAGTGTACCAACGTTGTAATTAACCAAGAACAGAGTTTTTGTATTTTTCATGACAAACACCCGACGGATCAGCTTTCCGTACAAATACATAATTAACAAAATTCCTTGAACGGTATAACAAAGTCACACATATATGCAACTTAAGTGGTCTCCAGACATAAATGAAAACATCACTCACAGATAGCAATATGGCTAAATATAGAACAGTGCCTGCACGACCGAAGCCGTCCAGGATTTAAAACTAATATTCAGATTACGTTGTGGCCTAGTGAACCCCTTCACCGCCTACACCTAAATGACGTCCTTCCTCTTTTTAAAATGTAACCTCAGACTATCCAAAATATAGGCAAAATGAGCACAGCAAAAATGCATTTATTTAACGTTTATGAGTTAACCATGACTACGGGATATCAGCAAACAACCAGGAATATACTAGGCAAGAGATGCAGCAGACAAGTGCTGCCCTCACCCCCCGTGGCCAGCTGCCCCTCCAGAATCGCACTAGTTCAATACCCTGAGCCCATGCCCTCGCCTCCAGTATAGAACTTATCCTCTCATAGTCTTACTGAAGGCCGACTGCCCTAATTGGAAGTGCTGGTCCTACTTGAACATTCCATTAAAATGCCTTGAACTGAAGCGGTAATGTGAAGGGTAGCACGAAAATGGCTCTTTTTTAATTTGAACATGAGTGTAAAACGCTGATAGTCAGACCCAGAGGTTTACACTCAATTTTCTAAAGCAAAAAACAACAAAAAACCTTGCTTTTCAGCCGTGGTTCTACAACTTATTTTGTCCAGTATTTTTCAGAAATGCTAGTATGTACTTCGAACTGAGGGCCAACTTTTAAATGATTGTAAAATATGTCCATTCTATCAAAATGTGCTCTGACAAGCGTTTTACCCTAACTGTAGTAAAAATGGACACCCCGCCTCCCTACTAAGTCAACCAGGGCTTGGCGCCGTCCATCTGCCAGTTAATGGATACGAGGAGGACTTGAAGGAAGAACAGAGGCTGAAAGGTTTGTTTGCCAGTGTGAATTGAAGTCATACACTCATATTTCCAGCGAAAGTCAATCGAGTTAGGATCACAGGTGGTCACAAGAGCAAATGTTTCTGGCAGAGTACTGAACAAAAAACTAAATACGTATTCATTTTTATAGTCTTATCTTTTCCAGGTTCCTTCCTTGCAGTTCCCAATCCTAACACCCTTCCCCAAAACAGGTCAATCCGATAATCTGTGAACACCAGAGCAGTTTCGGTGGTGTCTGTAGATCTGCCGCCACATTGAACATCGAATCAATCCTGAGGTATTGTGAAGCTAACACCAGAGCTAAGAGATCCTTTGCTGATCCTTTGCCCACTAGAAATGTTCTGTCATACCTTTGTCATCATTAGCTTCACCAATCTGCTTGGTGGCTAACAGGGCGGATCTTCAGTAATTAACCCTAGTAATGTCAGTACAGAAATCTTGCAAGAGTTCAGCTCAAAGATGCTATGGCCACAACAAGCAATCTTTCTTCTCTCAAATTCAAGCTCATTCTTTAGATTCCTGCACTTGTGAGCCCTGCCGTATGTTTCAATTTCTCCAGGAGGGTTTTATACTTTTGGACCACAGAGCCCAGTGGGCAGTTGTGAGAGTAGTTTGTGGCCCTTGGGATGTTCGTTCTAATATGAGTTCCTGTCCTTTGAAGGACTTTTCTTTATTGAGGCCTCCTGTCAAGTCAGTGGTTCCATCTTGGGACTTACACCAAGTACTTTGACCTTTGTAATTTACTCCGATTGAACAATTGAGGAAATGGATTTCAGGTTTTTGAACCCGAAGACCTTCTTTTTGGTATCCAGCTTGGTGAGTTGAATTTTCTGTCAATTTGTGCTCCTTATTAACACGTCTTTCCAGATAGACTAATGTTATGTTTAGAATCTGGTTTTTGCCTTTAAGTGAAGTTTCATTTTGACAAAGATATTCCGTTTCCATTCACTTTCCCTAGCCTTTCTTTGGAGGAAGAAGCGTCTTGACATCTTTTAGGTGTAACCCAGGTTGTACACGCCTGTAGCTACCATTCTGTGACTGACAGCAGACTCTTTTTGACAACCTTTAGACAATATCGAATGTTTCTGACTGGATCTCATAAGGCTTTCTTTTCCTCTGCGTTGCGGGATCAAATCTACTATTTCTTTGCTCTATGGGGCTCAATAAATCTCTGACTGGTACAGTTCACGGTCCTTCTGCTTGTGGGGTTGCGGCCTGGTAGGCGTAGGTTGGGGTAGCATGTGTCCATTGCATATGTCAAGCAGCTACATGGGCGGCTACTTCAACCTTTACTTCCCATTATCGGCTGGATATGAGGAATGACAGAACCATGGAACTTGGAACCAGGGTCCTTGCAGCTGTTATTCATGAGTAAAACTCTTCTTCGATAATGTTGTTTCTTTAATAAGCCGAGATGCTGCCTTCCTCTAAAATGTGTATGATCTGTTGTGATGTGATGTGAGACTACTGCTCTTATATATCACAAATCGCAAGGACTTTGCTAAGGTAAGTTTGAGGAAGTAATGTGATTACTTACTGGTATTCTTCCTTAGCCATCATGTGCTCATGGGTGTTTCAATTGCATTGGAATATTATGTAAGAAAATTACATATTCCTTGTGTTCAGACTAGCATGATGTAAGGCTAGATAATCACACAGCTATCTAAAATCAATTCAGTCCTACCCTAAAGTAATCACACAATATAGAGTTAATCATGTAGTAGTCAGTAGAATCGAGTCTATTATGACAGCAGGGTTAGCTCATTCAATTCACTTTACCCTTTCCTTTCACTTTCTCTTAGATTACCATAGTCATTACTAAAGTTACATTGATTTTATTGTCTAAAGTTTCTAATCTTCTGAAATTAGATGTACAGATAATGGGCAATTTTATAATACACATTCATATGCCGTTTTTTTATATTCTTGATTGGACATGTGCTTGACAGGTATTATTTGAGCACAGGAAACAAATTAAATGTTTATTACAACCCTGCGTTTCAAGCAGCTTTGTAAAACGGAGGAATTGTATAGAACCAGCTCAGACAAATGAGTGCACTATTGGTTGTACACCACAGATTGATCCAGGGGTGCAGCTGGTGTGTGTATCCACGGTTTATGTCCCATGGTCACCATGGTAAGACATAGGGTGTTGCAGACACTTGATCAGCGTCTTCTGTAATAGAATTTCACAGGGGCTAAATTTGTGCAGGCATGACCTCAAAGGGACATTTCCCTATTTACATGGGAGTGCGGCCCCAGGCAAATGAGGAAATTCTTGCTTAGCACCCACAATGTTTCTATTTATAACGCACACGGATACTCCGAGGAGTGTCCCAGGGCGAGCCTAAGAGAGAGTAGGGACCAGATTAAGCAAAGAGAAATGTTTTCAGGTTTTTTTGAAACGGAATGGGATCCTGAATGCAGCGACGAGTAAATGGCAACAAGTTTCAGGCTAAGGCAGTTTTCAAAGCAAGGGAGCTGCCACCCATCCTTTGCAGCCGAAAATGCGGAACATGTGCCAGAAGTTGAGTGGAAGAGCGCAGATGTCTTGCAGGCGTATAGAAAGAGAAGCGTTTTCGTAGCTAGATAGGTCCAGAAGCGTAAAGAGCATGGTGTGCTATAACTAAGGACTTAAATTTCATCCTCTCACCTACAGGCAGCCAGTAAAGGGCGCGCAGACGTTGTCACACGCTGCTTCTCGCAGGATGTTAACCCCTTCGCCGCGGGGCAAATTCCGTCACGGTGCGAGAGGGGGCGGGGTTGGGCGTGGTGCTCCCGTACTCAGGACAGCCCCCGGGCGTCATAAATCATGGTGGGCGTGTGCTCATGACGGCCGGCGGCCGGCTGAACTCCGCCCACTGATTAATTTTCTCGCACAGGGGGGGAATTAATACCGCGTGTGCGGAGCGGAAACGTTTGGACGGCTCCCGGCCGTCATGAGCACACAAGGAGTTAAGAAGAAGCCTGGCTGCCGCATTCTGAACAACCTGGAGTTTGTTAAGCAGGTATTCTGGGATGCCAGCATACAAGGCATTGGCGTAGTCCAACCGGGATGAAATCAGGGCTCGAGTGACCGTTTCCTTAGCGGCCCTAGGGAGCAATGGAAGGGATTTCCAAAGGCTTTTAAGTAGCCCGAAGGAGTTCCCAGCTAACTTCTTGATCTGGGTCGCAAAGATGAGATTCTACTCAAACCAGACCCCCAGATTCTTGGCGGGATGCCCCGTTGAGGCTGGCATAGCAAAATCAGACGTCCAGAGTAATTCTCTGAACTGAGGAGGAAATTTTCCATAGAAGAGGATTTCAAATTTCTCCTCATTACATTTTAGTTGTGCGGAGGCCTGTCACTGAAAGACCTTGGATAGGCAGTATTTAGCGGACGAAGTGGAGCATTCATTTCCCCCCCCCATGTGAACAGAAGCTGGGTATTGTCAGCATAGGCAATGATTTTGGCTCACAAATCCTCCGCCAGTTGGACCAAGGAAGTAACATAAATGTTGAAAAGAAGGTGGCTCAGGGAGGACCCCTGTGGAACCCCGTGGACACCCTATGGGGTGAGGACGAAGAGGGGGGGAGCCAAACCTGTTGCATCCTGTCCTCCCAAAAAGAATTGAGCCAGCCCAAAGCAGTGCCTGATATACCAATCTCGACAAGTCGGATGAGCAGCAGCGAATGAGGTACAGTGTCAAATGCCACTGAGAACTCAAGCAAAACCAAGGCTGCCCTCCCGCCCGCATTCAAACAGTCTTGGATGCCCTCAGAGACTCCTAAAAACACCGCCTCTGTGCTCGATGAAGGCCCTAAACCCCGACTGGGCCAGATGTAATATACCCCTGCTTCCAGTGAACTTAGTCAGCTGTTTGGTGACAAACTTTACATATGCCGGTGCAGCAGTAAAGAGGCAGTCAGCAGATGCACTGATTGTGCATCACATTGAGGTGCCACACAGACAGGACACAACCCGAGGGTGTCCCTGGGGGAGAAAGGGTGTCCCAGGGATCCTCCTTAGGCATCATCATGCAGGCAGGTGCAGACATTCACTGCCCCTGCCTGCAGTGAGAGTTCTATCCCCTTTAAAACTGAAGCCCAACTGCACCCTGGGCCGTGAAATGCAGCCCGGCGGCTTCTACATCCGGTCTACCTTTCATTAATGCCTGCAGTATGAACAGTGTATTTTTTGTGATATCGCGTTCTGTACTGGCCTGTGCCTAGTGCACACCCTAAAATGTGTGCTACGGCACAGAATGGGCCTATGCGCCCTTTCTGTAATGTCGCCCACTTTGGCAGTAGCGCTGTACAACTTTTTTTCTCCCTATTGATGTATAATTAAAAATTCTGAAATATCGAACCTCTACACTTGTGCATCTGAATGTAACAGAGGTGAATCATTTCTTTAAATCATCCGTGAAGCAACCGCTGTGCATTTATAAATTTACACTATGGCCGTAAAAGATTACTGGGGGCAGGCTGACAATGATGACTATAAATTGGGGAGGCAGAACAAGTTCTATATTTACAGCTAGAATGTTTGTCAACGGTGCAAACACATTTACATTTGTTAGTAACTTTGGTACTGCAAAAACAGCTGAACAAACCTGCCAATAGATTCCAAGTACGCAGTGGCCACTTTTTCTTTGTGTTTTTGTAAATTTAGTATAATTCGGGAATTTTGTAATTTTAAATATGTAAAAGTACTGATGTCTGAATAGATTGGCACAAAGCCTGCGAAAGTTTCTAAATGGTCATTTTCGAAGATGTTTGATACTTCTTCGCTATCATTATATAGCCCTCTCTACTCCCCAAAGGATCCCAAACGCATGCGTGGTGTTTGCGATTCCATTAAAAGAGGAAAGTTGTTAACAGTTTCCTGAAGGACAACCGAATTTCCAAGAGTCGGAGGTCCAAAGGAAACCATTGTAGCTACTCTAATGGGTAAATCCAGGTGCACCACTACCTGCTCCAGCCCCCACCCCCGACTTTGGACCTAGGTGTCCTGGGTTGAGCAACTATCATTTTATCTTCAGAGCACAGTTCTTGTGGGTTGATGAATCTGCAGCCTATTTCTTGAATAATCCGGTGGCGAGCCATAGATAGTTTGGGAGTGGGGGTCATTTACTCCTATTTCTTTCATTTACTCTGAGTCCATGTTGACCTCTCCTCGACTGGATCACATGTTGCCAGGCAGTAAGTACGTGACTACTGTGATGGCTGTTTTTTGCAAAACCTACAGGGGCTTATTTATGGGAAACTAACGCAGCACAGGTCGGCAAATTATTTTGTTGCGCCATGCTGTGTTAGTTTCGAGGCAACATATGTACAGCAACATGTTGCATCTCTGTGCATTTCCCTGCACTAGTGCACAAACTGATGCCATGTGATGGTGCAGGCACCCTTGCACCATACTGCAAGCATGCCTGTGTCATGGGGAGATTGTTTTTGTGCAGTAAGGGGACCCTTTCTGCACAAAAACAATCACTTGAGGTGATATTCCTCTCCTAATGCGTGCTGTAGAATGCAGCACGCATTGAATGAGGATAAAACGAGGAGAAATGAAAACATTTCTCCTAGTTGCGTCTTGCTACTCCACCTCTGGCGATGGCGTAGCATGCTGATGCATTTCCAGGTTTAAAAATGCTCGTAAATCTGGAAATACATAAGTGGAAATGGGTGTTGCATGGGAAAACCCACAACTTGTTGCGTGCAATGGGGTGATATATACGAGCACACGCAAAGCCACGCACGGTGGTTTTACGTGTGCTTGTAAAGTTCACGTAGCAGGTTGTGCCGTCGGTGCTTCACGCAATGTGACGCACTGACGGCGCAAGGGATTCATAAATAAGCCCCACAGTTTGATAATATTGGCTTTCGATGTTCCTGCATGGGAAACAACCTTTACAACACAGTCATTACATCGCACTACCTTTACATAGCAGTCATTACATCTCAAAATCCTTTACATCACATGTCATTACAACGCAGCCATTACATCGCATGTCACTACAACGCAGGCATTACATCGTAAGTCATTACAATGCATACCATTACTATGCATAGTACACTTACACTATCCAACACTTACCCTACTGTTGCACTCACTGGAGTTAGAATTGTAAATTTTATCCCAACACTTACCCTACTGTTTCACTCACTGGAGTTAGAATAGTAATTTTTACCCCTACACTATCCAACACTTACCCCACAGTTTCACTCACTGGAGTTAGAATAGTAATTTTTACCCCTATACTATCCAACACTTACCTTAAATGCGATGTAATGGTATGTTTTGTAATGGTATGCGTTGTAAAGGAATAATGCTATGTAATGGAATGCGTTGTAAAGGTAGTTTCTGAAAATGCAATGTAATGGCATGCGATGTAAAAGAATGCGTTGTAAAGGATGTTGCGATGTAAAAACTGCGTTGTAAAGGTATGCGTTGTAAATGTATGCGTTGTAATGTCATACATTATTTACATCCTAGTCTGAGCAGTTAGTGGCTGTAACTGGTAGACGAGACTACCACATTTACATTATCCAAAACTAAGTTGTTGTTGACAAATTACTGTGGGGTCTAATCTGATTCCGGCCCGTAGATTTCGCCTACACCAAGTTTTGTCCCCGGAATGGGGTATAACTATATGCTGGATCTTTTTATGTAATTTTTAATGCTGGCATTGTCTGCCTGCTCAGAACAGGTGAAAGATGTCCGCCAGAAGGCTGGTGGTGATTCGGGGTTCCACACAAAAGCTAGCCAAATGATTCAGAGGTGGGTGAATGCGAACTTCAGATTCATCATGACGAACATTATTAGACATCAAAATTGATTTTCTCATGTGAGTGTGCGGACACACGCTCACTCAAGGATCTTAATGAGTTTTACTCCGTTAAGTACGCTACAAAAATGGACTCACTCATTCAGATTAATGACTTTGATTCACGAAAATCCACCAACACATTTCATCATTGTAATAGAGAGTCCACCATCTTGGTTTGGAAGCAAAATAACATCTGAGGAGAGTAACGAAAAGGAATTTAAGCATGGCATAATTTTGGATATATTCCGAGTAAATCTCATTCAGATATCATAATATGCATATGAAAATGTATAGGAAGATGAAAAAGCTTCTAGGTTGTAAGCAATTTTGAGTACTACCCAGTGGAAAAATGTTATATACATTTTTAGGTCTCGCCTGGAGTTGGAGCGCGCATGCGCTCCTCGCCTGCGAGAGCTATAGTAAACATTATGAAGAAGGGGACTTTAATCCACGCCCCTCTGTCACATCCTTTGTCCATTGGCTTAGGTAGTGATTAATGTATTTTCTGTGCTTCTGGTTTGCTGGCTGTCACTTTTGTTGACGCCCTTGCAGTTTTTGGATGCCGCCTGTGACAAGCCCATCTGTTTTCACTCAGCCCTAGTGCGATGCAAGTAGAAGCGGCTTAATGAAAACAGATGGCGAGCGTGAAGGCAGCATTTTGCGCGTGCGCCACTCGTTTTGTTTTACAATCGCTTTCACTTTTGTGATCGCTTTCACTGCTGCTTGTTTTTCTGTTGCCTGACCCTTAGTCCCCGGATCCACCCAAAACTCTGGCTTGGAAGGCGCGTCAGTTTGTCGAGAATCAACATGCCTATAGTTAAGAGAGTGCAGGGCGAAAATCGTGGTCATCGCATTGTTAATAGCGTTTTGAAGCATAGAAAACACGGTTTTGGTTTATTCATTGTAAGAACTATAACCCGCTGCTCGGCTGTGGGGTGATACCTGCTAGGATGCCAGGGAGAGGGGAGACCCGGGTGAGGGTGATGCTTTAAGTGGGCACGAGATAAGTTGACAGAACAAAATGTTTGCGTCTGAGCAAAACAGTTTATTTTTCTGTGGAGCAGTTAGTTTCTTTGCCAAAATTGGTAGCTTTGAAAACGAGATCCGATAGCACTGGGTGGGTGTAACAGTGTTACATATAGACAGAGAGATCCTGGTTTTGCTTTAAAAAAACAGCTTTTCTGTTGGCACATTGGCACCGTTTGAGGGCAGCTGTTTTCGTGCAGCTACAATCAGCTTTTTTGTGTACTCTAGTCAGCGTGCCGCACTGTGTAGCTCTCTACATGTCTGATAACACGCCTCGGTGCCTCTCCGGGGCATGACAAGCTGCATGTACCAATGCAGTCTCAATTACGGAAGCCAGCAGATCAGTGAGTTAACTTCAGAGCCCTCGCTCACGGTGAGGCTTTGAAGCGCTGTGGTTTGGAGATTCTCATAATTAATACACGTGAAATGTGAACCTCTTGGTAACAGCGTTACTCTTTTATGCTAAGCTAACAGGCAGGACTGCCCAAGGCTCCCTTTTTGGGTCATCGCCATCTGTTACATAACTTTGGCGGCTTGGGAGAGGACTTTGTGTTTGTTTGAGGCCTCGAGGAAGATGTGTTTGTGAACGAGGGACGTTTTGTGGGTTGAATGAGGGGCCAGGCAGGGAGCAGCCTTTCACTGGAGCGCCCTCCGTGACCCCTCATCTGAAGGTGCTGGCCCAGAAAGACTCATCTGCATGTAAAAACATGTGAATAAACTTGATTTTTTTGTGTGTTGGAACAGTTGGCCCCTTGATTGTGCCCCCTTTGCGGGCATTGAGGGTGATTTCAGGGGTCAAATTGAAAAGACAACGTTACACCTCCCATCCCGTTTCCAAACCCTTGGCGGTAACTAGAATGATTGGAAGGCTTTTGCATGGTCCTTCCTGGGTATAAATGTGCCGTTTCATATAATTACACCCCTAGCACCTGGAGTCCTCTTGTATATATTCAGCATGCAAGATATCTTATGATATTGAAAAATAAATCAATGGGGCCTTTCAATTTAAATGCTAGTTGGGGTTATTTCTGTTCAATCCATGTAATCAGCAGAACCAACTGAGTTCCACCCATCTGGTCAAGACTGATTTGCGTATAGCTGTGTCTGAACTGAGGTGGCGGAGTGAGCTAAACAACGATGATGGATTCAACCCAGATCTGTGACTGGGGTGAGTGTCTGAAAACTTTCAGCGCTCCGTCCATCATCTCCTTGTGTTTGCCTTGTTCACCCATCTGGGAAAGCCAGAATATCTGGGCATCTATTGCAATATTTTTTTTTGTATTTCAGAACTCATTTATTTACCATAATTTTACCATCCAACATCACCATTAAGGGCACTCCTGTTCAAGGCGTAGCAGTCGCAAGGCCTACCTTTTAGTCAGGATTCAACCTGTCCCTGAAAGCATTCAGGGGCGCCATTGATTTTATCTCAAGGTCCTGCTCTAGTGACCCGAGGAATAACCTTGTAAACACCGGAAATCACCCTTTCTGGGGTATCTTTTTTCTTCAGGGGTGCTTGGAATCTCCCTGTAAATTTGTATTGCAATGTTTAGTTTGGGCCTGGGCAGCGCATACGCTGCTCTGCGAGCCATGCTGTATTGGAGAATACACCTGAAGCCCCGCCCACTCTCCGCCCATATTTGTCATTCGCTTGTGTCATTGTCTTTCGTAAATGCTGGCTTCTAATTTGTTAATGAGCTTATTAGTTCCTCCTTAGTACCACCTTGTCTTCATTTGTAACCTCCCAGGGACTGGCCCTTTTACTTCGGATGTTACACAGTACGTCTTATTTACTTTGTAAGCACTATTTTCTTTAATAGTTTCTCCTACTGCAGGCACTACATGCTTTCCTGCAACATTCAGCGCATTCAGCACGCTTTCACAGGTCGATTTTACAAAAAAAGCATTTGTTTGTCAACTTGACAAACAAATGCTTTTTTTGGTAAAAGCGCCCCACACCGCGCTTTGACTTTAATAGCGGCTGCGGACCTTTCTTTAGACAACGCTCGTCTAAAGAAAGGGGCGTGGCCTCTAGTGAAAGCGCAGCATGGGGCGCTTGTAAACAACAAGCATTTGCAATGCAATAGGTCTCGCATTTTAGAAAGTTTGACCTATTGGTATTGTAAATGACAATGCCTTTTATTAATGCAGGGTTTTTAAACATAAAAAAAACGCATTGTCATTTACAATGCCAATATCTCAAAATCTCGCAATTGCGAGACCTATTGCATTGCAAATGCTTGTTTACTTTGTATCTGTTAAATTGTTTATTGGAAACCGCTATCTTTTTGTAATTATAGTTATATAGCGCTTATTACCCTTGATGAGGCATTGAAGCACTTTTCGGCAAGTGGCACGCTAATCCAGAACTCAAAGGTGGATTAGTGGTGGATTAGTAGAGGGAAATATAAATTATTGTTGGTAGTGGTAGACATGTGAGTCTGCTGGATGAATAGAATAAGGGATGGATAGAGTAGAGAAGTGTTCTGAAAGGATTGTTAGGGAGTTCATACTCGTAAAAGAGGTTTGGGATGAGTCAGCAAGCCTTTTGAGGTGTATGACTAGGATAAAGGATGGATGGAAGAGGGAAGAGTATAGAAACGGTCATTTTGGGAGTTCACAATAGTAAACAAGCATTGGCATAGCCAATAGGTCTCGCCTTTGGGACCTTATAAGTGGTTAGCAATGCAACAGTTGCATAACTAAATACTCATAAGGTCCCAAAAGCGAGACCTATTGGCTATGCCAAGCGGCCAAGCGGCCGTGCGGCCGCAAAAGTGATCGCGATCAAACATCAAAGCGGCCGTGCGGCCAGAAAAGTGAAAGTAATTGCGGTAAAGCGCGGCGCGCGCGCCCGCGCACATGCACTGTAGCTCTAGGCTGGCCTGGAAGCACTTTTTGGAGCCCTCTCAATAAGTCTCACCAGACCAGCGCATGCGCTGGGTCAGGCGAGACCTAAAAAGGTTTGAGATGAGTCAGAGAGTGGAAATAGGGATTATTTTGGAAGAGGAATAGGATGAGTGATAGGGTGGTGGATTTGTGAGCTTTGGGGCGATTAGTTGACTTTTTTTTCTCTCTGCCGTGGGAGATAAATATATAAATATGTAGATACATAGTAACACATAAGAGCTGTACATACATAGAGATTTTAACATAATATATATATGGAAAATCAGCAGGAGATGTAAAATTGTACTAAAGTTCCATATGTACATGAATGGACAGAGAGGGTCCAGTGCTCACTTTGCCACTGGATTCAAGCTAGCCTGGCTGATGAAGGGTGTCACCCTGAAACCGGTTCCAGGATGCTTGTTTCCAGTCCAGGGAAGACATGGCTTGGGAGTTCGGGCTGATTTGCACATAGGTGGGTCTGAACTGGGGTGGCGAAGTGAACTAAAGAACGATGATGGATTAAACCCAGATCTGTGACTGGGGGTGAGTGTCTGAAAAGTTTCAACCCTCTGTCCATCTTCTCCTCGTGTTTGCTTTAGATATTTACAAACTCAGCCTTTCCATTTTTTGCTGTAAATGAAGGTTTTTAAAATGTTATTATCATACTTAAATTTAATATGACTGAAAACATATGTGGTTTTGTTAACTGCGGTGTTAAACATTGTGGCAAAATGAAGAAAGATTTCCTGTATAATGACATCAGCATGATTCCGCAAAACTATGTGGCTCAAGGGTTATCAGAATTTTCCAACGGCAGTGAAAAAAGTTCTACGTCCCATGGTTGGCACACAGAATGTCGTAAAGGCATGTTTTTCTCACGAGAACTCTTCATCAGAATTAAATATTGGGGTATGCATTATGAGTTGCTATTAGTCAAAGTAGAATATACTCGTAATTTAATGCTTACTTTCAAATAACGTGTGTAGTCCAGGCGAAGCGATCTCTGTCCATGCTACACAAGCTACTAGAAGTGCAAAGGAGCGGATGGTGCAATTTTTCAAAACAAAACATTAGGGTTGACTACGATAGGATAAAGGTCTTCAGATTTTCTTATCACAGCTTTTGAAGACCTGTTGCAAAGTTTTCATGTGAGGTTACCACTGCTAACTAAGCCTGGCTAATGCACTCCTAACAATTTTTCGTAGAATGCACAGTGAACACCACCAGAATGTCACCTCTCACTTTCATTGATGTTCTAGCCTTTCCATATGTTCTATTATTTCTTTTGGGGCTCCATCTCCCAAGTGAAAGGTAAAAACCCTGGCATTCCTTTGCACCCCCCAAAACCCTGCAATCGAACTCTGTGATTTCTGACCAAAAACCGCCCCTCAACTAGCTCAAATTCAACTTCCGTAAGACAAAAGAGTTAGTGATTGTTGGGAAGGATAAGGTATGGAAATCAATAAACCAATATGCCACAGATAGCAAAATTGGCATTGCAATGATATTTTTGATCCTCGATGTTGTCACTGGATGGGACATCACATGACCTTTTACCCGTATGACATCACAGGAAGTGACACCACTAACGCTAATAACAAGACAGCAAGTGCACGATTGATAAAAAAGAACCAGGGCTACAATTATAAAGATATTTGCCCACCTAAGTTAGCAACTCTCAGCATTTACCAGCGCAAATTCAGTTTTATTCATAAAACATAGATTGGCACTCAAATGAATTTAACCACATTGAATATTGCACCAGAATGGGGTAATTTGCCAGTGAGAAAGCCGGATTCTTGTCTCTACCCAATTATCTACAAGAACCCACTCAGGTCGCCAGGATCTTTTTATTTGCCAAATAGCGTAGAGGGAAGAAACACAATTATCAGAACGTATTTACCGCAATTTGACATTATTCATAAAGGATGACTCAAAGTATGGGAAGTTGACCTTTTATTATCAGCAAAAACATCTGAATATATAGGCACCTCAATACAAGGCACAAAAGATAAATGGGAACTAACACAAATGCTACTCTGCGAAGTATCCGCATTCGACTAAAGATAAGAAGGATTACAGCTTCTAAAAGCATCAGGTACAAAATTGCTATTGTGATGTCAAATTTCAAAGTCATTAATCAAAGCATTTCTGTCCCTACTCTATTCTAAAGTGACATCCCTACACAACCTTCCCTTTCAGGTGAGAAAAGCATAAAAAGGTGTCAGCAGTGAAACTTCCTAAGAAGTCTTCACTTAATGAGAGCTCGATCTATGGTGCTCCTTCTAGCCTCCCTCCTAAGTCTCGTCTGCTCAACCCACGGGGCACTGTCCCTAATACAAAACCCCAAAATCTTTGTACACGCCCTTCAGCACACCCCTTCAGACAGGTCTTCCTTCAGTAAATTTCCATCCAGACTTTTTCATCATCCTTTGTTCATTAATTCGACCTTGGGTCCCAGGCTCCTTTTGTACTAGGAGTTGCGATTCCACATTCCAATTCACTCCCTTCCAGTCTGCTCCTTCTATCTCAACTCCTACAACAAAGACTTATTCTAACTAACAAGCTAAATGTCCTTGCACCTGCAACAAAAACAGGGAACGGAAAAACCCTTGCATCATCAAGTTTTACATTTCACTGCAATTTAAGCTTTACTAAAAGCCCTGTCAGCCTAATAAACTTAGCTAAAATAAGGAACGAAGAGGCCTTCTCTTCTACATCGACAATTAGGCCTTGCAAAACACATTACAATCATTATTTCAGCATAATCATCTTATACCTATACGTGAGCAACCTACATTCTAACTTTTTAACATGACCTACAATTACTTAATACATCACATCATTGCAGAACTAAAACATTAAACGTAATACAAATACATTTCATAATAACTGATGGCCTTTATTTCTTTCAAGGCCTGATTACATTTCTACATCTCTATATCAAAGAATATATTTCTATGATAATTCTAAACACTCTTGGATTATATACGGGTGCTGTGTAACAATGAATATGGTGCACCCCTACAAATCTTAACACCAGTGACGCTCTCTCAGTTCCCCCCTTTGATGACAACTGTCATCACATCATCTCAATCTCATTTCATCCTGAAGAAATCCGTCTAAACGGAGGTGGTAGCCATCCTGCTCTGTCGGAAACCCTCCATTCTTTTAAGGTCCTGATATTGGCTATCCTGTATATGCGCCATTCGTCTTTCACGCGCTCTGAGAGTCCTCTCAGCCCTATTACCTCTGTACCACTTAAACGCTCTTACAAGTCCCCACAACCAGATCACGCAAACCACCACAATGACTATTGGCTTCAGCACGTATCTAAGAACTCCTTTCCCCAAATCTGCAAACCAGTTTCCTACGTGCCCAAATCCCTTGCCAATCTTTTCCCACACATTCTCTTCCGCCAAACTTGCAATCACTTGGTGAATCGTAGTAATATTAACTATATATTTCCTCAACTCCTTGGTATTGTCTGGAATATACGTGCAACATTCCTGAACTTTCAACAATTTACAGACTCCGCCCTCTTTTGCCAATAATACATCTAATGCAAGACGGTTTTGCAAAACCATCGTTCTTATCGATAACATCTCTCCATCCACCACCAGCAATGATTTCGCCATGTTCATTGACAACTCATCAAACACGGTTGCTAACTTTCGTATTTTCACATCATTCAAGAGCACGCCCAAACTGGGTATCATTGCTCCAAAAATATCACCAATCACTGCTCCTGCACTTGCAGCTCTCCGCACTCTAGAATGATGTCCGGTCTCTAGCAGATTCAAATCTTCTGCGTGATATATCTTCGGGAAAATAACAGCCAAATAACAAGTCCCATACCACTGCGCAGGCAATCTCACGTACGCATTCCTTCCGCATACATAATACACTGTCGGAATCACTTGTACCGGACCTTGCAAGAAATTCCTAGCTGAATCTTCCATAGTAAAGGTATGATCACACATACTATGTCCAACCCAGGTTTTGCCCTTATCAGACTGAGGACGAGCAACACACAAATTCCCCTTCTGTACATGGTCTAAAGCTATGGGTCCATAACTTCCTTTTGACTTATGTAGTTTTTCCTCATCAGTCCAGTCTACTGACTTCTTTCCTTCATCTGGATTCTGGGTTAATTTTCTATACCTGTCTTCAACTTGACCAATACATTTCTTTTCAGTGTCTGATAACAAACACGTCAGATTATGTCTATGCGCATAAGCTGTATCTAAACTTGTAGTCGGTATGAAATAAGTCTGAAGTCTTTCTTCTGACTTCTAATAATCATACTTATTCAAATGCTTAAATGCCGGTACGTCAGGAAGCACTGTGTCATAATTAGAGAAATAATACTCGAACTGTTTCCTTTCATAGAACAGGCTAAGCAATAAACTGCAAGAGATCCCATATGTCAATGGAAGGTGATGGTATCTAATACCCTCATCTACGGAAGCAGGCAGCTGCATACACACAGCAATCCTTCGCATCCATCGCATCAACATACTCATACAACAGCTTTGCATAAGCATTAAGTTTGAAATCGCCTCTAGACAGATCTATATGAAACATACGACTTTCTTCTAGCGTCAAAGCTCTTCGGTCTCCTATGGTATCCCCCTTTTTACTGGAAGTGGTAGGTGTAGGTGTCCCCTGAACCTCCTCCTCCTGCTTGTGTGCCACTACATAAGACGCTATAACTACTGCAAATATAGCAACTATCACTAATTTGGCTCTGCGATGAGAATTTCCAGCTTCAGCCATCTTCCCACTGTGCTCAAAGTCTAGTTCAATGACAATGGGCAAGAGTCTCCTTCTCATCCAGACTTGCGTCTCAACCCAGGGCAATCGTCCTCTGTAGCTAGTGTTCCCTAACAAAATTTCAGTTCCTAATTTACTCGGTTCAGAAAAAGGCTTCCTTAACCCCTTTCGATATCTCCAACTGAAAAGTCCCTAAATTTATTCTTCTTCCACTCGGGTCTAGGTTATCTTCTTTTCGAGCTTATACTCAACAAAGTTCATCATTAGTCCAAAATAACTGCCGGTCCCAACAGCTCTAGGACCCCCTGTAAGATTTCAAGTTTGAGATTTTTCAGTTCTTGGGGAGCGGGAATAAGAGCAAAGGTCGGGAAAGCCAATGTATCCAAGATCAGACCACGGACGTTACTCAGAAGCGGTGGATCCGGAATATTGATGGTCAATATTCCCTCGATCTCCAATCCTGGAATCTTCAGCAGCACTTCCACTTTCGAAGTCGGATAACTGCTGACCAGTGTGATCGATCTCAGCCTCCCCGTACTCTGCAAACCTGGCATCTGCCACTACGTATGTCCACTCAGGCGAGGCATACTTTTGACATGGCACTCTTACTCTCCTCGATCTTCTCAGAGCATCCGGGGCTTGATCTTCGTCACTCTGCTCTGACTCTATCACTTCAGACACTGGGGCAAGATCTCTTCTTAGTGCCAATCTCAAGTTTACCCGTTTCTGGCTCGCGGGCCAAACTCTTTCTGCTTCTGTGACACCATGGCTCTCCCTTCTGGTACTCTGTGCACCGCTCTCTTCTTCGGCAGAATTTGACTCAATACTGCTCACTGCAACTTCTCCTTCCTCTGTTTCCGATTCGGGGTTGCTCTCACATCCCCTTTCGGCTCGGTCCAGTGCACAACCAGATGCGTCAGCCACCCCTACAGCTTGACCTCTCAGATGGTTCTGCCACCTCAGCTGGGTTTTCGTTCACGAGAGGGGCTGTATCTTCCAAGGGTGCTGGGACTCTACGGGTATGGGAGGCATGCACCCAGTTCGGCAATCCCCCACACTTCACTGCCGTGTTTGTGACCAGGATGACTTGGTATGGCCCACGCTAACGAACATCCAAGCAACTCTTCCTCACGTGTTTGCGCACCAATACCCAATCTCCTGGGCACAAGTCGTGGCACAGGTCACTTGCGGCTGGAACAGCTACTGCCTGCACCTGCTGGGACACAGAACGGACCACATCAGCCAGGCCTTTACAGTAGTCGAGAATTACATAATCAGTGATATTAATCAAAGCAGAGGCAGGTATTGCTGGTACACGCATCGCTCTCCCCATGAGGATCTCATGGGGTGACAATCCAGTTCTCCTATCAGGCACACTCCGGAGACTCATGAGAACCAAAGACAATGTGTCTGGCCACTTCAGATAAGTCGAAGAGCACACTTTCGCCATCCGGGCCTTCAATGTCCCATTAACTTGTTCCACAATCCCAGAAGCCTCAGGTCGGTAACTGCAGTGCAACCTTTGATCTACATTTAAGGCAGCACAAAGCAATTTCATGATTTCGCTGTGGAAATGCGTCCCTCTGTCCGATTCAAGAGAGGTCGGGAAACCGAACCTCGGAATAAGCTTAGCTACAGTTAGTGTGTCACATCTACATGTTGGGTAAGCCTCCACCCATCTAGAAAAGACACATGCTATGACTAATATGTACCTCAACCCATTACACTTTGGCATCTCAATGAAATCCAATTGCATCCTGTTGAACGGCCCACCTGACCTCCCTATATGACTCAATGTCACAGTTGTTCTCTTCCCTACATTCATTTGTTGACAAGTGACACACCTCTGGCACACAGCTTCGGCCACTGCCCGAAACTTCGTATTATACCATGTTTGGCGAAACACTCGTACCATCGCATCTCTACCAAGATGTACAGCACCATGTATTAATCTTGCCATTGGGTTCAACAGACATTCCGGTAACACAGCTCTCCCATCATTGGAAACCCAAACATCCACATCTCCTTTCTCACATCCAGCTCGCACCCAGCTATCCCGTTCCTGGTCAGACACTTTGTCCTGCAGCTGTTTTAGCTCTTCCCATGTGTCAGCCATGGCTAACATCACACTGAGGTCGGTTCTCTCTTGGCTTCCCTCAATATGTCTTTCCGTGAAATTACATTCCTGTTCTGCACAAAATCGAGCAACTTCATCTGCATAATTATTACCCAGTGACACAAAATCATTTCCCTTCGTGTGAGCAGAACACTTTACAACTGCAATTTCATCTGGACATTGCAACGCTTCCAACAATTGCCTCACATAATCCCCATTTCTGATGGGTGACCCAGATGATGTCATGAACCCTCTCTGGGACCATAGCTGTCCGAAGTCATGAACGACACCAAACCCATACTGGCTATCCATATAAATCGTTATACGGATCTTGTCAGCAGCCAAACAGGCACGAGTCAAAGCAATAAGCTCAGCCACCTGTGCGGAGTATACCCCTTCTAGACAAGCGGCTTCAACCACTCCAGTGATGGTACATACAGCAAACGCTGCTCTCAACTGACCAGCACTGTCTCTCAAACATGAACCGTCCACAAAGAATGTTTCGTCTGACTCTGGAAGTGGTTCATCGACAATATCAGGTCTAGGTTTGGTGCACAATTCAGTCACATCGAGACAGTCATGATCCTCACAATCTTCATCATCTACATTTGGGGTAGGTAACAATGTGGCAGGATTCAAAACAGAACACCTCTTCAAAGTCACATTCTCTGCCGCAAGGATGACTTGTTCATAACACTTCAACCTATTGTTCGTGAGGTGCTGTGTTTTAGTCCTGGTCATCAAAAGTTCAACAGAATGTGGCACATGCACAGTAAGCGGGTGACCCATTACAATGCTCTCACATCTTTCGATACTGACACCGGTTGCAGCAACGGATCTGAGACATCCGGGCAACGCAGAGGCTACTGGATCTAAAGTAGCCGAAAAGTAGGCAACTGGTCTACGGACATTTCCATGAACTTGAGTTAACACTGCCAATGCGCAACCTTCCTTTTCACAACAGAATAGTGCGAACGCCTTGTTATAGTCCGGCATCCCCAAAGCTGGGGCGCAACACAAGGCCTCTCTCAGTCTCAAAAATGACCTTAAACAGTCTTCATCCCATGGTACCGGATCACTCACATCCTTACACGTCAGCCGCTGTAAGGGCTTCGCTTCAAAGGAAAAGTTTGGGATCCATTGGCGACAATAACCAACCATTCCCAAAAACATTCGAACTGCCCTCTGGGTAGTTGGAACAGGCATTTTCAAAATAGCCTCTATACGATCTGGTGACACCTTCCTTTTACCCTTTTCAATCCGGTGACCCAAATACTGCACTTCACTCAGACAGTACTGTAATTTATTCGGAGACACCTTATGCCCATTCTCCGTCAGGTAGTTCAACAACGCTACCGTATCAATCCTGCAGGCGTCCTCAGTTTTTGACGCCACGAGCAGGTCATCAATGTACTGCACAAGGACAGACTCCTGTGGAAGCACCAGACCTTCAAGGTTCCTTTTCAAAATCTGATTGAAAATAGACGGGCTCTCAGTATATCCCTGTGGGATACAACACCATGTTAACACACAATTTTCCAGCCGAAAAGCAAAAAGAAATTGGCTCTCCTCATGCAGAGGGATCGAGAAAAAGGCTTGACACAGATCGACCACTGTGAACCATTCTGCTTCACATGGGATTTGGAACAGGATCACAGATGGATTCGGTACCACGGGACAACATGGGACAACTATCTCATTGATTTTTCAAAAAACTTGCACTATCCTGAATTTTCCGCTCGGTTTCTGTAATCCCATAATGGGCGAATGACATGGGCTACCAATGATATCTCTCAAGATTCCCTGCTCAATCATAAACTCGATTACAGGTCTAATTCCCTCAATGGTTTCAGGTGATAACTTATACTGGGGTGTTCTCGGGTACTCTGCGTTTGGTTTGACCTGGATTTTCACTGGGTCTACTCCTTTAACTAGTCCGATCTCTTCACCACTGAGGTCCCATACATCAACTGACACGGAGTCCCTCAGGTCGAATGGGAGTTCTTCCACTGTTAGTGCTGGATACATTTCCACACACCAACGTTGGTTCGCAACCTTAAAGGTCGCATCATCGTCCCTCGTCTGCACTTCCACTCCCTTTTGGGTACAGTAGATAGTACAGTTAAGCTTGCACAATAGATCTCTTCCTAACAAGCAGACTGGGCTAGAATCGCACACCACAAACTGGTGTCGATCCCTGAAATTCCCTATCCTGATGGGTATGGGTTCCGTTAGTGGGCTAGTCAGTTTCTTATTTGCCACACCAATAACTTGGATCATTTGTCCAGAAAGGGGTAGATAAGGAACCGCTGCAGACCTTACAGTCGATCGCGTAGCACCCGTATCAACCAAAAAGGTCGTAGGGTGACCATCGATCTCAGCTTCTACAAAGGGCCCCCTCTGATCTACCTCTAGGACAGCTCCGAGCGTGCATTCATTCCCTCTTCCCCAGCAGGGTTTTGCCACTGGATCCGGGCCATCTTCCCCATTCACTTCGAACAGGGGCATCTGCACATAGGTCTGAGCTCCCTGTTGCATATTCGGTATCCTGGGCGGTTGGGGAACCTGCACCTGCGGAGCACCCGTCCCCCCTTTTGTCATCCTAGGTCACGTCACTGTAGGGACTGTGTCCGCCACAGGGACCTGAGCTATCTCCCCTTCTTGCTATTTTTGGTTCAACGGGTTCAAAGGACACTCGCGTCTCCAGTGTCCAATCTGATGGCAAAGATGACAAGCTGTGGTCTTTTTCAATACCGCCACATCTATTCCTGTCCTAGGGTCTATTCCCCTTGGCCTTCCCTGTCCCTGGGCATTCTGTGCTCCTCCTTGATAATTTCCCTGCCTCCTTCCCAAGGTTCCTCCGTTAGGCTGTCCCTGGGCTGTCTGCATCTGTACCAATAACAAATTGTCTTTCAATTTCCTGTACTTAGATTCTATCTCATCGCTACAGTATCTAGCATACCGTAGAATCTCATCCACTGGCTTGTTCTGCCAACAAATCAAATGCTGCTGTATCATGAGGCTAACCTCTGGCCTCAATCCCAACACAAATTTAGAAACAAACTGTCCCATGCCTTTGGTATCCAACGCATCCAAGCCACTGTACTGCTTAAAAGCTTGCAAAAGCCTCTCGTAAAACTTATGCACTGTCTCCTTAGGCTCTTGCACTGTCCTATCTATCTTCACCCAGTCAATGCCTTGAGGTGAGATTTTCGACTTCAACCAGGTGATTACCTGTTCGAACTTTTTCATCACTATCGGCGACGGACCATTTGTAATCGGGTTCCTGTCAGGCTCCGAGGCCGGCCACTCAACCGCAATTTTACATGCCGACCACAGATCACCCGGAACCACTATGTCAAACAAAGTATTCAAATCAATCCACAGTACTTTTGAGATTTTGACAAAGCGATCAACTTGCCTATACCACTCCACAGGCTTTTCCCTCAAGCGGGGAAAATCATTTGTAAAGGCAGCCAAATCACCCCTACTCCAAGGTACATGAACATACCCTCCATTCTGTACCTCCCGTAAAGGGAAGTTCCCTATCTCCGTCATGCCTCCACCCGGAGGTGGCGTCTCTCCTACTACTCCCCTGGAGCTTTTCTTCTTTGACCACCTTTCTTCCCATTTATCAAGCATGATCCATGCCCGCATTGCTATGATTAGATCTTTGACATGGGTTCTCAATCCCATGACTCTTTTCTCTTCCAGTTCCTGATCACTGTACTGTAACCTGTGATTTCCTTGCAATGCTTTAGTCTTTGACAAATCCACCCCGTATCTCTTTGCCAGCTCTGACAATTTCTCATGTGCTTTCCGCGCTTTGCGAGTCACATCCTTCGCTACAAAGAGTAATTCATCCTGTTCGTACGTTAACATTCTCTCAAGGGGTAAATTTCCGCATATTATCTCGTCCAATTCTGCCTTTAATCTTGCGACATCCAACATCCTCCCTCTCAGGGCTCCCCTCAGGACTTCTCGACAACCTGCACCATCTCTTTCGTCGTACCCACATTCTCGTTCCTGTGGCCTACCCTCTCCTGACATGCCCATAGGAACAGAACGATTTACAATCGTCCCTCGTTCCCTCTCTGCTTCCAACACGTCCTGACTTTGGGTTCTCACTGGTGGTGTCCACATTCTTAAGTCTGATCTTGACTCAGCTAAAGACCTTGGTCTACCAGGTCTCGACTCTCCTTGTCCTCCCGAGGAGTCGGCTGTAGCTGGCAGCGGCGTACTCCATTCTATAGGCTTCGGAGTCTGCTCCATTCTCCTCGCCGACCCACTTACTTCGACCACGCTCCTCACCCCTACCTCTGACTGCTCTGAGCTTCCCACCTTCTCTGGCTCAAGTTCATACATCGACTCAATAGGTCCAATAATAACCAGTATTTTCAAAGCATCCGGTAACCTCACACCTCTCTCAACCTCTAAGCTAGTTACAGACTTATTCCTCGTATTCTCGGTTCCTATCGAGATCTTTCCTTCCACCCTCACCTCTGATCGGGGTAGTACTCCCCTACTCTCTTCTTCCTTTGTCTCATTTGCCCCTGAGGCATCCGGGTTATATGGAGGTGGTCTCTCGGACAACAACCTTTCCAATAAGCTGTCATCCGTATCACTGCCCTCTTCCTCCTCTTTTGACTTTTCTTTTATGTTGTCAGTTTGTACTAACAAGGGGTACAGTCTGTGTCCCTCTATTGCCTGTACTCTCCATCTCTTCTCTTGCGCATCCCATCTAGCATCCTGGAACGCCTTAATCGACTTTTTCAGTCTTTCTTGGTTTCTATCTCTATTCTTATCATGCGCT
The DNA here is from genome assembly GCF_964204655.1 of Triturus cristatus. Taxonomy (NCBI): domain Eukaryota; kingdom Metazoa; phylum Chordata; class Amphibia; order Caudata; family Salamandridae; genus Triturus; species Triturus cristatus. The sequence continues at coordinate 528,301,917 of NC_140586.1, read as the reverse complement.
GCTCTAATCCACGCATGTAATGCTTCAAATTGTGTTGGCCTCGGCAAAGGTCTTAAAGCAGCCATCACGGACTTCAACTGGTATAACACTTCTAGCCTGAATGAGCCATACCTCGGGAAAGCTAACTCTCCTTCACTTTGAGTCAATTTGTGCCAATTCTCAAGCCAAATTATAGTATGCAACCCCACATTTCTTGCCATGTAGTGTGCTGGTGTATCCTCGGGAGGGGCTTCCTCTCCCTCACGAGTAACCACATGTTCATCACCTCTGCACAATTTCATAATGGCCAAATTCTGAATGCGTACAATTTTCCGTTTACTTCCTGGTAACTATCCACCAATGACAACGTCCCGCACACCAACCAACCTATCGCAGCGCGACACCTCTTGACGTCACTTCTCTCTCCACTCGCAGCCGTTCTCCCTATTCCCAACTCACTTCTTACTCTTGCATTCGTCCCATCCATACACTGAAATAACCGTTTGTCCCAAACAAGTTACTCCTCTGGCTGTCCGTCCACAGCCTTTGACTGTCCGTCCACAGTCTCTCGAAATTGTCGACCTCGGTTGGCAACTATCTGTCCCCTCCCGGGCAGACAGATCGCCTCTGATAGGTTACAAATACTCAAATCCACATACAGCAACCCACGACCAGCGTCAGGTTGTCATGCACTCACATGTTCGCTCGCCCTATCTCGGTCCAGGTGATCGATGGTACCTCACGATCCCCTTCAAGTGGTCAACAATATCTACCACGGGTGTATTCTACACCTAATCGCTTAGGCTTCTCATCGCCTAAGACTTTCCCAGGCTGCGCGCGCTCACTGCCTGATCTCACAATCACTCAACATTCACACCAACTCCGTAAGACATCTCACACAAATCAACACCGCAATCTACAACATCGCATCCTATTCATACTCACTCCTCGAACTGCTGCTTTCTGCCGCACTGCTACTCGCCATCAATGTTCGTCCGCCAGGTCGTCTGCTGCCCACCTTCTGATGATTCACCGTCACTTAACATTTATGGGCCTCGAGGATCACTTATCCTAGTCTAAATCTTCCCTTGCTACCAGAAATAAACCATCCTCTGCTACCAACTGAGAAAGCCGGATTCTTGTCTCTACCCAATTATCTACAAGAACCCACTCAGGTCACCAGGATCTTTTTATTTGCCAAATAGCGTAGAGGAAAGAAACACAATTATCAGAATGTATTTACCGCAATTTGACATTATTCATAAAGGATGACTCAAAGTCTGGGAAGTTGACCTTTTATTATCAGCAAAAACATCTGAATATATAGGCACCTCAATACAAGGCACAAAAGATAAATGGGAACTAACACAAATGCTACTCTGCGAAGTATCCGCATTCGACTAACGATAAAAAGGATTACAGCTTCTAAAAGCATCAGGTACAAAATTGCTATCATGATGTCAAATTTCAAAGTCATTAATTAAAGTATTTCTGTCCCTACTCTATTCTAAAGTGACATCCCTACACAACCTTCCCTTTCAGGTGAGAAAAGCATAAAAAGGTGTCAGCAGTGAAACTTCCTAAGAAGTCTTCACTTAATGAGAGCTCGATCTATGGTGCTCCTTCTAGCCTCCCTCCTAAGTCTCGTCTGCTCAACCCACGGGGCACTGTCCCTAATACAAAACCCCAAAATTTTTGTACACGCCCTTCAGCACATCCCTTCAGACAGGTCTTCCTTCAGTAAATTTCCATCCAGACTTTTTCATCTTCCTTTGTTCATTAATTCGACCTTGGGTCCCAGGCTCCTTCCCTACTAGGAGTTGCGATTCCACATTCCAATTCACTCCCCTCCAGTCTGCTCCTTCTATCTCAACTCCTACAACAAAGACTTATTCTAACTAACGAGCTAAATGTCCTTGCACCTGCAACAAAAACAGGGAACGGAAAAACCCTCGCATCATGAAGTTTTACATTTCACTGCAATTTAAGCTTTACTAAAAACCCTGTCAGCCCAATAAACATAGCTAAAATAAGGAACGAAGAGGCCATCGACAATTAGGCCTTGCAAAATAAACGCATTACAATCATTATTTCAGCATAATCATCTTATACCTATACGTGAGCAAACTACATTCTAACTTTTTAACATGACCTACAATTACTTAATACATCACATCATTGCAGAACTAAAACATTAAACGTAATACAAATACATTTCATAATAACTGATGGCCTTTATTTCTTTCAAGGCCTGATTACATTTCTACATCTCTATATAAAGAATATATTTCTATGATAATTCTAAACACTCTTGGATTATATACGGGTGCTGACTAACAATGAATATGGTGCACCCCTACAAATCTTAACACCAGTGACGCTCTCTCACCAGTATATAAATCTCATGACACAAGCAGGTTGTGAGTGATTCATTGTACGAACACATTAAAATGTTGTTGAACACCCACACAACTGTAGGTTTGTGGGTATTGACAAAACTCTATCGGTAGTTTCCCAACATGAAAATGGTTTCACATGACTTCTTTTTAAGGGCAAGAGAAAACATGAATTAGTCCACATAAATGGTTTGGAAACTAGCATCCGTGGTTTGATACACCTGGCTCCAGGGCCTGCTTTAGCACTGGTGGCGCCCGGTGCAACAGTCACTTTTGGCACCCCCACGTCCCATGACCGCCTCCTCGGATTCTCTCACTATCACCTACAAAAGTGCCCCTCATCTCTCCAATCATAAGATATTTCCAAGCAGAGCGCCCCCCTCCACAGGTCAGCACCCAGTGCGGACACACCAGTCGCACTGCCCTAAAGCCGGCCCTGCCTGGTTCTGCCCCTGCTTACCCTAGTCTTACGGTTCAAGAAAACAGCACCTGGAGCGAGAGAAGAGCGGGATGCAAGACCCCCGTTTACTTTCTGTTGTTTACATTAGGTGCGATTTCGTGGCATCTCATAAACAAATAAGAGGATGTTGAGAGGCACGGGAGTAAAATCAGTGATGTCAGTGCGCTCAATGTGTGAGTGATGTAACTTCTAACCATCGCTTTACGCAAAACATAATTAAACTAAACACAGTAGAGCTACCGCTGGCAGAGGATCATAAATCTCTCCAAAAAGAGCAGACTTAGAAGATTCTCCTCAAAACATCTTTGACTTGTGAGAGGTATTGGATTCCTGACGTGTAATGCTTTCATAAGATGAGAATAATTGTATATATTTCAAATCGGTCTGTATCCAAGGAGAATGGTGACATTAAGGGCAGCGAGTGGAGATGTGCTTGCAGGAATTTCCTTGTGTTCGAACGTGAAATGCTGCAGAACTCATGTAGACCTGAAGAGAACAGTATTCACCAAAAGTGACTGTGCTGGAGTGGGGTTTTCTTTAAAAATCGTATACCCTCTCCATTTTGCATGTTTAGATTAATAAGATTAATTAATTAATAGTAATTATACTAATGGTTTGCTGTGTGAATTGATCAACATTACTAATATAAGAAATACACGTGGGAATTGCAGTGGCATGGCCTAATTAATGACGTAAACTAAATTTGTATGCATATTAATAATAGATATTTAGAAATTGCATGATTATATGTTGCTTTCGTGATGTATTTGTGATTTGTGCTTTATTAATACGAATATAATCCGCATTAAGTGTTGCTTCTGCTAGATAAATACATACACATATGGGTGTTAGTAAGGGGATAACAGATTATTAGTCATTTCTATGTATTAATTACATTTTTGTGTTTCTTTGCTTAAGTTGACCATTTGGTGGCCACAAAATGGCTGACGTCTCTTATAGTCGAGAACAACTCCATTATGAGCATCTCTGGGTGAAGTGCGCATGCGTCGCCATCAGCTGCCGCAGCCTTTACATGACCCTAACTCAACTGTGACAACCAAGGCTATTTCCCGGGCTTACGGCTAAGCTGCTCTGAAAGAAACAATGAAAAGATACTATTGCGTGGATTGGAACTATATCTAAAGACACATTATATGTATGGGAAAGAAGTCGAACTTTCCCCAACGGACCAATGGGATTCGTTCAAAATATGACTTGTTACACTTTGGAATGTAAATTTTCTATAAAAATGATAGATTAGAGAGGGGCCTTAGCTTTTGCCTTTTACCCTTCTTTATTCGGTGATTCGTTCGAGACCCTTCAGATTTCCTGATGTTATGCTGACGGAGAGGACGGTGACACTGCAGGACAGCTGTTTCCAAAGACTCTGACAGTATGAACTGATGACCGAGATTTTGACTTAGAGGGCGACTTCTTAGCCAGAATAGGTAACTATGATGATCTAATTTGCTTGATTAAAACCCAGAGAATCGAATTCAATTATTTAGATAAAATTTAATATTCATTACAAGAACTGTGTTGGGTCGTTATTATTTGAGAAAATACACTTATATAAATGATGTTATAGATTTCGTTATCACTTCAACCTGCAGCTAGTAGACCCATGGCCTATATATATGGGAGGAGTACTAAAGGTAAAGTTTAGATCTTTTGAATAGGGTTATGTGTGTACTCACTTCCATTACAGCAAGTGGAACAATCACCTCTTTGAAACAGGTTATTTGATGGGTGTATGTTGGTGTTATGGGCCCCACCAGCGTATGTAGTATTGTTTGTGATCTATGACCTGTGACGAAGAGAGGGATTTTGCATTCTGCGCTGCAACAGTTTTTCTTGGTAGCAGAGATATGGTTTACTACTGTTTTGGTTTGGTGATCATTGCTTGTAAATAGCTTATTGATTATTGATTGGTATTGATTTATGTACTAACACTATATGTTGAGTTGCGTCGAGTTATATGTTGTTTGCACGACTTCTGGGATGTAGGAAGTTGGAAGTTTGTAACAGTTCCGTAGCAGAGCAGAGGTAAGCGCTGCTCTCGAGAAAGACGGAATTGTTGTTGCCCTGTAGGTACACTGGGGAAATGTGTGACAAGTGAAGGTGCACGGCGCATTGTCTGGGTTCGATTCGGTTGCATCGTCGTGTGTTGCCATGAGAAATATTCTCGGTGTGAGAGAAGTGTGTATGAAAGCGAAGGTTATCTGTGAAATTTTGGTCTTTAAGTACCAGGAAACCAATTGGCATACCGATAACGCTTATCACTGAAAAGGTAGCAGGTGTTCTCTGAGCTTGTTAGAAGGGCAAAGTAGAGGGAAGCGCTGCTTTGTTAACGTGTGTCATAATTCTGTAGTAGGACAGACTGTTCGCTGTTCTTGGAAAAGACAGGATTCTGTGCGTATGTACTACATTTTCTTGTGTGAACGAGTGTGAATGAAAAAGGCATTCGGGTTGATTGCAAAACTCTAGGTTTATTTCTAAAAATACCAGAGAAACAATTAACTAATGCTTGCTAGAAGGGTGAAGTAGAGGGATGTGCTACTTTATCAACGGAAGTAACGATTCCGTAGTAGTGTGGAAATGTGGATTTTCCTGATCAGTTATGTCCCCTATCTTGGACCCCAACGGTTCTATATGCATGTTACAAGTACATGTATGTTCCCTCCAGTTCCAGTTTCCAAGACGCAAACATATGTGCGTCTACCGTCAACATGTTCTCTGTCAGATCCGCCATCAATGGGCTGGATATTCGATTCCTAAGTATGAAAGTCCACCGACTTTATATGGTTAAGTTACTCCATTTTTACAGTTCAGGCAAGTAGGCCCGATTCTGTCCTCAAAGCCTTTCCCTGCTCTCTGTCTCTGACAGTTTCAGCTTGAGCTCGCATCTGTATCCATGAACTTTGTCCTACTCCCTGTGCAGCTAACGGTGCCTGCCTCGGCCAGTTTCGCCCGCCTGCCAAAAAGCTGTATTTCACCTTCGAATTATCTACTTTGCTCTTCAGCCGATGCATTCCTGTCTAGTGATTTAGGTAAACATTTCCTTTCGCTCACAAGCAAAGGACTCGGCCTTTCCGTCCTCCTGCAAGTGATTCATAGCCCTGTTACCATGGAAAGTTTTCTGCCCCTCGCATCTCATATAGGCACTTAGACGCTTGTACACGCACACACAGTCAGTATAGAATAGATTCTGTCCGAGAGTCCTTCCTTGTGGATAACATAGTTCTCTAAACATAGGATGTGAGATATGATTTGGGATTAGGTTGACTTAACCCCCCAGACTTCTCGTCTCCACATGTAGAACCAAATGTCAAGTCCCCTTCACCCCCTAGTTGCACGTCAATCACACGTCATGCTGCTGCGCGCGCATCTATGTTAAGTATTATCTTATAGATCCACCTATGTATGATAATCAGAGCCAATCATGTTTCTTTTTGCTCCTTATTACGCCTAGTTTCGATTACGTATTACCATGTCATTTCTCTTATCAATTGTTACGCCTTTTGCATTCGTTTCATTGTAATGTATGACCTATAAAAGTTACTTCTTGTCAATAAAGTATTGTACTTCACTTCCTGAACCCTCGTGGTGACGGAACCTGAAGGCCGCCACTCGAGTCGGCCATTTTGGAATAAAGCCCATTCAGAAAACCTCTTATACCACGGATTCTGCCTCTTGTTATTCTGAGCTGTTTTTCTTTATCTTAGATTTCGTATGAAATTCAGTATAGGTAAAAAAGAATATTTACCACATAATGGCGCCCGAATAGGGACACTTTCTCATCTCACGCGCCGGCGGTGCGTTGCAGGCCCGGTCTCCTGCCACAGCTGGACGGACCATAAACGCGTACCAGCAGGATTTCCTGTAAGCTCCCTCCGGTCAAGCGGGGGCGACTGAGGCTGCGATCAACCCAGACGAGGCGGTGAGAAGTGCGAAGTATCCCGACCAGAGCCTAGCTGAGAGAGCAAGATCCGAGGTATACAGAGGCCCACCAGGTTTTCGAAGTCCCGATGTCCAGAGGGTCCGCTGTCCGCAGTCATCGAGTCCCGCCCATTCTCTGAGGCCTTCCGTTTCAAGGAGCTACTCGGTGAGTACCATCGCCGGGGAGGCGTGTTGACGTGCACATAGGTTGTGCCGGTCAAGACGGATTTGGGTACACAAATCCGGTCTGCACTGTTTAGCAGTATATATGTACTGTTTAGCAGTATATCAAGTATTCCGAAGTATTCAGTTATTGTCAAGAATTCAGCTTGATGATTAGTTATGCAGACTGTCATCATTGTCGGTCATTGTTAAAATGTTTAATGTTTAATGTTTAAAGTGTTCAAATGTCTTGGTATGAATGATTGTTCATTGTTCACTGTTCATTATTGTGTTTTTTCGTATTAAGTGAGTTCAAGAGTAAGTATCAGATCAGTTGTCAATATGCCGCTCTTCTCGAAGTTAAGACAGATTACTACCAGAAAAGGGGTGCTTGAAGAAGCAGTTCCTATCCCTCCTAGGGACACTCCAGGGCATTTTATGTATCACAAGCATGGCTTAGATGCCATATTATTTCTTGATTTATGGGTAGATTATACCAAGGGATTGCCGGAAAGTCAAAGGTGGCCCGCAGCGGGAACCTGGGATGCAGAGTGCATCATGAAAGTAGAGGAAGAGTTATGGAAAAGAAAAGTCAGACAGTCACAGAAAGACGCTGTTGAGTTATGGCGTAAAGAATCTCATAGACGTACAGAAAAAGCACGTAGACAAGAAGAGAGGAGTAAAGAAAGTTCAAAGGAAGTTCAAGAAAATCTATTAATTGAGGAAGGTATCCGAGTGAAATCAGAGCAAGTAAATAGACAAAAAAATGCTCTTATGAATGGTATGTATCCCCTCCTAGCCGAAGGACTACCTAAGGCTGTTCCAGAGATGCCAAAAGACTTGCCACCCCCATTATTTCCAATTAAGATACATCCAAAAGGGCATCCCAGAACCGCAGAAGATGTTTTTCTTTCCTCATATCTAGATGACGCAGCTCCCGAGTATGCTAACCCCGCACCACATAGACCGTCTGGCGGAGGGGTTCAGCGTCAGGATCAGGTATCTGTCCCCGTGCAACAGCAAGTCCCGACACAAGCTTCGGCAAGCACATCTGTTTCCGCATCTGTCCCCGCAATCGATCCTACAGTGGTATCGACACCTATAGTTGCTGTGTCACGTTCGACGAATCCATTCACACCCGATGCCCCAGATGGGGCCACGGGAGGTGCTAGCAATACCTTTACACCACCTAGAATAAATAAACTTGTTTTTCAAGAGTCAGCGCATTCACGTACACCCAAATTCGTAAGTGAACGTACGCTTAAGGAACTCCTTATAAATTGTAGATATGACCCGGTGGTCGGTAAAGAGGACGAAATGGTCCTGGCATCATTACGTATCAGACGAGCCGCAGAGTATTTAGCGAGGTTACCAGGAATGACTACGCATCTAGATGAAATATATCATTTTGTTCAAACAGGGCGAGATCCAGAATGTATTAACAGAGCTATGGAATTCCAGAAAGTAGAGATACAGGGGGAACTGTTACGTTTCCTCATAAACTGTGTGATCAGAAATCAAGACCGTCCGGGGGTAGACCCGAATGCAATGCTTATTCTTACAAGATGGAGCCAGAATATATCAGAAGGGAGACACGATAAGAAAAACTGTATAATAGCCATGTGCCGAAAAATCCGTAGAGAGATAGAGCGTATTCATGAAGAAAGATTGGAAACAGACGAGTTCGAGCAAGATGAAGTATCCGAATCAGGGAATTCCGCAAGACAGTCAGAGACCATAGCCTATGTAGGCAGAGGAAGATCCTGTGATAATACTAGATGTTTTTCTGATCCCATACACTCTGTATGTCCAAATAATAGCAGAACGTATCCAACGCCTGTAATAAATCTGAAGTCTCCTGAACATTTGTTTCAAGCCGCAGATAAAATACTACGAGAACGAAGGGGTTACCACCTCCTCGATTCCATGGATGAGCAAGAATTAGCCAGATCAGCCGTTCACTGGATTGACAGTCCTGAAAAATACGGTGATGAGACCGTAGCACACACGTTTTTTAATCTCAGTGCAGATGAACAACGTTTAGCTGGAATCTATATGATTCAGCAACTCCTTATATTATATAAAAGCCAACATGCTGACCCTGGTCCTTTACCTGATATATTAACGGAACTACTAACGAACAGATGGAGAGGTTCTAGTAACAAGTTAATTAAAGAGATATTAGTGTCACGTAAACAGTATGTCCTTTTTGTAAGTCCGGATTCTTTCTCGCTGCCTCGCAGAGAAAGAACGCCGCATTATATAGATAGACAAAATCCCTTACGAGAAGTGCACCCAATAAAAGGCGAAGACAATCAGTTTCACCGTGTATTTGTATACACACCCATATCAAAAATTGAATTGTTAGAAATGAAGAAAGTAGTACCAAATCATGACAAAGACCCAGCGGGTTTCCACCGAGAAATTAAGGACATGTTATTGATGGGAGAGTATACCTATCCTGATATTATGACGATATTAAAGGTGCTCTTACCTGCTGGCATTTATGAAAAACTGAAAGAAAAAGAGTGGGAAGTGGGTGACCAAAAGATAGATTGGACAGCATTAGAAACGGAAGAAAAGGCCCGAACTGCAGGTTCAGGGCTCGGGGATAAAGTTAAAGCATTACCAGGCTTACTAGTACAAGTACTGCCACGTTTATTAACTACGAAAAAGGAAGATTGGGGTGCAATCACGGCCTGTAAACAAAAGCAGGATGAAGACACAAGTGATTATTATGCCCGATTTGAAAAATGTTTTGGAATAAATAGTGGTATAAAAACAAGTAGTGAGTCGTATCCACATTTATTTGTGACAAAATTAGTAGAAAATGCATTACCTCCAGTAAAGAATAGAATATTGAAATTCGAGAGTACCTGGCAAAGTAACACTCCGTCACAAATGCTACAAATGTTACAGTATCATCACAATAGAATTAGAGATGAACAAGAACACGAACAAAGACGTATGAAAGATACAAAAATGAAAATGCTAGTGTCTCAGACAGTACCAGCTGAAGGACATAAAAAGGGTATGACACAGTCCGATTCAGCAGGATCGGTAAAAGGGACATGCAATTATTGCAAAAAGCCAGGTCATTACGTACACGATTGTCCAGTTTTAAAACATAATATTGCCATAGGTAAAACACAAGAAAGATCACGGCCACTCAGACAAGATCAGAATGAACAAGGAGCTATGCCGCATCCCCAGGCCATGCCAGCCGCACAGCAGCCAATACAGTTTGTGCCAGCTGCACCACCGTTGCCTGCTACTGCCACGCAAACCACAACACGACAAATGTATCAGACTGCACAGTATGAATATCCTGAGTATCAGCGTTACGCATGAACCAGCCTAGAGAGGGAAGTTGACTTACCCCTTATCGAGATTCCTGTAGATCAAGACGGACCTTATGTACATAGTGAATTATTAGGTCAAGATAGAAAATTCTTACTCGATACAGGGGCAAGTCGAACAACTATAAAACGTAGTGAAGTTCCAGGGGCACCCCTCTCAGGCTCTCAAAATATTTCCCTTGGTTTTTCAGGAAAACCTATTGTTAATGAAGTATCACAGCCTCTCCCACTTACGATAGGACCTTTGACACGAACTACAGATTTATTGCTTACTAAATCATGCCCAGAAAATCTGTTAGGAATTAAAACTCTGAAAGCCTTAGGAGCCATAATATGTTGTTCTCCGGAAGGAGTAAGGTTGTTTTTACGTGATTTTAAAGGTCACTATGTGTCTAGAGACATGGATCCCCGACTACAGACTTTACCAGCGCATCTATGGGCACAAGGCCCTACTGATGTTGGTTGTATGAACATTACACCATACCGAGTCACATTGAAAGCAGGAGTGGTACTACCACGAATGCGACAATACAAGTTACCGCAAGATGCTGTAGTGGCTTTGCTGAAAATCATTGATGAGCTGATTGCCCAGGGAGTAGTTGTAGAAACAGACTCTAATGTATGTAATTCACCGATAATTCCGATTCTTAAACGAACTGATCCTACTGCTCCGCCAGTATACCGATTGGTTATTGATTTACGTGAACTAAACAAGTGCATTGTGCCACAATTTCCTGTGGTCCCCGATATATCATCATTATTGACAGCAATTGATTCCGAAGCAACATTCTTTACTGTAATTGATCTCAAGAATGCCTTTTTCAGCGTCCCAATAGACCCGGAAAGCCAATATTTGTTCGGATTCAGTTTAAATGGGCGCAGCTTTAAATTCTCCCGCGCTCCCCAAGGATTCACAGAAAGCCCCAGCATCTACAGCCAAGCACTGAAACGAGAACTTGACAGTATCCACATGCCAGTCAATACTGCACTGCTTCAATATGTCGATGATCTGCTGATCACCGCGAGAAGCGAACCCGAATGTGAAAAGGCTTCTCTGACAGTTTTACATTTTCTAGCCGACAAGGGGCATAAGGTGTCTCCTTCTAAGCTGCAATTCTGTGTCCAGCGAGTTATTTATCTTGGTCACTCGCTGTCCAAGGAGGGAAGGCAGCTTACACCAGATCGCATCCAGTTAATTGCTAACATGTCAATACCCCAGACACAAAAGGAGGTGCGGGCTTTCATAGGCCTCACTTCATATTGTAGGCAGTGGATCCCTCAGTACGCATTTCTAGCAAAACCACTCATTCAGTTAACCACACAGGAGGCAGCCACATCGACTGTTCTCCCTTGGACTCAGGAACATACACAAGCTTTTGAAAGCCTAAAGGAAGCTTTATGTCAAGCACCTGTTTTAGCAATACCATGTTACAGCAAACATTTTACACTCTTTGTTACAGAACGCGAAGGTACTGCCTTGTCAGTACTCACTCAGGAACAAGCAGGATCACGCAAGTCATGTGCTTATTTTTCCAGTACATTAGATCCCGTAGCTCAGGCTTTGCCTGCATGCCTGAAATCAGTGGCAGCAACAGCTTTAGCAATCAGACAAAGCGATGCCATAGTGCTAGGACATCCATTGACAGTACAAGTACCACATGCAGTAGAAGTCCTTGTGAACCGAACGCAAACACAACACTTGACCATAGCAAGACTTACCGGTTATGAACTGACATTGTTTCAGCCACACATAGAGATCCGACGGTGTAATACATTGAATCCCGCCACACTATTACCTGTAATTGGAACAGACCCACTAGCTCATGATTGTGTTGAAATTATTGAAATAAAGACGAAACCTAGACAAGACTTGACAGACGTTCCATTGTTAGATCCAGACCTGACGTTGTATGTAGACGGATCATGCATGAGAACAAGTACAGGAGATTTAGTGGCCGCGTATGCGGTCACAACAGACACTGAAGTTATTGAGACAAACTGTATAGATACTTTGTCAGCCCAAGCAGCAGAACTTATTGCTCTAACACAAGCCTGTATTCAAGCCACAAATAAAAAAGTTAATGTATACACTGACTCACGTTATGCATTCGGAGTTGTACACGACTTCGGCGTGCTGTGGCGAGAGAGAGGTTATTTAACCTCCCATGGTGCCCACATTCAGCACGGACCCCTCATTCATGCCCTGTTAGACGCAATACACCTACCCACTGCTATATCGATTATGAAATGTAAAGCACACACGAAGGTTACTGATATCATTTCCCAAGGCAATGATTTAGCTGACAGAACAGCTAAACAGACTGCTCAGAATCGCACATTAGACATGACAAAGCCAATAGTTCAGACACCAACACAGTGTATGACAATTAAGGATCCCGCACTTGACGTGATTGACATACAGACACATGCCACTGCAGAAGAATTAAAGAAATGGACTGAACTAGGAGGGATCCAGACAGATCAGGGATGGATGACGAAGGAGAAATCTGTATGGTTTCTTCCTGACTCTATGGTCCAAGCCATTATAGCTACAATTCACAGCCCGGCGCATTTAGGAGAAAAAGCTATGCTAGATAGCATTCAACACATTTGGTTCAATAAACATTTACGAACAGCAGCTAAACAAAAGGTCCGTACCTGTATGATATGTTGTCAGTTCAACCCAGGAAAAAGTGTTCCCGTAGAACAGGGTGGATTCCAGACTCCTGATCATCCTTTTGAAGTACTCCAAATGGATTATATCCAGATGGAACGATGTCGAGGATTCAAATATGTTCTTGTAGTTGTCTGCGCTCTCTCCCGATGGACTGAGGCGTACCCAGTATCAGATTACACGGCCCCGACTACTGCCAAACAGTTAGTTCGAGAATTCTTCCCACGGTACGGTTTACCACGTGTTGTATATTCAGATAACGGCCAGCCTTTCTCATCCGAATTAATGAAACATGTCTCACTTTTGTTGGGATATCAGTGGAAATTCCACTGTGTCCGACACCCCGAGGCAGCAGGTCTCGTGGAACGACATAATCAAATTTTGAAAATCAGATTGTCTAAAATATGTAAGGAGAAAGGTGTTGATTGGATAGTAGCCTTACCAGTTGCACTATTTTTCATAAGAATGGTAGCACACTCTCGAACAGGGCTATCCCCGTATGAGGTGATCTTCGGAAGACCACCAAATATGTGGGGGACGCCTATACCACGTAAAATAACTGATGTTAATTGTAATATGCTGACAGATTACTTGGCTTCCTTGATGTCTGCACTACAATCTTGTCGTTCACAGGTAGCTGCAGCTTTTCCTGACAACACTGAGGTGAAACCCCATGACGTTGCTCCGGGTGATCTGGTGTTTGTGAGGAATTTCGATCGGAAAACCCAGTTGGAGCCCAGGTGGAAAGCACCGAAGCAAGTCCTGCTGACCACAAGAACAGCCGTGAAAGTTGAGGGCCGCAAGGGCTGGATACATTCCAGCCACATTAAGAAATTTCATGGACTACCCTCGGATATAGACACTGTGCCCTGCACTCCCTCACAGACTGATTCAAAACTTCCCTTTGTTGAAAACAATGACTCTCAGAACTATAAATCAAAACTTAGGCCCAAACAGTCGAGCAATTTGATTGTTTAAGTCCTCTCCAAGGTGAAGCGGTTGAATTGTCTCTGACATGTATCCCTTGGACCTGAGTAGAGAAAATACCCGAGAAATGTTGAAACGACGGGCGTATTGTAAATCACTGCGTAGCTACTGTATGAGGACATTATTAATTTTGTTTTTATTGAGTCTTTTAATAATTATTACGAGTGTGATTTTGCACATATATCATCCTATTTCTAGACATGTTTTAAATGTTTCTGCTGAACATTCTTTTAGTGACCTACCACCACATGAATTATCTTATAGACTTGCGCTGCGCAATAACACTTTCATTAGTATGTTGCATCATTCCCATCAGACTAGTAATGCCACCAATTGTTGGGTGTGTGGCCGACTCCCTCCCTATCAGAATAACAAAGGAGTTCTGCCTTTCTTTCCGCATCCGTTCACACATAATGGCTCCTGTGGAGCATGGTTCAGTTTACTAAATTCCATAGACCCAGACACAGCAGTTTATCAACAACATTGGATATGGGGAAATCTGAATCTAGTCTTATTCAAAGTCTGTCACCCTAATAAGGAGGGTCACCCCAGTAGAACAGGAACTGATTTAGAAAATGAAGTGTATAAATTAGGTAATTTTACGCCTAATCTTATGATTCTGAATGTCAAATCCGAAGTTGAACTAATTCTGCCCACTATGACAGTATTTCCAGTTAAGGGTGAATTATGTGTGAGAAAAGTTGGTTCCATACATATGGGCCATAGCAAATGCGTTACTACAGTAGAATATAGTGATCAAGGTAAATCTTCATTTAGAGCTTCTCGCCATTCTTACTTTATATGCGGTCAGACGGCATATATGCGTCTGCCTCTAGATTGGGATGGTACCTGTTACATAGCATTCCTTTTGCCACCTGTTTTCCTAGCTCCCCCTGATTATTATCGAAATGTTCATTTAGTACACAATAGAGAGCGAAGAGATCTCCCAGTCATCGATTATACTGAGACAGCATGGGACAAGTATGTAGATTTCAATAAAGGTATCTTTCCCTATATAGGTACAATATCAAATAGTAAGCTGATACGTAGACTAACCAAAACTCTTGAAGCTGTAGTAAACGAGACTATAGTCGCCCTAGGCAATCTGACAGAGGAACAATCAGTGATGAGAATTGTTGTTCTCCAGAATCGTCTTGTCCTTGACGTCATCCTGGCCGATAGGGGCGGAGCTTGCAGGGTCATCGGATCCAGCTGCTGCATATTCATACCAGAAAATTCGCCATCTGTATATAAAGCTATAACACGCCTTCATAAGATTGTGAGCCAGATACACGAGAATTCAGGCACTTGGACGTGGTCCGGGTGGTTTTGGAGTGTGATATCAGCCTGGGGATGGAGAGTTCTATCCTTCCTAGGTATTGGCCTTCTTATGCTCTTCAGTTGTTGTTTATGCCTGCAATGTGGACCAGCGATTTGTGGTCTGTGTGCCACATCATGCATTCCATATCAAAGTTCTCGTTCAAAACGCCGGAAGAAGAAGGAAGAAGAAATGATGCTCCATGAACAAATCGATGGAATGATGAAGATTGATATCTCTTGAAGGGCAAGTAGGGGACAAGGAGGGAATGTGGAAATGTGGATTTTCCTGATCAGTTATGTCCCCTATCTTGGACCCCAACGGTTCTATATGCATGTTACAAGTACATGTATGTTCCCTCCAGTTCCAGTTTCCAAGACGCAAACATATGTGCGTCTACCGTCAACATGTTCTCTGTCAGATCCGCCATCAATGGGCTGGATATTCGATTCCTAAGTATGAAAGTCCACCGACTTTATATGGTTAAGTTACTCCATTTTTACAGTTCAGGCAAGTAGGCCCGATTCTGTCCTCAAAGCCTTTCCCTGCTCTCTGTCTCTGACAGTTTCAGCTTGAGCTCGCATCTGTATCCATGAACTTTGTCCTACTCCCTGTGCAGCTAACGGTGCCTGCCTCGGCCAGTTTCGCCCGCCTGCCAAAAAGCTGTATTTCACCTTCGAATTATCTACTTTGCTCTTCAGCCGATGCATTCCTGTCTAGTGATTTAGGTAAACATTTCCTTTCGCTCACAAGCAAAGGACTCGGCCTTTCCGTCCTCCTGCAAGTGATTCATAGCCCTGTTACCATGGAAAGTTTTCTGCCCCTCGCATCTCATATAGGCACTTAGACGCTTGTACACGCACACACAGTCAGTATAGAATAGATTCTGTCCGAGAGTCCTTCCTTGTGGATAACATAGTTCTCTAAACATAGGATGTGAGATATGATTTGGGATTAGGTTGACTTAACCCCCCAGACTTCTCGTCTCCACATGTAGAACCAAATGTCAAGTCCCCTTCACCCCCTAGTTGCACGTCAATCACACGTCATGCTGCTGCGCGCGCATCTATGTTAAGTATTATCTTATAGATCCACCTATGTATGATAATCAGAGCCAATCATGTTTCTTTTTGCTCCTTATTACGCCTAGTTTCGATTACGTATTACCATGTCATTTCTCTTATCAATTGTTACGCCTTTTGCATTCGTTTCATTGTAATGTATGACCTATAAAAGTTACTTCTTGTCAATAAAGTATTGTACTTCACTTCCTGAACCCTCGTGGTGACGGAACCTGAAGGCCGCCACTCGAGTCGGCCATTTTGGAATAAAGCCCATTCAGAAAACCTCTTATACCACGGATTCTGCCTCTTGTTATTCTGAGCTGTTTTTCTTTATCTTAGATTTCGTATGAAATTCAGTATAGGTAAAAAAGAATATTTACCACAGTAGGGCAGAGGTAAGCGCTGCTCTCAGGAAAGACGGAATTCTTGTGAGAAAGGTCTGTTGCTATTCTTCGGTTAGCGGAGCAGACAATGGAGATGTTTCAGTGTTGTTACTAATAGAATTGTAAAAGTTGCAGTAAAAGTTCACGGAGCGGTCTTGTAAAGGAGGGGTAGACAGGAGCAGAGCTGCCGCAGCGGCTGCTGACGTCAAACGACCGCGCTGGGATTGGACAGTGGGTCAGAAGTGTAGAACGCTCCGGATTGGTGCGTTAGTGTAAAGCCGCGCTAGGATTGGAGAAGTACAGGGTGACGTAAATGCTCTTCATTGGTGCGTTAGTGTAAAGCCGCGCTGGGATTGGAGAAGTACAGGGTGACGTAAATGCTCTTCATTGGTGCGTTAGTGTGAGTCGCGCTGAGATTAGAGGACTGTGAAAGTGACGTAGATGCTCTTGATTGGTGCGTTAGCGTGAAGTCGCGCTCTGAGTGGACAGAATAGCGGTACAGTTGTAAGAGACTAGCGATACACAGAAACCAAGAAACTGTATTACCAGCCACCAGATAGAGAAAAGAAATCCTGGTTTGGTAAAGTTAAAAAGTGGTTCAAGAAAGATAAACAGGTCAAAACTAGGGAAGGACAGTTAATTCCTCCACCGAAACCCCCCGCAGCTTTAATGATTGCGAAGTATGGATATCATACTTGTATTTGGGTAGATAATTGGGTAAAATATACCAAGGACGATGGAGTCCTGGCATTTCCAGAACATGGTTCCTTTAATTTGGCTGTTTTAAGTAACTTGCGCCAAAAAATGATGTACTTAGAACCAAGACCTAGACCGACGCAGTTTGAGGCATTGACAGAATGGGAAGACGAAGCACATGAGCGAGAAAAGCAGAGAAATGGTAGAGGTTACAGATATTTGTTTGGTAGGTCATATGGACATGAAACGCATGATGATCGAATGAAAAGATGGAGGAATGCAAGTATGACTGAGGGTTTGTTTCCTGTAAGAGCGGTAGGAGAGAATGAAGGTAGAAAATGTGTGGAAAAAAGGAATAATGTGGAATCAATAGGTTACGGAGCAAATGATTCGGATGATGATGTGTTGGATGATGTGTTTTATAAAAATCCACCACCGTACCGACCAGAACCAGAAATGTTGACACCAAATGCCCCAATGAGAGAAACATTACGAATTATCAAGACAGAGACCATGTCACCAGATTTAGAAAAAAGAAACTCCATCAGAGAGGTAGAAAAGAGATCGGAGAATAAAATAGATAACGAAAATTCAGCAGAATTGGCCAAAACCACTCCAGAATTAGCAGAGAAAATAAGAGAATTAACTAAAAATCTGGAAGCTGTAACAGTCCCAGTGACTATAGGTCCAGTAATGCCAGTTTTTGAGAAGCAAAAGGATAGCGAACATTGTTTAACGGTACCATACCGGAACAATAATGTGGGCGAGAGGTCAGGACGGAGTCAAATTGAGAATCCATGGGGACCGACAGTAAATATGTTTGAACCACACGTTTCAAATAATCCCTTTATAAATCAGAATTATGCTGAAAGGAGTAGAATGACAGTAGAAACTTTGTTAGAACCCCAGAGATATCCAGAACAGAGCAGTGTAGAGAACCTGGTAGGACCATCTGTGGAGGAACTGAGTGAATGGTTAAAAGGATTGCAGAGACCAGATAAAGATTCACAATCGATAGATGTGTCTAAATTACGGATGGTATTGGAAGAATTGATTGTAGGGACTATTCCGGTAGAAAAATTTAGGTTTTATCAGGATGAGGAGCTGTTATTCCTGTGTAAAAGTGTGACATGGAGAGCGAGGAATCTGCATGAAACACTGGGAGAAGTTGCGAATGAAATGGGAATAGATATTAATAAGGTAAAAGCCTTACAGAAACCCTATCGAGTTGATTTTACTGAAAAAGACATTGAAAATTTGAACACCACAGGACAGATAGGTCAGATTAGGACATAATCATTGTCTTGAGAAAATGGGGAGATGTGGATAAATGGAGAAGTAAATGGTATAGAAAACGAAATGATGCCCCAGACAGGACAGTTTCGGCATTCACTGTTAGAGAAAAAGAAAAGGTAGTGACTGAATACCCAATGAGGGAGATCCCAGGAGGAGGATATGTACATGTCCCATGGACAAGACAGGACATTTTGTCATTTACGAATGACTTCCCTCGACTACGCGAAAAGCCCGTCAAGTGGTACAGACAGGTAGACAGATTTGTAAAATTATCAAAGGTACTGTGGATAGATTTGAATAGTCTGTTCGACATAATAGTACCAGCAGATTTGTGGTCTGAGTGCAAGTTGATGATCAACTGGCCAACTCAGGAGTACCCTAGGGATCCTAAGACAGGAGCCCCAGATCCTGAAGTAATGAAAAAGTATGAACAGGTTATGGTATTTTTGAAAAACAAAGTGCCCCCTAAAGAGACAGATTGGGTACAAATTGATCGAACGCATCAGGAAGCAAAGGAATCAGTACATGCATACTATGAGAGACTAATTCAAGCCTTTAAACAGTTCAGTGGAGATGAGAACCTGAGTGATAAGGATTTGAGTCATTTCGTATACAGATTTGTATATGGTTTACGCCCAGAAATTGGTGACATGATAAAGCAGCACACAGTTGATTGGCAGAATAAGAAAATAGATGAAGTACTGAGACATGCTAAATATTTCAGTGACGAGATTGAGGCTAAACAGCGAAAGTCAAAAGAAAAGGCAATGTTGGCACAAGTAAAAGTAGCTGAAAGGCAGGAAGCTCAGTTGGTCGAACTAGCAAATAACCCAGGAACTAAACCGAGATTTGGCCCAGGTAAGGGGAAAGGTAATATAGAAGAAGCTAAAAAGAAGTTCCCATGCCATAATTGCGGTAGGTTAGGGCATTGGAAATCCGAGTGTAAATACCCTCCAAATACTAATAATGAAAATGCATCATTGAATCCGCAGGTGCAGAATGAGGTGAGTGGTCAACTGCAGCAACAGCAGCAGGTGGTTACTTCACAGAATCAGGTGCCAAAACCACCTTTTCCGCAGAGCAGAAACACCCAGAAGTATAGTAGTGAATCGGGATTCTACAATGAAGAACAGGTAAATAAACCGCCGCGCAATCGCGCCGTTTCATAGTATTGGCTGCAACGCGATGAGAGTGACTCAGAGGAAAGCTATTGACGGTGCCGAAAGGAGGTAGAAGAGTGCGTACTTGGCACAACTCTAGAAGTAGACCAGACAGGACCATTTGTAGATGGGAAGGTTAATGATGAAAATATTACTTTCCTAGTGGACACTGGTGCTACTCGATCAACTGTTAGATCAGCTGATGTTAAGAATCTTCCTCTTTCGGATGAAACAATCCAAGTGGTTGGTGTGTCCAACAGACAGTTAAAAACATTTTTGACAGAACCAGTGAAAGTTAGTATAGGGAAATTTACAGAAATGCGCCACTTTGTTGTGTGTGACACCAGTCCGGTGAATTTATTAGGTAGGGATCTGTTGTGCAAGATGAATAGCACTATATTCTGTACTCCAGATGGAATAGCATTTGAAACACCAGATGAGGATGTGCTATATAAAATGACTATAGCTAACAGAGAAAATGAGGTAACTTAGATTTATGCAATATTCAACCCTGATAAATTACCCAATGAACTAAGACAGACAGTGAAGGCAGAAGTGTGGGATTTTACCGGAGAAGATGTTGGGTTAATGAGAAATGTAGATCCAGTCAGGATAACTGTGAAGGAAGGAATAAGTTATCCAAACGTCCTTCAGTACAGATTGACACCGGAGATAATTGAAGGGGTTACTCCAATAATTGAGAAAATGATCAAGCAAGGAATTTTGAGAGAGATTATGAGTGGTCCATGTAATTCACCGATAATGGGACTGAAAAAGCCTATTGGGAAATTCAGGATAGTGCAGGATTTGAGAAAGGTAAACAAAATTGTGGTATCATGCTGTCCCATTGTGCCAAACCCATCAGTAATTCTGTACCAGATTCCCCATGATGCGGAATGGTATGCAGTAATTGATCTATGTCATGCATTCTTTTCTATCCCTTTGCACCACGACAGTCAGCCAATCTTTGCATTTCGTTTTGGAGAGCGGATTTTGGCATGGTGCCGAATCCCACAGGGGTATACAGAGAGCCCCTCAATATTCAATCAATTGTTGAAGAAATTGTTGGAAAGTCTGCAAATGCCTGAGAGTTCAGTACTAGTGCAGTATATCGACGACCTTTTGGTGGCGTCGAAAACACGTGAAGCTTGCGAGGTAGACACAATAGCACTATTGAATCATTTGGCAGACGGAGGGTTGAAAGTGTCACCAGCAAAATTGCAGTATTGCCAGAAAGAAGTGCAATATTTGGGACATAAAATTGAGAAAGGACTGAGAAAAATAACAATAGACAGAATCAGAATTATAAAAGGAATGAGAGCCCCTATGACCCAAAGAGAAGTGAGAATGTTTCTGGGAATGGTGGGGTATTGCTGTCAGTGGATTAGTAACTTTTCCCTGATTGTAAAGCCCTTAGTGCGATTAACAAGGAGTGATGTAAAAGATCCCCTTGAATTGAACAAGGAAGAATTGGCAGCATTCAAAAAATTAAAAGAGGCATTGTGTGAAGCACCAGCACTGGGCATGCCTGACTATGAGAAAGAGTTTGAGTTGTATTGCAGTGAGAGAAATGGATGTGCACTCTCTGTGTTGATCCAGAAGCATGGAAGATTGAGGAGACCAATCGCATATTTTTCCTCAATACTTGACCCAGTGGCTGCAGCTTTACCTGGGTGTCTGAAAGCAGTGGCTGCAACATGTCGAAGTTTGGAGCAGAGTGAAGGTATTGTGATGGGGTATCCATTGAAAGTGTTTGTTCCTCATGATGTGGAGATTCTTTTAACAAGGAGTCGTACTCAGTATATGACACATAGTCGGCTGACTAAGTATGAGAAGGTCATATTAGGTGCAACGAATGTGAGCCTTGCGAGATGTGTGAATGTGAATCCTGCAACGTTGTTACCAGATGCTGAGAATGTGGAAGTGAGAGATGAAGCTGATCATGACTGTTTGGATGTGCTTGAGTACTGCACAAAGCCACGACCAGATATAAAGGATGTACCACTGCCTGAGAGTGATTTTGTGTTGTTTGTTGATGGGTCATGTTTGAGAACAGATGAAGGAGTGCTAAGCGCAGCATATGCAGTATGCACGGTTGCGGTAGTGATGGAAGCATCTTATTTGAAAGGAGTGAGGTCAGCCCAAGTAGCTGAACTTGTTGCTTTGACCAAAGCATGTAAAATTGGGAAAAGTGTGAGAGTGACTGTGATAACTGACAGCCAGTATGGCTTCGGGGTCGTCCATGATTTCGGCCAGCTTTGGCTGCAATGAGGTTTCCTGACCTCAAGTGGAACCCCTATAAAGAATGCTGAAGTGGTTGGGAAGTTGATTGAGGCGATACAGCTGCCTAAACAATTGGCTGTGGTAAAATGTGCTGCCCATAGTCCGGGAAGCGATTACATCACTACTGGGAATAGGTATGCTAATGATATGGCACAGTATTGTGCACGGAACCAGAATTCAGTCAGTCGGGCCAAGGAGAGAGAAATGTCTTCTTGCTCAGTAATGTTTACTAACACAGTAGGAACCTGGGAAGAAGTGAGACAATTGCAGGAAGTGTCAGGAGATGAGGAAATGAAACAATGGATAAAAGCAGGGTGTGCACCAAGAGAGAAGGACCGTGTGTGGGTCTATAGAGATGGAAGACCAGTAATGCCTGATAGCATGATGTCTACCATGGCACGGATGTATCATGTCCAGGGACACATAGGGAGAGATGCCATGATAAGGTCTTTTAAGCAGACCTGGTACAATCCAAAATTCAGACTTGTAGCAGAAAGCCTGTGTCAGAGATGCCTGATATGTCAGCAATACAATCCGCGGAGAAAGAGGAACCATAGGCCGGGAAGGTGGACCTTTTACCAGAATGCAGGTTGACTTCATTGAAATGCCTCCATGTAACAGACTGAGGTATGTTCTGGTAGTAGTTTGCCTGTTCTCCAGGTGGGTGGAAGCATTCCCAACATGAAGAAATGATGGGATGACAGTGGCAAAGCTACTTTTGAGAGAATTCATCCCTAGGTTTGGGTTCCCAGTGACTCTTGAATCAGATAGAGGAGGACATTTTCATAATGAGATTGTAAAATTGATTTGTGAAGCATTGAATGTACAACAGAAACTATATTGTGCCTAGTACCGACCAGAGGCTTCTGGTGTGGTTGAACAGATGAACGGTACAATCAAAAACAGAATTGGGAAAATGTGTTTAGCCACTGGTATGAAATGGCCTGATGTCTTGCCTCTTGTTTTAATGACCATTAGAGCAACACCAGACAGAACCACAGGGTTAAGTCCTCATGAAATAATCATGGGACGGGCAACGAAGCATGTTTATATTCCAGTCAACAAGCTGATGACAATAACTGATGACATGGTGTTGGAATACTGTAAAGGCCTGGCTGATGCAGTTCATTCTGTGTTTCATCAGGTTGGAGCGGATGCCACCACCCTTGAAAGGAAGCCAGCCCATGATCTGAGCCCAGGAGACTGGGTAAGGATAAAAGTCCACAGAAGAAGAAACTGTTTGGTTCCAAGGTGGGGAAAACCAAGACAAGTCATTCTGACCACAACAACAGCTGTGACGTGTGCTGGAGTGAAAAATTGGATCCATGCCAGCCATACTTTGAGGATACCGAATCCAGTTGACAGCAAAGGAAAAGAGTACTATGACGAATCAGAGTCAAGTACTGAATCAGATAACGAAGAGCCAAAAACCCAAGAAAATCCTGAAAGGGGGGAAAAGGAACCTGATCAGATATTAGTCCCCAGAAGCATCTCTCTGAAAAGACGATTGCAGATTTCTGATATCAGTTCAGATTCTGAAGACGAACAGGGAAGACAAGGTCCCAGAAAAGAACACAGAAGGGAGAAAGGAAAAGACAACCAAGAAGCAGTGAAAGAAATTCGAGAGAAGGAAGTTTCAGATGAAAGACCAAGAGAAATTCCACCCGAAATAATAGATCAATGTGAAACAGGGACAGGTACAGAGAAAGAGGGACAGATTGCGGAAGACCCCCGAGGAGGTGTAGGGAACTGCAACATCCAGCTAGGTGAAGGGACAAGTAGCCAGCAGGAAGATTGCGTGTCGGAGACCTGAGGAGGGACAGAAGTAGGGAAAACAGTGGTGGAAAAAGAGGTTGTCGAAAAGAAAAAGCAAGTTGAGACAGAATCCGAAGAGAGTGAGAATGAGATACCAGAAGGACAAGTTCTAAGAAAAAGAGCTTGGAGAGAGGAAAAGAACAATAAAGAAAGTAAACAGAAAAGAGTCAAAAAGGATGAAGTGTGGCCAAATAAAATAAAGAGATTGAGATATCGGCTGACACGAGTGAAATCACCAAGAGAAGATCAGGTGAATGAAGTGACAAGCCAAGACAAATCAAAAGAAGAAGAGACTAATCAAGAAGAGGGAAAAAGAACAAGAAAACCCAACCAGAAGTATAAGTCACCAGAATGGACGTATGTGGCACTGCCTGAAACGGAGGAAGAGGCAGATAGTCAAGGAAATCCAGAGGAGGCTGTACTGAAAGTGGTTGAAGAAGAGGAAGAAGCAGGAATCCTGAGAGTTATCTTATCCGACATTGGAGAAGAAGAAACGGAAGATCAGGAAATTCTGTATTTGGATGCACTGAAAGAAGTGAAAGTTGATGAAATGCCAAACTGAGAAAATCTAGAAAACTACTGATGAAGAAGTAACAATTGAATCAGACAATAGATACTGGTAGAACTAAGTAGGGCCTAAGAGGCCTAAGGTTAGAGAACTAGTTGTGAAATAAAAGAGGCTAAGTCAAAAGACACAGTCCAAACTAACAAGATGGCTAACATAGAAAGTAGCAAAAGTAAATGTACATTCATGAAGAGATGGTGTAAAATGTGTTGTTGTTGTACAGGATTATTAATGCTTCTGTGGAGTATACTTGCTCTGCTGATTTCTTTTAAGGTCACTATAGATACACTAGAAGGACACACTGAGAACATTACTAACATAAAAAAGATTCCAAAAGTAGTTTCGACTAGAATAGATAATAATTATTTACATAAGGATAGGTCTATTAATGATTTTTCAAATAATGTGTTTTCAAAGTTATTGTATGAATATGTAAAGACCATGGACGTAAGGGATTGCTACGTATGTATGCAGTTACCTGCTTCTGTGTCAGAGGGAGTGACATATCATCACCTTCCAGCAACATATGGAATAGCATGTAGTGTGATAGCAAGCTTATTCTACGAAACAGGTAAATTAGAATATTATTTTTCAGATGTAGATAACATTTTCTCGCAAGTACCTGCTAATAATAAACTAAACAAAGTAAGACCTGCTAAGGTATTAGGTGAAATTTTCTTAGTAACTAAGGAATTAACATTAGAATATATATTTAAAAATAATTTGACATGCAGTTTGAAGAATGAAGAAAAGACATTCCTAGATATGGTTGAGGAGAGGAGATTGAAAATGAAAAGAATGGGATCTGAAGGAAAAGGGGAGAGAACAGTCTGGGATGTAGAAATGGAAAAACATATGAAAGGAGGGTCTAATCCAACTTTGGCTTTAGATTGGCCTCAGAAAGGGAAACTGTGTATAAGAAGAAATCAAACGGCGTACGATAATTATTTTGTAGGGAATAGTGAGTGCCATGATACATACCGAATCATAGGTGGATGGGGATTTAAAGGTGGAAGAGATCCAGTTTTTCCTGGACTTTATTTTATCTGTGGGAACAGGGCATATTATCGTTTGCCAGACCATTGGTATGGCACATGTTACGTAGGCCTGGTCTTTCCAAAAATCATTCACATGGACAGAGATAAAGATGGTGTACATAGGCATAGGTTAGGTAATCAATTAACACGTAGTAAAAGAGAATCTTGGGCAGAAATTGTAGGTGACATTTTTGGAGCATTGATACCAGCAGTGGGAATATCTCTGAATGCAAACAATATTAGAAGATTATCAACAGTATTGGATCGTTTGTCAACAAGCACCGCTGGAGGATTTTTATTGGTTAATACAGAAATGGTTGCCATGCGTGCTATGGTAATGCAAAATCGACTTGCCCTTGATATCTTATTGGTAAAAGAGGGTGGAGTCTGTGGAATGCTGAAAGTTCAACATTGTTGCACTTACATTCCATTCGAAAGCAAAGATTTAAAGGTTTACATTAAAAATATTACTGAATTGCATGACGAAATTGTACCACTGGAGGTTGACGGTGTTTGGGAAAAGATTGGGAAGAAAATTGCTGCTATTAAAAATTTCTTAGTTAAAATAGGTAGTACAGTTATAGGTAAAATATTATTCCCATTAACTTGTGTGATTTTCGTCTTACTAATATTAAGATTAGGATGTATGTGTTGTAAAAACAAGAAAAAGAAGAATACAATAAAAAGGGAAAACTAAAAAGAAAGAAGGATCCAGATGGAGACTTAACAGAAATAGCTTTAGAAGAGTGGAAAGAAAGTTTGTATAAAAAGGCAAAAAGAGATGAAGTAGAAACTAAACTGTAATTAAGAGCAAGAATACATGTTGAATTTCCGTAAAAGGGTGAATCAATTTAGTGTTGTGGTGGTGATAAATTCACCAAAGGGGGGATTGCTGGAGTCTCCATTTTGCATGTTTAGATTAATAAGATTAATTAATTAATAGTAATTATACTAATGGTTTGCTGTGTGAATTGATCAACATTACTAATATAAGAAATACACATGGAAATTGCAGTGGCATGGCCTAATTAATGACGTAAACTAAATTTGTATGCATATTAATAATAGATATTTAGAAATTGCATGATTATATGTTGCTTTCGTGATGTATTTGTGATTTGTGCTTTATTAATACAAATATAATCTGCATTAAGTGTTGTTTCTGGTAGATAAATACATACACATATGGGTATTAGTAAGGGGATAACAGATTATTAGTCATTTCTATGTATTAATTACATTTTTGTGTTTCTTTGCTGACGTCTCTTTTAGTCGAGAACAACTCCATTATGAGCATCTCTGGGTGAAGTGCGCATGCGTCGCCATCAGCTGCCGCAGCCTTTACATGACCCCGACTCAAGTGTGACAACCAAGGCTATTTCCCGGGCTTACGGCCAAGCTGCTCCGAAAGAAACAATGAAAAGATACTATTGCGTGGATTGGAACTATATCTAAAGACACATTATATGTATGGGAAAGAAGTCGAACTTTACCCAACGGACCAATGGGATTCGTTCAAAATATGATTTGTTACACTTTGGAATGTAAATTTACTATAAAAATGGTAGATTAGAGAGGGGCCTTAGCTTTTGCCTTTTACCCTTCTTTATTCAGTGATTCGTTCGAGACCCTTCAGATTTCCTGATGTTATGCTGACGGAGAGGACGGTGACACTGCATGACAGCTGTTTCCAAAGACTCTGACAGTATGAACTGATGACCGAGATTTTGACTTAGAGGGCGACTTCTTAGCCAGAATAGGTAACTATGATGATCTAATTTGCTTGATTAAAACCCAGAGAATCGAATTCAATTATTTAGATAAAATGTAATATTCATTACAAGAACTGTGTTGGGTCGTTATTATTTGAGAAAATACATTTATATAAATGATGTTATAGATTTCGTTATCACTTCAACCTGCAGCTAGTAGATCCATGGCCTATATATATGGGAGGAGTACTAAAGGTAAAGTTTAGATCTTTTGAATAGGGTTATGTGTGTACTCACTTCCATTACAGCAAGTGGAACAATCACCTCTTTGAAACAGTATCACCAAGTTGGTCGCACACTGCTCCACCCACTAGCGTGTTACCCCGAAGAATTGTGGTCCCTGTAGTCAGCGTCGGCGGGTACGCCTATGCTCAGTGGTGCGTACAAGTCAGAGTACCGTTAGCCATCTCTGGACACGTGTTTCGCGGTAGTTGCCGCTCGTCAGCAGGGAGTAGGAAGAGTGCAGGGTTGCTTGTGTAGGCTGCTAAAATCATATCAGGTCTGTACCTCTCGTAGCGAACGCAGGTGCGTAACCATGAGCCCGTCGACTCCGGGGCTCAGAGAGCCACTAAATATGTATCACTAAGTTGGTCGCACACTGCTCCACCCACTAGCGTGTTACCCCGAAGAATTGTGGTCCCTGTAGTCAGCGTCGGCGGGTACGCCTATGCTCAGTGGTGCGTGCAAGTCAGAGTAGCGTTAGCCATCCCTGGACACGTGTTTCGCGGTAGTTGCCGCTCGTCAGCAGGGAGTAGGAAGAGTGCAGGGTTGCTTGTGTAGGCTGCTAAAATCATATCAGGTCTGTACCTCTCGTAGCGAACGCAGGTGCGTAACCATGAGCCCGTCGACTCCGGGGCTCAGAGAGCCACTAAATATGTATCACCAAGTTGGTCGCACACTGCTCCACCCACTAGCGTGTTACCCCGAAGAATTGTGGTCCCTGTAGTCAGCGTCGGCGGGTACGCCTATGCTCAGTGGTGCGTGCAAGTCAGAGTCTTTGAAACAGGTTATTTGATGGGTGTATGTTGGTGTTATGGGCCCCACCAGCGTATGTAGTATTGTTTGTGATCTATGACCTGTGACGAAGAGAGGGATTTTGCATTCCGTGCTGCAACAACTGCCTCAGGGAACACCTGAAGTTTCAGGTTAAGATAGTGCGGGGTCCAGCCTTCACACATCAATGGAATGGTGTACGGGCCAGATGAGTGTCATCCAGATGATGACCGTAAGCATAAAGCCCTTCAAGGCCCATTCACAACGGAAATAGACCTTTCAAGCACTAAAACCCTGAGGTATCTAAGTGCTCGGCGGCTTTAGTAACAGATCTATACCCATTGCTTAAAATTGAAATTTAGAAGTGAGGCCACCCTCTATCCCACAGTACCTGTTTGCTCTTGAGAAGTGATGATTCTAATAAAAAAACGCAGTACAGGTACTCAGTACCTGACAGTACCTACCTATTCAAAGGGCTGGTTGTGCCATTGGAAATGAAAAAAATAATTCCTCTTCTATACGTCCCAGGTCATTTGGTATAACCTTTGGGGCTTATTCACAAGCCCAGTGTGTCGCTGATATGTCACTTTGTTTGACGCACCAGCGGTGCAAAGGGTTTGCCCTTATTTACAAGGCTAAATTTACCCTGAGTGACTTTCATGGCCTTGTAAATATGGGCCCCTTTCATGCATTACTCAGCGTGAAAGGGGCGTTTCATGGGTGTTGCTGTTGGTGATCTCACGCAACATCCACGAAACTTAACACATTCCCAGATTTGCAAACTTTTCTAAAACTGGTAATGCATCAGAATCCTACGCCTCCCCAGGGGAGGCGCTGGAATGGCACAACAAGGAGAAATACTTTTGTTTCTCTTCGTTTTTCAATGAAAGAGGAAAATGCCCTAAATTATTGTTTTTGTGCAGGAAGGTGTACCTTCCTGCATGAAAACAATCATCTCGGCAGCGCAGGCACACATGCAAAATGACGCAAGGCTGCCGGCGGTAGTGCATGGCAGCCAATTGTGCACCAGCACAGGGGAAAGCACAGAGATGCGTGGTATTGTTGTTAAAACAACGCATCTCTGTGCTTTGAAAATTACACAGCACGGTGCAGCTAAATGGCTTGCGACGCAGCTGTGCGTAAAGTTTTTTCAGGTGAGGCTGTTAGTTCCTGTGACCTTTGTTCTGAAAATGACTGACCAAGTTCTCGACTTCTGGCACTAGATTGAACTATGATGTTCAAAGATACGGGTTTTCATTTTACAGGTCTTAATCCATATTTCGAACACATTGTATGGTTATATAAGTAAATACTATATTGTTTTTTACATCTAGGTATTTTTTTTGTAATCCAGATAAATGTCTGTGCATGTCTTAGTATATTTGCAAGTACCACACCACCCTAATGGAAAATATCCTTTGAGTGGGGATCCATTCCAAAAGGAGTTGTCCAGGTTCGTCCTGGTCAAAGATTATACCTTATAATTTTAGTCCTTTGAGTCATAATCCATCACAGAATGACACATCTAAAGCCCTTTAGAACCTCAGACAAGGCACTTAGGGACTCACTTGGGTATCAGGCAGAAGCCAACAGGAGGGTCCAGTCCAGGTCCATCTGCCCCTGGTTAGCTGGGTGATTGCAGGAAAGGCCTCTTGGAGATTCTTGCATCTCTGTAGCTTAAACAAGAGGTCAGCCTTATGACCATTGGAGTCCACTTCATTGTACTGGGCACAAAAGGGAGAGCAGGTCCAGTCTTTTAGGTTTTTCTCACATGTCAGAAGGCAGGTTCAGTCATCTTCTGATCTTCAACAGGTCCATAAGTATCCTGAAGTGGGTGCTACATTCCTGCCTGGCATAAGCTAGTGGGGGAGAATGACCCATTGGGATACCCTAACCAATGGGGTAAAGGTTCCTGGGTCTAACCCTACCCATGTTGAACATTTTCCAGAGGGCCACATCTTTGGCCACACTAAACCTAGTCTGACGTCAGAGTGTGTGTGTGCGGAGTGTACTATGATAATCCTAGTGTCCTCCCACATCTAAGAAGACTAAAATCCAGTTTTAGGCAGTTCGTGTATGCCCAACATGCCCAAAGACAGGGAAATCAAAGCTGAGCTTTCAGCAACCATACCGTGGATAAACACATCATGTTTTGGCATCTTTTTCCCTTCTTTGAAGTGCACCCAAAATGTTACATTTAATCCCCAGCAGTTCTCTCAAGTAAGATGTGACATTCAAGCTGGATCTGACACACTAATGTCAGAGGATGCTCACAACCCCATCCCATTGGTCACTCTAAACCAGTTCTAGAGCAGCTCTCACTCCCACTTGGGTTTGTGCCAGTCTGATCAGAAGTACAAAAGGGTAGGCACGGTGAGGTGTGTGCTACATATGACTGTGCTAGGAACGGCCCATTTAAAGTGCGCCAAGGCTAGCCTATCAAGGAGAGGACACCATCTCACCACACCCAAGGCCCATTGTGTCTGTCATGGGAGTAGTTCATACCTCACCACAGCAAAGCCATCAAGCTGCCAGCTGACAGTTGAAAACTTAATGAAAGGTATCCTGAGGTAGGACAAAGGTAACCTTTGCATAGTGCCTTTTCTGTAATAGTTCAACAAAATTTAACTTTGCCATTAAATTGTATTTTGCTTAAGTATTAAAAAGAGTCCTTAAAATCCTTCCCTAGTTATTACTAATCAAAAATTAGCATTATAAAGTGCTAAAATGTATTCCAACATTTTCCTATGGAAGCAGCCAACCTTGATACAGTAAACATAGCTTTTATGCTTTTTCACAGTAAGGGGAAGAGAAATATTAAACTTTTACACATTCTGTTTTTAAATATCATACACCCTCCTCTTTGGGCAATAGGGCCTACCTTAGGAGCGACTTATATTTAAATTGAAGGTCTAGGCCTATTAAAGGGGTTTAGTTTGATCGATCAAAATGGCAGTTTAACACTACACAGCCAGTCTACAGTGGTCGGCCTGGATGCATGGTTTACTCTGTCACCGTAGTAGTTGGCACAAGGGGTGCTGCAGTCCACCAGTCACAATTAACTAACAGGCCCTTTGTACACTAGGCACTTATGGGTAAGTTCAATGAGCCAATGAGGTGTATAACAAGTTCATCATGTTGAAAGGAGGAGCACAAGCACTTCACCACTGGTTGGCAGATGTAAAGTGCACAGAGTTCTATTTACAGCAAAAATAGGGTTCAGCTAAAAGAAGGCAAACATATCTTGGGTGGCCCTGTAGAAAGGGCAAATTTCCAACATTTCCCAATAAAAAAGTAACAGCCCATAACCTAGGATGGTCATCAGCTTACTTGTAATCAGTCACATGATTGATATCAGAGGAGCCCTGATAGCTTCTTGTTAACATTAAAAATGAAGCATTTCATGTTCTGGCAAATTAGTCCACTTGATGTCGTTTGACACCAACCCTCTCTTCACATAAAAGCTCCCTTCCCCCAGATATTAATATCCAGCTAAACCCTTTGTGCTAACATTGTCCAAATATCATGGACCTTTCTTGTGGATTTGCCAGCCAAAAACTACAGCTTTTGTTTTCTCTTTATTAATAGAAAGTTTTTTAGTGTACCAAACATTTCCTATTCCTTGAAAGCTCTTTGCAGGTTCATTGCTGTTAAATCCAGTATGGTGGATCTCAGAGAGCGCAGAACTTACTGTGCAATTCACGGTATTCTTCACAGGGCCCTGCAAGGGAAAACAAATGGGAATGAACCAGATTGATCATTATGCAAAATACCCGCCCCAGAAGACAAAGAAAAAGACAGAAAGGGAGCAGGGATCACATTTTACAAAAGGACCAAATGAGGGAAAACATAAAGAGATGGATTGTTGAGTAGGAGGACGAGGGAAGGTGTCTCCATGGAAGGTGCTGGATCTAAGGAACCCGAAGACCGAAGAAAGAGAGAAGAAGGAGCGGGTGACCCCATCCCAAGGAAGGAAAAGAGATAGGACAGAAGGCAAGTGAAGCCAGAAAGTGGGACCAGACTCATGAACGGAGGAATGAGCTTGAGAGGGACAAAGATGCTTTCCATCAAGACGAGGTGGACCTGTGTGATGTATGGCCTGAAGGTTTGTGGTCTCTGCTGATGGACTGTGGGGGAGCGGGTGAATACTCAGGGTTGCGTTGGGAAAAGGGAGAGTTAACTTGCATATGACTTTACCAGCACCCAGTGGGCAGTTGGGTGGAAAAGCCTCACACTTTGAGGGTCATTAATGTTGTGAGTATCTTGATGACCTCAGAAATGTGTGCTTGATGATGAGCTTCTGGGGGTATGAATTAAAACCTTTTGTGCCTACAGTCACCCGGTGTCCAAGACATGTGTATTAGGTTACGGTGCTAAATGTGTGGGTAGGTTTCATTGTGGTAAAGAAAGGTTCACGGAGTCACACAGGAAAGAATGGTGTTAAGGTGGCCCCCTGTAGTTTGTATTCTGACCATTTAGGATTACTTTATGTCTTGTTTAATCCTCCTAAAGGATCCCAACCCTTAACTAGGGGTGGGCGGAATTTGTATAGTCGCGCTCCGCAAAGCTCCGCAAAGCTCCGCAAAGCTCCGCAAAATGGTAAAAAATCTCCGTAAGCACGCAGAAATTCCGCAAACATGCGGAATTGCTTGTTCGCGATGCTTTTTTCCTGCTCGCGAACGCTGTTTGCGTGCTCGGGGGGAAATATCTCGCGAACACGTATTTTGAGAATGCAAAGAAGCAAAAAATTCCGCGAAGCTGCGGAACGCAGAATTTTGGGCAATGCCGCGTTGTCCGCAGAACGCAAAATTAACCAAATTCCGCAAATTCCACGAGCGAAACGGAATTTACCGCCCAGGCCTACCCTTAACAAGGTTTTTCGCTCTCTCTATTTTCTGAGGGAACCACCGTCTGACAGTCATCTGTCTACGTACCAAGAGCGAGGAAAGAAATATTCTATTGAGAGCTGAACCTGGATACCCTGCACTTTGCATCCATTAACCATTGCCGAGAATTGATCTCTTGTTGTTAAAACTACAAATTAAAAATTGCAGATAATGCAAATCCAGGGTCTCCTAGATCTTATTTCCTACCGTTCCTCCACAAAGGTGTTGTCTGCAGATTGTGAAATATTTAATTGGGCAGCAGGCACTAATTTTTGTTGGAAACATACTTGCTTTACTTAATGTCCCCCCAAGGCACACACTCTTGTGTTCAGTTCATGGACGTGCTAAAAAGATGAAACATCTTAACTGAAGTGAATTGCACATGGTTATGTGTTAGCCTTCTCTAAAGAAACAATCCCACTTTATCTACTTATGTAATGGGTTTCCCACGATTTGCATTATTTGGATGGGTTGGCCATCAAGGCCACAACATTTTGTGGAATGTTACTCTATTCAATCTGTGTTCCCATTGGTGATGGCATTCAAGTAGTGCTATTCTAAGTCTGCACAAACAGCATGGCATGTAGGGTGTAATTCAGAGGGGATTTGTTTTCTTTTATGTATTTACTTGACTGACATGAAGTAAATTTAATTGCAGGTTTATGGCTGTTTTGTTAAGGAGCACATTATATTTGTATTTATAGCAGGTCAAGGATAATCACTAATCACTCTTTTTTGTGTTGAAAGTTTTTATTAGCATTTTATACATACAATACATAAATGACTTAAAGCAATAACTAACATTAGATATTATCAGATATCTAAAGATATAAACAAACTATATATATTTGGTACATAAAGTGTCAATATATCTGATATATAGATAGGTGAACAAGCAAATTCATCGGAGCTGAAGACAATTGATACATTAATGGAAATACTTAAGATAAATAAGTTCAAGAATTAAGATAAGAAAAAGCTGAGTAATAAAATCCAAGAATCAAATACAATACTGCATAGAATTATTGATTATTAAAAGTAGTAGATTAAATTTTAGCACATATTAAGAAGATAAATAGAAGGATTAAATGTAAATATAATAACAACATTATAACAGAGTGATAGGATATTAAAAAAAAGATTCCTTACCCTCAAAGAAAATTATGCAGTTACAAGACATAAGTTGAATCCATCACATTTATTAACTATATTATTTCCATCTATGTTAAATTAACTAAGAAGAAGAAATAAGATATAAAGACAGCAGCCTAATCCAGGACCGGGAAAAATAAAGAGAAATTAGCATAAATTAAGTAATTAATTTGTTTGAATATTCAGCATCGGATTTACAATGGTATTTACGACAGAAATAGCATCTGTTTGTAAAAAAGGAGCCCAAACTTGATTAAATAGATCATTTTGGTCATTCAAGGTATAAAATACTCTTTCATATGAGGCAGTTTGAATCATGGCTACCAACCAGGATTCTTGAGATGGCGGTGTTGGAGATTTCCATTGTCTTAGTATACAAATTCTAGCTGTGGTCAATGCAATATGTAAAAGATGGCATTGTGGTTAGAAAGATGTTGAGAATTTCTTGAGTCATGCAGAAGAATGGTATATGGTATTAACGGTAAGGATAAGGGTATAGTGTTATGTAGAGTCTTGCCAATGTAGGACCAACAGGATTGAACCATAGGGCAGTCACAAATATTATGGACAATGTCACAGCCAGGAGAATCACATCTCCAGCAATTAGTATGTGGGGGTAATCCTGCTTTGTGTAACTTTACCGGAGACCAGTGCCAATCATGTAAAATTTTAAACAAGCAGAATTTTAATCTAGCCTCTCGAGCTCCTTTATCTAAATTTTCCAATAAATCCATCCCTTCCTGATCTTTGTAAGAAGCTGACAAACGTGTTTGCCATTTGATGTGGAGATCTCTTGATTATGGCTGTGAAAATAAGTGTGATGTAAATATTTTGTACAACCCAGATGTAACTCCAGTATGTTTCCCCCAAGCATATAAATAGGATACTATAGGTGAAGTTTGCAATGTCTGTGTGTATGATCCAAGTATTTTATTAAGGCAGACACTAAGTTGCGTATAATTTGCTGCTTGATGCGATGGGAGGCTGACTTCATCTGTCAATTCTGCAAAAGACTTGAGATCCCCATAATATAAAAGCTGATCTAAAGTAAGAATACCTGCTGATTTCCAATCAATCAATCAATCACAAGATTTGTAAAGCGCACTACTTACCTGCGAGGGTCTCAAGGCGCTGAGGGAGAGGAGGGGGTGGGTTGCCGCTACTGGTCAAATAGCCAGGTCTTGAGTCGTCTTCTGAAGGTCAGCAGGTTTTGGGTCTGTCGTAGGTTGAGGGGAAGGGTGTTTCAGATCTTGGTGGTGCGGTGGGAGAAGGATCTGTCTCCGGTGGTGGTTCTCCGGATGCGCGGGACGGTGGCCAGGGAGAGGTCGGCGGAGCGGAGGTGACGGTTGGGAACCTAGAAGGAGAGTCGACTGTTGAGGTAGGCTGGGCCGGTCTTGTGGAGTGCCTTGTGTGCGTGGATCAGGAGTTTGAAGGAGATTCTCTTGTCGACGGGGAGCCAGTGCAGGTATTTCAGGTGGGGGTGATGTGGCTGTGGCATGGAATGTCAAGGATCAGGCGTGCAGAGGCGTTTTGGATTCTTTGCAGTCGTTGATGAGCTTAGTCGGGGCTCCTGCGTAGAGGGCGTTTCCGTTGTCGAGTCTGCTGCTGACGAGGGCCTGGGTGACAGTTCTTCTCATGTCTGTCGGGATCCACCTGTAGATCTTGCGGAGCATGCGGAGGGTGTTGAAGCAGGAGGAGGAGAAAGCGTTGACTTGCTTGGTCATGGTGAGCGTTGAGTCGAGGATGACCCCCAGGTTGTGTGCGTGGTCGGTTGGTGTCGGGGGTGTCTCTAGTGATGAGTGCCACCAGGAGTCGTCCCAGGCTGATGGGTTGGAGCCAAGGATGAGGATCTCCATCTTGTCTGTGTTCATCTTAGGTCGGCTACACTTCATCCAGTCGGCGACGACTTTCATTCCTTCGTGGAGGTTGGATTTGGCGGTGAGGGGGTCCTTGGTGAGGGAGAGGATCAATTCAGTGTTGTCGGCATAGGAGATTATGTTGAGGTCGTGCTGTCGGGCGATGCGTGCGAGTGGAGCCATGTAGATGTTGAAAAGTGTCGGGCTGAGGGAAGATCCCTGGGGTACGCCGCAGATGATCTTGGAGGCTTCGGATCGGAGTGGGGGGAGGCGGACGCTCTGGGTTCTGCCAGAGAGGAAGGAGATGGTCCAATCCAGGGCCTTGTCTCGGATCCCTGCATCGTGGAGGCGTGTGCGTAGTGTGCAGTGGCAGACAGTGTCGAAGGCGGCTGAGAGGTGCAGGAGGATGAGGGCCGCCGTCTCGCTGTTGTCCAGCAGGATCTCGATGTTGTCTAGCAGGATCTCGATGTTGTCTGTGGCGGCGATGAGGGCGGTCTCGGTGCTGTGGTTGCTGCGGAATCCTGACTGGGAGGGATCCAGGATGCTGTTATCTTCGAGGTAGCGGGTGAGCTGTCTGTTGGCGATCTTCTCGATGACCTTACCTGGTAATGGACCCAATGAGACCGGGATATAATTTTCCCTTTGATGCGTATACCTGTGTCGTTCCAAATTGGAGCTTTATCATGAATACGTGGATTAGAACCTAGGATACGGTGTGCCCTCTGCCATGTTTTACGCATTGTAGCTAATAAAGGATTGTAGGGATCAAGGCGACTTGTGCCTATCCCATAAAGGGCAGAGAGACCCAAATCTGTAGACAAAAGATGTCTTTCTATGTGAACCCATTGTGGCGTATTGGAGTTTTCTGTTAGCATGTGCGTGATTTGAGATAATTGCAATGCCAGAGTGTAGTGTTCAAAGGATGGGAGACTCAACCCCCCTATAGGAATGATGCGCTTTTTATTTGTTGACAGGTCAACGTGGTTTCATAGAAACCCAAATAAAGGATTTGAGTTTTGAATGTATGAGACGGAGCGTAGATAGAGGGATCTGAAAAGGAAGCATCCCAAGTGTATCAATAAAACGTGAAAGTGTTACCATTTTCACAGCTTGTACTCGCCCCACAAAGATAATCCTAATATCTTAAATTTTTCAAAATCATGTTGCATCTGTGTGATTAAAGGGCCTATATTGTCTGCAATCATTCCATCTGTTCCTTTATTTACTAAGATGCCCATGTATTTTAAACGTGAATGTTGCCAATGGAAGGGAAAGCCTTGTGTAGCTGCGTTTGTGGTTCCATCCTATATGGGAAGCGCTTCACTATTATACCAATTAATTTTATATCCAGAGAAGGAGGAGAAATCTTCTATAATTTTAAGATATGATGGAAGAGACCGGGATAAGTCAGTGATGGTGAGTAAAATGTCATCAGCATAAAGGTAAATTTTCGAGAGACCGACTGGGAGAGGTATGCCTACTATATTTCCTGATTGGCGAATTGCTGCTGCTGGGGGCTCTAAAGCTAATAGAAACAGTAGGGGAGAAAGGGGACATCCCTGGTGAGTTCCTCTACAGATTGAAAATGAGTCTGACATGAAGCCTCCGCTAATGACCTGAGCTGTAGGGTTTTGAGATAGTAATTTAATTTTATCTATAAATTGAGTTCCCAAACCAAATTTTTCCAAAACTGTAAAAAGATATTGCCATTCCACTCGGTCAAATGCTTTTTCAGTGTTGAGTGATAATGCCAAAGCATCTTCTTGAAGAGATCTGGCCGAGTAGGGTGTGTGCGCCAAAGTGCGCAAATGATTCCTCGATGATCGTCCAGGTGCAAAACCCACCTGAGTGCGATGAATGAGGGAGGGTAAAACTTTGCGAAGACGAGATGCAAGGATACTAGCTAAGATTTTAATATCACAGTTGAGAAGTGATATGGGGCGATGACTGCTGCAAAGTAGCGGATCCTTCCCTGGTTTAGGAAGAATCGCTATTACAGCTTTGTTAGAAATACATCCTAAAGAAGCTTTGCTATCAGCTTCCTGAAAAGCAGCATGTAAAGTATCTATTACTTTGTCACCTGACCACCGGTAAAATTCTGCTGGAAAACCATCTTCCCCTGGAGCTTTATGGTATGGGAGTTTAGCTATGGCTTGGGATATCTCTTCTTTAGTGATCTGCTCCTCTAAGAGTGCTCTGCCCTCTGCAGAAAGACAAGGCAAATCTACCTCTGAAAGAAAAGAGAGCATCTTGTTTTGGTCTAACTGGGTTCCTAGAGTGTATAAGGATTTGTAAAAAGAAGCAAATTCATTAACAATATCTTGGGGACCAGTTAATAAATTGCCATCAGATGATTTAATGGCCGGTATAGCCATTCGTAGCCTCCTGTTGTCGTAATTGAGCTGCTAATAACCTCCCTGCCTTTTCCCCCTGTTCGTAATGTCTATAGGCGCATGAGACAATACCTTTTTAATGTGGTTATCCCCTATATGCAGGCACCAGCTATTTTGACCCCCTGTGTATTCACTGGGTTATTGCCCAGTAATGTGGGAACTTTTCTCACTTGTGGAGATCTTACATACCGCAGCAATTATTATTGCTTGTGAGCTCCAGTCGAGTCTTCACCTTTATAAGAAGGCGCTTTGTTGAATTATCGTATGTATAGAGCGTATGATTTGCGCATGTGCGGGGGAATAGTTTACCCCACCATTGCACATGCGCGTTAAGTTTAAGTCCTAGAGCATGCGCACTAAGCTTTTTAACGAACATGATTTGCCGGATAGAGTTAACGCCCAGTACACCTGACCCCGGTGATTTGTTATAAAAGCACCGTGCAAAGCTTCGTTGTTTTCTGGCAGATGCAACGATGGGGTAGGTGCGTAAGCGGCAGTATCCGATGAAAATTGTGAGTAGCCTCGTTTCACAGCGACACGGGCACCACTTCTAGTGGGGTTTTAATATATTAGGTTCCGTGTCTGTTTATGTTAACTCCTGGTGATCTCCTGTATTCACAGACCGTTAAATTGGGGGCATCTGTTGTTTGTGCCAGCGGTTTTTCCTCAGCAGTGCGAGGTAAGCACTCATTCAGAACCAATTTCTAACATTGATGGGGCGCTATGTGTATAACACTAAGAGCGGTTGATACCTCTCGACACAGTGTCCTCAAGCACTATTCGGTGTGGTTTTTGTCCCATGCTCTTATCCATTTTTGTGTTCTATGTACTGGATGTGCACACAGCGGTGGCACATCATGTGGCATCAAGGTGTTCCTGATGCTTAAATTTGTGTTCTACCTTGTTTTGTTTTTCTTTCCTAGGTACTGATCAGGAGCGGTCACATCATGCAGCTGTAGCCAGATTTTGGGTGATACAGTTTACTGCCCGCCCTTATCGATTTTGAGGGTATTTTAATTGGTTCTTCACGTGCACACTACATTTTATAGTTCTGGTCCTGACGAAGCGCCAACGACCCTTAAGGCGACGCAGGCGCGAAACATGTTGACCTATGTCTTTCTATACCCGGGCATAGTATGCCATTGGGGCTAGATTTTATTCAGCAGTTGAGTCTGCTTAGGGTACACGATTCATACAATTGCTGCATGTTTACCCTTTACATATTTCTCTTAACACTTGCACGCACTTTTTGTTTTTACCCTTATTGGACCCCTCACCCCACACACCCTCATGCACCATCCGCCAGTCCTATAAAAGATCTCCGATAAAGAGACCCTTCGGGGGACCCGTAGGGAATTGCAGCGCCGGCCCTACGAGGAGCAACTGCCCGATGATGAAGCATGACACCCTATGGGGTGTGTGAGGGCAACAGAGGACACATAATGGTTTTTCCTTTCATTTGAGGGTCCCTTTACCTAGGAATTCTTTTCTTTTTCCTTCTTTTGACTCTTTTTTTTACACATGGTGTATATTTGCACCTTATTGTATGGGTGACTTTTTGCACCCTACTTTTAGGAACAGTGTCCTTTTTGTGATATTTATGTAGATATAAGGAGCGTGGACACTGCACCTTGTAAAAGCTCCTTGGTCCCCCCCCTCCCTTTTTGTATCGTAATGTCTCCCTTTCATTTTTTGTAAGGCATATTCAGCTTTGGAAGTAAAGGGGCTGTTTAGCGCCATACGAGATTTCTCTAGGGATTTGTGATGTTGTAAAGTAGGTTTTGTAGTATATAATCTTGTAAATTTCTCAATATCATGTTCTAACTCTTTTTGTTGATTAGCATTTTGTTTATTGGCCATTGCAGCATCCTTCATGAGATGACCCCTGATAGTAGCCTTGGCTGCAGAGTCAACAGATCCTTGATTAGTGGAAAGGTAATTTTGAAAATGTTCTCGCAACTGTGATTTACCCTAAGGGGTTTTATGGCGTTGTATATTCATCCGCCAAGGTTTGCGCCCTGGTTTCGCCAACCCTGTTTTTAGAGACAAGAGTACCGGTGAGTGATCAGATATGGATGCTTCTAGAATGTGAGACTCTTGGACAACTTTTTGAGAAATTAAAAAATAATCAAGTCGTGAAAGGGTTCCATGTGTGGGTGATGTAAATGTGTATTCAGAGTCAGTGGGATGTGAAAGACGCCAATAGTCTATCAGACCATTATCTTCCATAATGTCACTCAAAAGGGCTTTATCTGGTGCATTATTCTTATCAAAAGGGCTTCTTCTATCCAAAACCTGATCTTTCACCAGATTCCAATCCCCCTCTAATAAGATATTGTGAAGCATTTATCTCTCATAATAAACGGTTCAAATGAAGAAGAAAGGATTTTTTCGCTCCTGTTGGCGCATAGACAAATCCTACACAAAAATTAGTTTCTCCAATAGCTTGATAAACACGTATCTTCCACCTGGATCTTTCCATGTTTTTGATATCATAAATGGCAAAGATTTACGAATCAGAATTGCCACACCACATTTACGAGTGGGACCTACGCTTGAGGAGTTTTCACTATGAACACTGCTGTGAAACACCTTTCCTACCCAATCTCTGCATAGTTTGCCAGACTCAAGTGCATCAAGATGTGTTTCTTGGAGTAGAGCCACATCTACCTTTTTCGATTGTAAGTAAGATAGTACTTTTTTCCTTTTGATATAATGTGTTAGGCCATGAACATTATATGTTATAATACGCAAAGGGCGAGAATTTGCCATGTTTATATATATCAGTGCTGTTATATGTAGTTGGTAAATAATAAACAACTATAAAGAAAGAAGCGTGTTCAGTCAGAAATGTTAGAGGGAATAAAGAAAAAGGAACAATTCAGTATTTTGAAGTCACGTAAAGAATATCAGAACGTGACGTGAGGAAATATTATAAGAATATTCCTACAGAAGGGATATGTGAAAAAGAAAACTATATAAATCTGCTATCTCTAACTTTTAATCGCGGGTCTGGGCTCACTAGAGCACTGCCACGGGTACACACACCCCTAATATAATCTGAACCAGGAATATGAAAAGAGAATGTAGAAAATTTAGAAAAACATGAAAAGCTGAAGACCCGAATGTGTATAAAAGCAGCTATTAGTGAAAACTAGTTGCAGTAAAAGTATAAATATACATTATGACATGCATAAAATCAACAATACATAAGTAAGAGTTAATAGATTGCACTTAAATTGCTAAAATATTGTAGCTATAAATATTACATTTCATACTATAAAATAAAATTTGATGCTATAAACCTAGAAACAATTATAAATATAAATAAAAGTGGTATCTGAAATATATTGTATAACCTTAGCAATACCTAGATGAATAAGAATCTGACATATAGAAGAGTAAAACAGCAAGCAATTAAAACTTTCTCTATCAAACCAAATAGATGACAGGTATGGTATAGAACTGTAAGTAATGCATAATAAGAAATTCCCCTATTAAAAGGCCTGAAGTATAGCCTTAATGCAAAAACATTCATAAGTTTAAATACTATCTAAAGCATAATGAGTGTGAATAACACTCATGTCCCCAAGTTGCAAAGTTTCAGTAAAATCATAAATATACTTTATAACATGCATAAAACCAACAATATATAAGAGTTCAATAAATTAAAATAGATTGCACTAGATTACTAAAAATGTTCAGCTATAAATATTACATTTCATATTATAAAACATGTAATGCTATAGACTTAGAAACAATTATAAATATAAATTATAGTGTTATTTGATATATAGTGTGTAACATTAGCAATACCTAGATAAATAAGAATCTGACGTATATAAGGGTAAAACAGCAAGAGATTTAAAACTTTCTTCATCAATCAAGATAGATGACAGGTATGATATAAAACTGGAAATAATGCATAGTAAGAAGTTCCTCTATTAAAAAGACCTGAAGTATAACCTTAATGCAAATACATTCATAAGTTCAAATACTAAAACATAATGTGCGTGGTTAACACTCATGTCTCCAAGTTGTAAGATCTAGTTTACCTGCAAAACATAAGGATTATAAGTTAGCTTGGCTTTAAAAGATTTGAGAATACCCATGAATTGGGATCATATTAGTGATAAAGTAGACATCTTCGGAGTCTTATTCGCCCTCTGAAGCAGATTTTAAGGGAGATCTAGACTTATCTCTATGCCAGTCTTGTGTAAAGGTGGTGACTGTCTGTAAGGCAGATGATTTGTCTTTATGCGTACAAATTATTTGTTCTATGTCTCTGCCACGATGACGAATCTCACCAGTGTTGCGATGTCTAGCTGTTGTGGAGGATGTTTAGAATTGTTGATAGACTGATCAAGAGAAGTATGTTGTATATCCATGTCCTGAATTAAAATGTTGTCTAGGAAGTGTTGGAGGTCTTCAGGATTATAAAAGTCTTTTGATTCTCCATTTATGGTGATACGGAAACGAGCTGGGTCACACAATCCATATTTGATATCCATCTTCCTTAGTTGTGGTCTCATAGATAAGAATGCTTTTCTTCTTGCATTGGTTTCTCTCGAAAATCAGCTGCCTTGCAAATTTCATGTCTATCATAAATGTACGAGCCTTGGGTACGTGCCAGCGTTAAGATCTGTCTTACTCGTTCATGTCTCAAGAAGCAGGCAATTAAAGGCCTTGTACGAGAATCCGAGTCTCTGTGTAAGGGGCCAATGCGATGAGCATGTTGGATTTCCAGTAATGGATCAAAAGTAATGCCAAGTAATTTGGGGAGGACGTGGCATAAAAAAATCTGAGCATTCTGGCCTTCAACTTTTTCTGGAAAACCAAAAAAACAAATATTATCTCGTCCATTGCGGTCTTCTAAGTCAACAAGCTTGCTCCGAAGAAGTAGAAGGTCTTGATCTCTGCTTTGTGCTGCATCAAGTCTGCTTTCTACCACACTTAATCTTTGGTCCAACCCTTCTGTTTTATTATGAAATTGTACAAAATCTGCTCTAATTGACTTGGTTTCTGCCGTAAGAGAAAAAATTTTATCGTCCATAACCGTCAAACGGCAACTAATTGTCGAAATTTCTTGTAAAATGCGCTCCATAGTTGTCCCTGATGTTGCTGTTGAGGTGAGTACAAATGAATGAGATGATGATTAAGTTGGACCTTTAATGGACATAATGCACGATTGTTTATGAGCCTCTGTCAAAAAAGGGTTTCCATTCTTGTGGTTAGACATCCGTAAATCGACGTCATGTTCAGTGAATCGAGAAAGCACTTAATAGATTCACAAAAAATGTGACAGGAAACGTAAGAGAGTATTTGCCCCTCAGATGCAGTTAATTATAGCACTTACAGTTTGATAGAGTATAACCTCCTTTAAACCAATACTCTTCATAAAGTGATATGTAAAATTACCACATTTTATTTATTAAGTGCTTGTAAATGAGCGTAGCAGGTCTTCATTAATAACAGAAAGGAAAGTATGTGTGCTTCTGGTAATAAAACACTATAAGGGTTCACTGTTCCACAAAGATTGGAGATATATGACTGAAAAGAGGCTCAAAATAGCAGTTATTCTCAGTTCTCCATACAGAAAAAAAAATTAAGAATGGGTGCATTCATTATACTGCGCGTAGAAATTAATTTCTCAATGAAGCGCAGATTGTGAGGAACGTTTTCCCTTGTTGTTTATTTTGAAGGCCACAATACCCATGAAAACCACAGAGTAACAGAAGCGAGCAGTTCAGGCTACTTGATACAGAAAAAACGGGGCTTCTCAGATGTGGCTAACTCAGTATAAATCAAATACCATGGTATCAAATGACACCCAGCTGAAAATATACCGGAGGAATGACAGAAACAAACACAGCTTGCCTTTCTTAATGTTGGTGCCATGAATTCTTCACCGCTGCGGCAAATGCGCGTGTAACTCGCCGGGCGTGAACATTGAAGATTCCCCACTGGGCGGCAGTCATACGCGAGGTCCGAGGCTTACTGTGCTTTGTAGGGCCCGTGAAATGCTGGTCACCTCACAACTT
This sequence comes from Triturus cristatus, assembly GCF_964204655.1. Classification (NCBI taxonomy): domain Eukaryota; kingdom Metazoa; phylum Chordata; class Amphibia; order Caudata; family Salamandridae; genus Triturus; species Triturus cristatus. The sequence continues at coordinate 528,257,251 of NC_140586.1, read as the reverse complement.
CGCAGCATCAGAAATGGGTCAAAAAGAGGTCAGTTTTAATCAAAATTGTGACCAGTTGAGTCTGCAGCGTGTAACGTCTTAGGGGCTGTAACACTGCATTCCTGGACGCTGTGAAGAGAGTGCCGCCTCCGTTGAAGGTTCGTCCCGTGGCAGAGCTCCATCTTTAGGCGGCCCTTTTCCTCCGTGGCCAGACCACGCCCCCCTCAATAATCACTCTTGAAAGTTCATGTGTATTTCTACATTTTTGATTGGGAACCTTACCAGTGCTAGCATTGATTAAAAAATGGTCTGTATACAAGGAACGTTCTGAAATTTGTAATTGAGAATTTGGCAGTCCAGAGACCTTAACCAGTGTGTGCTATTTTGCAATAAACCATGGACAAAAGGAAGCAGATACTTCAACACTTTTAGGCAGAATAATATTAGGCAATGAAATGACGTAATGGCCTTTTGCCACCGGACAGACTTTTAAGAAATCTTCCTCCAAGAGGCAGCGTATATTGTAGCTGCACTGCGCCTTACGAGATGGAATCATTAGGATTGTAGGTTATTCTGCCGCCTTTATACTCCTTATTGTCACCCTATGGGTTCTTGTTATTAGGCCTTCAGGAACACCAAATCATCTCGGATGCCTTGTCTCATATTACTCTGGCTTAATATATAACAGTAACGCCATCTTTCCCAATTAGATGGAATTGACCCCATCTCCTGTAACAAGCCCTAATCATTGTCCAAGATGTTTGCGGCTCTTAACCATGATTCATCTTAAATTTAGACGATGAATAATAAGCAAGAAATCAAACGTCTATGACCAATAGATAAAGTTATAATGTTATTTGTTTCAAATGCTTATTTTTGTCCACAGACGCATGTGACTATTTTTAGCATGTTTTTTGTTTTGTTGTGAGTTTTAGCTGACAACAATAAAGATTTAGTTTGGTTTGATTTAGAATGCATAAAGATTTCAATTTGGAAAAAAAAGTTCATGTGTTTTATTTTGCTGTCTTATTAACACGTTGCTAGATTTACACCTTTTTTGTTCAAAAAGTAAAGAGGTGCATGTACATAAGCTTTTTTACAGCCAGTGTTTGGTGGTAGATGTATATAGTTGTGGTACAGGTACACACGTGCACATGCTCACTTCCACCCATGCACAATAACACAGACGGGCACATTCTCACATCTATCCATTCGCAAGCATACCAGTCCACATTCTTACACCTGCCTACTCACAAGAACACACACATTGCACACATACTAACACCCACATACTCACAAGCACACCCACGCAGCTCATATTCACACCCACCCATTCACAAGCACATACATGCACACTCATACACCCAGCTATTTACAAGCACACAGGCAAATATGCATACATTCATACATACTCATATGTACCCAAACATTAAATGAAGCACTTACCTGGTGGGGCTGCTGTGGTAGAAGGCGGGACCAGCGGGCGGTGTGAGAGAGAAGCATGATGGACCAGGAAGGAGCAAGATGCTTCCGCAGGGAAGAGACAAACTGGGAGATCCCACCGCCTCAATATAATATTTTGCTTTTTATGTCTATTAAGCTCATCACTTAGAAAGCAAACTTCATCTTCTAACTGCTTTTACAAGACTTTTGCTACTCAAAAACTCCCTAACCGCAGCATCACCCCCCCACAGTGGAACCCAGATGGATTAGACATTAAACACCAACCCTCCTTGATCTCACTGTACTAATTAAAAGTTCGGCTGGTCTTCAAAATAACCATTTATCAGCAGAAAAAGTACACTTCTAGAGGCAAGAATTCTATAAAGCAAACATTGTTTCTACAAGCAATTATATTCGACAGGCTCCTTCCCTTATGGAACTCTCTATAGATGGAGGTTGTACCACCACAGATCATCCAGGCTTTCACCAGGAGATACACATTTCATCAGTTCCTGATCCTGCCCTCGCGTTACAGCACTAGAGCCATCTTCCCACCACTCCAACTAACGTCTATACTTTCAATCTCACCAAAAATAACACAACAAAAAATAATTGCAGTTGTCTGTATTATGTGGTATATGTTTAGATTGTGAAAGATACTTTTAAGCTGTAAAAAGTGGCATAGATGCAATTAAAAAGGTATTTATGAATAAAGCATTTCTTTTTTTTAGTTCAGAATTAAAGTTTACTAAAGGTAAAGAGGTGGAAACAAACAATACATATTACTAATCAAGAAGAAAAACAATACATCTTGTACATATTCCGGCAAGGGTATAGAAATAAGATAACAATTTAAATATAAAACCCCAGCAAAAGGATAAAACAAGGAGAAATATAATGCATACATAAGTGAAAAAGTGAGAAAAGACAGCAATGGAAATCACGGGGGTTTAAGTACTTCCTGTTGAGATGGGGTTAGTAAGGAGTATTTTAAGGCACATTTATCAAAAAAGGTTGTGACGGGTGACCATAACTGAGTTCGCTTCATGGCCATTTGTAAGGGAAACAGGAGAAATGTATCCAGTCTATGATGGTGGCATACATCATACCACCAAGCTTTATAAGAAATCTTCGAAGAATCCTTCCAATTTGTCGTTATCTGCTGAAAAGCTGCTATTAGTAAATCAACAATATTGATATTAATTTCATAGTTATCCCAAATTGGGGAAAGGCTGCCTAGGAAAATGTCCTTTGTATCAAATGGGGCAATGGCACCAAAAATTAGATTAATTTGAGACCAAACCTGTTTCCAAAACGTATTTACAAATGAACAAAAGAAAAGCATGTGAAACAAATCAGCATCAGGTGATGAGCATGACCAACATGTATCCTGTACATCAGAGAATCTTTTGTTTAAGGTGTGAGGAGATAGTAAAAGCCTGTTGTATGTATAGAATAAAGTTTGTGTTAAACTAGCTGTTCTGGAAGTTTTACGTATCTTAGCCCAAATCTTACTCCACGTTAACGGGGACCATTCTACACTAAAGTCTCTTTCCTAAGCGAGTTCAGTCGTGGATTTTTGTCTAGGTGTAGCCTTAGATTGGAGAAGAGTGTATAGAACAGAAGCTTTAGGTTTAGTGCGCAAAAGAGTGACTAAGTCAGTAGGCACTTCAATGATGCGAGAAATACTAGAATCATTGGTAAACCTGGTGTATACGTCAAGTACTGTACGCCTAAGAGTATGGTATTTAGAAATCAAGGCAGCATGCAGGTTATAAGTCTGTCGGAGTGACGGGAAGGAAATAAATTCATTATTGAAAAATAATTGATGGACCCAAATCAAACCACGTTGCCTCCAAGACTTCCAGTAAAAAGGTTTATTATTTATTAATAGAGCCTTATTATGCCAAATGGTGGACGCCATGAGGGATTCAAGAGTATCAGGAGCTAACGGAAGTAAAGGAGATAGAAGCTTGGAAGTAAATTTAAATATGGGAGAGGACACCGATTGGGGTTTGCGGGAAAAAGAGAGATATTCTTGAAATGAAAAGGGGGACAAAAACGAACTTTCAACTGATGCCCATAAGGGGCGATCGTCTGTGAGATCAAGCAACCAATATGAGGCTTGCCGCAATATAAAAGCCTTTTGATAAACAGGAAAGTTGGGAAAATTGACCCCACCCTCAGTTTTAGGGCGTATTAACTTGGAAAGAGATATGCGAGCTTTTTTAGAGTTCCATAAGAAGGTCGATAATACTGAGTTAATCGATTTGAATAATTTAGGAGAGAGAGGGACTGGAATGTTGGAAATGGTGTATAAAACCATAGGGGAGAGCATCATTTTTATGGTATCTAAACGGCCCCACCAAGAAAGGTATAGGGGATGCCATTTCGTAGTGAGATCGGAAAGTTTTTTAATGCAAGTATTCAAACATAAAGTAACTGTGTCCTTAATCGTGGGCATAAAACTCAATCCCAGGTATTTGATATGAGAAGATTTCCAAGTGAAGTTCGTTGAGGCAAAATCAACTTTAAAAGTAAATTTAGTCAAAGGTAGAATTTCACACTTATCGCTATTTAATTTATACCCAGAAACCTTTGAAAAGGATTGAACTTCCTTGAAAAAGGCAGGAACTGATTCACTAGGGTTGGCGATAAAGAGCAAAATATCGTCAGCGTATGCTGCTAATTTAACGTTGGTAGTCGGAGTCTGGAAGCCATGTATTTGTGTGTTTTGACGAATCTTTGATAAGAAGGGTTCCAGGGCTAGATTAAAAAGAAAAGGAGAAAGGGGGCAACCTTGACGCACGCCCCTGCCAAGGTCAAAAAAGGGTGAGATGAGACCATTAGCACAAACCGCAGCGCGTGGGCTAGAATACAAAAGCGAGATTAGGGTTGTAAACTTAGGACCAAAACCAAACCATTTGAGGGCATAAAATAAATATTTCCATTCAACTCTATCAAAAGCTTTCTCTGCGTCAAGCGCTATAGCAGCAAGAGAGTGTTGTAAATGCGGAGCTTTAGCTAGAATATTAAAAAACAACCTCGTGTTATCATTAATGACCCGTCCTTTCACGAAGCCAGATTGCTCCCTACCTAGAATATTCAGTAGAATAGGGTCCAAGCGCAAGGCCAGTGCCTTTGAAAAGATCTTGTAATCTATATTTACCAATGAAATGGGTCTATAATTCTAGCAGTATTTTAGATCCTTGCACTCTTTAGGAATTAGACATATATGAGCCTCTGTGAAAGAGCCTGTTGATTCTCCCAGAGATTTGAAAGAATTAATGAGACGGTGTAATTTGGGCAATAATAATTTAGAGAAGTGAAGGTAGAATTCGACAGTGAATCCGTCAGTCCCAGGTGCTTTATCTTTTTTAAAAAGTTGAAGTGCCGCCAAGAGTTCTTGTTGTGTTGTGTCTGCTTCTAAGGACGATACCTCAGGAAAGGTTTGCTGAGGTCCATGTATAGTTGAAAAGAATTGTGAAAGGATAGGGTTTGTGGGATTCGTTTCGGGAGCATATAATGATTTGTAAAAAAGTGCGAATTCATTCAAAATTTCAGTGTCATTAAATTTTAAAACAGAGTTTTCATCAAAAATAGAATCAATATTTAGTTTATTGTGTTTAGTTTTCAAGTAGTTGGCCAAAGTTTTACCTGCTTTATTTTTCCCACCATAGTATTTTGCGCTGGACCTCAGGAGGTAAAATGAAGCACTGTCAGTAGACACCTTATTAAATTGCAGTTTCGCTTTTATGAGGGCATCAAGAGCCTCTTTTGAGTTGGAAGTATTGAAAGAATGCTCCAGTCTCTTAATATCTTGAAGTAGGGCGCTCGAACGTTTGCGAGCAATGTTACGCTTCTTGGCCACAAAGCTGATAATAAAGTTTCTCACTGAGGCCTTGAAAGCGTCCCAGATAGTTGAAAAAGTTAAAGAGGTGGATTCATTTAAGGAAAAACAATCATCGAAGAAAGTGGAGAATGAGGAGGAGAATGCAGGATCCAGAAGAAGAGAGTTGTTGAATCTCCATCTTCTGGGCGTGTTAATTTTTTGGTAAAATATCCAAATCGATTGAGATGGGGGCATAATCAGATAACATTATAGGTCCTATTTCAGCATGCAAAAGTTCTTGTGAAATATGATGAGAAACAAAAAAAATAATCAATACGTGTTTGAGAATGATGCACAGGAGAATAAAACGTATATTCTCTGGTGGTGGGGTTGCACAACCTCCAGGCGTCCAGAAGTTTGTGCTGGGTAATAGCATGAATGAAGGACTTATGTGGTTTGTTGGGGATGAATGAAGCTTTGGAATTTCGATCAATAAAAGGATCAAAAATCTGATTACAATCCCCTGCTAGAATAAAATTATCTTCCATGCAAAGGGCTAACTGCTGGGCAATTGAGGACCAAAAGGAGGTATCGCCACCAGTGGGACCATATACATTAAAAAAAGAGACTGGAACATCCTTCAGCGACAGTTTAACATGGAGCCAACGGCCCTCTGTATCAGATTCCTTTGATATAAATTTACAATCAAGTGACTTATGACAGAGCATCATAACCCCATTATGTTTGCCATCACCATTAGAATAAAATATTTCCCCCACCCAACCTCGTTTTAGTTTTGATGACTCATTCTCCGTTAAGTGAGTCTCTTGTAAAAATACAATATCTGCATTCATCTTTGCTAAGTGGGACATAACTCTTTGACGTTTGATGGGGGAATTCAGCCCTCTATAATTCCATGATACTAATCTTATCGGCATAACAGTTCAAGAGTAAGATAGAACAGAAGGAAAGAACAGCAGCAAATCGTTGCAGTGAAGTGATCCGAGAGGATATACAATACAATCAGAAAGATGGTTGCCAGGGTCAAAATGTAAGAGAGAAGACGAAGAAAAAGTAAGGAAGGAAGATGAGCAAACCTGTAAGAGAAAATCGAGAAACAGGGGAAAATATATCCGGAATTTTGATGCGAAAGCAAAGGATAAAAAAAAAAAAAAAAAAATACGTGTAAGACGAGAAGAATAAATAACAGTAATAGCTGTGAAATAACCACCTCAGAAGGAAGATCAGACTGATCAGATAAAAGAACAGAACAAAACATGTGAAAGGAAAGGAACTTGATTGTAGTCAAAGAGGAAATAAAAGGGAGAAGTAAAATGGAAAAAAGCAGAAGGAAAAAGAAAACAAAAAGGATGAGTGCACAAAAGGGAAACATACCTACATAGGGAGTGGCCAAGCAGAGACAGAGAGGGAGGTGGAACCACATGGTATGGACAACGCACCAGGGATCGGCAAAGCGGAGGGCCGGAAAGACATCATAAAGCAAAAGTAGGGAACCTGTGGCGACAAAATTGAATCAGTGTAGAATAGAAAGAGACATTAACCGAAAAACTAGGGGACATGAACAGACAAAATCTCAAAAGGTGGAACACAACAAAAACATCTACTAAGATACTGTTTAATAAGAAAAAGAAAAAAAGAGAAACAACCAGCAATTTACCAAACATCTGAAAGGAAGAAACAAGAATTAGGTCAACATGTCAGTGAAAAAACCATGTTAAGGACTCAAAGAGCAGATGCAGAACCAGAAGAATCCATGACGGTCGGCCTGCAAGAATTGATAAAACTTTGCAGACGCACAGGATCTTCATATGCGGTGGTTTTGTTATTATATGTGACCTTAAAGAGGCACGGATGAAAAAGACCATATCTGGCTCCTATTGAACGCAAGTCAGCACGCATGTTCAAAAAGGCTTTGCGTCTGTTAGCAGTAGCTTTAGCATAGTCTTGCGCAAAATACAGTGACGAGCCAGACCATATGACTTTAGGAGATGCTCTGACTGCTGAGAGAACCTTCATCAGATCTGTGTATTCGAGAAAGTATAAGATGACTCCTCTGGGTCTTGGTGCAGGCGTAGTTTGTGCTGGGAGACGACCTAGCCTATGCGCTCGTTGGATGTTAAGGATCGTCCCTTCCGGCATATGGAGCAGCTTAGGGAGGAATGACTTGAAAAACGCAAGAGAGTCTGTCCCTTCAAGACCTTCTCCCAGGCCATAAATGCGTAGGAAGGTGCGTCTGCTGCGATTTTCCAAGTCTTCAACTTGCTTTTGAAGCGTAGAAACTTGAGAGTGCAGATGAGATACAGTAGCACAGGTTTCCTTAAAAGAGGATACATTATGCTCTACTGACGAGACTCTAGCCTCCAATTGAGACCAATTGTCCATTAAGACTTGTAGTTTGGTGTTAGTTTCTTCCATGAATGGCCGAAGAGCTCTAATTTCCTCCTATAGTAACACCATTGATACTGGTGAGGTCGATTTAGGCGGCGATGGAGGATCTTTCTTTAGGCGTTTGGTGTTGGATTTCCCTGAAGCTGTGGACGAGGGCTCCATTGTTGTATCTGGACTTGAAGCTAAAGAGTTTTCTAATTTAGAGAGTTCTGAAAAAATCTTCGAATTTTTTTATAAAAATGCGTTTTGGTTTGAAGAAAGAAGGGTGTGGTGTCTTTGTTCTACCCATAAAACGCTGTTAGCGTATTCCAAGCCCGTGCCAGTGTGCTAGTAATCAGACACAATGAGCAGGCACTTGGCGCAAAAAGCAATGACGGAGTGGAACAGGAAGAGCTCTATTAGTCAAAACATTTGTTGATATCCTGTCACCATGCCATCGGCAGAGCACTGGTATGACACAAACAGAAGTGCGCAAGCCAAAAAGGTGATGAAAGTGCCAAAGAGGGTGTGCTACAGCCTGTGACACCAGTGTTTTAAAATATAAGAACAATAAACTCAAATGAAGCACTTCAGAGTCTAATTATGAGAGGTTTTCCGACAGCAATCTCCTTTAAAAAATCAAGCTGAAGGTAAAGGAAAACAGTGTTTCCGCAGTGAAGTAGTATTGCATCCTGAAGGCAAGTTGTGAAAAAATGAGGATGACTCCATAATAATTGCTGAGGGTGAAGAAGCTGAAACGATAACAAAAAGGAAAGGCTGAAGCACTAAAACGCCTCAGTTCTCCCAAGAAAAGTAGCTGCCATTTAGCTTTGTTGGTAAATTTGGCAATGAGCAAAGTAATGTAATAGGGAGAAATAGCATTCTGATTGCTTTGTGAGGAGACGTGCGCTCGCGCGTTAAATTCAAAATGGCGGCCGCGCTCGAAACGGCACCGCTGGAGCACTCACTTCAGGTATAATAATGTCCTATTGCCGCCGTGGAGGTCCGCGAGGGCTCCAAAACATGCCCTGAGTGTTCACATGCCCATGGACGTTCTCCTCCAATCTGCAGCTGTCCTCAGAGCGCCGAGTCTTCCCAGCGAAACCCGGAGCTTCACCCGGCCGCCGCCATCCACTCGGGCGCCAAGCCACGCCCCCCGTGAATAAAGCATTTCTGCCAGTAACTTTGTACACAGTAACATAGAAATTCATCAGTACCAAAATAGAGAGCAGTGATATAGGCAATTGCTGGTGACAGGAGCTGTAACATGACACTACATCACATATAATAGTGGAGTGAAAATATACAGAATTTATCACAAGGTAAAAGACTGCTACAAGCACGCGAGTATCCTAACCTTTCCATTCGCCTCAGACCCACTTTCCATGCATTTTAGAGACTTCACCCCCTGCCTTCGGAGCACAAAACACTTGGACTAATTTCTGCACCCATGGCGACTCCCTAGGTATCAATGTCTTTTATTACTATTAACGTTTTTATTCACAATGTATATTGTACAATTCTTTTGACTTATTCCACACGCCATACAACAAGCACATTTTTTAAATTCTCTGTGCTGTACTCTTTGCAATGATTTGCATTAATCTGCAAATAAATGTTATCTTATTTTAACATAATTTAAGACACAGGTAGACAGCCTGACTTCAAAACCTGGATTACAGCCAGGATTGCCAGAATTGAAGGTACATAATGTATTCACTGGCTTCATGGCCTCACATTCATCTCTATTATTCACTGAGTAATGGCCGGAAGTATCTTCCTTAGTTTGGTCCACTCTAATGATAACGTCCAATCAATACAATGGTAAAACAAGTTACATTTTATATTTTCTAAATGCTCTTGTGAGATGAAAACGACAATGTTGACATTTTTTCTTTGAGAAAGCAATATTCTTTCTCCTTTTTAGAGGAAGGGAACTCCAAAAGTATTTTGGATTGGCTACTTTTTCCCCAGGTGAATGTATCTTCTGTTATGCTTAAAAATAAACATATCCTAAATGCACTTTTAAACACATATAATTTCACGTTAAGCCATGCATGTTTCGATTTTGTAGGGCATTGAATTCAGGCATACCATAACAGTCTCTCTTCAGGCTGCCTTAATAATGTACATGCAGTCCTCTCTCACCCGAGCAGCCTTCTCCGTGATGTAAACCTCCCCAGACTTGATGAAATTCACTTGCAAAAGTGGGAATCTTTGGTCTGCATGTATGCATTGCTGCCATTAGCGAAGACCTCCAAAGATCACTTGCTATAGGTTCTGCCGCTTGGGTAATCAGAGCAGCAGAGCATAGACGGGGCCTGTAGAAGCTATTGCGCATAGTGTCTGAGCCGCAGTACATGTTCAGTTGTGTGTGCCTGTCGCAGACAGGCTCGGTGTACTCAATTATTGTAAGACACCTGCTTCCCTATACAGGTCTGAAGTTGGCCATTTTGCGCCTCCCCTGAGGAGAGCACACCAGTGACAGACAGAGCTGTGCTTTGAAACTGAGGCTCCATCTTACACTGCCAGTGTGCCTGGCCCCATTTTGTAGAGGGGGTAGGGATCCCCATGTAGACGGAAGCAGTGTGCACTGCATATGCTTGAGGGGGGGGTGCCTTGCAATCCCTGGGAACCTTCTGGCTGTGGCCCGCAGGGCGCCTTTGGGGTCCCATTGAATGTGCACCACCTCCTATGTGGAGCGAATCAGTGTGCCTTTAAACATCTATTTGGCCCTGCACCTGCATATGTAGTACGCATCACAAGATGAGAACAACATTTGGGAACGCTCATAAATCTATAGATTTTATGGGTATTCACAAACTACTCTCTGGTCCCCTTCCACCTAGAAGAGACGGGAGATCAATGTAGCGCACAAAGTCAAAGGCATCCTCACATCTGCATGGGACTCACTCATATGCAAATGATTGCACCGGTGTACATTTTGTACCATCGCTATTCATGTTACAGAAGCATTACCACCTTACCATGCAATCACGAACACATACATGCATGCAAACATGCCTTTCTGTTTCACTGCCTTGAGGTCAACGGTGAAGGAGACCAAAGTGAAGCATTCTCAAGTTAGCAGCGAGGGGTGCGCCCCGACTCCACATTGCCTTATCAACTGATTTATTCTGAATGTCTTACAGGTGATGCTCACTTTAGGGCCCTTCTCTCCATGCTGATCTGCGAGAGGCAGCCCTTGAAAGCGCCTCTGATTTATCCAGTGATTATTTCCGCGGTGTTGTTATTCATGAGCTGCAAAACCTGCATAATGACAGCTCCCGTTGCATTCATTAGCACTGTCCTTGCACATATTCTTATTACTTTGTCTCTGGCTCACATCTCATCATTTGTACAGTGCGTTCAAACTTTACTGTCTCCTAATTTGTATGCATCGTTTTTATGTTGCCTGAATCTGAACCAACATAAAGACATTTTACGATGAGCGGGATAATAACCGCTTTCACACTCGATGGATGATTAAAACTGAATATTTTCCCTCAGACGTGGCGGGTGTTTGATGACACGCTGTACAAACTTTTCTCCTTCCTCCCATTCCATTATTCTTGCATGCAGACAATTTATTATCTTCTTATTTTTCTATAAGGCCTATAAACCATCCGTGTTTTATAGCCCCCTGCCCAACACACTCCTCTTGCTGTTTAGCAGCAGCCAGCTCTCACCCCAGAGGAGGAACACATGTAATTCCACAGGAGGAAAAAAGACAATCTTGGCCTGTTGCCAGGAAGTGCTTACTGATGTTTATAGTGGGTTTTAGAAACATAATTAGTTGTAAGTGTAATGCAAATAAGTTACAACCCTCAAAATAGTCATTTATGAGATTAGGAATGGACGTTACTGGAAGGGAATGCCTGGTGAGTTTGTGAATTCCTATAAATCTATACGTTTTGGGCATTCACAAACTACTCTCTGACCTCCTTCCAGCTAGAAATGGCTGGAGATTCACTCCTTCCAAGCACATGAGTAAATACTTTTCCAGGGGGAGAAGGGGTATGGGTGTAAAGGAAGAGCTTTCTCAAAAGGAAACATATATTTCTCGCGGGGAAAACAGAGAAAACGTTAACAATGGGGTTTACACTTCCAATGCAGAAAATGTACTTGTGTAGGTTTGTGCCTGAAAAATACACTTGACAAACGCTTTCCAGAATTACAGCTGGAAAACAATAAACGTTGCAGTGTCCCACGTGAACTTCTGGAAAGCTTTTATAATTCCTGAAAGTCATACATCTGTAAATCTAACTTGTTTCAGAAGAGGGGTTCAAGATTTTCACAATAGTCCAAATACTGTGCATGCATATTGTGTTCACTGTTGGTTTATTAATTCGGTTCAAACAATCATTTGTAAAGCGCACTACATACCTACGAGGGTCTCAAGGCGCTGGGGGGGGGCGCTACTGATCGAGCAGTCAGGTCTTGAGTATCCTCCTGAAGGTCAGCAGGTCTTGGGTCTGTCGTAGGCTCAGTGGGAGGGTGTTCCATGTCTTGGTGGCGAGGTGGGAGAAGGATCTCCCACCGGTGGTTGTTCTTCGGATGCGTGGGACGGTGGCGAGTGAGAGGTCGGCGGAGCGGAGCTGGTGGTTGGGGATGTAGAAGGAGAGCCATCTGTTGAGGTAGGCTGGGCCGGTCTTGTGGAGTGCTTTGTGTGCGTGGATGAGGAGCTTGAAGGATATGCTCTTGTTGACGGGGAGCCAGTGCAGGTTTTTCAAGTGGGGGATGATGTGGCCGTGTCGTGGTACGTCGAGGATCAGTCGTGCCGAGGCGTTTTGGATGCGTTGTAGTCGTTTGATGAGCTTGGTCGGGGCTTCCGCGTAGAGGGCATTTCCGTAGTCGAGTCTGCTGCTGACGAGGGCCTGGGTGACTATTTTTCTTGTATCTGACGGGATCCATCTGTAGATCTAGCGGTAGCTGCGGAGTGTAGTGCCCGGGTGTGTCCGCGGAGGCGGCCCAACTAGGTTGGGGGCAGCTTGCGGGAGCCCGGCGGCCCTGCTCTCGTGCCCTGTAATCCAGCCCGTGCCGCTTCTCAAGCAACCTTGCCGGCATTCAACCGACCCAGCTTTTCAGCATCTCACCCAATGTCTTAACAAACGTAGTTTCATATCTTTTCATATCTTTGCATACAACGTTACTGCTCACAGACACTGCCCTGTTGGCCCCAGGCCATACTGTCAACCCACTTGCTACTTGCTATTCGCCGAGCCAGGCCACCGTACGTTCAACCTTCATCCCAACCTTCACTTAACCGTCATTCACCACCTCGTCTGGTTCCTGGTGCCTGGATTTACTGCTGCCTACGGCCACCAATTACCCTTCATTTAATCTCACGGCACCTGTCAAAAACCTGGAAGCTCGGTAGAAAAGTGGGCAAACCCAACACACGGTTTTTACCTGTAAATTGCAACCGCAGTCCCCCCCTGTGCTCAGGAATGCATTCAGTGATGCGGTCAGGGAGAACAAGAGGAGGGGAGAAAAAAGACAAGAATCCCCAGGTGGCCTTGATAAAAGAAAAGGATAAGGATTATTATTATTATTATTAACACTTATGACCTCACCTGTGACCTTATTTAATGCCTTTAGTCAGTCGCTCTTTCCCCTCCTGAGGCGACAAGCCGGGAGGTTCTCCCTTGCACTCTTGCCTCGAGAACTTTTTAAACTGTGATTCTATTTGCTTGACTTAACAGGCTTTTTAACCTTCTGTTCGGTTTAAGACCTCTGTAGTTGCTTTGCGCCTGGTGTTTGAAATCTCCCCAGAGACCACAATTCAGCTTGCCTTACCTTGGATTGTGCTTCCTCGCTTCCGCGACCAGTCGCTTCTCGGGCGGCTCTCAGCTGAGCATCGACGCTGAGAGCTCACTCCCGGAGAGGCGAAACTGGTTTTGGCGGCCATATTGGGGGTATTGGAGCGCGCGGACGCGCTCTAGTCTTCTACATAAGGGGTCCCTGATCCGGGGATCGCGCTAGTCAGTTGCTCTTTCCCCTCCTGAGGCGACAAGCCGGGAGGTTCTCCCTTGCACTCTTGCCTCGAGAACTTTTTAAACTGTGATTCTATTTGCTTGACTTAACAGGCTTTTTAACCTTCTGTTCGGTTTAAGACCTCTGTAGTTGCTTTGTGCCTGGTGTTTGAAATCTCCCCAGAGACCACAATTCAGCTTGCCTTACCTTGGATTGTGCTTCCTCGCTTCCGAGACCAGTCGCTTCTCGGGCGGCTCTCAGCTGAGCATCGATGCTGAGAGCTCACTCCCGGAGAGGCGAAACTGGTTTTGGCGGCCATATTGGGGGTATTTGAGCGCGCGGACGCACTCTAGTCTTCTACATAAGGGTATGACGTCTCCTCCGCGCAGCGGACGCGCATTGCGGACGGGCCGGACTCAGGCCGGAGTCATGCCAGAGTCCTGCCCGTCTGCGCTCATCAGCGCGAAGGAGGCGCTAGGGGCTAGGAATGCTGCCCGGCGTTCTTGCTCTCCATCCTTTACCCGGCGGTATGCAAAGAACACTTTTAACTCTCTCAGACCCCCTTTGTTAAAATGTCACCACAAATGTAGTCCTGTGCACCTGCGTCGTGGAGTGCACTGCAGATGTCTGAAAGAGTCGGGGACAGCCCTCCAGGTTCCTGCTACTAATCCCCGCACGAAATTAGGGATACAAGATCCTCCACTCCCCCCGAAAGAATTAGGCTTTCTCATTAACGCCCGTTCCCTGGTCAAAAACAATGTAGCCTTCAGAGACTTTGTATCCCAAAGGAAGCCCTCTTGGGTCTTCGTAACTGAAACTTGGGGTTCGGACTCAGCAGGCCCTGATTTGCTAAACGCTCTCCCTGACGGCTACACCATGGTAAGACAGGATAGAGAGGGCCGTAAAGGGGGCGGAATTGGCATTATATATAAGATCGCTTTTACCTGCGGCATGGAGTCTCTTCCCTCTCCCCATAATTCTTTTCAGGCCATGTTTTTCTCCCTTAGTTCCTCTCCCCTAGAAAAGTTTTCAGGGATTCTTATCTACAGACCCCCAGGTCCCAGACCCTCATTTTGCCCTGATCTTTTGGAAGTCATAGAGCCTTTTCTAAACAGGCCCTCCTTTACTATTCTCGGGGACTTCAATTTCCATCTGGAAAACAGTAATTCCAGCGATACGTTATCCCTTGTGAAACCATTGGCCTCCCTCAATCTATTCCAAAAGGTGTCTTCTCCCACTCATATTGCCGGTCATACATTAGATGGTGTGTTTACGAATGACCCTAGGTTGGAGTTGGGTCCACTTTTTCCCCTTTCCTGGTCCGATCACCATGCAGTCTCCATGGAATTCTCTCACTGTGCCTCTCTCGCCCTCAGAAAAGATACAAACTGCTGGGTGCAGAAGAGAAACTTCCGGGGCCTGACTGACCAATCTCTGGGTCCCCTCATTGCTAATTTCAAGCCTCTTCCCTCACAGGATATCGACTCATCAGCACGGGAACTTGCGAACACCATCGCAAAGACAGTGGACTCTCTGGCCCCCCTTAAATCAGTATATAGCGCCAGGAAACGCCCTACGGCATTCTGGTATTCTGATTCCCTTAGAATTCAGAGGCAGGCTTGCAGGAGGCAAGAAAGATGTTGGAGAACCCAGCCCGATGCCGAAGGCCAGATCAAACATAGAAAGCTTCTTAAGAACTATCAAGCGGCGGTGCTGGTAGAAAAGCAATCCTATTTCTCCAACCTCACTTCCTCTCTTACATCCCCTGGAGACCTGTTTAAAATTGTGGACACCTTATCTCTTATCCATCACCCAGATCCCATAGTTCCTTCACAAGAACTTTGTGATCAAATCTCCTCCTTTTTCCACACCAAAATTCTAAATATTCACACAGCCCTTCAGGCAGATAATCTTACACGGCCGTTCTCCTCGGATTTGGGGAATACGGCTCTCCCTGCTGAAACCTACTCCAGTTTTCCTCCCCTTGCGGCCTTGGACCTAGAGAGACTTTTGGACTCCCTTAGATCAGGTTCGCCTCTTGACCCCTGCCCGCTTAAAGTCCTAAAAAACTGTAAGGCCACTCTAATCCCTGCCATGCTGGCAGTCATGAATAGGGCTATATCCAGTGGGATTTTCCCATCCTCCTGGAAAACAGCCATTGTGAAGCCCCTTCTGAAGAAGACCACTCTGGACCCCGAGACTTTAAAAAACTTTCGCCCCATCTCCCTCCTTCCTGCTCCGGCTAAGATGTTGGAGGCTCATCTGAATTTCCATCTTAGCTCCTTTCTTGATAAAACCCTCCTGCTTGATCCATCTCAGCATGGTTTCAGAAAGGAGCACAGCACTGAGTCAGCCCTTACAGTGGTGGTTAACAACATCCGCGCTAAGGTCGACAGGGGTCAGACTACGTTGCTGATCCTGCTTGACTTTACCGCCGCATTTGACACCCTGTCCCCCACCATCTTGGCCTCCCGTCTCAGTGAGATGGGGGTGGAGGGTCTGGCTCTCAGTCTTCTTACCTCCTTCCTTAACAACAGGGAGCAAAGGGTTAAATTGGGTGACTTCCTCTCCACCGCCAAGCCCTTGCACTGTGGGGTCCCTCAGGGCTCCTCTCTGAGCCCGACTCTTTTCAACGTTTATGTGGCCCCACTTACCAGGCTTGTTAGATCTTTTGGATTGGAAGTACTCTCGTACGCTGATGACACTCAAATCATGGTCTCCCTGTCACAATCTGTCGGATCTACAGCCCTAAACTTTAGGAACTGTATGGAGGCCGTGGCAGGCTGGATGACATCAAGCTTCCTAAAGTTGAATGGGGAAAAGATGGAGATCCTGGTGTTCGGGAGCAATAAGGAGTTTTGGTCAGCCGACTGGTGGCCATCGATTCTGGGAGTCTGCCCCCAGCCATCCCTCGTTGCCCGCAATTTGGGAGTCCTATTCGACACCTCACTTACCTTTGACAAGCAGGTGAATAGGACCGTCTCCACCTGCTGTGGGGTCTTAAGGGTGCTGAGAAAGCTCACCCATTACCTCACGCCCGACGCCCGGAAACAAGTCTCGGTTGCCCTTTTATCTTCGCGCTTGGACTATTGTAATGCCCTCTATCTCGGGATGAGCAATAGACTGGTCCATCGGCTGCAAGTGGTTCAGAACGCAGCAGCAAGGTTCGTTGCTAATGCCTCTAGGCGCTCCTCTGGAACCACGATCAGGAAACACCTTCACTGGCTACCGGTGTATGCCAGGATAAAATTTAAAACCCTGATCCTTATCCATCGGGCTCTTCACGATGCAGGGGCCGAGGGCATTAGGTCTCTGTTGTCCTATTACACCCCAGGCAGGGCCCTGCGATCCACCAGTCTGAAGTTGTTAACCGTACCCCGCGTTGCGAAAGCAAGGTGGGGAGGCAGGGCCTTCTTCGCCCTTGCCCCTAGACTTTGGAACGAGCTTCCCCCTGACCTTAGGAATCAGGATTCTCTTATTCTGTTTCGTCGAGCACTTAAAACTTTGCTCTTCTCTGAAGCCTATCCCTAATGTCCTTTTTCCTGCGAATTGGCTGATTGTTTCCATCAGTTGCGCCTTGACGCCCTTGGGCAAAGTTGCGCATTACAAATCTCCTATCAATCAATCAATCAATTATAAAGTGCACAGCTACCTCCAACGGAAGTGTCCCGGCGCTAACATCCTGTCTGAGGAACGGAGAGACCAGGGAGGATCACTGTCTAGGGCAGACCAAAAAGCCAAGTCCTAGGAGCTTTCCTAAAAGGGATCTCCGCCTCTATATGTCTCAAATCATTGGGCATAGAATTCCATAATGTAGCAGTTTTGACAGAGAAGGCACGGCCGCCAGTCAATGCCTTCCTAAAGCGAGGAGTGACCAAAAGGTTACAGCTGTGGGATCTGAGTGCCCTCACTTGATTGTATTTCTGAAGCCTCTGCTTCAGGTAATGAGGACCTACCCCTCTAATTGCTCTATGTGCCAATACTAGAGCTTTAAACTGTACTCTTCTCCTCACTGGTAGCCAGTGTAGGTAGCGTAGGTGGGGGGTAATATGATGTCGCAATGGCACATTCCTGATCAGCCTGGCTGCTGCATTTTGAATGAGCTGTAGTGTCCTCATCAGATACACCGGGAGACCAATGTAAAGGCTATTGGCATAGTCGAGTTGGGAGGTGATTAGGGCCTACACCACTGACTTCCTGCAATACATCGGCAGGAAGTGAAGAAATCTACGCAGAGCCTTAAGTTTCCAAAAGCACTGAGAGGAGACATGTGTAATTTGGGCCTTGCCTGTAAGTTGGGAATCAAACCTGAAACCCAAATTCCACGCAGAGGACACAGGTAGAGGGGGCGGATTTAACTCGGCTGGCCACCATAGCTTAGTACACGGAAGAATTGGTTGATTAAAAAATAAGACCTCCGTCTTATCAGTGTTCAGCTTTAGGCAGCTGTCTGTCATCCATGATGAAATATTTAAGAGACACTGTCTAAAATTGGCGAAGGCTGTCTCGCTTTGTTCTTTAAAAGAGAACACAAGTTGAGTGTCATCTGCATACGAGACAACCTTCACCCCCATTTTTCTACAATTGCCGCAAGGGGAGTCAAATAGACATTAAAAAGTGTGGGGCTTAAAGCAGAACCCTGTGGAACTCCATAAGGCATAGGGCCAGAGCTAGAGACATAGGGGTGCAGAAATACTTGTTGCGACCGTCCTTCAAGAAATGAGCAAAACCATCTCAAGACTGTCCCTGTTACTCCTAAATGGTGTAATCTATTCAGGAGGATCCTATGGGAAACCGTGTCGAAGGCTGCGGACAAATCCAGCAGCACCAACATTGCACAGCTTCCCTGGTCTAAGGTTTCACGAATTGATTCTGCCACCTCCAAAAGGGCTGTCTCCATACTGTATCCTGTCCTAAACCCAGACTGAGAATCGTGAAGATGGTTATTAGATTCTAGGAAGTCCAAAAGTTGTCCCTGGACTTCTTTTTCTAAGATTTTGGCAGGGGCCGGCAGGAGAGAGACAGGCCTAAAATGTTTGGGCTCTGCTGGATCAGCATCTACTTTCTTAAGGATCGGCCGCACAAAGACCTTTTTCCAGCTAGTTGGAAAGATCCCAGTCTCCAAGGAGGTATTCCAGATTGAGTTCAGGATACCATTAAGCCCAGGTGCTAATAGCTTAAAGAATCTGGCAGGACAGGGGTCAAGAGATGAACCTGATTTTATTTTCATAAGTTCCTTCAGTGACGTCTCCATCTCAAATGGACAAAAAGCTGACCATTTATCTGATGTGTCAGAAGTTACAACATCAGACGTTCCTGATACAGGAAAGGCAGAGTAAATGGTTGAAATTTTATTTAAAAAAAAGACAGCTAGTTCCTCACAGAGTGCCACCGATGGGGGAATCGTACTCTTCAAGGCCTGAGGTTTCATATAGCCTTCTACTATCTTAACAATTTCTTTGGGGGAGTTGTCAGAGTCCATAATCTGTTTTGCCACATATTCCCTAATAGTCCTACGCTTCAAACTGTGAAATTTCCTCTGTGCTGCCTTATATTCAGACTTGGGTGAGGGTTCATAATTTCTTCTCCAAACACGCTCGAGCCTCTTACACAGGCTTTTCTCCATACGGAGCTCCATGTTAAACCAGGGAGCCGAAGGTTTGTTCCTGGATAGTTTAACCGACCTAA
Organism: Triturus cristatus; assembly: GCF_964204655.1. Lineage (NCBI taxonomy): Eukaryota > Metazoa > Chordata > Amphibia > Caudata > Salamandridae > Triturus > Triturus cristatus. The sequence continues at coordinate 528,237,945 of NC_140586.1, read as the reverse complement.
AGGGGGCCAGTTTGTCAAGGGCTGAATGAGGACAAGGATAAGGAGGAACACTTGGCCCCCGCCGCCAAAGACCTCAGGTGCATTTTTCCTGGAAGGAGCCCCTTGGTGTCCGGCTCATCAACCAAAGAAAGCAAAGAAGTGCGGTAAGACCCGGGAGCCCCAAAATATGTAACTCCAGTAATCACACGTGCAAAGTTAATACCCACAACAAAAGTACTCATAGTCAGCTCTGCAATCCAAGTGCGAAGGCAGCATTAAAGCAACCCTTAAGGCTCCAACCAGGCACCACTCAGGACCAAACAGCAGCAAACGTGCACTGATCACCGAATTCCTAAAAGTCGTCATCAATCCGGCCACGCAAACGCAAGGCCATAACGTCCCCAAACTTCCTACCACTACAACAGATCCCCAAAGTGAACCCCTTATGAGCCTTTCTAGTGACAGAAGTACTATGAGCTCTGTGAGCGAGAGGAGAGAATCCCAGGCCATGGGATGGGAAGCTTTGCATGCTGCAATCAGAGCAGTCCCAAGCCTTCAAATTCTGTCTACCAAAGTCCTCCATTCCTCGGAAACCGGTCACAGGCACAAGCAGCAAGTCATTACTGCACAATTCATTATTTCTTGCCCTCCCTGTTGGCAGTCACTATTCCAAAATTCACCTGGACCCAGTGGCCACAATGGATACTACGGAGGTGATCAAAAACACCACATAGACACTAACATTTTTTTTTGATAAACAAGTTTTATTGGAGATTTTGAAAAACACAGCAAAAGAAAACATTGCGCCTGACAAACCACCACTGTACAATCACACAGAGTGAAATCACGTCCCCCTCGCCCCCACCCGAAGCCCCGTCCCCCACCCCCACCCCCGAAGCGCCCAATCACGATACATTGCCCAACCACTTCCCCCATACCCTACGATATTTCTTAGGGCAGCCCCTCGCCTGATAGAGAGTACGATCCTGGGCCGCACACCAGTCCACCCCAGCACTCCATTTAGCCAAAGTAGGCGGCCGTGGGTGTTTCCATGCCGCTGCAATGTCTCTCTTTGCCACCATGAACGCCGTCATAAGGAACAGTTTCTCTGCACGTGTGCCATGTAGACCATCCGTGATGCCCAGCAGGGTGTGCCTAGGATTGTGGGGCACCTCCCACCCCAACACCTCCGTGAGGTCAGCCTCTATGCCCCTCCAGTAATCTCTTAGGTCCGGACAGGACCACACCATATGGATAAAGTCGGCCGGGTCAAAGCCGCAGCGGGGGCAAGATGCGGTGACAGGGAGGCCCGCGCGGTTTAGACGCGCCGGTGTGAGGTATGCAGTGTGTAGATAGTATATCTGAATCAGCCGCAACTTGGCAGAGGCCGTCACCAGCCGGGGGGCCATAAGGGCATCCCTCCAGTCCACCTCATCCAAGGGCCCCACCCAACCCTCCCATCTTTCCCTCAAACCGTCCTGAACCGCAGGGGTATTGTTAATAAGTGAGCGGTGTATACGGGAAATACCCCCCCTCCCCAGGTTACCCAGCAAGACCTGAGCTTCGGGGGGACTGTGGTCTGGCAATCGAACATCTAGAGGAGTATAGGTGCGTATGGCATGGCGCAGCTGGAGGTACCTATAAAACTGTGACGAGTGAAGGGAGAAGCGTTCCTGCAGCTCTGCGTATGAGCACATGCGCCCCCCCCGCCAGATGTCCCCCAGCTGGGAGATTCCGAGCAGGTCCCATGATCGGAAGCCCTCCAGGGCAGTAACGTCCCGCAACTGCGTCCCGTGCCAAAGGGGAGTGGCACGAGTCAGCCGCCCGGTCCACCGGGTATGGCGAAGCGCCGCTCGCCAGGCCAAGAAGACCGCCCTAGTGATTCCGGGGCAAGAAGCGGGGATGGGAGCTCCGTATAGGCGATCTAAAATGCAGGGAAAACCCAAATCGGCTAGTTCCAACCTGTAAGCCGGGTCGGACCATCCCCCTCCGAACCAATCGTGAATGACGAGAAGGCGAGTGGCCAAATAGTAGAGGTAGAGGTTGGTCATACCCAACCCGCCATCAAAGGTGGGTAGACGACACGTCGACAAGGCCAACCGCGGCCTTCCACCGCCCCAGAGGAATCGAGTTGCCAACCCGTCCAGTTCGCGGAACCAAGGCCGCGGATAGGACACGGGGGTGCTTTGTAATATATAAAGGAACCGGGGGAGGATCATCATTTTGTAGAGTGCCACCCTCCCCAGCGGGTTGAGCGGGAGCGGTTGCCAGCGCGTCAGGTCAGCCTTGGCCTTTTTGACCAGGGGAGCCACATTGAGGGCCCAGCTCAGTTCCGGGAGCAGAGAGACCCAGATGCCCAGGTATTTAAAGGACAGCCGACGGAGGGGAATCCTGTCCTGCCAGTCAAAGCATTCCCGAGAGGGGTGCAGAGGTACAAGGACCGATTTGTGCGAGTTTAAGTGAAGGCCAGACGCGTGGCCAAAAAGGCCCAAGAGATGGAGGGCACGGGGACCAGATCGCGCCGGGTCGCTAAGGTACAGTAACACGTCGTCTGCATAAAGGGCTATTCTGTCGGGCGCAAGACCCGGCCATTCCCAGCCCCGAAGAAGAGGATCCGCGCGGACCAGGGCAGCAAGGGGTTCCATGGCGAGGGCAAAAAGGAGGGGCGACAGTGGGCACCCCTGCCGCGTCCCCCGACCGATCCGGAACGGCTTTGACAACGCCCCGTTAACTAGCACCCGGGCACGAGGACGCGCGTAGAGGACCCGCACCATTTCGACAAACTTGGGGCCGAAACCCATATGAGTCAGGACCTCAAATAGATAGGACCACCCAACCGAATCAAACGCCTTCTCGAAGTCGGCGAGTAGGAGCGTGAGATACGGGGATATGCGGTGGCGATGAGCCAGGGCCACGTGAAGTCGACGGAGGCAATGGCGAGTACCTCAGTCCGGCATAAAGCCACATTGGTCCGGATGCACCAGGCTGGGCAGAAAGGGCCGAAGCCTCTGTGCCAGGACCGCCGCGTAGAGTTTGATGTCCGTGTTGATGAGGGAGATCGGTCGGTACGCTGACCTATCACAAGAGGGCGGCGCGGATTTGGGCAGAACCACAATCGTGGCCATATCGGCCTCTGGACGGAAGGAACCGCGTTCAATCGCATCGGCATAAAGGGCGCGCAACCGAGGGGTCAGAAGGTCCTTGTAGGCGGCGTAAAATTCTAGCGGGAATCCGTCCGGTCCCGGGGTCTTCCCCGCTGACGTGCGCCCGATCGCCTCCCCAATCTCCTCCAGAGAGATGGGCACCTCCAGACTCTCCCAGTCATTGGACCGAAGACAGGGCAGTTTTAGATTGTGAGCCGCAAGCAGCGAAGCTAAGGATAAGTCCGACGCCCGGGCCCGGTACAGCTGAGCGTAGTAGTGAGCGAAGGCATTTGCCATGGCCACGGAGGTGGACTGAAGCTGGCCTTCTGAGTCAGTGACCGCCGGGATGATGCGCGACGCCCCGGGGTAGGTAACCAGCCGGTGCAGCAGAGCCCCATTCTTGTCACCCCACCCGTAGACCCTCGCCACCGAGGACTGCCAAAGAAGCTTGGCCGCATCCATAGACCGTTGGCGAATCTCTTCCCGCAGAAGCCGCAGCTGACGATCCACGGCCGGATCCCCGTCCGCGGACAGGGATTGCTCCAGACGCAACGCCCGGGCCTCGCAGGCAGTGAGTTGCTGAAGCTGCGTCTGGCGGTGCCGTACCACCAACGCCTTAGCGGCTCCCCTGATGGTGGCCTTACCCGCCTCCCAGAGGGTGCCCGCCGAGGAGACAGACCCGTCGTTGTCACCAAAGTACTGCGCAAGCGCGGACCCTACCTCCTTGCAGAGTTTCTTATCCCGGAGAAACCAGGCGTTGAAGCGCCACATTTGACGGGCCCCTTGGGGCGGGGGCCCCAGACCCAGGAGGACGGGGGAATGATCAGATATCCCTCTGGGAAGAATGCGGACATCTTGGATGCCCGCACACTCGGTGGACGGGACAAAGATTGCGTCAATCCGCGCATGAGTGTGGTGGGCGGCCGAGGTGTGGGTGTATTGCCGCGCTCGCGGATGCCAGACACGCCAGGCGTCGCATAAGCCCTGAGCCTCTGCCCACCCCACCAGCTGTCTAGCCCGTGCGGCTCGGGGCGTCGAGACCGGTCCCGAAGAGTCAAGCAGTGGGGCAGAGACAGCGTTGAAGTCCCCGCCCAGAACCACAGCACCCGGCGGGAGAGCGGCCAGCAGGGATGTGGCATGGGATAATGCTTGGGCCAACCCGGTGGGCGGCGCATATAGCGACAGAAAAGTAAGCGGCCGACCTTCCAGTGTGCCACAGACAGCGATCCCCATCCCCTGGGGGTCGCGGGCCACCCGGGTAAAGACAAAGGGAACAGAGCGGCGCAGCAGGACGGCGACCCCCCGAGACCCGCGAGAGAACCCAGAGTGCCACACCCGGTCGTACCCATATCTGGCCAAGAAGGGACACCTCTCGTCTAGCAAGTGGGTCTCCTGAAGAAGGAGCACGTCGATCTCAGTACGTTGAGCGTATTTAAGGACTGCAGTGCGTTTAAGTCTATCTAGGAGGCCATTCACGTTCCATGACAGAATGCGCATATGCGCCTTGGAGGGGAGATCATCCATGGGAGCGAGGGGAGCAGAGCATGCCAGAAAGGGAGTGGCCAGAAGAAGCCAGGACCACGGGTCCAGCGCCAGGGAGGGGCAATGGACCGCGCGTGAGGGCAAGCGGCAGCAGGGTCCGCATGAGTGAATGCAGGGAGGGGCACAGCAGTGTGTCAAGTGTGGTGCAGTAACAGACGCCCAAATAAAACCAAAACCAACCCAAACAAAACGATCCCCCAAGAAGAAACAGCCAACAGGCCCCCAACCCCAGACCCCCACCCCCCACCCTACACTTCAAAAACAGAAGCTTCTGTCGCCCGAACACCCCAACAGGTACGAGACCCCAAGCCTAGATGCTCGGGTGTAGAGAGCACAGTGGACCCCTCCAGAAGAACGGATTTCAGTGATACGTCCTAGGTAATTGTAAGAAAGCGTGGGAGTGGAAAACCCCCTCCTCCCCTCCATCAAATAAGGTTGCCACCCCTCCCCGTAGAGACTTGAATCAGGCAACAGGTTACATGGCGGGACTATGGGAGAGGTCAGACAAGTCAGACTGTATGGTGAGGGGGGCGGGAGATCCCCCCGGCCCGGGTGACAGGCGACGCCGGGGTCCCCCAGCCACGCGAGACGATGTACCAGAGGAGGCCGAAGAGTCCCTCACACGTCTCTCAGAAGCATTGGCAGACCGGGTCCGGGCCACCGCCCCTCCGCGGCGCAGCCGGGACTGCGTGCGTTTCCTGCGCCTTGGTCGACGGGTTCCAAGCACCTCTTTGCCCCGGGGCCCCGCAGCGGGCGACATCGCCGCGGTGTGGCGCAGAGGCTGCTCCTCCGTGAGCCAGGTCCAGGCCGCCCGAGGGGTGTTAAAGAACAGAGTCTTGTCCTGGAAAACAACACGAAGACGGGCCGGGAATTGGAGCTGGTACTGAAGACCCAGGGAGCGCAGCTTTTGCTTCACCTCTGTGTAGGAGCGGCTCTGCTCCTGGACCTCCCGGGTGTAGTCCGGAAAAATCATGATGGTGTGATTGTTAAAGGACAAGGGGCCACGCACTCGCGCCTCCCGCAAGATAGCGTCTCTGTCCCTGAAGTTGAGGATCCGCAGGATAAACGGGCGCGGGGGGGCCCCCACAGGAGGTTTGGCCGCTAGAGACCGATGCGCCCTCTCTACCACAAACCAAGTCGACAACCCGGTCTCCGGCATCCAGGACTTGAACCATTGCTCGAGGAAGTCGTCGGCACGGCCAGATTCCACTCCTTCCGGAAAGCCCACCAGGCGAAGGTTGTTGCGACGGGCACGATTTTCGGCGTCCTCTGCCCGCCTGTGCAGTTCTTTAGAGTGGGTTGTGAGTTCTCTGACCTGGTCCTGCAGCAGGTGAATGTCGTCCTCCGCCGTGGAAATCCGGGACTCTGCCTCCGTAATGCGGGCAGTGGCGTTGCGGAGGTCCTGCCGTAGGAGTGCAACATCGACCTTCACCTCGCCAACCATCCCCTCCAGGGAGGTACGGGAGGCGTCGATGGCCTGAAGGATGACGGCCAAGTCTTTATTCGGGGCCGAAGCCCCCCCCCCCACCCGGAGGGTCCGAGCTGGCAAACTGGTCGATCCTCGTCTGGTGGGACGTACTCAGCAACTTGGGTCCCCTCTCCTTGCCCATGGCGGACCGAGGGGGTAGAGGCCCGATCCGTGAGGGGGCCCGGAGGGCAGCAGGCAACTCCCGCTCTGCGAACGCGGCACCTCTCCGCACCAGGTCAGCAGGGGATGAGGTCAAGGGGTACGGGCGCCCCCCAGCCGCTTCGCCGGGACCGGACCAGGCCGCCGTCACCGCGGCGTGCGCCACGAGCCAAAGCGTCCGCCCGCTGTCCAACGATGAGTCGTGGGGGGCCACCGAGGCGTCGTCCGGGTAGGACAGCAAGAGACTCCAGGGCCGACAGCCCAGCCCCCTCCCAGGTCCGGGGGCAGGGTGCGGTGCAGGAAAGGGCTCGAAGGGGGGGGCCTCCTCCACGCCGGCGGTGGTCCTGGGCAGTGATTCAGGGGCGCGGGAGATCACCACATCAGCCAGCACAGGTTAGCGCCAAAAAAGAAATGAGTGGTCCAAGCGCTGCGCCCCACCGGGAGTCCGCCAGGAGAAAGCAGCCGGGAGGGGCCAACAGGGGGTACCCACTCAGGCAGCCACCACGCGATGGCTCCGTCACACCAGCTCGGGTCTCTCTCTGCGCGGGCCGGCCTGCCTGCCGACGAGGGCCGCGCCACCCCAGGAAGCGCCCCTCCAGCCTCTCCCGTCCCGGCTCACCTCAAAGCCACCGCCAACCGGGGTCCGGATCACAGCTCCTCCGGGTGTGGGGCAGCCCACGACAACTCTTCGCTCCTGCGGGGCACTCCCGGATTCCAGCAGCCAGGGACCCACCAGGAGGGCACAGCGGGGCGATCTACCTCCCAGGAGGTAACAGCGGGCCCAACGGCCGGCAGCGAAGGAGACAAGCAGTGGCCCAGACCCCCAGGCGGCCCAGCGCCGCCAAGGCCAATGCGGGTTGATCTCCCCGCCGACTAGGGCCCCTCTTCCGCCAGGCGAGCGCCGGTGAGCAGCGGGAGGGGGCTGGGCAGCTGGTGGCAAGCGTGGGGCCCGCACCCCTCGTGGCGCGCCGGGGCCTCTCTTAGCGGACAGCGCCGCACACAGCACCAGGGGGATGCGGCCAGATGCCGGCGCGGCTCACGGGCCGTCCAGCTCCGCCGCGGAGGTGCCGGATGGGACGAAACTCGGGCTGAGGGTAGGGCTCCGGATTCCCCACCCGCTCCGGTCTGTAGCCAGGACCTAGGACGGCATCAGTGGAGGAGGATCGGCGCTGAGGGGTCCGGCAGCCGGGAGCCTCACTCCGTTGCAGCCATCTTGGCCAGCGCCACCTAGCGCTCTCCTAGACACTAACATTTTAGTCCACTTGGTAATTTGCCCACATCATCAAGAGTCCAATATCCCGAAGTGCAGGAGTTTGTTAATATTAACACAAATTGCCAGGTCAAGCCTGACTATCTACCTCCGTCACAGGAAGCAGAAGTGGAACCGCAAACAGGCCAGGAACCCGGCCAGTTTAAAATACTAGAAGAACGGCCATTCCAATTCAAAATCCAGGAAAATTCTTCTTTGATGTCACCCCCCTCTTCGAAAGTAGCAACTAAGCAGGACAATGAGCTCCCGGAGTGATTCATCTCTAGAATGCCCAATCTACCGGGAACATTATGTTCAATCAACATCAGCAGAATCAAGCAGTTCACCAACATCTTCAGTTTGGCCGCTCCTGCAAAACACCGTGGACACAATTGGCAAAGCAATGACCTACCACGCCGACAAGTTAGATACCCAAGTGGATCTTTTAAGTATTTTAGCAATTCATGTCCAGGGAGTTGAACAGAAAATGCAAAGCTTCAATAAGATAATTAACAAGGTGCAGCAAGACCGGGAAACAACATTTTTAACGTGTCACTGCCACTGCACCCGAATTATCGACAAACTAGCGGCAGTTCCAACCCTATTGTCAGACCTCTTGGGTACAACCAGGGAAGCCCTAACTAAGACTGTCCCCCACCCAAGAAAGAAACTGAGGCATTAATGGACACAGCTGGTTCCCCCTCGCCCAGGGGGCATAAACAAAGCAAATCAGTAACCAACCCAATCCAGACACAGGCCAACACACCTTCAACTTCACCTACAGCTGCAAGTGTAGTTGACAATTCAAAAACTCTAGATTCTCAACTGAGTAATCAATGTGAGCAGTCACCAGGAAGACTACTAAAAGAACGTAAACCACACAACAAGCGAGAGAGAAAGCGTCTAAAAAAAGCAAGAAAAAGTAAACAATCCAGACTGGAATCTAACTTAATCAATGCCAGGCCTGAACAAGGAAGGAAACAATGTGAAAAAGATGGAATTTCAAAATCCCCTGATGCAGTAAGTAATAAGGAACTATTGACTCCCTCACCCAATTCATCTATTACATGCCATAGTTCAAACCATAATACAAGGGAGCTACCCTCTTCAGAAAACATATGCATCATATTTAAGCCTCCCAAAGGGAAAGAAAAATGACGCCCAAAAATCCAAGCTATACAAATCACCAAACCAACAACTACATCAAGGAGTGCCACGAAATAATCCAGTAAAATCTGTCCATGTGCGAACAACCAGGACAAGGCAAATGCAAGCAAAGTTAGTCACAACCCCAACATAACTCACAGCTATAGCCACGGAATCGACGAAGTCTCTAGTACAAGGGTTAATGAAACTCTGACACAACACAATACAAGCGTCCTTCTGAACCCACCCCATATTCCCCTAGAGTCTGATTTGGTCGTAAATGCAACGGAAAGGGGTCCAGACAAAGCGCAGCAGCGTGACTCCTTGAATGATAACAACAAATTGGAGTTTATCCCTTACTATGTTTCAAGGGGAAACCACGACATTCTTAACAGAAGTGTACTGCTCAAACTCTTTAAAACCCTTTCACCCCTGAGTCACATCAACAGCAGTGACATAGTTAGTATAGAATTCAAACAGAACACGAACCTTATGGGTCAAGAAATTAAACCAGCTACGTTTGCAGATAACTCCCTCATTGAGCAAATCGGGCAGCAGAGGGATCCATTTGCCAAGTGGGGCATCAAGCTAAAAAAGATCGTCACCCCCTGTTATCCCAGCCCACTACAACCGCCAAACCACACAGCAGGCATGTTAAAGGGAGCTAAAGGCCCCAACCGTAATAGTACACTAAAGGGGACAGACTCCATGGCTAGAACAATTAGCATAACTTTTGCCCATCCAGAAGCAACTAAGTTCTCGGGATACTGTCATTTGAACTCGGCCGGGACGTCCCATGAAATGGCATGAACGAAAGCACATGCAGCCTCAAACTTACTCCAGGGCTGTAATATCTGCTCTTGGAACGTGCATGGCCTAAGCACAAAACGAGAGGATCCTGGTTTTGTGGACTTTATAACACAGTACAACATTCTCCTCTTCCAAGAAACATGGCAGTTAAACCCTTCACCAATACTAGGCTACAAGGAATTTCTAAATTCGGCCAAAAAAGTCACCAAACATGGGAGATCTAAAGGGGGCCTTTCCACTTTCATCTCGACCGATATTCCATGGCACGCCTCTGCCGTAGATTTCGATTCCACCTGGTTGCTATGCATCAAACTCGATGCACCGCCTCTCAATAATTTGCTTATCCTAAATATCTACATGCACCCAGCGCATAAACACAAAAGGTCAAGAACAGAACAATTAATCACATCACTGGGGTCATTAAAGCTTGAGAACCCGGCTGCCAATATCATACTCTCACGGGACTTCAATATGAACCTATTGCAATACAGGCAAAAAGGCACTAAAGGACCCCCACAGGCCTGTAATCGACGTGATACCCTTGGTAAGAGATGTGCGGCCCGTCTGGCTGACCTTTCTATGTGTGTGCTTAATGGTCAAAGCTTGACAGACTGCCCCGCAGCATACACAAGAATCTCTCAAAAATCGGCCTCAACTACCGACCACACATTTACGGACCATTATTTTCTTTAGTGTATTACGAACTTTCAAATCATTAATAGGGCAGAGAGTGACCACCAACCACAATCTTTCACGCTGTTAAGAAACGTCACCAAATCTGCAAAAGCGCTGTCTCAAGACATGCAATGCTACAACCTTAAACGCCTTATATGGAAAGAGGACAGTATCGAGGACATCATGGGCACTTGTACCGACCTTTTGGAGAAATTTAAAGCCGAACCCTTAAGCGTAAAAGCCTGGGAGTCCTTCATTCAAGAACTCAATCATACATTTTCTAACCAGGCCAATTGCAGTAAAACAGGAAGACCATCCGGGGCAGATTGGTTCACCAAAAGTCTAAGGAAACAAAAACAACAACTGAACAAATACCTAAGACAGTTACGGACCTGGAGCCCCGATCCCCCTCGGGAACTCCTGTTTTTAATCACAAAAGCAAAAAAAGACCTAAAAAGGGACACAAAGGTGGCCAAGAAAGAGTATCACGAACAACTCTGGGCGAAACTCCATTACTTTTGCAAACAAAGAGATTCCAAGCTATTCTGGGGAATCATCAAGCAGCTAACAAACGGCAGGAACAGACACCACAACTCAAACATCATGGAGGACACTTGGAGAGCACATATCGAACTTCTATACAATGAAACTCTATTTTATTTTATTTTAGTTTTATTTTATAAAGTTTTATATAGTGCGAACCAGATCCCGAGGGATATCAGAGCGCTTTACAAAAGGAAGCAAGGGAGAGTTCTATTCCAGTAACGATATCAAGTAAAAATGCCAACCAGTGATACACAACAGAAGGGAGGGAGAATGCAGCTGCAGTAATGATATCAGATAAGAATACCAGACAATTAAAGTCACAATAATCACAAAGCGGAGGTACACAGCGAGTAGTGAAATAAACAGGGAAATAACAGGCTGCTACAGGGGGCAAGCCTTACATCCGAAGGGGCAGAGAGCAGAAATACAGGATGGTAAAAAGGATGTACAGTCATTCAACGTCTGTTGTAGGATCAGAGGTTGCGCGCAAATGCACATCGCCCAAATTAAGGTAAGAATTTGTTCATTAGGAAACTTTTGGCTTCAAGTTTGAAAGCAGTTATTGATGATATACTGCGCAAATCCGGCGGAAGAGAGTTCCAGATCTTTGGTGCAGCACCTGAAAAAGCTTGACGACAAGTACTCTTTTTATTCAAGATACGTGGTTTCAGGAGGAAATTGTTAGCGCTTCTTGAAGCTCTCTCACCACATGATAATTCAAGCTTTTGTGCTAGGTACCTGGGTGTGTTGTCATGCAAGGCTTTGTGCGCTTGAACGATAATCTTTAACTGGATTCGGGCTTCGTAGGGCAACCATTTAAGAGACTTAAGGACTGGGGAGATGTGCTCATTTCGTTTGGTACCAGTAACTAATCTGGCCGCAGCGTTCAGTGCTGACCTCAGTGGAGCCAGGGTGTACTTGGGAAGGCCACAGAGCGTAGCGCTGCCATAATCTAGCCTCGGCAAGACCAGTGCTTGGACCGCTTGTTTGAAGTCATGTTGTGGAAGGAAGGGCTTGATATTTCTGAGTGTCCTTGTCAGGTGATTAGCTCCCTTACATGCGTTGCTAATATGATTTTTCATATTCAGGTGCTTGTCCAAGGTAATTCCGAGGGATTTGGCAGAGTCTATTATGAGAGGGGTGCAATTGAAAGCAGTGAGGTGAGACAGCCAAAGGTCTAGCTTGAGGGAGTGGTTCGGAGGAGAGATGAGAAGGAATTCAGTTTTGGAAGTGTTGAGCAGGAGGTGGTTCTCAGTTAACCAATTTTGAGTAGACATTAAGGTAGAGTTGAGTGAAATGATGTGGTCCAGGGATGAGATTTTCAGTTAAAGTTGTGTGTCGTCCGTGTACATATGGAAGGGAATGTTCATGTCATTTAGAGAATTAGCTAGAGGTTCCAAAATAGAGGTTGAAAAGGATAGTGGAGAGCGCGGATCCTTGGTGTACACCCAAGAGTACTTGAGAGGGCTGGGAGAGGGAGTGGTTTGCCTTGACTCTTTGTGTTCTGTGGAGGAGGAAGGAGGAGAACCATTGTAGCACCAGACCCGAGAATCCCATCCTGTTCTTCAGAGTGGAAATGAGGTTGTCGTGATTCATCGTGTCGAATGTGGAGGAAAGATCAAGGAGGATCAGGAGGCAGGAGCCATTTTGATCGAGTATATTTAATATGTCGTCAATAACGTGTGTGAGTGCCGATTCTGTGCTATGCCCCTTCTGAAAACCTGATTGATGTTGATTGAGGAGTTGAAAATTCTCCATGTGAGCACAAAGTTGGGATTGTACACATTTTTCGAGTAGTTTAGCTAGCGTGGGGATGTTAGATATGGGGCGGAAATTATTGAGGTCAGAATTCTCTGCAGTTGTTTTTTTTAGTATGGGTGATACCAGCGCTGCTTTTAGACAGTCTGGGATCGTGCCTTGGGATAGAGAAGCGTTTACTATCCTAGTCCATGTGGGGATGAGAGCATTCTTGATCTCTTTGAAGATGGTCTGGGGCAATGGATCACTGAAATGGTTGGATGGATTGATGTTCTGAAGAATCCTGTGAATGTCTTTTTCACTGAATGGGGTAAAGGTGCTCCATGAGGCCTTGTTCTTGATGATCAGGTTTGTGAGATTGGGCTTATCTATGACCAGAGGAGGTGTGGGCCCAGAAGCTGGCAGGAGAGCCTTCTTGGAGGCAAGTTCACTGGAGATGAGTCTTGATTTCTCAATGAAGAAAGCAGAAAATGAATCACTAGACGGTGGGCTGACATTGGAGACAGAGTGATTTGTACCCGAAATTGATTGCTGTTTGACCAGTGCGAAGAGTTTCTTGGGGTGATTAGCGGCTTGATCCAGTTGTTGTCTGAAGTAATCTGCCTTAGCGCACTTGATTTGCTTGTTATATATACTCCTGAACTCTCTAAGGAATTTTATGTGTTCCAAGGAGGGATTTGACTTCCAGGCTCGTTCAGCTGTCCTGAGGTTGTGTTTTTTCTGTGTTTAGATTGCCGTTGTACCATGGTTTGGATTTTTTTGTTGAGGTATTTTTTAGTTGAAGAGGTGCAATGTGATCCAAGATGTTAGAGATGGTCGAGTTGTAACTGTCGGTGAGTAACTGAACCTCACTCAAGTCGGCTTGGGAGAAGAGGGCAGTTTTACAGTGGGCAGCCAATCCAACTGGGTTTATAGATCTGAAATCCCTTTTCCTGATCTTGGATTTCGTTGGATGAGCCTTCCTCAACTTCACCTCCATATTGATATAGAGAATGCAGTGGTGGTCTGACCAATCGCAAGGAGTAATGGATTCCAGTGTGATAGACTGATCTTTCGAGATAATGAGGTCTAAAGTTTCACCTTTGTTGTGTTTTGGCTGGTCACAGTGCTGCTTAAGTTCATGATCCTTCAGAAAGTCTTTAAGGCAAGTAACCGCTTGGTCATTATGATTAGACCAATGGAGATTGAAATCGCCAAGAAAGATTTGGGAGATGGCTGAGTCGACATTACTCGAGATGATCTCCATTATTTGTTCAATGAAAAGGAGGTTGTCTCCCAGAGGGTGATAAAAGGTGTGAAGTTTGCAGACCGGCCGGTTGTTACTTGTGATGTAGAGACAAAGATATTCACAGGCAGAGGGCGGAGAGGACTCTATGTGGGAAATCGAAAGTGTGTTTCTATGAATGCAGGCTAGGCCCCCTCCATGCTTCCTAACTCTGTCTAGCCTGATTATGTAGTGAGTAGGAGGTACAAGTAGGTCTAAAATAGGAGTGGAGGCTGGATTTAGCCAGGATTCAGTAAGGATGATGATGTCAAGATCATTGTGTTGAATTAAGTCGAAGATTTCGGAGGCATGTTTGCTGGCAGACCTGCAATTGAGTAGTACACATTTCAAACGTGGAGGATTAGTGGCTGAAGGAGTCTGGGTGACATTGACATGCGTGAGATTGTCTTTATTGATGACTCTAAGATTATGAGGATGTTCTCTGTGCAGGTTAGGAAGGATGGTTTGTATGTGCTTCGGCGGGGTCAGGTTGGGGTTGGACCTAGCCGAGTAGGAGTTGTGAAGGTCATTAAGATCATTGGACGCCAAGGTCTCAGCTCTTCTGGGCCATGTGGGCGCATTAGCTAAGGGAATGGTTTGCGAGACAGCGGAGGCTAACATCTGGCCCAAGCAATCACTATCACTCGGGGGGGGGGGGGTTCTAGGTAGATTCATAGAGGTGAGGATGGAACTAATCATTGGGAAAAAATCCTTAGAAGGGACTTTTAGGTCATGTAGTTCGGTAGTGAGAAGGTGCAGTTGGAGATATATATCATCAAGGCGTGCACCTAGGTCTGAAAGGGGTATATGGTGTGTTAACAGAGAGGAGGAGTCTCCGTGTAAGCCTGCGTGCGCTAAGATGGTGGATCGTTGTTCCTGGAGAGGGGGTTGAACTTGTGGAACTAGCGGGGTAAAGTGAACCTTGGGAATCAGTGATGTAGCGTTAGCGACGGTGGTCTGAGCATAGCTCTGAGGGTCCTGAACAGTTCCCACCTGAGATCGAGTGTGTGATAAATCATGGTCGGGAGCCAGGGATGTGGCGTTAGCGTCAGCTATCAGACCATATCTCTGAGGGTCCTGAGCAGGTCCTACCGGAGATCGAGGGCATGGCAAATCATGGCCAGAGTGCGGCATTTGTCCATTTACCCGCTTGGTGTGTGGCTCAGGGGGAGGGATGAGGGACGAGTGTTCCGTTGATGAAGGCAAAGGTACAAGGTCACATGGGGATCTCTTCGTGCGTGGGGCAGAAGGGGTCAGACTAGCTGACTATATGCCGAGAGGACTCGAGATGTCCCTCAGTTGCTGGGAAAGAATAATAAGTGGTGAGGAGCACACCAAAGTATACGCTGTATTCAAGATAATTTTGTATTAAAAATTTCGTTAAGGGTGCTGAGGTACAACATCCGTTGTCACCACGGATGTGGGATAAATGTAGGAAAAAGAAAAGTGGGAAAACCCACTTAGTACCTCGCACTGTTCACTGGGCGGGAAAGGATCCCTAAATGTACATCATCACTGTATAATTTTTAAGCAAATAGTTATTAGTTGCAAATAGGAAGTGTGTTTAGTGACTTTCATTCAATTTATAACAGCAAATAGAAAAAGATTTAATCATCACAATAATATTGTTGATTTCACAATATATGTGGAAATAAATACATCATATTCAAATTGCAAAGGTATCCAATGAGGAAAAAATCAATCAAGTTATTATTGACTTCATGGTGTTGAAGCCCAATGCATTTCGGGATTTTGTAGAATCCCTTCGTCAGGGGCAATCTGAAAGTTAAGCAGAAAACACAAACATATGTCTAGACAATGTACTTTTGAAGACGCAAACAAAATTCAAACTGATGTGACAACGGTTATACAGAAACTAGCCTTGCCCACTGCAAAGTACCTTTGTTGCATCAAATTCAAAGACGAGATGCGAGGTGCAGAGGAGGCAATGCATTGTCATCAATCCGTAGTCAAGGAGATGCGTGGGCTCTGATCTGTAGAGAGAAATCGTTGCATTGGCTCTGAGCCGTGCAACACCGATGATGTATCCAGAATGGAGTTTAAGCGACACCAGGTGGCAATGCGTCAGAGTTGATCCTCGCAACGGAGGAGAAGCACTGGTTCCAAGACCTTTGCATAAATGGTTAAGCGTGGATTCTGCTGGAGCAGCCCTTTAACCTAATGCCAAGGGCCCAGTACTTGATTGGCACCACTTGGAAGGGCAGACTCACAGATGGCAGAGTACAAGTGCTGAGGTAGGTGAGTTGGAAGTCTTTGATGTCCCTGAGACTTTAGAACAGGAGGCAAGCCAGCAAGCCCTTGGTGTCACTCTGGTTCTGGGTCGTAGAGATGCAGGTCCATTCCTTCTCACTCCCAGGAAAAAGGGCAGCATGCAGCAGGTCAGCACAGCAAAGCAGGAATACTGCAGAGTAGCAGTCCAGCAGAATGGCAGTCCCTGTAGCAGCACAGCGGTCCTTCTTCCTGGCAGAGTGTCCACAGAAGTGTTCTGAGTTGGTGGTGTCAGAGGTCCAGTACATATAGCCAGTTGGGCCTTTAAAGTGGGGGAGACTTCAGAGACATGCCTTTGAAGTGCACAGAGTCCCTGTCCTTTCTGCCCTGGCTTCAAACTCACTTCAGGAGGTTATGCATCTATGTATATGGGGACAGGACACAGCCTATTCATGTGTATACATGTGAGACTGTGCTCAGCTCCTCCCTTCCATCCTGCCCAGGATGGCCCATCAGGATGTGGATGGCCCATCAGGTCACACCTAAGCTCCCAATGTGTGTTGCTGTCTAGAGGGAATGCACAAAGCCCAGCTGTCACCCACCCCAGACATGTATTCAGAGACAGACAGCAGCACAAAATTGCTAAAGTAAGAACATGACAACTTTCTAAAAGTGGCATTTTCAAAACTACAATAAAAAATCTGACGTCACCATAAGTTGTGAATTTAAATTGTGATTCCCGAGACATCAAACTTAGGGATCCAATCTCTTCCAAATTGGAAATTACACTTATAAAATGTAATAAAGTAGTACCAAGGTTATCCTGCGGGAGAGATAGGCATTGCAGTAGTGAAAAACGAATTTAAGAGTTTATCAATACTAGGTTATGTAAAACTTAAATGTAGATGTCCTAATATTTAAATGCACTGCACCCTGCCGTTGGGCTGTCCAGGGCCTACCCTGGGGGTGAATTATATGTGTTAGAAAGGAAGGTTTGGGTCTGACAAGAGGATTAACTTGCCAGGTTGACAGTTAAAACTGCATACACAGGCCCTTTAATGGCAGGCCTGAGACATGTTTAAATGACAACTTAAGTGAGTGGCACAATCAGTGTTTCGGGCCCACCAGTAGCATTTCATTTACAGGCCCTTGGCACATGTAGTGCACTTTACTAGAGACTTATAAGTAAATTAAATATGCCAATTGGGGATAAGCCAATGTTGCCATGTTTGAAGCAGTGAGCACATGCACGTTGGGTCTGGTTTGCAGTGGTAAAGTACCCAGAGTCCTAGAGTGAGCAAAAACGAAGTCAGCAAAACAGGAGGAACCACACCAAGGATGCCAGGTCTAACAGTACAAAGGTCTTCATGAAGTGGTTTTCTTTGCCAACCATTTGCAATATTCGTGTTTCTAGCTAATTGCACCTAGATGAGGTAGGAGATTCCTAAAGAAATAGCCATCACCACTATAACCACTATTAAATTAAGAACTTTGGGGTCGATAATGTTGGTGGGCGGATTGCCACCGCCCACATGGCGGTGGCAATCCGCCCGCCAACATTCACTGCCCGCCTCCCATTTCCACCCTGCCACATTACGATGGCGGGGGGGGGGGTACCCCGGTGGACAGAAAGACCGTCCGCCGGTTTTCCGCCGGTTGACTCGTTGACGGGCGGAAAAAAATGTTTAATATGGTGGCGCCCCCATGGAAAGGCATGCGGATCCTGCATTTGGGGGCCCGTTGCGGGCCCCCAGGGTGTTGGGGGGTTGGGGAGTGCACATGGGGGAGTACCTATGAAACCCCCCAGCATTTGCATGCACAAGGTGGCATGTCACGTTGCACAAGGTGCCTGTCACGTTGTGCATTCAAATGCACAACATGCATTTTTTTCCTTGCGGCGGACCGCCCGCCGCGATGTAAAAAAATACGGGATGCACTCGCTAGTGTGGCGGGTGCATCCTAATGCTAACGGCAGGACCGTCGCACCTATGGTGGGCGTACCTTTAGCCGTTGCGGTGGCGGGCGGTCATCGCAATAGACCCCGCACTTACTAACCGTCATTTTTCTGTAACAGATGTATCTCAATTCGAAACTTCCTTAAAAATTGTGAGGTTTATCTGTTCCAGACATCTGGGATTTTGATGCATTTATTTTCCCCATAGATTAAAATATTTTGAATCATCCTTGAATGAATGAGATATTGATTTTTTATATGAGGAAATCATCATTAAATGTAGTCTTATACTAGCAGGTGGAGCCAAGCACCTCACTGAGTGATCCCCACCGTACTTACTATTTTGAAATGCTGAAACTTTACCACAGCTTACTCTTTTTTTAAACTTTGCCTATTTAAGTACATATTTATTATCCACAATTTCAGGGAAGGCTTCACTTCAGTTATCCTAGCATTCATTTGTTACTGAGATTATAAAACTGCCTCATTACTTTTCTTATCACTCTTAATGTATCTACTAAGTCCCACGCTTCTGAGCCTTAATATTTTCAGCCACCAGGCCCAGTTGCATTTTATTGCATGTACATCCACTTAGGAGGGGCGGAGTCAGAATGCTAGAAAGGATTAAGACAAATATTGTTCCCCTTGTCATCAAAAAAGTTAGACATTTACTCTTGTCTCAAAAGATTGCACGAGTACTTTTCTTTTACTGCAACAGACGTAGGTATCAGAGAGCATTTCTGGAACTATTTTGTGGCATTCCTTTTCATGTAGGTGCAAAAGAATGTTTGCAAGCATTATAGTAGCTCTTTAATGCAGCATAAATGTAATGTGTTATTGAATCAGGGACGTTAATGCAAGGGCATAGTGGGCAGTTGCTCAGGGCCCCCACCTGCTAAGGGCCCCCTGGGAAAGTGAACTTTCTTCATGTTTGACCTCTCGCTATTTTATTTCACTATTAAACCTCTCTCCCTCCCTTCGTACCTCTCTTTCTGACACTGTCTCTCCAACCAGCGTCCGGAAAAAAAAATGTTTCAGCTATTTTGTGACCGTGTTAAAATGTAACACAGTTTAGTATTGTTCTGCATCATGCAGGCTTGAATTAGCAGGACATGGGTAATACAATAAAACATTATTCAATACAGGGGCTCCAGAAAAGGTTTTTTAGGGGGCCCCGAGGTACTTTAGATGAGATGATTACGATTGTACCACAACACTTTTTTTATTTAATCTTTTGTCAACACAAAAAAAATATATTTGCCAGGGTCATGGATTTTCTCCTGCTCTTGTTAGTACTACATTTTCAGCTGTGTACAGGGTGTAATTGCGATGTGGAAAGGTCTGTGAAAACCCTCACGTTAAATAAAATTGTCCATGTTTGATATGGGGATGAGCGCTTCACAAGTGAACTTTCTATATATAATCTGTAGTTTCTACTTCATAGAAAGAACTTTAAGAGGACGGTCCCTGTGACTTGGAGCACCAGTATTCTAAAAACATTTTATTGTCTCACCACCTCCATGTAAAAAATGTCATCAGGGCCCCCCAGAATTTTTTTTTTTAACACTTTGAAATTGGCAGCTCTGAACATATTTAATAGTTCATACATAGCTGTTTTGTACAGTTATTGATTTAAAAAATGCAATAAAACACTTGATCATTAACGTGCTATGGGCAGCCTGGTCTCCCTAAAATGTAAAAGCATGTATCAGAAACAGGGTAGACTTTTAAGGTTATGTGGGGCACCCTCCATCCCACCACCTACTCCCAACCAGGACATGAGTGACAAGACAAAAGAAATTATGATGACTCATTACAGACAGGCTTGTAGCCACTGTGTTTTTTCACTAAAAAGTCAGCACTGTCTTCAGCATGTTGTGCATCTTGTCCAGTGCGTGCCCCTCTGCTCAGTTCAGGCTCTCCCTGGGATAGTAGGGGGCATGGGTTTCCCCCAGTTTAAATATCTCTGTGTTAAGGTCATTGAGTAAAGTTAGTTTGCAGATTTATACAGTGGCGTCACTAGGGTTGGTGTCACCCGGTGCGGGTAACTCATGGTGTCACCCCCTCACGACTTACAGCATGGACCTCCTCCACTCCGAGTCCGGCTTCCCCCTCATTTCAGGGCGTGCCTGGCGGTTTAACCAGATTTAACAGATGGATGCGTTTCTGCCAGGTGCCTCTCCACCATGGTGGAGTCGTGTGACAATGACACCGTAGTTGAGCCTCCCACCCAGGCATGGACATCGGGGGGAGGTGCTCCTACAAGCTATTCCAAATAAAGGTCTCAGTTCAATAGCACATAAATGCCCAATAAAGGGCAGCCAAATATAGCCCCCGCCCCCCTCCCCCTCCCCCTTCCTGTACTCTTATGGAAGTGACAGAAGTAAATGGTCGGTCTGAAAAATGATAGCGCCACAGATTCACCCCTTGTGTCGTCTTCACATTTCAAATTACAGATGGCTGCCAGGTCACATGATAGTGAATTTTACAGCACATTTTTCATTACATATTCAAATTGTATCAACTTTCAAAGCACAGTAAATAGTAGATGATGACCTTAAAGAACATCAGGTTACCCACCCAGTCATATGTACCCATAGACATTCTTTCAGAGAGTACCAAAAATAGACACAAGTAGTGAATCAGAGGGAACAAAGTAAAAGTGAGACCAGCCCCCACATGGTGTGTAGCGAGCAAGCGCAGTGAGCCACCACTACTAGGGGGAGTTTCGGGGGTTGAACCTCTCCACCCCAAGAAAATTTGTGAGACAGAAAGGCCAAAACAAATCATTTTTCAACACATTGATCATTACATATTAGATTGTATTAACTTTTAAAGCATAGTAAATGATTACCTTATAGAGCACCAGGATATCCAGTCATGAATCACAGACATTCCTACAGAGAACACTCAAAAATGAAATGTCGAGCATGAAACATGAATTTAAATATAACCAATTTATTCTTCTACCACCCAAATCTGTGTAGACAGTGAGCGCCCAGCCGTGCCTCTGCAGACAGAGACCCCTATGCCTGTTAACAACAGTGTGATAATGATTTATTAATCAGGTTGTTCAGTGGGCTACCTGCTAGTCAACAGTTTATTGGAATCTATAATATCATAGGTATGGTACTTTATACTGGTGTGGTGTTCCCACTATCCGGCAACATGATATATCAGTGGTCGAAGTGGGGGAAAAAAAGTAGGGGAACTGTGGGTGGAGAATCAGAGGGCGGGAATAACCCAAGGATTGGATCAGTGGGCGGAGCCAGAGGTGTGGCCAGAATGCGCAAACATCCCTATTTTTTGTATTTGGTTTGACTGCCCAGTTTAATCAACCAATGGATACACATGATTATTTAAGGTTATAATGAGTTATTGACAGTAAAATGTATTCACAAAGTGGGATGTACTTCTAATCACAGAATGTCCCCAAATACTATAAAAAACACAAGCCATTTGTCTCCGAGCCATGGAGTTTCTGTCATCAGCACTTCTCCCTTTTCCACAACAGCAGTTCAAACATGAATGGCTAAAAATCCTAGTTTGCAAATGTTTTCTAAATAATAATGGCTCTGCCATATTTGCCTCATAATGCAAGATCTGCAGCATGATCTGACCATTTTAACGAATAAATTGTTTGTAGCTCAAACGTATCAAAAGTTAATAAAAATGTGACTTGTGTTGCTGCGGAGTAGATGAAAGTTAATAGCTCACTGTTCTATGTTAGGATTTTAACTTATAAACTGCAAGTAACAAAAGGATCTCTCTGACAAAAGCAGTAGCCCACTGGCCTATTTACATTTTGTGCACTTTGTGATCTGCATGGTACATGTTCTTTGCAGCAGATGCATTAACCCTCTGAGCTACCTTTCCATGAGTCAAATTTTCCATTAGACAAAATTCCGATCTCTCTCTACGTAGAACATTAATCACCAGAGTCATCATGACATTTTTATTGTTACCGAAAATTACTGGAGGCCAGGAATGAGGCAGCAAGCGCTTTTAAAACCATAATATACTTGCAAAAATGATGCCTCCACCTAAAGTCAGCACCTGGTGCGGTCACAGTGGTTGCACCAACCTAGAGCTGGCCCTTCTCAAGGGTCCTGTGATCTCAGTGACAGGGTCACTGTTCTAGGGTATGCTGCTTCATAGGCCTGCCCTCAAGACTGGAGGTGAACTTTAGTATGAATAGTGGTGGACAAGCCTTGAAAGTTTACCTACACTTGTCATGCTACGGTCCCCCTGCTGGTGCTACGACACCGGGGCTTCTAATATAAGGTCTAGCATGAGATAGTGCTCTCTCAGTAGAGTGGTCTGATGGACTGGTCATGAAGGCTGAACCTGGTTCCCCAGTTTCAAATTCAGCAGCTCTGGCCATAGTGCCACATCCTCTCCCCCACACTGAACACCATTCTGCCCCACTGAGAAAAACTCAGACTGCCTTCAACTACAACCCAATTGTTGCCAGCTATAAACACCTGGATGCGGCTCAATTGAAATTACACACTGGGCAAGAGCAATATGTGGCCTACATTTACAAAAAAAAAAAGTGACAGCATCCTGGAAAAAGCAAACAATCAAAGGGGATGCAAAATTTCACAAACCATGTGAAATGTAAGCAGGAACAACATAGTTACCTTAACGCTTTTACACTCACTGTTCAGAAATCAGTGCTTTTGTCTGAAAAGTTAAGGACATGACTACAGGGCCCTGAATGGACCTATTTCAATGGCCATTGCTTATATCCTTACAAAACGTAAGCAGTATGGTAAAAAAAGACAACATCCCTAGATGCAGAGCAGCAGTACAAATTTTGTTTTTCAATCCTCACATTGCAGTACCTCCAGGATTGGTGCACTAGTTCCAAGCCCAGGGAAAACAAAGCCAAGACAACAAAAATAGCGCTTCACTGGCAAACTCTGTAAAAGTGGAGCTAATGTGTTTGGGTGTGAATACAATAAATCTGGCCAGTTTGCTACCACTCTGTCTTACATTATTTAGTTATTCATTTTTCATATTTTTAAACTTTTATTCACGATGCTGCCCTTTGGAATTAAATGTCAGAAAAATACGACATTGATTTCCAGCAAAAGTGATTTTCTTTTTTGGATCCATTTCACACGGGTGCAAATAAAAGAAAGGAGAGGAAAGAGAGTGAGAACCCTGTCTTGCAGGCAGCCACTGTTTTCAGTAAGAGTCAGACTCAGAGAAGAACTGCCGCGCTAGCAGGCAAGCCGCGAGACTGAGGCCTGAAGTTATTTACAAGAACAGATACACACAGTATAACACCCTTCGAGGTACAGACACGAGCAGAGATCCGCATAACCACGGCTTGACCACCACCCACCGCCACCTGACCCACATGGCTTAATCAATTGGTGCTGCCGGTCTGCAGTGCCGGAGATACACACTCACCTGCTGAGTTGGCAATGGTGGTAGACAGGGGGGGGCTACGTCGGTCAGTGGCTAGCCTTAAGCCTGGCTCCTTAGAATAAAATTAAATTATGGCGGCCCGCGTGTGGTCAAACCGGCTGAGGCCTCCTCCTCGACCCTCGTGATGCCGAGTCAAGCGCACTTAGGGCCCAATGCGCATGCGGGATTCCCGGCCCGGATTCAAAATTACATCACTGCACCCCTCTAGTGACGACGCCACTGCCGAGGCGTGCAGACGCGGTAGAGGAGGAGACAGTGCGCACTGCGCACAGGCACCTCCTCCTCCTGGAAGCAGGCGAGGTTGCGTTGCGCGGTTGCGTTGCTCTGCACTACTGCACACACACCGGCCCTTTGGTGTCACCCCATGTGAGGGTGTCACCCGGTGCGGTCCACACCCCCAGCACCCCCCTAGTGACGCCGCTGGATTTATATAGCGCAGCTTATCACCTGAGGGTATCCAGGCACTGTCCATTGGCACAGGGAAATTAAGGGGCATATTTACATGCCCCTTACGCCATTGGTTCATCACTTTTTCTGATTCTCTGGTAGCGTTGCTCCATACCCCATATTTACAAGGTGGCGTTAAGGCACTTAATGGCATCTTGTAAATATCCCCCTTTCCGCAGCAGTCCGCTGCGACAAAATGGAGGGCAGTGGGTGTTGCATTGGGTGTTCCGCCGCAACACCCATTGGTTTCTGTTGCTGCCCCATATTTGCAAGGATGGGGGTGCCAAAAGCTAAGTCAAGGTAAAACCGAGTCTTAGGATGGCGATACGAGGAGAAATTATTAATTTCTCCTCATATTTTGCTTTCTATAGCAAATCCCCTTTAAAGATTGTTTATGTACAGGAAGGTGTCCCTTCCTACACATAAACAATCACCGCTGCAGCGCAGGCTCCCTTGCAACATGGCGCAAGAGTGCCTGTGCTGGCACTAGTGAGCTTTTTTAGTGCCAATACGGCACACCCATGCGTTTTGAAAATGTCAGAGCGTGGTGTTGCCAAATTTGGCATTACACCGCACTCTGACATTTTCTTGTACATATCCCCCAGAGTGATTTGCCCAGAATCACAGGATGTTACACTGACGCCGCTACTCGAACCCGAATCCCCCGCTCCCAAGTCAGCAGCTCTGGCCGCTGAGCCACATCCAGTGCTTCAGGGATGGGGGTAGACCTGGCTAGAAAGCTGGCAAACCACATACATCTCCCCCTTCTCGCCTGACCCTCAATTTGACCTGATATGGGACCCATGCATTGTTTGATGTGTTCATGTTTTCCTAAGGGGTATTGAAAGAATTTGAATCTGTAACGTGATTTATGATTCAATAATTAATGAAGTCACTTGCACATCTATGTTAAAGATAGGCACATGAATGTCTTTGAGCATCAGGCCCTTCATTCACAAGCTGATTCAGTGTTTATCCACTGCTAAAAATTGGTGAATCACAAAGCTGGTGTATCTTTGATGTATGAGAGTGAAATGAATGAATGAATGAGTGAAAGGGATTTATAAAGTGCACGTCTACTCGTAGGAGTTTCTGGGGGTTGGGGAATAACAAGGTGAGGAAACCGACCACGCCATTCCGCCAAAATGAAAAAAGAACAAATAGGCCTGACTCATGAAAGAATTGTTTTTTACATTAAAAAGCTATATTGTTTCCAATGTTAGTCACCTTAGTCCTTTGCTAGATCTGGACACTGAGACTGTGGGTGAGATCCAGATGTCAGTCAAAGATATGCTAAATTTGATTCTTGATGAGGTTCGAGAATTAAAGAGGTTTCAAAAGTCTGAGTTGGCTTTGATCAATCAGCGATTGGATAAAATGGAGGATCTTTTCTCTACATTTCCTGTCCGCCTTCAAGAAACCGAAACTCGCATTTCTAATCTTGAGGATCAAATGAACGAGGTTAAAAAAGATACAAATCGGCTTTCTCTTACTACACGTTCACTAGAAAATAAACTGGATGATTTGGAAAATTATAATCGTCGTTCGAACCTTCGCATAGTGGGGGTTCCAGAAGGCCTTGAAGGATCCAGTACGCTGCAATGGGCTACCTCCTTTTTAAAACCAAAAGTGATCCCTAATCATGAGGGCGACTTAACTATTACATGTGCACATCGAGTTCCTGCCCAGCCTTTTTCAAATTCTTCTCTTCCTCGAACAATTTTAGTACATTTTTCTGATATACGGATTAAAGAGACTATTCTTTCGATGGCAATCCAGAAAAGACAATTTTTTGTTACTGAATCTGCGAAGTGTCGTATTTTTTCAGACATGTCTGCCTCCGCAGCTCGGAGAAGAAAAGAGTTTGTCCAAATGTTACAGCTGTTTAAAGCTAAAGGGGCCCAAGCGACGATAGTGCAACAGTCTAAGCTTAAAGTTTTGGTGAAAGGCAAATTTTTTATGTTATCCGATATAGCAGCAGCACAGGATTTGCTTAAGGAGATTTTGACCTCTCAATCAAGTTAGATTAGGAGGAGTACATGTCGAGTCATTTCTTTTTTTTTTGTCTACAGGATGTTATAGGTTTTTTTTTCTGGGAGCTGATTAATTGGAGGATGGGGGGGGGGGGCTCAGGAGAGCATGAAGGAGTACGGAACCCAGGGGGCCCAGGGGGTGCTAACAGGTCACCCCAATGAAGTGGGGTAGGTTCCTATGGTCTGCGTGGGAGGAGGAAGCTTGGCCATTGGAGGGTAGGGTTTGGGGGGGTGAGGGTGGTGATGGTTGGGGTGGGGTTGTCGGTGATGGGTGGGATGAATCAAAAAAGGAAGTTGATGGTGTCAGGCTATGCCTATTTATTTTTGCCTTGATTTCGATTCTAAATGCCAGAGGGTATATCATGGGTAAGGGGTGGTCTGATGATATCTGTCTTCAGCTAGTTAAACTCAGATTTCAATGTCTATCAAAGAGAGTTTGAAGTTGTTTTCCCTTAATGTTAATGGTTTAAACAATATTAAGAAAAGGCGTGCTGTGGAATTCTGGTTAAAGGCTGAAAATCCTTCCGTTATTCTGCTACAAGAGACTCATATTCCCTCTTCTAAGTTAGATGTGTTCTCAATGTTTAAATCATGGGCTTCGTTTCGTTGCTTTGCATCATGTGATGAATCTAAAAGAGGGGTGGCGATATTTTTAAATAAGAATATACATCCTGAAATTATTCATTCAGAAGAGGGAGGCTCAGGACGTTGGTGCTGGGTCTCTTGTAGAGTCAAAAGTAGACAAAGACCCTTTATTTTTGTATGCTGTTATGGACCTTTAAATGATGATTTCAATATGTATGAAGATATGTTCCAATCTTTATTAGTGGTGTCAGGCGATATAGTGATTGGTGGTGATTTCAATGTTTTGATGGATCCCAAATTGGATTCATCATCACAATTAACAAAACAACTTAAACCTAAAGTTTCACAAACCATCTCTAATTATACAAGATTATTGGATCTCTCTGATCATTGGCGTTTAGATAATCCTTTTAAAAGAGAGTATACTTGCTGGTCGGGTAGATTTAAGTCCTCTTCCCGTATTGATTTTTTTTTAGCTTCACGCAAACTTAGGCTTGGTTATCATAATACGGTGCATAATGTATTCTCCGATCATGCTATGCTTATCAGGGAATTCATTCTCGGGGATACTAGAAGGTCCCCTAAAAGATGGGTTCTCAATAAAGTTTATCTTAATGATGAAAAATGGGTTTCCGAAGTAAAACTCGAGATTAGGGAATTTTTAGCCCGCAATACTGGCACCGCTTCTCCTAGTATTATCTGGGATGCTTTAAAGGCTTTTATTCGTGGAATCTGTATTGGAAAAGACGCTGCCACATCGATTGTGGCTAGGGCCACAAAAAAATCATTAGAACATCGTATACAGGTTCTTAGTGTTCAAAGACAGCAAAATCCTTCCAGAATTATGAAAGATCAATTAAATGAAGCCAAACGAGAATTTAGTTCATTTTTATATGAGCAAGGAGAGGCATTCTATCGTAGTGAATACCAAAAAGTTTACGAAGAAAGCAATTTTACGGGAAGATTCTTGGCTTGGCAAGCGAAAGAACAAGTAGCGTCCAATTTAATTCGGGGGTTAAATTGTCCAGCCACGCTTCAATTTACAACTGACCCGGATGAGATAGGAAAGATAATGCATTGTCATTATCAAAAAATATATAGCCATCAGCATAAAATTGACCAGTCTAAATTAAACGTCTTTTTGAGGAAGGCTGCGATTCCTTCCCTTTCCCAATTTGAACAATTAAACATGATGGGTGGATTATCTCTGGAAGAGGTAGAGTTCGTAGTGAAAGAACTTCCTTTGGGGAAGGCCTCTGGCCCAGATGGGTTACCTGCCGATTTTTTTAAAGTCTTTTTTCCTGCCTTTTCAAATTTTTTTCTAGACCTTCTTAATTCTATGTTGGCAGGAGCTCCTATTCCAGACTCATTTCGCGAGGGCACCGTGGTTAGCTTTTTGAAGAAGGGGAAAGATGCTAGAGATCCCAATTCATATCGTCCAATTACCCTTTTAAATTCTAATTATAAGATAGTCACTAAATTATTGGCTATTCGATTTAATCAGATTTCCACGGATTTGATTCACGAAGATCAAAACGGCTTCATTGCCGGTAGACAGCTGTTGACCAATACTCACTACTTGTCGGAAGCTTTGGATTATTTTGAGACACAGAGGATTCCTGCACTTATTCTTTTATTGGATGTGGAAAAAGCCTTTGATTTGGTGGTTTGGGAGACACTTTTTATTATTTTGTCACACTTTCATATTCCGCCAAATATCATAAACTTTATTCGAAATCTCTACACGGGTGCAAAAGCAAACATTATTATTAACTCACAAATGGTCGGGTCAGTCTCTGTTAATCGGGGAACACGGCAGGGCTGCCCCCTTTCACCAATTCTTTTTGCTTTTTTCATCGAACCCCTCGCAATTGCAACTCGGAAGTGTGCTGAGATCTTACCTCCGATTCCTTTAATGTCCAAGATAAAACTTTACGCTGACGACATTATGCTACTTATTAAATCCGATCTACGGTCTCAAGTTTCTGCATTTCAACTTTTTGAGGAATTTGAGACTTTTGGGGGATATCGGATTAATAAAAAGAAGACAGAAATATTGGTCTGTGCTAATCATAATCCTGAATTATATCCGGACCTACGGGGCAGTATTAATAATAAACCTAAGAGATATCTCTTTTTTTTTTTTTCATCTTCAGTTAAAGATCTCTACCGTTTGAATTTTGATCCCCTTCTTCAGAAGGTTCGCTCAATGTTATCGCGCTGGAATAAATTACCGCTATCAATCTTGGGCCGAGTCGCTTTGATAAAAATGTCTATTTTACCGTTGTTTAACTTTCTGTTTTCAACGATCCCTTGCTTTCTCTCAGGCACATTCTTTACTAAAATTGAATCTTTATTTTCTTGTTTTTTGTGGGCACATAAAACACCTCGTATCGCGATGAGCACTCTTTTTGAGGATTTAGATAATGGAGGCCTTGCACTTCCAAATATCAGAGATTACTATAGCGCTTATTTTGCTCAGTATCTTACCCGATTTAAAGTCCCAACTTTAAACCCAAATTTATACATTAGCTTTTTCTTTGACTTAATTTTTTCGGAAAGTCAAATACCCTCCCCTCTTCAGGTACCTAAATCTCCTAAATTAGTTAGGTATAAAATAATTGCATGTTTTTTTAGGAAGCGGACCGTTATGCTTAAAAGATATTCTCTTTCTCTTTTTAATTCCTCTTCTTCTCTTTCTACCTTACTTTGATTTAGTGGGCGGAGTCCAGGCTCTGACCTAATGGCCTATTGGACTAAAGCTGGTTTTAGCAAAGTGGGCGATTTTCTACAACAGTCAAGGTGGATAACCCCATCGGAGATGCGATTATTACTCTCAGGAAATTTTTTGTTAGTCAGGTCTTATAAAAAAATCTATCAATCCCTGCTACAGTATGCTCCCATTTCATTTTCTCAGATTTCCTCATTAAATAATGATCTTTTCTTTAATAACACTCTGATAAGGAAACCCGGAGAGTGGAAACGTTTTCTAGCTCAATCTAGACAAGGTGATCTGGGCTCCAAAGCTGTAAAAAAATGGTGGGAACAAGAAAATCATGTTTTATGTTTGAGTACATGGCGGACCATTAATAAGTTCAGTTTTTCTACATTAAGAGGAGCCAATTGGCGCAGAATGTTATTTTTTGGCAAGTGGCTTTTATATCGCACCCCGGCGGCAATTGCTAAAATGTATAGTAATTATATACCCAATTGTTTCAGATGCCTGAACTTTGCCCCAGCTAATTGGACACGTGTAATAATTGACTGCAGTATGGTGAAAGCCTTTTGGGAGGACATCTTTGCCTTTTTAGGCTTAAATTTTCATATTCAGATTTTACTAAATGTTAAACTGATGCTTTATGGTTTTGATCCCTATCTTAATTTCTCTGTATCACTTGCTAAACTGGTTTATATTTGCATGGCAGTGGCTAGATCGCTGCTACTTCAGAACTGGCGTACAATACAGACTCCATCTATGCATGAATGGCTACTCAAAATGCGTAGAGTAAAGATAAGTGAGCGAAGGTACACTTTGAGGATTGGGGGGGGGAAGAAAATTTGAAAAAATCTGGGGGAATTTTTTCTGAATAATTCATTACTTTTTTGTCTTCTGATTTGTTTTCTGATTTTGGAAACCTGTAAATTATTCATATGTTTATACCAGTTGCTGAAAGCAGGGTCTCCTGCACGAGATACGCTTTGGTTTTTCACATTTTATATGTATTTTTGATTTATAACTATGTATGACACCAATCAATTCCAATATAAAAAAGAAAAAAAAACTATATTGTTACACACTTATAATGTCCTGGCCAGTACAGGAAAATGGCCATTGTGAGGGAACCGGAAGAGGAGCCACAAAGACGTAGAACAGAAATGTGGTGAAGACCCACACAATACTAACTTTGTGGCTATTCACAAAATGTTTGCAAAATGTTGCAAATGCATGAACCTAATTTATCTGAAAACCGAACATACACTTCTGATTTGAAGCTGGAGCGTCAGGGAATGCGTAAAGGCTCAACGGCATGAAGGACATTCCATAATAATGTTGTAAGTCAGCTAGGAAACAGCTTCCCTGAGGACACATTCGTGCCTGTCTGGCTGGTGGGGATTTCTACATCTGGTGGGTGGTCATGATCCAGGAGATCAGAGACCATACCCTCCACTGACCTGGCAGGCTAGCAGACCCCTCTCCAGATCTTAAATGAGGTCCTATGCTTGAGTAATGTCCATAGAAGATATAGGATGTGGCCTGCAGTCAATTTGTCGGATTCATGCCGTTGGGATAGAGAGATGCAGCCCCTACCCTTAAGGTGTCCCTGCAATCCAGCGTTCCTGGAAAGATACAAGAAGGCCCAAATATTCCCAGCAGATTGGGAGCAAAGCTGCGGACACATTAAACTTCACACTCTGCACCTGATATAAAACAGATCTTATAAATAGAAGAGAGATTTGAAAAAATAATAGTCCATGGTACAAAGCCCAGATACAGCCATATCCGCCCATCCCCGTAATGCTTCTGTATCCTCCTTCGCCCTGATCTCAGTAGGTGGGACCATAGACAGGATGAAGGTCACACTGGACACAGCTTGTGGTGACCCTTGGGGTTTTGATGTACAGAGGTGTGGTCTTGTGGAGGCTGGCATATGGTGTTTGCAGAATGCAAACCTAACTCAAGAGCAGAGGAGCACAGCCCTTCACAGGGGGTGAGTGAAGAAAGGGGTAGGCGACGCTGCACCTTCCTGGGGGTGTTGGGAGACATTATAAGATTGTGTATAACAAGTGGAGACAGCACACATTAAAATGATGAAACCACAAGTTTATTACTGCAATTATTGTAAAGTGCTGAAGTCAGGGCCAGAATCAATGTCTGAAGATTAGCAACCATACCACATCTCACCCCCCTATCTCTTCCTGGATTCGGTCACTGTCTGCTGAGGATTCACCAGTCTGGATGATTTCATTATATAAACATTACCTGCACCTGGTGTGAAGGTAAGGTGAGTGCCGAGTGAGTAGGAACCAGCTCAGATGACATGGATTGGATACCATTGACATACAGGATTGGACTAAGAAATCCCTCATACACCTGCTGGACTTTACAAAGGGCATGGGTGCCTCCATCTTTGAGGTATGTGAGTCTCCTGCAACTCTCTGCATACAGTGGCATTTCTCAGGTGAATGTGCCTGAGGTCGCTCCATCCACCTCATAAAATAAGACCAGCAAAATGGTAGACTTATTTGGAGTCCGTTTGCACTTTCACAGCTATTCAATGTTACATTGTATTTGCATTTCTTCTGATTGTGACGGTGCTAAGACCTGATCAGCAATGCAAATTGCATAGACTCATGCAGCTTACGTCATACTCATCTGGCAAATTGAGGCTCTCATTGGTGGGGGGTTTCACCAATGGTGCCCCGACCATCACTGAATGCCTTTGTGTAATAAGGTGGTAGCTACTGCACAGCGATAGGTCTACCTGCCCTGGTGCAAGCACTTCACGCACTTTCTGCACAACCTCTGCATTACCATGCTTTAAACTCGGTACAAAAGGGGGTGGTGATGGACGGAGCATCAGAACCAAACACTCAGTCAACAGATCTGGGTTTGATCTATCACCGTTCTTTAGCCCACTCTGCCACCCCAGTTCAGACATGGCGATATGCAAATCAGTCTGACCCTGTGCCTCATGGGAACAGTCCAGCCCGAACTGCCAAGCCATGTCTTCCCTGGACCGGAAACAAGCTTCCTAGGACCGGTTTCTGGCATTTCAGCCGTCTTCAGCCAGGCTTGCTTGAATCCAGTGGCAAAGTGAGCAAGGGACTCAACGTCTGAGCATACCCTGCCAACCTATGGCGAACAAAGCTGTTGTTTTGCATTTGTCACCCTGAGTGGGAAGGGTATGCCCAGACGTGGGTCCCGTGCTCTCCATGCCACTGGAATCAAGCTATCCTGGCTGAAGAGGGGTGAAACCCCGAAACCGGCCCTAGGATGCTTGTTTCCAGTCCAGGGGGGACCTGGCTTGGCAGTTCGGGCTGGACTGTTCCCATGAGGCACAGGGTCAAGACTGATTTGCATATGGCTGGGTTCAAACTGGACCGGCATGGTGAGCAAAAAAACGATGGATTTAGGCCCAGATCTCTGTACTGGGGTGAATGTATGACATTGTTCTGCATTCTGTCCATCAACTGTTGTTTTGCATTTGTCACCCTGAGTGGGAAGGGTATGCCCAGACGTGGGTCCCGTGCTCTCCATGCCACTGGAATCAAGCTATCCTGGCTGAAGAGGGGTGAAACCCCGAAACTGGTCCTAGGATGCTTGTTTCCAGTCCAGGGGGGACCTGGCTTGGCAGTTCGGGCTGGACTGTTCCCATGAGGCACAGGGTCAAGACTGATTTGCATATGGCTGGGTTCAAACTGGACCGGCATGGTGAGCAAAAAAACGATGGATTTAGGCCCAGATCTCTGTACTGGGGTGAATGTATGACATTGTTCTGCATTCTGTCCATCAACTGTTGTTTTGCATTTGTCACCCTGAGTGGGAAGGGTATGCCCAGACGTGGGTCCCGTGCTCTCCATGCCACTGGAATCAAGCTATCCTGGCTGAAGAGGGGTGAAACCCCGAAACCGGTCCTAGGATGCTTGTTTCCAGTCCAGGGGGGACCTGGCTTGGCAGTTCGGGCTGGAGTGTTCCCATGAGGCACAGGGTCAAGACTGATTTGCATATGGCTGGGTTCAAACTGGACCGGCATGGTGAGCAAAAAAACGATGGATTTAGGCCCAGATCTCTGTACTGGGGTGAATGTATGACATTGTTCTGCATTCTGTCCATCAACTGTTGTTTTGCATTTGTCACCCTGAGTGGGAAGGGTATGCCCAGACGTGGGTCCCGTGCTCTCCATGCCACTGGAATCAAGCTATCCTGGCTGAAGAGGGGTGAAACCCCGAAACCGGTCCTAGGATGCTTGTTTCCAGTCCAGGGGGGACCTGGCTTGGCAGTTCGGGCTGGACTGTTCCCATGAGGCACAGGGTCAAGACTGATTTGCATATGGCTGGGTTCAAACTGGACCGGGATGGTGAGCAAAAAAACGATGGATTTAGGCCCAGATCTCTGTACTGGGGTGAATGTATGACATTGTTCTGCATTCTGTCCATCAACTGTTGTTTTGCATTTGTCACCCTGAGTGGGAAGGGTATGCCCAGACGTGGGTCCCGTGCTCTCCATGCCACTGGAATCAAGCTATCCTGGCTGAAGAGGGGTGAAACCCCGAAACCGGTCCTAGGATGCTTGTTTCCAGTCCAGGGGGGACCTGGCTTGGCAGTTCGGGCTGGACTGTTCCCATGAGGCACAGGGTCAAGACTGATTTGCATATGGCTGGGTTCAAACTGGACCGGCATGGTGAGCAAAAAAACGATGGATTTAGGCCCAGATCTCTGTACTGGGGTGAATGTATGACATTGTTCTGCATTCTGTCCATCAACTGTTGTTTTGCATTTGTCACCCTGAGTGGGAAGGGTATGCCCAGACGTGGGTCCCGTGCTCTCCATGCCACTGGAATCAAGCTATCCTGGCTGAAGAGGGGTGAAACCCCGAAACTGGTCCTAGGATGCTTGTTTCCAGTCCAGGGGGGACCTGGCTTGGCAGTTCGGGCTGGACTGTTCCCATGAGGCACAGGGTCAAGACTGATTTGCATATGGCTGGGTTCAAACTGGACCGGCATGGTGAGCAAAAAAACTATGGATTTAGGCCCAGATCTCTGTACTGGGGTGAATGTATGACATTGTTCTGCATTCTGTCCATCAACTGTTGTTTTGTATTTGTCACCTTGAGTGGGAAGGGTATGCCCAGACGTGGGTCCCGTGCTCTCCATGCCACTGGAATCAAGCTATCCTGGCTGAAGAGGGGTGAAACCCCGAAACCGGTCCTAGGATGCTTGTTTCCAGTCGAGGGGGGACCTGGCTTGGCAGTTCGGGCTGGACTGTTCCCATGAGGCACAGGGTCAAGACTGATTTGCATATGGCTGGGTTCAAACTGGACCGGCATGGTGAGCAAAAAAACGATGGATTTAGGCCCAGATCTCTGTACTGGGGTGAATGTATGACATTGTTCTGCATTCTGTCCATCAACTGTTGTTTTGCATTTGTCACCCTGAGTGGGAAGGGTATGCCCAGACGTGGGTCCCGTGCTCTCCATGCCACTGGAATCAAGCTATCCTGGCTGAAGAGGGGTGAAACCCCGAAACCGGTCCTAGGATGCTTGTTTCCAGTCCAGGGGGGACCTGGCTTGGCAGTTCGGGCTGGACTGTTCCCATGAGGCACAGGGTCAAGACTGATTTGCATATGGCTGGGTTCAAACTGGACCGGCATGGTGAGCAAAAAAACGATGGATTTAGGCCCAGATCTCTGTACTGGCGTGAATGTATGACATTGTTCTGCATTCTGTCCATCAACTGTTGTTTTGCATTTGTCACCCTGAGTGGGAAGGGTATGCTCAGACGTGGGTCCCGTGCTCTCCATGCCACTGGAATCAAGCTATCCTGGCTGAAGAGGGGTGAAACCCCGAAACCGGTCCTAGGATGCTTGTTTCCAGTCCAGGGGGGACCTGGCTTGGCAGTTCGGGCTGGACTGTTCCCATGAGGCACAGGATCAAGACTGATTTGCATATGGCTGGGTTCAAACTGGACCGGCATGGTGAGCAAAAAAACGATGGATTTAGGCCCAGATCTCTGTACTGGGGTGAATGTATGACATTGTTCTGCATTCTGTCCATCAACTGTTGTTTTGCATTTGTCACCCTGAGTGGGAAGGGTATGCCCAGACGTGGGTCCCGTGCTCTCCATGCCACTGGAATCAAGCTATCCTGGCTGAAGAGGGGTGAAACCCCGAAACCGGTCCTAGGATGCTTGTTTCCAGTCCAGGGGGGACCTGGCTTGGCAGTTCGGGCTGGACTGTTCCCATGAAGCACAGGGTCAAGACTGATTTGCATATGGCTGGGTTCAAACTGGACCGGCATGGTGAACAAAAAAACGATGGATTTAGGCCCAGATCTCTGTACTTGGGTGAATGTATGACATTGTTCTGCATTCTGTCCATCAACTGTTGTTTTGCATTTGTCACCCT
This sequence comes from Triturus cristatus, assembly GCF_964204655.1. Lineage (NCBI taxonomy): Eukaryota > Metazoa > Chordata > Amphibia > Caudata > Salamandridae > Triturus > Triturus cristatus. The sequence continues at coordinate 528,202,396 of NC_140586.1, read as the reverse complement.
GAGTGGGAAGGGTATGCCCAGACGTGGGTCCCGTGCTCTCGATGCCACTGGAATCAAGCTATCCTGGCTGAAGAGGGGTGAAACCCCGAAACCGGTCCTAGGATGCTTGTTTCCAGTCCAGGGGGGACCTGGCTTGGCAGTTCGGGCTGGAGTGTTCCCATGAGGCACAGGGTCAAGACTGATTTGCATATGGCTGGGTTCAAACTGGACCGGCATGGTGAGCAAAAAAACGATGGATTTAGGCCCAGATCTCTGTACTGGGGTGAATGTATGACATTGTTCTGCATTCTGTCCATCAACTGTTGTTTTGCATTTGTCACCCTGAGTGGGAAGGGTATGCCCAGACGTGGGTCCCGTGCTCTCCATGCCACTGGAATCAAGCTATCCTGGCTGAAGAGGGGTGAAACCCCGAAACCGGTCCTAGGATGCTTGTTTCCAGTCCAGGGGGGACCTGGCTTGGCAGTTCGGGCTGGACTGTTCCCATGAGGCACAGGGTCAAGACTGATTTGCATATGGCTGGGTTCAAACTGGACCGGCATGGTGAGCAAAAAAACGATGGATTTAGGCCCAGATCTCTGTACTGGGGTGAATGTATGACATTGTTCTGCATTCTGTCCATCAACTGTTGTTTTGCATATGCTTTAAACTCAGCAGGCCTGCACCACCGAGCTTGAAAAAGTCAAAAATGGAAAGAAGGGGCTCTCAGTACATGGTGTATATTTTGGGAATAGTTGGTATACTTGGCAACAAACAGCCCTTGATTTGGGGCTTCTTCATGCCCTAATCATGATACTCCAGGCTCATCCTGTTTGATACTGGTGGGCCGATAAATCATAATATCTGAGCCCGGTTAGGTACAGGCAGAGCTTCCTGCGAAAGTCTGTAGGCGTGTGCGCTCGAGACTAATACATGTGCAGTGTTGTAGCATTGAAAATGTAGCACTGAAAACTCATATGTTGTACACATGTTAAAAAAACACAACAAATTAAAAGCTGCAGCACAAGAAACTTTGTTTCCTGCTGCACTCTCCGTCTGAAAATATTTGATTTTGGCGTTGCAATTTCCTCTTGAGTGGCAGAAAATTATTGCATCAGGATTCGACCTATGGATTTTAGACAACAGACATAATTGGGTTGTTGGCCTTACAAACGACATGAATATTAAAACAACAGGAATGCTTCCCTTTCTATAACTAAGCACACGTTCTCTGAGGGCTGATTGGGATTTTGACCAATCAAAAATCAATGCACCGTTTGGAAAGCTGCAATTCGCTACACATCACTCTCTGTGGCATGCCTTAGCTTTTTGTCCTGGAAATTAACGTATTAACCTTCTCCAGGAACTGGTAATTAGTTTCTCTACGAATGGCAGCCAGTGAAGAAAAGCAAACTACTTCAATGTGTTGTGAGCGTTGTTAATTTAAGATCTGAACAGTACCTTTGGCCTCAGGATGATGAAGGGTTACTCAATTAGGGCAGTAGTGATGTCCCCCTGCATCTGCCCAGCTAATAAAAAGAGATCTGGGTTCGAGTCCCCAAAAGAAGTGTTTTCAAAATGTGCCCAGTAAGGGAGAATTTGCTGCAAAAAGGAGATAAAGAAGGTTGGGTGTCAGTGGGGATTGAGATTAGGGAAGTGGAGGAGATGGTGAACAAAGTTTTAAAGCACTAATAAGACACCACAGCGCAAAAAACTCTACACTGATGCAGCTCATTTGGTTCATGTTTCTGCTGCAGAGGTATGTGTGCCACCTGCAGGGGGTAATTTATTATCTCACTGAGATAGCTGAGTGAATGATTAAAGCACAAGATACAGTGATCAAGCCAAAAGGAAAATAGGAGTAGTCAAGTCTAGCAGTTCCCATAGCACAACAGGTGCAAACTAGGACTTTTGCTGGACTCTAGGACTGTCCCGGACATGAAGTAGTTAGTTGCCCGGCACAGTAGGTAGAGCACATGTAAGTATCCAGAGCACAAGTAAAACAGTATCTGGCTGGTTAAGACTTCTGCGCTAGTCCTAGTTTGCACCCGTTTTGCATCCAACACATTTTTATTACCTTCCCTCCAAGTTCCCAGCAGTCAGGTTCCTCCACTTCTTCCCTAATCCTTCATTTAGGTTTTGTTTCTGTTCATTATCATTTATTCCTTTCAAGACTACCTGCCAGCTTCAAACTACCAACACCAGTGTTTCTGCGGTTCTTGAGCAGGTACACTGGCATATCCAAGGACTAGTCAGAGCCTCGATGATCCTAACCAGTGGTAAGCCGAATATTGCTTCTTGGTTATAATAGTGTTTGTGGTAAAGGAGAAGTTGAGGTTCATCTTGTGTTCCTTTTATATTAACTAAGGCGGGGGCCTGAGTTCCTACATGTTCATAGGAATACATCCAGTCTTGTGGTGTGCTGCCCACCCCCCAAATACCTGAATTAACAGTACCAGAAGCTGTGCTTTTCTCTCTCTCCCCTTCCCCCTTTTTCCCTTTAAGTATTGTTTTTTTTATCTGCACAATGAGAGGAAGTAAGACCGAACCCCTGGCGGGATATAGGTTTATTGACCCCAATTCTCTCCGCTACCTCATGCATGGCTCTCGTAAAATGAGATGTACTACAAGACCCGCCCAACTGGATCTCGCAGACCACAGCAGACCTGCTCTCTTCATGAAACTGATATAAGTCTACTCAGTATTCCCAGTAAATCTATTGAAGTGGGAACCTTTCACTGGCCAGTGGCTCCATCTGGACTCCTTTGCTTTGACTGCTGGCAACCACAGGAATTTGTATGCCTATGATTGCTATTTGGAAATCTATTTTGTGCAAAATCAGACATTTCTGTTTCAGAAGGCAAGTCAGTAGAGTTTACCACCCTGTGACAAGTCCCTTCTAGTACGACAGATCAAGTAGAAGACTAAGATATAACAGCATCCCAGGTTTTTTCATCCACATTGGCAACGTGGCCTTCTTTTACCTGCACGTTTACTGTTCACTTCTTGAACTTCATGGAAGTGGCACTGACAGGGTCATTTAAACCTCTCCTGTACGCTAGATTTCAAACTCCCTATACTCAATTTTACAACAGTATGATACCACTGAAATCTTTTGCGATTTACTTCCAGCTCATAAAAGCCAGACTGAGGGCTTTTGCAGCAAGTAAACATGGTGGAGACCATTCTTACTAAAAAAGAGCACTTTCCAAATCTTGAAACTTTACCCACCCTCCTTATACCACCAAGATCAACAATTTAAAAAACAAAGTTATTCCTCACCTCCCTGATGAACCAAAAAGCAAGACCGTAATGAGAACATTTGAGGCACTACTGTTGTCCCTCTGCAGAGTAACTGGACAAATACAAATTTCGGGTTAGAGGTGGGCGAAACCATCACAGTTGCATTTCCTGATCCTGCCCTTTGTCCAAAGACGTACTTGGAATCTGACAATGGTACACCGCACAGCAGAACTCTTACATATGCCAATTGCATTTACATCTAGATCAGGAGTGGCAGGTATCACATGAATGAATCTGTGATTTAGAAAAATACGAACAATTAAATACTCAAGTAGCTTCAAAACTATAGCAGGTAATAAAATGTGTCTTTTGGTTTTTATTTTGTGGGGAAAACTACCTATATACTCGAAGTGTTTCATATTTGCTACCAGCAAGTCTATCAATACATTTCAATCTTATCTTAAACTCAGCTGTTTAAGAGAACACTGTTGCAGGTTGGTAGCATGTAATGTGGATATTTAGATTTCTGGAGTGTGAATTTTTTACTTCACAGACGCCTATCTAAGCAGGCTGCATGTCTATTTACTATACAATGTCTTCGTAACAGGTCTGTCGTAAAGCAAGGGCTGCATTGGAAGTAAAGTGAAATGGCCTAAAACACAAAGCCTACAGTGGATAAGGCCTGTTTAGTTCTTAGACCTCAACAGAGATCAATGACTTCAGGAACCTAATAGCAAAAACAAGTGTGGGATGGGCAGGGAAGAGTTCCTACTGAGCATCCTTCCGTAGATAATTTACCTAAATCTTAACTAAATTGTATTGACATTGCTTGCGTGGTTATAACACTGGGTATAAATCTACAGAATAAATTGTTCTGGAACTGTGCTAGTTGGTAGCATTTAAAGAAACCCAAGAATTTCCTCCTCGGAGAGCAAATGGATGTGATTTCATTTTTGGGTTGAACCCAGGCAGCGCGCATGCTCTGTCTGCAAGACCTGCTGTAATCAGCATAACCACTTTATTTCCACCCGCTGCCTACAATAGGCTTACCCCTGTGTCGCTCTTTTTAGCTGTCACCTTACTCGTTCGCTCAGCCGATAGGTCACTTCTGTTAAAGTCTGAGGAGCACTGGTCAAGTACAGTTTTCTCCCGATTACATTCTTTATCTGTTGCTATGAGACCTCATTTGTTTAAATAGAGAACTCTTTTGTTTAAATGTTTTGTTGATCTCTTCCTCTCCCCGACACGCCTATGTTTTCCTGCACCTTAAATGTTTACCTGTGCCTTTAATATTTGCCTGCACCTTTAAATTGGGGCTGAAGTCGATCTCTTCCTCTCCCCGACCCCTTGTGTTTGCCTGTGCCTTTAAATCTGTGCTGCGGTGACTGAAAACTCAGCTGTGTAAGTAGAGTTCCATTTGTCCATTAACCTTATAATTTAAATCATTATTTGGGCCACCACCCTAGCAAATCCCAACAGCATGAATTGTATGAAAGCAAAAAGTAAAGTCTCGTATTGTGATGCTGGCTTGCTGTAACTCCGCTAGCCCCTGCTCCTGGTATCAGGGCTGCTTCTGTGACTGTGAACAAACCAACGTGGCACTGTTTATTGTTCTTTTGTCCCCCTGATCATTACTATGCAGTATACGCCAGTTCTGTGGGTGAAGGCAGAGTATGAAGCACGGACCAGTGACACCTTATGAGTGTGAGCTGACACAGATCAGTGCCCCACATCCAGTGTACGTAACATGAATTGAATCTGTGTTCTATGCAGCTAAGCACTGGTGTGTGGCATGGATAGCCCAGGCACTATTATATACACGTTTGGTTTAAGGACTGGGTCTATATGAGCCTGTTATGCACCTTCTAAAAGGGCCCTGCTTTTTCTGAGCCTGGTTATGCAGCATGGCTGAGAGCCCACATCTTTGTTTGCCTGGTTATGCAGAATGGGCAGTTTTATGTTGTATGAGCTTGGTTATTCAGCTTTCGTCAGGTCACTGTGAATACGATTTTTCATCCTGGGTCAGGGTACTGTCCTTTGTGAGCCTGGCCACTCCTGGTTATTCAGCTTGTGCCCATACCCTGCTCTCCTTGAGTCTGGTTATGGAGCTCTGTGCCTGAGCCTTGTTCTATCTAAGACCATTAATGCTGTGTGTTTAGAGCCTTTTTTATGTGAACCAGGTTTCGTGTCATGGATTATGGCCATCCTCAGATCCGATCTTGTGGTGTGCTACCCACCTTTATAGTGAAGCCCTAATTTTTCCAAGTTTGTCTCAGCCAATAATACTTAGCAACTTACAACCTGAAAAAAAAGCAACTGGCGACCTGGCCTGATATCCATTTTCCATGGTCTGGAACACAGAGTTGTGCCCTATTCCTTATACTCATAAGTCCATTAAGTTATGTAGTCAGTGACCCATTCCACATGGCGGTGATAAGTGCCATGGGATAAACTTGGCTTGCTTTGCTTTTAATAAGCAAGTCCTAATGGCTATGTTTGCACTTGTCAACTGATATTGGGGGATTATGTTTCCCAAGCAGATCCCCACCCAGCCTCTACTAGCACAATTTTCACTCCTGCCTGCCTCTTGTGGAAACATGGCTATCATCAAATGGCTCATTTTACTACTATCATCTCCAAAATAATAATCCTTTCTAGACTCTTCGCTCCTCAGCTCACCCAAAACCTCATTTTACTACTATGATCTTCAAACAACCTTTTCTAAATTCTTCCCTCCTGTATCCCCCCATTGACTCATCCTAAACCTCTTTTTACTACTGTGATCTCCTTAATCCCTTTCTACAGTCTCTTCCGTCCTCCATCTCTCATTTTTACTCATCCCAAACATCATCTTACTACTATGATCTCCCAAATAACACTCTCTAGACTCTTCCCTCTTCTATCCCTTCATTATCCTATTCAATCTAACTAACAGACTCACATGTCTACCACTCACATTAACTCATATTTCACTATACTAATCCATCAGTAATCCTTTTGGGTTCCGGAGTAGTGTGCTACTCGCCCAAAAGCACTTCGATGCCTCGTCAAGGGTAATAAGCGCTATATAAATACAATTACAATTTGCTATTTTTTAGGGCAATCGTGCAGTGAGGAGACCACTTCAGAGTGAAGGTAAATCATAACATGATCACAACTTGCAAATGTCACATTTTTAATCTACTAATTGCCTTTCATTTCATTCCTGATGTACATTTCATGAAGTCAAAATGATAACACTAATAGTGCGCAGATTCTTAAGCAATATCTGCCCTTTATACTTTGAAAAAGGCAATATGATGATATATTTTTAAATCAATGCACTACTTTTTAAACACAGATTTGCTTACTGTCAAAAATATTCACTGCTTTACATTTACAGACAGTAAGGAGATTTTTATACATTGCATTTTTAGTGGTTGGAAGGGTGTACTCTGTGGTTTGGCCTATATGCAGTGCCAGTAGATTTATGTATAAAGGTGGGGGTTAATTATTTGAATGGGTTCATAAAAAATTGCATACAAGGAAAATTATGTTGCATAATATAGTACATTCTGAAGCAGTATCATTTCACTATTCATATTTCATTTTAATGCATATTGATACTGTCTGGGAACAGGTCTTATCTTAGAAACTGAAATGTGACCCAGTAAACTTTAACAAAGTTCGACTTAATACTTTGTGCACTTTTAGTAACTTTTGAAGCATTTGTTGAAATCTGCACATTATGAAGCAGATGGCAGATTATGTGGAAAACACAGTAAGAAGAAACAAAGTTACAGTGCACACCAGTATTTTCAAGCTTCTCTTTTTCATATTCAAACTTAGTTCATTGCTTGTCTGATTTGGCGTGCAACCAGGACAGCAGGATCCACCCAGGCATCCCACGTTTGTGTTACAATATCAAAGTGAGGAGAGAAATATCCACTCCAGTCCGGTGCACAGCCTTTAGCGTCATTCACCATATGTCTTCGTCTAAAACTCCAGATTTAACCAAATGATCGTTCCAGAATATTCCAAATGAATTTCAAGCATGGTTTTTATTTCACCTTGACAAACACACGTGCGGTGCAGTGGCATTTACATTACTTCTTATGCTGCAGATATACCCATCCGGGCCTTTTTCTGAGCACGTGATAAATACTCAATACATCCTCAGTCACAGAATTTCATGTACCCAATGCATTTCAGGCTGACTTTGGCCCTTCTTCAGGGGTTAACTATGAGTAAAAAGAACAATGTGTTAAAATGCCATCTTAAAAAAGAACTGTTTGTGTATATACCATATTATGTTCAGTTAACCCAATTCAGCGTTCTCCCTCTAGTAAAATACACTCCAACAACAAAACTGTCTGTGCCAACCTCATTATCACTATCTCATCCACAGGTAAAAGGCCAAGCATATGAACCCTCACTTTATCTTATACTCCTGTACTTATGGTACACATTACTAGATCAGAGCAAGCCTTAAACCACCCATTGTACCTTCGTGATTTCAAGTGATGTGGTCTGTTTCCCTGCAAGATCTTAACTGCTGAAAGCGGCGCTTCAAAAGCGTTACTTCTGCTTCCCATTAATTAAATTTAAACATCGTGACTCCACCCTTCTTCAACACCCAATCACATTGCTCGCAATCGTACTCTGTGGTTCTTGAAAACTTCATTACCCATAATGCACAGCTTTAAACCTCCAAAACATTTAAAGCTGTGCATTATGGGTAATGAAGTTTTCAAGAACCACAGAGTACGATTGCGAGCAATGTGATTGGGTGTTGAAGAAGGGTGGAGTCACGATGTTTAAATTTAATTAATGGGAAGCAGAAGTAACGCTTTTGAAGCGCCGCTTTCAGCAGTTAAGATCTTGCAGGGAAACAGACCACATCGCTTGAAATCACGAAGGTACAATGGGTGGTTTAAGGCTTGCTCTGATCTAGTAATGTGTACCATAAGTACAGGAGTATAAGATAAAGTGAGGGTTCATATGCTTGGCCTTTTACCTGTGGATGAGATAGTGATAATGAGGTTGGCACAGACAGTTTTGTTGTTGGAGTGTATTTTAATAGAGGGAGAAAGCTGAATTGGGTTAACTGAACATAATATGGTATATACACAAACAGTTCTTTTTTAAGATGGCATTGTTCTTTTTACTCATAGTTAACCCCTGAAGAAGGGCCAAAGTCAGCCCGAAATGCATTGGGTACATGAAATTCTGTGACTGAGGATGTATTGAGTATTTATCACGTGCTCAGAAAAAGGCCCGGATGGGTATATCTGCAGCATAAGAAGTAATGTAAATGCCACTGCACCGCACGTGTGTTTGTCAAGGTGAAATAAAAACCACGCTTGAAATTCATTTGGAATATTCTGGAACGATCATTTGGTTAAATCTGGAGTTTTAGACGAAGACATATGGTGAATGACGCTAAAGGCTGTGCACCGGACTGGAGTGGATATTTCTCTCCTCACTTTGATATTGAAAACACAGTAAGCCCATACATTTGAACAAATACAGTGACTGCATAATTGCACTTGCCCTGCCTACAAGCACTATAAGGGGTTGAAGTGCATTTTGCTGCTGAATTGGGGCATGGTGTGTGTAAGAATAGGTGCAGTAACACAAAAAAGGGTGGACAGTATCATATACATCAAATGCTGTTGTTGTACATCACTGGGTTCACTAGGTGAATCCAATTCCTCCCAGGAGTCTCATAAATTCAAACTATTGGATCACTGCTAAACCACCAATGGAGAAACGTGTATGAAACATTCCGCTTCTACACATTTCATTGTTGTTAGGATATATATGAAATGGCTTGGAGACATGTACCGGAAGAGTACAGAGTTTCTATGCAGACGTCAGTTCTTTTTGTATTCGTAAACTATTTTTGCTGTACTTTCCACTATATCTATGTGTTGATGCCAATATAAACAAGCATTTGCAATAGGTCTCACATTACTGAAAGTTTAAGCTGTTGGCGTTGCAAATAATAATGCAATGCCAATAGCTCAAACTTTCAGTAAGGCGACACCTATTGCATTGCAAATGAGTGTTTTATATGCCTCCAATATTGCGCTTGTGTGCTGACCCCTACATTTCCTTCCAAGTCTCTGAATTCCTAAGTGCCGCTGCAGCGTTTTGTTTGAATGGATCCATTTTGTAGTTTACATCCCAATCTTACTCTCAAGTGATCTAAATATTGCACTCATTCAAACGTCCCACTTGTTACAGAGAATGATGTTCTGAATATAATTCTATCACATTCAGCATACTGTTTGGTTTACAAACAGTGTGCATAGTGCTTGCAACAGGTTTTCAATAAGCAAGGTGGATACACCCTGGTCTTCTACTCTCAGGGCATTAGTGCTCAAGGTAATCGTCTATGTCCTTTTTGAACCTGATGGGAACATCAAAGCTCAACCAACAATGGATTGTAAAAGTTTCTTAAGAATAAAATGGATTAATGTTTAGTTTGTATCTTAGTACATTTATGTAGTTTTCAAAAAATACATTATGCGATTAGACTTATTGAAGAGAAACTCACATAGTCATGAGTAGGTCTCAAAATTAAACATGAAATAGTTAGTCATTTATGTTTAGATTGAGGTTATGCATGTTGAATGTCCATCGTGACTGCATAAATTGCACAGAATATATTTAGAAGTTGGCAGAAAAAATATATGTTGTCACAGGGGAATATAATAAAAATGAAGTAAATTACACATCAAAATGGAAGCGTTTAGGCAACCATCCAGTGAATGGCCAGTGGAAGGCAACACAAACCAAAATAGGCACCTGCTAATGAATGCATGGAACATAGAGAACCCATATTCACAAAACCTGACACAAACGCTGACCTTGTTGGGACTTCCAAATCAGTCAGGATGCTACCATGCGATTCTATGTGCATGGATAGTGATAAGGTGGCAGTTCAAACACAAGTAATGCACACTGCAAATGTCTTGTAAAGTAGAAAATGGTACACAGTACAGTCTGGAGATGCACATCAGTAGTGATGAAAGAAGAGAAAGCTCACATCATACATCATAAAAATTATGGAAGTCTAAATTAAAAAAGCGTAATGAAGGATTTATGTCCAAGAGATACATTCCACAGGTTCACCCAGATTAGAAACCAATAACTAAAGAGTTCTTGGGTTGACCGCCTTCTCAATGATATTACAGTGCCAGGTTCTTCCATCCTCGCAGGCTTCATGATATGTCACAGACGTGTATCTGTCTCCTCTGCCTTCCGTCTGTGCAGGTGCTAAGAATCACCATCCAATCAATTATTTCAACTATACGACCTTTTAATAGTAAATTAACAAATAATAACATTTGCAACAAGAGCACTTTGTCTCTGGTGCCTAGACGGAAAGAAAGTTATGCAAACCAAGCAAAAATAGGTTTACTTCACTATGGAATAAGGAATCTAAGCCCACCATGTCAATGTTTTTTTTACATCCAAATTTATTGATTTTATTAACAGTAGTACAACCACTCAGTAATTTGATGGGATGCACCACAATGTCGTACATGGTATGTAACAAGCAATCAGCATCAGTACAAAATCTAGGAACGACACTAGGGGAACATAAACATCACTGTGACACTTAAATCACTGCATTTGATCCAGCCATTTACCCCATGCTCATTCGTGTTTTTTCAGGCATCGTCTCGCTTCGTAGACAGGCTTCTACTGCATCGCACACCAATCCAGTTCCCTGCCCCACTGGGCCATGGTGGGAGGCGTGGGATTTTTCCATTTGCTTGCTATATCTCATTTTGTTACCATAGGGGCTGTGCCTAGGAATCCTTTGTCTGCCCGGGAACCCCCAGAGCCCTCCAATACCCCCAGGAGGAGAACCAGGGGGTGTGTGGGACCTTTCAACCCAGCACACCGGTGAGTTCTGTGACTATGTGACTATGTCTGGCCAATATTTATGTATTGCTGTACATGACCACACTATATGGTAGAAGTCCTCTGGGGTCTCTGCGTAGTGGGGGCATTCAGGGTTTAGGAGGAAACCGGAACGGTGCAGTCTGGCTTGGGTGAGGTAAGCACAATACAGGTAGTAAATTTGGATTAATCTCAGTCTGGATGAGAAAGTTATGACCCAAGGGGCATAATGGCAGTGCGCCAATCGTGATCCTCCAAGGGGCACAACCATCACTTCCAGCACTTCCTGAGGTGTTCAAGGGTATAAGATGCATTAATGATGATCTTTCAATAAATCTGGGATCTGCCTTCCTTTTCCAGTGCACCCATCAGGAACTAGGCTTCCAGCAGGCTGAACTCCGGGACAGAGTTGCCTTTGGGAACATGGGTGGTTAAGGGACCAGGTGAGCTCTGGATGTCACCCAGATTCCTAGGTAGTGGAAACTGAGTTGCTGAACTGGGATGGTGGCTTGTCATGCTGCGCACTCATGAGAGTCATTTAGTGGTACCAAGATGGACTTGGCTGGGTTGACCCGTAGTCCAGATGCTTCTCCAAAGTGTCTTAGTATTCTGAGGTCCGAGGAACCGTTGTTGAGAGATCTGTTAAAAAGAGCAGGGCGTCATCTGCATAAAGTGCAATGTGATCCTCATGAGCGTCAGGGTGGATAAGTGACTAAGCACTGGTCTAAGGTGCAAAGCCAGTATTATGGCGTATATCTTTACTTTGGTATTGATGAGTGAGATTGGGTGAAAATCTGAACAGGAGGATGACGGGGGTTGTCTTTTTAGGATGACTGTGATTGTGGCCATGTCAATGTCCGAGGGAAAGGTGCCTTTCTTTGCTGCCTCTTCATAGGGGGCATGAAACCGGGGTGTCAGGACATCTCTAAATATCGAGTAATACTCAGGGAATCCGTCCTGGCAGAGGCAATAGTTGAAATAGCTGCTCCCACTTTCCCAACTGATTATTGCTGATCAAGCTTTTGAATCTCGGTTTGGGAGAGTTGTGGGAGAGCTACTTCCTGCAGAGAGTGGGGTTCCGGTTCAGGTGCCACTGGTGGGGCTGAGTATAGAGACATTGAGCAAAACCCTGTGCAATACCACGAAGGCTGCGCTGAGTTTGACCCTGGGCATCAATTAGCTCCAGTATTATCCTGTTCACTAAGGGACAAGAGGCGAGCCAGTAGAGGATTTTATGATTCTTATCTCCCCATCCATAAACTCTGGCTGTTGATGTTCTTCACATTTGCTTCGCAGTTTCGGGGGAAATGTGACAGCTTTCCTCCCATATGAGCTTGAGTTGCAGGGAGGCTACGTCTCGGTTGCTCATAGTTGTAATCCTCTCTAGACAAAGGGCTTGGGCCTCTAGGAGGGAGAGGTGTTGGTTTTGGGCCTGATTTTTCTTTTTTAGGTATCCCTTGGCATACCTCCTAATAGTGGCCTTGCCAGCAGCACACAGTGTACCGGGTGATTGAACTGTGCCATTGTTGAGCAGGAAGGAGGTCTTGATTTCCGCATATAGTACCCGATTGTAGGTCTTATCCTGAAGAAACTACACATTGCGCGGCTGTATGGGACGTGGCTCGCCTGTGGGAGATTACAAAAAAGGAAGGTACCCCCCTTTGGTTAATTAGTAGGTCTGGGTGCAATGGAGATCCCAGATGAAGAACAAGGGGAGCCTGGTCAGTTAGGCCTCGGGAGAGGATATGAATATGTGTGATGGCATGGCAATCTGGGGCAGGCATAAATATGAGGTCTATGGGGCAATGGCTATGATGTGCTGTGGAAGGGTGGGTGTATTGGAATTGTCAAGGGTTCCATGCCTTCCATACATTGAATAAACCAAACTTGGAGGCACACTCTGAGAGGCCTTTTGTGCCAAAGCGATGACTGGCAGATGGAACTCCTGTGGCATCTTGGTCCGGCACCAGTACTGCGATGAAGTCACCCCCAATCACTGTCAGGCTATCAGGAAGAGTTGTCAGTAATTTGAAAAGGTCTCGGACGAGGGTCTTTATAGCCGCTGGGGACACATAGGTGGAAACAAGATTGATTGTACGTCCTCCTAATAGTCCCCGTCAGTGCTAAGAAGCGTCCCTAAGGGTCTCTGATTTCCTTTGTGATCATGAATGGAAATGAGCAACAAGTGAATCCTGCGTGGAAAACTCTGTTGTATCCCTGATGTGCGAAGAATGGGGAGTGGTTTCCCATCAGGTGTGTCTCCTGCAACAGCGAGGCAGGAAGCAGGAATTTGTGGGAGTATTTTAAAACTGCAGTGCGCTTCACGCTGTCCAAGAGTCTGTTGACCTTCCAGGAGAGCACTTGGCTAGGTTCTAGGTCAGGGTATTCTGAGGCCATATTTTTGGGTGATACGGAGAGTGAACAAGCTTGCATCAGATGCATGTTGGTGGCACTTTGTTATGTAGGAAAAGCGGCAGTGTATATCCTGTCTGGTGCAGGTTGCTTAGGGACAGGTTGTTACTGAGTGTTGTTTAGGGTGCTGAAACAAAAAGTGAAACAACAGTTTAACGCATTCCCAAACATTCCCCCATCCAACCCCCTCCCCATACTGCACCCCTAGAAGCACTTGTCACCCCATAAGCGAAAACTAAAAGAAAACACGGTTTGAACTCGAGAACAAAGTGGTGGGCCCCTCCATGTATTTAGGATCAGGAGCAAAATTCAGGTCCCAAGGTCATTTGGTAGATGGCAGTAACATTGCCCAGTCCCTGCTAATGGGTAAGGCCATCTCTCTGTTAAAGCATGTGGCTCCATGAAAGGTCTGTGCCCTCCCCTCGGGTGGCCAGTGGAGTGTCAAGCTGTACATGAGAATCATCACAATTTGAAGCTGAGTCTAGCATCATGGAAGGTGGTGAGGCAGGAGGAGGGGCTCTGCCTGTTCCCCCTCCCCATCGAGGTGGGTGACGGCAGGGTTGCTCTCTTTGTGCGGCACCCTCTGCACGAGCGAGTGCGCTGCCTCCTTGGCTTAGGGGCCATGTCTGATCTGGTCGATCCGCTTGATCATAGGGCAGAGAATGGAGAGATGTTTGATGCATGGAGTGGTCGCTCCTCTGTGAGCCATGTCCAGACTGCCTCCGGGGTGTTGAAAAAGTGGCTTTTGTTGGCGAAGACCACTCTGAGGTGGACCAGGAACAGCAGTCTGTAAGGCAAATTAACGGTCTGGCGCTTCTGCTTGACTGCGGCATAAGAACGACGCCATGACAGTATCTCCCTGGTGGAGTCGGGGAATATATGTTGTCCTGGTAGGATACGTCAGAGTGGAAACAGGCCTACTGCAAGACGGCATCTCAAACCCTAAAGATAAGGATGAGGATGATCATTGGTCTGTTGGGTTCTCCCAGAGGTGGCTTCGTTGTCAAAGTCTGGTGCGCCTGCTCAGAGATGAACCATAAGGGGAGACGATCTGGAAGCATTAAGGATCAGATCAAGTTTTCCATGGTCACTGCCTGCGTGGGTTCTGCCCCTTCAGGAATACCTATGAAGCGCAGACGGTATGTGGTAGTAGTCGGGAGACTTGTGCCTTCAGAGTGGTGTTGTAACCCTATTTCTAAATGTCCTTGGAACGATTTTAATAATTTTAGGGACCTTCTTCGAACACAGAGTCCTCAACTGTCCCCCAATATGGAGGTAGCTAATAGCCCATTCCATAAATGTCTTACACACGCACTCGATATGTGCATCCCTGTTAAACCGATCCAAATTAAAAGAACACAGACCAGCCCTTGGTTCAATGAAACTTTGATCCTAACCCCAAAAAATTGCAAGGTCCTAGAATGCGTCTGGAAACATTCCTGTGAGCCCTCTACTAAACCTCGCTATCGAATGGCCATTGAGGCATACCATAAATTAATTCGGAAGTGCAGGGCCAAGCATTTCACTAATGAAATAAAAAACAGTAGCAAGCCCTTTAAAATGATCTTTTCTCTCCTGCATGGCCTCATGGAACCCGCTTTGGTAGCGGAGCCTATTATCACTTCCACTATCCAATGTGAAGAACTGGAAAAGTATTTTATTAGAAAGTTAAAACTTATCTACTCTAACTTTGGCTCTGACACTAGGGATTCGAGCCTAGAGGCACCTTTTAGTTTTTCCCTTCACTTTTTTCCTTTGCTGTCCTTTAAAAAACTTAGAATTCTTTGTAATAAAATCAAATCAAGCTCCCCAGATGATCCCCTCAAGCCTGACCTGTTCCTTAAATTTCAAGACTGTCTTTTGCTAATTTGTCTGGAACTGATCAATCTTTCTCTGATGGTGGCGTCGGTACCTGCCCATGGAAACATGCTAAAGTTTTACCATTATTAAAATAACCTGATTTGGACATTTCCAAACCAGAACATTTTCATCCTATCTCCCTTCTACCATTACGCGCCAAAATCCTAGAGTCCCAAATCAACACAATTTTAACAAACTTTGTGTAGGCTAAGCAAATTCTGGATTTCTTGCAGAACGGCTTTAGACCACAACACAGCAACGAATCAGCCTTATTGGCCGTTACTGAGCATTTGTGTGGCTCTCTAGATGAAGAAAGATCCTCTGCTCTGATTGTACTTGATTTAAGCTTCGCTTTAGATACCGTATCTCATGGTATTTTGTTGCTGTGCTACAGGAGATTGGTATTGGCGGAGCAGCTCTTACCTGGTTACTTAATTTCTATCTGAGAGATCTTTTCAGGTTGACACTTTTCCGTACAGTTCTCAGGTTCATACATTACATCATGGAGTTCCCCGGGGCTCGGCATTGAGCCCCACGCTATTTAACATCTAAATACAACCACTGGCCTTGATTGAAAAAGCCCGGGGGCTTATGCTGATATCCTATGCCGATGATACTCAGCTCATGATTACCTTCTCCAATGACTCAACTCAGAACCTGGCTAAATTCAAGGTGACATGGTGGCTGTCGCTGAGTGGATGGTGGCCAATTGTTTACAGCTAAATTCTAGCAAAACGGAAGTTCTTCTCCTGGGGAGAGATATCCAACAATGGTGCAACCATTGGTGGCCCTCCTCTTTAGGGCCACCCCCACAGCTTAAAGCGGTAGTAAAAAATCTAGGTGTCTGGGTCGACAGCACCTTGACCTTTAAGCCTCAAGCGAAATCAGTGGTAGGTGTTTGTTTTGGACTTCCCCGAGGGCTAAAACCCATTCTTTGTTTTTTTTATCCTCATACATGCCAGATTATTATCTAGTCTACTATACTTTCTAGGCTGGACTACTGCAATTATTTAATCCAAGTGTATAATAACGTTTGCACACATATAGGTGATGGTTAAGCATGTGGCAAATTAACATTTTATTAAGTGGAAATAAATTATGATAACTTTGCGTCATCAATTTACTAGAGCCATCACATAAAACATCCACTATTTTACTTCATGAGAACTTGGAAATTGTTTGCTGACCGCTATTACTTGGGTCTAGATTCCTTTAGCTTCTTCAACTAACCATAGACCCAACACTGTCACTCTTCTATTTAGAGGTAAACTCTCTTCATCTTCATGGTATTCAGGCCCAATCTTCTTTGCGTTTATTAATTTGAATCCTTTCACAATCAGAAATAAATCACACAATCTCCAATAATCAATTTAGGCCTTAATATGTCACCTAAAAGCACACTACGTACTCCACTAAGCCAGCTACCTATAGCAGGAAATCCTTCCTCAATTGCTTCACAAGCACCTTTCTCTTTCAACTCCTTCAAGTTTAGATAGACTTCTAATATTCTTCACATACTTATTGATCTCTGTGCTTTCATCTGTTATATATGTGCAGCATTATTGAACACCTTGCAAACTCTGCCCCGTTTTACAAGTAAAAATCTAAAGATAATCTATTTTGAAGAACCACGGCTGTCATTGGTCCCAGCACTGAATTATTGTCACTTAATGCACCCGCAGTATCAACTGCTAACCTGTCAACTATAGTGTTCAACTTTCTAATTTTCACATCTCTTCCAGCCAAATAAATTCATTCTGTACCTCTACTCTGGGGCCGATTCCGATGGCCGGTCGGACAGCTGTCCGTAGCCTTACCGTGCGACCGACACGTACCCGGAGCTGGTCCGTCCTGTAGAGTAAGTCGATGCGCATAACTGCCAAAAACACGACCGACACGTAGGCTGTGAATCAAGCCCCATTCTCCGTCCGAGCCATAACTCCTAAAGATGAACCGAGTCGCCCGGAAGCAGTATCCATAGCAGTTTCCGGCATGACAAGTACGATGCGTACTTCCTACGTGCCGGACGGGTCGTCACGCACAGGACGCCACAGCATCCGGAAAACCAGCATATCAGCTACGATTCGCACCACACATCAATTCACGGTTACGAGACGGACCAGCTTGCAGCGGGTACGAGACGGAGCAACAAGCAGCGTGTACGACACGAACACATCATGAATCCCATCGCGCAGGTCATACCAGTACTCTACATCTATGACCGGATCAGAGACCGACGGCGCAGGCGGTAAGTCAGACACCTACAACACAAACAAACGACACATACCCACAAACTGGCACACACACACACACAGGGGATCCACATCCTGGCCACTAACAACAGCCCACCATAGGGGTTGCATGGCCAGCACCACAAACACCCCCACCCATAGTGGATCTGTTGCCCATCACCCCTGCCACCCCCACTCACAGGGGACCTGTTGCCCATCACCCCTGCCACCCCCAGCCATAGGGCTGATGTTGCCCATAACCCCTGCCACCCCCAGCCATAGGGCTGATGTTGCCCATCACCTCTGCCACCCCCACTCACAGGGGACCTGTTTCCCATTACCCCTGCCACCCCCACTCACAGGGGATCTGTTGCCCATCACCCCTGCCACCCCCATCCATAGGGCTGATGTTGCCCATCACCTCTGCCACCCCACTCACAGGGGACCTGTTGCCCATCACCCCTGCCACCCCCACTCACAGGGGACCTGTTGCCCATCACCCCTGCCACCCCCAGCCATAGGGCTTATGTTGCCCATCACCCCTGCCACCCCCAGCCATAGGGCTGATGTTGCCCATCACCTCTGCCACCCCCACTCACAAGGGACCTGTTGCCCATCACCCCTGCCACCCCCACTCACAGGGGACCTGTTGCCCATCACCCCTGCCACCCCCAGCCATAGGGCTTATGTTGCCCATCACTCCTGCCACCCCCAGCCATAGGGCTTATGTTGCCCATCACCCCTGCCACCCCCACTCACAGGGGATCTGTTGCCCATCACCCCTGCCACCCCCATCCATAGGGCTGATGTTGCCCATCACCTCTGCCACCCCCACTCACAGGGGACCTGTTGCCCATCACCCCTGCCACCCCCACTCACAGGGGACCCGTTGCCCATCCCCCCTGCCACCCCCAGCCATAGGGCTTATGTTGCCCATCACCCCTGCCACCCCCACACACAGGGGACCTGTTGCCCATCACCCCTGCCACCCCCAGCCATAGGGCTTATGTTGCCCATCACCCCTGCCACCCCCAGCCAAAGGGCTGATGTTGCCCATCACCTCTGCCACCCCCACTCACAGGGGACTTGTTGCCCATCACCCCTGCCACCCTCACTCACAGGGGACCTGTTGCCCATCACCCCTGCCACCCCCAGCCATAGGGCTTATGTTGCTCAACACCCCTGCCACCCCCAGCCATAGGGCTTATGTTGCCCAGCACCCCTGCCACCCCCAGCCATAGGGCGTATGTTGCCCATCACCCCTGCCACCCCCAGCCATAGGGCTAATGTTGCCCATCACCTCTGCCACCCCACTCACAGGGGACTTGTTGCACATCACCCCTGCCACCCTCACTCACAGGGGACCTGTTGCCCATCACCCCTGCCACCCCCAGCCATAGGGCTTATGTTGCCCATCACCCCTGCCACCCCCAGCCATAGGGCTCATGTTGCCCATCACCCCTGCCACCCCCACTCACACGGGACCTGTTGCCTATCACCCCTGCCACCCCCAGCCATAGGGCTTATCATGCCCATCACCCCTGCCACCCCCAGCCATAGGGCTCATGTTGCCCTTCACCCCTGTCACCCCCACTCACAGGGGACCTGTTGCCCATCATCCCTGCCACCCCCAGCCATAGGGCTTATGTTGCCCATCACCCCTGCCACCCCAGCCATAGGGCTCATGTTGCCCATCACCCCTGCCACCCCCACTCACAGGGGACCTGTTGCCCATCACCCCTGCCACCCCCAGCCATAGGGCTGATGTTGCCCATCACCCCTGCCACCCCCAGCCATAGGGCTCATGTTGCCCTTCACCCCTGTCACCCCCACTCACAGGGGACCTGTTGCCCATCATCCCTGCCACCCCCAGCCATAGGGCTTATGTTGCCCATCACCCCTGCCACCCCAGCCATAGGGCTCATGTTGCCCATCACCCCTGCCACCCCCACTCACAGGGGACCTGTTGCCCATCACCCCTGCCACCACCAGCCATAGGGCTGATGTTGCCCATCACCCCTGCCACCCCCAGCCATAGGGCTGATGTTGCCCATCACCTCTGCCACCCCCACTCACAGGGGACCTGTTTCCCATTACCCCTGCCACCCCCACTCACAGGGGATCTGTTGCCCATCACCCCTGCCACCCCCATCCATAGGGCTGATGTTGCCCATCACCTCTGCCACCCCACTCACAGGGGACCTGTTGCCCATCACCCCTGCCACCCCCACTCACAGGGGACCTGTTGCCCATCACCCCTGCCACCCCCAGCCATAGGGCTTATGTTGCCCATCACCCCTGCCACCCCCAGCCATAGGGCTGATGTTGCCCATCACCTCTGCCACCCCCACTCACAAGGGACCTGTTGCCCATCACCCCTGCCACCCCCACTCACAGGGGACCTGTTGCCCATCACCCCTGCCACCCCAAGCCATAGGGCTTATGTTGCCCATCACTCCTGCCACCCCCAGCCATAGGGCTTATGTTGCCCATCACCCCTGCCACCCCCACTCACAGGGGATCTGTTGCCCATCACCCCTGCCACCCCCATCCATAGGGCTGATGTTGCCCATCACCTCTGCCACCCCCACTCACAGGGGACCTGTTGCCCATCACCCCTGCCACCCCCACTCACAGGGGACCCGTTGCCCATCCCCCCTGCCACTCCCAGCCATAGGGCTTATGTTGCCCATCGCCCCTGCCACCCACAGCCATAGGGCTTATGTTGCCCATCACCCCTGCCACCCCCACACACAGGGGACATGTTGCCCATCACCCCTGCCACCCCCAGCCATAGGGCTTATGTTGCCCATCACCCCTGCCACCCCCAGCCATAGGGCTGATGTTGCCCATCACCTCTGCCACCCCCACTCACAGGGGACTTGTTGCCCATCACCCCTGCCACCCTCACTCACAGGGGACCTGTTGCCCATCCCCCCTGCCACCCCCAGCCATAGGGCTTATGTTGCCCATCCCCCCTGCCACCCCCAGCCATAGGGCTTATGTTGCCCATCACCCCTGCCACCCCCACACACAGGGGACCTGTTGCCCATCACCCCTGCCACCCCCAGCCATAGGGCTTATGTTGCCCATCACCCCTGCCACCCCCAGCCAAAGGGCTGATGTTGCCCATCACCTCTGCCACCCCCACTCACAGGGGACTTGTTGCCCATCACCCCTGCCACCCTCACTCACAGGGGACCTGTTGCCCATCACCCCTGCCACCCCCAGCCATAGGGCTTATGTTGCTCAACACCCCTGCCACCCCCAGCCATAGGGCTTATGTTGCCCAGCACCCCTGCCACCCCCAGCCATAGGGCGTATGTTGCCCATCACCCCTGCCACCCCCAGCCATAGGGCTAATGTTGCCCATCACCTCTGCCACCCCACTCACAGGGGACTTGTTGCACATCACCCCTGCCACCCTCACTCACAGGGGACCTGTTGCCCATCACCCCTGCCACCCCCAGCCATAGGGCTTATGTTGCCCATCACCCCTGCCACCCCCAGCCATAGGGCTCATGTTGCCCATCACCCCTGCCACCCCCACTCACACGGGACCTGTTGCCTATCACCCCTGCCACCCCCAGCCATAGGGCTTATCATGCCCATCACCCCTGCCACCCCCAGCCATAGGGCTCATGTGGCCCTTCACCCCTGTCACCCCCACTCACAGGGGACCTGTTGCCCATCATCCCTGCCACCCCCAGCCATAGGGCTTATGTTGCCCATCACCCCTGCCACCCCAGCCATAGGGCTCATGTTGCCCATCACCCCTGCCACCCCCACTCACAGGGGACCTGTTGCCCATCACCCCTGCCACCCCCAGCCATAGGGCTGATGTTGCCCATCACCCCTGCCACCCCCAGCCATAGGGCTCATGTTGCCCTTCACCCCTGTCACCCCCACTCACAGGGGACCTGTTGCCCATCATCCCTGCCACCCCCAGCCATAGGGCTTATGTTGCCCATCACCCCTGCCACCCCAGCCATAGGGCTCATGTTGCCCATCACCCCTGCCACCCCCACTCACAGGGGACCTGTTGCCCATCACCCCTGCCACCACCAGCCATAGGGCTGATGTTGCCCATCACCCCTGCCACCCCCAGCCATAGGGCTGATGTTGCCCATCACCTCTGCCACCCCCACTCACAGGGGACCTGTTTCCCATTACCCCTGCCACCCCCACTCACAGGGGATCTGTTGCCCATCACCCCTGCCACCCCCATCCATAGGGCTGATGTTGCCCATCACCTCTGCCACCCCACTCACAGGGGACCTGTTGCCCATCACCCCTGCCACCCCCACTCACAGGGGACCTGTTGCCCATCACCCCTGCCACCCCCAGCCATAGGGCTTATGTTGCCCATCACCCCTGCCACCCCCAGCCATAGGGCTGATGTTGCCCATCACCTCTGCCACCCCCACTCACAAGGGACCTGTTGCCCATCACCCCTGCCACCCCCACTCACAGGGGACCTGTTGCCCATCACCCCTGCCACCCCAAGCCATAGGGCTTATGTTGCCCATCACTCCTGCCACCCCCAGCCATAGGGCTTATGTTGCCCATCACCCCTGCCACCCCCACTCACAGGGGATCTGTTGCCCATCACCCCTGCCACCCCCATCCATAGGGCTGATGTTGCCCATCACCTCTGCCACCCCCACTCACAGGGGACCTGTTGCCCATCACCCCTGCCACCCCCACTCACAGGGGACCCGTTGCCCATCCCCCCTGCCACCCCCAGCCATAGGGCTTATGTTGCCCATCGCCCCTGCCACCCCCAGCCATAGGGCTTATGTTGCCCATCACCCCTGCCACCCCCACACACAGGGGACATGTTGCCCATCACCCCTGCCACCCCCAGCCATAGGGCTTATGTTGCCCATCACCCCTGCCACCCCCAGCCATAGGGCTGATGTTGCCCATCACCTCTGCCACCCCCACTCACAGGGGACTTGTTGCCCATCACCCCTGCCACCCTCACTCACAGGGGACCTGTTGCCCATCACCCCTGCCACCCCCAGCCATAGGGCTTATGTTGCTCAGCACCCCTGCCACCCCCAGCCATAGGGCTTATGTTGCCCAGCACCCCTGCCACCCCCAGCCATAGGGCTTATGTTGCCCATCACCCCTGCCACCCCCAGCCATAGGGCTAATGTTGCCCATCACCTCTGCCACCCCACTCACAGGGGACTTGTTGTGCATCACCCCTGCCACCCTCACTCACAGGGGACCTGTTGCCCATCACCCCTGCCACCCCCAGCCATAGGGCTTATGTTGCCCATCACCCCTGCCACCCCCAGCCATAGGGCTCATGTTGCCCATCACCCCTGCCACCCCCACTCACACGGGACCTGTTGCCTATCACCCCTGCCACCCCCAGCCATAGGGCTTATCATGCCCATCACCCCTGCCACCCCCAGCCATAGGGCTCATGTTGCCCATCACCCCTGTCACCCCCACTCACAGGGGACCTGTTGCCCATCATCCCTGCCACCCCCAGCCATAGGGCTTATGTTGCCCATCACCCCTGCCACCCCAGCCCTAGGGCTCATGTTGCCCATCACCCCTGCCACCCCCACTCACAGGGGACCTGTTGCCCATCACCCCTGCCACCCCCAGCCATAGGGCTTATGTTGCCCATCACCCCTGCCTCCTCCAGCCATAGGGCTCATGTTGCCCATCACCCCTGCCACCCCCAGCCATAGGATGGGTGATGCGCAACACATCCAGCATACTCCAACATCAGGTATGTCCACAAAATACATCCCCCATAACATCATGACAACAGCGTGTAGTCTGTGACAAATGCCCACAACATTGATTCTGGATACGAGCATACAATGTAAGTAACAGCGCATGTGTGACCAACACATGAGTGTGACATACACAAGGCAAGCATCACCCTAGCACTGTGGCAATGTAAAAAGAACACCCCCTCACTGTGTAGAACAGTAGTTAAGTGGGGGCTCAAAAAATGCAGCAGATGTGGAGCATTGTGGTGTTGGGGACCAAACCCCCTCATCACAGTGACCAAAAGGTAAGTGTCATCATGGTCAAAGCTGCAAATAACAAACAGCATGTATGATCCCTGCTCCCAACACATCAAACACTTCTGGGGCAAACTAATGGGTGTGTTCCATACACACAGAGATGTGGTGAGGCTAATAGTGCTGTGAAAACGTAACACACTCTCGGCCATGTGCAGACAAGCACCACACATGGGGGCTGACAATGCATACAGCGTACAATGACACAACAGCAGAAGTGACCATCACCAAGCATGCACACATCTCGAAAATAGACACACCAATCAAAACACCATGTGTAGACAGTAGGTGTCAGCTCACAAACTCACATTCCATGCCAGCAATGGCACCCAACAACCAGGATGAATGTGCACAATGATGTGAAATGACTCACAGGGACAGCATGCAAAATCACAGAAACAGCATCCAGACAAAGGCCCACAACAGCAATACCAATACACTGGTGCAGATGCACAAACACAAACAGGCAAACTCACACTGCACATCGGACACAACATGTGTGTGTGTGTCACAGTATCCCCAGGCAACTACACAACACATGAGGGGGGCTGAACCACAGTGACACAGATGTGGACACAGTGCCATACAAAAGTAAACCAACATTGGGACACCCTCAGTGGACAATCAGGCATTGGGAGATGAGAGGGAGCACAACAGACACATGTGACACAAGCTGGAATCAACACCAACTAACACAGCAAGAGACTGACACACAACACCACTACCCCCAGGGAACAGACATTGGGGTGACACAAGCATGCATAACACCTCCACTGTGATGCTAAAGGCAGATGTCGTACAAACTGGGAAACCCAGACATATGTCCTGTGCCACAAACATACATCACACATACACAAACACAAATCACTCAGCATGGCCCTTCATCCATGGACAAACGGGAGCTAGGGGACCACCTATGCAAAACATTCACATCAGTCCACCCTCAACACCACACACCCTGAACTGCAACAATGTGTATCTGTGAAGCCCACATGGACAGGTGCCATTGCACATGCACCCATTACAAACACAGGAATTTTGGGAGGAACTAAGGTGCACACACACATCACACAAGGACAGTTCACAATCCTGGAGAATGACAGACATACTGCACAGTATGCGGTACATGGCCATGACCTCAAAGCTCATGTAACCTTCAGAATCCCTGCCACAGTCCCAGGACAATGCAGATGCCAAGGAGAAACACAAGGCACTCATGCTGACACCTGCCAGCATCGCAGCCATGAACCCGACAAGTGGGAGCAGTCACACACACATACAAATGTCTCAATCACTGAAAACTACCACCTAGGGAAAACGACATGATTTAGCAAATAAACAGGTGCCTTGAGGAACCCTGACTGTGTCCCATCTGTGTCTGACAACATCATCACCACTCAGAACTGACAAATCCCAATGATGATACACCAATTAACAGTAGTGTGTCATGCACCCACACATCTGGTAGCCCATTGGAAAAGTAGTGGGATGAACCCAGTACCACTCAGCAAGCATCAACAACAGGAACATATCAAGGGACCACTGTCTGTGTATGAACAGGGATGTGGACACACACACCTGCTCATACAACACACACCATGGGCCCAGGCCATGTCACTGGACAACACACTTACTTGAGGGGACACAATTCCTGTGGTAGCCCAGCTGTGCCAAACATATTCACCGCAAGTCCCACTCATGTCTGTAGAACACTTGGTCAGTCAGCCATCAGTTACCACACAATGAAGGCTCTGGTCACAACAGCCTGGGTATGTGAGTCTCCCCTAAGTCATCTGCACATACCCAAAACATATGTCTAGCAAGTTGCACAGAGGCCCAAGTTGCTCCTATTACAATGATGCCCACACCTGTAGGTCCAGTGTTGATGAGCACAACGTATGTGGGAGTGACAAATTGGACAATGGGAAGCACATCATCTGTGCAGGGGTGCAAGCCACAGATGTGACCATGCCAATGAAATCCTCACAGAGAGATGTACACAAATAGTTGATCCTGACACACCCAGGTAGCTGCAAAGGATGACAAGGATACCCACCAGAATAGGATACATATCTCATGGACCACAGGGAGTACATCACATCAACACATCAGTATTCAACATTGTAAACCAAGCATTACAGGTGCAAGGGCATGAAAAACAACATCAACATAATGTACAGCTAAATCAAGTTCACAGGGATAAAGAAAAAAGCTTTATTCAGCATATTAAAAGTGAAACGTCTGTTCTAACAAAAGGCCAATGGCCAGTCCATGTCCAAATGCCAAGGAGTGAACTAGAGTGACAAATTCAGTATATGAAAATCTAAACGTCTGTGCAAAGAAAAGGCCAATGGCCAGTCCATGTCCAAATGCCAAGGAGTGAACTAGAGTGACAACTGTCACACCTTGCTTGCCTGCACTGCTAAGGACCGGGGTCATGCCCTCGGAGGAGCATACATGGGGGCAGGCCAGGCACCGCAGGGACAGCATCAGGGCGCAGCAGAAGGAGGCAGTGAAGAGGTGGGGGATGCAGGCGAGACACTTGCAACTGCAGTGGAGCTGACTGAAGTTGTGGGTGCTGTCACAACTGTGGGGCACAAGTCAGATGGGGTGGGTGCCGGCACAACTCCAGTGGGCAGGTCAGATGGAGTGGATTGGCTCACCACTGCAGTGCCCACGTCAGACGGGGTGGTCGTGGACTCCAAAGCAGTGCCTACATCCATGGGAGTGGAATGGGGGACAGGTGAGGTCGGCAGGGCGGGGGGGGGACACAGTCTCCACATCAGTGGCACCAACTGTCTGACCAGGTGTGGAGGAGCAAGTGCTAGGGGGATGGCCTTAGCATTTTGGGGATGGTGTATCTGTGTGTGGGGAAACCCAGGGCAGGGAGTGGCGGGGGAACCTCTGGAGTGGTGGCCTGGGGGATGGAGGACGGAGACTTTGCCTTGGAGCTGCGTGGTGGCGGGGGGGTCTTGCTCTTCTGGCGCCGGGGGGACTTGCGGGTGGGCGTCTCAGTCTGACTGCGCCTGGGGGAGGGTGTCCGGGTGTGAGGGGCACTCCCTTCCTTGTGTGGGGACTTCCCCTTCCCCTTGTAATCAGGATCTGCAGGGTCGGTGGGGAAGAGGCCAAGGTCACAGAGGAAGAGCTTCTGGGGGGATGGTGTTGCAGGTGAGGCAAGGGAAGGGAGCGGGGAGGGAGAGGTCTCGGAGGACTGCGAAGTGGTTGGGGATGACTGTGTGTGTGTCAGTAAACCAGCCCCTGTGAGTGTGGAATCAGTCCCCTGCACTTGCTTGTGTGCACGTCTAGACCTTGGTTTGGGGGTTTCTGTGGTTGGGACAGGTAGGGTGCTAGGAATCGTGGGTGGTGCAGGGGTAGGAGGGGTGCAGGACTGTTGGAGGAGGGACACTGCTGCCATCAGGGAGAAGGCCACGGACTGATTGGTCCTCTGTAGGGCAGACATGCCCGAGGAAATGCCCTCCATGAATGACACCAGTTGTGTCAACAGACCTGTGTGTGCATGGAGGACCTTCAACATCGACGTCCGCCCTACATGGATCTGTCGAAGTAAGTCCACAGACTCCTCAGTCAGGGCAGCAGGGGACACAGGGGCAGGGGGTGCGGTGCCTGGCGCAAAGGAGACATGCTCACGAACACGGGAGCCCACAGGGACCTCTGGAATGGGAGCCGATGGAAGGGGGTGGTTGTGGTGGTGGTGGCCGTGGCGGGGGCAGCCTCACTAGCTGGGGTTTGGTGGCTGCTGACACCCGCCTCCACAAGGGAGTCATCCTCAGAGCTGCTGTGGCCCTCAGCTGGGGGGGATGGTGCTGATGACTCCTCTGTGTTGCTCAACTCGCCCTCCGTGCCACTGGGTCCACCTGACTCCTCTCCTTCTGTCCCTGTAAGGCTCTGTGGCTCCTCCTGGTCCATGTAGCTGTCCCCTCCTGTGGCTGTGGATGTATCTGGGTAGGAATAGGAAGTAACATAACTACATCAGTCACCTGCACCTACTGCACACACCACTGTGAGTACATCACATCACAGAGCAAGCCCTGGCATCATCAGCTGAACACAGCTCAAAGTGCCAACACTGTTTAG
Organism: Triturus cristatus; assembly: GCF_964204655.1. Classification (NCBI taxonomy): domain Eukaryota; kingdom Metazoa; phylum Chordata; class Amphibia; order Caudata; family Salamandridae; genus Triturus; species Triturus cristatus. The sequence goes on along the minus strand of NC_140586.1, from coordinate 528,174,630 downwards.
GATAAGATAATTGTCATTCTCAACATCAACCATGGCACACATATCCCTCCTTGACTTTCACACATATGTCCGTTGCATGTTGGATGCTAACACCCCAATGTGCCAACATGCACCACCCACACATCAGTTGTACATGCAAGTGAACATGTAGGAGTATGTCACTATACACACAGCACATCTCTTGCTACTGACTCAGTACAGGTGTCCGGATGAAGGGATGGGCAGAGACTCATTCCACATTCTTGTGATGCATGCCAGCAACACACACTATGATGTACTCCTGTCCTGATGGTCAATGCCACAATGGGGTGCATGGTGCACACTTGAAAACAATGCAGGCTCACTCATAGCAAGTTAAATGCCATGGCACTGGTATGCCCTGCAAGCCAGTCAACACTGTCTCCTGTCACAGGGGCAGGGCATCCAGACAACAACAATATGCACTGACTCACAATCCTAGCTCTGGGGTAAAGCAAACTCAGCAGATGACCGGCGCACTTGCCCATCCCATGCAAACAACATATCCAGGACCCAGAAGACCCCACATCATGCAAATCAGACATATGAGTGTCAGCAAACACAAATCCCTGTTCATTAACACATCACAGTCTGCCATGCATTTAACCCAGCAGCATGAAGGACACAGTTGCATACACCATTGTGCGCTGTCAGATGATCACACACCTATATGTCACACAGGTCTCGTCTCTCACAGTCATATCGCAGATGTCATGCTGACCCTCTGAATATATGGACACCCCAGTTGTACGTTGCAACAAGCCACACCCTGATGACACAGAGGCAGACACCTGAGGGCACATGTCACTGATCACAATCTGCAATTTCATACACAGGAGTGGGATTACAGAGTGTTTGTAAATGCCCTTGAGGAGGCATGACTGGCCAGGACTAATTTTAACAGTGTTTGGCCCTGGACAGTAGTCAGGTGGCTAAGCAAGTGTGACATACTTGCTATACATACTCCTGAGGCCCCTAAATTGGAGTCCCCAGCTGCATGGGTTTGTTTGGAATACCCCAGCCACATGTTGCGAGTCAGACCAGCAATTGGTACACATCTCAAGGGCACACACAGATCACATGTCAGATCTCAGGCATTGTATAAACAATTGACTCACACATGAAACACACAACAGATTCACGGGAACTGATGCTGAGCGGTACCTGAAGCATAGCTGACTGCAGGGACACAGTGCCCTAGTGACACATGCAACAGATTGGAGGGGCCACTTCTGTGGAACAGATGAGGAGGGTGCATCACACAAATGAGGGACCTGAGTTTGGGACTACAAGAGCTACCTAACGTGGAAGCGTGAGCAGGACAAAAGACTGCTATTTGCATGTCAGACATAGTACACAGATCAGACATGGACTCACCCCCTTCCTGCTGCTGTCTGGCCTTCAGCTGCCTATCCAGGTCCGGGAAGACCACCGCCAGGATCCGGAGCATGTGGGGAGTCAGGGTCCGGTGTCCACCCCTCCTGCGTGGAGGTGATAGCTTCAGCTGGACTCTAGCTATCCTCCGGGTCCAGCCCCGAAGGTCCTGCCACCTCTTCTGGCAGTTGCGGATCCGTCGCTTGTAGACCCCCACAGAACGAACAGCCTGGGCAATGGTCAGCCAGATCTCCTGCTTCTGGTGGGCATCATCCTGTGAGGAGGACAAAGTGAAAGTACATTAACACACATGCCCCAGATTGCTGCAGCACACATTTGGATAGACATGTCATCATCACAAAGGGAAATAAATTACACAGGTAGTGCAACCATGGGGATTGCAAAATCACATGCATGTCTGACATGTTAACAATGCCTGGATAGTTTGAGCTTGCAATAATGCACTTTAGCAGCAGGAATACTATTCATTGCATGTACCTACACACTTTGGGGGATGAAATCAGTCATTGAGACTACTTGCCACTGGTGTACACACTGCTAGTACTGCTAGTTAGACAACATGCATAATTAGGAAGGCAGTGGACTGCACACTCACCTGCTCCCCTGGTTTCCCATAGAGCTTTCTGTGCTCTGGAAGGAGCCTGTCCAGCAGGGCCTGGTTCTCCTCCTCAGTGAAAGCTGAGGCCCTCTCCAGAGTACGTGCCATAGCAGGAGCCAGAGGATGCATAAACAGCAGCAGTGGTAGCAGGGATGTGGTCCAGTAGCATGTAGTGCAGGCAAGTGAGCTCCCTGGGGGCCAGCCAGCCTTATATCTGTGCTGCAGAGGCAGACTCTGTGCCATGAGTCCCAAGTGATAGGTCCAAAACGGTTGCATTCTATGAATCTGGCCAATCCATTTAAAATTACGACTCGTACACGCCTTCTGCATCGTTCAAATCTTCACCTTCATTGAACACTTGAAATTGCAACATTGTCGTAGGCATCCAACTGAATTTCCAGTGCACAACTCGTTCAACTTTTGAATCCGCATCCGTCTCCATGACAGTCCAGAGCCAATGGGTGCACACGGCTCGTTCAACTGACTGCACAACGTGTATTTTGAATGTACACATGCACCCGTCTCCATACGATTCAATGGCCAAGGCGTATGCCTGTCTCGGACCATGCCTGTCCGACGCGTATGCATGATAGTCACCCGCGTCGGACCTCATTGCATTCAATGACAAAGCGTACGCACGGCTCGGACATGACCTGTGAAATGCATATGCATTGTCACCCGCGTCGGACCTCATTGCATTCGATGACAAAGCGTACGCACGGCTCAGACATGACCCGTGCACTGCGTAAGCATTGTCACCCGCGTCGGACCTCATTAGTGTGACTATTATACGGATGCAACACACATATACTGGCCATGGACACCTGTGCACACCTGCCACACTATAGCATTGGCCACACAGTGTCCCTTGGCATGTAAGGCTGCATTCCCTGGGTGTTTGGGGGGGCCACAGCAGTTTTTTTGGCTGGCACTTTGTGCAGCCACTCCCAGGCTGTGCCCGTGTACATGGGGGCAGAATCCTTTGTGTGTTGTGCACATTACCACTGTGATGTGCAATTGTACAGTAATGGGCATGAGTCAAGGCCACAGTGTCAGGTTGGATATGTTTAGGACATGTCACATACACCCTGAGTCCTGGGGGTGATGGCATGTACATCACAGTGAGACCTGTAGCCACAAAACTGATGTGCACCCACAGTCAGTGTGCATGTTGTGTCTCAGATGTGTCTGATCACATGTTACCAATGGGTGACAGTCTCCACATCCATGTGGTATATGCATCAACCTTGATGGGGTGTGTGTCTAAGAGACGTACATGTAGGGCCGGCAGGAACAACAGTGGCCACTACCTGTGGGACTTACGCTTGCCTTGTGGTGTGTACGTGCTACACCATGTCCATTGCTGTGTTGATGTGGCAATACAGGGAGCCTGGGTTTCTGCATGGCAAAGATCTATGATGCCTGGGAGACATGAGGCCTCAATTGTCACTGGGGTGTGTTTTTTGAACGTTGCAGCAGCACATAGGTTGAGTGACACAGCAGATGATTGGCCATTGCACTACATTGGACTCATGTGGACATGTGAAATTGAGACGTGAGGTGGTGGTCTTGTAGGTGACATATGTGTCCATGCCCAATAGCACACACCTCAGTACATTGTGTAATGTCATGAACTAGCATGTGATAGTGATCGTGGTCATGGCCACATGGGTGGATGTACTGACAATCTTCCTTTGTGTATCTCTGTACTGCAGGGCACCAGCTGTCCATCGTCCGTTCCCAGACCTTGCAACCATGCAGGAACGCGACTGCATCAGACGGTACCGCTTCACCAGGCCACTGACTGCGGAGTTGGCGGAGCAGTTGGCGCCACATCTGCTACCTGGCCGGACATATCCTTCAGCACTGACCCCAGAGGTGAAGGTGATGGCAGCCCTGCACTTGTCTGCTACCAGTACCTTCCAGTACACTGTGGCTACTGCTGGTGGTAGGTCGCAAACGATGTTTAGTCGGGTGCTACGCGATGTCTTGGAGAGGATGTTGCAATTCCTCGACCTGTATATCAAGTTCCCGAGCCCAGATGAACTCCCTGAAATTAAGGATGCCTTTTATACACTGGCGAGGATGCCAAACGTCATCGGATCTATTGATGGGACACATGTTGCCCTGATACCACCACAGGCACATGAGCAGGCATACCGGAACAGAAAGCACTACCATTCGATCAATGCTCTGGTGGTCTGTCTTGCTGACATGTCGATCACACATGTGTGTGCACGGTTCCCTGGTTCGGTGCACGATACCTACATTATGAGGAGTAGTCGCATTGCAACGCTGATGTCACAGATGCAAGCTCAGCGTGCCTGGCTTGTCGGTGTGTACTGACTGTTTCTCATTGTGTGTGTTTGTCACTGTTGTATTCCGCACTCCTACAAAACTCAGCTACTTGTTAATTTTTGTGTGTGTAGGTGACTCCGGATACCCCAACATGCCGTGGTTGCTGACACCCCTCAGGAACCCTGTGACACCAGCCGAGCTGCGCTGCAATGAGGCACATGGTCGGAGCAGGAGGGTGATTGAGCGGACATTCGGCCTCCTGAAAAGCTGCTTTCGCTGCCTGGACAAGACCGGAGGGGCCCTCCCATATGAGCCTGCAAAGGTGTGCAAAATAATCCTTGTCTGCTGCATGCTACACAACATGGCGGTGCGGAAGGAGGTGCCTCTCATCCAGGATGACAATGACGACGACCAACCTCTGGCACCTGTGGAGGATCCCGGCCTGGGACAAGATGCCAGTGATGATGAAGATGATGGTGACGTCCGCTCCCAGCTCATCAACAACTTCTTCACCTGAATGTGAGTTTCCAGGGTTGTTATGTGAATGTATGGAGGTAGCCTGGAATGTGTTGAGCCAGCTCTGTTGCTGTCTGAGTGTGTCTGTGTGCCACTTGACTGGATGTGTGCTGTGATGTGTGCATTCAGGTGGTGTGTGCTCCACAATAGGGTAATACTGCTAACTAGTGTTTGTGTAGGTGTTTTGCAACATGTTTTGTGCATGTGTATTGCATTTCTCTCCTGTTCTTCTGTGCTTTTGACTGTATCTTGTCTGTCCTTCCCAGGGTACTTTGCCTGTTGTGTGGTCAACCTTGACCCCCAACACCCAGAAGCCAACATCAGTGTGGAATTTGACAATTCCCATTAACTGATGTAGCACACATCCCTGGACTTCCATTCTCCAACACATTGTGAGCGTATGTCCACTGTTACGTAGAATTACCGTGCAACTAGTGTGGAATAAACATGTTGCTGAAGTGTAATGAACCTGTGCGACGCTTTGTTATGTGCGTTGTCTGTCTTCCCACATCTGAGTGACATCTGCTTACCTCACCTGTGGACTTGTTACCACTGACTGGGCTTGGTGTTGTGTCTGTGCATGCCAATGTGTTTCAGGTCAACATCATTGTGTGTGATGAGTAACATGGCCATGGTGAGTATGTTTTGTGTTGCCATAGTGGTGTGTGTCCCTCACATGTGTCACATCCCCATGACTCACCTTACATTGGTCACATTGTTGCAGTATTTGGCATGCACTGTGTTGTGTAGCAGATCAACATCTCCCTGAACATGACACGTTGGAATAACAACAGAGGCAAGTATGGTGTACTGGTGAGTTTATTTACAAACATATGTGAGGGAAGTGCACAGGGTGGTGGGTGCTGTACAGTGGTCTGGGAATCCAAAGTTCACATTGGAGTTGGAAGTGCTGGTAGATGAAATGTCCAGAGTAAAGTCCACAGTCACCTGATACATTGGCCCAACATGAACCCTCCATGTCATGTGGGCGAGTTGCGTGCAATTGGACAAGGTGAACGGGTTGTGCACAAAGAACATTGTCCAGAACAGGTTTGGAGGCCCTGGGGGATGTGCTGGGACATCTGCCTCTCACATGTCCTTCTTCGGACGACCCCTCTTCTTCCGGGGGGGATCCTCATGTGCAGGCCTCTGCGGTGCAGGGGATTCTCCGCCAGAGTCCTCCTCCCTCCCTGTTGCGCTGGCAGATGGTGTTGCGACAGATGTTGTGGGCACACAGGGGTGTGTGGACAGGTTGGTGTTGATTTGGCGGAGGCATTGTAGTATGTCCCGATGTACCGCAGTGATGTCATCCCACTTGGCCTCTATGCGGGCATGGTGGGCTACCTGCTCGTGTTGTATGTCCTTGAGGATCCCCACTACCTGGCCAAATTCTCCGGTGCTATCCTGGTACGCATCTAAGATGCATGCCAGTTGGGGGTCATCATGCAGGTAAGACCCCTCTGCAAGGCGTGCCCTGTGCCTCCCACCCCTCCCAGCACCCCTCTCCACACGGGCAAGACCAGCGGCGGTACGTACAGGTGACACTGGGACCCCTTGGGTGGTGTTGCTGGTGGTGTTGGCTGTAGCTTACATGGGGTACTGTGTCCCTGTGCTGTGGGTGTTGATTGTCCTTGGTCTGTCCGTGTTAGCGGGGGTGCCCTGTCGGTGTCCAGATGCTGGAGGCATGGGTACAGGGGGGGCAGATGTTGATGCTGCTGGTGCTGCATGATGGCTCACACCGGAGGGGGCAGGTTGGTCGTCGTCATCCGAAGAGGACAGTGAGAGAGTCAGACCAGAGAGCTCAGTGTCCATCAGAGTCTGGGACTGGGTATCCTCGTCATTTGGTGCTGGGTGCCCAGCACCACCTGTGTTTGGAAGAGACACATGTTATAAAGAAGTACAGGAGTCCACTGATTCATGTAAGATACTTCTTTAATGGTAGCTTAGTTCCATCACAGGTGGTCAGGATGACAGGAGGAAGTTAGGAAGTACAAGGATAGCCCCACCAGGAGCAAGCTCCATTCAGCTCAGCCTGAGTACACCAACTGCCAAACTCCTCTGGAGAGACACCCAGGCATTCCATGATGTCATACAACATTCCAACCCCAACAGAGCTGTGCAGTAGAGAAAAGCTAACAAGTAATCTACAACACATCCTCTTCCCTTAGGGAACAAAAGAAGTAAAGTAAGATACCACATAAACTTTAGGCAAGAAGGTGCAGCAATAAAGTGCACCTAACCTTGGGAGTAATGCACGAGGTATCACAAAAACAACAGGCATGAACAGACCTATGTTAAAGATCACAAACAACATCACTACACGCCCCATCCCCCCCCCTTAGGGAAAATAATGCAAAGCACAGATGAAAAACACAATGCAACAAGAAAGACGAACACCCACCCAACCTCCCCAAAAGTGGGTACACCCAGGGAAAACACCCTGTAACCAGGTGAATGTAAATACAGACCCTTGGAAGAAAACAACATCTCCAAAAACAACAAGAATTAGACTAGAAGGCATGCTGACTCTTAAGATCCACCAGTAGTAACAAAGAGACCTAAACACAAAACTGCACACTCAAAGTCCTCCAAACATGAAACCCTTGGCCAAGAGTTCCATGGAGGCGGACTTTGACTGAAACACAGTGTCAACTAGAAAAGAAGACCCATTGATAGCGCTGAAAATTAGTCAAGCACGCCAAAAACACAGAGAACTAACCCTCCCCTAAATAAGGTACACCATAAGGTACACAGACCCAAGAAAACTAGAAAACTAAAATAGAGGCATTGCCTACCCCCAAAACCTCCCCAAATAATGGATACACAATGAGATAAACACAAAAACAAAAATAGAGGCATTGCCTACCCCCACAACCTCCCCAAAGGAATGGGCACACTCTAAGTACAAAGACAACAACTTAAAGGCATTGACTACCTACGAACGCAACGTAAACCACATCCCCTAACAAGTTTACACCTGGAAGGGTACGCAGGGTACTAACCCTGGAACACCGAAAACTAAATTAGAGGCATAGATTACCCCCATGACCCGCCCACAGAGACACAGAGACAGGAACACTACAAAACAAACACTTCAGAACACACAATATCCCTTAGGTAGGGTACACCACAGGACAATCACCCTGGGAACTGCACCACAAGGTAGACACCCAGTTAAAGAAAAACTACCACCTCCCCTACATTTGGTACAACAGCATACCAACTGACCTCCCCATTGCCAGGTACAATACCCTTGTACCAGGGTACACCGCAGAGTATACATCACCAAAAACAACACCTGAATTTGAGCACCGACTGCTCCCTCAAACTGCTCATGACTGAGTACAACGCCCCCAAGACCTCTCCAAAAATGGGTACACACAGCACATGTAAACTGAACAGAGAGTGCCATACAACTGTTATATACCCCAAAAAAAAACATGACTGTAAAAACACTGACTAAAATTTGACAAGCATTAATGTGACAAGTATTCCAATAAACGGAAAAACCATATACTCTGGTGAGCGATCTCTCACCCGACACCTCGACAGATAGACAGTTCCATACAGAGCCAAGAGTTCCATTCCATGTTGACTCGATGTGCTTCGTCATCCCCTTGCTGTACAGGACGTTCACCACCGCAAGTCACTAAGCAGACCCAACTGTAGCTGAACTGAAGACAGAGACAAACACCTTCCAATGAAAAACCGTTGCTGCAATCGCCAGGAAAAACCAGCGCAACGAACACAGAATTGCTTTATACGTGCTTTCAACGAGCACCGGGATCCACAAGCAAGACGCGACAGCATGAAGTGATGAGATCGTTGTTACGATCATAGAGTAACGAGCAGTTAGAGGAATGTAGCCATGGCAACGTCAAAATGGCCGCAGAAGACGTAGTAGGCGTGAATGCGTTAGTAACGCCCACACGTCTGACGACACAGAAACACGTAGGACAGTCGAATGCAGAACTTACAGAGTGGCAAGGAGTTCTGCTACTACCAGTGAACGTTCGATGATGTCACCAGAATAGGATTGGAGGTCGAAGACAGCAGAGCTCCAATCGAAATAACTGCCACGGCAAGACAGCACACCCGGTAAGCAGAAGTGAATGAGTTGCTTGAGTCGCGCTCTTCGTATGACGTGCTCATTTTATCAGCTTACTTCCACTGACTAAAGCGCTTGTTACACCATCGCCTCACACACCAACTTCCTATCAAGAAACGATCAGTCCAAGCATTTAAGGCAGTCCAGCATAGATGGGCTAGATTTAAATCGAATCGCTTTGAAGGTGATCACCAAAGTCCTTCTCTTCCCTAAAATACACCCCCGCTCTCAGCTGATGAGGTAAGACGTTAGTGGGAAGGGCAGAAAACACAGCAGGCTTGTTGAGGGAGACTGTTCACTGATGACAGCAGGTTCCAGAGTGATGTGAATACAAACGCCCAGGCTGCAGGCTGTCCAGGTGGTACAGGACACTGGTGGGGCTGACCAGGGCGTTACTTTTGCGTTTCAATTGACATCTTGAAAGTCCTTAAACTCCTTAGTTCCTTTTCTTTCGATTCCTTAGTTCCTAGAAGTCCTTACTCCTTAGTGCACACGTCAGTCCTTAAAATCGTCGCCAAAATGTTATAAAGAAGTACAGGAGTCCACTGATTCATGTAAGATACTTCTTTAATGGTAGCTTAGTTCCATCACAGGTGGTCAGGATGACAGGAGGAAGTTAGGAGGTACAAGGATAGCCCCACCAGGAGCAAGCTCCATTCAGCTCAGCCTGAGTACACCAACTGCCAAACTCCTCTGGAGAGACACCCAGGCATTCCATGATGTCATACAACATTCCAACCCCAACAGAGCTGTGCAGTAGAGAAAAGCTAACAAGTAATCTACAACAACACACAATGTGATTTATGTTTCTACATGCATCGTTGGTTCACAAACATGACATTTTCTACTTTTCAAACAGATGCCTGCCTGTACACTGCTTTTACCCAGCTTGTCACAGAGTTTGATATTGTTGTTGGCCATTTCCCAGCATGGCCTTGTGCTACCCACAACAGAGCCCAGTATCAGACATCTTGTCATTCCCTTTCCACTCCCTGTGAGTCGAGTATGGTTCAGTTTGATCTTGCTGGGCCATGTGGGTTGGTGCAGGTTGTCTGTGACTGTGACTCCCGTCATACTCTTGGCTACACCCCCCTTCCCAGCATGCCCATGCTTCCTCCCTCTTGACTCTGCTTCCCTGTGAGGGGGTGTGACAGCAATGGCAAGATGGCTGACTGTGAAATCCTGGTGTTTGTTTGGCTACAAGTCCCAGCATGGCCTTGTGCTCCCCACAACAGAGCCCAGTGTCAGACATCTTGTCAGTCCCTTCCCACTCCCTGTGAGGTGAGTATGGTTCAGTTTGATCTTGCTGGGCCATGTGTGTGTGTGTAGGTTGTCTGTGACTGCCACTACCAACATACTCTTGGCTACACCCCCCTTCCCAGCATGCCCATGCTTCCTCCCTCTTGACTCTGCTTCCCTGTGAGGGGGTGTGACAGCAATGGCAAGATGGCTGACTGTGAAATCCTGGTGTTTGTTTGGCTACAAGTCCCAGCATGGCCTTGTGCTCCCCACAACAGAGCCTAGTGTCAGACATCTTGTCAGTCCCTTCCCACTCCCTGTGAGGCAAGTATGGTTCAGTTTGATCTTGCTGGGCCATGTGGGTGGGTGTAGGTTGTCTGTGACTGCGACTCCCATCATGCTCTTGGTTACACCCCCCTTCACAGCATGCCCATACTTCCTCCCTCTTGACTCTGCTTCCCTGTGAGGGGGTATGACAGCAATGACAAGATGGCTGACTGTGAAATCCTGGTGTTTGTTTGGCTACAAGTCCCAAGTGAGCCCCTGTGCTTCACACAGCAGCACCCAGTACAGGGTATCTTTTGCTGATATTTCAATGAGGTGTGTGTCAATGCATTGTACCCGGTGAGTCGTGTGGAGTTTGTGTTGAGGGGGGGTGTCTCCCGATGCTGAGTAGTATGGTCAGGGCTGTCAGTCCTCCTTCCCATCATGAAACGTGCTTCCATTTTAGGGCGTGCAAGTTGTCTTTCAGGATGTCAGTCAGTGGTGTCCTGCTTCTGATTTGCACACAAGCCCTAGCAGGGCCTCGTGCTCCCCACAGCAGGACCCAGTGTCAGCCATCTTGTCAGTTATTTTCCACTCCCTGTGATGTGGGCATGTTTCAGAGAGGTCTTGATGGGCCAATCAGGAGGGTGGGCATTATCTGTGACTACAGGCCCCATCATGCTTTTGGCTACACTCACTTCACCTGCATCCCCACTATTGCTTCCTGACAGTCAGCTGCACTGTGAGGTGGTGTGTTTGTGGTGGAAAACTGTCTGGCAGGGTGTATTTGGCTTTGTGCTACTGGCTTGCTCTATTTGTTTGTAGGTTGGTGCATGTCATGACACAGTCCCCAGTAACTATGAGATGGCAGGTATTGTGTGTGTCTGACTGGCATACACATCTTGGGCTGATTATCTATTGGTTAGTGTAGCTTTGCTTGGGGTGCATGGTTTCACTGTCCCCTTGCCACACAATCTTGGGTATGTTGTTTGTGTACTCACCAGGCTCTGGGATGTGTGCTAGGCCATGGACGCTCTCTAGGGGTACGATGTCCCGCACCTTCTCCTCAAAGGTCCTGAAGTAGACTGGTTTGGCAGGAGGGCCACCGCCCGTGCACTGACTCAGGGCATGATCTTTTTCGATGAGTTTCTTGACCCTCCTGCGCATGTCATACCACCTGTTCTAATTCCTAACTATAACGTGTGTGAAACCTATGTTTTTTTCAGTGAATTTCAAAGGTTTTTTAAATCCTAATTCCTAACTATGACGTGTGTGAAACCTATGTTTTTTTACTGAATTTGTAAGTTTTTTTTAAATGCTAATTTATGTATGTATTATTATATTTTTATATATTTATTTTACAATAAACTACCTATGTATATAGTTATAGATTGACTGTATCCTGTAATATGGAATGGCTCAGCTCTTTTTTTTTGAATTTGGATAAAGTTGAACAGCATAGTTAATATCTTCTATAAACTTATAAACAGTTTAATTTTTTTTTGTGTGTTTTTGATGGTGCACGCACCATGCGCGCACCAGCAAAATCAAAAGCATTTTTTTTCCTCTTGTGGGTCCTTTTGAGACCCTGTGACAAGGCCAAGGGCGTTAGGAAGTGTCTTCCGTTACTTGTTTTCACATTCTTAACTTTTCTCTTTGGCTATCTTCTGCCGCGGGGGTGCGCGCACCGTCTCCGTGTGTACATGCGTGCTTTGTGTGCGCATGCGTGCGTGCTCCGTGCGTGCTCCGAGTGCCCATGCGTGCGTGCTCCGTGTGCGCACGTATGCGTGCTCCATGTGCGCATGCGTGCGTGCTCCGTGCGCGCACGGTGCAGGCACGGTGCGCGCACGGCAAGTCATGTGATTACGAAACAACACTTTTCATTGGTTCATAGTAGTTTCAGTTCCAGAATCTTCAAACACCACACCCACTCCCCTCATTATTTCTTCTTATTTTCTGGGAGAAGGAGCTGAACAGCAATGGCAGAACAGCAGACTTCTTCAGAGAGTGAGGAGGAGACCTTTGTGGCAGCAAGGCAGAGGAAACAAAAGGACTCATTCATCTGGAAGTTCTTTACTTTTCCTGAGGGTCGGAAGAAGGTGAATGCCCCAAAAGTCACCTGCACTGTTTGTGGAGTTGTTTTGTCTCGAGGAGATCCTAAAAAAAAAATCTCCTTTAGTATTTATACTATGTTGAGGCACTTTCAAACAGTGCATCCTGTGGCTTATGCACGTGAGTGTAGAACAGCCACAAGAGACAACCCTCCAGGTCCGCAGCCGAGCACATCATCTGCGGCCGCAGAATCACCTGGTTCCAGACCTCTGGACATCCGCCCTCTGTTCCAGAGGGTTCATATCCAGTGCAATGTGTGCAATGTTGTTCTCTGTTATGGTGAGAGCAGCATTAACCTGATAGAGAACAAAATCCAACAGCACACATGCACCACCCCATAATTTTTTTTTTCCTGGTGAACAGTTTTTCATTTTTTTTTGCTGCTCGACAAAAAAAACAGTTCTTTTCAGAACTCACTTCACTTCTCCAAGAAGAACTATATTTTTAATATACTGTGTTGTAATTTTATTGAATGAATGTGTAGTGTATACTTGAATGATTGCAATGATTGAAATGACTGAAGGAAAAGGAAAGTATGATCAGTCATAAAAAGGGAAGTGAAAGACTGACTGCAACAAAAGAACTAAAGGTAGAGGATACAGGTAAGAAGAGTGAATGAGTCAGGGAATGGCAGTGAGTAATGGAGAGTGAGGGAGGGGTGAGTGAGAAAAGGGGAGTAAGGGACGGAGATAGGAAAAGGGAGTAACAGATGAAGCGGATGAAGTACAGCAGGGTAAAGGGATTGAAAGTAAGAGAAGTGGAGTGATGGTGAGATAACAGGTATGAAGATTAGAAAAGGGGGTAAGGGAAAGTGAGAGATGGGGAGTGAGGGGATGGAGGGATTTAGGAAACTGGAGTGAGAGAAAGGGAGTCAGGATTTCAATGAGCAAAGCAGAGTGAGGGAGAGTGAAGGAAAGAATGCGAAAAGGTGAAGGGGTGTGAGATACAGACAGAACGAAGTGAAGTAGGAGAATAGGAGTGACTATGAGAAAAGGATAGTGACAGTTAGGGAAGGTGAGGGAAGGAGAATGACGGAGAGGGTTAAAAAATTAACATAGATGGAAAATGAGTGATGGAAAGAGGAGGAGTGGTAGAAACAGAGGGGCAGATTTATAACAAACTAACGCAGCACGGTGCAGCAAGTAATTTTGCTGCGCCGTGCTGCGTTAGTTTCGAAGCACAGAGATGCGACATATTTACAAAAATATGTCGCATCTCTATGCTTCCCCTGCGCTGGTGCACAAACTGCAGCCATGCGCCGGTGCAGGTTTCCCTTGCACCATGCTGCAAGGATGCCTGCGTGGTGGGGAGATTGTTCTTGTGCAGCAAGGGACACCTTCCTGCACAAAAACAATCACAAGAGGCTTTTTCCTCTTTCAATGCGTGCTGTAGCATGCAGCACGCACTGAAAGAGGGAAAAAACGAGGAGAAATTAAAACATTTCTCCTTGTTGCGCCTCGCTACGCCACCTCTAGGGTGGCGTAGCATTCACACGTATCTCCAGAGTTACGATTTCTCGTAAATCTGGAGATGTGTCTAGTTCTATTGGGTGTTGCATGGGAACACCCACAACAACACCCATGGAACGCCCCTTCAACGCACAGTGCTGCGTGTGAAGTGGCTGCATTTACGAGGAGAGGAAAAGTCACGCAGGGTGGCTTTTCCTCTCCTTGTAAATATGGAGGAGCCCCCTGTGCTACCAGTACGTCATGAAAAGTGAAGTAGTGGTGGCGCAGGGGGCTTGTAAATCTGCCCCAGAGATGTTAAGGAAATTAAGGGTAAGTCAGACAAAGGGAGGGAGACAGAAACAGAGACAGAGAGCAAGGAACTGAGAAGGAGTAAGGCAGTTAGAATGACTGAGACATATGGAGACAGGGAGAGAAACATGGTTGAAAAAATAGTGATGGAGGCAGTAAACCTAGGGGAGTAGTAGAGAAGGAGTGAGGGAGTTATGAAAGAGCAGTAAAGGAAGAAGAGAGAGGGAAGGGCAATGAGAAAAGCAGAGTGAGGAGAAGTGAAGAAAAGGGAGCATGAAAGTGAAGGGGTGAGAAATACAGATATTTTAAACTTACCTGACCAACAAAATAACTTAATTAGAAATAAATGGTTTTTTTAATTACAAGAAAAATGGATTCAATTTCCTAAATTTTCTTTCTCGATCTGAAAAAAAAGAAAAAAAGTAGTAATATTTAACAATACATTTTAGAATACAGTACACATATTTTCATATTTAACAAAGTAATGTTTTGCCCTTTTTTTGCTGTTTTCAAAATATATTGAATTTCACTGAAAATAGTGATATCAATTGCATTCATCACTTAACAGCGGGCAAAAAAAATAAACAATCTGAAAGATTGTTTAAAGAAACCCCGAATCTATCCTCAGTAAAACATACCTTGAAAGAAAGGTAACATATATATTAAAAATATCTTCTAAGAATAATAACTATTTGCAATAAATAACATCTGTAAATCTTGTTGCTTAAGCACATACACCAAAATAATATCGGTCAAAGAAGTCCACAATAGAAATATTTACCTTTCCATGAGGCCAAATGGTAATTTTTAAACCCTTTTTAGGTGAAATATCCATTGGTAATCTTATAAAATCGAAATAATGGTTTCTTCAGATGCTGCAATTTGTATCTAAAATTTTGGTTTTAGAAAACTTAAGTAGGAATTTGGTAATTCTGCAGGCAAACGTTGCTTGAAAATCAATTGAGAATCATTACACAGTGTCCAGCCTTTTTCACATTTTAGATAAACTGTGTAATGACCAGAAGTTATAGAAGGTCCATCATGGAAAATTATTGCAACTGCAACAAAAGTCTTTCCTGATATTGATAATTGATTTCCTGTAAACTTCTTTATTAAAGTGTCCAATTTTGTTCCATCAGCTCTACAACGTTGCATCATTAAAATTATATACTGGCCATATTTCTTTAAAAATAACGTTGATAACATTTCTGATTTACATTGAGAACATTCCATGTTGTGATTTGCATCTTTAACTAATTTACTAAAAGTCACTGCGTTACTCTCTGGTAATGTTAAATGTATGAACCTTTCAGAATCAACATTAGTGCTGCATGTGTTCATACAGTTTTCACTACAATGTTCCCATTTATAAGAGAGATCAAACATATTTTCTATTTCTACCCCTTCATCTTCCAGTACCATAAGCATATACATTAAGAATTCCTGTGCATCTTGCTGGACATTTTCAGTAAACTGTGTACATCCAGAACATACATCTAAAAGATTTCTAACATCAGAAGCACTTTCTATTTTAGTTTTATCATTACTCAGCTTCTCATAAAGGAAACTCAGCAGAGAACAAAATCTTTTTTCATGATTTAGTATTATCTGATCTTGCAAAGTTTCAAGATAAAATACAACATTCAGCACTACATTAGCGTAGCAGTTGACACCAGAGCTATTTTCAAAATGACAACCAACAACCTCTTCAACATTGTCCTTTTTCTTTTTGCTTGCAATCACATCACTCTCCTTTTGTTTTCTCTTCTGTACATCCTCATTACAGATATTCTCAATTCTCCTTTTCCGACAAACAACACGTTTTTCAAACACAGGATACTGACCTAAATGAGGAGCATAGCTTCTTCTTAATCTATTATACTCCTTTACACAATTTGCATCAGCACTAACTTTTGAGTCATCAAAGTCTATCATGAATAAACCAGATAATTTTTTCACTCGTGACAAAGCAACATATGCCATACCTTGTTTAAACACACTAGATCCAATGTTTACAAAAGCACTATCTACAGTTAATCCTTGAGATTTGTGAATAGTTACAGCATATGCAAGAGAAAATGGAAACTGCTTCCTACGTACATATAAGTCTTTCACAAGCAAAAAACGAACTGAACAACGACTAATGTCTTTAACCTCTTCAATCTGATCAAGTTTTATTTTTAAAAATTCAATTCCATCTTTTTTCTGGTAGTTAACAAAACCCACAACTTTACCCATAGCTCCATTCACTAAATCTTTTTCTACATTCAAATTACGTCTTAAAATTACTCAACAGTTCATACATACATAAAGATTCTTTTCTAAACCAGCTGTTTTCGATATGTTTTTCTTTAGAGAATCCAATTTAGTTTTCAATTTGCCTGTCAATGTAATAGTTATTCCTTCATGCTGTATTTTATCCACGGCTTCCATTTTCATAATCTCTTCATTTTCCAATTTCAAAAGTTCTTCATTGTATATAGAGCATTCATGTAGTGTTGGCATTAAGCAGATTACAGTATTTGTTTCTGCAATTTTCTTGTTTATTTTCTCTGGAACTATTTGTTCTGTTGGAAACAAATTACATAGCAATCGACTCTGTAAAGCTTTTCTGCCATTTTCTGAGAGTAGTCCAATTCTGATATCTTTGAGTATACTTTCATAATCATCATCATTTGCTTGCCGCATATTGGTAATGAGTTCTTTGTACTCAAAGTATGACCAAATATTCACATTACCTATACTTCCTAACGACTTTTTCGTGTCTTCATGTGTAACAGTATTAAATACTGGTTGTCCTTTAACTGGAGTGAGCTGCAGTAGATCCCCAAAAACTATAACATGTTTTCCTCCAAATAAAACGTCATAGTCTGTCTTTAGAATTTGCTGCATTCTTAAATGCACAAAGGCAAGCATTAAGTTTGATACCATGCTTACCTCATCAATAATGAGAACTTTCATTTTCTTAAACAGTCTTGAAACTTCAAAACATGCTTCTCCTGTTAGCTTGTGGTATTCTATTTTTTTCTCATGCTCTACTGGTAACATTAGCAAACGATGTAAGGTAATTTCTTTTCTGTTAGATGATGCTAACCCAGTTGGAGCAGTAACAACACAAGACAAAGCTGAATCAGTTTTTTTCTGTAGGTAGCTTCTAATTACTTTAATTAAGAAACTTTTTCCAGTTCCAGCTTGTCCACTCACATACATTCTGATTGGTTCAAATGCTGTGCATAAGCACTCTTTATTTTCATGTAGTAATCCATGATCAATTTGTTTTGTGACTTCTTCATAAATTTGTTGTTGTTCATCATTCAGTTGTTGTTCCAAATTTGGTAAGTCTATTAAATCTTCCTGAGCTTGATTCATAGCTGTTTCCACTTCAGTCATGGCTATTGCAGCTTCATTTTCTACGATTGGTTGTCCGAGGGGATCTTGACTGAGCGTACCAGAACTTTGACTGTCTTGAGAACTGTCTCTAGCTACTTCAGCTGCAATTGTAGCTTCTTGTTCAATTTCTTCATTTAACATTTGTACATAATTTGAGAAAGTACTGCATTCTATGTTATCTTTGCATGCATTAAAGGAATCTTCATAGCTCAGAAAATCTCCAAGTAATTCATCCTCTGAACGCCATGGTTTAAACAGCTGTAAAAGTGCTAAGTAGTAAAATTCCTTTCTGTCAGTAGTGTCGCAACTCAGCTTCCTGTGATTAATCAAACTTCCTTTTGTTTGTTTTACCAAACATCCTTCCTCACCAATGACTTTATATTTTCCATTATTGATGTCTTCTGTGGTATTCCGTTTATAAATGTAGTTCTGCAGCACTTCATAGAGACACATGTTCTCAAGATGATGACTTCTGTTTGGGTAATATGTGTCCAACATATTTGTTTTCAAAATGTCTGTACTTTCTGGTTCGTTCTCTGCTAAATATTCAATTTCTCGAATAGATTTCAGTACCCGATTTCGCATTCCTGCAAGGCCTAAAGTTACCCAAATTATTCTTCTGGATTTGGAGCACATCCTTGCAGATGATAACCTATCTGAGCATTCGTATGAGCCAATTTCTCGATGCGATAACATCTTTAAACTGAAACTGTATAGCTTTTTACTGACAGTCTTCTCGTGATAAATCTCTTCCCACATTTCTTTCAATTCTGTTTTCTCAGATTTAGTGATGTAAGATGTGACGTACCGAGCAACAGCAATAGAATTGTCAGCTACATACTGAATATCCATGTTAGCATTCCACATGGATAAAATGACTGGGTTGTAGTCATTTATATATTTTGACTCTTCTTTTCTTCTTAGGTTGTAGGTATTTTTCTGAGATTTTCTTGTAATGGTATGTCGCACAGCTGACATAAAACTGTTTACTCTTCCTTTTGAAAGAACAGGTTGTGGAAATCCAAATCGACATTTTGTGTAGAATTTATCTTTACTCTTGTACTTTCGTCGACAGTATTTTCCACACCGATGACTTTGGAAATGTAAAACTTGCTCTTTTAAGTTTTATTCTTCTGTGCTTTTAGGTATAGCACATGTTGCATATTCTTCAATGAAAGATAAAACTGCATCATCAGAATCTGTTCCAAATTTTGGGGCATCCTTGATCCACAACAGCATATGAATATGAGGAGCACCTCTTGCTTGGTACTCTTTTCTCCAAAAGAAATCCACAACTTCTCCAAGAGGTGCATTTTTTTTATTGCAGATGAAGGACATCATAGCCTCAAATCTATGATTGAAATATCTGCAAACATTAACCGGATCCAATGAGCACAATTCTCCTGCTGTCTTGTATTGGATATTTTCAATATTTGTATATTTCCTCTCGAAGAAAATCCAGTAAAACATCCCAAGCGTACTCAGCACAGCTTAGGATAAGGAACCATGTAGGAGTTCCTAAATTCCGTAACATACAGATCAATTCTCCATGGCGTCGGTACCAATATTCATTAGTTCCACGCTGACAAGCCATCAGATTAATCAATTGAGATTCCAAATGATCATCTCGCTGTTGCACTTTGTTCATAAAATCCTTTGCAGACACATTATGTAGATGTACTCCAGTTTTTAAAATGTGATTTACTGCATAAGATAGTGCAGACAAGTCACTTTAAAATAAAAGATTGAACAAATAAGGAATACTTTGATGAAATCTTGGATCTTCTGCATATAATCTTGTAGTCCGATACTCAGAAGCAGGAATCTGTACTGGATGTTCATCATATCGTCCACCTTTTCCTGTAGGAAACAGCTGGGGAAAACAACGAGCTTCCAAGCTCTCCTCCCATACACTCATGGGAGTTCATTTTGCTTTTTTCATCTGAAACAGATCAATAGTGTTTCCCATAACTTCTTTAGAATGAAGAGGATGTATGCTGAAATGTTCATAAATTTCTTCTTCTTTTGACTTATCCACTTTTTCAATTTGCCCAGTTGGTATTCCTGTGTCTGCTAGTAAAACTTCTTCATTTTCATCCATATAAATTGATTCATAGTACTTATTATTTCTTTTCAAATATAAATTTGCTCTTTGTACTTTTCGTACATCTACTAGCTCCTGCCAAATTTTCTTATTCTTTTTAGGTACACCATTAACCAGAATAACTAATGGTTCAGTTTCCAAACTATCTGCATCAATTGTTTCAATATTTTTTTTCAAATCTAATGGCAAATAGACAACTCTTCCTTTTAAACCTCTTTGTAAGTCTGAAGGAGGTAATTTACCTGTTTTGGGCTCCATACGAAATATAGTCTGAAACGGATGGACACATTGAATGAGTATAGACTCATACGTATTTAAATCACTAAGTTCTGCAGGAATATCAACCAATTCTAAATTATTATGTACAGCTCTAGCTGGCATTTTATTTTCTTCTAACTTGTTGTAACAGTATTTACAAATACGCTGATCTTCACCCAAATCAAAACAATTTTCCAGAAACAAATATGTAGCAAAATCCTTCCACTCATAATTATTTTCTTTTTCACTTTTTTTTATAGAGATCAACATTCCTTGTTTGAGTTTTATAATGGCTTCTCCGGCAACAAATACAAGTAATATTTGGTCTTTCATTAGAGATGATAGTAAATTTTGTCATTTGATCTTCAAATTTTTTACTAACAGTGGCTTCTACATTCTCTTCCACATTTTCTTCAATAACTGTGCCATTTCCTGCACTTTCTTGCTCTGGACCAAAGTAACAAAACTCAATATCCTCACAAACCTTCTTCACATCTGATACAGATCCACGGAACAGAGCACTATTCAACTCATTTAACTTTAGTGCTGGACTTTTATCAAAATACAATCTTCTCACAAACTTTCTCATTTCAGTATGATGAACTGCCAGCATCCTAAAATGGTGAAAAACACTTTGACAAACTTTCCTAGAAAGACAAGTCAGAGAATGTCCTTGCAAACCAGTATTCTTTATCACTCTGCATGGATCTAGTCTTTGAAGCACCTTAATCTTCTGTTTAACACTTTTTTACTATATTCTCTTAGAAAGTCACGTAATTTATCAATAGATTCTTGTCGTACAGTACAAATACTACTACAATTCCAAGTGTACACTGGGGCTTTAGGACGTTTCCCCATAACCTCATCAGCTAACACTTCTTCCTCATTTCTTGGAACCATTTTCTCCTTTTCCATTACACAACCATCCTTAACTTCATAAACTCGACCACTGGTGTCAACTGCATGCAGCAAACTATTACTTTGAAGATAACTCTCTTCATTAAAAAATGGTTCAGTACTTGAACTATGCTTCCATTCTCCTAAGAACACTTTACAAAAGTTATTTTTTTTCACTACTCTTTGCCTTTTTCTTTTTGACTTCATTACATTGACTATTTTATCTAATGTACGGATCCTGTTCAAAATTAAAATGAATAGTTTTCTTTTTAATTTCAAAACCTTTGCAACAATTGATTCAATATGTTTCCTTTTCTTATAAAATTTTGCTTTCTTCCTATATTTTTTCACATCCTTTAGCAAATTGAACATCACTCTTCTCTGAAACATTTTTCTACGAATGTTTTGAAATTCTGTTTTTCTTTTTAAGTCATTCTTTCCTGCTTCTGATTGTACATTAGCATTTAGTATTTTCTTTCTATTGTTTTCTACTTGAAACACTATTTGCAGTGGATATATTTTTTACATGTTTTCTATGTTTGAAGATATTTAAAAATAAATCCTTAGTCTGCTTACCAGAAGACTTTTTCTTTTTTCCAACATGAGGTTCTTCAACTAATTTGTGTTGTCCAGTTCAAATATAGATGTTTTTGCTGTTCTTTTCCCTTTCTTGATTTTATAGGCATGTTTAATTTATTTCAGTGTTGTTCACCAATACCTAAAAGAAATTTTAAAAAAAATACCTTTATGTAATTTAAATATATTACTATATTTTTTTGAGCTTTTCAAATCCTATCATATGAGCTGCCCCTTTCCTACGAGTGCAAGTCTTACAGAACAAGAGCAACACAAATTAAATCTCTGACAACAATTCCTGTGTGCACACAGACTCATGGTGTGATTCTAGGCAGAAAACGAAATTTGATTGGCAATTTCAAAGCACATTTACTACTGTGGTAGAGCAAGTGATAATTACTGTAACAGCCTGACACATTTTCCTTATAGTTTAGAGAGGCAGAAAAGAGCACATGTCCTAACAGCTACTTGAAACCATGAACATGTGGAACCTGGGTGAGTAATTAGACTAGAGCAAAGAAAATGAGCCTTGGTGACGTTGAATGTGTTAGCGTTACACACTGCTATCTGAAATACCACACAGTGCTGAATAGTAAGCATGGGAGTGCAGGAAAATCAGCTGCCTGTGTGCTAAGAATGTGATTCTGGAGACTGTGTATTGTCAGGTGCAAGAGAGATCTGCATGGACACTTGCACAACTGCATGAAGACTGCAGTATGTAAGAGTACAAGTGTGGTAAGGGTTAATTGGAGTTTTGAACATGTAGGATCTACCTCACCCATTGCAGGAGTGGAACGAAAATCTACCATGTTGATTTCAAATGTGTTAGCATTTGCTTCTCATTTGTGAGATAGTGATTTCTGCTGAATGCTAAGCATCACAGTTCAAGAAAACAAGCTGCCCCTTTCCTGCGAGTGCAAGTCTTACAGAACAAGAGCAACACGAATTAAATCTCTGACAACAATTCCTGTGTGCAGACAGACTCATGGTGTGATTCTAGGCAGAAAACGATATTTGATTGGCAATTTCAAAGCACATTTACTACTGTGGTAGAGCAAGTGATAATTACTGTAACAGCCTGACACATTTTCCTTATAGTTTAGAGAGGCAGAAAAGAGCACATGTCCTAACAGCTACTTGAGACCATGAGCATGTGGAACCTGGGTGAGTGATTAGACTAGAGCAAAGGAAATGAGCCTTGGTGACGTTGAATGTGTTAGCGTTACACACTGCTATCTGAAATACCACACAGTGCTGAATAGTAAGCATGGGAGTGCAGGAAAATCAGCTGCCTGTGTGCTAAGAGTGTGCTTCTGGAGACTGTGTATTGTCAGGTGCAAGAGAGATCTGCATGGACCCTTGCACAACTACATGAAGACTGCAGAGATGTATGTAAGAGTACATGTGTGGTAAGGGTTAATTGGAGTTTTGAACATGTAGGATCTACCTCACCCATTGCAGGAGTGGAACGAAAATCTACCATGTTGATTTCAAATGTGTTAGCATTTGCCTCTCATTTGTGAGATAGTGATTTCTGCTGAATGCTAACCATCACAGTTCAAGAAAACAAGCTACCCGTTTCCTACGAGTGCAAGTCTTACAGAACCAGAGCAACACAAATTAAATCTCTGACAACAATTCCTGTATGCACACAGACTCATGGTGTGATTCTAGGCAGAAAACGATATTTGATTGGCAATTTCAAAGCACATTTACTACTCTGGTAGAGCAAGTGATAATTACTGTAACAGCCTGACACATTTTCCTTATAGTTTAGAGAGGCAGAAAAGAGCACATGTCCTAATAGATACTTGAGACCATGAGCATGTGGAACCTGGGTGAGTGATTAGACTAGAGCAAAGGAAATGAGCCTTGGTGACGTTGAATGTGTTAGCGTTACACACTGCTATCTGAAATACCACACAGTGCTGAATAGTAAGCATGGGAGTGCAGGAAAATCAGCTGCCTGTGTGCTAAGAGTGTGATTCTGGAGACTGTGTATTGTCAGGTGCAAGAGAGATCTGCATGGACACTTGCACAACTGCATGAAGACTGCAGTATGTAAGAGTACAAGTGTGGTAAGGGTTAATTGGAGTTTTGAACATGTAGGATCTACCTCACCCATTGCAGGAGTGGAACGAAAATCTACCATGCTGATTTCAAATGTGTTAGCATTTGCTTCTCATTTGTGAGATAGTGATTTCTGCTGAATGCTAAGCATCACAGTTCAAGAAAACAAGCTGCCCCTTTCCTGCGAGTGCAAGTCTTACAGAACAAGAGCAACACAAATTAAATCTCTGACAACAATTCCTGTGTGCAGACAGACTCATGGTGTGATTCTAGGCAGAAAACGATATTTGATTGGCAATTTCAAAGCACATTTACTACTGTGGTAGAGCAAGTGATAATTACTGTAACAGCCTGACACATTTTCCTTATAGTTTAGAGAGGCAGAAAAGAGCACATGTCCTAACAGCTACTTGAGACCATGAGCATGTGGAACCTGGGTGAGTGATTAGACTAGAGCAAAGGAAATGAGCCTTGGTGACGTTGAATGTGTTAGCGTTACACACTGCTATCTGAAATACCACACAGTGCTGAATAGTAAGCATGGGAGTGCAGGAAAATCAGCTGCCTGTGTGCTAAGAGTGTGCTTCTGGAGACTGTGTATTGTCAGGTGCAAGAGAGATCTGCATGGACCCTTGCACAACTACATGAAGACTGCAGAGATGTATGTAAGAGTACATGTGTGGTAAGGGTTAATTGGAGTTTTGAACATGTAGGATCTACCTCACCCATTGCAGGAGTGGAACGAAAATCTACCATGTTGATTTCAAATGTGTTAGCATTTGCCTCTCATTAGTGAGATAGTGATTTCTGCTGAATGCTAACCATCACAGTTCAAGAAAACAAGCTACCCGTTTCCTACGAGTGCAAGTCTTACAGAACCAGAGAAACACAAATTAAATCTCTGACAACAATTCCTGTATGCACACAGACTCATGGTGTGATTCTAGGCAGAAAACGATATTTGATTGGCAATTTCAAAGCA
Source organism: Triturus cristatus (assembly GCF_964204655.1). Taxonomy (NCBI): domain Eukaryota; kingdom Metazoa; phylum Chordata; class Amphibia; order Caudata; family Salamandridae; genus Triturus; species Triturus cristatus. Next base: position 528,150,048 of record NC_140586.1, on the reverse strand, counting down.
CATTTACTACTCTGGTAGAGCAAGTGATAATTACTGTAACAGCCTGACACATTTTCCTTATAGTTTAGAGAGGCAGAAAAGAGCACATGTCCTAACAGCTACTTGAGACCATGAGCATGTGGAACCTGGGTGAGTGATTAGACTAGAGCAAAGGAAATGAGCCTTGGTGACGTTGAATGTGTTAGCGTTACACACTGCTATCTGAAATACCACACAGTGCTGAATAGTAAGCATGGGAGTGCAGGAAAATCAGCTGCCTGTGTGCTAAGAGTGTGCTTCTGGAGACTGTGTATTGTCAGGTGCAAGAGAGATCTGCATGGGCACTTGCACAACTGCATGAAGACTGCATAGATGTATGTAAGAGCATATGTGGTAAGGGTTAATTGGGCCTTTGAACATGTAGGAACTACCTCACCCATTGCAGGAGTGGAATGAAAATCTACCCTGTTGTTTTCAAATGTGTTAGCATTTGCCTCGCATCTGTGAGATAGTGATTTCTGCTGAATGCTAACCATCACAGTTCAAGAAAACAAGCTGCCCCTTTCCTACGAGTGCAAGTCTTACAGAACAAGAGCAACACAAATTAAATCTCTGACAACAATTCCTGTGTGCACACAGACTCGTGGTGTGATTCTAGGCAGAAAATGATATTTGATTGGCAATTTCAAAGCACATTTACTACTGTGGTAGAGCAATTGATAATTACTGTAACAACCTGACACATTTTCCGTATAGTTTAGAGAGGCAGAAAAGAGCACACGTCCTAACAGCTACTTGAGACCAACAGCATGTGGAACCTGGGTGAGTGATTAGACTAGAGCAAAGGAAATGAGCCTTGGTGATGTTGAATGTGTTAGCATTACATACTGCTATCTGAAATACCACACAGTGCTGAATAGTAAGCATGGGAGTGCAGGAGAAGCACCTGGCTGTGTGCTAAGTGTGTGTTTCTGGAGACTGTGTATTGTCAGGTGCAAGAGAGATCTGCATGGACACTTGCACAACTGCATGAAGACTGCATACATGTATGTAAGAGCACATGTGGTAAGGGTTAATTGGGCGTTTGAACATGTAGGAACTACCTCACCCATTGCAGGAGTGGAAGGAAAATCTACCCTGTTGTTTTCAAATGTGTTAGCATTTGCCTCGCATCTGTGATTTCTGCTGAATGCTAACCATCACAGTTCAAGAAAACAAGCTGCCCCTTTCCTACGAGTGCAAGTCTTACAGAACAAGAGCAACACGAATTAAATCTCTGACAACAATTCCTGTGTGCACACAGACTCATGGTGTGATTCTAGGCACAAAACAGTATTCCTGGGTGATACCAGTAGACCTTAACTTATGGTGAAGACATACTCCATAATATCTTGACAAGTTCAAGGCAGTTAAATATCTTCCAAAACATAAAATGTAAAACACAACTTTAAAAGAAGAAACAAATTTCTCTTATTTATATCAAAATACACCACATACATCCCCTCTCAAATTCAGAACTCACCTTTAAAAGTAGTTAGTTGAGAAAGAAATGTGGCATTCACACAGCAAGTTATCAGAGCCAGAATCTCTGAGCTGTACACCTCTCACCAGAACCAGTAAGTGGCAAACTTTCCCTCTCTTTTTTCACACATATACATGTTAACTTCAAATCACATTGCTTCCCACATTTTTTCAAATGGAAACACACATTTCTATTGGTTGCAAATTTCAACCCTTTTCCAAATCATTCTTACCCCCAACATGACTTCTGCCTGCTACCATAGCAACAGGTCATGGAACACTGGTGTGAGCAGAGAGGTCAGAAGTTCAGCACACAATGTTTCTAATCCAAAGAGCAAGAGTGCTTGACTTTTCAATCCTACCAGCAAATCCAAAGTAATGTTCTATGGGAACACATTTTTCTGAACCAATACAAAACATGCTTTTAAAAATGTAAACATACAGCCTAGTTTTTAGTGTAGAATGGTGTGAAACAACCAATGAGTTATTTTTATTTAAAAAAAAGTATGTAAGCCTCCATTTTACAACTACCTTTCTTTTCATATTGTCATTCTACTGAAAGACACCTTCAGAGTGCATCCAGGTCTCCTCCTCACTCCCCGAAGAAGACTGCTGTTCTGCCATTTTCAAGTAAAATTGATAGCTGTTCACCTCCTTGTCCCAGGAAATAAGAAGAAATAGTGAGGGGAGTGAGTGTGGTGTTTGAAGATTCTTGAATAGAAACTACTATGAACCAATGCTTCTGAGTGGCATTTATAGAGGAGATGGTGTACATTTCACAGATGAAGGGAACAGAGTCTTCCTCTTGAACTTTAGACTGTGCATCGGTACTTACTTGTAGCTACCAAAAAACACTCAATGAACACGACGGCTCTTTTTAGAGCCAACCAACATCTAAACACTTACGCATGATTTTTAATTCTATGCTTTTTACCAATTTTTTGCCGCTGTGCGCGCACGGTGCGCGCACCCTGCGATTTTTTGAAAAAAAAATGTTTTTTTCACCCTTCGTTATGGTGCATTATGGTGCGCGCACGGTGCACGCCTATAGATATTTATGTACTTTTAACTGCAATTTTCTCAGAAACTACTGAACAGATTTACACCATATATGCAAAAGGCACATCCCTGACCTGAGGACTACCTCTTTGCCAAATTTCAAGTAATTCTGTTCAGCCGTTCGGGCTGTACCTTCGACTAAAGGTCCTATGGGAAAATGCATGGGGAAAACGCGTTTTGGGACCCCCCTTTTTTCTCAGCCCCCGCTTGACGAATCACCCCGAGACTTTCAGGGTAGGAGCTGAGCGGAGCGCCCCATTAGTTTTGTAAATTTTGCAAGGATTCGTCAACCGACGCCAAAGTTATTCAAAATAGAATTTTCAGATTTCCTATGGAAACTCGGTCCTAACTATAACTATCTACTGGCCACCGCCAGTAGATAATATATATATTTGTAAATTTTCATATATACAATTATAAAATAAATTAAAATTATTAGTTTAATAATTGTTTTAAAGTAAGTATATATATATATGTATATATATATTCACTGAAAAAACCATAGGTTTCACACATGTTATAGTTAGCTGGACATTTTACTGATAAAAAACCTATGAAATTCCCCCGTTATAGTTAGTGCAGGCAACTATAACTCACGCAACCGCAATCCTCTGCTGATGCTAATACTGTATTTAGACACTTATTTGCCCATGTCTTCTTCCATTAAATTTTAGCTATACATATATTACAAATATTTTTTTTTCATAAAGACACATATGTCATCAGCAGAGGATTGCGGTTGCGTGAGTTATAGTTGCCTGCACTAACTATAACGGGGGAATTTCACAGGTTTTTTATCAGTAAAATGTCCAGCTAACTATAACATGTGTGAAACCTATGGTTTTTTCAGTGAATTTGCAAGGTTTTTTAAATGCTAATTCCTAACTATAACGTGTGTGAAACCTATGGTTTTTTCAGTGAATTTGTACGGTTTTTTAAATGCTAAGTTACTTTACGCCATTCGTGGCGTGCGCGCCCACTTAACGCAGTTCGTTCCGTGCGTGCACGGTGCGCTTCGCGCACCGTGCGCGCACAGTGAGCACACGGTGCGCTTCGCGCACCGCGCGCACATGGAGGGCATATTATGCGCTTCGTTGTGCAAGGTAAACTTTTACTTTTTCGTTCATAAAATATGGGCCATGCAAAAATGGTGCCCTTCGGTCACCATTTGCACACGGGGTGGAGAGAGTGTGGATAATTTTTTATTTTTTTATTTTTTTTACCGTACGCGTACGGTAAGCGTAATCGGTTATTTTTCGAAAAAATGTTTTTTTGACTTTTTGCCCTTGGGGGTTCTTTGGGGACACCTTCGCCAAGGCTAGGTGGTTATGAGCTGTCTAAACAGCCCCTTTACATGTTTTTTCCCTTTGAGTTTAGCAAATGAGGTATGAATCATACCAAATCAGTGGAGCCCTCTATATGCCAGCACCTAAGCTGCTATCCCTTCTGTATGTAGATCCCTATATACTTGCTAGGGTTAAGTGTGCACACTGAATCGCACCCACTGATACAATGCCAGTCCAAACGGACCTTACAATCTTAGATCAAAAGCACAGGTGCACCACACTTTGAGAAAATAGGGAAGATAATAATATGATTCATTCCCAACGTAAATGTAATTTTGAAAAAAGTCATTTTTTATTTACAACACTCATAATTGATCTCTTTCATTAAAAAACAGTGGAATATAAATACAGTCTGTTCTTGTCAATACAGCCGACGCGTTTCGTCCTTGAAGCGGACTTCTTCAGGGCATATGATAGGTAGCACTAGACCTTAAGTCTTTTACTGCACTGAAAGGAGCACTGGTGGTGCAAGGGTGACCGTGGTTGGAATCCCCAAATTCTTATTAGAATATAGATTATAAGTGGGAATAAAATTCTTATGCGGTCATCATAAAGTGTAAATGAAGGATGATCGTGTTGATCCTTCCAGAATTATTCAAGTATATTCTTGATATTCGCAAGAAGGTGCAGTTTTCACAGTCCAAATTCGGCTGTAGCAGGAGCGCTACAGCCGAATTTGGACTGTGAAAACTGCACCTTCTTGCGAATATCAAGAATATACTTGAATAATTCTGGAAGGATCAACACGATCATCCTTCATTTACACTTTATGATGACCGCATAAGAATTTTATTCCCACTTATAATCTATATTCTAATAAGAATTTGGGGATTCCAACCACGGTCACCCTTGCACCACCAGTGCTCCTTTCAGTGCAGTAAAAGACTTAAGGTCTAGTGCTACCTATCATATGCCCTGAAGAAGTCCGCTTCAAGGACGAAACGCGTCGGCTGTATTGACAAGAACAGACTGTATTTATATTCCACTGTTTTTTAATGAAAGAGATCAATTATGAGTGTTGTAAATAAAAAATGACTTTTTTCAAAATTACATTTACGTTGGGAATGAATCATATTATTATCTTCCCTATTTTCTCAAAGTGTGGTGCACCTGTGCTTTTGATCTATGTTTTTTCCCTTTGTTTTTCCTCCCCCCCCTCAGAGTGCGAGAGAGAAAATGGCGGCCGCCGCTTCCTGGTTTCGACCGATTCGAATGTTTACTAAGATCTCACAGCCAATCAGAATCGCGCTCGCGCACGTCACCGTACGCGTACGGTAAGCTTACCGTAAGCGCACGGTAAGCGCACCGTAAGCTGCCACAGATATATATATTGATTTAAATGCTATTTTCTCAGGAACTACTGAACAGATTAACACCAGACCTACAAAAGGCACTTCCTTGACCTGAGGACTACCTCTCTGCCAAATTTCAAGTAACTCTGTTCAGCCGTTCGGGCTGTAGCTGTTTCTAAAGGTCCTATGGAAAAATGCATGGGAAAAACGCGTTTTGGGACCCCCCTTTTTTCTCAGCCCCCGCTTGACGAATCCCCCCGAGACTTTCAGGGTAGGAGCGGAGCGTAGCGCCCCACCTATTTTGAAAATTTCGCGAGGATTCGTCGACCGGCGCCAAAGTTATTCCAAATAGAATGTTGCGGATTTCCTATGGAAACAGGGTCCTAACTATAACTACCTACTGGCGACCGCCAGTAGGTAATATATATATATATATATATGTATATATATATATATATATATGTATATATATATATATATATATATATATATATTACATTTTATATACACATGTTTATTTTATTTTTTAATAGAATGTATTTATTATATTTGATAACACGTATATTAAATCAAATTTCTTTTTTAAAGTTAATTTTATTATTGAATATATTTAATATTATTTTTTATACATATATTATACTCAATATTTTGTACAACTATATTTTTTACATCGATATTTTTGTACTTACCAATATAAATATAGGATGTCGATATATTTGACATTGATATTGATAACTCGATATTTGTGTATGGGGATATTTTGGGGGTCAATATTCTATCAGTGAACCACTGCCCAGGTTCGTCTTGTGAGTTACCCTGCAGTTTTGTAGTCCAGTGTTGACTGATGGATGGGCAGCATGATTAGCTTGAGAGAGGTTGAATTGATATAAGTATACAAGCGCACTTCTGGTAAACATATGGGCCCACCCTGATAGGCAGGCCCGACTTTGGGTAAATGGAGACATGTTCCCTTAATTAAAATGCCTGAGCTGCTGAGAGAAATTAAATTAAAAAATAGGGTGAGGTAGAGGGTAAGGCTAGGTTCGCCCTCCTAATTGAATATGAATACACAATATCCGGAATACCGAAAAAGGAACCTAACCAGTAGGGAAAAAGAAAATGGGATTCCACAATCAATATATTGGAACCCTCGCTCCAGAAAGAGTAATTATTTTCTAGAGTCCCCTCACCCACCAGGGTTGCCCCTAGGTGGCATGCTTCATCATTGGGGTCCTCTCAATCTACTATGGATTGAGGCGTGCTTCAACTTGCGAGCTACGTAGGCGCACTTAAGTTTGTGAAATAATGTGTAGTGCAGTGAGGTGGAGTGGGAAAAAGGTAAATTAAAAATACCTAGCTAGTGAGCTAAAATTGTATTCCTGCTCCTAGTTGGTATATTTAAAATCAGGGGTTTAATGCGAAGGAGAAACCCAACTGTAATGAGTGTGTTAATCCTAGTATCTGGTTAGATAGTTTCGAGCTGTCCTCTATTAAGATCTTCATCAGGACCACAAGGGGGCCGGCCCCATGCGTACCACTCCTAGCAATTCCTGTGGTTGTGTAAAAAGTGCAGTACACACTTAGGGGTCTATTAGTATGACAGGCGGAGGCACCACCGCGGTGCTGGCAGAGGCGGAAAATGCTTTTTTCTGCACACCAGCAGGGGTCCTCACGCCTGCCATATTAGTATGGCCACACATAGCCCATTTCCCATCTGCCGAGGTGTGACGCGAACCGCCATCAAAGTGCACCCGCCACCGCAGCAGTGGGAGCCAATGGAGATTCACCACCATGCGGAATGATGTCCCACCCGCTGTACAAATCAGGATGCTCCAAACAGCCAGTCGCACTGCAATGGAGAACCCGCCTAACCAGAGAAGGCAGAAGCTCGACAGCGGAGCGCGAAACCAGAATCCCAGTCCCTTACACCCGGTCCCAATCCGCAATCGATCCAGCTCTACACGTCTTCCCGGTGCTGTACCTGATACATTACCAGAAACTCATGGACCGTCGTGGTCGCCGCCGCAGGTACGCAATAACACAACTCCGCACACAACCACAACACACAACTCATGGGCTGATATAGGGTTCCTGTTCACACCAGACACCCTGGTGGGGACAGGAACATATCCACAAGTGTCCCCACACATGTCCTACCTGTCACTAAATCACCCCTGTGCATCCAGGTCACCCATCTACCACGATCATGAAGTAATGACCCGGTCACGTAACCGCAGCGGTGAAGACGAGGGAAAACATGCGCACAATGCGGAAGGCAGGGCCAGCGCCAGGCATGGGCAGTGCACAAAGACCACAGGGAACACCTCCACCCTCCACACACTAGCCCCCCCCGAAGGCACATACCATGTGCCTCTCCTGTACTCCCCCATACATAACAACAAGCCAGGTGAACCCACACCCTGCACCACACACCAAACAACCAGGAAGACAGCCACAGCAGGAGTGGCTTCAGAGGAACACACAGCACAGAAGCACAGAAGCACAGGGCCAGGGCAACCCACACACCACAACACCACACACATGGCAAGAAAACTGAGTCCAAGCAGAAAATGAACACACACACAGATAAGGAACAACACTCCACTGGACACACAGCCTGCCAAGTCACACAGACATACCCCACACTGACACACAGCTACATACACAGACCACATGCCAGCAGCAATGGAGCACAACATATGGTAAAGCTAAAGTGAGGTGCCCACAAATGGAAGGCCAAGGAGCTAACTACCAAGCATGTGTACATCACATGCAAGATAAGAAACATATAACAACACCCTCAGCTCATCAAATCACACATGGCTGGCACAGTGAGTGAAGTCAAACCACAGTCACCTCAATGCGACAACTCAGGAAGACCGCAAGGCAACCCATGTATAGGCACAGCGATGAAAGTGTGGTAAATAATTTAATTACCGGGACTTAATTTGATACAGAAACATAATAAAAATAGCTCAGTAAATAAGAGGCAAAATCCGTGGTATTAGAGGTTCGGAATGGGCTTTATTCCAATGGACGATTCGAATCGGTGACTCCAAGTTCCATCACCACGGAGGTTCAGGAAGTGAAGTACATACTTTATTGATAAGTAATCACTTTTATACAATAGGCATTACAATGAAGCAAATGCAAGAGGCGTAACAATTGATAGTGTAGATAAAACATACATGCGTAGCAAAAGTGGGCGTAACTGGGTGTAACTAAAGAACGTCATCAGGTGTGATGTCATAATAGGGTGGTTCCATGAAAGAATTTCGCAATGTCAGCAGAAATACTTGGCAGAAATGCGCGCGCAGCAGCATGACGTGTGATTGACGTGCAACTAGGGGGTGAAGGGGACTTGACATTTAGCTCTACATGTGGCGACAGAAGTCTGGAGGGTCAGGTCAACCTAATCCCAAATCATATCTAACATCCTATGTTTAAAGAACTATGTTATCCAAAAGAGAGGTCTCTTAGAGTAGAATCTTATTCTATACTGACTATACTGACTGTTAGTGCGTGTACAAGCGTCTAAGTGTCTACACTAGATGCGAGGGCAGAAGTCTTCCATAATAATAGGGCTATGAATTACTTGCATAAAGACAGAGAAGCCGGGCCTTTGCTCGGTAACTGGAAGAATGTTTACTTAAACTACTAGACAGGAATGCATTGGGCAGGGAGCGGAGCAGATAATTTCGAAGGTGAAATACAGTTTTTGGCAGGCAACAGGCTGATGTCAGGCATCGTGAGCCGCGCAGGGAATGAGACAAAGTTCATGGTCACAGATGCAGGCTCAGACTGGAGCTTTCAGAGACAGAAGGCAAGAAAAGCTTGATGACAGAATCAGGGCCTACTTGCCTGGACTGTAAAATGGCATAAGTGAACCATATAAAGCCGGTGGCCTTTCATACTTAGGAATGGAATATCCAGCCTATTCATGGCGGATCTGAAAGAGGACATGTTGACGGTGGACGCACATGTGTTTGCGTCTTCATAACTGGAACTGGAGGGAACATACATGTACTTGTGATTCATACATGAAACCGTTGGGGTCCAAGATAGGGGACATAACTGATCGGAAAAATCCATATTTCCACATTCCCTCCTTGTCCCCTACTTGCCCGTTAAGAGATATCAATCTTCATCAATCCGTTGATCTGTTCATATAGCATCATTTGTTCTTCTTTTTTCTTCTGGGATGAATGAAATCTTGGTGGTGGAATACACGATGTGGCACACAGACCACAGATCGCTGGTCCACATTGTAGACATAGACAGCAACTGAATAGTATGAGAAGGCCAATACCTAGGAAGGATAGGACCTTCCATCCAAAGGTAGATAATACACTCCAAAACCAACCGGACCAAGTCCAGGTGCCTGGATTCTGGTGTATCTGGCTTACAATCTTATGAAGGCGAGTTATGGCTTTATATACAGATGGCGAATTTTCTGGTATGAAAATGCAACAACTTGATCCGATGACCCTACAAGCTCCGCCCCTATCGGCCAGGATGACGTCAAGGACAAGACGATTTTGAAGCACAACAATCCGCATAGCAGACTGCTCTTCTGTTAAATTGCCTAAGGCGGAAATAGTTTCGTTCACTACTGCTTCAAGGGTTCTAGTTAATCTACGTATCAGCTTACTATTAGTAACGGTACCTATATAGGGAAAGAGACCTTTATTGAAATCTGTGTATTTTTCCCATGCTGTTTCAGTGTAATCGACTATTGGAAGATCTCTCCTTTCTCTATTGTGTACTAAATGAGTATTTCTGTGATAATCAGGAGGAGCTAGGAAAACAGGTGGCAAAAGGAATCCAATGTAGCAGGTACCATCCCAATCTAGAGGCAAACGTACATATGCCGTCTGACCACATATAAAATAGGAATGGCGGGAAGCTCTAAATGTAGACTTGCCTTGATCACTAAATTCTATTACAGTGGTGCATCTACTATGGCCCATATGTATGGAACCATTCTTTCTTGCACATAATTCACCTTTTACTGGAAATATTGACATAGCGGGCAAAATTGGAGTAGCTTCGGATTCGACATTTAGGATCATAAGATTAAGCGTAAAATTACCTAATCCATACACTTCATTTTCTAGATCAGTTCCTGTTCTCTTGGGAAGTCCCTCCTTGTTAGGGTAGCAGACTTTAAGTAAAACTAAGTTCAAATTTCCCCATACCCAGTTGTCTTGATAAACTGCAGAATTCGAATCTAGGGAATTAATTAAACTAAACCATGCTCCACAGGAGCCGTTGTGTGTGAACGGGTATGGAAAGAGAGGTAGAATTCCTTTATAATTCTGATAGGGAGGGAGTCGGCCACATATCCAACAATTTGTAGCATTGCTAACCTGATGGGAATGATGTAACATACTAATAAACGTATTATTGCGCAGCGCAAATCTATAAGACAACTCATGCGGAGGTAATTCACTAAAAGAATGTTCAGCAGTAACATTATAAACATGTCTAGAAATAGGATAATATATGTGCAACAATATACTTGCAGTAATTATTAAAAGACTTGAGAAAAACAAAATTAATAACGTCACTGTGCAATGACTACGCAGTGATTTACAGTACGCATGTCGTTTCAACATTTTTCGGGTTTTTTCTCTATTCAGGTCTAAGGGATACATGTCAGAGACAAATTCAACCGCTTCACCTTGGAGAGGACTTAAACAATCAAATTGCCTGACTGGTTAGACCTGAGTTTTAGTTTGTATAGTTCGTGATTACTCGGTTCAACCAAAGGAAGCTTTGAGTCAATGGGTGAAGACACACGAGGTGTGGTATTTACATCCGATGGTAGTCCATGAAATTTCTTGATATGACTTGAATGTACCCAGCCTTTTCTGCCTTCGATCTTCACGGCTGTCCTTGTGGTAAGCAAGACCAATCGCGGCGACTTCCACCTAGGATCCAGCTGAGTCTTCCGATCAAAGTTCCTCACTAAGACCAGGTCCCCCGGAACTACGTCATGGGGTTTCACCTCAGTGTTGTCAGGAAAGGCTGCAGCTACCTGTGAACGACAAGATTGTAGTGCAGACATCAAGGAAGCCAAGTAATCTGTCAGCATATTACAGTCAATATCAGTTATTTTGCGTGGTATAGGCGTCCCCCACATATTTGGTGGTCTGCCAAAGATCACCTCATACGGGGATAGCCCTGTTCGAGAGTGTGCTACCATTCTCATGTAAAAGAGTGCAACTGGTAACGCTACTACCCAGTCGACACCTTTCTCTCTGCATATTTTGGACAATCTAATTTTCAGGGTCTGATTATGTCTTTCCACGAGACCTGCTGCCTCGGGGTGTCGGACACAGTGGAATTTCCACTGATAGCCTAACAAAAGTGAAACGTGTTTCATTAATTCGGATGAAAACGGCTGGCCGTTATCTGAGTAGACAACACGTGGTAAACCGTATCGTGGGAAGAATTCTCGAACCAACTGTTTGGCAGTAGTCGGGGCAGTGTAATCTGAAACCGGGTATGCCTCTGTCCAACGGGAAAGAGCACAGACAACTACGAGAACATATTTGAATCCTCGACAGCGTTCCATCTGGATATAATCCATCTGGAGGACTTCAAAAGGGTGATCAGGAGGCTGAAATCCACCCTGTTCTACGAGAATGCTTTTTCCTGGGTTGAACTGACAACAGATCATACAGGTACGAACTTTTTGTTTGGCTGCTGCTCGTAAATGTTTGTTGAACCAAATGTGTTGAATGCTGTCTAGCATAGCTTTTTCTCCTAGATGCGCTGGACTATGTATAGTGTTAATAATGACTTGGACCATTGAATCAGGAAGGAACCACACAGATTTTTCCTTCGTCATCCATCCTTGATCCGTTTGGATCCCTCCTAATTCAGTCCATTTCTTTATTTCGTCTGGTGTAGCATGTGTCTGTATGTCAATTACGTCAAGAGTGGGATCGTTAACAGTCATACAATGTGTTGGCGTCGGGACTATTGTCTTTGTCATGTCGGATGTTTGAGTTTGAGCAGTCTGTTTAGCTGTTCTGTCAGCTAGATCATTGCCTTGAGAAATGATATCAGTAACTTTCGTATGAGCTTTACATTTCATAATTGATATTGCAGTGGGTAGATGTATTGCATCTAATAAGGCATGAATGAGGGGTCCGTGCTGAATGTGGGCACCGTGAGAAGTTAAATAACCTCTCTCTCGCCACAGCACGCCGAAGTCATGTACAACTCCGAATGCATAACGTGAATCAGTATATATGTTGACTTTTTTATTTGTGGCTTGAATACAGGCTTGTGTCAGAGCGATGAGCTCTGCGGCTTGAGCTGACAAGGTATTTATGCAATTTGTTTCGATGACTTCAGTGTCTGTTGTGACTGCGTAAGCGGCCACTAACTCTCCTGTACTTGTTCTCATACATGAACCATCTACATACAACGTCAGGTCTGGGTCTGACAATGGGACATCTGTCAAGTCTTGTCTGGGTTTCGTCGTGATTGTAATAACTTCAATACAATCATGAGCTAGTGGGTCTGTTCCGACTACAGGTAAAAGTGTGGCAGGATTCAATGTGTTACAACGTCTGATTTCTATATGTGGCTGAAACAATGTTAATTCATACCCTGTAAGTCGCGCTATAGTCAAGTGTTGTGTTTGCGTTCGATTCACAAGAACCTCTACTGCATGTGGTACTTGAACTGTCAATGGATGTCCTAACACTATGGCATCGCTTTGTCTGATTGCTAAAGCTGTTGCTGCCACTGATTTTAGGCATGCAGGCAAAGCCTGAGCTACGGGATCTAATGTACTAGAAAAATAAGCACATGGTTTGTGTGATCCTGCTTGTTCCTGTGTGAGTACTGACAAGGCAGTACCTTCGCGTTCTGTAACAAAGAGTGTAAACTGTTTAATGTAACATGGTGTTGCTAAAACAGGTGCTTGGCATAAGGCTTTCTTTAGGCTTTCAAAAGCTTGTGCATGTTCCTGAGTCCAAGGGAGAACAGTCGATGTGGCTGCCTCCTGTGTTGTCAATTGAATGAGTGGTTTTGCTAGAAATGCATACTGAGGGATCCACTGCCTACAATATGAAGTGAGGCCTATGAAAGCCCGCACCTCCTTTTGTGTCTTGGGTATTGGCATGTTAGCTATTAACTGAATCCGGTCGGGTGTAAGCTGCCTTCCCTCCTTGGACAGCGAGTGTCCAAGATAAACAACTCGCTGGACACAGAATTGCAGCTTAGAAGGGGACACCTTGTGCCCCTTTTCGGCTAGAAATTGTAAAACTGTCAGTGATGCTTTCTCACATTCAGGTTCGCTTCTAGCGGTGATCAGCAGATCATCGACATATTGAAGCAGGGCAGTGTTAACTGGCATGTGGATACTGTCGAGTTCTCTTTTCAGTGCTTGACTATAGATGCTGGGGCTTTCTGTAAATCCTTGAGGTGCGCGTGTGAATTTAAAGCTACGTCCATTTAAACTAAATCCGAACAAGTATTGGCTCTCCGGATCTATTGGGACGCTGAAAAAGGCATTCTTGCGATCGATTACAGTAAAGAATGTTGCTTCGGAATCAATAGCTGTCAGTAATGACGAGATATCTGGGACCACAGGGAATTGTGGCACAATGCACTTGTTCAATTCGCGCAGATCAATAACCAATCGATATACTGGCGGGGCCTTTGGATCTGTTCGTTTAAGAATCGGAATTATCGGTGAATTACATACATTGGAGTCTGTTTCCACAACCACTCCTTGGGCAATGAGCTCGTCAATGATTTGCAGTAAAGCCACTACAGCATCTGGTGGTAACTTGTATTGTCGCATTCGTGGTAGTACCACCCCTGCCTTTAGTGTAACTCGATATGGTGTAATATTCATGCAACCGACATCAGTAGGGCCTTGTGCCCATAAATGTGTAGGTAAAGTCTGCAGTCGGGGATCCATGTCTCTAGACACATAGTGACCTTTGAAATCACGTAAAAACAATCTTACTCCTTCCGGAGAACAACATATTATAGCTCCTAGAGCTTTCAGTGTTTTTATACCTAACAAGTTTTCTGGACATGATTTAGTAAGCAATAAATCTGTAGTTCGAGTCAAAGGTCCTATCGTAAGTGGAAGAGGCTGTGATACTTCATTAACAATAGGTTTTCCTGAAAAACCAAGGGAAATATTCTGTGAGCCTGAGAGGGGTGCCCCTGGAACTTCACTACGTTTTATGGTTGTTCGACTTGCCCCTGTATCAAGTAAAAATTTTCTATCTTGGCCTAATAATTCACTATGTACATAAGGTCCTTCTTGGTCTACAGGGACCTCGATAAGGGGTAAGTCAACTTCCCTCTCCAGGCTGGTTCATGCGTATCGTTGATAATCAGGATAGTCGTACTGTGCGGTCTGGTACAGCTGTCGTGTCGTGGTTTGTGTGGCAGCAACAGGCAGCGCTGGTGCAGCTGGCACAAACTGTATAGACTGTTGTGGAGCTGGCATGGACTGTGCATGCTGCGGGGCTCCTTGTTCATTCTGATCCTGTCTAGGTGGCCGTGGTCTTTCCTGTGTTTTACCTGTGGCGATATTACGCTTCAGGACCGGGCAATCGTGTATGTAATGTCCTGGCTGTTTACAATAGTTGCATGTCCCTTTTACAGGTCCTGCTGAATCACCGGAATGTGTCGTACCCTTTTTATGAACTTCAGCTGGAACTGTCTGAGAAACTAGCATTTTCATTTTTGTGTCTTTCATGCGTCTTTGTTCATGTTCTTGTTCCTCTCTAATTCTATTGTGATGATACTGTAACATTTGTAACATTTGTGATGGGGTGTTACCTTGCCAGGTACTCTCGAATTTTAATACTCTATTCTTCACTTGGGGCAAGGAATTTTCAACTAATTTTGTCACAAACAGATGTGGGTATGATTCGCTACTTGCTTTTATGCCACTATTTATACCAAAACATTTTTCAAATCGGGCATAGAAATCACTAGTGTCTTCATCTTGCTTTTGTTTACAGGCTGAGATTGCACCCCAGTCTTCCTTTTTCGTAGTTAATAAACGTGGCAGTACCTGTACTAGTAAACCTGGTAGTGCTTTAGTTTTATCCCCAAGCCCTGCTCCTGCAGTTCGGGCCTTTTCTTCTGCTTCTAATGCTGTCCAGTCTATCTTTTGGTCTCCCACCTCCCACTCTTTTTCCTTGAGTTTTTCATAAATGCCAGCAGGCATTAATACCTTTAATATAGTCATAATGTCGGGATAGGTATACTCTCCCATGAGTAACATGTCTTTAATTTCTCGGTGGAAACCCGCTGGGTCTTTGTCATGACTGGGTACCACTTTCTTCATTTGTAACAATTCTATTTTCGATATGGGCGTATATACAAATGCACGTTTAAACTCATTGTCCTCGCCTTTTATTGGGTGTACTTCTCGTAAGGGATTCTGTCTGTCCATGTAATACGTCGTTCTTTCCTTGATGGGCAGTGAGACACGTTCTGGGCATACAAAAAGAATATACTGCTTTCTTGATTCTAGTATTTCTCTAATTAACTTAGTACCTGAACCTCTCCATCTATTCGTGAGTAGTTCAGTCAATATATCAGGTAAGGGACCAGGATCTGAATGTTGACTTTTATATAGTATAAGGAGTTGTTGAATCATATAAATCCCAGCTAAACGCTGTTCATCTGGGGTGAGGTTCAAAAATGTGTGTGCTACTGTATCATCACCATATTTTCCGGGACTGTCAACCCAATGAACGGCTGACCTGGCTAATTCTTGTTCATCCATAGAATCGAGTAGATGATAACCCCTTCGTTCTCGGAGTAATTTGTCAGCGGCTTGGAACGAATGCTCGGGGGACCTTATATTTATTATAGGTGTTTGGAAATTCCTGTTATTATCTGGACATATCGGACGTATCGGGTCAGAAAAACATCTAGTACTATTACAAGATCTTCCTCTACCTACATAGGCTATGGTTTCTGACTGTCCTGTGGGCAGTCCTGATCCTTCCTCCTCGCTTTGTTCGAACTGGTCTACCGCTAATCTCTCTTCGTGTAGGCGTTCTATTTCTCTACGGATCTTTCGGCACATGGCTATTATACATTTTTGCTTATCATGTCTCCCTTCTGATATATTCTGGCTCCATCTGGTAAGAGTTTGCATTGCTTCCGGATCTACCCCCGGTCGGTCTTGATTTCTGATCACACAATTTATGAGGAAACGTAACAGTTCCCCCTGTATCTCCACTTTCTGGTATTCCATAGCTCTGTTAATACATTCAGAATCTCGCCCTGTTTGGACAAAATGGTATATATTATCTAGATGCATAGTCATTCCTGGTAACTTCCCTAAATACACCGCGGCTGCGCTGATACGTAATGATGCCATGATCATTTCGTCCTCTTTGCCGGGCACAGGGTCATATCTACAATCTACAAGAAGTTCCTTAAGCGTGCGGGAATTTATGAGTTTGGGGGTACGTGGATGTGCTGATTCTTGAAAGGTAAGTTTATTTATTCTGGGTAGAAAAAATGTTGGTAGCACCTCCGGTAGCCCCATCTGGGGTATCGGGCGTGAAAGGATTCGTTGAACGCGATACAGCAACTATAGGTGTGGACACAGCTATAGAAGTAGCTGTAGGAACAGATGTGGAAACAGATGTGCTTGCCGGAACTTGTGTCAGGATTTGTGGCTGTAGAGATACAGATACAGGATCTTGGCGTTGAACCTCCCCAGCAGACGGTCTATGTGGGGCGGGGTTAGCATACTCGGGAGCTGCGTCATCTAAGTATGAGGAAAGAAAAACATCTTCTGCTGTTCTAGGATGCCCCTTAGGATGCATTTTTATTGGGAACAATGGGGGTGGCAAGTCTTTTGGTATCTCCGGAGTAGCCTTAGGTAATCCCTCGGCCAGGAGGGGATACATACCATTCATAAGGGCATTTCTTTGTCTGTCTACTTGTTCTGATTTCACTCGTGTACCTTCTTCAATTAATAGATTTTCTCGGATTTTATTTGAATTCTCTTTATTTTTCTCTTCCTGTCGGAGTGCTTTTTCTGTACGTCTATGAGATTCTTTACGCCATAACTCAACGGCGTCTTTCTGTGACTGTCTGGCTTTCCTTTTCCATAACTCTTCCTCTACTTTCATGATGCACTCTGCATCCCAGGTCCCAGCTGCGGGCCACCTCTGACTTTCTGGTAATTCCTTGGTGTAGTCTACCCATAAATCAAGAAATAATATAGCGTCTTAGCCGTGTTTATGATACATGAAGTACCCTGGAGTGTCCCTAGGAGGAATAGGAACAGCTTCTTCGAGTACCCCTTTTCTAGTTGTGATCTGTCTTAATTTCGAAAAGAGCGGCATATTGAGAACTGATCTGATACTTGATCTTGAACAAACTTAATACAATAAACACAATAATGAACAGTCATTCACACCACAATATGCAGGACGTATTAACACATTTAACATTTAACATTTAAATGAGCAACAATGATGATGACGATCTAAGGAAACTTAATCACTTAAACAGAATACTCGGCATTAACTGAATTATTCTGAATTTATATACTTGATATACTAGATATACTGCTAAACAGTACAGATACACTGCTAAAACAGTGCAGACCGGATTTGTGTACCCAAACCCGTCTTGACCGGCACAACCTATGTGCACGTCAGAACGCCTCCCCAGTAATGGTACTCACCGGGTAGCTCGGAACGGAAGGCCTCGGAACGGAACTGAACTGGACCGGACTGGACTCGACTCGAAAACTTCGGACACTTCGGAACATCGGAAACCTCGGAACTTCGGAACTTCGGAACTTGGTGGGCCTCTGTGTACCTCGGATCTTGCTCTCTCAGCTAGGCTCTGGTCGGGATACTTCGCACTTCTCACCGCCTCGTCTGGGTGTTGATCGCAGCCTCAGTCGCCCCCGCTTGACCGGAGGGAGATACAGGAAATCCTGCTGGTACGCGTTGTTGTCCATCCAGCTGTGGCAGGAGACCGGGCCTGCAACGCACCGCCGGCGCGTGAGATGAGAAAGTGTCCCTATTCGGGCGCCATTCATGTGGTATATAATTTAATTACCGGGACTTAATTTGATACAGAAACATAATAAAAATAGCTCAGTAAATAAGAGGCAAAATCCGTGGTATTAGAGGTTCGGAATGGGCTTTATTCCAATGGACGATTCGAATCGGTGACTCCAAGTTCCATCACCACGGAGGTTCAGGAAGTGAAGTACATACTTTATTGATAAGTAATCACTTTTATACAATAGGCATTGCAATGAAGCAAATGCAAGAGGCGTAACAATTGATAGTGTAGATAATACATACATGCGTAGCAAAAGTGGGCGTAACTGGGTGTAACTAAAGAACGTCATCAGGTGTGATGTCATAATAGGGTGGTTCCATGAAAGAATTTCGCAATGTCAGCAGAAATACTTGGCAGAAATGCGCGCGCAGCAGCATGACGTGTGATTGACGTGCAACTAGGGGGTGAAGGGGACTTGACATTTAGCTCTACATGTGGCGACAGAAGTCTGGAGGGTCAGGTCAACCTAATCCCAAATCATATCTAACATCCTATGTTTAAAGAACTATGTTATCCAAAAGAGAGGTCTCTTAGAGTAGAATCTTATTCTATACTGACTATACTGACTGTTAGTGCGTGTACAAGCGTCTAAGTGTCTACACTAGATGCGAGGGCAGAAGTCTTCCATAATAATAGGGCTATGAATTACTTGCATAAAGACAGAGAAGCCGGGCCTTTGCTCGGTAACTGGAAGAATGTTTACTTAAACTACTAGACAGGAATGCATTGGGCAGGGAGCGGAGCAGATAATTTCGAAGGTGAAATACAGTTTTTGGCAGGCAACAGGCTGATGTCAGGCATCGTGAGCCGCGCAGGGAATGAGACAAAGTTCATGGTCACAGATGCAGGCTCAGACTGGAGCTTTCAGAGACAGAAGGCAAGAAAAGCTTGATGACAGAATCAGGGCCTACTTGCCTGGACTGTAAAATGGCATAAGTGAACCATATAAAGCCGGTGGCCTTTCATACTTAGGAATGGAATATCCAGCCTATTCATGGCGGATCTGAAAGAGGACATGTTGACGGTGGACGCACATGTGTTTGCGTCTTCATAACTGGAACTGGAGGGAACATACATGTACTTGTGATTCATACATGAAACCGTTGGGGTCCAAGATAGGGGACATAACTGATCGGAAAAATCCATATTTCCACAAAAGGAAGGCCCTGAAGTCAAACAGTGAACAGCCACACATATGTATACAACTACTTGACATGCGTATGTCAGCAGCACAACATACAGGGCCCATTGACACACTCCATGACTGTCAAACACAAGTAGGAATCTTCACACATACCCTCCCCATCACACCTGCAGCACACAACACCAGTGTCAGACACAC
This sequence comes from Triturus cristatus, assembly GCF_964204655.1. Taxonomy (NCBI): domain Eukaryota; kingdom Metazoa; phylum Chordata; class Amphibia; order Caudata; family Salamandridae; genus Triturus; species Triturus cristatus. The sequence goes on along the minus strand of NC_140586.1, from coordinate 528,130,408 downwards.
AGAAGGGTGTCAATAATGTCCAGTCATTACACAGACAAACAATCACACTTCCTGGGGTTATCCACAAACATCACCCACACACAGGGATGCCAGAACCAATGTCTTCACCAAAACAACAGACAAACACATAACTCAAAAACACACACAGAAGCACAACAAGACCAGACATGACCTGCGAGGCCAAACTGTGGAAAGGCAATGAAAGCACAGACAGAACAGGAGTGCACAACCTCATCAGTCAGGAACAATGCAAGACAACATACCACAACACAGACAAGAAGTGCACCACCACAAAACAATCATGGACACAAACTGGGAGAAATGGGCCTACAATGACACACAGACAGACATACCACACCACCCATCAAGTCAACATGATGTCACAGTGTACCACATGCCTGCACATGCACAAGAATGACAAGAGACAGCCAAAATATGAGAGGAGAAAACACCAAGGACGCACCTAACACAAGCACAGGAACTAGAATAGACCTAAGTTCATGTGACAGACACACAAGTAAGGGACACCACACTGGCAACACACATCTGAATGAAACACACAACACCAACAAAACACACACACGGATATGCAAATAGAACACCACATACAGAGCATCTGTCAGGTGCAAGAGACAACACAGCCCAAACACTGCAAACAGCCACATCAAACACACAACAGATGCACATGCCAATAGATTACATTGCAAACACAGCAGGACATCAGGGGATGCACACCAGGCAAGGACAAGGCAACATACACCCTTAGCACTGCATGCACACTAAGCAGTGTGTGCACACCAAACATACCAGTTCCATACGGATATGAGTGACACACCATGAACACCCACAACAACAATCAATACAGCACACTGACAACATCACACTCAGGAAGGGAAGCAGTACCTCAGCAAACACACATACACCTAACCCAACACCCACAGATGCACAAGTCTTGGACACCAAAGTGAAAATAACCTGACCAGAGGACTGTGCAGCACAAACAGTTGAACTGCATATGAGCAACCACGACTCGTAAACAGTACAAGAAAATCACATATAAACAATTGGGAAAATGTCCTGAGTGGCACATTGCTCCTGTGCAAAGATCTGCACCACAAAGCACAGTGTCACAAATGAAGTGATGGGGAGGCGCACACACAGGCAACCCAAGGGACAGCTGACATGAAAGTGAAGTGGCGTGTAAGTCAGTAGTGGACATGGCAGGAGTGTACCATACACAAATAGATGCAGTGCAGACTCACAATGGGTAGCCATCTGAAGCACAGATAGAGGATGGTATGACACCATACACCACATGCCACACTGGAGGCAATAAAGCCCCATGTGACAGCAATGCATGAGAAAACACACCTACAATGTCAGTGTGGCTGAGCAGGTCTGCATAGTGATCACAAACAGCATCAAGACACATGGATGATCAACAAAACAACACTGACTTGCCAGTCACATACTCTGTATACTCACAATTGCCAAAAACAACAAGTAGGAGTCAACCAGAACTGCAAGGACACACCAACACCTTGCACAGTGCACAACATACAACACACACATGTGCACATAATCACAATCACAGGGCTGAACAATCACACAGACAGGCACTCTACTCCTGAGTGACACATATGTGTAGTTGAAATTGCAGGGGCACACACACATCAACACTCCTGACAAATTCACCCCTTCACACTGCACACTTCTTGACCACCAAAGTGCACACATTTCAAGTAACCCATGTGACTAGGATGACTGACCATCACAAGATGACTATACACCTACAATTCTGGGCACACATAAAGTAAGATCACACATACATGATGACCCTGGCCAGCCTGCCTGCAATCCTGTGGATAGGATCCCACTCTGTGCTGGCAGTGCCTCCAAACCTGGCATGTGTACAATATAGCTAACATGAACAAAGAATGATAATGACAACAGTATTACATCTAAAACTACCATCATTGCACCCACAAGCATCAGAGTCAGGAAGAACTGAAGTCCCTGTCACCCCTGTAGAAACTAGAAAAACTTAGACAAGCCATTGGCAATGTTGAAGTGGAATACAGAGCATGTGGCACAGTAAACCATACGCACACAGAAAAAACTTCAATCAGTAAGGACACTGACAAAACAGACAACACGAGCAGCTGTCTTTATTCACATATTGCACAGATAGGCACCAATATTAGACAAGAGCAAGGCCAGTGGCCAGAAAAAAGTGCAGAGTAGTTACATGAGAAGCTGCACAGGAAAATGGCAAACAGCAGTGAACAACAAGGCCAGTGGCCAGCACAAAGTGCAGAGTAAGTCCATGAGAAGCTGCACAGGCAAGGGGCAAACAGCAGTGAACAACAAGGCCAGTGGCCAGTCCAATGTGCAGAGTGAGTCCATGAGAAGCTGCACAGGCAAATGGCAAACACCAGTTAACAACCAGGCCAGTGGCCAGCACAAAGTGCAGAGTAGTTACATGAGAAGCTGCACAGGTAAGTGGCAAACAGCAGTGAACAACAAGGCCAGTGGCCAGCACAAAGTCTAGAGTAGTTACATGAGAAGCTGCACAGGGATGTGGCAAACAGCAGTGAACAACAAGGCCAGTGGCCAGCACAAAGTGCAGATTAAGTCCATGAGAAGCTTCACAGGCAAGGGGCAAACAGCAGTGAACAACAAGGCCAGTGGCCAGTACAAAGTACACAGTGAGTACATGAGAAGCTGCACAGGCAAGGGGCAAACAACAGTGACCAACAAGGCCAGTGGCCAGTCCAATGTGCAGAGTGTGTCCATGAGAAGCTGCACAGGCAAGGGGCAAACAGCAGTGAACAACAAGGCCAGTGGCCAGTCCAATGTGCAGAGTAAGTCCATAAGAAGCTGCACAGGCAAGGGGCAAACAGAAGTGAACAACAAGGCCAGTGGCCAGTCCAATGTGCAGAGTGAGTCCATGAGAAGCTGCACAGGCAGGGCGCAAACAGCAGTGAACAACAAGGCCAGTGGCCAGTCCAATGTGCAGAGTGAGTCTATGAGAAGCTGCACAGGCAAGGGGCAAACAGCAGTGAACATCAAGGCCAGTGGCCAGTCCAATGTGCAGAGTGAGTACATGAGAAGCTGCACAGGGAATGTGTGCGACCCTGCCATGGTCAGCAACACAGTCAGGGGGGTAACAATGGGCAGTACAGGCACCGCTGTGTGAAAGACAGGTGTGTGAGGGTGACTACCACTCAGACTTGCCTGTTAGTCGGACTGGGAGCTGGATGTGTTTCTGGGACAGTTGGAGGACTTGACCGGGGAGAGAGAGGCCCAGCTGAGGCACAGGCATCAGTGGCTTGGGAAGCCGGAGGGCTGCTTGACCAGGTGGTGTTGTGGCACGTGGAGGAGGAGTCATGCTGCTGTGAGACACAGTGAGGGTGGGAGATTGTTGAGGGGTGCCTTTCCACTTCTTGGGGACTCAAAATGGCTTCCCTGTCTTGGGATTAATGGAAAGTGGTGTGGACACAACAGGCACACTCACCACCAAAGCTGCATCAGGTGCAGACGATGGCCCACCCTCTGGGGACATGCTGGATCCAGCTGTTCACTTGGCCTGGCCTTGCCTTTGCACCTCCATTCCCTGTTTACCAGGTGTTCCCCCTACAGTGCCATCCTTTCCCTGCTTCACTGGACTTTGGATGGGAGTCGAGGTTGTGGGTGAATCTGCCTTGGAGCTCTTCTTATGTGTACTCTTAGCAGGCACGACCTTCTCAGTGGGCACGGAAACTGTCTGCTTGTCTTTGCGAGACGCTTTTGGGACAGGAGAGTCCTTGGCTGGGGATGGCTCCGAGGCATGTAACCCTGAGGTCTGCTTCTTGGATTTTTTGGCTCTTGGTGTCGCCTGACGGGCTTTTGTCTTTGCGCTCTGGGGTGGCTTTAGTTTTCTGTGGGATGGTGTCTGAGCCTTGACCGCTTGGGCTGCTGCTGCTGTGTGCTGTATCTTGACCTTGAGGTCTGTTGTGCGTGGTCACTATTGTTAGATGTGGCCACTGGCAGGGGGGTGGACAAAGGGACTGGAGCTGGACTCCGAGATTGTGCCAGTTGAAGGGCTGCCGTCACTGTGGAGGACAAAGACTGGACAGTCCAGTGTAGCCCACCCACGTCTGAATGTATGCCCTCCATGAAAGCAACCACCTGTGCCAACTTTTTGTCATGGTCTATGAAGACATTGAGGAAAGATGTCTGGCCCACACACAGCTGGCGCAAAAATTCCACAGACTCAGCACTGATGGCAGCAGGGGGGACAGGGGCAGCGGTGCCTGGGGTGTAGGACACACTTCCCTTCTTACTGTTGCGAACACGGGCAGAACTAGTGGAAGGAGCTTGGAGGGTGGGCATTGTATGCTGTGTGGTGGAAGAGGAGGCAGAGTCCCCGTTCCCTGTGCCCGCCAACATGGCTGCGTCACCACTGGCGTCAGATGACGTTGAGCTTTGCGTCTCTGGCTGTGATTCCTCCAGCAGACTCCTGTCCCCCTCCGAGGCACTGGTCACATCTGTGTCACTGTGCTCGTGGGCAGCTGTTGTGCTTGATGCCTCACCACTGGTGTCCGTCCCCTGTCCTTCCGTGCCCACGGGAGATGATGCATGAGAGAGAGATGTAGGGTCAGTTCATTGGCATTAGCAGAACAAACATATGCAAGCCAAGCATCACTGAAGATGATGAAATCTACATGTTGCACAGCACCCTGTGCAATAACATTGTGCGCCCTCAATTTCTAACTCGAACAGTGCGTATCAACAAGCAAACCAGGCATAAGTGAGCCATGTGATTCCCACACAGCACAATATCCTGCCGGTGGCTCCATTCAACCAGACACACAAATAACTCTGAGCGCACCTAGGGCCCTGATGGGGGCAAGGATGAACCCCACAACATGTTGCCACTGTCATATCTGGATGGAGCAGAAGAGGAGAACACAGATACAGACTCCAACATAACAGTCCGCAATGGCCATGAGCTCATGCCATCAACCATGCTGTACTTTGGGGCACAACTACTGTTGTACATTGGCGTGAGATGTCTAAGCCTCACAAATCTGAGGTCAGGCAATGCACGCGTTGATGAAAGCACACTCAGATTAGGCACACTGCCGTTCCATTCCATGTGATTTACCAGACTACCCCAATGCAGACGATACCTGAAGCCCACGACTCAGATTGCGATGTAAATGCCCAGTACTCAAATTACATTAGGGAGTACAGGTAAGGCAAATGCATGACAGCTGCACCCAGCACAGAGGCCACTTACAAGCCACTGCATCACACTACTAACATCACATTGCCCAGCGCTGGCCCAGGCTGTGTACACATGCAGCCACTCACAGCCAAATTCACCCTTTCCAGAATACTCACCCGAGCTTGATCCTTCAAACGTGCATCCAGCTCAGGCTGTGCAACGGCCAAGATGCGGGCCATTAGTGGTGTCATGCTGGGCCACCCCAAACCTGCCAGTCCGAGGGATCAGCCCCAGTGTCATCTCGGCCACGTTCTTGCTCAGCCGGCAGATGTCAACCCACCTCTTGTGACAGTGGGTGCGCCATCGGTTTGAGACACCCAGAGCCCACACTTTGCATTCAATGGCCCTCCACACGACCTTAAGCTGGTGTACTTTGAGCTGCAGGCATGGGAGAGAAGAGGGGAAAACATCAGTGACACAGTATTATGTACCAATATCTCTCAGTATAGTAGCATGATGCTGACTCATCCCAAATCCACAGATATGTCTAACAGAGACAAGAAGGCATCTCACATGGTACATCAGCATGGGAGAACCACACGTAAATGCATGCAGGTGTGAGGGCGGGCACAGTACCTGCCCATCTCATACACATGCAGGATACCAGCACATTAAGCCATGTGTAGTCTGCCCACATCTACTGTCCATTTTTATGTAGCGCAAGACATACATTACATATCAACATATGTTTGGGGGTAGACTCACTGGGCCCGATTCACAGAATTAACTTAAGACAAAATCCTAAACTTACTACTTTTGGTATTCACAGAATGCACTTACTACTTTTGGTATTCACAGAATGCACTTACTACTTTTGGTATTCACAGAATGGATTTACGACTACTAACTTTACGTCCGCACTCGGGACGGAAATTCTGGCCCGGAGGCGGAGCTTCCGGCCCGGAGGCGGGTCTTCCGGCCCAGAGGCAGAGCTTCCGGCCTGGAGGTGGGGATTCCGGCCGGTGGCAGAGATTTAGCCATTGCCGAAATCTCCACCTCCGGGCCGGAAGCTCCACCTCCGGGCCGGAAGCTCTGCCTCTGGTCCGGAAGCTCCGCCTCTGGGCCGGAAGCTCCGCCTCCGGGCCGGAAGCTCCGCCTCCAGGCCAGAATTTCCGGCCCGAGTGCGGACGTAAATTTAGTAGTCGTAAATCCATTCTGTGAATACCAAAAGTAGTAAGTGCATTCTGTGAATACCAAAAGTAGTAAATGCATTCTGTGAATACCAAAAGTAGTAAGTTTAGGATTTTGTCTTAGGTTAATTCTGTGAATCGGGCCCACTGTGTCCAACACTGTGCAGCACTCAATGCCCTTGCCCTGTGAATGGCTCACTGTGTCATGGATGTCACATTAAGGGACATGATCTCACAAACCCACACCCTTTTCGCAAGGCCTGTCATGTGCAATCTACAGGGCTGAGATGGCTCATTGATGGAGAGTAAGGAAAAAAGACACATGTAACACTGTACATTCAGTGATGTGTCAGATTGGGCGGTGACTGTGCAGGCCAGGTGGGCTCACACTGAGAAGTTCAACAGGGACCCACACAGCCATTCACACAAGCAATCACTGTCCTGACTCCTGCATTGCCAACTTGCTGCATCACTGTATGGCTGACAAGACAATACGTGTCCCTCAAATCTTGATGTGCAGGCAGGGAAACATGTGAAATAGGCTACACACCCCTTCCCCCTGGAGAAAGCATGCTAGGTAGTGCATGATAAAACCCCACACTCTCAGGCATATATTTTAGCAGCTCAACTTCATGTGTGCCCCCCCTGCACTCTCACTCACACTGTTGAAGACTTACCACGACATTTGGGGCACCATATAGCCTTGGATACTGTGTGAGCACCTCATCCACCAGGACCTCCAGCTCCTCGCTAGTGAAGGGACTGGCCCAAATCTTCTCAGTCCTCGCCATCACTGTGGCCAGGTGGCAGCAGCAGCAGCTGGTGTTGAGGGGTGGCAGGCAGCAGTCCCTGGAGGCAGCAGCAGTTGGTGTTGAGGGGTGGCAGGCAGCAGTCCCAAGAGGCAGCAGCAGTTGGTGTTGAGGGGTGGCAGGCAGCAGTCACTGGAGGCAGCAGCAGCAGCAGTTGGTTTTGAGGGGTGGCAGGCAGCAGTCCCTGGAGGCAGCAGCAGCAGCATGTGAGGGGTCTCAGGCAGCAGGCTCTGGAAGCTGTGGAAATGTGAGGCTCTCTCCCACACATATCTAGCCCCCAGGGGCAGTTTCAGTGGTTCCAAGCTGCTGCAATTGGCGTTCCAGGTCAGCCTTTTTCAAATGCATCCAATGGCCGGCTCCGCGGTGGCGGAGCATGCCTACCACGATTTTCAAAATCGCACTAGGCTACCGCGATTGCGGTTCCCATTGGCTGTAAGGGCATGGTCCATTGCAGTGACACACCGCAGGGGCCAGGCAGGCGCTATCGCGGTGGTGCATCTTTCAATTGCATCCAATGACCGGCCCGCGGTGGCGGAAAATGCCTCCCGCGATTTTCCAAATTTCATTAGGCTACCGCAATTGAGGTTCTCATTGGCTGTAAGGGCATGGTCCATTGCGGTGAGACACCGCTGGTGCCAGGCGGTAGCTACTGCGATTTGGGTGCCATACATTGACATGTGTGACCGTAATATGGGTGGCGGAGCATGCCAACCACCATTTGGCAATACATATATTTCTATCACTACCGCAATTGTGTCTTGGGCATTGGCAGTGACACACTGCTGGTGCCAGGCAGTAGCTACCACGATTTGGGTGCCATACATTGACATGTGTGACCGTGATTTGGGTGGCGGAGCATGTCAACCGCCACTTTGAAATACATATATTTCTATCACAACCACAATTGTGTCTTGGGCATTGGCAGTGACACACCACTGGTGCCAGGCAGTAGCTACCGTGATTTGGGTGCCATACATTGACGTGAGTGACCGTGATTTGGGTGGCGGAGCACTTTGACAGCACCAATGGACACATCATGCTGTGACAATGGGCAATGGGCAATGGGCAGTTATCAACAGTGCACAGTGGCCACATGATTAATGGGACATCATTGTGCACACAATGCGAATGTCACATTTAAACCACTGCCTGCTGACTACACATGCCATGTTTGTGTATGTGATTTTGTACATTGGCATGTACTCCCTCACATGACACTTGTGATAGTGATGGGCATGCACACAGAACAGTGTTATGGACTCTCCAATGTGTACACATGTCAATGTGTGAAAGTGCTGTGAAACTCACAGTGATGTATGTCTTATTGAGCAATGTGCATATTTGACTGTCTTCTTTTATTGGATCATGCACACACGTGTTGTTTACTCTCAGCCTGTGCTCATTGTGTAGTTGATGTATGCCATGTTCAAATTACGCCTGAAGGTGTGTCAGGTACAGCAGCTAGGTATGAGACAGTAGTGTTGCAGTTTTACACATATGCTGGATGAAATACTCTCAGGCATGCTTATGCTAGATGTGGCCATATCCCTATGTGCATTCTCCTATTCAGATGTTGTTTTGGAGGAACTTGCTGTGTGAAAGTGTACGAGTAGTGTAGCTGAAGGTGTCCCACATGTAAGCTGCTCTGTAACTCAATTGAGATGACAGTCATTGTTGGAGTTGTGTCAGTCAAAACGTAAGATGTTGTGCACATCTCATGGTGTATTGCATTGACATGTGTCCACTTACATCTCAACTAGGAGGAGACCAAATCTGTATCGTCCCTTCACAGTCCTGGCAGACATGGAGAATGAGGAGATTATCCGGATATTTTGTCTGGATACAGCCACCCTACAGAACCTATGTGCTATGTTGGAGCCCCACCTGCAGCTGCGCAGAACATATCCAACAACTTTCACCCCAACGTCTAAGGTGATGGCTGCATTTTTTTGCTGCTGGATCATTCCAGCACACAGTGTCCAGCGCAGGTGAGATGTCGCAACCTATGTTCAGCATGGTGCTGCGTGATGTCCTGTCCGCTATGATGATCTACAAGGACAGATATATCTATTTCTCCAGGGGGCCTGAATTGGCGGCTGTGAAGGGAGATTTTTATGCCCTTGGACACATCCCCCATGTTGTTGGTGCCATTGAGTACAACAATGTTGGACTTCTTCCACCACAGGCACGTGAGCACATCTATAGGAAACATTTCCACTCCATAAATGTGCAAGTGGTGTGCCAGGCGGATATGATCATCTCGCACGTGTGTGCTAAATTTCCAGGTTCAGCCCATGACTCATACATCATGCGTAACAGCATTGTACCACAGCTGATGGCTAATCTGCTTCCTGAGTGTGCATGGATTGTGGGTGAGTATGCAGAGTCAACTGGCGTGCTGTGTTTGTGACATGCTGTCCTCTGTCACAGTAACATTACAAGGTTTCTCTGTGTTCCTCATACCTAGGTGACTCTGCATATCCCAACCGTCCTTGGTTGCTGAGCCCACTGCGGAATCTCAGGACACCAGCTGATGTCTGCTACAATGATGCCCATGGGAAAACACGTCGTGTGGTGGAGCGTACTTTTGGTCTCCTGAAGTCACGATTTCACTGCCTGGACAAGACCGGAGGTGCACTGATGTACTCGCCTGGGAAGGTCTATCAGATTGTAGTGACATACTGCATGCTCCACAACCTAGCCATTCACAAGGAGATCCCCCTGATCCTGGATGATGATGAGCCGCCAAGGCCCTCGCTTGAAAACCAACCCGTGTCCAGTGACGAGGATAGTGGAGAGGAGGAAGGTGTTGACCTGCGTCAACAGCTCATCAACCGCTACTTCACTTGAAGATGAGTGACAATGTACAATGGAACTATTGTCTGATGATGTTGCTGTTGTTTGGAAGGTGTATGTGAGCTTTGTGACTGCAGCCGGTTGTTGACTCAGTGGTGGATGACAATGTTTCTGGGACAGGGTAGTTTGGAACATCTACAGGATGTGTATGTTGGCACTTGTTGCTCATTGTGATGTGTGCATGTTGGATTAGCTTGATGGTAAGTGTTGTGTGATGTCTGTGATGCCACACCCAGACTTGTGAATTTTGTTTTGTTGTGTTTTCCTAGGTCCCTTCAGGCTCTCCTGCCTACATACATTCCATACTCCTGGTACATTGTAATCATGATGAAGACTGCACATCCTGGAATAAAGACTGAGCAGAAACAACAACATGTGTGTGAGGAATATTTATTTGCAATGGCGACATGTGAGTGGGGTGAACATTTACATTGAGGGGATTAGTGAAGCAGTGAGTTGACAGTTATGGTAAATGAGAGGATCGAGTAGTCAACACATTGATGTGGTGACCCAGTCCAACAGACAGATGCCATTCACAAGGCAGTGTGGGGAAGGACAGTCCAAAAAGTCAATGCAGTAGTGAAGAGGGTTGCCATCATGGCTGGTTCCGTGACTGACGTTTGGCAGGTGCTTTGCCACAGGATACTCCCAGGGATTTCTTGGGACGGCCCCTTCATCACTTGGCAGGGGGGCCTCTGCTGTAGGGGCAGTGGGGTCTGAGGACTCACCCCTCTCTGTGACCGCAGGGGAGGATGTTGAACTGTCATCCTGCGGCCCACCAGGGGGAGGTGGAGGTGTTTTTTGTGGCGCAGGCTTGTCCCTCAGTACAGCCACCAGCTGGCCCAAGAGGTCCACAATTTGGCCCATGTGTGTGTCCATGGACCTCATCAGCAGGAGGAGCTCCCGGAAAACTTCTTCTGACCCGCCAGTTCGTCCCTGGGCCTGTTCATAAGCACCAATGACTCTTTTTATGTTGTCCAGGGCTTCGGTCCCAGGCTCTGGTTGTCTGTGAGTGACCCTGCCCCTCCCACCTGCCCTGCTGCCATGGACATGTTGCCTCACCACTGTAGGCACCCACATCCTCTCCCTGCCCTCCTCAGTTGGTGGTGTTGGGTGGTCATCCTCTGGGACAGGGAGAGTGTTGCAGGCAGCACTGGTGGTGGTGGCAGAGGGCGCACAGGCCGTAACAGCAGGGGTCTGCAGTGAGGCTGGTGTTGCTGCAGATGTGGTGGGGGGACGATGTTGTCCTGGGACCTGTTGCGCCCTGGCACACCAGATGGGCCGTCTCCGAGCTCCTGGTCCTCTGAATCCTGGGAGTCAACATCCGAGAGTCCATGTTCCGGGGGGGGGGGACTGGCTCTGCAGGTTGCTGGTGTTGTTATCTGCAGTCAGTTCTTGGTCACCTGTGGGTCATATGGAAAATGGTCATTGTAGTGCACCCCACAAGCTCTGTGTTAGCTGTGTATTATTCACTGTTTGTACACCACACAGTTGACTAATCATCACATTGTTTGTATGCGCACTACTGTGCCTCCTGAGATGATGTTGAGGTACATGCATTACTTGTCATGGTGTGAGGTGTCAAAATATACCATGGGCTACGTGCATATTTTTCGATTACAGGGACATGTTGCCATCTAGGGACTAGCGCAACAAAGAATGTCTATGAAGCCTCTTTGTTGAATACTCTGCCCTGGCAGATGTTACATCTGGGCATGAACTGGACATTGTCATCTCATGCATACCTTTGTCATGTCATGTGCATATCTGAATTTGTACCACCAACCATGCTTTCTTTGTTTTCATATGGTCCTTGCTGCTCTGGCCCCATGGCACTTACACATGGCATTCAGTGCTGTGCATGATTCTGCACAGACTTTCTTCAGCATGTTAATTGGTGTGTCACACTTTGGCTGCTGTGACAGTTTAATTTGCTTAGCTGTCTGCACACTGTGAGTGGCAATGGTATTGGTGTGTATATTTGTGCAATGAGAGGGCTGGTGTTGTCATATGGCACCATGCTTTTTGAGAAGAATGGTTGGGTGCATGTACTGGCTACTTACCTGTTATGTTTTCACATTTGGGTTGGATTTGTGACACATCTCTGTGTTTGCGTGACGTGTAGGCTTCCATCCTGGTCAGCGGTAGGACAAGAAAGAATAATATGTCTACCTACCTGTTAGTTTGAAGTGGACAATGCAATGGCTGACAGATGCATCTGGGTGGGAGGGAGTGCACCATCTTGATGAGCTGAGGAGCAAGGGGGCCTGGTGTGAGTTGTTGTGCAGGCCTCCCACCCTGAAAGAAGTCATCCCAGGGAAGAGGTCTACCTACCTGTTAGGTGTGTATGAACCATTCAATGGCTGGCAAATGCCTCTGGGTGGGGGGGAGTGCTCCATCCTTCTCAGGGGTGGGTCAGGGGGCCTGGTGTAAGTTGTTGTGCAAGTCTCCCACCCCCAAACAGCCCTCCCAGGGAATAGGTCTACCTACCTGTTAGTTTGTTTGTAGTGAGACAATGGCTTCCAAATGCTTCAGGGTGTGGAGTGCTCCATCCTGCTCAGGTGTGGGACAGGGGGCATGGTGGGAGTTGTAGTGCAGTCTTCCCACCCACAAACACCCCTCCCTGTTAAGATGGCTACCTACCTGTTAGTTTTATGTGTGCAATGCAATCTCTGCCACATGCTTCTGGGGTGGTGCTCCATCCTGCTCAGGGGTGGGACAAGGGGCCTGGTGGGTGTTGTGTTGTAGGCCTCCCATCCCAATCCACCCTCCCTTGGAAGATAGCTACCTATCTGTTAGGTGAGGGCGAACCTTACAAAGGCTGGCAAATGCCTCTGGGTGGGGGGGAGTGCTCCATCCTTCTCAGGGGTAGGACAGGGGGTCTAGTGTGAGTTATTGTGCAGGCCTCCCACCCCCAAACAACCCTCCCAGGGAAGAGGTCTGACTACCTGTTAGTTTGTTTGTAGTGAGACAAAGCCTTCCAAATGCTTCTGGGTGTGGAGTGCTCCATCCTGCTCAGGTGTGGGACAGGGGGCATGGTGGGAGTTGTAGTACAGTCTTCCCACCCACAAACACCCCTCCCTGTTAAGATGTGTTAGACGGACCGGGAGGGTCGGCCGAGGACAAGGGGAGAGGTCTCCGGGGAGAGCCGTCTCCAGTGATCGTACAGATGAGTAACTTCCCCCCCACAGATATACACCACACAAGGATAGGATTTAACGTTCTTTATAAGCGATTTCTTAAGGTACGATGGAATGGTACAAGGAGGTCTGGACTCAGGGGTGCCCTCGATTCTAGTCTCTTGGTTCTGGAAGGGGGGTAGCGGGACAGTCTGGTTACCAATCTGGTAGCTGAGATGGTATGATGGATAGCTCACAATCCTCGAGCTCGATGTTCTAGCTTTGGACGGGCCGCGGCAGCGCCAGCAGGTCCCGGTGAAGGTGGTCGTTACACGGTCCGCGGCAGCGCCAGCAGGTCCAGATGAAGGTGGTCGTTACACGGTCCGCGGCAGCGCCAGCAGGTCCCGATGAAGGTGGTCGTTACAACGGTCCGCGGCAGCGCCAGCAGGTCCCGACGAGGATGGAGGATGCAGAAGGCCGCGGCAGCGCCAGCAGGCAGGACGATAGTTCACAAGGCAGGGCTACGGCAGCGCCGGTAGTCCGTCAAGGCTGAGTTCTTCTCGGTGTCTCTCGCCTCCAGGATACAACTGCCTTCCTGCTCTGGAGCTGCCCTAGTTATAGGTCTGGCGCCCTTTGATGTCCGGCCCCTCACACTTGGAGGTCGGAAGGTCCGGGATGAGGGAGTCCAGACACCCAGCAGGGGGGTGGAGCCCGCGCCCGGGGGAGCTGGGGGGCGATCGGCACCTGGCGGGGGAGAGCTATCGACACTTCTTTCTCCCATTGACCTGCCAAGTGGTCCGTTCACCTCCTGGGTGGATGGTGGTGCCGGGATGTCGGGGCCTGGCCAGGCCCAGGGTTAGGGTCGAGCTGAGGCCACACGGCCTCGTGGTGCAGTGTCCAAGATGGCGGCTGGTCCGGCCGGGGGAGCCGGTAGTGGTTCGGCCCCGTGATACATGGATGTCCGGGGGCAGGAGTTCCGTCGGGAGACGGGGTGCGGGTTGTTCTTGTGGGTAACACCTGGAGGGCCGGGGCTTGGGCCCTGTCATGCGGGGAGGGAGCAAGCCCTTCATGTGGCCTGTCCAACATGCGTCCCCCCCAGCTGAAGGCGGGGAGAGTCACCCATCCTCTTGGGGACTCTCCTCGTCGAGACGGAAAAAGCGTGACAGGCCATCTGCGTTGGCGTGGTCTTGGCCCGGTCGATGTTCCACAGTGAAGTCCATCCCCTGCAGGGAGATGGACCAGCGCAATAGTTTGGGGTTTTCCCCCCGCATCTGCATTAGCCACTGCAGGGGTCGATGATCTGTTTGCACCCGGAAGTGGGTACCGAAGAGATAGGGCCGGAGCTTTTTGAGGGCCTACACCACTGCGAAGGCCTCCCTCTCGATTGTGCTCCAGCGCTGTTCTCGGGCCAGGAGGCGTCTGCTGATGAAGGCCACCGGCTGGTCAAGACCCTCAGGGTTCAGCTGGGAGAGAACCGCCCCGATGCCGTGGTCGGAGGCATCCGTTTGCACAATGAATTCCCGACTGTAATCGGGGGCCTGGAGCACAGGGGCAGTGCACAGGGCGGCTTTCAGCTTCTCGAAGGCCGCTTGACAGTCGGGGGTCCAGTTAATCTTCTTCGGGTGGTTTTTGGACATGAGACCCGTGAGGGGCCCCACAATGCTGCCATAGTCCCTCACGAACCGCCGGTAGTAGCCGGTGAGCCCCAAGAAGGCTCGGACCTCGGTCTGCGTGACTGGGGGCTGCCAGGACTGGATGGCAGCGATTTTGAGTTGCAGAGGGGCCACCAGACCGCTTCCCACCTGGTGTCCGAGGTAGGTCACGGATCCCTGCCCAATTTGGCACTTGCCGGGCTTGATTGTAGGCCGGCCTGCTGGAGGGCCTGCAGGACCTTTCGGAGGTGGTGGAGGTGGTCGGACCAGTGGCGGCTGTACACAGCGATATCGTCCAGGTAGGCGGCGCTGAACTCCTCGAGCCCCGCCAAGACCTGGTTCACTAGTCGCTGAAAAGTAGCTGGGGCATTCTTCATGCCGAAGGGCATGACCTTGAAGTGGTAGTGGCCATCGGGGGTAGAAAAGGCGGACCGTTCTTGGGCCCGGGGTGTGAGACCGATCTGCCAGTAGCCCGCTGTCAGGTCGAAGATGCTGAGGTAGCGGGCAGCCCCCATGCGGTCGATTAATTCATCCGCTCTGGGGATGGGATGAGCGTCGGTCCTGGTGACAGCATTCAAGCCCCGATAGTCGACGCAGAATCGGAGTTCAGGAGTGGTGCCGGGGGCAGCAGCTTTGGGGACCAGCACGACCGGGCTGGCCCAGGGGCTGTCCGAGGGCTCGATGACCCCGAGCGTGAGCATCTTGGATACTTCCTCTTGGATGCAGGCCCGCACCCGATCTGGTACGCGGTATGCCCGGTGTCTGATAGGGGGACTGTCCCCAGTGTCCACGTCGTGCAAGCACCAGGGGGTGACCCCTGGGGTGAGGGAAAACAAAGTAGCAAACTGCAGCAGGAGGTCCCGGCAGCCTTGGCGCTGCTCTGGGGTGAGGGCATCGGAGAGCCGGACCCCGTCCACGGAACCATCTTTCTCCTGAGTCTTCAGGAGATCAGGGAGAGGCTCGGAGTCTTCTTCCGCCCCACTGTCTGTAGCCATCAGGAGGCTGAGTTCCGAGCGCACAAAGTGGGGTTTGAGTCTGTTGGTGTGGAGGACCCGGAGGGGGTTCCGGGGAGACTCCATATCGATGAGATAGGTGACTGGGCTCTTGCGTTCGACCACTTTGAAGGGCCCCGTCCACTTGTCCTGCAAGGCACATGGTTCGGTGGGGGACATCACCCACACTTGTTGACCAGGTTCGAATTCGACAGAGGAGGCATTTTGATCGTACCATTTTTTCATGTCCTCCTGACTGGCCTCAAGATTCGCTTTTGCCATTTCCCTGAATCGCCGGGTCTGATTGCGTAGTGTCAGGAGGTACTTGAAGACGTCTGGAGGGGTCTTTAGGGGGGCCATCTCCCAACCTTCTTTGACTAGGCTGAGGGGCCCTCGCACAGGGTGCCCGTACAAGAGTTCGAAAGGGCTAAAACCGAGGGACTTCTGGGGAACTTCTCGATAGGCGAAGAGGAGGCACGGAAGTAGTACATCCCACTGGCGACGGAGGGGCTCTTCCAATCCCCCAATCATTCCCTTGAGCGTGCGGTTGAATCGCTCAACTAGTCCGTTTCCTTGAGGATGATAGGGGGTCGTGAATCGGTAGGTGACCCTGCACTGTTGCCAGAGGGACTTCATATATTTCGAAATAAAGTTTGTGCCTCGGTCGCTGACGACTTCTCGGGGGAAGCCCACCCGGGAGAAGATCCCCATTAAGGCCCGGCCGACCACCGGAGCTGTTACAGTTCGCAGGGGCACAGCCTCGGGGTAGCGGGTGGCGTGGTCCACCAGTACCAGGATGAACCGATGTCCTTGTGCTGTGCGGGGGTCCAGGGGCCCCACAATGTCTATTCCCACCCTCTCGAACGGGGTGGTGACAACTGGGAAGGGTTGCAGAGGTGCTTTGAGTTTGCGGCCGCTCTTCCCGCTGGCCTGGCACGTGGGGCAGGACCGGCAGTGGTTGAGGACGTCGTTTCGCATCTTCGGCCAGAAAAAGTGGGTCACCAGGCGACTGTAGGTTTTGTCCTGGCCCAGGTGTCCAGCCAGAGGGACATCGTGGGCCAAATTTAACAGGAAGTCTCTGAAACGGAGGGGCACCACCAGCACTCGACTGGCCCCTAACTCCGCGATTCTCTGTTCACTGTATAACAGGTCGTTATCCCAATAGATCCAATGGGCTCCGGTGGTGTCCCCTGCGCTCTGGGCGATGGCTTGCTGGCGGAGTCCCTCGAGGGAGGGACAGGTCTTCTGCTCTTGACGGAACTGTTCCTGGGTGGGCCCCCATTCTTGACGCCACTGAGCCAGGTCGGGAAGGTCCTGGGGCTGGGCGACCCCTTTGGGGGTTTGCTCTGGGGGGTCGGTATAGTCGGTGTCCTCTACTGGAGCGATCGGGGGAGGAGGTGCAGGCCATTCTGGTTCTTCTGGTCGGGGGATGGCACGGGCGGCCATGGACCGGGTGGTTACGCACGCCCAGTCCGGGAGGCCCAGCATCCCCAGGTGCTCTCTTCTTTCGACGGCGGCCCACGGGGAACTCTCAAGATCATTCCCCAGGAGACAGTCCACGGGGGCATCATCCCGGACCGTCACCTTCAACATGCCGGAGACCCCTCCCCATTCGAAGGGGACGCAGGCCATCCGACATAGACTCTCTGAATTGTCGGCTGAGCGGACGGGGCAGAGAATGTTCGGCAGGATCTGCTCTGGTTTTACCAGGTGACAGCGGACGGCCGTCACACTGGCCCCTGTGTCACGTAGGGCTTCGGCCCGGCGCCCATTAATGTTCACCCACTGGCTATATTTTCTGGTGTTGGCGGGTAGGGGGGCCCGCGGGACCATGTCTTTTCCCCCTAGGCACGCTAGAACCATGGCGGCCGGTTCCCACTCTTGTTGTGCCTGCTCGTATTCTTCTTGTTCTTCGGAGATTTGTTCTCCCCCCAGGGCGGCGGCAGCTACCTGGCGGGGTTTTGGAGTTTGGTTCTGTGGACAGTTCGGGTCATTGGCGTAGTGGCCGACTCGCTGGCATCGGTGACACGTGACGTTGGCTCGGAACCCCGGGCGCATCGGGGGGTTCCCCCGGCTGGCCGGGGGCGGGTGCTGGCAGTGGGAGCGGCCGGGACGGTGTCTCTCCCTCGCCCCTGGCCTCCTCCTCCTCCTCGGGGACGGTGCTGACCTTGGTTGTTCCGGTTCTGCTCGTGGGGCCCTCTCCGGCCCACTCGGGTGCTTTCCCACCGGTCAGCTTCGGCGGCGAGTTGCCGTGGGTCAGTCAATTTACTGTCGAGGAGGTGCTGCCTGAGCTCGACGAAGCAGTTGTTAGAGAGGTGCTCCCACACCATGAGATTAAAAAGTTGCTCGTAGGTCGTGACGTGGCTTCCCTTGATCCAACCCTCGAAGGCTCGGCTGAAATAGTTGACATATTCCACCCAAGTTGTACCCGGGATCCGGGTGCAGTCCCGAAACCTCTGGCGGTACATTTCGGGTGTGAGCCCATATCGGGTGAGGAGGGCAGCCTTCATGTGGTCATAGGATGACATCTGATGGTCTGGGAGCTGTAGCAGGGCATCGCGGCCTTCGTTGACGAACCTCCCCCATAGGCCGGCTCCATAGTCACTTTGATCGATCCGGTGGGAGGTCATGGCGATCTCGTAGGCCTTGAACCACTGTTGTATGTCGTCCTCTCGGACATACTCTCGGACGACATCCTTGGGGATGTGGACTTTCTTTTCTGTCGCTCCCGGGGTGGGCGGTCGCTCGGGCACCTCCGGTTCTTTGTTCTGCTTCCGTAGTTCTATTTCTGCCAGTTTGCGCTCGTGTTCGTATGCTAATCTTTTTTCTTCGAGCTCTCTCTGCCTCTGTTTTTCTTCCCGTTCTTCTCGGAGCCGCAGATGTTCTAGGTTCAGTTTTTGCTCGGCTAATTTTAGTTCACCGTCCATTTTGAGCCGTGCCATTTCTAACTCATGTAGTCTGTTTTTTTCTCTTTCTTGGATCTCTTCCTGCGAGAGGCCCGTTCCTCGCTCCTCGGGAGCCGTGGCGTTCCTCTCTGATGCTGCACCGTTTCGGTCTGGGGATCTGGCGACCCCGGTTTCTGCCCACGACTCAATGGCGTGCTTAAAATCGTCTTTGGTACTCAGGCCGGTGGTAGCAATGCCTAGTTCCATGCAGAATTGTTTCAATTCACGATGGCTGTACTCTTCCAATTTATCCATCTGGAATTTCTCGGTGGATCCGCTCTCTTTGGTTGACATTGTGGTTTTGTCGTGGGGTGAGCTACTCTCTGTACGATTACGCGTTGATTCGGATCGCGCCGCTGGCCACCAATGTTAGACGGACCGGGAGGGTCGGCCGAGGACAAGGGGAGAGGTCTCCGGGGAGAGCCGTCTCCAGCGATCGTACAGATGAGTAACTTCCCCCCCACAGATATACACCACACAAGGATAGGATTTAACGTTCTTTATAAGCGATTTCTTAAGGTACGATGGAATGGTACAAGGAGGTCTGGACTCAGGGGTCCCCTCGATTCTAGTCTCTTGGTTCAGGAAGGGGGGTAGCGGGACAGTCTGGTTACCAATCTGGTAGCTGAGATGGTATGATGGATAGCTCACAATCCTCGAGCTCGATGTTCTAGCTTTGGACGGGCCGCGGCAGCGCCAGCAGGTCCCGGTGAAGGTGGTCGTTACACGGTCCGCGGCAGCGCCAGCAGGTCCCGATGAAGGTGGTCGTTACACGGTCCGCGGCAGCGCCAGCAGGTCCCGATGAAGGTGGTCGTTACAACGGTCCGCGGCAGCGCCAGCAGGTCCCGACGAGGATGCAGAAGGCCGCGGCAGCGCCAGCAGGCAGGACGATAGTTCACAAGGCAGGGCTACGGCAGCGCCGGTAGTCCGTCAAGGCTGAGTTCTTCTCGGTGTCTCTCGACTCCAGGATACAACTGCCTTCCTGCTCTGGAGCTGCCCTAGTTATAGGTCTGGCGCCCTTTGATGTCCGGCCCCTCGCACTTGGAGGTCGGAAGGTCCGGGATGAGGGAGTCCAGACACCCAGCAGGGGGGTGGAGCCCGCGCCCGGGGGAGCTGGGGGGCGATCGGCACCTGGCGGGGGAGAGCTATCGACACTTCTTTCTCCCATTGACCTGCCAAGTGGTCCGTTCACCTCCTGGGTGGATGGTGGTGCCGGGATGTCGGGGCCTGGCCAGGCCCAGGGTTAGGGTCGAGCTGAGGCCACGCGGCCTCGTGGTGCAGTGTCCAAGATGGCGGCTGGTCCGGCCGGGGGAGCCGGTAGTGGTTTGGCCCCGTGATACATGGATGTCCGGGGGCAGGAGTTCCGTCGGGAGATGGGGTGCGGGTTGTTCTTGTGGGTAACACCTGGAGGGCCGGGGCTTGGGCCCTGTCATGCGGGGAGGGAGCAAGCCCTTCATGTGGCCTGTCCAACAAGATGGCTACCTACTTGTTAGTATAATGTGAGCAATGCAATCTCTGCCACATGCTTTTGGGGGGTGGTGCTCCATCCTGCTCAGGTGTGGGACAGGGGGCATGGTGGGAGTTGTGTTGCAGGCCTCCTACCCCCAAACAGCCCTCCCTGGGAAGATGGCTACCTAGCTGTTAGGTGAGGGTGGACCTTGCAATGGCTTCCAACTGCTCCTGGGTGGGGGGGAGTGCTACATCCTGTGCAGGGGTGTGACAGGGGGCATGGTAGGAGTTGTAGTGCTGTTTGCCTGGACACATGCAACCCTGTAAATGTTGGCTACCTTTGGGGTGATTCAGATGGAGTGAATGTTACATCTGTGGGACATGTGTTGGATATTGTGGTGCATATGGATATACTTGGGCCTCTGAGAAGTAGCTTTGTAATTTAGCTGGACAGTACATTGCTGTGTAATGGTCTACATTTGTTTGTACTTACAAGCCTGCACTCCCCCGCCTATTCTTGTGAGACTCTCTGGATGAGGTATGGCAAGCACCTTCTCCTCCCATGCAGTGAATGTTTTTAGTGGAATGGGAGGGCCACCGCCAGTCCTCTGAGCCAGCTCACGGTTCTTGCTCCTCTTTTCTTTCACAACCCTCTTCAAGTCATGCCACCGCTTCATGATTTCCTTTTTTGTTCTTGGGGTGGACCCTACTGCATTGACCTTATCGACTATCCTTGCCTAAATTTGTGGTCTTGTGGCTAATGGTGTCTGTTGAACCAGGGTACCAAACACTTGTGGTTCTACTCTTATTATCTCATCTACCATGACTGTCAACTCACTCTCTGTGAATTTGGGCATTTTCTGTGTTGCCATGGTGTGTGATGTGAAAAGGGGTTATAGGTGCAGGGGTGTGAGTGGTGGGGGTGGTGGTGATGTGCAGAGGAGTTACGGGTGCAGGTGTGGAAGTGGTGGTGGTGCTGTGTGTGGTGTGAGTAGTGATAGTGTGCAGATTTGCCTCTCCTTTGTGCTCTGGTGTTGGGCCCTTCAGTTGTGGAGTATTGCGAAGGATTGTGGTCAGGGAAGGGGCTGGTTTTATACTCAGCTATGTGGGTGTGTATAAATGGGGTGTTGCTGTCAGGTGTGTTGTGTGGGTTGTCCTGGGATTTGTATTTTTGTAGTTGTCATGTTGTTGTGTCATTGGGGTGTGTTATGTGTTTTTGGGTGCATGGCTAGTTTGCTGTGTGCACTTTGTGGCCTTGTTGTGAGTTTTTTTCTGTCGACCGCCATATTTGTCACAGAGCGTCTGCAGCGGTAGCTATGCTATAGCTCTTCCGCCGGCTCTCCATTCATCACTGTTAGCGACCACGGCAGTCGGAAACAGCGGAACGTACCGCGGTCACATCTGGGATATCCTAATTTTCCGTGCGGTGTCTCCACTGTCATGCGGCGGTTTGGTGATTTTTCACTGTGAATCCGACCGCCACGGATGGATTTGAGCTTTCTCTGCCCACTACGGGCGTTTTTTCTTTGCCTCGTTCCACCGCGGTCATTTTTTTTGGGCGGTAGATCCTAATTGTACCGCTGGTTTTTCTGCGGTCCCGGCCGGCGGTTGATTTGCACTACCATGGTGGTCGGGGAGGTTTTCTGTCCGCCATCCTAATGGGGCCCTTAATGTGTGTGTATATAATACATACGTTTATCCAATGATACACCCTGTCTGTAAAGATAGAGAGAGACAATTTTCTTACTTGTCTACCAGCAAGGCTATGGTGAGTGTCCATATCATTTATGTTAATTGATCATCAAACGTGAATCAAACATCAACACACTCGATGTTCAGTACGATATGGAAAGAAACGTAAATACTGTTAAGTCAATAAAACAGAAGAAACACTTGTGAAATAGACACCACGTGACTTACGAAATACAACACATAATTAATGATGTTTCGTATTTGACATACTTCAATATTAGCAAGGATCTGCCTCATGGTCTGTGGGGGTAGAGGGACTTGTAATCACACCCTGTAATGGTTATGAAATATAATACTGATCGTTATTGGACCTATAAAGAAAAACGGAATGGAAAAGACCAAGGAAACAAATAGTCTCCTGGTGTTCGGGCGCGTCTTTAAAAATGGTTTGGCGACTTATGTTGACCCGAAAAAAGTTATTAAGGTTGGAACGTGAAGGCTCGGTAAATTTACTATGTCAAAGCTCTCCTCCTGGTGAATCACCTAGCTGCCAGCCCCGGAGACCGCATATTGACTCATGTGTCTCCCGGGGATGCAGATATAGCTACTCAGTGTAAGCCGCCAGGCTTCATGTATTCTGGCTTTGTCTCATAATAGCAACACTACCACTCCCATAATGCAGTAGGATGGGTGCCGGGTTGTATGAATTCCCATGCTGCACTGGTCTAATGTCAGGTGACCACGATAGTTTATAAGCTGTCAGCGCCCGTCCCCAAGTGCTTGGCTTTCTTTCCTGTAAGGACCACGCCCTTCACTTTGCCTGTATCCGCCCTTTGTTCCTTCTCTTGGGAGGTACTCAGTGTTCTGTTCTCTACCGTAACCTATCTGGTGCACAAAAGCGCTTTGGAACTTGGAACTGCTTGAAAGCGCTTACATGATTGTCTGTGGCTACAGACATCCCGCCATCTGAGAGCGAGGTCACGCTGTTCTCCCCTCCTTGTTTTTGGACTCAGCGCTTGGACGCTTTACATTTTTTGCTATTCCTGCCTTACAACGCGAGGACGCGCTGTGTTTGATTTCCTTTTTGTGTGCCAGGTGAGCGAGAGGACGTGCTGAACTCGTCTTCATATTTTTGTCACAGAGACTTCTCTAATCAATCCAGATCAGTAATTTTCAAAAGCGCAAGGTTGCGCTATTGCCCTTTTTATTTTAACTCGTAGCTGATGAGCAGCGCGAGTTTTTATTTTTCCCTTTCGCTATTGTAGTAGGAGACAAACCGAAGCGGATACTGTGCTGCAGTCTGCCTGGAAATTTCTCCCGTGTGCTTTATGTGGAAAACAGAAGCAGGTGTGTCCTCCGACCTCCTGTTAATACACCAGCCAAAATCTGTGCTACAATAGGAAGTCTGCCCCGGTGCTTCCAGTTCCCTATTCAGGAGACTTTTACAATTGGCAGACGTATGCCTTTGAACGACTTGTTTGAACAACCAGGCTAACTGTTGGAGACTTATTCCTTTTTGTCATTTTTTGCCCTCTCCTTTTCTTTATTGAAGAGACTTTGTTGAATAAGTACTGCAAGCACTGGCATAAGTGAGCATGCAAGGGTATACAACCTGTGTTCCTTAGTTATATTATACTGTGTAGTACTCTTGTCTTATGAGGAGAGCTCCCTTTAACTTTTCTCATATCTGCCTCATTGTTATTTGTTCTTGCAGGGTTATATTGTCTATAGGGTCTCCCTACATCGCTGCTGGTCTTGTTTGAAGATCCCCTGGTGATCCTACGATGTCTCTTCGCTCCCTAGGGGTACCAGTTCCTCCTTGGTGTGTCTTGCTTGACATAGGGTGACGGTACCTCAGGGGAGAGGAAAGGCTCATTCTTTGCTCCTGTGGATATTGGTGCTTCGGCTTCGGGACCCGTTCCTCGCTGTCACCCGGAAGTCCTTAGTCATCCAGAGATGACTAGAATGAGTGTTGTCACAAAATGGCCGCTGCCCATGGAATTTTGGCGCGGCCATGTTGGGAGTATTTGTGGTTGCGGGAGATTATGTGGATACAATAGACGGACATTCAACGTAATGTGGGTGTCACTACCTAGAGAAAAAGGATTATATTAGGATAATAAAAAATATTATTATACCGAAGGACTTAAGTAGTATGTATAATGTATATACCATGGCTCTATCCCAAGGAGCACACTACTCATATCTCGGAACCAAACAATCGGATTGAATTGTAAGGGTGATGCCAGGGTGATGTATTCGTTTATCTTGGTTCATATGAAGAGGGGTGGCACGGTACTGTGAATTTACATGGGTGCATATATGGGATAGTTGCGCTGAATAATGATATGGTATCATGCAGATGTGAGCTTAGTATTAGATGTAGGCTGTGATGCGGTGTCTAATACAACCGGTTAATGTAATCCCTTGGTAGGGGGCTGTATCAGAATGAAGTGTGGTACTCGATGTATAAGCATTTCTCAAATGGTAACTCGCTATCTACCAGGTGAATGTCTTATTCGGACTGATAGTGTTACTATTGGTGTGAACTGGTATATTTGCGGAACTTGAAAAATCTTCTCTCACAATGATGTTTATAGATTGGAGGAGTCACCTAACAAAAGGTTGTTAAAAGTGAACCAACAAACTGTCCCCAGGTAATATTATCGGTCAGACCCTCTGTGTCCTTGCCAAGTTTATACACTCAACGTTGCTCTTACTCTAGCAATCTGTGTTCTAGGCTGTCAATTTGTTTCAAGTGTTCCAGCACTACCCATTTCAGGTCGTTAGGGGTGTACTTCAATTCCATGAAATGTGCTGTCATTTGTGTGGTGCTTCGGTGGCATCTAATAGTACTACGATGTTCACAAATTCTTATGCTGACCTTCCTAGTGGTCCTACCTACATAGTGTAGGTCGCAGGGGCATGTAATCATGTATACTACTCCAGTGGTGTTACAGTTTGTGAACTTTCTCAGTTCCCAGCTCATGTCATTGTTGAATGTAACCTTTTTGGTGGCGATGGTTAGATGACACATGCTACAATTGCCACATGGGTAGTGGCCCATTGGTAGTGTACTTAGCACTGATTGATTGGTTTGTTCTGTTGCCCATAATGGGTTTGGGACAGGTATGTACTAGCATGTCCTTTAGGTTCTTCGCTCTCCTAAGGGAGAACATTGGTTTCTGGATGTTTAGTTTGCCGCTATTCAGGATGCGCCAGTGCTTCCTGATAATCTTGGAGACTCGGTCTGAGGCGATGCTGAAGGTTGTAATAAAGATCGGTCTGTTGTCTCTTTCGGTGTCTGGTATGTTTCCAGAAGGGCCTCTCTATGATTGTTTTCTGCTCTTTTTTGCGCTTTTGATATTAGACTCTTGGGGTATTTTCTCATGAGCAGTTTGTCAGATAGTCCTTTCGCTTGAGTTCTGAATTCCTTTTTCTCAGTGCAATTTCTCCTGAGACTCAGGAACTGTCCAAAAGGGAGATTCTCTTTCAGATGTCTAGGATGGAAGCTATTGAACAAGAGTAGACAGTTCTTCGCAGTAGGTTTCTCATGTGTCGTAGTTTTCAAAGAGCCCTCAGTGGCAAAGATGTTGAGGTCTAGAAATACCAATTCTGATCTGCTCATTGTGTGGGTAAATTTGAGAAATTATTCTTGGAAGTTCAGCCAGTTGATAAAG
Organism: Triturus cristatus; assembly: GCF_964204655.1. Classification (NCBI taxonomy): domain Eukaryota; kingdom Metazoa; phylum Chordata; class Amphibia; order Caudata; family Salamandridae; genus Triturus; species Triturus cristatus. Next base: position 528,104,812 of record NC_140586.1, on the reverse strand, counting down.
TTATTAGCTTCATATTCGTCTCCTTCCCAGATCAGTAGGACATCGTCGATGTACCTCTTCTACAATTTGATCTGTTGATGGTATGGGTTGGTCTCGGTCAAAATTTTGTGCTTCTCGAGGTGGTGTACATACAGACCGGCCACACTCTGGTCAAAGGTGCTCCCCATGCTGGTCCCATGTTATTGTCTGTATAGGTCTTCCTCAAAACAAAAGAAATTTTCAGTGAGGGCCCACTTGCAGCATTCCAACACCAGGTGTCTCAGTGTGTGATAAGTCCATTCTGCTTCATATAGGACTTTCTCTATGATTTCCAAGGTCTCCTTTTGTAGTAAGCTGGTGTTAGAGGCTTCCTACGTCTAGTCCAATGAGGATGGTGGTTGTCGGGTTGAATTGTAGGTCCCTCAAGAGGCAGAGTACTGCCTTTGCATCTTGGAGATATGTATTGGTTCCTTGAATCAAGGGACGTAGAAAAGCATCTGCGAGAGGGGTTCCAATATGGACCCTATACTGGAGACAAATTACATCACAACCCTAGTAATGGGCTTTTATTTGATATCTCTATGGCGAGATAGAGTGTTTTGATTACGGCCCCTGCGATTGAAAGTACTGGCTGGTTTTTCTCACTACGCATACTCACACTACTAGGACACTGTAACAGCTCAGGAATGCTGGAACCACACTAGCTCTCCAAACTGGACCACAGGAACCTCGGGGACATGGACGGGTCTTGGGCAGATTCTGATGGATGCAGGGGTCAATTCTATCTACCTTCGCCTCAGTGAGATCCATCCTCTGCTAACATCTTACCTCTTGCACCACTACGACCATGAAGAACACCCACGGACCCCTGCTCACCGCACATCTACCACAGAGCCGCCGCTGCCATAGCACCTGGACCATTAAGGCCTCCCTTGAATCCGGCATCTTCTTGAATGACTGGAAGCGGGCAGAGGTCAAGACCCTCCTCAAGAAACCCTCAGCCGACCCGACGGACCTGAAAAACTAACAGCCCATCTCTCTCCTTCCCTTCACAGCCAAAGTCACAGAGAGATTCATCAATACCCAGCCGACCACCTTCATCGAAGAGAACGCCATCCACAACTCCTCCCAGTCCGGATTTCACAGCAACCACAGCACTGAAACCGCCCTCCTCGCTGCCACCGATGACATCCGCATGCTACTCGACCAGGGCCAAGCTGCGGCCCTCATCCTACTAGACCTCTCCGCAGCCTTCGACACCGTCTCGCACAGCACGCTCGCAGCCAGACTCCATGACGCCGGTATACGAGGAACCGCCATCAACCGGAACCACTTCTTTCTCTTCAGCTGAACCCAAAGGATCAGACTCTCTCCCTTCCTCTCCGAACCCACAGAGATCAATTGTGGAGTACCCCAAGGATCCTCGCTCAGCCCCACGCTCTTCAACATCTACATGGCCCCCCTCGCTGCCATCGTCAGACAGCATGGGCCTAGCATAGTATCCTACGCCGACCACACCCAGCTCATCCTCTCCCTCACGAAAAATTAAAAAGACACCAGACTCTACTTCCAGGAAGCAATGAAGGACGTCGTAGCCTGCATGAACAACAGCTTCCTGAAGATCAACTCGGAGAAGACAGCGGTCCTCGTCCTTGGATCCTCCTCCACTGCCTGGGACAACACCTGGTGGCCTTCTGCCCTCGGAAACCCACCCACTCCAGACCATGCCCAAAACCTTGGCATCATCCTAGACTCCTCCCTCACCATGACCCGCCAGATCAACGCCGTCACCTCCTCCTGCTTCAACTCCCTCCGCATCCTCTGCAAGACCTTCAAGTGGATCTCCCAAATGCAGAAAGACCGTCACCCACGCACTCATAACCAGCAGACTGGACTACGGCACCACCCTCTACGCCGGAATCAACAGAACCCTGCTACACAAGCTCCACACCATCCAGAACACCGCAGCCAGACTCGTCCTCGGAACCCCACGACACGAGCACATGACCCAGCACCTACGAGACCTCCACTGGCTCCCCGTCGAGAAGAGAGTAATCTTCAAACTACTCACCCAAGCCTACAAATCACTCCACAACATCGGACCCAAATACCTCAATGAGAGAGTTTCCTTCTACGTACCCAAAAGGAACCTCCGCTCCGCCGACCTCGCCCTGGCAGTGACCCTACGCATTCACAGAACCAGAGCAGGCAGAAGAGCCTTCTCCCACCTTGCAGCAACGGCCTGGAACGAGCTCTCAGTCAACATCAGACACTCCCCTACTCTGCACACTTTCAGGAAGTGCCTCAAGACCTGGCTCTTCGACTGATCCAAAGCTGCACCCCGCCGAGTGCCTTGAGACCCTCACGGGTGAGTAGCATGCTCTATAAATCCTTGATTAATTGATTGATTGCAAATCCAGACTAGATGAAACAGGTTTAACAGCAGCATGATCTATTTCGGAAGGTGTGTCAAGATGTCAGGAGAAGATGCCATAGACACAGTGCTGTTGCAAGGTTGTCAAGGGTGATAAAGGTAGAGATTAGGATGGTGTTTGCACCACTTCAACTTGGCACTAATTCAAATCTTTGTTATTTCCATTGGAATGGACCTTTTTTTCGAACTGAGGCTAAAATAATAGATTCAGCATATATCAATGACACCGAAACATATTTCGCCCCACAGGAATGACAGGGAGAAATAGGGTTACAAACCATGAAGGTTTATTAACAAATTAGCAAAGATGCAATCTCTAATCAAATCAGTTAAGCAAAAATCAATCGTCACCTGAATACTGCATGTATAAATGTAATCCTGTAGCAAATGCAAGCACACATTATTAGAAATCAGCCTATGCAAAATTAGATGAAATTCCATTCCGATAAAGGGAAACTCCCTACACAGGACAGCTAGGCCGGCACCATGAAAAATAGCTTTGGGGGGGCTAGCTGTAAGCGCAGGCTAATATTACATTTCTACATGTCCTGCTTTTAAATACAATGCACCCTGCCTTGTGGACCACAGTCCCTACTTAGGGGTGACTTATTCATATTTAAAAGAGAGGTTTTAATCTGTTGAAACGTTTTATTTTGACAAGTCGAATTGCGGATTTTAAAATACTAAGACAGGCTCCACATGATAGGCTTGAAGCCATGTTTACTTTGCCACTGTAGTGGGTGGCTCAAAAGGTGCTGCAGTCCAATAGTGGCATTTAACTTCCAAGACCTGGGTACATCTTATACCATACACTCGGGACTTAGAGGCGAGTTAAGTATTCCAATCAGAAATGTGCCAATTGTACTATATTTAAAGGAGGAGTACACTGGTTAGCAGGGGTAAAGTGGCGAGAGTTTGAAAACCCATAGAAATATAGGGTCCAGCAAGAGGCGAAAATTCCGGGGCGACCATGCAGAAAAGGCAAATTTCCTACAGGGCCTATTGGTGTAAGTATGGTCTTCATGTCATAAATACTATCATTGTAGCATATGCATCTTCAGCAGATGTAGTTTTCTTACTTGATTTGTAATTATCCCTCTTCCTCCTATGAGTACCTCTGGGACCACCTGTAACATGTCACTAATTGGCAACACTCATGCAAGCTCCAGGTGATGCACAAACAGCTTGGTGCCATGGATATCACAATTCATTTGCTGTGGAGATGGCACCCAATAGCCTGGTGGCAGACAGTAGTCTCACTGGTCACTCCAGTGCCTAGGAGCAGTCCTTTACTAACAAAGAATGGGAAGTGGTAGTGTAGGGCACAACTGTTGGTGCCATTTCTGCATTATAGCCCACTAATGAATGGGATGCATTAGTGAAGGAAGAACGATTTTGAAAATAAAACACCTCCCACCGCTATGGGACCTGTCACTCCCTTACTCCTCTACTGCCCCAAATATCTGCACACTTCTTGCAGAGCTTTTTGTCTGATACAGCACCACTATCTCAATTCTCTTGCCTGCCAAATAACCAGGAGACAGGACTACAACAGGAGTCTGCCTTTTTGCTGTTAGTAAACTATTTTTATCATCGTCCAGTAGAAGAGTGTCATCTGTCAGCTGGGCATAGAGCTTGTTCACCACCCAAGGCACATATACCTTTTATGCTTCTGTGCCTGTACAATGAGCCAGCACCTGGTCCCACTCTCCTTCTTATACTGACACCATTATAACTAACAGAAACAAAATCACCAAATCTCACACGACCCCCGCTCTAATGGCTGGGACTTCTGCTGGTGACAAATTACGCGGAATTAGTTGGAAATTGGGTTTCTGGTGATAATTAGTGAAATTATGTCAGCTGTCATTGGCAGGATAAGAGATGGGGTGACATATGGAAGTGTAGAAGGGGGTAAGAAGAGTAGCTGTGTGGATACAAGAGGAAGAAGGGGAAGCAGGAGAGGAAAAACAGAAGGATGGGAAAGAGGAGAAAACTTGACTAGAATATTCAAATGTGTTTACAACAATGACAGTACCATCTTCATAGCAGCTGAATTGATTATGCTCCCAATCTGGTGGTTGAGAAGGGTGAAGAGATTGATCACCTTCTCCAGAACATCCTTCATATGTTTGGCTTGCTTCAGTTTAGACTTCCAGGCCATCTGTTTTCCTTACTTGGATCATTCTCATCAACCCCAGACTGCATCGCATTGCACAGTAATCCGTATTAAGCTACGTCTCGCAGGTGATTGTCATCCCCTCCAGTTAGTTCACTACCATGTGGGTCTGTCCAAGTGAGGATGCCTCCTGATGTTCTCCAGGCTTGACATACATCTGTCTGTAGCTTCCCCTGTCTTGTGCTTGTCGATCTAGATCAGACAACTCAATCCGAGCATATACTTCGTATTGTGAGACCTTACTACTTTGCCACAGTGATCTATTTGTTACATTTTGTATCCTCAAAACATGTGTCATTGAGAGACATTGGCTTCAGCTTTGTTTAAAACTTTACTGAAGCTACTCACCCAGGTTTTAGCTCTGTCGACGATTTCCTCAAAGTCCATGTTATGGTTGGTTGCCTCACTGGATGCAAATTACCTCTAGCATAAAATCTTTGGTACCATTAATGTTCTTAATCTCAATTGATGCAGGTTGGTGGGCCACTCTTTTTAGCATTGGTCCTCCAATGGACCTTTTTCCCCGACTGAGATGTGATGGGAGTTACCATTACATCAATCAATTTCAATTAATAGTGTAACACATTGGCTATACATTAAGGACCAGGAATCAGTAAATATAGTTAAGAAGGTTTTTTACAAGTTAACAATCAAGTTAGGGTAAATGACTCTTAGTGCCATGCTATAAAGACACAGACTGACCATAGGAAAGCCAAAAATCCTCAAGAAGTTTAGGCCAACCAGAATAAAGCAAACAAGGAGTTTGGTCACAGCAATACAAAAGAATACCACAAGTATTTGATGCTCAGAGAAGAGTCTCAGGTTTTCTCATCTAGAAATAGGCCAAACTAAATCTTCTAAATTAGAGTCCAAATTAAGCGAATGCTTCTTGAACCTAAAGAATCTAAAAAATGAAGTATATTCCAAAAAGGGAAATTTAGAACAAGTCAGGGAAAGTACGTAGGAGGGTGTTAGCATTTCAGAAGCTTGGTCAAGAGTCTTCTTGGGTCAGGGAAGTAAGTGTTAACCTAAGCCGCACTTAGGAAAGAATCAAAGGGAAGCATAGAGGTCTAAACCTCTCAAAGTCCAAAGCAAAGTTCTGAAAGTGTTCTGGGGAAAGTCTGAAGGAATCTGCTCTCCAATGGTGTGAACACTAGGATATAGCACACTAGAGTCTTCTTGGGCAACACCTCATTGCATGCATGATCATAGGTCTATTGTCTTTCTCCACTTCTCACGATGTAGACTGGAACATTTGCAAAGTATCCCACACTGGACATGGGAACGAAATTGTCTTCTCACACTCAGGTTAGGTGGTAACATTTCTGAATAGGCTATTCAGTTAACGTTCTGGTTCTCCGTGTTCTTTCGTCAAGATCTTCTTCTCAGGCTCTTTCTTTTATCAAGAGTACAGAAATGTATCTATTCTCAAACTAACAATGCGTGTCAATACCTGCAAGAAATGTCATTTTAGCAGAAAATGGAAAGCAGTATTTTAGGCAGCAAGAAATATAGGCCTAAAATGTCAACTTGAATTATAAACTTAATGGTACATATTTAATATGCGTGTTCCTATTTAAAAAAAAGTAAATGTAAAATGTTAGTTCATTAGATTCATATTACATGTAGCACACAGTAATCTCTTAAAGATATATGTGTAAGTGTGTTTAGGAATTACATTTAAAGGCAATATATGAAACATTAGCACACATATTACATAAACTTTTTTGTCGTTCCAAGAGTTTACACATTTTACATGTGAGGATGGTTTCTATTCAATCATCTAAACAGTTGTTAGAAATAAGGTTCTCTAGTTGGCAAGGACTTGCACCTTTGTCCAAATAGGGACCCTTCTTCCTAGTCAAGATAAGGGAGTTACACTCCTAAAATAACCCCTGCTCACCCCCTTGGTAGCTGGCACGAGCCGTCAGGCTTATCTTAGAGGCAGTGTGTAAAGCATCTGCACATAACCCACAGTAATATCAGTGTAAGCACTACAAAAGGACACCACACCAGTTTAGAAAAATATCCAATATTTTTTATATATTTAAGACAAGACCAAAAATGATAAAAATCCACAATACAGTACTTCAAAATCTTCAATTATCAAAATATGCTTGAAAAATAGTTCCTTGATGTCGATAGCTCCGTCCGGGGCTATCACAGCGTCGTAAACAAACAAATCCAAACAGTTCTGGTTGGCCGTGGCGTCGCGGGCCAGCTACGGTGTCAGGAAGACCCGCAAACAGTACCTTTTAGAAATGCAGGGCGTCGCCGACCTCTCATTGACCTTCCGAAAACATGGCGTCCGCAGGCATCGGTTCCGGAGATGGTGCAGGAGTCGTCGGGGCGTTGCAGGTCGAACTCCCCTCTGTTGAGGTCAGGAGCACTGGCGTCGGTAGGCGGCGGGTGCTGCGTTGTGAAGTGCAGCGATTCAGCGTGCGGTGCTCTGAGGTGGCGGTGCCAGCAGCGGCTTGGTGGCAGCATCAGATGGTGTAGACGGTGAGACCAGGGTCGAGGTGCGAGCTGAAGGCGGTGCTTGTCGCGGTGCTGGCAGTTCAGGGTGCAAGCAGCGTCGTCAATGTGGCTGAAGCGATGTTGTCGGCTAATGAACTGGAGTCGATGCTGCCGGCATCGGTAGGCCAAGGCTGCAGTGCGGGATGAGGGCAGTGCATCGTGTAAATTTACGAGCGGTGCCCTCAAACCACAGTGCAAGCAGGGGCGTCAATTTCGGTATGGAGCGGCGGCGTCGGGGAGGCCAAGGCGTAGTCGTGAAGCGCGGCGCTGCAGAGTGTGGTGCCCACAGGTCGCTGTGCGAGCAGCGGCTCGGTGGCGGCATCAGCAGGTGTCGTCGGTGAGACCAGGGTCGCGGTGCAGCATTGCCCTCTGCGGTGCCTTTAGCACACGGAGTTGGCAGCAGCGTTGTAGACGGCGTCGGGTTGCTTGTTCCTCAGTTGCAGCACAAAACCCACAGTCCCCAGTGCTGAGGGCAGAAGAGCTTGAAGTCTTTGCTGTTCCTGAGACTTCTTGAACGAGGGCAAGCTCTACCTCAAGCCCTTGGAGAAACTCACAAAGTAGATTGCAGAAAGTTCATTCCAGTCCTTTCACTGCCCAAGACAGAAGCAGCCACTGCATGCCAACACAGCAAAGCACACAGCAAAGTGGTAGTTCCTCTTCACAGCTTCTCCAGCTCTTCTTCTGGGCAGTCTTCTTGGTCCAAAAGAGTTCTAAAGTTCAGGGGTCTGGGTCCCAATATTTACATCTCAAAATCCTTTGATCTCTTAGGCAGAGAGTGTTTGTGCCCAGCCAGAACCAGTTCGGCCTTCTCTGGTGTGATTTCCTTGCAGAAGGTGGAGACGGCATAGTCAGAGGCAGACCAGGCCCTTTGAGGTGCAAGGAAATCTCCTCCCCCTTCCCCATCGCAGCCCAGGTCTATTCAGCCCTTTTCTGACCCACCTAGACTATCCGAAGCCACTCCTGCTCTCCGGCCTTCTGTCATCCAAAACCCAGACAGGCAACCCACATTCCAGCCCAGGCACACGGGATGACTGAGCAAGAAAATACCTACTTTCTAAAAGTGGTATTTTCAAACACAGAATGTGAAAATCACCTTCACTAAACGATGCTTCTTTAAATTCTAAGTTCAGGCATACTAAACTTTATTTTCCTACCTAATTCCCCGGGCCAGTTTTGTCTATAAGATGTTGTAAACAAACTCCCCATTCTGTCCGATGGGCAACAGGTAGCCTTGCAATAGTGAAAAACTGTAATTCACAACCAGGACATGCCACACACACCAGGGCATGTCCTGCCTTGCACCTACATTGCACCCTGCCCACAGGGGTACCTTGGGCCTACCTTAGGGGTGCCTGACATGTAAGAAAAGGGAAGGTTAGGGACTGGCAAGTGTGTGCACTGGCCAAGTCGACGTGGCAGTTACAAACTGCACGCATACTCGTCATTGGCATGTCTGAGTTACCTTTTCAGGGCTACTCACGTGGGTGGCACAATCAGTGCTGCAGGCCCACGAGTAGCATTTGATTCACAGGCCCTGGCACACTCAGTGCACTTTACTAAGGACTGATGAGTAAATTAAATATCCAATCATGGAAACATCAATCCATAACACAATTTACCACAGGAGCACTTGCACCTTACCACTGATCAGCAGTGCAAAAAGTGTGCAGAAACGCTACGCCAGCAAAAACAGAGTCAAAATCGGGTGGTCAGAAAGCAAAAACTCAGGGAAAGCACGCCAAAAGATGCCAAGTCTAACACATGTCCCCTCCAGCTGAATGTAGGGAGAACTACCCACCCTCCTGGGAGTTCTCTTCACTAAGGCAGAAGAACCTGGACAGACCATCTGCATTGGCATGTTCTGTGCCAGGACGGTGTTCCACTGTAAAGTCCATTACCTGTAGGGAGATGGACCACCTCAGCAGTTTTGGATTCTCAACCCTTATTTGCATCAACCATCTGAGGTGCCTGTGGTCTGTCTGAACTCGAAAGTGAGTCCCAAACAGGTATGGTATCAGCTTTTTCAGTGCCCAGACCACAGCAAAAGCTTCCCTTTCTATGGCACTCCACCTCTGTTCCCTGGGGAGTAGTCTCCGGCCAAGACTACAGGCTGGTCTAGGCCCTCTTCGTTTAGTTGTGAGAGCACCGCTCCCACTCCATGCTCTGAAGCGTCAGTGTGCACAACAAATTCCTTGGAGAAGTCGGGTGCCTTGAGCACAGGTGCCGTGCACATGGCAGCCTTCAGGGCCTCAAAAGCCTTCTGGCAGGACTCAGTCCAGATCACCTTCTTGGGCTGCTTCCTGGAAGTCAGCTCTGTTAAGGGGGTAACAATTGTGCCATACCCCTTAACAAACCTCCTGTAGTACTCTGTGAGTCCTAAGAAGGCCCTCATCTCTGTCTGGATCCTGGGGGGCTCCCAAGCCAGAATGGTGTCAATTTTGGGTTGTAGGGGCGCCACCTGGCCGCTTCTTACCTGGTGACCCAAGTACACCACCGAACCCTGCCAGATCTGGCACTTACTGGCCTTGATCATGAAGCCTGCCCTCTGCAGCGCCTTCAACACTTCACCGAGGTGCTGCAAGTGTTCTTCCCAGCTGAAACTGAACACTGCGATGTCATCCAGGTAGGCAGCACTGAAATCCTCCAGCCCAGCCAACACCTAGTTGACCAAAGGTGGCAGGGACATTCTTCAACCCAAAGGGCATCACCCGGAACTGGTAATGTCCCTCTGGGGTTGAAAATGCTGACCTCTCTTTGGCCCCATCGGTCAAGGCAATCTGCCAGTACCCAGACGTTAAATCAAACATGCTGAGGAACTTGGCAGCTCCCAACCGATCCATGAGCTCATCAGCTCTGGGGATGGGTGTGCGTCAGTCCTGGTGACGCCATTGAGCCAACAGTAGTCCACACAAAACCGCAGTTCTGGAGTGGCACCGGGTGCAGCAGCCTTTGGGACCAAGACCACTGGGCTGGCCCAAGGTCTGTTGGAAGGCTCGATCACGCCTGACGCCAACATCTTAGAGACCTCCTCCTTGATGCTGGCCTTGACCCAGTCAGCCAACCTGTAAATCTTGTGCTTCACAGGCGGGCTGTCACCGGTGTCCACGTCATGCGTACACCAGTGAGTAACACCTGGGATCAAGGAGAACATTGGGACAAACTGTCCCAACAACCGGTGACAGTTGCTCTGCGGTCAGTGTACGGGAGAGGATCACACCTTCCACTGACCCATCGCCCTCCTTTGTAGACAGGAGGTCAGGGAGAGGCTCACTCTCCTCCTCCACCCCATCAACTGTCACCAAGAGCATGCTCACCTAGGAGTTCTTGAAGTGGGGCTTGAGGCGGTTCATATGGAGGACCCTCAAAGGGTTCCTTGGACCTCACAAATCCACCAGGTAGGTGACATCACCTTTGCGCTCCACTACCTCAAATGGCCCAGTCCACTTGTCCTGCAAGGCACAAGGTTCCACTGGGGCCATGACCCACACTTTTTGCCCAGGTTGAAATTCGACCAGTGTGCCATTCTGGTCATACCACTTCTTCATTTCTTCCTGGCTTACTTCTAGGTTTGCCTTAGCGAGTTTCCTGAAGGGGGCAGTTTGGTTTCTGAAGGTCAGCATGTAACTAAACACATCCTGGGGAGTTTTCCTGGGAGTTGCCTCCCAGCCTTCCTTCACCAAACTCAGAGGTCCTCTCACAGGGTGACCATACAAAAGCTCAAGGGACTGAACCCAAGAGACTTCTGTGGTACCTCCCTGTATGCAAAGAGAAGGCACGGCAAGAGGATGTCCCACTTATGCCTCATGGGTTCTGTTAGATCCATAATCATTAGCAAACAGAGAGAAGTATGAGGGGGTCCGAGGGATCAGTTTAAAGACCTGCACAGTATAAATCCCCAAATCAAATACAGTACTCACAAGGTATACTATCCGTCTAGAATGCAGGGATCAGAACAAATACTGGTGGAGCAAGAAAAAAGGAGAGAAAATCCGAGGTAGCTAAGGCAGGTATATGGAAACCTCCACTGAGGTTAAAGTTCCCATCACCCACCGAAGGTGGTTCATCATCATTTGGGAACTGGGGACATTCCCTAGAGTACCAACCACTGTGGGGATTGTGATGGTACCCTGGTTATCCCAGGCAACCGTGCCAAATTGTTACCAACGGTAGGGTGATGAATGCAGTGCGAAAAATTGTGAAAAAGCAAAAGTGAAGTTAAAAATGACTACCAAGACACTGTGTACTTTATTCTGGCGCTATCTTGGTGCCAAATTAAAAACAGTATTGACAGCCTAAACAAATAACTGTCAGTTCTTAGGTCTACATGTTTCGGCTTGTGGACAGGGAAGTCCAAGCTCTCGTCAGGACCATGTAAACGCTACTGCAAAAAGCGTGATAGCAAAACAAAAATTTGTGATATTAGACAATAGCCTGAATCAATGGTTGGTACCCAGATACAACCTGATCGAGTCCTGTGTTTCACATTGGATCAGTTATAGGCATTGTCTGGTGGTGAACCTTTAAATAAAATCAAAACAAAAGGTATTCTAATAAGGATACTCTACTTAATCATGTTATACAACAGTATATATTACTGATCCACAATGTTGTGTGTAATTCGATATAATATACACTCACATAATTTCATATGGATTCTCAAGGTTATATAAGATATATTTATTTTTTTGAGACACAAGGTGTAATTGACACACGTATTGATGTGCACTTACCCGATTAAGTGTGGGTACGCACCTCGCCTCACCTGGCATATACCTGCCTTAGCTACCTCGGATTTTCTCTCCTTTTTTCTTGCTCCACCAGTATTTGTTCTGATCCCTGCATTCTAGACCGATAGATCCATAATCATGCCATTCAAGTCTGGTTGAATCTCTCTACCAGACCGTTACCTTGTGAGTGGTAAGGGGTGGTGAACTTGTAGGTTACACCACACTCCTTCCACAGGGAGGTCATATACTTGGATATGAAATTGTTCCCCCTGACAGAAACCACCTCTCTGGGGAACCCCACTCTGGAAAAGATCCCCATTAATGCCCGGCTCACGACTGGCGCCATCGTTGTCCTGAGACAGATTGCCTCCGGGTACCGGGTGGCATGGTCCACCAAGACCAGGATGCACCTGTTGCCCATGGCTGTCTTGGGATCGAGTGGCCCCACAATATCCATCCCTACCCTTTCAAAGGGTGTCCCAACAACTGGAAAAGGTTGGAGAGGAGCTTTGACCTTCCTCCCACTCTTATCACTTGCCTGGCAAGTTGGACAAGAGCTGCAATGTCCATCTGACTGCCTTCGCATTTGGGGCCAGAAGAAGTGGGTGACAAGCCTGTCAAAGGTCTTGTCCTGCCCTAAATGTCCTGCCAAAGGCACGTAATGAGCCAGTCCCAGTAGGAAGGTCCTGAAACGCTGGGGTTCCACCAGCACACGGGCTTACCCAGGCTCAGTGACCTTAGGTTAGTAGATCCAATATGATCCGGACTGATCACTAGCTGCCTGGTCTGCAGCCTGCCTCCACAGACCCTCTAGAGAAGGGCACCCTTTCTGCTCCTTGCAAAATTCCTCCCTGGTGGGACCCCATTCTTGCTGCCAATGGATCAACTCAGTGATTTCCCCCAGTTCAGCTACCTGCTCCCCTGTAGGCACCGGGGCGTCCCCCTCAAGGTCTGCCTCTTCCCGGTCCGTGGAAGCTTCAGGGACCGTTTTCCCACACCCCTTGCCCTTCCTAATGGCAGGGACTTGGGGCACTCTTTCAGGCTCCAAGTCCTCTTGATCACCCTCTCTGGCCGCCATTGACCGAGTGGACACGCATGACCACTCTGAAAACCCAAGCATCACCAAGTGAGACCTGAGCTCAACATCCTTCCATAAGGAATGCTCCAGGTTGTTACCTAACAGACAATCTACAGGCATGGAATGGCTCACAACCACCCTCAAGGGACCTGAGGACACCCCCCACCCCACTCGAAGGGAACCTGCATCACCAGACACTGGCGCTCTGAATTGTCCACAGCAAATACTTGTTTGAATGCCTCTGGGACTACCTGCTTCTCAGTAACCAGGTGACACCGGACTGAGGTGACATTGGCTCTAGTATCCCTGAGAGACTGTACCCTTTTCCCATTGGTGGTCACCCAGGTGCTGTATTTCTTGGTGTTAGGGGGCACCGGGTTTCCTGGGACCATCTCACTGTCCCCTAGTGAGACGAGGGTCATTTCTGCGGGGTCCCCACCCTCCTGTGGGTACTCCTCCTCCCCAAGCGCTACACTGGCCAACACCTTGGACTGCCCACCGGTGGGTGGATGTGCCCCCTTTGAACACTTGGGGTCCCCCTTCATGTGACCCACCTGGTCACATGCAAAACACTTGCATGGGCCGGTCTCAGAAGGCTTTCCTGACAAGACCCCTTGTTTCTTATCTCTGGGGGGGATGGGAACCTTTACACTGGGTGTTAGTTTGGTGCCCTTTAGAGAACTCCTGTGCTTTACCCTTGTCCCCCCCAATTTTCTGCTGGGGACCCTGCCCACCTTTGGCTGAGTCTCCCCAAACGCTTTTTTGTGGACCCTGCTACTCACCCAGCGGTCCACTTCCATAGCAAGCTTCCTGGGGTCAGTCAGCTTACTATCAACTAGGCCTGGGAAAAATTTCCGTTCCGCTCGCGGAAATTGCGATAATTTGACATTTTCGCGTTCCGCGTAGAGCGTGAAAATGTAAAAATTTCCGCATTCCACAGCTTAGCGATAATTTGTTTCTTGCTCGCGCTGTAAAATAATACATTCTCGCGCGCGCGCGATCGCCTTACCTGAATCCCCGTATTCGCCGACAAGTTTTTACCGATCCGGTCGCGTTCTCCACGAGATGTTGGATTGTTGGTAGCCATTTGCGCTGTCTCGCGACAGTTCGCGCCCGCAGTAACGTCATGCGTCGCGCGAGCACGTCTTTCTTCTCGCGATCATGCACAGCGAGAAGAGTGAAAACAAGATGGCCGTGCCCGCGAGCAACCGCATGGGTAAGTTGGCAAGCCGCGACCACGCAGAAAATACCGCGAACGGGCGGGAAAAAAACTTCCGCATCTCTGCGATATTTCCACGTGTTTGCGGAGATTTTTAACATTTTCGTGATAATTTGCGAAAGTCGCTTTCGCAAATTCCGCCCACCCCTACTATCAACTAGGTGCTGGCGCAGATCTGCAAAACATAGACTAGACAAGTGCTCCCATGCAATCAAATTGTAGAGCCCCTGATAATATGTCACATTACTTCCCCTCACCTAGCCATCCAATGACCTGCAGATTGAATCTACACATTCCAACTAAGTGTTGGCATCAGACTTTTTACTGGACCTAAACTGATCCCTGTACTTCTCAGGAGTGAGTCCATTCCTGGTGAGGGCGTCCTTCATGTCAGCATAGGTGAGGTTCTGCCCCTTACCCAAAGCTATCGGGGTATCCCTAGATTCTTCCGGAAAGAGAGGCCACAACCCTGCCCCCCAGTTCCTTTCAGGGACCCCATTCATATGAATAGACGCCTCGTTCCTTTGAAAAAACCATTTGTATGTCATTCCCCTTCTGGTACTCTTTACCTACATTCTTGGGACTGTGCACAATCCTATCTGCCTGTACTGAAGAGTTGCTGCCACCATCCGTGCTGAATTTCTTTTCAATTCCAGCTCCTTGAGCCCATGCTCATGGTCTAATACCATCCTCTGTGACTCCATCTTGAGCATCTCAAGCTCTATCTCGTGCCTCCTAGCTTTCCTTCTGTCCTCCAGCTCCTCTGGGGACAAACCACTGCTACCCGGTCTGGAGGGATCCCCCCTCTCAAAAGCACAACCACCCTAGGAATAGGCTCCTTGGCCTCCCCACTGAGAATACCAGACTGCCCGCTGGCCCTCAGTGCCTTTTGTAGCTCCTCCTTCCTAGTAAGGCCTCTGACTTGGACTTTTAGGTTTTTGCAAATTGCTTTCAACTCCTTCATGTTGTAGGATTCCAACCTATCCTCCTCAAAGGCAATTTTCATGGATGCAACAGATGATGCTCTTGGTTGAGGCATGATGAAGGAGCAAGTTCAAGCTGGCAAGGTCAAAAATAGGCCAAAAACAAATGTATGTGGTACGTAATGGTCTGCGATATGGTAGTAGTGCACACCAATCACTGTAAGTCAAGTGCAAACGCAAGTCCTATCCTCACCGCTGCCAACCAATGTTAGAAATAGGGGTCTCTTGTTGTCCAAATAGGGACCCTTCTTCCTAGTCAGGATAAGGGAGTTGCACTCCTAAAATAACCCCTGCTCACCTCCTTGGTAGCTTGGCACGAGCAGTCAGGCTTATCTTAGAGGCAGTGTGTAAAGCATCTGTACATAACCCACAGTAATATCAGTGTAAGCACTACAAAAGGACACCACACCAGTTTAGAAAAATATCCAAGATTTTTTATATATTTAAGACAAGACCAACAAGCATTGGCAATGCCAATCGGTCTCGCCATTGGGATCTTATATGTATTTAGCAGTGCCGCACATTAGCATGGGTGCTGAATCACTTTCCCACTAGAAGTCAGGGTAAGTGCGTATCAATAAAGAAGGTGCTTTTTGAGGCAGCAGAAGCTCCCCCTCCGCTAATGTGCTGCATAGCTAAATACATATAAGATCCTAATAGCGAGACCGATTGGCATTGCCAAAGCTTGTTAACATATGCATGCTGTTTTATAAACCTGTGAAGTAATTATCTGCGGTTCCAAGAAGAGGGACGTGAAGCCAGGCAGCTCCTTTAAAGTAATTTGTTGCTTTCTGGACGTGAAGCACACGATTTCAAGAAGACCTGTGAAGTACTTGGGTGCAGCTTTAACACCAAGCCAAGCAGCAAATTTGTAATTATATGTTTGTTTGCACTCCGGAAGCATATAATCAAAAGGAGACCTCTGAACTGTTTGACTGCAGCTCCACCAAAACGGACGCTAACACAGCCACCAACTTTGCAAAAATAAAAAATAAAAGCGTGTTTTTGTGTGCTGCAAATTATAATTACAAGTACTGCAGCTTAGGGGATTTGTGTGCGTGTACTTTAATACATGTGTAAACATCTTACAGGGAACGAAAGGATGTCAGCCTCAATGAAATAGCACAAATACCCACCAGCAGTGAGGAAAGGAGTGGGGCAGCAGGTGCACAAGACTCTCTTAAAGGCATGGTATCCCCCGGAGCGAGCATCCCCTGTACCCTGCTGGTTGGAGGGCCATGATTACCACAAGAGCATCCAGGCAGCTTTTGACAACCGCAGGACAGGCTGCCTGTGTCTGCAAAAGCCCTGGAGCTGAGATGTGATACCGCCTGCCCTCTCCGGCTCTGGCCAGCAGCATTGTGAGTTGGCGCGTCCCCCTAGATGTGACCGCACACTGGGGCAAACTTTTGTTCTGTCGTCCTTGAAATTGCGCTCGCTCCAGGCAACTACCTGCAGCTTAAAAGGGGCATGTCACGCATGTTTTGTGGAAAGCGCTCTTACTGTAAAACAAGCGCCGTGTGGGTGGGAAGCAGCAAGGTGGGAGGGAACCAAGCTGTGTGTTTTCTACGAGGCAGCACCGAAGTGGATGCGTGCTTGTGCCCCAGGGGGACTGCCGAGTGCGTGCTCCAGCGGCGTCTATAATTGCTTGTTATTAAATGCGTTTTGCCGGATAAAAACGAGGCAGGAAACAATTAAAATAAAATAAGCGGGCACCATGCTAAAATGTTACGTGCGGTGTCCAATTATGTGCATGGTGGCCGGTGAAACAGGCGCCATTGTGATAAAACAAAACAAGCAACAATGGGGCAAATGAGTGGAAAGACGCACCAGTCAGCTAGGTGTTGGGGAGAGACGGGCGACAAAGAGGAAAAGAGAGTGAGCCATGCTGAAGAGAGAAGGGTGGGAGGGAGTCAAGCTGTGTACTTTCTACGAGGCAGCACCGAAGTGGATGCCTGCTTGTGCCCCAGGGGGACTGCTGAGTGCGTGCTCCAGCGGCGTCTATAAGTGCATGTTTTTAAATGGGTTTTGCCGGAAAAAAACGAGGCAGGAAATAATTAAAATAAAATAAGCGTGCACCATGCTAAAATGTTACGTGCGGTGTCCAATTATGTGCATGGTGGCCGGTGAAGCAGGCGCCATTGTGATAAAACAAAACAAGCAACAATGGGGCAAATGAGTGGAAAGACGCACCAGTCAGCTAGGTGTTGGGGAGAGACGGGCGACAAAGAGGAAAAGAGAGTGAGCCATGCTGAAGAGAGAAGGATGGGAGGGAGCCAAGCTGTGTACTTTCTACGAGGCAGCACCGAAGTGGATGCCTGCTTGTGCCCCAGGGGGACTGCTGAGTGCGTGCTCCAGCGGCGTCTATAATTGCTTGTTTTTAAATGCGTTTTGCCGAAAAAAAACGAGGCAGGAAACAATTAAAATAAAATAAGCGTGCACCATGCTAAAATGTTACGTGCAGTGTCCAATTATGTGCATGGTGGCCGGTGAAGCAGGCGCCATTGTGATAAAACAAAACAAGCAACAATGGGGCAAATGAGTGGAAAGACGCACCAGTCAGCTAGGTGTTGGGGAGAGACGGGCGGCAAAGAGGAAAAGAGAGTGAGCCATGCTGAAGAGAGAAGGGTGGGAGGGAGCCAAGCTGTGTACTTTCTACGAGGCAGCACCGAAGTGGATGCCTGCTTGTGCCCCAGGGGGACTGATGAGTGCGTGCTCCAGCGGCGTCTATAATTGCTTGTTTTTAAATGCGTTTTGCCGGTGTTCTAACTAGATGTGCTCCCCCGTGGGTTTAAAAGTGCAGAATGCGCTTGCGTAGCCTGATGGGCATGCGCACACACGCGGGAAAGTGCTTTCAGACGGTGAGCTGGAAACGACGAAACACCGGCCAGGAAGAGAGCACTCATCGCATGCAGCTGTTGTGATTAGTCCGTGCACCAGAAGAAAGTGCGTGAGTAAAGGGGTCAGTAGCCTTGGAAGGATACAAATGACGACATAATCGTCATGAGGAGGGACGAACAAACCATGAACCAATCGGAATGCAGCATTACTGACCTAAGCCAATGAAAAAGATGGGCGGAGAGTGGGCGGAGCTTCCTCGAAGCTTCCACACTAAGGTGTATACTGCATGTCTCGGAGAGACAGCGCAAGCGCTGTCTAGGCGAGACCTAAAAACGATAAAAATCCACAATACAGTACTTAAAAATCTTCAATTATCAAAATATGCTTGACAAATAGTTCCTTGATGTCGATAGCTCTGTCCGGGGCTATCACAGCGTCGTAAGAAAACAAATCCAAACAGTTCTGGCTGGCCGTGGCGTCGCGGGCCAGCTACGGTGTCGGGAACACCCGCAAACAGTACCTTTTAGAAATGCAGGGCATCGGCGACCTCTCGTTGAGCTTCTGAAAGCACGACGTCCACAGGCGTCGGTTCCTGAGGTCGGTGAAGGAGTTGTCTGGGCCCTTGAAGTCACACGCTTTGCAGGTCGAACTCCCCTCTGTTGAGGTCAGGAGCACTGGTATCAACAGGCGTGGTGGTGCGGCGAGCGGTGCCCTTAGGTCGCGGGGCGAGCAGCGGCGGCGTCAGATGGCATCATCAGTGAGACCAGGGTCACGGTGTGAGGTGAAGGCGGTGCTCGTTGTGGTGCTGGCAGATCATGGTGCAAGCAGCGGTGTCGTCGAGGCTGAAGCACTGTCGTCGGCTGATGAACTGGAGTCAATGGTGCTTGCGTCGGTAGGCCAAGGCTGTGGTGCCGGATGAGGATGGTGCGTCGTGTAACTTTACGAGTGGTGCCCTCAAACCACTATGCAAGCAGCAGCGTCATTTTGTGGTACTTTGAAATTTGGGACCGCGTAGGAGGCAGGGCCCTACCCCTGTCTATTCGAACCGCGAATGGTCAATGCGGTATGTACAAGTGCTTTGTATAACGTTTTAGCTATAAATGCACTGTGTATATGATATTATACACTGACTACGTGGGTTCCATCTTAGAGCGGTGGCCATCTAATGGTTGCCCTCACATAGGCTACATATTACGAGCAAATACGGGCCTTTAGAACACATGTGCCTTCCTTTGACTTCTCTGTGACCTGGGCAGCTTGGCTCCGCTGCCCCAGGTCAGTCCGGTCTCACGAGCTCCCCGTCCTACGGCCACCTGTGATTAGCATCAGGGTTTGACACACCATAAAGCCTTTTCATCCTACACGAGCCTCCGGCTAATCTCTTTCACACCTGACTCTTCCTGCTTTATGACTTGTTTTCCAAACAGGAGATGCCCGTGTTTATTGGGGCCTATTGATATCTGATGTGGGATCTGAGCCTCGCTGGGTAAATAATTGTGGGCTGGCTTAACTGGAATGTGGGATGGTCATCATGACTCTGCCTTTTCGTTTGTAATGTATACATATGAATGACCATGCCATAAAACAAGGAATGTGTGCCTGAAGCATGATATTTTGTATTTAAGGAGAAGCTTGTTTCTGTAACTTTAAGCAGTCTCCTGAGAACATACATTGTGTTGTACTTCTCGGATACCTGTAATTGGTCTGCAGCCAATAAATCGATCTTTGACTTCACCCAGAAGACTCTTTGTTTCTGTAGGTCTGAAACAGGAAGAACCCGAAGTCTTAGGGTGTGTTCCCCTGCACCGCTGGGCTTAAAATTCCCAGTACTTCAGTTGGCGCCCAACATGGGACGATTTCAGCGGTACCGGTCCAAGACAGAGGTTTGTGAGGAGCTTCGTGTGGAAATTCTGGAGGAAGGCCGCCACTTCATCGACCCCTGCATGTCGACGTGGTCCGAAAGTCTTTTCTGCGAGGTTCTCCGCGTCCCGACGTCTACGAAGGACTGCTGCCCTGATTAATCGCTCTGTTTTGGACCCTTGACGATTTTGGTAGAGCGAAACAATCGAGAGAGTCTTCTGGTGACGCCATCGATCATCGATATTCAGTTAAGTATAAGTGGAGCGTCTCCCAGTTCGTTTTGTATCCTTCGGGATTTTGGGTATCCTTCGGGATCGCTTTGATTTGGAGCTTGCAAGTCCCAAAGCCAGAGGACTCGTGTATTCACGAGACTATCGTAATCGATAATCCTTTGATGTTTTGAAACTAGACTAGTGAGCGAAGATGCCTGGTTCTAGTGTATTTGGTAATTGGTTTTGTTTGAGTTGTAGAAGGAATTCCCAGTTAGAGGATTCATGTCCGGTTCCTCCAATTGGAACTCCAACTTATGAGCTTTATGTAAAACATGGCGTGGGCCCCATTGCATATAATGAAGTATGGATCCGATACACCAGAAAGGACGGTGTTTTAAAATGGCCCCAAAATGGTAGTTTCGATACAGATATATTAGATAATTTGGGAGTGAAATTGTTTAAAAAGAAAGCCCGGCCGGCGATGTTTGATTCTTTCCGCCTATGGCGAAAGGAAGCCAAACAGAAGGAAATTAAGCTAGCGAAAAGGAATAAGAGAGAAAGAGGTATGTCAGTGATGCAAGCAGCTGTGCAATTTAAAGATAATGAGGAGGAACAAATGAATGAGCAATTGCACAGACAGCGCAAACTAGGGATTGATAAATGTTACCCTGTTTTGTCACCCCTTGTGCAAGATGAGACAGAAGAGAAAGAGAAAGATTCCCTAATGTCCCATTTGCTAAGTTCGCCACCCCCGTATGCGAAAAATGCCACAGCACCTCCACAGCTTGTAAATGTGCAGCCTCCAGTAAATATACCGCAAGTCTTCCCACAACCGCCAGCTCCTCCTCAGCTGGCTCCTATCCCTGCAGTGCAGCCCTCTCAAGGGCCGCCAGTTTGGTTACCTGTTGCCCCCGCGCTTCCTGCGACTTTGCCTAGCACATCGGCTGCCTCCCCTGGCGCTCTTTCTTACACTACCCAGGTACCTGTATCTGAATCCGCTTTTCTTCCCTCTGTCTATCCCCCCGTTTTCGCCTCAACTTCTCCTTCAGCACGACAACGACTAGCTAATGTAGTTACTAGTTTAATGTTGCCTCTATTTGGGTCATCTAGTGTGACTCCTGGTTTACAACGTAAGCAATTGCGTAGTCAGCTGCCTGGTCCTGACGAGAAAGAGGTGTTAGATCATCTGGCGCGTAGGTGGATTGGTTTCCCTTCACTCTATAATGTGGAATCAGTTGTTAACGTTTTTTACCAATGGGATGCCCCAAAACAGAGGTATGTCTTTGATAAAATGTGTGAATTCCTCTGTGAGGAATTGGAGGATAATGGTTCAAACCCAAACCCACAGGAATTGTGTCGAGTGCGATTTGATTTTGAAACGTATAATTGTGGGTCCCAATGTAGATAAAGCAGTTGCAACTTTACTGTCCCTCAGAAATGGTGATTGTCAGCAATCATTGTTCGAACAGGAATTCCCTGTGGGGAAAAAGGGAAAAGCGCGACAATACCCTATGAGAGAAGTCCCTCCGGTATGGAAGAAAGCTGTTGCGGCTGATGCCGCTAATGGTATTGCTGCTATGCCAGCTCATTTTCAGCGTGTTTGGGTGCATGTCCCTTGGAAACGATCTGAAGTAAGAGCGCTTAAGCAGACATTGCTTGACCCCCGTAAAAACCCTACAGGATATTATAAGGAGTTATCACAAACTGCAGAATCATGTGTCATGAATCTGGCTGACATAGACATGTTATTTGGGAATGTTGTTCCACAGCCTTTGTGGGGATCCATCCGTAATACGGATCATGCGGCAGAGCTAGGGGGTACATGGGCTAATATCGTTGCTGCAGACGCTAGACAAGTTGGTGGCGCAAAGCCTGACCCTTTAGTAGCAGACCTCCCTGGTAGAATTTTTACCTATATGAAAACTATAATGCCTGCGATGCGCGTAAATTGGGATAAACTATCCGCATGTAAGCAGAAGAAAGATGAGACAGTGTCCGATTTCTTTACAAGGTTTGAAGAAACGTTTATCGACGACAGTGGTCAAGACATGAGCACTGAAGGTGGCCAACGGTTATTTGTTGATAAATTTGTGCAGAATCTACTTCCCGAGTTGTGTAAAAAATTAAAAGACTCAGAAAGTTCCTGGGCTGTTTCCTCTTCAGCGCAAATACTGGCTACTGCACAGTATTATGAAAATAGAGATAAAGACGAGAAGGATAGAACAGATAAGAAAACGAAAGAACTGAAAACGAAGGTCCTTTTACAGCAGGCTTATCCGCCACGTGGAGGACAGAATAATTATAGGCAAACCCAAGGTATCTATCAGCAGCCCCAACAGTTTCAGAATAATCAGCAAATGAATGGGTATAATCAACCACGAATCCCTGTAGGTCCCAACCAATGTTCATATTGCAAAGAGGAAGGTCATTTTAAATATAGTTGCCCTAAATTAATGCAGCGTAACAGTAATGCGTATGGCGCAAGAGGTAGAGGTGGTCTGCAAGCTCCTAGAGGCAGAGGGCGTGGAAATGTTCCCCAGAACGCGCGTCCTCTTCCGCCTCAAAATACCATAAATAGCTTTGATCAGCAAGCCAACGCGACTGGTAATACAGCTCAGTACTACAATAATGATTATTATGCAGAAGACGACAATGTGGAAGGTAATGATTACTAGGACAGCCGTAGACAGAGAGAGGGAGTTGTTTCAGTGCCAGTGGATCAGAGCGGACCTTATGTTAAAGTAACTACAGCAAATGTAACGGAGCCCTTTCTGCTGGATACTGGTGCTGCAAAGAGTTCAATCATGCATTCAAAACTCCCTGGCGCGCCTTTGTCTGGCGAAATGAATGTTTCAGTAGGTTTTTCTGGCACCCTAGTTAGGAACCCGATTTCTAGTCCTATGCCACTCTCTGTTGGACCTTGTGAGCTAAAAGCACCCCTCATCCTAACGACAGGATGTGGTGAAAATCTGCTAGGATTAGATTTGTTGAAAAGATTGCATGCAACACTATATTGTTCTCCCTCAGGAGTACAACTTACATTAGGTAAGAAAGTGATTTCCCCAATGTATTTGTCTAAGAATGCAATGCCACCTGAATTATCATCCCTTCCAGATGTCCTTTGGGCTACTGGTCCCAATGATGTGGGTCTCTTGGAAATACCGCCATACGTGGTCACTTTAAAAGCCAATGTCAGATTGCCACGTATTCCCCAGTACAAGATCTCCAATGAAGGTCAGAAAGCGTTGTTAGCAATTGTCAGCGATTTGGTTAAAAAGGAGGTGATTGAAGAAACAAGAGGCAACGTTTGCAATAGCCCGGTTTTACCTGTCTTAAAACGAACGGACCCTTCACAGCCACCTGTTTACAGATTTGTGATTGACCTTAGAGAGGATTGTTGTGCCACAGTTTCCAGTTGTCCCTGACAAAACTGCCTTGTTAACTATGATTCCAGCCTCCGCTGCATGGTTCTCAGTGATCGATTTGAAGAATGCTTTCTTTAGCATCCCAATTGTAGAGGAGAGCAGAGACATTTTTGGCTTTAGTTTAGGAGGTCGAAGGTTTCGCTTTAAACGCGCTCCCCAGGGCTACTGTGAAAGTCCATCAATATACAGTCAGGCTTTAAAAGCGCAGCTTGATGCACTTGTTTTACCCAGTGGCGCTATCCTCCTTCAGTATGTTGACGATTTACTAATCGCCGCGGATACTGAAGAGATTTGCAAGAAAGCTACACTGTCTTTGTTGCGTCATTTGTCTGCCTTTCATCACAAAGTGTCCCTCTCAAAGATGCAATATTGTCGACAAGAAGTGACCTACTTAGGTCATCTCTTATCGAAGGAGGGAAGGAAACTGACCCCAGAGAGAATTCAAGCCATTGCACAATTAAGTGTGCCAAGAACACAGAGAGAAGTGCGTGCTTTCTTGGGCATTACTTCATACTGTAGGCATTGGATTCCCAATTTTTCCTTGCTGGCAAAACCTTTGTTAGCATTAACATGCAAAGACACACCGAATCCTATTCCATGGTCTGAAGAGTGTCAGAAAAGTTTTTGGGAATTGCGAAATGCATTATGTTCAGCTCCTGTGTTGGGTACCCCTGACTACAGCAAGCCTTTTACATTGTATGTTCACGAAAAGAATGGTTGCGCATTATCAGTGTTAACACAGCCTTTTGGCGACAGACCGCGTCCATGCGCATATTTTTCGTCAACCTTGGACCCGGTAGCGAGGGCACTGCCAAGTTGTCTGAGAGCTACAGCCGCCGCAGCTATGTCTATTCGACAGTCTGCTGGACTAGTGATGGATAATACATTGATTGTTATGGTTCCACATGCTGTGGACACATTGTTAAACAGGACCAAGACACAGCACTTAACTAGTGCGCGATTGTCTGGATATGAACTGACACTGTTGGCAAATCATATACACATAAAGAGATGCAACACGTTGAATCCAGCTACATTGTTACCAATCCCAGCAGACCTAGATGAGATTGAGCAACATGATTGTCTGTTCAGAACAGAAGAAGAGACGAAAGGGAGAGTAGATCTTAAAGATACTCCCCTGACTGAGTGTGATGGTACCTTATGGGTGGATGGTTCGTGTTTCAAGCTTCCAAATGGTGATACGACTGCTGCATATGCTATCACGACTTTGCACACGATTGTTGAAACTGCACGTGTGCCACAAAATTCGGCTCAAGCAGCAGAATTGATTGCCCTTACGAGAGCATGCGTGTTGTCTGAAGGAATGAAAGTGAACATATATACGGATAGCCAGTACGCCTTTGGCGTGGCTCATAGTTTTGGGCGATTGTGGAAAGAACGTGAGTTCCTGACTTTGCATGGAGCTAAGATTCAGAATGGCAAGTTGGTGAATGACCTCCTTGAGTCACTGACCCTACCGTTACAAGTTGCGATCATGAAATGCAGTGCGCACAAGAAAATCACTGATGATGTTGGTCGTGGTAATGCGTTTGCTGATGAAATTGCGAAAGAAACAGCAAAAGATGTGAAGACTCGAATGTATGTTGCAGGCCCTGCAAGATGGATTGGTGATGTTGGAATGTGTGAAAACACAATAGAGAGTGTGAAGTCCCTTCAAGCTGAAGCCACAGAGAAAGAGTTGAGCAAGTGGAGAGAAAGTACGGGTAAATTGGACGAGAATGGTTGTTGGGTCGATTTGTCAGAACATCGGCGATGGTTGTTACCTGATGCATATGTGCTTCCAGTGGTTACTATGGCACATGGAACATTTCAGTATGGCACATATCAGTATGAAAGGAATCTGTAAGTTGTTGGCTCCAGTATGGCAGAATGCTGGAATTCCCAAGTGTGCAGAGAATGTGGTCAAGAATTGTATGGTATGCTTGAAATACAACCCTGGTAGAGGAACCCCAACTCCAGCTGGTCATTTTGCGCCTCCATCATATCCATTCGAAGTTTTGCAGCTAGATTTTATCCACATGGAAAGGTGCAACAACCTGAAATATGTATTGGTTGTTGTCTGCGCTTTTTCAAAATGGATAGAAGCATATCCCCTAAAAGACAACACTGCTCTATCCACAGCCAAAGCCCTTGTGAAGGAATTTTTCCCTAGGTTTGGAATGCCAAGAATGGTGTGGAGTGATAATGGGAGTGAATTTGTGGGCCGAGTGATGAAGAATGTGTGTGAGGGATTAGGGATTAAGCAGAAGTTCCACGCTGCAAATCACCCCCAATCAGCTGGATTAGTAGAGCGCTACAATGGCGCTCTAAAACTCAAGCTGGCCAAAATCCAGGCGAGCTCCGGTCTTAAATGGCCTGACGCTCTGCCTCTAGCACTCCTGTCCACCAGAATGACCGTGCACTCACGAGTGGGACTTAGCCCATATGAGGTGATTTTTTGGCCGCCCGGCCAATGTATGGGGTGTGCCAAGACCGACGAAATTCAGTGAAATCGAACATCCAGTACTGCTTGATTATTTGTACGAATTGACGGCTAAATTGCGTGTTTTACACCAACAGGTGCACGATACTCTCCCCCAGGCCTCTGAGGCTCCAGGACACCCTATCGACCCTGGCACATGGGTGCTCATCAAGAACTTCCAGCGAAAGAGCAACGATGAGCCCCGTTGGATTGGCCCTCACCTCGTACTTCTGTTTACAAGATCAGCTGTTCGAGTAAAGGGGAAAAAGAATTGGATCCACGGCGCCCACATCAAGAGGATCCCTTTGCCTCTACCGTATGACCAGTGGGTCCAGGAGGGTATCGCTGACTCTGAAACAGACACAGTACCTCGTTTTGTGCCGTTCAGTGATGCACGCGTAAGAGGCACAGCTTCAGCACGAGAAAGTGACGATATTTTACAAGAAGCTGTGCCACCGTCAATTCGATTGGACACCACAGAGCCTGAACTCTTGTTTCAAGATCAGACAATACCTGGCCGTTTCCACTACAATCTGAGACCAAGGCCTATGGACAAATAAAGATTCCCTTACCTTTTTGTTTTTGATATTATAGCTCTCCCATCTGAAGGACTTGATTTTTGTTTTTCGAACCACCATCCGGGTTCAGCCGCAGGGTCGCGGTGCCAAGACTTTGGGGTACAGGCCGAAGACGTTAGGTCAACGGTTCTGGTTGGTCTAGGGCATTCCCTGGACCGACAGGCGTACTCCTTAGCAGAAGATACTCACCCGCCGCGAGCGGCACGATTAGAGGATGGAGTTTTTCAAGATGGAGAGACTCGCTGAGGAAATGAACTTTAAAACGAAAATGTGTAAAATAATGAAGAGCAAACGTTTTGTATTATTATGTCTGTTTGTATTATGTAGTATGGTAGTGTTTACTGTAGGGTTTGTATTCTTCTCCTCTCAAGAGCCCATTGCACCCACTGAACAGCCTATACCTCCTCCTACTGTCTCCTCACACTCTTTTCACCCTCTGCCTGAACACGAACAAGCTAGACGATCAGAGTTCGTAAACAACTCGTTTATTCAGCTCCTGCACCAGCACCAACTAGTCATGAATACAACCAATTGCTGGGTGTGTGGTTTAATGCCACATACCATTAATAAGGGTATTCCTTATCTAGTGCTGCCGTTTAGTTACAATGGATCGTCATGGGCATTCCAGACCATGTTTCTCTTTGCACTAGATACCTACTCCCCGCGACAACCGCGTTCCATCAGACCTAGCACAAATAATAAAGCTTTAATGAAAGGAGTTGCCGATATGAGCAGAGATATCGACGCATACTCATCTATTCCCAAGGATGAATTGAGAGCTTATGTAGGGTGGAACGCGACGGGGTATAGTATTAGTCTGGGTGAAAGACAGCGAAAAATTTCATCCCCAATCTGGGTCGTACCCCACATAGGTCGGTTCTGTTTACAAGGTAATGGTCGGAATCCAGGAGCTCAACTGGGGAGAAGTGACTGTACTGAAACGTACACTTTTCCATCACAGTTTTCCCCTGCGTTTTTGGCTGCCAAGGGTACATATTTTGTCTGCAATGACCGAGCATATACATGGTTGCCCCCTGATTTCTCGGGCACATGTTATATTGCAAATCTGCTACCGCCAACATTTACTGCTGCCTCTGACTATCACAAGACCAGAGTTGTGAGAGGCGTGATTAGTAAGGAGGATACTGCCGGTCAGGAAGCG
Organism: Triturus cristatus; assembly: GCF_964204655.1. Classification (NCBI taxonomy): domain Eukaryota; kingdom Metazoa; phylum Chordata; class Amphibia; order Caudata; family Salamandridae; genus Triturus; species Triturus cristatus. Next base: position 528,077,136 of record NC_140586.1, on the reverse strand, counting down.
GGATTCCTGCCGTTTTGGGGACCTATGGTCAATAGTAGGAACCTGAGACAACTGACTCGTGTGGTTGAATCCACTGTTAATGTTACGGCTGGTGCCCTTGGTAATTTGACAGCTGAGCTCCAAGCGGATCACCTCATGACTTTGCAGAACCGTATGGTTCTAGACGTCATACTTGCAGACCGCGGTGGGGTATGTAAGGTTATCCAATCTAGCTGTTGCATTTTCATACCAGATAACGCTCCAACAGTTTATCAAGCCATCTCCAAACTGCATAAAATATCTGAATCCATACACGTGGATAAAGGAGATTGGTCACTGGTGGGGTGGTTCTGGGAACTGATATCTGCCCGGGGTTGGAAAGTTCTGATAGTCATTGGAATGATCTTAGCCATCCTTTTCCTGTTCTGTCTGTGCATACAGTGTGCTCCTGCGATATGTGGCCTCTGTGCTACATTATGTGTAAGGAAACCTGTATCGAGGGACGGGCTAATTAATAGGATGATGCTACAGCAACATCTCCATGACTTCGTGAATATTGACCTGGACTCGGATTGAAATGAGTATAGTTATTGCCTATGTAGGGCAAAAGGAGGGTCTGTGGTACTTTGAAATTTGGGACCGCGTAGGAGGCAGGGCCCTACCCCTGTCTATTCGAACCGCGAATGGTCAATGCGGTATGTACAAGTGCTTTGTATAACGTTTTAGCTATAAATGCACTGTGTATATGATATTATACACTGACTACGTGGGTTCCATCTTCGAGCGGTGGCCATCTTATGGTTGCCCTCACATAGGCTACATATTACGAGCAAATACGGGCCTTTAGAACACATGTGCCTTCCTTTGACTTCTCTGTGACCTGGGCAGCTTGGCTCCGCTGCCCCAGGTCAGTCCGGTCTCACGAGCTCCCCGTCCTACGGCAACCTGTGATTAGCATCAGGGTTTGACGCACCATAAAGCCTTTTCATCCTACACGAGCCTCCGGCTAATCTCTTTCACACCTGACTCTTCCTGCTTTATGACTTGTTTTCCAAACAGGAGATGCCCGTGTTTATTGGGGCCTATTGATATCTGATGTGGGATCTGAGCCTCGCTGGGTAAATAATTGTGGGCTGGCTTAACTGGAATGTGGGATGGTCATCATGACTCTGCCTTTTCGTTTGTAATGTATACATATGAATGACCATGCCATAAAACAAGGAATGTGTGCCTGAAGCATGATATTTTGTATTTAAGGAGAAGCTCGTTTCTGTAACTTTAAGCAGTCTCCTGAGAACATACATTGTGTTGTACTTCTCGGATACCTGTAATTGGTCTGCAGCCAATAAATCGATCTTTGACTTCACCCAGAAGACTCTTTGTTTCTGTAGGTCTGAAACAGGAAGAACCCGAAGTCTTAGGGTGTGTTCCCCTGCACCGCTGGGCTTAAAATTCCCAGTACTTCAATTTTCAGCATGGAGCATCGTCGTTGGGTAAGCCAAGGCATTGTCGTGCAGCGGGCCGTGCGCAGTGAAGTGCCCACAGGTCGTGTTGCGATCAGCAGCTCGGTGGCTGCGTCAGCAGGTGTCGCCGGTGAGACCAGAGTCGTCGTGCAGCGTTGCGGCGGTGCCCTCTGCGGTGCCTTCAGGAAACGCAGTCGGCAGCGACGTCGTAGATGGCGTCGGGTTGCTTGTTCTTCTGTTGCAGCACAAAACACGCAGTCCCTAGTGCTAGGGGGCAGAAGAGCTTGACGTCTTTGCTGGTCCTGACACTTCTTGAACAGGGGCAAGCTCTACCTCAAGCTCTTAGAGAAACTCACAAAGTAGATTGCAGAGTTCAGTCCAGTCCTTTCAGTGCCCAAGACAGAAGCAGCCACTGCAGGCCAACACAGCAAAGCACACAGCAAAGTGGTAGTTCCTCCTCACAGCTTCTCCGGCTCATCTTCTGGGCAGTCTTCTTGGTCCAAAAGAGTTCTAAAGTTCAGGGGTCTGGTCCCCAGTATTTATATCCCAAGATCCTTTGATCTCTTAGGCAGAGAGTGTCTGTGCCCAGCTAGAACCAGTTTGGCCTTCTCTGGTGTGATTTCTCGGCAGGAGGTGGAGACGGCATTGTCAGAGGCAGACCAGGCCTTTTGAGGTGCAAGGAAATCTCCTCCCCCTTCCCCCATCGCAGCCCAGGTCTATTCAGCCCTTTCCTGACCCACCTAGACTATCTGGAGCCACTCCTGCTCCCCAGCCTTCTGTCATCCAAAACCCAGACAGGCAATCTACATTCCAGCAGAGGCACACGGTATCACTGAGCAAGAAAATACCTACTTTCTAAAAGTGGTATTTTCAAAACACAGAATGTAAAAATCACCTTCACTAAAAGATGCATTTTTAAATTCTGAGTTCAGGAATACTAAACTTTATTTTCCTACCTAATTCCCCCGGCCAGTTTTGTCTATACGATGTTATAAACAAACTCCCCATTCTCTCCTATGGGGAACAGGTAGCCTTGCAATAATGAAAAACGAAATTGGCTGTAATTCGCTACCAGGACATGCCACACACACCAGGGCATGTCCTGCCTTGCACCTACACTGCACCCTGCCCACAGGGGTACCTTGGGCCTACCTTAGGCGTGCCTGACATGTAAGAAAAGGGAAGGTTAGGGACTGGCAAGTGTGTGCACTGGCCAAGTCGACATGGCAGTTACAAACTGTGCGCAGACTCTGCATTGGCAGGTCTGAGTTACCTTTTCAGAGCTACTCACATGGGTGGCACAATCAGTCCTGCAGGCCCACGAGTAGCATTTGATTCACAGGCCCTGGCACACTCAGTGCACTTTACTAAGGACTGACAAGTAAATCAAATATCCAGTCATGGAAACACCAATCCATAACACAATTTACCACAGAAGCACTTGCACCATACCACTGATAAGCAGTGCGGAAAGTGCGCAGAAACACTACGCTAGCAAAAACAAAGTCAAAACCGGGAGGTCAGAAAGCAAAAACTCAGGGGAAACACGCCAAAAGATGTCAAGTCTAACAACAGTAAATGTAATTTAATGTATTAAGGCACTGTCGAATTAAGAGGCATTCTGGGTTGAACCCCAAGAAACGACAGAATATTTAGAAAGTAGAGGGGCAGTCAGTAATTCTATGGAAAAAACATGACTCATCTGATGTATTCCTTCGGGCCTTGTGAATCTTGTTACTGGCCCCATCAGGCAGTGCCCGCTGTCAGCAATTTGAAAAGGTGCAACATGTCCCTGGGGTCACTAAATGCTCAGTGTGCATGTTCAGATTTTATTCAGAGGCTGCGAAATGCATGCATTGCTTGTATGTGATTACTTATAAGGTGACTGAATTATAAAGAATACAATTGTCCTAATAGCTTAAAGCTTCCCTCAAGGTATACTACAGGAATATCATATATGAAATCTGGTCTTAGAAAAAGTATTTTGGCCAAAATATTGAAAACAAAAATATCATGAAGATAAACATATATAGGTAAGTATACATTTACTAAACGTAACTCCACATATATGTACTTAGGACAATACATTTATTTTCAAGGTGTGTGGATGTTAAGTGAAGAATAGCCAATCTATACTTACCTATACATACTTACCTTCACAATATTTTGGTTGTCAACGTTTAGGCCACAATATTGTTGTAGGGTGATATTTCTGTCCTTGATATTCTGACATGCAACCACTCCTCAATCTGTGGAAAACCTATGAACCAGTCGTGCAGTTTTATTTTAAATGGTCTTGAAACCTGATTTTGGTTATTTTTCACCATCAAGGGCCCCAATTTGAAATAGATGGATGGGTACTTCATCACAAACGTGAGATATATACCATCCACTTCATTCTTGGTGCACTATGTCCTATGCCTCGTGTAATAAGACAGTCGAGATAGCTGCCCCGTTTGTGATGGACTACCATATCTGGCAATCTCTAAATCCGGTCCTAATACCACTTTTTCTCCTAAAATCATCACTACAATGATTTATTTGAAGCTTCTCTTTACAAAGCACCTCAGAGGATTAAGCACCCACTCCAGAGTTCTGTGTGTAATCAGCATGCCATTGATACCTTAACTGTATGTGTCTGTGAACGTGAAACCTTACTGTACTGGGCTGTGTGGTATCTATGTTGCTACATGCGCTGTACCTGTTGGGTTTGTGTGGCAGAATTCCTCAATGCTTTACAGTCGCTGCCACCTGGCTTTTACCTCTTCTTTGTGTTAGGGAAGCTTGCACTGCTACTGCCTATGCTGTACCTATGCTGTGTGTTAACACATCCTGGTATATATCTTTCACTATACAAAAGAGAAAATCACTGGCATTGTCAATGCTGATTTTGATGCCAAATGTGAATGAATTAGTGCAAAATAAACAGCAATTTACTTTTGGTTTTGAGTGTGACAAAGACAGTTTTTGAAACAGACTCTAGTACTATTTTACATTTTAAAACTAAGCTGCCAACGGGTCCCGTGTCATGTGTGACATGTTTAGCCAATCCTGGCTTTTCTCCATCTCTTTGCATGTTGAGATTTTTGAGCCAATAATGACTGCAAAACTACTATCCCCTGAATACAAGATGCTGTTCGATTAAAAAAAAATAAAAAAACAGAACTGGTTGCTAGCATCACATCATTGAGTTACTGGCAGCCTTATAGGAAGCAAAATAAAATCAATGTGTCCTTTACTGGAGGCAATACAAGTCTAAAGTGTCAAATGAGGGAGAGGGTGGAGATGTTATGTTATTTATTCTTGTAAGGCGCAACAGCTACCTGAAGGTTTCCCAGGACTGCATGACAGGAGCAGGAGGATTGGGGATCTATTGATTAAACAGCCAGGTTTTTAAGCCCTTTAGGAAATTCCCGTAAACTGTTTCATTTCGAAGCAGCAAAGGAAGGGAGTTCATCATAGAGGGGCCCAAACAAGAAAAAGACTGACCCCCAGTTTGCGACAATCTGGTCCTGGAGAAGGAAAATTTGGCCTGATTGGTAGAGCGGAGAAGGCGCGGTGGTATGTAAGGGTGAGCTAAGATATTGAGGTATTGGGGAGCTTTGCCCAATTTGATCTTAAACATAGAGCTCAGGGCTTTGAATTTAATTCGATTTTCCACCCTGAGCCAGTGAAGGTCCCGAAGATAACTGGAAATAGGAGCCATTCTGGGGACTTGGCAGAGCAGCCGCATTCTGCACCACCTGTAGTTTATGTACCACATCCTTATTGGCTCCTAAATATAAGATGTTGCCATAATCCAATCTGAAGGTGACGAGCCTGGACAACAGTTCTTTGAGTGGAACCAGGCAGCATACAGAGGATTTTTTTGAGCCATTTAAGTATAGTGAAGCAGGTTGAAGCCACCTTCACCACTTGTTGCTTCATTGATAGTTGGCCATCAATGATAATGCCTAAGTTGCGGACCTGGTGCTTATGCTGTGACAAAGCCCCTATTTCAGAAGGCCAGTGTTGAGGGCCCCAAAGATCTTTATTTTTTACCCAAAATTAGCACTTCCGTCTTTTCGCCATTGAGTTTAAGCAAGTCGGTTTGAATCCAACTTGCAATATTCCGCAGTCCACTCTGAAGAGAAGATGACTTAGACGTTTGTTCAGCAGAGAGAGAGAATATTATTTGGGTGTCATCAGCGTAAGAGAAAATAGACAACCCGGCATCTTCAGCAATAACAGACAGAGGCCTAACATAGACATTAAATAGTAGAGGGCTAAGAATGGAGCCCTGCGGTACTCCGTAAGGTAATACATGGGTTTTGGAGCTGGCATAGAGGAGAATACCTGGAACGTGCGATCTGCCAGAAAATCCGCAAACCAATTTAGTGAGGAGTCAGTGACACCCATTGATTGTAGAGCTTTCAATAACACGGTGTGAGACACAGTGTCGAAAGCAGCACTCAAATCAAGTAATATGAGTGCCACAGTTTCTTTAGCATCCAGACGGCTTTGCATCATCTCTGTTACTCCAAAAAGAGTAGTTTCCGTCGAAAAGCCTGCTCTAAAGTCGGACTGTGAAGGGTGTAGGAATTTTGAGCATCAATGAAGTGAGTCAATTGTAAATTAATGTGTTTTTCCCGAATTTTGAAAAAAATCAGGAATAATGAAATAGGCTGAAACTTGGCCAGCTGCATCGAGTCTGCATTCGCTTTTTTTTTTAAAGTGGTAGGACCATAGCATGCTTCCAGTTGCCTCCTGTAAGGAAGCATTGAGTAACTCCATGATTAATTTCAGAGGTGGCAACTCCAGCTTCTGCAACACAACTACAGGAAGAGGATCTCTGAGAGAGCCAGATTTTAGACTGTCAAGAATAATTTTAAAGGATGTTATATCAAGGAGTGACCAAGTTTCCAATTTATAAGTGGGCTCGGTGGTCTGATATTCCAGCTGTTCCGTATTTCTCTGAGTGGCAGGAGAAGTCTCAGTTTGCTGTGTAGTGTTCACTGATTTGGCATTTAATGCTGAATATATTGTTTCCACTTTGTTAAGAAAGAATTTAGCAAGATCTTCGCATTGTAGGTCAGTCAGCACAGGGGAGGTTTGATTGACTAAGAGCCCCAGATAATTCTTTAACTAATTTAAACAAAGTTTTAGAACTATTCTGTGCACTAAGGATCGTAGAGCTCACATAATCAGCTCAAGCTATTTTGCAGAGCGAATGATTGTCTCTTTTGGCCCGTGTATATGTAATTTTGGATTGAGGTGCATAAGTTTTCCTCCAATGTCTTTCTAGCACTTTACATTTGCTTTTCTCTATCTCTAGCCTCTTGGTGAACCAGGGGGCAGGAAGACAATGGTTGTTCACCCCGTTTGATAGAAAGTGGGAGGCATGTGTCAATAGAATTTAAAATCCAATCATTGATAGTATCTAGATCTGCCACAGAAACTTGATTAATGGCAGGAGCATTTTCAAGCAGGAGTTTATTAAAAGTGCCAATATCCAGTTTTCCCCAGTTTCTAGATTTTTAGATTTAGTGCCCAAAGCGGCTGTGGAAAGGCTCAATATTTCTTTCCTGACTTGAAAACCAACCAAAAAATGATCTGACCAGTGTACAGGGAGAGCTGGGGAGCAGATAATATTAGCTAAGTTGGAGAAGATTGTATCCAGTAAGTGACCAGCCGCGTGGGTGGAACCTTCATTATGGAGCAAGATATTCATTGCTGTCAAGTCAGATATCAAGATTGTGCTTATCATACATTTCGGGACATCAAGATGGAGATTCAGATCGCCCAAGATGGTGAAATTAGTTGCGTCCAAGAGGTAGGGAGTGATAAGATCAGGAAGTGATGTAGCCCATGGTCCAGCAGGCCTAGGGGGACGATAAAGTAAAATCCCAGAAAGTGTGAACTGGGAAGACAGATTAAGTTTGAACAAAAAAGCTTCACATCCCCTAAAGGGTTTTTATAGATAACCGCAATGCCTCCCCCATTTGGGCTCCCCTGTCTTTCCTAACTATTTGAATTGGGATGGAGGGTAGACGCTACATCCGGGCCAGAACTAGCGTGTAGCCATGTTTCTGTAAGAAAGATAGCATCTGGATGTTTGCTTGTCAGGAGATCAAAGATATCCGCCCTGTGTTTAGGGAGCGAGCGACAGTTGATGTTAAAAAAGGTGAATTCCTTTTTAACTGAGTGGCTGCCTTTTCCACTGGGTTTTTCCTGAATATTGATATCGGAGGGTGATGTTAAACTCTGTTCATTGTAAGATGCAAGCATACCGCAGCTACATCTTAGATTAGTCAACTCCGAGTTGGCTAACATGCAACCAGAGCGCGGCATACGGCGTAGGTCCAGCATTTGTTTTCGAGAATAACTGATGGTGGTCCTCTTACTCTTCCCCGTTCGGACGTGGACGGGCGCAGATGGGCCTGCCTTAGGAGCGCCTTGTGGCCATTAAATAGGATTATTGGCAGGTCGGCGTGCAGCCACTAGAGTGCTGACCGGGAATGGCACGTGACACAGAAAAATGCCCGCCGGGGGTCGAACAAGCCCCGCTAATGTGGATTGAGGAGAGGATAGTAGGTGGAGTATAACACACTCCGATTTTAAAGTGCGAGCAATTATTTTAAAAACAAATTCTAATCAAATTCATATAAAACAGCAAATACAGCGAGGGTTAAAATTCATGTAAAGCAGTAATACAGTGAGAGTTAAGAACAGTTCAAGCAACCTTACAAGGGATGGACTGACAAGCACAAAAGCAGCATCCCACTACTAATGGACAACATTATCAGTCTTTTAAAACAAATAGAATGCAAAAAAACGTATTGCCCCAAACAATGGGAGCATCAATTACCCTTGGGTACATAGCAAATCCTGCAAACCCCAAACACCCCGGGTAATGCTGAATACCAGCTCCGGGTGAAAGTGTGTCTGACGAGAAACAAAGAAACTCGACGTGCTGGCATCCCTTTTTCCTTCCGAGTCCAGCCTTTAGTTGGGCATGCTTCACCTGCAGCACCTCTGTGACGGGAGCCCTGCCTTGAACAGGTGCACCACGTGTTGCAGGTGCTGAATGCGAGTGCCGCCATTGCCATCAGAAATATTGGAGCAGGCTTAGTGATAAAAATAGAGACATTTGGGGCACTCTGGGGCATATTATCAAGAAACGGCGTTAAAATTATCGCTGCTTTAGCGGCAGAAAACTGCCGCTAAAGCGGCGATAATGGGCTTGATAATATGCTGCAGGGAATTCCCATAGAAGCCCAGGTTGACACCAGAGCATGGGCTTCTATTGGAATTCCCAAGGGCATATTATCAAGCCCATTATCGCCGCTTTAGCGGCAGTTTTCTGCCGCTAAAGCGGCGATAATTTTAAAGCCGTTTCTTGATAATATGCCCCTCTTATTTTTTGCCTCGTGTTATTGAGACCCTACATGTTAGCGGTCAGACTTCTGTGAGGAAGCTGAAACTTATGCGGGTGTGGGGATATAGCTCTCTAAGATTTATTTCGTGAATCAAGGCAAGTGAGTGGAAACGAAAGGGTTCATCTTTAGTTTTGTCTCCCATAGATTTAAGTAAAGCATTTCAGTGTGTGAAACAGACATCTATAATTACAAATTGAGCAATCAGGTCGATCTAATTTAAACAGAATTGTTTTGCAATTGTGGGTAATTTTCCTCATGGTGGCCTCCCACTGAATGGATATAGAAGCTTGAGCGGAAACCCCATCAATAGAAAAAAAAAAGGATAAGGAACAAGGGAGGACTAATTGGAAGCAATTGCAATAAGAATGCATTTAAATAGCGACTAAGGAGCATGAAAACTCGTATTTGGTATCCATTACTGATCGTAGTCATAGAGGCTTGTGCTGAGATAAGTGCAACTCCTAGCCCTGAAGACAGGAGATGTTCTGCATTAAACGCCTATTTGATGCACAACTGCTGTTCGACAGTGTCGACAGAAATTTGCTGTGCTCGCGCTCTGATTTGGCTTTGTTCTATGTGCAGGCCTGTTTTGTCAGCCAAAGGACTCACACATTGCTTGGGCGATGGCTTGTTGTCCTTCGGTCTAGATTGTTTCCATGCACAGGTGGATTAAATGGATGCAGCTGACTTCATCTCTGTAACAAAACAAAGCAAGTGAGTCCCGAACATGGCACTCACAGTGACAGCCAAACTCAACACAACAGGCCCCAAACCACAGAATTTCTTTACAAGTCCCAGCACTTTAAGGTGAAAGCACGATAATACTTTGTATATAGCACTATTTAAGTACCTAATTATGGGTGTTTACAGAGCACAAACCTATCTAGAGCGCAAGTAAGCACTGCACTTGTGTCGCAGCGCGAGGTACAATTCAACATTGTGATAAAGCTGGGTTCTTATCTTATCGTATCTTACCATCTCTAAGAATCCTCAGGTCGGCTGAACCTTTTTACCTGCTGAATAGTGTGAACGGAAGAACATCCAATTGCTCTATATAGCCAATTAAACTTCAATTTTATACTCCGAAGATCACTGACTCCGAATTCCAAATTTAGGGGTTTATTACAAAGCCAGAAATAGTTGCACATACAAGCACCTCATCATGAGGTTAAGAAAATAAATGGGCACTAATGCAAAGAATATCCTACGCAGGAGTCTTATCCGACTCAGAATAAGGAGAATAGTTAACTCCAAAAGCATCAGGCAACCAATAACTGTTCCAATCTCTATGTTAGACTTCATTAACCTAAAAGAAAAAGCAATTAGTCTATCCCTGCACTATCTCTTAGATGACATCCCTATTTAGCATTATTCCCAGGCAAGAGAGAAAAAAAAGGTGTTAGTAGTGGAGACTTCCTTAGAAGTATACTCATTTTGCTTAAATCAATAGCCAAAGCAATAGAACTCGTTCTGAGATGCTCCTTCTAGTTTCCCAACTAATCCTCAACTGCTTCACCCTCGGGGCACTGTCCCTAATACAAAATCACAAAACAGTAGAACACAACCTTGTCACACCTCTTCGTCCAGGTCTTCCTTCGGTATTTTTCCATCAAAACTCTTACTTCATCCAGAGTCCGTTGGAGTGACCTTGGGTCCCAGGCACCTTCTTCGCTGAAAGTATCGTATCTGCATTCCAGTGTACTCCCATGTTCGCTTCTCCTACCATCCCAACTCCTAAAACAAAGGGTTAGTCTTCCTAATGAGCTATGTGTCCTTGCACCTGCAACAGAAACGTATAATCGAAAAACTTTCCACTTGCAGAATTTGCTAACTGCTTCTGACCCAGAGCCTTCCCAAGGGAACACTCTTCAGTCTACAATATTCAGCTAACATAAGAATCAAATAGGCCTTTCTCTCTTAAACGTATATGCGATCAGACCTTTCCACATTTAAACACACAATTCTAAAATCACTCTATAAGCATTGATTTCATTATACTTCCTAGATGAATAAGCAAAATCTACACGTGCAGACTTTTTTATGATACACGTTTAAACCTAATCATCATATTATACATGAACTAATTCAATATGCATCATCTAAAATACGTTTTCGATTAAACACTACATTGATCTCCATAAATTACATTATTACATTTCTATTTGCACTAATGTATGCTACTGTAATACTACATTTCTAATGACCACACGTTAAGACATTTCTCTAGATATGTGGGTGCGGATTACCTGTGATTATGATGCACACCTGCAATTTTTGGGAATTACCTGGCGCTCTATCAGTTGTTTATAATGTGACAGAACAATTGTCGTTGGTGATTTTTATTGTGCAGAGATGTGATTTCTGAAGTTGTGTCTTCTGCTCCTTTCTGAATCGCTGGAGTTTGGAGCCATTCTGATGTTGACTAGGATGTTGTTCCACATCTGGTAGCGCAGAGAATAAGGTGTCTTCTGGTTTTCTCTTTTTCGTAGATTTTTCTTTCCCCTCTGGAAGTGTAAGGTCATGGCTTCTGGGGTGGTACTCTCTGCCTGAGATAGCTAAAGTGTGTGGCTCTGTGTGTGATGCAGCCTGTCTTGAATATGACAGTAGCTTGAAGGGGAAGCCAGTGTTCTTTCAGGGTGTGTGCGATATGGTTGAACTTCTTTAGGTCTTTGATGAGATGGGCTGCAGAATCTAGAATGCCTTTTGGGGACAGTGTCAGAGAAACTGCAGAGCAGACATTGGCCTCTGTTTAGATGCAAGAGGACTAATGCTTGAACTGTAGCTCTGAAGTTGGTTTCAGGGAAGAAGGATTTTACATTCTTCCAGAGGGAGAGTTGGTAACATATTATTTTGTTTTTCTGGGTCTGTGTTTATTGAAGGAGAGGTTGGTATCTAAGGATGAATCCAAGCCATTTTGCGGTGGATGTGAGCAAGGGAGCGAAGGCGCCAAGGCACGTTTTAAAGACAGGTTTGAGTAAATGGCCATATGCTGCTATTGTTAAACAGGATGAATTCTGTTCTGACTGGGTTGAGTTTTAGGTAGGCTCTGGTTATCCGGTTCTGAATGAGATCAACATGGTTTGAGTCTCTAAATGTCCTTGGTGGTGAATCGTTTGAACCCTTAATTGTGTGTTCAGCACATTGATGGCTATTGATGTCACTGTCAGGGAGTATCATTCCAGTGGGTTCCATGTAGAGGTTGAAAATGAGTGAGGATAGGATAAAATACCTGGAGTCATCCACAGGTGATGTCGAGTTTCTCAGATATCAGTTTTCATCCTCTCCTTTTGGTGAGGGTTCGAGGGGGAATTTGTGTGCGAGTGAAAGTCTGTTTTTTGTAGATGTGGGTTCCTGTCTTTTTTTAATCAGGGTGGTGTGGTATACATTGAGGAGTGTGTTGACACCTGTTGTTGGCTGCTGGTTAAAAGCAAGCTTGATGAGTTCTTCATAGAGAGGGTCAATGAGGAAGCCTTTAAGGAACAGTATGCATGTTTTTTCATATATGATGGCCTTGATGTGCAGGTATGCAGAGGAGAGTGACAAAATTGTGAATCCCATCCAGGCCCATTGGGAACCCTGCATTGATGGATAGACTGATGTGACAAAGATGGCTGTGTTCTTTCTGGAGTGGATGGATTCCAAGATGTGTTGCTTGATGTCACCGGTTGTGGAGAATGTTGATAGAGTCTTTCAGTTTCTTTATGTTGGAGTCTCCAACGATGGGGAATTCTCTGAGGCAAGTGAGGTGGATATATTGCATAGAGGCAGTGATGATGAGGTCTAAGATTTACTGAGTGAAATCCTTTTTGTGTTGGGACGCCTGTACTTCAGGGAATTAGTTAGCTGTCTGCAATTGTGAAATTGGGAAGTGGAAGTTGAGGAGCTCAAAAGGCTTCACTTTTGCTAGATTGCTAGTGTGCAAGTCTAGGGGGACTTGTGGATGATAATCAGTTTTCCACTCGTTTTGTCTCTGCAGTTTGAGCATTGTGTCTTTTAGTCTATTGGATGGGCATGTTTATTGTGTGTGGGATGAAAGTGTGAGCAAGGCCTCTGTTGGCGTGAGCCATGATGACATCTGTGATGCTGGGTGTATAGATGTGTAACTGAAGAGTGTGCATTTATAAGAACGAGTTCTAAGGTTTTTCATGTTGTTGGTGTGTGCTCTCTAGTAAGAAATATCTGAATTAGATTCTTGGTCTTTGTGTTGTCTCCGTGGGAGTTGGTGGGGTTCATGGTATGCAAGGCACATGGAGTGGACGGCTCACCTGAGAGGTAGGAGTTCAGGCCCTTTATGGACCTCAGAGACTCAAAAAGTGATGCCTTTGAATGTTTCCTTCCTTAACTGCAGATATCTGAGCTGGGGGGCACCATAATTGGATGAAGGAGGTAAAGGGTCTGAAGCAGATGCAGGCTTCTACTAGGCTCCCAAGGTTTTGCCAGAGGCTGGCCACATGACCTAAAAATGCTGATGTAGTAGACGCAAGATGCTCGTGTTACAAGGCACCAACAGTGCAGTGACCATTTTTTTGCTGACCTAAAATAAATGTTTTTGGTCTGACAATATATACTGAACATTCTACAGATGAATTCTATATGCTGTTTGGATTCTGTCTATTACTTACTCTAGGCATTTTGGTGCCGATTCCGATCCTGGAAAAAAATTCCCCGTACGACTCGTATCCGGTCTTTTTACCGTACGAATCGTACAAGTGCCGTACAAACTGCCAAGTACGATTCGCATGGGAAAAAGTCCATACGAATCGCATTGGGAATAATTCCCCACACGTCCTCGGGTCGGAAAATGTGTCCGACACGTCCCTGGACGATTTACCGTACAAATGTGAAAAGTGAAGTCCGACCGCGCAAGTACGATCCATCCCGTGCGTCCGATCTTACAACGTATGGAAAAAACACCGTCCGCACCGACCTCCCATAGCAACCATGGAGACATGTGCCCCGCATACACGCCGAACACCCCCCCACAGCCCCTGTATGTACGCGCCGAACCCCCACCCGTGCATGTACACCCCCGTACGTACGGACCGTACACCCACCCGTGTATATACACCCGTGTACGTACAGCCCGTACCCCCACCCGTGTATGTATGGAGCGTACCCCCACCCCAACAGTGGATGTACGGATCGTACCCCCAGCCGCGTATGTATGGAGCGTACCCCCACCCCAACAGTGGATGTACGGACCGTACCCCCACCCGTGTATGTACACCAGTGCATGTACGGACCGTACCCCCACCCGCGTATGTATGGAGCGTACCCCCACCCCAACAGTGGATGTACGGACCGTACCCCCACCCGCGTATGTATGGAGCGTACCCCCACCCCACCCGCGTATGTATGGAGCGTACCCCCACCCCAACAGTGTACGTACGGACCGTACCCCCACCCGCGTATGTATGGAGCGTACCCCCACCCCAACAGTGTACGTACGGACCGTACCCCCACCCGCGTATGTATGGAGCGTACCCCCACCCCAACAGTGTACGTACGGACCGTACCCCCACCCGTGTATGTATGGAGCATACCCCCACCCCAACAGTGTACGTACGGACCGTACCCCCACCCGTGTATGTACGGAGCGAACACACACCCCACCATTCTAAGTACGGAGCGCACCCCAGGCCCCAACACCAGCACCCTCACCCAATATCGCACATGTACGAGTCGTACCAAGCCAGAGACAAGGACAGCACTGTACAACAAAATGGCCCATGTACGCACCGTACAGATGCTAAAAACACACGTACACAACCAGGACAAAGCAAAGCAACACTAGAAGACTCCATTCGAATCGCACAAAGCCACAAAACATGTCCAACAAGCACAAATACAACCTATTCACTGACCTGCAACTGCCAAACTCGCAAACAGAGGCCCAAAACACAACCACTCCTTATAACACACTCACCCAAAGTTCAAACACAGCCACACCCACCAATGGACCAATAAAAAGGCACAACACACACAAACCATGATCCTTTGCAACAGACCCACTGCTGCCAGACCACACAGAGAAACAACTGCACCATACTACAACCTCCACTACACCTTACACCTGCACACCTTCACACAACCACCTTCACAAACACCCCCTCATCACATTCACACACACACCTGCACAACCACACCCACACACCCACAACCATCCACACCCACACCCCCCACAACCATCCATACCCACACCCCTCACCATGCCCACTAACAAGAATCCAAAGTTCACTAGCCGAGAGTTGGAGGTCCTTGTCGACGAAATCATCAGAGTCGAGCCACACCTCTTTGGAACATTGGTCAGACAGACCAGCATTTCCGAAAAATCAACCATGTAGCAGACGATTGTCGATGCTGTGAATGCTGTTGGGTCCACCAGAAGGACCAGGCGTGAATGCCAATCCAGGTGGTACGATCTGCGGAGGACGGTCCGCCACAAAATGACCGACGACCACAACCAGGCCAACATCACTGGTGGAGGGCCGCCCCGCAGACCGGTACACTACCATCCCTGGGAGGAGAAGGTGATGGCCACGCTGCCACTGGTGGGAGTGGAGGGAGTAGAAGGACTCAGAGAGCCTGGTGAGTACACAAACAACTCACCTCACATGGGGGGAACGTCATCCACCACCAAACTCACAATCATGCACGCAACCACCCCAAAGCTATCGCATGACTCAACCACACTCCATAAACACGCACATGCCACTAGCGCCACCATGCCCCATGCACCCAGCTAGACAATGCCAAGTCACAGGCCACAGAAAACACCAACACAAGACACGGTAACCCGGATGGCGGGAGTGTGGGCCTCAAAAATCACATAGTGCAACTCAGAAGCAGACAACAATGCCCTCTGCCCATATGGCCTAGGTCACAGCCAGACAAACAGTGTGTCCCCACACAGGAAAGACTTGCCTGCAAATGGCGGACGCCTTGCATGAAGACATGGGGGTGAAGGCACTTCTTGCACATGACAGCAGCTAATGAACAGCCAACACTGTGAAAGAGTGGCAGCACACACCACCACAGCAGCAGCGCAGACACAGACACTACACCCAATGGGTGCCTGGAGATCAGAAACAAACTCACATGAACAAGCCAAGGGCCATTCAAAGATCTGCAAACAGTGTGTGCCTAGGAAGCTGGGCTGAGGTGACAGAGGGTGACACACATAGGGGGAGAGAGAGGGAGGGAGACACAGGGAGACGTACAGAGGGAGGAGGCTGACACAGGGAGGGAGGGAGAGGGGGACAGAGAGGGAGTGAGAAAGGGAGACACAGGGAGACCAATTCAGCCTTGGGTGGTGTGGGAATGTCTGCTCGTCAGCAGGTGGACTGCGTGCATGTAGACAAGGGTGGCCAGTGCCTGAATCCCCCTCTCTTCTCCATGGTAAAACACTGGGCCATGTGTCAACCTGTGCACGAGCACAACGACAGCTACCTGCATTATATAAGTGTGTGGAACAACTCCATTTGCCCACGTACAGTGCAACACGGAAGGCGCCAATGCATGGCTCGCCACATCTGCTCACTCCACTGCTGACTGCAGTCACAATTGACGCAGCAAGTAAGACTGTGTCACACATAGGGAAAGTCTCAAAAGCTGTGGCCAAGGGACATACCCATGCACAAGTGCACTGTGAGTGGAATGCAAGACATATCCAAATACCCAGAGGAAAAGTGCCAACTTTGAAACGAATGAAACATGGATGTTGCATGGAACAAAAATAACATTGTCTCTCTCACACACAGGTCAACGTCGTGGATCACCCCCCAACACTGGGGGGAAGACTCACAGGACCTGTCTCTGCGGGATGACGACCTCACCGGCAGCGACGACTCTCACCACTCTGTGGACGACCCCGACCAACCTGACCCCTCTGGTGTCCAACCACCTGCAGCACCTGCGTCAGGTACAACTGGGCCAACCACCACCCCCACTCCTGCCACATCCCAGGAGACACCCAGGATCCCTGCCCCACCACCACAACGCAGCCAGGCTGAGCAGGAGGGACACGGTGTACCGGGCACCCAGGAGGAGGCAGGCGACAACGCAAATGCCACCCCTCAGGGGTCCCGGAGACCCGATGTGCCCACAAGGGCAGGCCAGGCGCAAGTGGGCAGGGGTGGTGGGAGTGGAGGACGGCGGAGGCGCGAGCCTGACCAGTTGGCTGCGGAACCGGCATATTCCCATGTAAGAAACATCCTGGACACATACCGGCAGGACACCACGGGCATGAGCCAGGTTGTGTCCACCCTCAACGAGATGAAGGGGACCCTCGAGGAGATCAAGACCCAGCAGGCCCAGCAACATGCGGAGCAACATGCCTGTCAACAGCGACACCAAGGACGGATGGAGGACAGACAGGCTGAGCTCGTGACGGTGCTCACGGGAATTAACCGTTCACTCCGTCGGATAGCCGACAACATGGGCAACCCTCCCTGTGCCACCAGGCGAAGAACATCACCACCCACAGGGAGGGATCAGGAGGAGGAGGATACATCCGACGGAGCATCCCAAGTATCGTCACGGCCTGCTTCTGAGGGTTTCCGCAGGAGGGCGGGTCGTCCACGGAAAAGACCGTGAGGGTCGGCGCAACAGCACCATCTTCCAGGACACCTGGCCTGGCACCTGGCCCACTGGCCCAACAGCAGCACATCAGCAAATGACATTCTCTGCCACATGGACTTGCTGGTCACTGTCTGACCAATGTGGACAAACACTGTGGCATGGACTCTGATGATTTCCAATGGCAAGGATACCAACTCCCCCAGTGAACTTTGGATTCCACACACCCGAAAAGCCCCTCTTGTCATACCCCCCCAGCACGTACCCCAACACAAATAAAAACTTACACGATCTAGAGATGATGCCTACATTTTGCATTATTACATTACATGTGTCTTGTAAAGTCTAACCATGCCTGAGTTCTCATATGACTTCAACCATCCATACCCTGGGGCCTGAGTCTGGCACAGGACACACATGGGTCACAATGTATTAGGCAAGACAGACATGGAGCACCATACACACCCGTGATGGGCCCAACCAGCTGAGGGGGTGGCCGCACAACCGTGCCGACAGACATATTGAGTACAGCAACAGTCATGCGCAGAGATCAGGGATCATGTGGAGTGTCCTGGGGGGCACCCAGGTATGTGTAGACAGGTGGCAGAACCATGTCCTGCAAGCTTGAGTCAGGTGGATGCAGAGAATGGTGGCCTGGCCAACGTTGGATGCATGGGGATGGCACATGTCACAATACCCACACAGTCATGGACATCATGCACAATACAGAGTTTAATCCCAGACAAACAGCTTGCATCTTGCCACTCTACACATAGACACATAGCCACTATCACTGAGAACCATGCCAGACATGCCGTATGCACCGTGGCAACACACCAGCATTGACTGAGAAGAGGCACCTTGGAGGCGTAGGGATACCTTTATTAGTCATGTATTCCGGAATGCAGAGGCAACTCGGAGTACACATACACAGGTCATGTGGAGTAACATGTGGGTCCAACACTGGCACCCCCCTTCTGCACCACAAATGCTTGATATCCATGGAACTGGCACACAAGTGTCGGGTAACAGCTAAACACCCCCTGCTGCTCACGGAGAGGCTGCCATACACCATTGATCCTCTGATGTGGAAGTCCCACACCATGTCAAGCCAATGCAAACCGTATGTGTCCGAGGGCAGTGTTACCCACATTGATGCCTTCACCACAATCCACTATCCCATTACAGATGACTGTCAACAAGTCTGACCATCTATTCAGGTGAATCCACCTACATGTCATGTGTCCCATGGTGATGCGACATGTCTGCAGAGGAACCAAACATCGACAGGGGCAGTGTGCACACATCGTAAACAACTGCCACGCCCAATACACCCCTGATGCATCCCTTACCCTAAGGAGACTTCCAAACTTGTCCTTGCGTGTAACTCTGAGTCAGCATACGATGATGTGTCCATGAGGAATAGCAGTGCCACAACAATGCAACCAGCAGACGGCATGCGCAAGTACCTGGGGATGAGAGACACACAAGAAGTCAGCCACAAAAAGCTCATCCACTTGCATGTGCATGTACTCGACACATATAAGGATGACAACATGCTAGGTCACAATTATGACTGCGGAAATACACTCATCACTGGCACCATCACTCAAGTGACACATCCACACACACCTCTGACTCAAGTGGCATACATGCAGATGGACACACACATTGCAACACATGCCACACAAGGACCAATGCGTGCACACTTAGACACTGGTACTCACCACTAAGCAAAGAAGTCGCGTATGAGCCGACTCCGGATGTCCTCCTGCGGCTCCACATCCTCCACATCACTAGCCCCATTGCCAAGCCCTTCGTTCTCCACGGGTGGATGGTCCTGATCATCTTGATCCAGGATGAGTGGCACAGCTTTCTCAACTGCTATGTTGTGCAGCATGCAGCAGACCATGAAGATTTTGCAGACCTTCACCGGGGCATATGGGAGGGCGCCGCCGGTCTTGTGTAGGCACCTGAATCGGCACTTCAGGAGGCCAAATGTCCTCTCTATCACTCGCCTTGTCCGGCCATGGGCGGTGTTGTAGCGGAGCTGGGCCGGCGTGCTGGGGTTGCGGAGAGGTGTGATCAGCCATGGCATGTTGGGATAGCCAGCATCCCCTACATGGAAACCACATGGTCAAAAGTAGGACAGGAGAAGCAGTCGGGCAGGAAGTCTACGCAAAATACAGGACAGACAGAGTGTACCCACCAACAACACATGCTCGTTCGTTGCGCAGCTGCGTCATCATTTCAGGCACCCTGCTACGCCTCATGATGTAGGCATCGTGTGCTGATCCTGGAAAACGAGCACAGACATGTGAAATCACCATGTTGGACAGACACACCACAAGGGCATTGATGGAGTGGTAGTGCTTGCGATTCCTGTACGCTACCTCCTGTGCCTGTGGTGGTACCAAAGCCACATGTGTCCCATCTATGGACCCAATGACATGGGGCATCCCTCCCAGGGCATAGAATCCACGCTTGACACCTGTCAACTGTTCAGGAGTTGGGAAATGGATAAACTCATCCAGGTGAAGCAACATGACCTCTAAAAAATCATGCAGCACACGGCTGAACATGGTCTGGGACATGTCACCAACATGAGCTATGGTATATTGAAAGGTACTCGTGGCAAAAAAATGTAGGGCTGCCATTACCTTCAGCTTGGGTGTCAGTGCCGTAGGATACCTGTGCAGCGGTAGCAGGTGTGGTGCCAGCCTTGCCGTCAACTCCTCAATCAACGGTTGGGGGAAGCGGTAGCAGCGTATACAGTCATTCTCCCGCATGTCAGCCAAGTCCGGAATTGGTCGGGGAAGAGGCGGCGCTCTGCAGTAATTTGGAAGTGACAAGGAAGAGTGAGTGCACCACAACAACAATTTATATGTACTGAGCACATGTTAATCTGTCAATACACATATGCTACATACGGAGTCAGGTATGTGCTACATGCCCTGGACACGTATGGCTGCCAGGTGACACTCCTACCAAGACCCGGCTACACACGGGGATTGTGAACCTCCACATCCCATGGCATGGGACTAGCTGTGTCCCAGTGTAAGTGAACAGCCAGACGCAATACAGGAGTGACATACATCAACATATCAGCAGATGTAGGATGTTGATTGCAGAGACAGGTAGCGGAACACTAGAGCCACAGGTCACATGACATAACACTAGGACAGCCCACACACCTTGCCATGAAGGTGTACATGTCATGACTGATCACACATACATTGAGAGTATGCAGACAGGTCCTTGTTACGCTACTCCGTGTCCCATGCATACATACACACCTTACATCCGATACCACATGTGGCCTGGTGTGCGTAACAGTGTGCCATGGCCATCTACATACAGACACATGTTGGTTGCAGCAACTGCAGATGCATGTGAGGGAACACCAACATCAAGCTAATGGGAAAACACCACACATACATTACATAGTCACATCGTGCAACGTGGGTAGTCACATGTCAGGTGTGGTAACCCCGTAGTGGGCATCAGGGGACACTTGCGTGTGTTGTTGACTGTGCCATGCCAGTGACGCTTATCTCAAGTGTTCTGTACGACATGCACACATGTCAAAGGAGTGAAGGGCATGTCTGGCACATAGTGCACCATCACACATGACATCTGTACACATCTCATCATACATCTGTTGCCTTCACAACTCAGGAGTAATGTGCCACATCACAGCCTTTCACACCTGTGCCCCACACATGTAGTACTGCACAGACAATGCCTTGATGTCCATCCATGGACAAGTATGTCAGCTCTATTCCCTTCTGTGTGCTGCCTGTCACCACTGTTATGTGTGAAAGGCACCGTACATTCGCTCTGAGGGCGTGTGTACGTTCCCTATCACTATGGGAGTGCTACCGTAGGCCTACCCATAGTGATAGTGAGCGTACAGGCGTGTGTACGGTCCGTATCACTATGGGTACACATACGCGAGCACACCCATAGTGATAGTGAGCGTACAGGCGTGTGTACGGTCCGTATCACTATGGGTACGCATACGCGAGCACACCCATAGTGATAGTGAGCGTACAGTTGTGTGTACGGTCCGCATCACTATGGGTACGCATACGCGAGCAAACCCATAGTGATACGGACCCTACACACGCGTGTACGCTCACTATCACTATGGGTGTGCTCGCATATGCGTACCCATAGTGATACGAACCGTACACACGCCTGTACGCTCACTATCACTATGGGTGTGCTCGCGTATGCGTACCCATAGTGATACGGACCGTACACACGCCTGTACGGCCCGTTGCTATGCATCTGGGGTGCCCTAGGGCCCCGGAACGCACCGTACCTGTGTGTGAATCTCTAAATTACATAGGGGACACTTGAGGGACAAGTATGAAGCCAGAAATGCATGCTGGTTGCCATGGAGACCGAGTTTAAACTTTGAATTTGTTGAATGAGGTGGCCTGCAAAAGTCGGTTTGAAATAATCAACTTTGTTGCAAAGTTGTTGTTGAAATTACATCATGCTGAATGCTAAAAAAATCTAACCCCCTCACAGGGGTAGGTTTAAATGGATTGGAGGAAACATAGGATGCAAATGTGAGTGACCAATCACTCTGTACTCCTGTGCATGAAACAGGGCAGCAAGGCAGATATAAGGCAGCCAGGTCCCATGAGAGAGCACTTACCTGCACATCATTTGATTCCACACCACTGCTGCTGCTCGTGATTCCCTTGCACCATGTCAAGGTCTGTGGAGAGGGCCCAGCCTTTCACCCACGAGGAGAATGTGGCATTGCTGGATGTCATCCTCCCACAGTACCCCATGCTGTATGGCCGACCAGGGTTTCAGGTGAGTGCTGAGTCCACTAGTACAGACTGTGGCCCTTTTTTGTGACTGTGACTTCTGGCATTGTGTCCAAGTGTGACAGACATGCAATGTTGTTTAGAGTGGGTCCCAGGGTGGGGAAGGCCTCATGTCTCCCATGCAGAGCATGCTGTAGTTCCTGTGTGCACTCCTCACTTGCATAGTGCTTACTGTGACAATCAATGCATGGTGCATGCCACATTCTGCCTGGCTACTCCTCCTGGGAATGTTGTTGCTACAGTCCTGATGTGATTCTGTGGTCACCCCAGTGTGACAGGTGACTGTACCCACAGATGTGTGTTTGTTCAGTGTACCTGTGCTGAGAGTGTCCACATGATGTGTTCGTACCCTGGACATCGGTGTGTGTGTAAGTCCCCTGTCATGTGGGTGGGTGCATATGTGGAGTGTAGCACCCCAGCTGCATGAGGGATGGATATACCCTGCCCATCTGATGTAAGCAGGGAGCAGTGCTGTGTGTCTGACGTGCAGAGCCAGCCCCACACCTGTGAGCCCCCCCAGTCGAGTGGCACATGTGCAGAGTGAGGTTTGTAGCTGCAGTTGGCAATGGCAGGTGAATGTCCTGTGCCTGTGTGTGCCTGTGTACTCTGCTGAGGTAGCGTCAGTGGCCTGTGGCGTGTGACTGCTTTGAGGTGCTGCACATAATCCTGGTGTACCTTCTGATGCACAGTGTGAGTCTGGATCATTTATAGTGTCGTACCCCTCATGCCAGCTGTGTACTTTCAATGGCACGTGGTGCATTTGCCCTTACCCAGAGAAAAATGTCCCTATGACAAAGGTGCAATGCTTTGGCTGCATAGTATGCCTTGTTGAAACCAGCAAAATTGTTCTAATGTGAGTCTCTGTGACATGTGGCAGGTGTATTGATGTAGTCTCACTTTTTCAACCCCACAGGTAGGCGCCTCTGCCAAGGAGCAGATTTGGAGGGACGCCGTCAGTGCCGTGAGGAGGACGGAGGGTCGCAAGCGGCGCCTGGCCCAGGTGAGAAAACGCTGGCAGGATATCGGGTGCTGGACGCGGAGGATCGCACGGGTCCTGCTGGGGGACTCACCTGTGGGCCCTAAGAACCATGGGCGTTGCCGACTGACCCACATCCACAAGCGTGTGCTGGCGGTGGTCTTTCCTGACATGGACAGGCGCTTACGGGAGAAGCAGCAGCAGGAAGGGGGTAGGTACATGTGTGTTTGTTGTGTGTCACCAGCATTTGTAAGTGCGCAGTTGCATGGATACACTGCCTGTGTTTAAATGTGCGGTGCAGATCCTGTCACCCACAGTATAGCGGTGCTGTCCTTCCTCCCTTTCCCTCCTTGCCATGTGTTCCCTGGTCTGTGTGTAGTCACTCTTTCACAAGGTCATCTGGGCTGGCAGTTTATCCACGTGACCAATGCTTGCAGCATCATGTGTGGGGGTGGTGTGTAACAGGTTTTGGGACCTTGCCTGTGCCCTGTCCAGTTCAGTACTTGTGGGGTCCATGTCAATTGGCACTGATGCTGAGTCCAGACATAGGAGTATGTCTCTGAAGTGTAATGCCTTACAGCAAGCATGTCCTATGTTGTGGCCTGTGCCATGATGTGCATGAGTGTGCGATATGCAGAGTGCAGGGATGGTGGCCTGTGTTGCAGTCATTACCATTCAGGACCATGGAATATTGTGGCCACTACGGTCCCCTGGGGCATATTTTGCTAGGTATCAGGGGTGTCATCACAATATGTGGACACTCTCAGTGTCTACAGCATAGGATGTGCTCTGTGCCATTGTCCCCTGGCACCATGTATATTTACGTAACGTGTTCTACAAGTGTCCACTGTACAGCCTGACCTAATTTTCCGTGTTCATACTCACGGTGGCCAGTGCCTGTGTGTCTTGTTACAATTATCTGATGATGGACATTTGTAAATGAGATTGTTGTACAGGCGCACATGGGGTATTTTGGGTCCAATATGGGTTTCTTGCAGCCCATGTGTATTTCTCCCAGACTAAGAGATGCAAGTACTTCCTGTGTCTCATCAAATTGTCTCATGTAGGGGGTGGTTGGTGCGGGCAAGGCCTACATGTCGACACCTGAAACCTCATTGCTCGGTCTGGCCAGTGTGTGATGTTTGTCTGGACATACACTCAAGGTGCAGTGACCCATTCATGTTGGGCATGTCTTTAAGTATTACCTTTGCAGCATGTGCCTCAAGTTCATGGAGATGGTCCCTGCTCATCTCTAGTTACGGCAACGCTGTGTGGTGCAGATGCAGTGCTAGATTGTCCCCAGAGCCTGGCTCCTCTGTCCAAATCCATATCATGTCATTTGCAAATGTGTCATGCTCTCCATAGTTTCTCAGTGGCATGGTGGGTGAACCAACTGTGTGTTGCAGGGCCTATATATGTACCTTTTATTGTAGATGTTACTCATCTTTCTTTTCAGGCTATGCACTGTAACCTATGTAGATTTGACTCATGTGACATATGTATACAGGTGTCTGATTAATTCCTGTTTATTCACCTTGCCCACAGCATCGTCGGGGGACACGGATGGAGACACCGGCACGGACCGTGCGGAGGGACCGAGCACCAGTGCCAGCAGTGACATCTTAGCTGGCACTTCCAGTGGAACTGAGGCTGAGGGGAGTGAGGCTGAGGACCTGTCCACTGCCACCACAGAATATGAAACTAACGGGTCCGAGGCTGAGCTCTCCAAGGGGGCGGAGGCTGCTCCAACAGCTGACAGCAGCACAACATCTCTCCCCGCCCCCTCCATTGCCATCAGCGGCCTCCCACTTGCTCGTGTCCCTTCCCGGCGTGCTAGGTCACCACGTGTCTCCTTCCTGCCAGGCACCGCACCCCCTGCCCCTGTCTCCACTGCTGCCGCCAATGCCGAGTCTGTGGACATCCTGCGGCAGTTGCAGGTTGGTCAGGCTGCGATGCTTAATGTCCTCCATGGCCACAGCAGAGTGCTGAACAACATGGAGGCATACATTGAGGGCATTTCAGCATCGCAGGCTGACCAACGCAACTTGCTGAGGTCCATTGACTCGACACTGACTGCAGCAGTGGGTCTTCTGCAGCACTTTGTCCCACCCCCTACCCCTGCCCCTTCCACACTTCCCACTCCCATGCCTGTCCCACGTACACCCAGACGTCAGCATGCACACACCACACCAGACACAGGCACCACACCAGCAGGGAAGGACAAGCGCACACCTCCTGTCACGCACACACAGGGTGAAGTAGGCACACCCACTGGGTCGGGGGGGCAAACGTAAGACACGCAGCCAGAGTGGGAGTCCGCATTCTGCAAAATCCACTCCCTCCAAATCCACTCCCCTCAGCTCTCCTGGCCAAGAGTCGGACACAGGGTCAGTCCTGCCCAGTATGTCCATCAGCCCCAGTGTGGCACCACCCCGCAAGCGGTGGAGGCAGGACACCGCCAGGGGAGTTGAGCCCCCCCCTGTCCACACCCTCCACCAGTAGCGCTGCGACCCATCCCTCCGACCCCCCCACTCCTTGGGGCCTGTGGTTCCTTCGGGTGCAGGGGAGACGCTGGGCGACCTGGCAGTAGTGTGCAGCGCCGTGCTTCAATCCACCTTTGGTGCTGCCCCACCCCCTGTGTTGGAGTCGTCCGTCCCTGCACCCACAACACCTCCCCTTGCCCCTCCTGTCCCTGCGGTGCCTGGTTCTTCCCCCCAACATGATGCCCCCCCCCCCTGTGGAAGACAAAGGAGTCTAACTGTGCAGGCAAGCTAGGGGACACACGTCCCACTGTGTCCCCCATCCGGATTGGAGTCATGGACTGCCCTATGGGCCTTGTATATATTGACATTTCTGATGATTATTCCTTACATCCTGCTG
Source organism: Triturus cristatus (assembly GCF_964204655.1). Classification (NCBI taxonomy): domain Eukaryota; kingdom Metazoa; phylum Chordata; class Amphibia; order Caudata; family Salamandridae; genus Triturus; species Triturus cristatus. The sequence continues at coordinate 528,050,996 of NC_140586.1, read as the reverse complement.
AATAAAGCTATTTGTTTTTTCCATGGGACACTACTGTTTATCTGGTATTGCTGTTGGTGGACCTGCTCCCTGATTTTGGGTGGTGATAATGTGTTGGGTGTGTGGGAAATGTAGTCTTGTGCAGGTCATAGGGTGGACCCTGGTATCTGTGTGCCATCACAAGCTGTTAGCTAAATTAATTTGTTCATGTAAGCAGTTACTTCATGGTGACATCATCCCAAGGTGTGTTCCTTCCTCTGTGTAACCTGACATCTTCCCTGCAGGGTGTTTCCAATATGTGGTGCTGAGCTGTGTCTACATCAGCTGGGTGTGTGACGGACTCCTTCAACTTTGCACATGCATGCTGAGCGATGTCTCCACCTGCATCATTCGTGGCATCCTTGGTGGTCACTGTACTTGTGTATGTAGACTGTTGACATGACTTCATGTGGACATGTTCTCTTTTAGGCGCTATGCATGTGTGTACTCCCAGCCTCGCACACATGTGGTACATGTACTGCAGGGTCTTTGTGCACCTGACGGACATTTGTGGGCATTGTATCTGTGGGTACTCCACCCTTTGCGTTCCATGGGCACTGCTGGGAGGACTCTGCACCCACCCCTCTTGCGTCTGGGCACTGCTGGGAGGACTCTACACCCACCCCTCCTGTGTCTGGGCACTGCTGGGAGGACTCTGCACCCACCCCTCCTGCGTCTGGGCACTGCTGGGAGGACTCTACACCCACCCCTCCTGCATCTGGGCACTGCTGGTAGGGCACTACACCCACCCCTCCTGCGTCTGGGCACTGCTGGTAGTGATAGGCACCCACCCCTCCTGTGTCTGGGCACTGCTGGAAGGACTCTGCACACACCCCTCCTGTGTCTGGGCACTGCTGGGAGGACACTACACCCACCCCTCCTGCGTCTGGGCACTGCTGGTAGTGATAGGCACCCACCCCTCCTGTGTCTGGGCACTGCAGGGAGGACTCTGCACACACCCCTCCTGTGTCTGGGCACTGCTGGGAGGACTCTGCACACACCCCTCCTGCGTCTGGGCACTGCTGGGAGGACACTACACCCACCCCTCCTGCGGCTGGGCACTACTGGTAGTGATAGGCACCCACCCCTCCTGGGTCTGGGCACTGCTGGGAGGACTCTGCACACACCCCTCCTGCGTCTGGGCACTGCTGGGAGGACTCTACACCCACCCCTCCTGCGTCTGGGCACTGCTGGTAGTGATAGGCACCCACCCCTCCTGTGTTTGGGCACTGCTGGGAGGACTCTGCACACACCCCTCCTGCATCTGGGCACTGCTGGGAGGACTCTGCACACACCCCTCCTGTGTCTGGGCACTGCTGGTAGGACACTACACCCACCCCTCCTGCGTCTGGCCATGTACGCTCCGTACATACACGGGTGGGGGTACGGTCCGTACATACACTGTTGGGGTGGGGGTACGCTCCATACATACGCGGGGGGGTACGGTCTGTACGTACACTGTTGGGGTGGGGGTACGCTCCATACATACGCGGGTGGGGGTACGGTCCGTACGTACACTGTTGGGGTGGGGGTACGTTCCATGCATACGCGGGTGGGGGTACGGTCCGTACGTACAGTGTTGGGGTGGGGGTACGCTCCATACATACGCGGGTGGGGGTACGGTCGGTACGTACACTGTTGGGGTGGGGGTACACTCCATACATACGCGGGTGGGGGTACGGTCCGTACGTACACTGTTGGGGTGGGGGTACGCTCCATACATACGCGGGTGGGGGTACGGTCTGTACGTACACTGTTGGGGTGGGGGTACGCTCCATACATACGCGGGTGGGGGTACGGTCCATACGTACACTGTTGGGGCGGGGGTACGCTCCATACATACGCGGGTGGAGATATGGTCCGTACGTATACTGTTGGGGTGGGGGTATGCTCCATACATACGCGGGGGGTACGGTCCGTACGTACACTGTTGGGGTGGGGGTACACTCCATACATACGCGGGTGGGGTACGGTCCGTACGTACCCATGCCCACGCTGTGGAATGCTTGTGCGGCCCGTACCCAGGCCTTTGGCACATGGGTATGGGCTGTACCGCCATTGTTGGGGTGACGTAGGGGTGGGCGTGGTACGACTCGTACCCACGCTCTTAAGGCGTGGGTACGGTACCTACCTGTATTGTTGTGTTGCCGGTTCGTGTCGTCGCCCACTTCCGTTGTGGCGGACGCTGGCGTTGCTGGACACGCCCCCACCCCCACCCCCTCGAAGTGACCAGGGCCTGGAGGTCAGGTATGTCCAGGGCATGTGTGCTGTGTGACTTGGGTCGGGGGTTTGTGTCCTGCCCCTGCCCCCCCCCTTTGCCCCTGGGTGTTGTTCTGACCTTCTGCGGCGTCTGCGTCGGTACCTGTAGAGGAGGTCGACTGCAATGAGGGCCGAGATGACACGTAGGTTCGGGTCCATGTCTGTCCGTCGCGTACAGGTGCTCCTTGTGCGCGTCGTCCTGATTTCCCGGCAGTTTTTGGCTCCCGGAAAATATTCTCCGTGCGGGGTGACGTCGGTGCGAATCGTACTTCCTGGTTCGTGGAACGCAGGCTGCATGCGTACCGACGTCACGTCGGCGCTTTTTCTGATGTCATTTGTATGTTTATTTTCCTCGGTTGGTGTTTTGTACGAATCGTACGGAAATGGTGTTTCCGTACGAATCGTACTTGCATGTTTGTATACTTTTACAACCGGGTACGAGTCGGACGGAGAAAACCCTCCGTCCGACGGTTCGTACCCGGTTTTTGCAGGATCGGAATTGGCACCTTTGTGTCCAATGTATTACTTGTACTAAGACATATTCTTGCCTTGATAAAGTCTGTATTGACAAAACATGTCAGCTGTCCTAAAAAATGTGATTGACGATTGTTAAGTCATCTTGATGGATGTAATTTGGAATAAAGATTGGCTTCTTGCACCATTTGCCAGCATGTGAGTTCTTAACAGTTGTTACTGTGCTCATGCAATACACATTGAGTGCCAATTACAAATAAGAGTATTTGGCCACTTGACGTTGTTGGTCATGGTGCACCATAAGGTGCGCTTCCTCATATTATCTTTTCAAGTCTGGTGATGGGGGGGGAAGTCTGTCCTGGGTGTTCCAAAATATTATTGTATTGAGAATATCATGAGTCACAAATATTGCATTCTAAGTACTGTGATGTGAAGAGTATTTTTTATTTGCTATTTTTTTAAATATTTAAAATGATCATTGTATTAAATAGCTTTTTAATGCATAGTGTTGGTTTATGTGCATTTGTATTGTGTTTGCAATGCTTGAATAATTTAGTTTTTTTTTTTAATGTATGCTATTTTTTGTGATATCATTTATAAGCAGGGTTTGGGGTTTATTGGGGAATATGGTAAGGAATACATTAAAACATTTTTAAACGTTTTTATTTAGCATTTTTGTGGTGAGATTTCAGTTTATTTTTTATTTTACATTGATTGTTGTTAAAACACATAGTTAAAATGTTATTTATTTTCTTATTCAATGGGAAAATAAACTTTTTCAATGTTTATTCTTTTATTTAGATTGTTAATACTCATTAATACTAGTTAAGTAATAATGTATTAACAATTTTAAATAAGTTTACTAAATATTAAATACTATATTTAATAATTTTATTTGTCACTAATTTATATTATTTCACTAAGTTATGTACATTTTGTGGTGGAAATTAGTAGTGTTGTTGCAATAGTAGTTATAGAATTTTTTGTTGCAAATATTTCTACTCTAATTTTGTGATAATTAATTAAATACAGGGAAAACTAATTAACATGTTTATTTTTTGTAAACTATTTTGTTTAATTTTTTAAATATTTTTTTATTTAATTGTTATGGCTTTGTTGTTAGTGTTGAATTTTATATTAGTAATTTGTATTGTTAATTTTAATATTTTTAAGGTAGTATATATTTGTACGGAGTGGTAGTGTTTGGAGTGGGAATAGTAATTTTGATCTCCAGAGGTTCAACAGTATTGTTAACTTAGTTAAGTTTACAGTATGAATAGTAATGAGATCTCTCCAAAATGTAATATTTTCCCTAATGTGGTTAACTTTAAAGTGGGAATAGTTAATTTGACTTCTCCAAGGTCCAACACTTTCCCCAATGGGGTTAAAGTTGGCGTGAGCAGTACTTATTTGGGCCGACGTTTGCAGGTGGGGCTCACCGGCACTAACTTTTAGGGACCGGTACTTATATGTCCTCCTCGGACTTTGACCTAGAATTAGACAGAGAAAAACACAACAGGGAGAAAGAAGGAGTAAAAGTTTTATTGTAAATTATCTATTAGGATTATAAAATTAGTTTTTTTAAATTTAATTGATATGAGGTTATTGTATTGTTACATTTTATAATAATAATTTACTTGATTTGTTTTACTTTTGTTTTGAATTAATTTGATGAGGATATCCTCCTAATTAATATCTTTTTATAATATGGTAGCGTTTGAAGTGTGAATAGTAAATTTGATTTCCAAAAGTCACTTTCCTCAACTTAGTTAAGTTTGTAATGGGAATTGAAAATCAGATCTCTCCAAAGATCAACACCTTCCCCGATGTGGTTAACTTTAGAGTGGAAATAGTTAATCGGGCATACCCAAAGTTCAACACTTTCCCCAATATGGTTAATTTTGGATTGGGAATAGTAATTTTGATTTCCCCTCCCAAAAGTCCAACACTTTCCCCAATGTGGTTAAGTTTGTACTGGGCAGTGCTTAATTTGAGTTTGTGGTTGCAGGTGGGAGTCACTAGCATTCATTGTTGGGGACTGGCACTTATTTTTCCTCATCGGACTTTGGCCTAGAACAAGAGAGAGCAAAACACAAAAGGGAGAAAGAAGGAGGAAGGGAAAGATGGAAAAACAGTGACAAAATGCAAGGAGGAAAAAGAATGTGGAAATGTGAGGTAAAGGGACAGAAAGTGTCAGGTAACGGATCAAAGGGGCATGAGGTGGAATGAAAAGTATGCAGCTTTTGAAGTTGGGACCTCAACATTCAATCGTATTGGCAATGGGCTTCTAAGCAAAACTGTGGGTCCCAACAGTTTTTCTTTTACAAATGAATCACTGGGAGTTGGAATAGTGAATCTGACCCATCCCATCAAAATTCAACACTTTTCCCAATGTAGAAAGGTTTCGGTTAGTAATAGTTACTCTGAGCCCCCACCCTAAAGTGCAATATTTTTATCTATTTTGTTAAGTTTGTAGTAGGAATAGTAAATCTGATGCCCTAAAAGGCCAACATTTTCCCCAATGTGTTTAATTTGATTGTGGGAATTGTTAACCTTACCCCCTCAAAGCCCATAATTTCCCTAATGTTGTTAAGTTTGGAGTGGGAATAATAAATCTGACCCCATCAAAGGCCAAAACATTCCTCCATATTGTTATGTTTGAAGTACGGATGGAAAATCTGCCCCCGCACCCTCCTTAGTCCAACCGTTTCCCCAATGTGGTTATGATTAGAGTGCAAATAGTTGATCTGACCCTCCCAAACTCAAACTCTTTCCAGAATGTGGCTACGTGACTCATTCAAAATCCAACTCATTCCCTAATGTGGTTAGGTTTGGAGTGAGAATGGTAAATCTGACTCCCTCAAAGTCCAATACTTTCTCCAATGTGATTAAGTTTGGAGTGGGAATGGTAAATGTCAGCCACCAAAGTCCAACACTGTCCGCAATGTGGTTAAGTTTGAAGGGGTAAAAATAAATCTGACACTCCCCAAAGTCCAACAGTTTCTCCAATGTGGGTTTGTAGTGGAATAGTAAATTTCTTCTAAATAGTGTTGGCATTTTGTTTTACTTTGTATTTTATATAGCTATAGTAAGTCATTGTATAAAGTGTTTTTCTTTTAATGATATATTTGGCCTTACCTATCATTTTTTCATGTTTTTGTTATATACAATTTCTAAACATGTCTTTAATGTTTCCCATCTTTTACATGACATTATTTTTCAATAATTACAACAATAAATATTTTATAGAACAAATGTTGTAACATTATATTTAGAGTATAGTTGTACTATAGTGTTAGGAGGGTGGTATAAAGTGTTTATTAGGCTAGCTTTTGCTAGCCAATGTTCTTTTAGAGTGCTGTCTGTCAGTGTAGTATGTGTTAGTTAGTGTAGGGTAGTGCTGTAGGCATTATCTTAAGTACAAAATGTATTTACAATTGTATGTGTTTGTTATGCATTTAACATTGTTTATAATGATATTGTATTGTAATGTGTTTGATATGAGAATTGGGTAGGTTTATATGTGTTTGCTTTACAAATGTACATTTGTTGATTTTATATATGTTAATTTATTATCTATTTATCTATTTTATTATTATGTTAGGCTTAGTGTATGGTTGATAGAAAAGTGTTTGTTTATTAAAATTAATGTACGCTTATTTGGTTTGTATATTTAGTTTTAGACATATATTATTGCAATCTTTAATTATCAATATGAACAATTGTGTTATGAACTTTATTTTAACCCCTTCCACGTGGGGGTAATTCCCCCGCGGTGCTGGGGACAGGGGGGGGGCGGCGGTGGTGGCACTGTGCTTGTGACGAGCCCAGCTCATCATGAGGCACAGTGGAGCTGTGCTCATGACGAGCTGAGCTCGTCACGACCCCACCCACTGATTGATTCTCCCGCACAGGCGGGGAATCAACTTCGCGTGGGCGGGCCACGACAGTTATGACGAGCCCAGCTCGTCATGAGCACAGCTCCACTGTGCCTCATGACGAGCTGGGCTCTTCATGAGCACCGAAGCGGTTAAGACTTGTAATTAAAAGTTATTTTAATATTATTAAAAAATAAATACTAGGAAGTGTATGCTTTTGATTTTTAGGAAGATAAAATTGTGTTGTTTTTTAGTGTGGGGTACTTAAAGTAGGGCTCTTAGAATTGATTCTAGATATGGTCTGCCTTGATTGTTAGCAATGAGTCTTACTGTGTATTGAAGAAGTTCATGCATTTCTTTAATTTGTTTATATATTTTGGCTTGACTTGTATTAGGGATTGTTCCATCCTTAGCTCCTGGTAGCTTTGTTCTTTTTAAGTATTTCTACGAACTAGTATAGTGGTAGGTGGCTTCATCCACTCTTATCTTTGCTTCTTGGGATATGGTGTTGTCATAGTCATTTCACCTTGGAATGTGATACTTGGTTTGGCCTCTGTGTCCTCATTTGGGCAGGTGGCTAACCCAAGTATCTGCAAAATAATCTGTTAGTGGGACTAGCTTTGTTTCATGCTTTTGCTAATGCAGTAATTCAATTCAGTGTGCTAGACCTATTCATTTTTTGACCTATTGTGCAAATCGAAAGTCAGTTGCGTATTCTGCACTTCAGGTGGACTTTTTGAGGGGCCTCTATATGCTCTGGTTATAATGATAGTAGCACCCCTGAATTTCAATGTGTGGATAGGTTTTCAGTATTGTGGAAATCATTGCATGTTCAACATAGAACTACAACAGTTTTAGAAGGTTATAGTTTTTAGTTTGTTCTTTTTTATTTGTGAGCACATCATTGTAAGTTGCAGTTTATTAAGTGAAAGCGCATTCACTAATGATGTATGTATTTTGGTATTGCCCATGTATTGCGCATATTTGACTGAATAGTGGAGTGCACAACTTAAATGTGCCATCCATCATGCTTGCTTTACATTGTATTTAAATTAGTAAATTGTTGTTAGTAGCATAAAGGATAATTCTGTTACCGTTTTTGTGTATGTCATACAATAAAAAGTTTGGGTAGTAAATGGGGGATCTGTCTATTTCGTCATATTCATAGGTGCTACAAGTGCTTTCCTAGCTTTCTATGTCTTCTGGCAATTAATCTTTTTCAGTTTGTCATGCTAGGGAGTTGACCTGTTGAGGAACATTTGGTGTTATATTTTTATGTATTGTTCCTGTTGGTTCTTCGGCACACGTACCGGCCTCTTTGACGTCCTTTAGAATATTTCTTACTTCTATTTTGGTAACATTAGGGGGTGTTTATGTTCCCTAATTTCTTTCACTAGTTTATGTATAGTGGTAGCCCACTGCCATTGCATATGATTTAGAGCATTTTGCAGTATGTTTGTTTCACTACTGCTGCTCTCCTTACTTTAAGTGTATCCTTTGTAACTTAATAACAGCTTTTCTATTGGGATTTTATGGATTTTGCTATTATCTGTGGGTGTTAGAATTTAACAAATATATATATGTTGGTAATTCTAAAATATAATACATATATAATAAGTATTCTAACATTTTCACATCTTATTTGCACATGTTTACCTACATTTGGAATGTTGTCTTTACTTAATTGGTAGACATTTGTTTCGTAGGGCCATTTTCTCTTGTTTTTGGAACGGTTTTCGTTTGGTACAGTCTTTTGAGAGGGAGAGATAGGTTAGTTGTGTTGATTTATTTTTAATTTAATTGTTAATTTGCAGTTTGTTCAATGTAGTTTAGTTTTAAGTTATGTTGATGTATTATTTGTACTTTAAATGTTAATTTTGTCTGTTAGTTATAGTACTTTTGAGTTGGTCTTGCTTGTACTTCGTATTTATTGATGTCTGTGTTTTTGATTTAATATTGCTTCTTGGGAATTTTCCTTGTTATAGGAAATGCACCTGTACTTTGGAAAAAGTATTGTATTGTTTTAATTATTTGTCATATAAAATGTTAGGTGGCATTTGTTTCAAATTTAAAACTTACTTTGCTTGTTGTAATTAGTAGTTATTTGCAGAGTAGATTTCTTCTTAAGTTGAGTTTCAATCTGACAGAGTGACGTTGCTTTGCTGTTCAGGAACCATTTCTGTTTGTATTTTTTTGTGGCCTTAATATTTTTGGGGAAGTTGTAAAAGCATTTCTATTTGATAACTGTTGGTAACTTCAATATGACAGGTTGTTTAGAGAGTATTTAAATTTTTGTTTTAAAAATGCTAATATATATATATATATATATATATATATATATATATATATATATTCACTGAACAAATTACAGGTTTCAGGGACTTTATAGTTAGTTGGACATTCCACTCGTACAAAACCAGAGAAATTCGGCCGTTATAGTTAGTTGAGCTAACTATAACTCGCATCCCCGCAATGCACTGCTGATGACATCACTCATGACATGGTCAGTGACATCACTGATGACATCCCTGATGACATCTCAAATGACATCACTGGTGACATCACTGATGCCATCATCCACTTAATATCTGATGCACCTCCTCACACCCTAATATAACCTTTCATACACCCACTATAAAATACAGACTACCATTCTCGAAACCATAGACACACCAATACCAGTTGGTACATACTCACTGACTGATTCATAGTTATACACACATCCATTCACTCACCGATATAGTCACTCATACACGCAGTCACTCATCAATTCAGCCTCTGATATATGTACTCATACACCCATACAGACACTCACATACTGCCACTCATCCACATAAATACTCACACTGCCATTTACTCACCTATACAGTTATACACACATCGCCTCACTTATTCATACAGATACTAACACATACTTTCTGCCTTATACAATCACTGACACAAGCACACACTCATCTATAAAGCCACTCTCACAATCACTCACTCTCACATAAATCAGTTATATACTCCAACACTCACATATACTGCCTTTCACATATGTTGTTACTCACACAGATACCACTGAGACATCCATTCACTTACCAACACAGCCATACACACTACTCACTCACCCATACAGCCCCTCACAGACGTACTCATGAACCCATACACCCACTGAATCACTCAGTCACAGGGAGTTACATGCCCCCACCCACCCACACAGACACCCAGGCACCCATACAGGTACTCACACAATCAATCATTAACCCATATAGACACTCATGTAGCTACTCACCAAACCATGCAGCTACTTACACTCCAACTGACAGACTGATACAGACATTCACACAGATTAGTCACTCACCCATGCATTCACTAAGACATGTTTAATCACTCACTTATACAGTCAGTCACGCAACTACTATGTCATCCATTCAGACACTTAAACACCCACTCATTCTTCAATACACCTTGGCCTATATATATATATATATATTCAGCATACGGTTCCAGTCGATTTCAGCAAAAACCACACTGCACTCCCAGGGGGATTGTTTCATTCGGCTTTTTTATTGATGAGTTCACATCAATGCGTTTCGATGGCCTCTCGCCACCTTGTTCACGATAATGAAAAACCATTCGTTCCTCTTTTTAAAACAGACATGTGACATACAAAACATAAATGAGGGACTATCAAATTATTTCATTAACCTGGTAAACGGTAGGTCAAAAGCTCCCGCCATTTTGGAATGTGTTTCCATTTCAATGTCTTGTACTCATTCACCACAATGACATTATGAATTGTTATTCCAATATAGCATTTTCATTGGCGTGAATTACTTGCAATTATTTACACATGCCATTTCTTTATGAATTTATATATACAAAAATCAAAACCTTGAAATGTTCCGATTTCTCAACCTTTTTGAAAGACAAACCGCAAGTGCTGACGATTATCTTCATTTGTTTATAAAGTGCTAGTGCTTGTTGATGTAAACATTTACACTTGATTTCAAATAAAGTGCCAGTGCATATATATTCTCTGTTTACAAAGTGCTAGTGCTTTCCATGTAAACAAATTATCTTTGTTAATCTATTTTAATAAAATGCTAGTGCTTCAATTAAATCAGTGTAAACTTTTAAAAGGTTTAAAAAGGTTTTTGATGTATATATAATCTCCTACCTGACTACCATAAAATTTGTATAGCATCCTCTAAAAAACGAATAAGTCATTGAATAAACGGCATCTCTCATTTTAATATTGATTCAGGTGGGAGTTTCATTGAACTTTTTCAGTTACTTTGACTATACTTTTTTTGTTAGCAACTATTTCATTTTTTAGTATAGACAAGTGTGTAGATCTTCATCCACATTCAAACCCTGCGGTTCCCTGCAATCGAACTCCAAGATATAATAAGTTTCTAATTTACGGAGTTCCTTCTCTCGATCCCCTCCTCGTTTTTTCTTTGGGATTTCTGCAATACAGCTGTATTGTAGACCTGTTGGATCACTCTGATGGCACCTTTCAAAATGTCTTGCGATTGGATACGTTCTATCCTTATTTACAATCGCTCTTCTGTGTTGCAGTACTCGTTGGAACACAGGTAAGGTGGTTAAGGTGGTACTCCCTATGTACATCTTTTGGCAGGGGCATTGTAAGGCATAAACCACAAAACTGGATCTACACGTTAAAAAGCCTCTAATTTTAATAGTTTTATTAAAAGATGTTTTAAAATGCGTCCGATTCACTCCATGCTGGCACGCCTTACATTTAAAACATTTCCTAAAACCCATTTTCCGTGTCAACCATGTAGGCGGTCCCAATTTCTTACTTTCAATATATTCACTGTTTACAATTCGATCCTTTAATGATTTGGATTTGCGAAAGGTAATCTCAGGATGTTTTTTCATCTTAGGACCTAGTATTGGATCGTTTTTCACAAGATGCCAGTGTTTATTTAAAATCATTCTGACTTCTTTGTGATTTTTATTAAATGTAGTAATAAATCTACAATCACTTTGTCCTTGTCCCAGGTTCCTCTTTTTCTTTTTCTGTTCAGTTTTCGAAGGTTCAAATAAAACTTTTTTCCTATCTAGTTTTCTTGCTTTTGAGGCTGCCCCTTCTATTATATCCTGTGGGTAGCCTCTCTGTAGGAATCGTTCGCTCATTTCCTCTTCAATTCTTAGGTATTCATCAAGGCTGCTACATGTTCTCCTAGCTCTATAAAACTCACCAAAGGGAATACTTCTAATTAGCGTGGCTGGATGAGCGCTCTCCGCATGTAAAATTGTATTCCCTGAGGTGGGCTTCCTAAAAACAGTGGTTTCTAGTTTTCCCTCAGCAGCCTTTACTCTTACGTCCAAAAAATCTATACAGGATTTACTATGTTGTCCAGTGAATTTCAAGTTGAGGGTGTTACAATTTATCTCATTAATAAACACCTCAATTGATGCTTCTGTGCCCTCCCACAGCACAAAAACATCATTGATAACTCGCACCCACAAAAGTATGTTGTCATTCCAATGTTCTAAGTGTGGGCCTCTGAGCACCTGCTCCTCCCACCAGCCCAGATGTAGACTGGCATAGCTGGGGGCGAAGCAGGTGCCCATCGCCGTTCCTTGTTCCTGTTGGAACATTTCTTCCCCGAACAAGAACATATTTTTGGTTAAACACCAATGCATCATTTCCAAAATCATTTCATTTTGTTTAAAAAACCTCAAAGGCCTCCTGTTTAGATAAAATTCAGTTGCTTTCAAACCCTCAGTATGCCGTATACTCGTATAAAGAGTAGCAATGTCAAGCGTTAATAACACCATACTGTTCTCATCCCATCTTATATCGAAAATACATTTTAAAAAATCAGTAGAATCCTTAATATAAGAGGTCAAGGTCTTTACTATAGGGTTTAAAAAGTAATCTATATATTTTGAGGTATTTTCAAAGAGGCTTCCACAAGAGGAAATGATAGGTCTTCCCGGTGGTGAAGCCACATTCTTGTGGACTTTGGGGAGCATATAAAAAACTGGGAGAATTGGATTATTTTGTTTTATAAATTTGTACTCATCCCAGTTCAATAAATCCTCTTCCTTCCAAACCTCTAATCTAGCATGGTATTTTTCTTTCACCAAAGTAAACTCTCGCATGTCAATCCTTTTATAGCATTCAGTGTTATTTAATTGAGTAAGGGCTTCTTTCTTATATAATTCTCGTCCCCATAATACAACGTTCCCTCCTTTATCGGAGGGTTTCACCAACACACCATCATCTTTAATCAATTTCTCCACCGTTTGCTGTATGATTTCTTTTTGAGGATCTCTTCTCTTTTTCTGATCCGCTAAGTTACTATACAGTAATTTCAGATCCCTCGTCACATTTTCAGAAAAAATGTCCAAATTATCTCGCGCTGTTTGTGGCAAGAATTTAGATCGTGGTCGAAACGGTGTGTGGTCACTACTCAATAATCCAAATGTGTCTCCTTCATTCAAGGTTTCTGTCTGCGAAGAGTCTATGGAAGGACAGTCATTTTCATTACACAGTTCCATTAAATCGCCAAGAATTGCAGCATCCAAGGTATTTAAGCCACTCGAATTCGTAGTTTGAATAATTTGTGACTGATATATATATATATTCACTGAAAAAAACATAGGTTTCACACATGTTATAGTTAGTGGAAATTTTACTGATAAAAAACCAATGAAATTCCCCCGTTATAGTTAGTGCAGGCAACTATAACTCACGCGACCGCAATCCTCTGCTGATGCTAATACTGTATTTAGACACTTATTTGCCCATGTCTTCTTCCATAAATTTTTAGCTATACATATATTACAAATATTTTTTTTTCATAAAGACACATATGTCATCAGCAGAAGATTGCGGTCGCGTGAGTTATAGTTGCCTGCACTAACTATAACGGGGGAATTTCATTGGTTTTTTATCAGTAAAAGTTCCGCTAACTATAACATGTGTGAAACCTATGGTTTTTTCAGTGAATTTCAAAGGTTTTTTAAATGCTAATTCCTAACTATAACGTGTGTGAAACCTATGGTTTTTTTCAGTGAATTTGTACGTTTTTTTAAATGCTAAGTTACTTTACGCCATTCGTGGCGTGCGCGCCCACTTAACGCAGTTCGTTCCGTGCGCACCGTGCGCGCACAGTGAGCACGCGGTGCGCTTCGCGCACCGCGCGCCCACTTTACGCAGTTAGTGCCGTGCACGCACGGTGGGCACGCGGTGCGCTACGCGCACCGCGTGCCCACGTTACGCTAAATGGGCCATGTACGCACGATGCGCTTCGCGCACCGTGCGCACATGGAGGACATATGATGCACTTCGTTTTGAAATGTAATATTTTAATTTTTCACACCTGTTATAAGCCATGCACACGGGGTGGGGAGAGTGTGGATAATTTTTTTTTTTTAATATTTTTTTACCGTACGCGTACGGTAAGCGTAATCGGCGAAATTAGCGAAAAAATAAAAAATCCGTTTTTGGCCTTGGGGGATCTTTGGGGACTCCGTCAACATGGCTAGGTGTTTTGGAGCTGTCCAAACAGCCCCTTTACATGATTTTGTGCTTTGTATTTTAATCCACACTCTCAGTGCGAGAGAGAAAATGGCGGCCGCCGCTTCCTGGTTTCGGCCGATTCGAATGTTTACTAAGATCTAAGAGCCAATCAGAATCGGGCTCGCGCACGCCACCGTACGCGTACGGTAAGCGTACCGTAAGCGCACCGTAAGCTGGCTCAGATATATATATTGATTTAAAGGCTATTTTCTCAGAATCTACTGAACAGATTTACACCAAACCTACAAAAGGCACTTCCTTGACCTGAGGACTACCTCTCTGCCAAATTTCTAGTAATTCTGTTCAGCCGTTCGGGCTGTAGCTGTGTCTAAAGGTCCTATGGAAAAATGCATAGGAAAAACGCGTTTTGGGACCCCCCTTTTATCTCAGCCCCCGCTTGACGAATCCCCCCGAGACTTTCAGGGTAGGAGCGGAGCGTAACGCCCCACCTATTTTGAAAAATTCGCGAGGATTCGTTGACCGGTGCCAAAGTTATTCAAAATAGAATGTTGCGGATTTCCTATGGAAACGTGGTCCTAACTATAACTACCTACTGGCGACCGCCAGTAGGTAATATATATATATATATTCACTGAAAAAACCATAGGTTTCACACATGTTATAGTTAGCTGGACATTTTACTCGTAAAAAACCATTGAAATTGCCCCGTTATAGTTAGTTCAGCTAACTATAACTCGCGCGCCCGCAATGCACTGCTGATGACGTCACATATTACATCACTCATGACATGGTCAGTGACATCACTCATGACATCACTGATGACATCTCAAATGACATCTCTGATGACCTCACTGATGACATCATCCAGTGAATGTGTGTTTTTCTGAAAATTAAATATGTTTTATATATGTATATCTCAAGGTCGATGGAAGAATAAATGGGTATATTACTGTCTAAATGGATGATTTCTTTTTGAAAAATTGATTGTGTAACTGACTGATTAAGTGTATCATAGTGAATACATGGCTTAGTGAGTAATGTTTAAATATGTAAATATCTGTATCAGTCTCTCACTTTGTGTATGAGTGGCTGCATGGGTTGGTGAGTAGCTACATAGGTGTCTATATAGGATATTAGTTGGTTTTTTGAGTATCAGTATGAGTGTCTGCATGGTTTGGTGGAGGGTATTACGTAGTGCATAGGTGCATGAATGACTGACTCACTGTTTGTATGTGTTTAACACAGCATGTGTGCAGGACTGTATGGGTGGATGAGTGTGTGTATGGGTGTGTTAGTGAGTGAATGACTGTCTCAATAGTGTCTTTATGAGTAACTACATATGTTTTAAACTAGTATATGTGACTATTGAGATGTGACCAACTCCTGAGGCGGAAAGCCGGGAGTACGATTGTTTTTTAAAATTGAAAGTGATTGTTTTACCTTGTTGTGCACTCCTCCCTGGGCACTTCCCCTCCTATACCGCACCTGGTATCTCCGCGCAGCTGAGCACAGCGCTGCCGCGGGTTAGAGCTCACTTGCCGCCATTCCACACGAAGCCCACAGGCCACGCCCACGGCCGTGAGGCCACGCCCCCTCCTGGCTCACTATATAAGTCGCGCTGAACTCCTCGCCCGCATTAGATGTGACCAACTCCTGAGGCGGAAAGCCGGGAGTACGATTGTTTTTTAAAATTGAAAGTGATTGTTTTACCTTGTTGTGCACTCCTCCCTGGGCACTTCCCCTCCCATACCGCACCTGGTATCTCCGCGCAGCTGAGCACAGCGCTGCCGCGGGTTAGAGCTCACTTGCCGCCATTCCACACGAAGCCCACAGGCCACGCCCACGGCCGTGAGGCCACGCCCCCTCCTGGCTCACTATATAAGTCGCGCTGAACTCCTCGCCCGCATTAGATGTGACCAACTCCTGAGGCGGAAAGCCGGGAGTACGATTGTTTTTTAAAATTGAAAGTGATTGTTTTACCTTGTTGTGCACTCCTCCCTGGGCACTTCCCCTCCTATACCGCACCTGGTATCTCCGCGCAGCTGAGCACAGCGCTGCCGCGGGTTAGAGCTCACTTGCCGCCATTCCACACGAAGCCCACAGGCCACGCCCACGGCCGTGAGGCCACGCCCCCTCCTGGCTCACTATATAAGTCGCGCTGAACTCCTCGCCCGCATTAGATGTGACCAACTCCTGAGGCGGAAAGCCGGGAGTACGATTGTTTTTTAAAATTGAAAGTGATTGTTTTACCTTGTTGTGCACTCCTCCCTGGGCACTTCCCCTCCCATACCGCACCTGGTATCTCCGCGCAGCTGAGCACAGCGCTGCCGCGGGTTAGAGCTCACTTGCCGCCATTCCACACGAAGCCCACAGGCCACGCCCACGGCCGTGAGGCCACGCCCCCTCCTGGCTCACTATATAAGTCGCGCTGAACTCCTCGCCCGCATTAGATGTGACCAACTCCTGAGGCGGAAAGCCGGGAGTACGATTGTTTTTTAAAATTGAAAGTGATTGTTTTACCTTGTTGTGCACTCCTCCCTGGGCACTTCCCCTCCTATACCGCACCTGGTATCTCCGCGCAGCTGAGCACAGCGCTGCCGCGGGTTAGAGCTCACTTGCCGCCATTCCACACGAAGCCCACAGGCCACGCCCACGGCCGTGAGGCCACGCCCCCTCCTGGCTCACTATATAAGTCGCGCTGAACTCCTCGCCCGCATTAGATGTGACCAACTCCTGATGCGGAAAGCCGGGAGTACGATTGTTTTTTAAAATTGAAAGTGATTGTTTTACCTTGTTGTGCACTCCTCCCTGGGCACTTCCCCTCCCATACCGCACCTGGTATCTCCGCGCAGCTGAGCACAGCGCTGCCGCGGGTTAGAGCTCACTTGCCGCCATTCCACACGAAGCCCACAGGCCACGCCCACGGCCGTGAGGCCACGCCCCCCTCCCTTCCTCTTAAAAACAATGTGCCTTCCCCGGACGCGCAGCGGACGCGCGCAGCGGGCGCGCCGCCAGCGCGCCGAAGGCGCGCTAAAGGCAAGCCCGTCTGCGCCCGTCATCGCCAAGACATCGCCTCTCGCCAGTCCCCCTGCACAAAATCCCCCACTTCGTTTCAGCTATGACAGAGACCATCTCCTTTCATTAAAAGACAAAACTAGATGCAACAAGCTCGAAGGTCGCCTCGGACTAACTGCACTTCATTGTGAGTCCTGCAATTTTACTACGCCCCTGCCCAGCCTGGTAAGTGGTACAGCAGCAATACCTAAGCTGCCTTCCCTCCGGGTTCTGCAATTGAATGTCAGATCTCTCGTAAAGCACCATGCAGAAGTCAACACTCTCATTACGGACGAAAACCCAGATATTCTGTTCATATGTGAAACCTGGCTCCATAACGACCAAACCAGCATTTTAAATCTCACGCTGCCTAACGGTTTCTCCATGAAACTGGTTAACAGAGACTCTAGGGGCGGTGGAATAGCCGTTGTATACCGAAGCACATACAACTGCTCCTTCATCAAAGAAGAAATCTGGGGCTGCGAATGCGCACGCTTCAAGATTGCCACTTGCCCGCAATTCACTCTCTCTGGCCTTTACATCTATCGGCCTCCTGGCCCCTCCGCCAGATTCATTGAGGAACTCTTGGAACTTGCTCACACCTTGGCAGTCTCTTCCCCCAACTTCACCATCTTGGGTGATCTCAATCTCCACTTCGACTCCACCACTGACCCCATTATCAAAAACCTGCTAGCCGACATCATGGCCTTGCAGTTAAACTCCTTGGTTCATTCCCCCACCCACATTGCTGGGCACATACTGGATCCCGTTTTCTCTAATTTATCGGAAGTCGCGGCTGATCCCCCTGAACCCATGGGCTGGACTGATCACTTTCTTGTTAAATTAGCCATTATGGCAAAAAAACCGCCCCCCAAAGTTGCGGTCAACTCCAGCCACAAACGACCATGGCACAAACTCGTCTCCGGAGACCTCATCAACCACCTAGGAGAATTCCACCTCCCCGATGAGAATAGGGATATTAATACAGTATACGCCGCCTTCCACGAATGGATAGTCACAGGGCTTGACGCCTTAATTCCGCCCAAATGGACTAAAACCCGCAGTTCCCCCTCTAACCCATGGTACAATGACTCACTCAAAACATTACGGAAAGAGTGCAAAAAAGCCGAACGCGAGTGGAGGAAAGACTACTTAGACTCTAACAAAACCCTTTACCTATCTAAACTTCGCACCTACCACAAGGCGATTCGCACTACTCGAGCCTCCTTCTACGCAAAGGAAATCGAACGCAGCTCCAATCCCACCAAAACCATCTTCAACTTAGTCCAAAATCTCCAGAAAATCCCCAATCCAGGCTCTTGCATCACCTCCCTGAAACAATGTGAGGACCTTGCCACCTTTTTTACCGAAAAGGTGAGGAAGATCTACGCGTCCTTTCCACAAGACGATGCTACGCCCACTAACACCCCCTATCCGACGGCAGAGACATCAAAACTGCTAAGAATACCCGACATATCCCTCGACGACCTTTCTAAACTATGTAGACAGGTCAAGTCTGGTTCCCCAGCAGACCCCATGCGACCATCCAAATTCTTGGAATCACTCGACTTCTTCCTCCCCCCGCTTGCCAAACTACTCAATCTCTCCTTTTCCTCAGCGGTGGTCCCCACCTGTTGGAAATCTGCTTGGGTTTCACCCATCATCAAAAAACCCACATTGGACCCCAATAAACCAGAAAATTTCCGGCCTATTTCACTGCTCCCCTGGACGTCAAAACTGGCTGAAGCTCATGTCAACAAAATACTATCCCATCACATGCAGCAAAACCATGTCCTGGACCCTTCCCAAAACGGCTTCAGGCCAGGTCACAGCACTGAGTCGGCTCTGCTGACCACTACGGAGCACCTTCGAGGTATCCTAGACGCCGGTCAAAGTGCCGCGCTGATCCTGTTGGATCTCAGCGCGGCCTTTGACACGGTCTCACACAACATCTTGCTGAAACGACTTGAGGCCATTGGGATTGGCGAATTAGCCCTTGAATGGTTCCAGTCCTTCTTAAAAGACAGGTCCTTTCAAGTTTCAGCCCCACCCTACATCTCTCAACCCCACTCCATCGGGCAAGGGGTCCCCCAGGGGTCGGCGCTTAGCCCATCCCTATTTAACCTATATGTTCAGCCTCTCGCAGTGGTGGCAAAAGAGTGGGACCTTACGCTGGTGTCGTACGCTGACGACACACAGCTGGCCATCACACTCTCAGAAGGCCCATCACCTTCGGCAACCAAATTCAGAGATGGCCTCGCAGCAGTCGCTAGGTGGATGACACTCAACTGCTTGCAGCTAAATGCCGGGAAAACGGAGGTCCTCCTCCTGGGAAAAAACCCCACCCTTTGGAACCATCATTGGTGGCCCTCTGTACTTTGCCCCACCCCCGTGCCAAAAGATGTCGTCAAAAACCTAGGTGTCTGGCTCGACCCCTCACTTAGCTTTCAGTCCCACACGAAGAAAGTGGCAGCTACGTGTGTGGGTCTCATGAGGAGCCTCAACCCCATACTTGGATTCTTTGACTCCAAAACCCGCCAACTCATTATACAATCTATGATTCTTGCCCGGCTGGATTATGCCAATGTCTTACTCTTGGGGGCAAACAAAGCTGAACTAGCAAGACTGCAACGTATCCAGAACTCGGCCGCCAGAGCAGTGGTTGGTCTCCCACGTAGGTGCTCTGCCAGAGCCACCATCCGTAATTTGCACTGGCTGCCAATTGAATCTCGGATCCACTTTAAAACCCTGACCATGGCATTTAAAATTCTCAACTCTGACTGTCCTGAACTCCTGCGCCCTCTTCTGGTACCATACACGCCCCAGCGCAACTTGCGCTCACTGGGACAACACCTCGTGACGGTCCCCCGAACTAAGCTCTGCAGACAGGGTGGACGTTCCTTCAAAGTCTTAGGGGCTAAGCTATGGAACTCCCTACCTCTGCACATCCGTACCCAAACCATTCTGATCGCTTTCCGAAAGGAACTCAAAACCCATCTCTTCTCTGTCATCTAATTCCTCTGTTGGTCCCCCCTCCCCTCAGGTACTGGTTAGGTCAGCGCCGGGACGCTCCGTTGCTGGTGCAGCTGTTTGCGCTTTAACAAATAAATAACATAACATAACATAACATATTGGTGTATATAAGTGAGTATATGTGAGAGTGAGAGATTGAAAGAGTTCCTGTATGAATAAGTATGTGTTTCTATAAGTGATTGTTTAAAAGACTAAGTATGTGTAAGTTTCTGTAGAAGTAAGTGTGGTGGTGTGTGTATAACTGTATATGCAAGTAAATGGATGTTTGATTCTTTATTAGCATGAGTGACTATGTGTGTAAGTAACTCTATGGATGAGTGGCATTGTGTGACAGGATGTATAGGTGTATGAGTACATATGATGAGTGAGTACATGTATGAGTGACTGTATTGAACAGTTGGTGAATGAATGGATGTGTATGTGGATCTTAGAATTACTCAAGAGGTTGTTGTTACTGGTATTGGTATGTCAATTCGTTTGTAAATTTTAGTCTCTATTTTTGTATGTGTGTATCAAAAGTTATATTAGGGTGAGAGGAGGTCTGCCACTCTATCACAAGGATGATGTCATCAGTGAGGTCATCAGTGATGTCATTTGAGATGTCATCAGTGATGTCATGAGTGATGTCACTGACCATGTCATGAGTGATGTAATATGTGACGTCATCAGCAGTGCATTGCGGGCGCGCGAGTTATAGTTAGCTGAACTAACTATAACGGGGCAATTTCAATGGTTTTTTACGAGTAAAATGTCCAGCTAACTATAACATGTGTGAAACCTATGGTTTTTTCAGTGAATTTCTAAGGTTTTTTAAATGCTAATTCCTAACTATAACGTGTGTGAAACCCATGGTTTTTTCAGTGAATTTGCAAGGTTTTTTAAATGCTAATTTTTTTTTTTTTTCTATTTTTTCTAACATATTTTTATTTTAATTTTCGTACCTTTTATAAAGACTATGATTAAATTTTTAAAATTCTTTAATATGTTTTTTTTATATATTTTTTAAAATAAACGTAAAATTTATTTGCAGTACTTTTTTTCTATTTTTTTTAAAAAATTTTTAGTACGCGTACCGTAAGCTCACGGTAAGCGTACGGTTTACGCAACGTCCGTAATTTTCCTACGCTGCTTGCGTATAGTTACGCAATTTGCGTAGCCGCGCGTACTCCGCGTGGGACGCGTACGCGTGTACGCTACACGCGCACGTTACGCGGAAGTGCCGGGAGTGACTGTTATGCGCATGCGCGCAAGCGCGTGTCTTTTTTACGCGCATGCGCACTTTTGCCGTAAGCGCACCGTAAGCGTATCGTAAGCGTACGGTAGGTCATGTGATCATGAAACACAACTTTTGATTGGTTGAAACTACTTTCAGTTCTAGAACTCTCCTACACCACACCCATTCCCCTCATTTCTGCTTGTGATCCCTTGGGAGAAGGAGCTGGTTTGTCTTTGGGATACGATGGCAGAACAGCAGAGCTCTTCTGAGAGTGAGGCTAGCACTAGCAGCACTGTCTTGAGGCAGAGATCGAGGAAACAAAAGCCCTCTTATGTATGGGATTATTTTACTTTTCCTGAAGGCCAGCAAAAGGTAAATGCACCCTTAGTGACTTGTAAGCTCTGTAAGCGTGTACTTTCTAGAGGTAATCCTAACAGGAAGTATTCCTTTGGGAATCACACCATGAAGAGACACCTCCAGGATGTACACAGAAGGACACATGGTCATCTTTTTGGAGGTAACTCTTCAGAAAGACAAGCCAGTACATCCACAGCAGCTCAGCCTGGACC
Organism: Triturus cristatus; assembly: GCF_964204655.1. Lineage (NCBI taxonomy): Eukaryota > Metazoa > Chordata > Amphibia > Caudata > Salamandridae > Triturus > Triturus cristatus. Next base: position 528,028,988 of record NC_140586.1, on the reverse strand, counting down.
ATCATCTGCAGGGCTGACTCCTTCTTCTGCAGGTCAGGTGAGCCCTTCATCTGTGGGGGGAGAATCTCCTTTTGCTGGCCCTCTGGAAATCAACCCTCGATTTCGGAAGGTTGATATTCGATGCACATTTTGTCAAGATCTAATTTGCTATAGGGAGACCAGTGTTTCCCTAGTGAACAACAAAATAGATCAGCACATTTGTCGCTTTGAATAATTTTCCCATGCTTCCTTTCCTCTGTCCCTGCATGAACACAACGATTCTTTTAAGAGCCAACCTTATCTTTCATCTTTTTTTTACATATGTTTTTTAAAACTTTTTTTTTTTTTTTACCGTACGCGTACGGTGCGCGTACTTTTTTTTTATTTTTAAAAAAAAACACTAAAAATCAATTATCACATTACAAGGTCCTTGAGAGACTACAATTATTATTATTGACTTACCATACTCACTCAAAAAAACATTTATTCATTTGTTTTAAAAAAAAATAGTTTTAAAAATGGTTCTAGTTTTCGAAAATTTTCTATATCAATCTGAAAAAAAAGAAAAAAGTATTAATATTTTAAAAACAATTTATAAACTAAAAAAAATTCCTTTATTGTATTTAAATATATTACTACATTTCTTTTCACAATAGTCACAAAACGAAATTTCTTTGCCAATTTGAAAGCACACTTACTGCTCTTTTTTTTTCGGGGCAAGTGAAAATCACTTTTACAGACTGACACATTATTAAACCACTTTTTTTGATTTTCTTAAATGCACATGTCCAAACTTCTTTTTCAGACCACCTCCATGTGTAACCTGGGTGGCTGCCTACACTCTAGCAAGGGAAACCAGCCTTAGTGATGCTGAATGTATTTGCATTACAGACTGAAACCTGAAAACCCCACTTGCTTGTAAATACTGTGCATGATTATACATGGCAAGCACATGGGTGTGTGCTAAGAGTCTGCTTCTTCCCCCAAAAATTCGCTCCCCCTTTCCATCTAATGCAACTGTGAAATCACCAGAGCAATACGCAATAAATCTCTGCCTATAATTCCTCTCTGCACACAGAGTCATGTTTTCACATTAGTCCCAAAACGAAATTTCTTTGCCAATTTGAAAGCACACTTACTGCTCTTTTTTTTTCGGGGCAAGTGAAAATCACTTTTACAGACTGACACATTATGAAACCACTTTTTTTTTATTTATTTAAATGCACATGTCCAAACTGCTTTTTCAGACCACCACCATGTGTATTCTCGGTGACTGCCTACACTCCAGCAAGGGCAACCAGCCTTAGTGATGCTGAATGTATTTGCATTACAGACTGAAACCTGAAAACCCCACTTGCTTGTAAATACTGTGCATGATTATACATGGCAAGCACATGGGTGTGTGCTAAGAGTCTGCTTCTTCCCCCAAAAATTCGCTCCCCCTTTCCATCTAATGCAACTGTGAAATCACCAGAGCAATACGCAATAAATCTCTGCCTATAATTCCTCTCTGCACACAGAGTCATGTTTTCACATTAGTCCCAAAACGAAATTTATTTGCCAATTTGAAAGCACACTTACTGCTCTTTTTTTTTCGGGGCAAGTGAAAATCACTTTTACAGACTGACACATTATGAAACCTCTTTTTTTTGATTTATTTAAATGCACATGTCCAAACTGCTTTTTCAGACCACCACCATGTGTATTCTCGGTGACTGCCTACACTCCAGCAAGGGCAACCAGCCTTAGTGATGCTGAATGTATTTGCATTACAGACTGAAACCTGAAAACCCCACTCGCTTGTAAATACTGTGCATGATTATACATGGCAAGCACATGGGTGTGTGCTAAGAGTCTGCTTCTTCCCCCAAAAATTCGCTCCCCCTTTCCATCTAATGCAACTGTGAAATCACCAGAGCAATACGCAATAAATCTCTGCCTATAATTCCTCTCTGCACACAGAGTCATGTTTTCACATTAGTCCCAAAACAAAATTTATTTGCCAATTTGAAAGCACACTTACTGCTCTTTTTTTTTCGGGGCAAGAGAAAATCACTTTTACAGACTGACACATTATGAAACCACTTTTTTTGATTTATTTAAATGCACATGTCCAAACTGCTTTTTCAGACCACCACCATGTGTATTCTCGGTGACTGCCTACACTCCAGCAAGGGCAACCAGCCTTAGTGATGCTGAATGTATTTGCATTACTGAGTCCAACCTCAAACCCTTAAACTATTCTTTTTTTTTCCAGTACACCTTAATTTATTGTGAAAACATACTCCATATTATTTTACATGTTCCTCACATTTAAATTTCTCCCAAAACAGAAAATGATAAACACAACTACAACAAAAACAATTTCCATTTCTATTATTCATTTCTTAAGTTACCACATACATCCCCTCTCAAACTGTAAACTCACCTTTAAAATTAGTTAGTTGTGAAAGAAATGTGACAATCAAACAGCAGATTATCAGAGCCAGGATCTCTGTTGTGTTCACCTCTCTCCTCTCAGCAGAACCAGATAATGGCAAACTTTCCCTCTATTTTTCCACACATATACATGTAAGTTTCAAATCTCAGTGCTTCCCCCTTTTTTTCAAATGTAATCACACATTTCTATTGGTTGAAAACCAACCCTTTTCCAAAAGTACCCTTCCCCCAACTTGACTTCTGCCTAGTACCCTTCCCCCAACTTGACTTCTGCCTGCTACCATAGCAACAGCTCATGGAACACTGCTGTGTTGAGTTAGGTCAGAAGTTCGCCAAACAATGTTTCAATTCCACAGAGCAAGAGTGCTTGACTTTTCAAACCTAACAGCAAATCCATAGTACTGTTCTTTGGTAACACATTTTTCTGTACCAATACAAAACATGCTTCTATTAATTTACACATACAGCCTAGTTTTTATTCTAGAATGGTATGAATCAGCCAATCAGTTCTTTTTTTTAAAAAAAAAAATATGTATGCCTCCATTTCCAAACTGTCTTTCTTTTCATATTGCCATTCTACTGAAAGACACCTCCTGAGTGCATCCAGTTCTCCTTTGAAGATGTTCACAGTGTGGATTGTAGGGCACAGCTATGTCTTCTGGAGTGAAAAGTTTGCAGAGAAAACAGATATGGTGAGAGACCTTGCTTTGCCAAATGTAGACATTAAATGGATTGGTCAGAGAGGGTTAAAGTGGCACCAATTGATGCCATTGGTGAAATCCTTCATACAAATCCAACACCCTGACCTCATAATAGTGCACTGTGGTGGCAATGACCTAGGCACTTTGACTGGGGTAGGTCTGGAAATGCTTATGAAGGACACCTTTGCACAACTGTTTTCACTTTTCCCTAAAACTGCCTTTGTGTTTTCCAACATATGCCAAAGGCAAAAATGGAACTGGTCCAATCATTTCTGTCCACAGATTGACAAAGCAAGAAAGCACGTCAACAAATCTGTTTCTGCTTTCCTCCGTGACTATGGTATGGGTGCCATTTACCACAACAACTTGCGTTACGACATGCAAAACATTTATAGAGGAGATGGTGTGCACTTCACTGATGAAGGGAACAGAGTCTTCCTCTTGAACCTTAGACTCTGCATCGGTACTTACTTGTAGGTACCACTTAAAAATCACTTCATAAACACAACGGCTCTTTTTAGAGCCCCCTAATATCTAAACACTTAAATCTGCATTTCATTTCATTTTTGTATTTTTTTTTTACCGTACGCTTACCGTAAGCTTACTGTACGCGTACCCCGTGATTTTTTTTTAAATCAATAAATGTTTTCTTTGTACTTTACAGTCCTTCTTTGACCCCCTCACAAATGTAAGGGGGTCTGTAACTCTCCTCTTTGCCCCCTTTTCTTGTTTTCACTCTTTTTTTCAGAGTGAAATACACAAAATGGCGGCCGCCGCTTCCTGGTTTCGGCCGATTCGAATGTTTACTAAGATCTAAGAGCCAATCAGAATCGCGCTCGCGCACGCCACCGTACGCTTACGGTAAGCGTACGGTAAGCGTACGGTAAGCGTACCGTAAGCGGGCTCAGATATATATTGATTTAAAGGCTATTTTCTCAGAATCTACTGAACAGATTTACACCAAACCTACAAAAGGCACTTCCTTGACCTAGGGACTACCTCTCTGCCAAATTTCGAGTAATTCTGTTCAGCCGTTCGGGCTGTAGCTCGTTCTAAAGGTCCTATGGAAAAATGCATGGGAAAAACGCGTTTTGGGACCCCCCTTTTATCTCAGCCCCCGCTTGACGGATCCCCCCGAGACTTTCAGGGTAGGAGCGGAGCGTAGCGCCCCACCTATTTTGAGAAATTCGCGAGGATTCGTCGACCGGCGCCAAAGTTATTCAAAATAGAATGTTGAGGTTTTCCTATGGAAAAGGGGTCCTAACTATAACTACCTACTGGCGACCGCCAGTAGGTAATATACATATATATATATGTAAAACATACTTAAACTTTTCAGAAACACACAGTCCCCTCCCCCTACCTGCACCACTGTGCAAACGTGCCCCCTGGCGCGTTGTAAGTTGGGGGATTAAGTCCCCTTGAATCCTAAGGGTCCCTGTGGGCTAACTAGCCCACCAGGTACCTCCAGTTTGCACCAGAGAACTACGTTGCAGAGTGGTGTAAAAAGGGGCATGGCCTCAGACCACCTCTCTGCAATGCAGCTCTGTGGCACAAACTGGAGGTACCTGGTGGGCTAGTTGGCCCCCAGGGACCCTCAGGATTCAAGGGGAATTAATTCCCCAACTAACAACGCGCCAGGGGGCGCGTTTGCAGTGTGGTGGAGAAAGGGGGCGTGGCCTCTGGCTAGATGTCGGCTTTAAAAAAAACTTTTTTTCTTACAATAGGGGCTGTGTGGCCCTCCTTCTTTTACAGTTTTGGGGCCCTGGGGAACCCATCCACCAGGGCCTGACCCCTTTTCATTCATTAAAAAAAAAAAATCGGAAAGGGAGCCGTGTGGCCCAGGGCATATTTTGCCCCAGGGACCCCATCCCCGGGGCATGGCCAGTCTTTTTTAATTTATATTTTATTTAATTGTTTGGAGGGGGCCGCGTGGCCCCCCTCCTAAGGCCAATTATGGCTCCGGGGACCCTATCCCCTGGGGCCAGCCTTATCTTATTTATTTATTTTTTTCACAGGGGAGGGGGGTGCGTGGCCCCCCTCCCGGGCCACTTCTGGCCCCGGGGACCCCTTCCCCCAGGGCCTGGCTGCTCCGTTGGGGACTGTGGGGGGAGCCTCAATGACTCCATGGTCCAGCCGGCTCCCCGCCTCCTGCGGGAGCCTGAATTGCTTTTGAGCAAGGGGAGCTGCTAACATGAAGCTCCCCTTGCTCAAAAGCAGTCCTGCTTTGATTAATTGAAGCGAGAGCAGGTTTCCCTATTCTTGTTTCAATGAAGCAAAGCAGAGTTTGCTATGGCAGGGCGAGAGCCGCACGGCTCCTGCCCTGCCATAGCAAACGGCAATATCCCAGGGGTGGGCACCCTGGGACATTGCAGGAATCGGCCCCGGGGGGTGGAGGTCCCAGGGCCATCAAGGGCTCGTGCGGCCCCCCTCCCATCATATGCACAGCCTCGGGGAGGTGGTGGTCCCCAGGGCTTGGGCGGGCCTGCGGGGCCCCCGTATATAATTCAAGAAAGCCCCGGGGAGGTGGCGGTCCCCAGGCCAGCGGGGGGCTGTGTGTCCCCACGTATATTTACGAAAAGCCCCGGGGGTGGTTGTCCCCGGGGCTTGGGGGGCCTTAGATGCCCCCCACAGATTAAAAAACAAGCCCGGGTGACATGGCGGTCTCCAGGGCTGCGGGGGCACCCGCGATATAATTTTGGCATTCCCCTGGGACCTGGCCGACCAGGGGCTCATTTAAATGAAGCGCTTCTTTTTTTTTTTCACCTCTTTTTCACTGTTTTCTTGTGACTCGGTAGAATGATAGATGGCTGCCAACACCTCCGAGTTTGGAGTGTTGGCAGCCAATCAGAGTGAAGCTCGTGCCCGGGAGGGTTCAAGAACCCTCCTCGGTGCTCAGATATCGATATTTATTCTTTTTAAATAACTTAGGAACTACTGAACGGTTTTACACCATTTTACACCATTTAAAAAAAAGGTCTCTTTTTGAACCAAGGGCTACCTTTTTGCCAAATTTGGTGTAAGTCCGTTCAGCAGTTCGGGCTGTAGCCTGTTCCAATTTTTCCTATGGAAATTAACATGGGAAAAACACGTTTTGGGACCCCACTTTTTCCATTATGTCATTTGAGATGTTATCAGTGATGATATCCATGATGTCATTGAATCTGTGGGGTCATAAGCAGAGCATGGTGAATCCTCAGGAGTCCAGTAGGATTCCAGTGACCCCAAACTTTTTTTCTAGATTTTGGGCCAGGGGGGTGTACATGGAATTCCCCTCCCCACTGAGGCTAGGGGTCAGGGTGTTCCTAATCTGCTCCCTTATGTCCTTTTTGAAAACCCTTTTCTGGATAGGGGATTCTGTTCAGCCATTTTGGCTGTAGGGCAGTTCAAAAGTTCCTATGCAGATTCCATGGAGAAATTGTGTTTTGTCCCCCACCCTCTTTTGCTCAGCTTCTACCTGACAGATCACTCAAAAAAAATTCCAGGAAGAGTTGAGGTGAATGAACTTATGTTTTGGAAAGTTCAGTCAAAATTCGTCAAACAGCACCAAAGTTATTAGCTAAACAAAAAATCTATTTCCTATGGAAACTAGGTCCTAAGTATTACTACACAGTGGCGACCGCCACCCACCACTGTGTAATGTATTATTTATAATAATGTTATTTATAATAATATTTATATGTATTTATATATTTATTTGAATGTTGTTTGTTTTAAATTGAATTATGGCTAATTTCCAGGTGTTTACTTATTTTTTTGTTTTCGTGTATTAAAGGGGTTCTTAAGTCCGTGGCACAATAAGTGCTGCAGACCCACTAGTAGCATTTAATTTACATACCTTGGGTGCATGTTGTACAACTTTACTAGAGACTTATAAGTAAATTAAATGTGTCAATTAGGTGTAGGCCAATATTAAAATATTTTGAGGATTGAGCACAGGCACTTTAGCACTGGATAGCAGTAGTAAACTGCACAGAGTCCTAAAGCCAACAAAAATGGATTTCGGCAACCCGGAGGTGATAAGGCAATACATTTGGGGGAAGACAACACCAATTAGGTTGGCAATATTTTGTCAGCAATATTTTGGTATGTGTTAATATTGTTTTTCTCGGTAGACTGTCATACATCCCAGTCCTGGTTTTTGGTTGATTTCGAAGGCTGGTCAGTGGCAAGTCACATCACCTTATGTGAGTGTACTAACTCGTAACCACCTTTCCAAGCCAGGTAACAGCAGTAGGTGGGGCCTGGCTAGAATAGGTTGAAAGGGTGAGTGAGCGGCAGCCGATATGAGCAGCATGTCAAGTGACCTTCGTGGTTGCAGTGCGGAGGGTAAAGGGTTGGCACTGTCTCGGTGCTCCGGTCCTGACTCGCAGTTCCCTGTACAGACTCCCAGACTCCAATCCAGATGCTGCTCTCATGCTGGTAATATTATTTACCAGCATGAGAGCAGTGCAGTGATTGGCCCGCGCAGGCTGATTTGACACTCGCTCAGCCACCCCACTGTGCAACACTGCTGGGATGGAGAAATGTAATTGCGCATATCGGTTTGGCTATCCTAAGCCAGCCGGCCAAACCAACATGCACACTTAGCTCTTCTTATCGTGTACCTCACAAGACTCACCTTTGCTTGCGAGGTGATTCCGCAGAGACGACAAGAGCACCCGTCCCTGTACCCACCTGACCCTCGTGAATAGTAGGAACCAACGGGGATGAGATGGACGCAGGGAAGGGAGCCAGAAAGGACGTAGTGGCTTGGTGTGGAAGTATCCTGGGCCCTATGGAAGACAGGAAGGACTATATCAATAAGGAATCCTAACCCCTGTTCTACAGCACCCACGCCAACCCACACACAGAAAAGAAAGTCATTCCGGGGACTCACCGATGCTTCTTCGGATCATGGCAACCAGAATCAGCGCTGCTCCAGGCGAAGAACTCCTGGACACTACTCCTTCCGAAAATCAAAGTAAAGCGCTCCTGCGCCGGTGTGTTGAAAGAAAGGTCAAACCATGCGCAAAGGTGTTCTTGCACAATAAAGCGGCAAACTAAGGGGGCAAGCTATAACAATGGCAACGTAGGTGCTAGAACACAGTTCCAAAACGAAATGGGTACTTCGTCACAGTAGCGCTCCTGCGCTATGGACTCTTCAGTACCCCCTAAGCGCACCCACGCTGAAGTGAAGCCAAACCAAGAGTATCCCACCAACGCACCTGCGTTGTAGGATCGAAGAAAACCCCCCAAGCGCTCCTGCGCTAAGTAAACTAAAGTGCTCCCTAAGCGCTCCTGCGCTAAGTATACTAAAGTGCTCCCTAAGCGCTCCTGCGCTAAGTAACCTAAAACATCCCCCCAAGCGCTCCTGCGCTAAACAAACAAAAGGTCTCCAATAATAGAAACAAGTATCCCACGAGCACTCCGGCGCTCTGGGATTCAGGCAGCCTCTGCGGCGGGAATTCTCGATGACCAGTGGGGCGCTCCAGCGCAGTGAGAAGGAATACACAAGCACGCCTTCGACTTAGTGGAACCAGGTTGCGGGAGTCGACTCGACTCGGAACTCGGCGGTCACGTCTTCGGGGGATCCGGTTGAATCCGAAGCACTGAGCCGGCGGGAAACGCGCAGTGTAAGCGTTTCCCCCGGAAGTGTTTCTCCGACCTCTCGTGCGCCGCAACCACTAGACCGGGACTCACCCTTCCAACCGGAAGTGAGTCTCCCGGTGTTTCTGTGTGCGCGTTTGCGGGGCACCTGACAGTACACCCCCCCAAAACAAAACCCCCTCCCCAACACCCCAAGGACTTAAACAGGGGAGACAGGGCGTGGGCTCAACGGGTGACTAAGATGGAAAGCACGGACTAGAACGGGAGCATGGCGCACATGGGACAAAGGTTCCCAAGACCGTTCATCCGGGCCGTACCCTTTCCAGTCCACCAGGTAGTATAGCTTACCTCTGGTCCGACGAGAGCCCAGAATGGCCCTGACCTCATACTCAACATGGTCCTCCACCACCACCGGAGAAGGGGGAGAGGGAATAGCGCTACCAGAAGGAACCGCCCTCAGCAGTGAGACATGGAAGACAGGGTGGATCTTCATGTGTGCAGGAAGCGAGAGTCTCATAGCTACGGGGTTGACCACCTTTTCGATGACAAAAGGACCCACAAAACGAGGCAACAGTTTCTTGGGGCCATGCACATTCAGGTGCCGAATGGAAAGCCATACCCTGTCACCCAGACGGTATTCGGGCTCCTTCTGTCTATGGGCGTCAGCATACGCCTTGTAGGTGTCCTTAGCTTTAGCCAACTCAAACCGTGCTTGTTGCCAGAGGCGGCACAAGGACTCATGGTAGGAACGCACCGTGGGTAAGTGGCTGTCCCGGGGTACCTCCCAGGCGGTAGTGCGAGGGTGACGGCCGTGGAGGCAAAAGAAGGGAGACATACCGATGGCAGAATGCTTGCTGTTGTTGTACGCGTATTCCGCCATCCACAGTACCTCGGACCAGTCCTTCTCCACCGTTAGCAGTAAACAACGGAGGTACTGCTCCATGGTATGGTTCGGCCTGGCCGTCGGTCTGGGGGTGGTACGCGGATGACAGGCGAACGTCCATCTCGAGGATCCTGCAGACCTCCTTCCAGAAGCGGGACACGAATTGCGAGCCCCTGTCCGTGATAACCACAGACGGAATGCCATGGAGACGAACCACTTCCTGCACAAAGATCACGGCCAACTCCGCAGCGGTGGGTACCTTAGCCAAGGGTATGAAATGCGCCAGTTTGGAAAGGTGATCCACTACGGTAAGGACAGTGGGTGCCCCGTCTTGGTGAGAGGGAGTTCCACCACGAAGTCCATGGAGATGGTGTGCCACGGACACGGTGGCACCGGGATGGCACGCAGTAGACCAACAGGGGGTGTTGACCTGTTTTTCCCCAACAGACAAACGGCACAATTCGTCACATGGGCTTTTGTGTCACTCGCCATGGCGGGCCACCAGAACTGTCTTTGCACCAGCTCAAGTGTCTTGTGATAACCAGGGTGGCCAGAGAGGACTTGATCATGGCACATGCGGACTGCTTGTTGCTGACTGGGAATCCCTGGTAGGTACAACTGGTCCCCCCGAAACAACAGTCCATCCACACACGTCACTCCTTTGTGGCCCTCTGCCAGAACGTCTGGATCCGCTTGCTTCAGGTCGTCTTTCACCTGCGTCATGAAGTCAGAGGAAGCCACTACGCCTTGGAAGTGCTGTTCCGAAATGATGGGAACCGGCTCGGTGTTGTCGGCCTCCTCTTCGGTTTCGTCTAACCGTGAAAGGGCGTCCGCTTTGGCGTTTTCTTTCCCAGGACGGAAAGTGATTACAAAGTCGTATTCATTGAAGAATAAGGTCCATCGGAGCTGGCGGGCGGTGAGGGCACGTGCTGATCGTAAGAACTGGAGGTTCCTGTGGTCGGTGTAGATGGTTACCGTGTGTTTGGCGTCTTTCAGGAAGTGGCGCCATTCCTCAAAAGCGGTCTTGATTGCTAAAAGCTCCCTGTCGGACACAGTGTAGTTGCGTTCTGCTGGTTGGAGTTTTTGGGAGTAAAAGGCCACTGGATGCAGCTGTCCGGTATCGGTGTTTCGTTGGGACAATACGCCCCCTATGGCGTCCTTAGAGGCGTCTGCCTCTACTATGAAAGGCTGCTTGGTGTCCGGGTGTCCCAGAACTGGGGCTGTGGTGAAACGCCTCTTCAGTTCTTGGAAGGCGCTGTCTGCCGTCTGATCCCAACTGAAACGCACCCCTTTGCGTAGCAAGCGTGTAATGGGAGCCACCATCCCAGAGAACCCCGTGATGAATCTACGGTAGTAGTTGGCGAATCCTAAGAACCGTTGGACCCCTTTTACCGACTCCGGAGGAGGCCATGACAATATGGCTTCCACTTTCTTGTTGTCCATGTGGATGCCTGCCGGAGTGATGATGTGCCCCAGGAACTCCACCGTAGTGACGTGAAACACGCTTTTCTCCATCTTCACATATAACCGGTGTTGTTCCAACCGTTGGAGGACGGAACGCACATGTTGTACGTGTTCTGCTTTAGACTGGGAGTAAATCAGTATGTCGTCTATATAGACGATGCAGAACACGTCTATGTAGTCCCGTAACACCTCATCGATGAAGAACTGGAACGCTGCAGGGGCATTACAGAGTCCGAAAGGCATGACCTGATATTCGAATAGACCAAACTTCGTCCGGAAGGCAGTCTTCCATTCGTCACCCTTTCGGACTCTGACAAGATGGTAAGCACCCCGTAGGTCCAGCTTGGTATACACTGAGGCGTCTTTGACCTGCTCCAGGAGGTTGGATATCAACGGTAGCGGGTAACGGTTTTTTACTGTGATGGCGTTTATCGCCCGAAAGTCTATGCAGGTCCTCAGATCACCCTCCTTTTTCGATACGAAGAAGAGAGAAGAGGACACCGGAGACCTGGAATGACGAATGAATCCGTTGTCCAAAAACTCGTCCAAATACGATCGTAGGTGGATGTTCTCTTTTTCCGTGAGGGAATAGATCCTGCTGCATGGCAACTTAGAGCCAGGGATCAAATCTATTCGGCAGTCAAACGGCCGATGTGGTGGCAGGGTGTTGGCTCCTTTTTTGTCGAATACCTCTGCCAGGTCTTGATATTCCTCCGGTATGGCTGCTTGGGAAACCATCCCCATACCTTGTAACGGCAGCGTTCTAGCTTGTATGGAGCGAGCTCCCATAAGGTCGTCCTTCGCATAACAGTTTCCACAGCAATGCTCCGAATCCAGATGTATGATTCTGGACACCCAATCAATGCGTGGATTGTGCTTCACCAACCACGGTAATCCAAGAATTACCTTGAATTGAGGGGCGTCTATGACGTCAAAGCAGATGGCCTCTGTATGGTGGTTCTCGAAGACCATAGACATGTTCTCGGTTTGCTGCCGGATCGGGCCGGACGTCAGGTCTGTGCCATCCACAGCCTTAACGGTTTCGGGTTGTGCTTTCGACACGGTGTTGATGCCCAACGTACGTGAATAAACGGTGTCGATAAAGCAACCGGTTGCACCGGAATCCACCATAGCGGTCACCAACCAGGATTCGTCTGCCTGGTTTCGTAAGGTTACTTCTACCCCTATGTGGTGGCTGCCATCAAACACCGCAGGGATCGCTGAGGAAAAAGATGAAGAACCCAGAGGACGGATCCCCATGTCTACTGGGTTGTCTCGTTTCCCGACTTGTCACCCTTGGTGATGGGCAACACGAACGGCCTTCTACCACGCGGTTTCGTTGGTTTCACCGGACATTCCCTGACAAAGTGGCCACTCTTACCGCAGTATAAGCATTGGTTCTGTCTCCTTCTTTTCTCTCTTTCTTGGCTAGTCAGTGGTCCTTTGATGCCCCCTATCTGCATGGGTTCCGGGGCCTCGCTCGGGGGGTTGGATTCATCTTTGGCTTTTTCACCGCCCTTGTCTCCCATGGATAAGAAACGGTTGTCACTACCTTTTCCTTTCTCTGTTCTCCTTTCAAGTAGTCGAAAGTTCATCTTCACCACCATATTGATGAACGGGCCTATTTCTTCAGGGGGATCAGGAAACTGTGATATGAGGTCCTTGAGATCATCGCGTAATCCCCGATAAAATACGGACACCTTCTTATCCTCTGGCCAATGGGATTCGATAACCAACCTGTTGAACGTGGTGATGTAATGAAGGAGATCCTGGTTACCTTGTTTGTGATTGAGCAACTCTTTATCGGCAGCTTGCACAAAGGTGTGCCGGGCGAACATACGTCGCATGGCTTCTAGGAATGTCGGTAGGTGGTGTAGCATGGGTTCATCGTTCTCCACTAAGGCAATGGACCATTGGGCGGCGTCTCCGCCCATGTAGGACAGGATGAAGGCTACTTTGGATGAGTCGTCAGGAAAAGCCGCGGTTCTGGCCATGAAATGCAGATGACATTGATGGATGAAGATGCCGTACTTAGTGCTGTCCCCGTAGAAGCGTTCGGGTGGTGCCAGCTGTACAGGATGTGGCGTGATCACTTGTATGGCGGGGTTCGGAGAGGTGGTGGTGGAAGACCCCCCAAAGGTAAACGTAGGCTGCCTCAACAGGCCCTCTTGTACTACTCTGGGGCTAGGGGTGGTTCCCCACGGACTGGTAACCCCTGATGCCATTTGGCCCTGTAGGGCAGTGATGTCATGGCGTAAGGTGAGGTTCTCGGCTTGCATAGCAGCCAACATGGCCGCTATGTCGCCTAATGTAACCTCTGGGTCGCCCATGTCGTCTGGGTGGAATAGTAATCGTGGGCTTCGGATTCTATCGTGTACCTCACAAGACTCACCTTTGCTTGCGAGGTGATTCCGCAGAGACGACAAGAGCACCCGTCCCTGTACCCACCTGACCCTCGTGAATAGTAGGAACCAACGGGGATGAGATGGACGCAGGGAAGGGAGCCAGAAAGGACGTAGTGGCTTGGTGTGGAAGTATCCTGGGCCCTATGGAAGACAGGAAGGACTATATCAATAAGGAATCCTAACCCCTGTTCTACAGCACCCACGCCAACCCACACACAGAAAAGAAAGTCATTCCGGGGACTCACCGATGCTTCTTCGGATCATGGCAACCAGAATCAGCGCTGCTCCAGGCGAAGAACTCCTGGACACTACTCCTTCCGAAAATCAAAGTAAAGCGCTCCTGCGCCGGTGTGTTGAAAGAAAGGTCAAACCATGCGCAAAGGTGTTCTTGCACAATAAAGCGGCAAACTACGGGGGCAAGCTATAACAATGGCAACGTAGGTGCTAGAACACAGTTCCAAAACGAAATGGGTACTTCGTCACAGTAGCGCTCCTGCGCTATGGACTCTTCAGTACCCCCTAAGCGCACCCACGCTGAAGTGAAGCCAAACCAAGAGTATCCCACCAACGCACCTGCGTTGTAGGATCGAAGAAAACCCCCCAAGCGCTCCTGCGCTAAGTAAACTAAAGTGCTCCCTAAGCGCTCCTGCGCTAAGTATACTAAAGTGCTCCCTAAGCGCTCCTGCGCTAAGTAACCTAAAACATCCCCCCAAGCGCTCCTGCGCTAAACGAACAAAAGGTCTCCAATAATAGAAACAAGTATCCCACGAGCACTCCGGCGCTCTGGGATTCAGGCAGCCTCTGCGGCGGGAATTCTCGATGACCAGTGGGGCGCTCCAGCGCAGTGAGAAGGAATACACAAGCACGCCTTCGACTTACTGGAACCAGGTTGCGGGAGTCGACTCGACTCGGAACTCGGCGGTCACGTCTTCGGGGGATCCAGTTGAATCCGAAGCACTGAGCCGGCGGGAAACGCGCAGTGTAAGCGTTTCCCCCGGAAGTGTTTCTCCGACCTCTCGTGCGCCGCAACCACTAGACCGGGACTCACCCTTCCAACCGGAAGTGAGTCTCCCGGTGTTTCTGTGTGCGCGTTTGCGGGGCACCTGACACTTCTCCACCACTCTGCCTCTCTCCGGCTGACGTAGTGACGCTCACAGAATGGCCCTGCTTCCATTCTAAGACTCGGCTGGCTCTGGCTCCCTAAGAGGAATAAAATGATAGTACAATGGTTTTATTATCATTTTATTTTTTACGTTTGCTTCTGCTGTCTCTCAGAAGTGGGGCTACACTCCTCCACCATAGAGGAGGAGCCGCCCCTGCCTACTTTGATTTTTGTTCATGAACAGCTGCCCAGGTGGGGCCTATGCTGTTTATGTATCTAAAGAAAACATAGAACAGCATTGCTTATATCCTGTTGAAACTAAACGTAGTAACTCTCTGTTCACAAATGCTCAGTAGCAAAAAATAATGGTGGCAATTTTTGGTATTTTGCTATATTATGACACTGCTCAAAGGAAAGTTCTGGCTAGAGAAAAATATTTGGAACATAGGATTATTTTCATTGATGCTGTACTTTTTGATGCAATATGTTTGTTTGCAGTGCGCAAAAACCTAGAAAATTAACATGCTTTGGAAAGTTTGCAGATTTCTTCATTTAACATGCATATCATTTTTGGAAAACTGCATCTTCCCCTCCAGCAGTTGTTGCTCTGACAGTATGAATATCCATTGAGGTGCCTGCGCTGTAGTCAAAGTGCCCAGAATATTTAGCAAACTTCCAGTGCAAGCCAGAGCTATGCAGCATTGATACAACCGCAAGAGAACACTATAGCAGTGGTGCTCCACTTTTCAAAAGAAGCACTTACTGGGGCAAGATTGCACACAGTGGTGTGTGGGCCAGAATTAGGCAAAAACAATCAGAGCTGCGCTGTCCTACTAGAGGTAAACAAAACAGCGGCAGATCCTCCACAATGGCAGAGGGGCATAGCCGCACTGGCTTAAAGCCAGCAGCTGAAAAGGTAAATTATATTTTCTTATTGTTTTATTTTTCAGCTGCTGGGTGAGCCCGCATGTGTAGGGGCTGGAGTCACTGGGAGAAGTGATTGGTGAACTTCTAAGTGCGCATGTCTGTTTGGACGGCTGTCTTCTACAGTCGGGTGGAGAAACGGCACAGACTCTCTGTGCCTTAGCAGAGCATCAAACCAGCCCGCTAAGGCCAATCACGGCGCTGCTCTCATACTATGAGCGCCACATCTGGATTGGTTGGGGAGTCCATCCCAGGGATTGTTGGGAGCAGCAGGAGACTGTAGGAGCACCAAAGTGCGAGGCGGGCGCAGGATTAGGTAAGTTTTTTTTTGTATTTAACCCTCCAGCCACTGCTGCTGACCCTTCTCCCCCCCCCCCCCCCCGCCCCTCCACTGCATATTGGCAGCAGCTGCGACAGAAAAGAAAATACAGTCTGCTGCTGATTGCCATTGAAATGTAGTGGTGGACAGGCCGGACTTCACATGTCTAAGAGGAGCAAGAACTTCCTCCAAGGATGGGGGCCCTGAGAGACTATCCAGATGTCAAATTAATAGTCAGACAATGGAACCTGAGGCAGATCCTCAGAATGGCAGCAAAAGCCAAAGTGAAACTATGTGTGTGTGATGGTGCAGAAGCTGTACCTGCAAGTCTTCTGTGAGATAGTTATCTCAAAGGCCCGTGCTGTAAAAAATGGCGACTTCACATGTAAAAGTTAGGAGCCAGGCACAACATGAGCACTGGAAGCTGAGCTAAGCGCAAGCAGAGGTGACAAGTAAAGGCCTCTTTTTAACAACATTATCATTACTACTGGCTGACACCTACAATTTTCAGACTGATGTGAAATGTAAGACCTCTGTAAAGTGAGCAGTATTTCTGCTGTCTTAGCCTACAAGATCTGTCAAGCCCTTCCATCTACAGTTTGAAAATGTGAGAACTCTGTAACTTTTAATTACCCCATCTTGTCAGCTCTAAGTAGATAGTTAGTCATACCACGTGACCGGAAAACCGTCTGTAATGAGTAGATTTATAAAATGAAAGTAACTGAAATGTAGGTGAGAAGAAAAAACGGAACCTAGAGTTTTTGTACTAACTGTAACACAAACTGCTTTTTATACTTTTTTCTAGTGATAGTGCGCTAAAATATTCACAATTTTACAACCATTCTTTAAAACCTTCCATGGCTAGGTTAATCTCCCTCCACCCTGGGAAATGATTAGGCTTGTCTTTCACATCATAATAGTTTTCAAATATTCACTGAGTTGCGCTAACAAACCTATGCATCTTGAGACAATGAATGTGGAATGCAGGAAAATGCACCACTTGTGCACACTTTTTCAAAATATTTATAGGGCTGGAAAACCTCCATACCCACATAGGAAACTTGAGCTCACTGCATGTAATTTGGGTGAGTATTTGCTATGTTTGTTTTGTTATGTTATGTGTATTTGTAGAACGTTCTATCACCGGGTAGGATGTCTGAGGAACCTGGTCTAGCCTAGAGCTATGCCGGTGGGTTTCAAAAAGCCACCTATTCAGCTTCTTGAGGAATTCTAGAATGGTGGCTCTGGTGAGCATGGCAGTTCATTCTAGACTTTAGGAGCGATGTAAGAGAAGGCCCTGCTGCCAGATCCTGATCTGCATAAGTGGGTGATGTGTGTGAAGGAGCCTGGCTGAGTGGAGGTGTCTGGTGGGTTTGTGGAATATGATGTGGTTGTTGGAGTAGGCAGAGCTTGTGTTGGGTAAGGCTTTGAAGGTGTGCGAGGAGTTGAAAAGAGATTGTTAGTGCATGGGAAGCTAATGGAGTTCCCTGGGGTGTTAGTGATGTGCGTGCAACGTGATAAATTGAATGTGATCCTGACTACTGAGTTCTATATGGTTTGGAGCTGCAATGGTCAGTTGCATTCTAATTCCTGTGTAGAGGGCGTTCCCGTGAGTCTAGTTTGATTATGATGATGCCTTGGGTTCTGTTTCTGTGGGTGCTGGTGGGGAGCCATTTGAAAATTCAGCATCTTCAGGATGTGGAAACAGGAGACAGTTATGGTGTTAAATTAAGTGGTCATGGTGAGGTGCTTATTCATGAAAATACAGAGGTTCTTGGCATGGGTGGTGTGGGTGGGTGTAGGGCCGTGTTCTGCTGGCCACCAGGTTGACTCCAATGGTTATGATTTCCTGCTAAAAACCACAACTTCTGTCTTGTCGATGTTGAGATTGAGACAGCTGGTTTTCATCCAGTCGGTGACTTCCGTCATGCAGTTGGTGACTTTGGTCTGGGTGTAATGCGTCTGAGAGGGAGAATATCAGCTGTGTGTCATTGGCATAAGATAAGATGTTGATTCCACGGGCATGAATTATGCTGGTCAGTGACATTTTTTTTTTTAACAGATTTGATTAATTTTCTGATCTGTACAGCTGGTATTACACGTTGTCACATATATACATCTCCACCATTGAATACATAACATTATCCAATTGTTTTCCAAGAATTCGTACAGTACTTCTTCCATAGTGGTACATGGTTGCATATATCTGTAGTACATTCTGGATCGTTTATGCTGGTCAGTGAGATCACGCAAATGTTGAAGATAGTCAGACTGAGTGATGAGCCTTGTAGTATGCCATTGATGAGGTTTCAGGGATCTCTGTGTTGTGAAGGGAGCCACCGCTGTGATGACTTCTTTCACAGCACTGTAGGTTTGCTGAGCAGACTCCATGATAAATGCGCCCACTCTGCAAACATTTTTGTAAAGGGAAAATACTCTATGAAAGCTGGAGATTATTTTCAAACATAAATGGCCAGGTGTGCAGTAAGTTTTCACCTGGTGCGTCGGGCCATTCTAGATTTTCCATGCTTGTGCCTGCCGTTCCTCACATGGCAAACATCAGCAAGGTAAATGATAACAGTCTGCCCACCCTCAATAGGGCGGGATGAGTGCCACTGTTATCTGCCGCCCCTGTGGTGAAAGGTTTACACTGGTGGAGCATGTTTGATGGGGCAGGAGGACCACTGATTTATGGATGCCCTCTTGCTCTTTCCAACTCTACATCAGGTTGTTAGTCTAGTATTGTGAGTGTTGTGGCAAACTTGTGGCTCTCAAGGGGAAACAGATAGCCACACATAGTTTAGGGATTTCTACCAGTTTGTTGCAGACAGTCCTGCAATAAGAGGGCAAGGTAGAGAATATATTTAGCAGAATAAATATTAGGTGCTGTTAGTGGGTGTTAGACCTGGCCCTTTTTGCAGGGTTATCTCCAAATATTTTGCCTTCTTCCTCCTATTTTTCTACCCTTGTTTTTGTTGGCTTTAGGACTTTGGACACTTCACTACTGCTAAACAGTGCTAAAGTACATGTACTCTCCCCCTAAAACATGGTTTGATTGGTTTACACCTGTTTGGCATATTAACTTACTTGTAAGTCCCTTGTACAGTGATATCCCACATACCCAGCGTCTGTAAATTTAGTCCTACTAGTGGGCCTGCAGCACTGCTTGTGCCACCCACTGATGTAGCCTTTCAAACCTGTCTCAGGTCTGACCCTGCAGGACCTTCGTTCGCAGTTTACTGCCACTTTGACTTCCCATTTAATACTACTTGCCAACCCTTAAAACTCCCCTCTTACTACATTTAGGTCACCCGTAAGGTAGGCACTAGGTAGCCCTATAGGCAGGGTGCTGTGTACGTAAAAGGTAGGACATGTGCATTTATTGTGTGGAATGTCCTGGTAATGACAATCAGCCTATTTTGTTTATCACTGCTGTGAGGCCTACTCCTCTCATAAGCTGGCACTGGGAATTCCCATTTATATTTTTAAGTGGTAAGTTCTGATCTGTAGTAGCGTTTCCATGTGTGGTGTGTTTAGAATATAGGTATAGTTGGGCTTTACATTACTATTTTAGAAATGCAACTTTTTTGAAAGGGCTGTTTCGAAACATCAAAATTCACGAGAGGAAGTTCACTTCATGCTTTTGAAAACAGCTAAAAAGTCTTTGTTTAACAACTCAAGATTTACAAACGTGTGCATTTGATTTACTATTGATATTTGACATATGCAATTGCATAAAAACTTTGAATATGGTTTTGAAATACTACATATACATTTTTGGGTTTATGTAGATAGGGTTGGTGTTTAATGAAGGGAACTCAATGGTGTGTGGGATTTGTAGGGGGGGTGGTTTAATTGGGATCACATGGCTGCAGGTGGCTGTTTGTGCACTCGTACGATGGTGAGATGAGGAGTAGATTAGTTGGTTTTACTGCTAAGAACAGCGTTTGGTTTGTGCAGGTACTGATTATTATCAGTGTTTAGGGGACGTTATCATATTCTCTTGGGGTTTAGTTCGACATACACTGGATGGCATGAAGTTACACAGAGGGAGTATTTCGTTTGTGTACATTTGTTTAGGTTTCATTTACATGGTTTGTTAAGGGAATGGTTGGGCTTCACAAAGAATGGTGTTTCACGTTCATTTTTGCACATTTGTTAATAATTTTATTCATAAGGTTTGTTAAGGGAATGGTTGGGTTCTATGAGACACGGGGTTTCATGTTCTATTGTTTATATCAAACGTGCACTGATTAGAGTTTGAATAATGGGTTTAGACACCACAGATCATGTTTTATGTCAAGTGTTAGAAATTTTAATAGTGGTTTTAAATTTGAAATTATAGCTATCCCTGATGAAGGGCTGTCCAGCCCGAAATGGATTGGGTTTAAGCGACTACAGCTGCTCAGGATGAATTACGTTTCACTCACTGAACTCTTCCTCTTCTGATGAACTTGTCAATCCCTAAAGGACTCTGGCTGGCCCTCCACGGGGAAACAATGTGAAGTGGGGTTTGCATGGCCATGTACTGGTCCAGCTTCAGCACACAAACCAAATGTGATTAAAACATTCTAATTCACACAGATGTGTTATGTCTATTATCAAGCGAGTATGCAATTGAGGCTAGGCCTTTGGCTTATGCTGCGGCAATAAAGATATACACACAACACTCGCTCCTTTATTTATCCATTCGGGCGAGCCCGCCCTCTGTGTGCATGCTATATTGCAACATTGTCGATTAAGGTCCGGGTGGTGCCGACACTACAACAGAGACACACGCCATAGTTACGTTTGTAGCTAGCCCAGAACTGAACCATACCCAGAGCCCAGAACTGAACCACGCCCAGAGCCCAGAACTGAACCACACCCAGAGTCCCGGGCCATTTCTTTACACTCCTCACACGCCTACACGTGGCCTGCCTCCGCAGCGTTGGGATGTCGTCCGCTTCGGAGTACATCTCCAGACGTTCCACCCAGGCTTACCAGCGGCCTGCCTGGAACGGGGGTGGCCCATTGACTGTGAATGGCTCCAGTGGCCTTACCGAGGACATGCTGTTGGCTGCTGGAGGCGGACTTGTGGGGTAGCCCCACGGGACGATGACTTGCGGTGCACAGAGGTAGTGACACCTGAGGCACTGCGTCCGGCACGGGCCTACTACCACGTGGCGATGACTTGCGGTGCACTGAGGTAGGCCCACCTGAAGAGCTGAGCGGGGGTGCAGCCTGCGATGATTCTGTAGGCCTGGAGAGCCAGACTGGAATGGATTTGTCTGAGACCTGCTGGACCGCAGTGTAGGCCGGAGGGAGCAGTCAGCACACACAGAACTCCGCGGTGTGGTGCCGCAGGGTGCGCTGCCGCTGGGTGCGCTGGGGGCCTGTTGCGCGGAAGCCAGTGATCGGCTGAAGAGGCTGCCAAGCTCGCGGACCTCGGGCTTTAAGATTGCACCGGCACGTGGTGGGCCCTCTTGGAGACACACCGGTAGGGGCAGGTGAGCAGTGAGTCCTGGGTGCGCAGGGCAGGGCAATCACCGCTGGGCACCAGACGGGTCTGGGGACCAGCGGGCTGGGGGCAGCAGGCGCACAGGATCGCGCAGGCACCACATGTCACGGCGGCAGCGGCCTCGTGGCAGGGTGATGGGTGCCGCCCTGGCAGACAGGCCCCTGCAGGTGATGACACGATGTGCGCCGGCGTAGAAACCTTGCTTGGTCTCCGGCTGTTTCTGCGCAGTGTGGGGGAAGTGAAGGTGCTGGGGTATCAAGCTGATGATGGCATCCAAGACAGGTGTGAGGAACTTTGATAGGACTGGCTGTGAGACTCTGCCGACTCTGGCAGTTGTTGGTTGGAAGGTACCAGGGGCCAACAAGTGCAGCACAGCCAGCAGCTTTGTCTGCAGAGTGATGTTGGTTGTCCGCTGTGTTGGTACCTTCAGCCTGTGGGCAATGTGAGTCAGGATGTGGAGGATGGTCGCACTTTGGAGCCTGTAGTGGGCAATGACATCCTCTGGCATTAAGTCTCTGAGGCTGGTACGTTTTTGGACGGTCCGCTTTCTTGTTCTGCGCTGCCTCGGTGGTAGTCAGGAGGGGTGGTCCTGGGGGTGGGGGTGGTCCTGGGGGTGGTGGCGGTGGGTGTTGTGGCCCTCTCGAGTCTCCAAGCTGCATGATTAGTAGCTCCATGGCATCTGTTGGTATTCAGATGTGACTCTGGGCTGGGCTCCCTTTCTATTGCAGGTTTTCGCCCCACTTAAGTCCCGAAAAAAGCAGGTCTTAAGTCCCTACTGCTAGCGTGCCTTATTGCCTGTGTTTGGAACGCATCACCGATCTGGCTGGTCATTGAGAATATCACAAAGTGGTGTTATTGTGAGTTTTTGGACGGGAACGCCTACTCTGCATATGATTAGCGTTGTTTGTCGCTGTCAGCCTTGGCGATGTTTTTAGCGGCAGCTATCACAGTTAAACTGGCAATGTCGGCTGTTAGCGCGGGCTTGTGAATAGGGCGATAAAGCTATTGCCACTTTTGTGGCGGAAAAGTGCCGCTAAATCGGCGATGAGTCCTTGAGAATATTCCCCTTTGTGCTTTGCAGCCTCACTCCAATCCACATCTAGGGTGGGTGACAGCTACACTTTGTGCATACTTTCCAGTCAGCTACCACACAAGAAGGATTGGGTGTGATAGGGTCACATCTGCATTCTTCTGCATAATGATGGTCTTCTTGGGCTGGGAGAGAGAGGGGCGTTCACACTTCACATTTGTATGGGCTGTGTCCTACCCTCGCACAAAGGGCTGATTTACACCCTATTATGGTCTGGAGCCAAGGGTGAAGCTGAAAGGGAATTCTGTGCACTTCTGAGGTCTTTTGAAGTTCTCCCTTGAACAAAGATATTTTGGCGCATAAGTACATGGGCTCTAACCCCATAATTTTAGACACTGCATGGGACTTGTAACCAGATGCTTCTGGCTCTACATACTGCACCAGAGGACTGCTGTGCTGCAAGGAGGTACCACCATTTGGACTAGGTTGCTGAAGGGACTGCCACTCTGCCAAGTGACTCTGTGCACTAGCCTGCCTGTTTACTGCCCAATGAGTGCTCCCCAGTGTTCTCCAGGGTTGGCTGGCTACTTCCCCCCACCCCTGTTCATTTGGAAGCCTGGGGTTTATGAGTATCCATAGAGATTCACCTCTTTTTCTCACATCGGTTTTCATTTCATCTTGTGCCAAAGAGGAGCGTGTGGCAAGCACAGTTTACTGCTCTTTTGTTTATCAACACCGAAGTGTGGCGAGCGCTGGTCAATACTCTTAACCCCTACACCAAAAAGCATTGCGAGCACTGATCCAAGCCCCAAACCCAGTGCAACTGAGCGCTGCCACCTTTATAAACAAAGTAGTAAAGGAGTGCATTATGAGCACTTCCTACTTTCTCCAAATACAAATAGCAGCATGTGATTTCTTCGGTGCAGGTCCCCCAGCCAGGAAAATCGTGATGTGTGACTTCTGAGATGGAGCGCCGTGCTGAGGCACCACCCCCCTGCTCCTGACATTGCCGCTGATGGGTGAGAACCCCCCCAACGAGGCCCCCTCTGCTGGAGAGACATGGGGGTAGAGCTCACCAGCTACATCACTGAGGAGAGGATGACGCTCTTCAAGTTGGTATTGGCAACTCTCTCCTCAGCGGCAGCTCACCAACAGCTATGCCTTGACAGGGAGAGGAGCAGCGTGGATGCCAGTCACTCTATCAAAGGAGCAGGTATTCAGGGACGCGAGGAACTCCCCAGAGGTACTGTGCCCTCCCTCTGTAGCATGGCCCTGCAGTTTAGGTTCTCCCCTTCTCCCTTTGAGATGGGGGTTCAGGGGGAGCAGTGCAGCCATTCCGCTTTTCCTTAGTGGGCGGTCCTACCTCTATTTTTCCTGAAAGGAAGTGACCCGGGTAGCCACACAGGGCTTGCCAACGTGGGGGACACTGTCTGTGTATACGTTGGGGGGTTGAATCCCCTGTGGAGGACACTTACCACAGCAGTTCTTACCCATTGGGAGAAAACTACCTCAGGGCTTGTGGAGCCCTATTCTCCCTACCGGATTGTGGGCAGCCCATTTGCCAAGTCCTGAATGGGATCTTAATTTATACTACAGTGGGTCCCTAATAAGTGTGCTAGTGCTTTTGTCCACATTTATTCCAAAGGGGCTCATCTTTCCAAAAGGCTCGCTAAGAGGTACTGTAATCCCACTAGCAGGAGGGCAGAGGTCCTTTTATCTATGTGGGCTCATTACTACTGGTACATGAATGGTGAGACCTGGGGATTTCTGTGTTGTTCCTAAGCAAATTGCTGCATTTAATGCTCAGATATTCTAATGTATGTTGTTTTGATTCTTGCACTGTCAGAATAACGAGTACTACTATCTCTGGTTTTGCATACTATGTGCATTATTCAGGATTTGTATGTTGTTGTGACTGTTATGCAGTTACATTGATAACTTGACAATTACGTTCGGTATTGCTATTGTTTTGGCCTTACCGGTATTAATGTATTTTGAGCATTCATTGTGATACTTGACAATTGCATAATTTGCAAGGTAACTATTGATTCAAGTTGTTTTGGTCTGTGTTCTATTCATTGTGTCTCTGGTGTGAGTGTGTTGCGTAAACTGTTTGCACATTCCCTCTGATGATAAGCCTGACTGCTCTGCACAAAACTGCCACAAGGGGAGCACATGTTATCTTTGGTGTGTAACTTACTTGCCCTGATTAGAGTGGTGAGTTCTGCCTGGCTTAGGTGCATACCCTAGCCAATCAGAAACCTCATTTCTAACAGTGGGCAACTTCAATGATAGTATGTAACTAAGAAATGCACAGAAACCCCCTCTGCTTTTTTACTTTTCACCTCCTGCTACCCTTTCTATAATGAGATCATGACATTGATTTGGGCTGAACATCTTAGTTCAACTTAGTACTTAATTTTGTTTAAGATGAACAAAATATGCAAAAAATAATCAATCAAAAGAAAGTCACAACAAATTCAATACTTGAGGTTGCGCACTCCTTTTTCTGATATAATAAGCCACCATTAGGGTCAGTGTAATGGATTTGCATGGTTGCACAGAGCAATGGTCATATGTGTCAATTGCAACTGGGATTCTATGTGAAAGCATGTGAAGGAGATTCACAGCTGTATACATTTTGACAATGTAAATGTAAAAGAAAATGTGATGCTTACAGCTGAGTGGGCGCATTGTGTGTAGGAGGCTCTGAAGTGAACGAGATACAAAGGAGAGTGAAAAGAAGGTGCGGAAGAGGAAAGAGATGAGGTGTGAGATGTGCAAACGGAGGATTTCAGAAAGATGTGGGGAGAAAAGGGGCATAGGTGTGTAATAAAGAAACCACAGACCAAAGCAGCGGCACTGAAAGAACGGGAGTGCTTGAGACACTCCGAAGACTACCCCACCTTCCACAGACCCTTTCGTTGTTTAAAAAATAAATGAAAATAAATGAAAATTCTTACTCATTTAACTGAAACTGGTACCAAGCAATGGAAAAGCCAACAGGTTAATTAATGTGTGACATATCTGATGAATGCTCACTGGGTGGCACCAAAGTACAGGTTGGAAGGTACTACGGGAAACTCAGGATTTTACATGTTTTCAGATGCATTTTTAATCATATAGGCCATCCCCCTTGGAAATGCCTACTAGTCTTATGCCACACTCCTTTTAGAGCCCCACTGTTTCATTCCACCTAATGTCTTGAACTAATCAGCGAAACCCCAAAACCATACGATAGTGGTGCAAAAATCAAGAAACCATCACACTGCCATATTACTCGTTTAAAGAAAGTGTGGTACAAATCCCGATTAGTAAAGTAAAGGAAAACATTGGTCACTATGTAATGAAAATGTTAATATATAACAAAACACACAATATCATCTATAAAACTGATCATAATGTGATTGGTGCTCACACATGATACACATTGTGATTCAGTATTATTCAGTAATATCAGTGCATAAAACTTTGCGTTAGTGGAATATTTCCCTAACATTGAAAACCTAATAAAGAAGAGTTACAATAGTTTGCAAAGTCTATTGATTTTCGATCCCTCCTTAATGTAGGATCATCATCAGCACTCAACATATGATTCACAGAGCCCAAGAGCTAAGAGTAAATCAAGATGATTACTGAAGGCTTGCTTATTTGCAGGAAAATATGTGTAAATTATACTACATGAGATGCCATAAGTAAGGGGAATGTGGTGGTAGGTCATGCTTTCTTCAACAGATGCGGGTAAGTGAGTGCAGACATACCAATCTTTAGCCTGCATTGTTTGAATATTCATGTAACAATTTAAAATAAACATTTGAAGAGAAATTTACCTCTAAAGAATCCTTATGCAATATTCTAAAGTCAAATTCGTACTTTGAAGGGCCGCCTACTGAACCCACTAAAACCCTGACCTGCATCCTTCTGAACGTGCGCTCCCTACACCGACACGCCGTAGAGATCTGGGACCTGATCGACACCCTCTCGCCCAACGCCGCATTCTTCACGGAAACCTGGACCAACGCCACCTCCGGCCCGACATCGTCACAGCAATCCCTGACGGCTACAAGATCCAGAGAAAGGACCGCCCACACCGCCCGGGAGGAGGACTCGCCATCGCACACAAGACCCCCCCTCCGATTCTCCACATCCAGCACAAGCGACCCACACCTCCATTTCCAGATCCAGACCAGCCCCAGGACCAAGCTACGCAGCACCTTCATCTACAGACTACCAGGACCCCATGCCCAGCCCCCAACCACCATCGCTGAGCTCGCCGCACCCCATGCCATCACCTCCACGGACTACATCCTGCTCGGGGACCTGAACTTCCACCTGGAGAACAGCCAGGACCCCGACTCCACCCCACTCCTCGAGAACCTCACCAACCTAGGACTGAAACAGCTCGTCAGCACTCCCACCCACAGAGTGGGTCACACCCTCGACCCCATCTTCGCGGGAGGATCAAACATCCGCTTCAGCCACACCACCCAGCCCCTCTGGATGGACGATCACTGCGTCCATTTCACTTTCAACACCATCACCGCACCCAAGCCCACCCCGCGCCCAACTCGACGGAACTGCAGTAAGGTCACCGAGGAACACCTAAACACCACCCTCCTCCAAGACCCTCCCAAGGCCACAACCGATACCAACTCTGCAGCCAGGGAATTCCACCGCTGGGTCTCCCGCTGTGCCGACAAGCTGGCACCTCTCCGACACACTGCCAAATAACGCCCGCTGAAGGCCGCCTGGTTCACCACCTAACTCCAGGAAGCCAGATGCGCCTGCAGACATTTGGAGAAAACCTGGCGAAACCAGAAAACCACGGAAGCACGGAACAACCACAAGAGCGCCATGAAGGAATACCACCAGCGTATAAGGGACACCGAAAGAACCTTCATCAGAGACAAAGTCTAGACCAACGCATCCAACGCCAAGGAACTGTTCAACGTCATTCAGAAGCCCGCAAAACCCACCTGCGAAGCCACTGACATCACACCCTCCCAGGAACTCTGTGACAAACTCAGCTCCTACTTCCACCGGAAGATCAAGGCCCTCTACGACAACTTCAGTGAGCCTGCAGAAGACAACACCACACCACCCTCCACCGCCAAGAAGCCAACCATCACCTCCTGGGCCCCCGCGTCCGTCGAGAATCCTCTCCTCAAGAAACTAACGGCCAACCCAACTGACCTGAAGAACTACCGGCCCATCTCTCTTCTCCCCTTCGCAGCCAAAGTCACCAAAAGACTTGTGACCGCCCAGCTGACCGCCTTCATCGAAGAAAATTCCGTCCTAGATGCATCCCAGTCTGGCTTCCGCAGCAACCACAGCACTGAGACCGCCCTGCTCACTGCAACCAATGACATGCGCATTCTGCTAGACCACGGACACACCGCAGCCCTCATCCTCCTAGACCTCTCCGCAGCATTCGACACCATCTCACATCGCACGCTAGCCACCAGACTCCACAACTCAGGAATACAGGGATCTGCCCTCGACTGGATCCAATCCTTCCTCTGCAGCAGAACCCAGAGGATCAGACTCCCCCCTTCCTATCCGATCCCACTGACATCATCTGCGGGGTACCCCAAGGATCTTCACTAAGCGTGACGCTCTTCAACATCTACATGGCCCCTATCGCCGCCATCGTCAGACAGCACGGGCTTAGCATCATTTCCTACACCGATGATACCCAGCTCATCCTCTCCCTCACCAAGAACCCAGAAGGCACCAGACTCTGCTTCCAGGAAAGAATGAGAAGCATAGCAGCCTGGATGAAGGACAGCTGCCTAAAACTCAACTCTGAGAAGACCCGAGGTCCTCATCCTCGGACCCTGCACGTCTGCCTGGGACAGCACCTGCTGGCCCTCGGGAGCCCACCCACCCCTTGCAGACCACACTCGGAACCTCGGCATAATCCTCGACTCCTCCCTCTCCATGAAGCACCATATCAACACCTTTGCATCCACCAGTTTCAACTGGCGACGCATCCTCCGTAAAACCTTCAAATGGATTCCCCCCGACTGCAGATTGACCATCACCCACGCACTCATAACCAGCAGACTAGGCTACGGCAATGCCCTCTACGCCAGAATCAACAAAACTCTCCTACACAAACTCCAAACCATCCAGAACGCCGCAGCCAGGCTCGTCCAAGGGACACCGCGCAGCGAACATATGACAAAGCCTCCACTGGCTACCCGTTGAGAAGAGGGTCACCTTCAAACTCCTCACCCACACCTACAAATCCCTCAACAGCATCGGCCCCAAATACCTCAACGACCGAGCATGTTTCCACGTACCCAAGAGGAACCTCCGCTCCACCGACTTCGCCCTGGCAGAGGTCCCCGTATCCACAGAAACAGAACCTGCGGGAGAGCTTTCTCCTACATCGCAGCCAAGACCTGGAACGAGCTCCCGGTCAACCTAAGACAATCCCCAACCCTCGATACGTTCAGGAAGGACCTCAAGACCTGGCTCTTCAACCGACTCGGACCTGCTACCTCCCCCCAGCGCCTTGAGACCCTGACGGGTGAGTAGCGCACTATATAAACCACTGATTGATTGATTGATTCTACAGGTTATGAATTAGTAGCAGTGGGAGTGTGGTTTGCCTTAACAGGACTAGCATCTACAGGGGAACTCAAAGCTATCAATAAAGCAGCCATGAAACTGATAAAGACAATCAGTACTACAGCTACAGTCACTCTATGCTGGTTCTTTGGGGTGGCGAAGTGAGCTAAAGAATGTTGATAGATTCACCCCAGATCTGTGACTGGTGGTGAGTGTCTGAAAAGTTTCTGCACTCTGTCCATCATCTCCTTGTCTTTGCTTTGTTCGCCCTAAGTTGGCAGGGTATGCCCAGACGTGGGTCCCTTGCCCACTTTGCTACTGGATTCAAGATAGCCTGGCTGATAAGGGGTGTTACCCCGAAACCAGTCCCAGGAGGCTTGCTTCCAGTGCAGGGATGGTCTGACCTGGCAGTTCTGGCTGGAATGTTCCCATAAGGAACAGCGTCAACACTGATTTGCATATGGCTGGGTCTGAACTGGGGTGGCGAAGTGAACGAAAGAATGATGATGGATTCAACCCAGATCTGTGACTGGGGGTGAGTGTTTGAAAAGTTTTAGCGCTCTGTCCATCATCTCCTTCTGTTTTCTTTGTAAGGATACCCATAGGTTCTCTAGAGTAAGACCTTAAAAAGAGAACATCTGAAAACAAAATAATTATTAGAGTTTGTTATGCTACTTGTGCAAAACTGCAAATCTATGTTGTTTTCAAATGAGTAATTTATATACAGTTATCTTTGTGAGTCATCCCTAGACCTACTCTAACTTCTTCTAAAGTGACAAATCTACTCCTCTACATGAACCTCGTTCTAGGGAATCCTCAGAATTCAACAGAGTTCAACAAAGTCCCGTTTGTTGGTATAGCCAGTTATCATTCAGTTACAACGGTTGAAGTCTGCAACCCAAAGAAAGTCAAACTTTTAACTGGGGTAGCCCTTATTCATGGTGGTTCTATAGGCACTGTGTTCCGGTCATTCATATCGTTAAAGATTGGATTGAGTTGACTTTTTGCATAATGTATCTGCTCAGGTGCTGAGTATCTCTTATTCAGTTCTCTCTTGGATCTCCAGACTACTTGCTGTTCGTCTTCACTGTCACTCAGTCCGCTCAACTTCATGTCCTTGGTGACAGTCTGGGGAATGTATTCCACAGATAAGCTTGGTCTCAGTCTCTCACGACTTCTTGGCCACCCCAGGGCCGGCTTTAGGGCGGTGTGACCGGTGCCACCGCACCGGGTGCTGACTTTTCATGGGGGCGCCTATTTTCTAGTTTATATTCTGTTTAAAAGCACCCACTGCAGCGCTCCTGACGTCCAGCAAATTTCAACCCACAATAAAAATGTCAAGCCTACTCCCGTGATTGATGTTCTTCCTGGAAACAGAAATAAGTTTTGCTAGTGGAAGTTTTGAATGAGGGATGTTTTGATTCATCATAAGGTAGTGCAGAGGGTTAATATGCCTGCTGCAAAGAATGTGTATCATGCAAATCACGAAGTGAAAATAATGGAAATAGGTCAAGGGGTTACTGCTTTTGTCAGAGACTTCGTTTTTTTACTTGTAGTTTATAAGTTAAAATACTAATAAAAAACAGTGACCTGTTAACTGTCATCAAATAACTGAAATGCAGACTTCAAGTATAGATTAGAGTGTATTGATTTTTACCCCAGACTTTCAATATTCTAATGTTGTACAAAGTGTTGATTTGGGTGAAAAAAAATTCCAATTACTAAAGATAATCTCCAACCATGGTCTTCCGTTTTAAATTCTGAGTTTGTGCTTCTCCAGACCAAGCCCTCCTAAACGTTACTGCCTACCAGAATGGATGACATATAAATTCTACCAGTCTGTCTTATGTAAAGTTTCCTATACATTGATTTACACACATATGATTGAGTAACCTGTGTACAATGTAAAGTGCTCTGACACCCTTCACTTTTATGAGTGACACTATAAAACTAATTAAATGCATCTAAGTGAGAGTGGTTATGGTGACATAAGGGGTAGTGGTAGTGTGGGAATTCGTTGTGCCGGTGGTCATGGGGGGGGGGGCGCCAAAAACATTGTTGCACAGGGCGCCACCAGTGCTAAAGCCGCCCTGGGCCACCCACCACTTCTGCGGTTAACAGTGGTCACATTGCTCAGTTCCTCTCCAGGATCAGAGTCGTTTCACTGTGGTTACTCTTGCATCACTCACCATAGGCACAGGATGTACCTCAACTTGACTCTGTGTCATCTCTTGATTTTTGATCACTGATTGACTTTAAGGTGACTCTGTTCTCTTTTCACCCCTCCTTTGCTCCTTTAAAAGACTCAGGAGTTTGGCTTGATGACTCAGTTGTTGACGTCATCACTTCTTCTCCGGACATCTCACTCGCTGGTTATGGGGAGCATGCAGCCAATTTGGCAGTCCACCCCATTTGACTGCTGTGTTGGTGACCAGGATAATCTGGAAGAGGCCATGCCAATTGGGCTCCAGACATGACTTTCTGACATGTTTCTCCACCAGGACCCAATCAGCAGGGCTGAGGTAGTGACACTGCTCTTTATTTTGGGAGGGCAATCACAGCAACAACGTGGTTAGAAACAGAACACACCATGTCAACCAGCCCTTTGCAATAGTCAACAACAAAATCATCTGAAATATTCACAAGCACGTTAGCAGGCACAGCAGTTAACCACATAGCTCTCTCCATGTGCATCTTGTGAGGTCACACTCCTGTTTGGCGATCAGGGGTACTGTAAAGACTCATCAGCACCAAAGGCAAAGTATCTGGCAAAGAGGTAGAAGCACACACTTTAGCCAGGTAGGGTGCTTCAAGGTCCATTCACATGCTCGACAATGCCAGGTGCCTCAGGCTAGTCACTACAGTGCAGACTTTGTTCAACTTGTAAGGGTATACATAGCATTCTCAGCACCTCATTATTGAAATGGGTTCCACATTCTGATGCAAGAGAAATAGGAAATTCAAATCAAGGGATCAATTCTCGCAATATCAACTTTACCACAGTGAAACTGCCATTCTGTCTAATGGGATAGGTCTCTACCCAACAGGAGAAGATGGACACCACAACCGGGATATATTGCATCTCATCGCACACAGACATTTAAATAAAACACAACTGCATTCTGTTAAAGGGACCTCCTGATCTTTTTATGTGACTCAACATTACTGACTTTCTATTTCCTATGTTCATTTATTGGCAGACTACGCAATCATGAAAAAGATTCTTGGCCATCACTCTAAACCGGGAGTTAAAAGAGTTCTGCATGAACAGTCGTAGCATGGCATGCCTATCAATGTGTGTGGGACCATGGAAATGTATAACAATTGGCGACAAGAAACTGCCTGGCATCACAGGTCTTTCGTCTGCTGAACTCAGATCTCATCTGCATTCTACAGACAACCTGGTCTGATCGTGCCCTGATGTTCAGTCTCTGGTGCTTCTTCCTGCAATCTCTTAACCTCTTCCCACGTATCAACAACAGTCAACAACAAATTTAAATTATTCTCATTTTCAGATTCATTTGAATATTCCCCATTAAATGTACATGACCTCTGAGCACAATACTGGGCAACTTCATCTGCATACCGATTTCTAGCTGTAAAATAATTGTTGCCACTCTTGTGTGCTGTACATTTAACTACAGCAACTTCTGAAGCATCTGTAATGCAGCCAATAGTCTCACTACATCATTGCCATTTCTAATGGGTAACCCAGAAGATGTCATAAACCCTCATTGTCACCACAACTGTCCAAAATCATGAACACCAAAGCCATACTATCAGTAAAAATGGTAACCTTCAAGACACAGCAAGCTCTAGCAAGAGTGGCCAATTTTGCCACTTGATCGGAGGTTACATCACAAAACAAGGAGGCTTCCACTATGTCATCTAATGTGCACATAGCATAAGCAGCTCATAAACTTCCCCTTTCATGTCTCAAGCATGAGCCATCCACAAACATTACATAATGAGGCTCTGCAAGGGGTTCCTCTGTAATGTCAGGTCCTGACTTAGTGCATAGTTCAATCACATTGAGGCAGTCGTGCTCAACCTCCCTCTTCACCTCTAGCCTCAGGCAATGTTAACAGGGTGGCAAGAGTTAATGCACAGCAGAGACTCAGTGTGAATCTGTAAGCCATCAATATACGTCGTTCATATTTTGTCAGTCTACTACTGGTCATGTGTTATGTTTTAGTGTGAGTGAAACAGTTTTTAGCATACTAGACAGTCTTGTGGCTAAAGGGTCAAGTGTGGCGGCTGAAAACTAAGCTACAGGTCTTCAGGAATCCCCTTCTGTCTGTGTAAGCACAGAGAGAGTGCAGCCCTCCATCTCACTACAAAATTGTACAAATTATTTTCTGTAATCTGGCCTTCCTAGGGCCGGGGCGCGGCAGACACTTTCTCTTAACTCTAGGAAGGCGCACCAATTTCCAGCTGTAACATAATTGGTGTCACTGTTGTGTGCTGCACATTTAACTACAGCATCTTCTTAAGGCATCTGTAATTCCTCCTAGAGTCTCATTACATACGGATGACCCAGAAGAGGTCATAAACCCTCATTGTGACCACAACTGTCCAAAATCATGAACAACACCAAATCCATACTGACTATCAGTAAAAATGGTAACCTTCTATTGAACTGAGACACAGCAACCTCTAGTAAGAGCGACCAATTCCACCACTTGAGCAGAGGTTACATTGCGGATCCAGGAGGCTTCCACAATACCTTCTAAGGGTAAAATATCCTAAGCAGCTCTCAAACTTCCTCATTCATCTCTCAACCATGATCCACCCACAAACAATACATAATCAGGTTCTGAAAGGGGTTTATCTTTCCCATATATGGGCCATTCTGTGCAAGCTTGGTCTGTGTCAGCATGAACTTCTCCTTAAGCCTCTTTTGTTTCATCTCCTGCTCATCATTGCAATACTTAGCATACTGAAGTATCTCATCCAACGGTTTACTTTCCCAACAAATTAAATTCTACTGAATGTGCATGCTGATCTCCGGATGTAAGCCAAGAATGAACTGTGACACAAAAATGCTCATATCACCACTTTCAGGGTTGTCAAGACTAAGTCTGGGCATAGTTCGCGGAGTTCCACTACGCGGAACTCCGTGAAGTGTAAAAAACCTCTGACGCGCTACCTGGGGCTCCACGAGCAGTGGAGTGCGTTAGAAAAATGCCGTTTCCGGTGATTTTCAGTGCCAGGTGCTTGTCCGCACTGTGCAATCATCGCGCTGTTTCCTTTCTGACGCTCGAGTAGATTTTTACTAGATCGGTAGGTTTCTCAACTCGAACGGACGGTTTCTCAACGCGAGCATACGCGACCACTCGGAATGAGAAACCTGACCGCCTGCTTTGAGAATTCTCGCAGGGAGGTTGATTTTCCATGCTCGCCCGCGCAAACTTGATGTTGACTATCGCAAATGCGGAAAAATCTCGCTGGGAGGTGGATTTTCCTCGCTTGCCAACTTGACGTTGACGAACGCAACCAAGGAAAAAAACTCCGCTCCGCAATGCGAAGCGGAGTCTTTCAGAACACCACAAGCTCTGCATAACGCGGAGTGCGGAAAACTCCGCAAACTCCGTGAGCAGAGCGGAGTTCACCGCCCAGACTTAGTCAACACACCTGTGCTGTCTCGACACCTGCAACAAAGGCTAATAGTAAGCATGCTCTGACTCCTTATCTTTCTGTGTGGTACGATTTATTTTTAAACATTCAATCTCCTTCTGTGGGATTTTTCACTTCAGGAAGGTAATCACTTGATCATACTTCTGCATCACTTCTGGAGAGTTCGCATTCGTCTGAGCCACCCTCGGGGGTTCAGCGTTTGGCCACCGTGCAACATTTTACATTCAGCCTACAAGTCACTGGGAATCACAATGTCGAAAATGTATTCAAATTCTCCTTAAAAGCTTTCAAAATCGTCACAATCAATCAACCTGAGTATGCCACAAGTCCGTTTTTTTGTAGTAAATGTAGTAAGATCACCTCGACTCCAGGGCACGTGTACATACCCTCCTCCATATATTTCCCTTAAAGAGTAAGCGCCTGGGTTGGAGTCTGGGGGAGTCGCCATACTTGTCCCCCAAGTATCCTCTTTCAGTTTTCTTTTCTGTTATTTTCTAATACAGCTGTCTCTTATTGTGTCTAAATGTCTCAATTTCTTTATACATACAGCAAATTCTCTAATATGTACCTTCAGCCTAGAGGTCCTCATAGTGATGACTATTTCCTCATTGATATGAACACTAAAACACCAACACTCCTTTTCAACGTAGGACTCTTGGATATATCAATGTTGTGCTCATCTGACAATTGTGCCAACCTCTCATGTGCCTTCCCAGCCCTTCATGGGATTTCCTTGCTCAAATATTGAAGCTTGTTTTCCTGATATCTATTCAGGTAGGACACATTCAAATTTCCTTTGATAAGCGCATCCAATTCCACAATCAATCTGAGGGAATCTCAAGGTATTTCTAGCTGAAGGAATGCCATCCATTTATTCTGTTTCTCCACTTCACGGAGATACCTCCTCCCTGTGCGGTCATACTTTGAGATCGAAGAACATAGAAGGGACCTCAGCAATTGGTATAATTAACACTGAAGCCGGTTTGGAAGCTACAGCACCTGTGAACATATTGAGACTCCATATAACTATTTGTGAGTTCTGCTTTGTGGTAACAGCAGCAGTAACAGGACCCCCTGCTGTTGCACCTGCGATTATATGGATCAGGGCTGTGGCAGTCTGGACATTCACCATGCTAGCAGTTAGTGTATGGGTTGTTATGGGAGGGGTTGTTTCCGCAGGACTCTTTAGGCTAGGGTCTGTCAGAATTGGGACCGTCACCACAGGGGGCTGTCTATATTGGTGTTATCACTGCAGGGACAGTGTGGACCAAAACTGTGGCAACTGGGGCTGTTGGAGCGGGCCCTCCTGCCTGAGTTGGAGGGGAGACAATGGGTGCAGTTGCACCATTACCTGGGCGATTTCTACTAGCAGGCTGAACTGCATTGTGGGGAGGTGGTAGGGACGACAGCTCATCCTCCAAGAAATTGTCACTAGAGTCACTGTCAATGTTACACTTATCTGCGGCATTACTTTCCCTCTCTCCCTCTGTCTTCCTGTTCTTTTATCATTCGTCAGCATTGGCTACAGTTTAGTTACCTCAATCATGTCTCTCCTCCACACTTGCTGTACAGTATCCCAGTTAGCATCCACTCAACTACGAACAGTCCTGTTAGCTTTATTCTGATATCTGTTTTTATTCTTTGCATGTGCAGCCTCCTCACAAGCATTCAAAGCCTCATATTGTGATGGTCTAGGTGGGGGTTTCATGTGATTTAGCATACGTCTCAGGTTCTCAATTATATTCAGACTAATGGTTTCACACTGGGAAAACTGCAAAGCCCCTTTTTCTCAGTGATATTGTTCCATTGGTTAAGCCAAATACATGTTTGGAGCCCAACATTGACGGCCATTTAATGACCTGTCTTTCCTTTTGGAGGCACTTCGTCACTTTCTCAGCCCAGAACCCTCCCATCTGCTCTCATCAAATCTGTCAATGATTTAAAACCTTTCATTATTGCAGTGTTTTTGACAAACAGCAATAGCTAATCTCAAATTTGACACAATCCAGTGGTTCTCAACAAATCACGATGCAGTACATATCAATACTAGTATTTAGTGCACACCTTCTAAGCAAGCCTTTCACAGTGCAGCACCTGATGATGCAAGAGCCAATATCAGCGCATCACGCAAACCAACCAACTAACCATTAACAGCATGGCACCTAATGATGTAGATGGCAACACCTCGCAGCGGCTCTCCATCTTTTACAATTTGTTCATGCTAGCTACATTTTTACAAAGATACCAAAGCAAAAAAAACTAACAAAAATAACTCTTGTCTGTTTACCTAAAGAAAGTCGAAGTTATCACTTACTTAAGGGGATAAAAAGGGGACTAATACTTTCCAATGTTATCACATACACAGGTATAATCTTGACCAGTGGGAAATCACCCTGACTAGTGCAGTGTTTCCTTTGCGCAACAGGATCAACCAACACCAATCACTCTTAGTACACTTACAACAATTAGTTACAGTTTCCTATGTTGATTTTGCGGCCGATGGTACCTCATGGATCAACCCCACAAACCTTAACAAACAAGTTTACCACAATATACTTTTTATCTGTCCCGGGATCTTTTGTCTGCGACAAGCCGTTAACAACTTCAACTTCTCAGCAACCAGAGCTTATGTTTTTACATGAAAAGCGATATACACAAAACACATTAAATCTTTCCATCCAGCTTCATAGCTTTCTTGGACGTTTAATGGATATCACACTGTTATGTTATGTTATGTTAGTCATTTTTATAAGGCGCGCAGCTGCCCCAGCCAAGGGACGTCCCGGTGCCTGATCAGGTACCACAACACAACAAATCGATGCTGGGAAGGAGAGGAAGGAATCAGTCAGCAGTTGGGAACAAAAAAGTTTTTATGGCGCGCCTAAAAGAGGTAAGGCTGTTCAGGGCTGGAATATGGACAGGGAGAGAATTCCATAATCCTGCCGCTAATACTCGAAAGGAGCGACCTCCCATCCTACTCAGTCTAAACCGTGTATTGGCCGCCAGATGGAGAAATTCCGATCTAAGAGACCGCGTAGGAACATAGGAGGAAACAAGCTTAGCGAGGGCTGGAGGAGAGAAAAGCTTCAAGATTTTAAATGTCAGGCAGAGAGCCTTAAATGTAATTCTCTGTCTGACCGGCAGCCAGTGGAGAGAGGTCAAAACTGCAGAGACAGAGCACTGTCTAGGAAGGCCAACGATGGCTCGCGCCGCGGCATTCTGCACCCTTTGCAATCTAGTAGCCTCCGCCTGATTCACTCCGAGCAGCAGCGCACTCCCATAGTCCAGCCGAGAAAGAATGGAGGCTTGGACCACCAGTTGCCGAGTAGGGGGGTCGAAGAATTTGAGGACCGGTCTCAGCCCTCGCAGAATACCATAACAGGTAGCTGCAACCTTCTTCGTGTGGCTGGTGAAGGAGAGTGTAGGATCCAGCCAGACCCCCAAGTTCTTAACTTCGGCAGCTGGGATGGGAGTCACCCCCAATTCTGGAGGCCACCACTGGTCTCCCCAGAGCTCCGCCTGCTTTCCTAAGATCAGGACCTCGGTTTTTTTGGCATTTAACTGCAGACAGTTAGTTCGCATCCAATTTGCCACGGCTATGAGTCCTGCACGGAATCTGGGAGCGTTCACCTCGGGATCACCGCTAAGTGTCACCGCCAGCTGTGTGTCGTCGGCGTACGATGTCATGGTTAAGCCACATTGTCTGACGAGTGCAGCCAGCGGTTTCACATATAGGTTGAACAGAGTGGGGCTCAACGCAGAGCCCTGCGGAACCCCCAGCCCCAGTGGATGGAAACAGGACTGACAAGGTGGAATAGCCACTTTAAAAAACCGGTCCGAAAGGAAAGAGCGAAACCATTGGAGAGCAATCCCCTCAATTCCCACTCCCTCCAAGCGCCGGATCAGAATGTCGTGAGACACCGTGTCAAACGCGGCGCTCAGATCTAACAGGAGGAGCGCCACTGTCTGCCCAGCATCCAGCACCGTTCGCAAGTGCTCGGTCATAAAGAGCAGTGCAGTTTCGGTGCTGTGTTGTGCACGAAAACCATTCTGGCTCTGGTCTAGAATGTTATTTCGAGAAAGGTGGGCGGACAAGATGGAGTTCACATGTGCCTCAGTAACCTTGGCGGTCCAGGGCAGGAGGGAGATGGGTCGGTAGTTTTCTGGTAATAGGGGGTCAAGGTTAGGCTTCTTTAAAATTGGGCTGACCACTGCCTGCTTCCAGGAGCGATAGATTGATCAGATCCAGTATAGGCTCACGACATAAGGGAGGAAGAAGTCTAAATACCTCTGGCTTCAGCGGATCTAATGGAGAACCGGATTTAATTTTGAGGCTCAGGGTATCGAAGACCTCGTCAGAGATTACTGGCAGGGAGGACAGGGTTTCATGAACCGTAGCCATCACACCAGTTTGCTCAGCACCAGGCACAGATGACGTAAATCCTCGGTAAATCGCCTGCACTTTCTCCACGAAAAAGGATGCCAGACTTTCACAGTGAGAGTCCGTGCAGATTTCCACCGAGGTGGCCCGTTTCCCCATAAGGTCTTTAAGAACCTTAAAGATTAATTTAGACGGGTTGGGGCTATTCTGAAACTCGAAAGCATAGTGTGCGGCCCGGGTTTGACAGATTGCCCTGTGATAGATCTTAAGCTGGGCAAAATACAAAGATTTCAAGGTGGGATCAAAGGATTTCCTCCACGCCCTCTCAGCTTGCCGGCACGTTCTCTTAAGCTCGGCAAGAGTGTCATTATACCATGGGCTGGGAACTTTAGCATGGCATTTCGACCAGCGCATCGGTATAAGAGAGTCAAGGGCGGCTAGGACCCAGTTACGAAACTGCTCGTATCCTTGTTCCACATTCAGCAGATTGCCCAGGGGCTGCGCCTCCAAGATCTTATAAAACTCCTCCAGTTTGAGCTTATGCCAATTTCTTTTAAGGATCAGTCTATCCACAGGTTTAAATTGTGGGTCATCTATAGGACATGAAACTTTAACCAGCAGATGGTCAGTCCAGCCTACCACCATCGGGTCAGAGAACCTAGCCCGCTCCAGTGTGGTAAAGAAGGGGTCAAGGATATGACCTCCTATGTGGGTAGGGGAGGTAACTAGTTGGATCATTTGCATGGCTTCAAGGTCCGCTAGCAAGGTATTAATAGGTGCTGATGACCCCTGATCAAAATGGATATTGAGGTCGCCTACGATGTTAAAATTGGCACATCTCGGAGCTAAAGAGCTAACCACGTCAGCAAGACCGGCCTTGAAGACAGTGTCGTTCCCTGGCGGGCGGTAGATAAGCATACCGCTAAGTGTAAACTGATGACTGAAGGCTACCTTAAAAGAAGCGCTCTCACACACTGGTAAGTCAAGAGCTTTCCATTCAGCCGGGAAGTAAGATTTTATCACCATAGCTATGC
Source organism: Triturus cristatus (assembly GCF_964204655.1). Lineage (NCBI taxonomy): Eukaryota > Metazoa > Chordata > Amphibia > Caudata > Salamandridae > Triturus > Triturus cristatus. Next base: position 527,989,025 of record NC_140586.1, on the reverse strand, counting down.
CACCCCCTCTAGAAGTGCGGTTAAGAGTGAACACTGTGTAGTTGGAAGGGAATGCCAGATTGATTATTGCAGTGTCCGCATCCTGAAGCCAAGTCTCAGTGAGGAAGATGAGGTCAGGAGAGTCCTTTCCGATCATGTCACGTAAGGACTGATGGTGCTTGACCAACGATCTCACGTTCAGACTCCAGATGCTAAGCACACGCTCAGAGATATTAGTACGTGTATTTGGGGCATTCCTTTCCACAGAGCGCACCCCAGACGGGGTATCGAGTGACAAACTGCCACAGGCACAGTCATAAGGACCCGACAACGGGTGCAACTGTAAAACACACAATATCAGCACAAACACAGCAAGCCTGACACATGCACAATTTGTGATGCATAACCTTAACTCACTCTATCACCACAACCGCTTTCATGGCTGCCAAAAGACCACCAATACTTCACAACGGGCCATGGATTCTAGAGACATGAGATAGACTGGAGCAAGTTCTAAATCTTTTCTAGTACATCCTAGCAACCTACACTTCAGTGACAAACCATCCTTGTTCTGCTACCAACTAATAGGGCACATTTTCATGTACTTAGATATTTTAATGTAGTCATCATACAGGATCCTCCCCTGCTCATATGGCCCTTTATTTGTCTACTGAAAGCATATGAAAGAAGATAGCAACAGCAATACTTTTCAAGAACAGTGAAATAATTTGTTTCCACAATAATGACAGAAAGGATAGTGTCCAAACCATGAAGGTTTATTAGCAAAAACCTTTTGAAACGGTTACAAAGCCATTCATCAGTAAAATCAATATATGCAAAAGACATACATATCAATATAATTGTGCACTCTGAATTTATGTATTATAAAGAAGATGCACAATACAACAAAGTGCAAAGCACAGAATACAAAGTAGATGGGTTCTGTTAGAACTGGGGGTCCAGTGAAGTAAAAAATGTATTGTATCAATTAACAAAAATTGTTACAAAAATATCTCCAATACAATATATAAAAACTTAGTTACTACAATAGACACAGTTAAATACTACAAATCTAGTCAGTAAATTCTAAAAGAAAGAAAATAAAATCGTCAATTTACAAACAAAAAAAAATAGAATAACTCGTATATCAAGTTAAGATAGCACCAGGGCATCTGTCCCCCTGAGCAAGAGCGTGACGATACAGAGAAATTCATGTGGATAGAACATTCAAAGACCTATTTAAGAAGTAAAATATAGATTCAATAAGTGTTAAGTGCGTCTTGTCGCAACATGCAAATCAAGTCTAGACATGCCCGAGGTGCAGTCTTAAGATTCTAGGTTGCGAGATGCGTTATTTAGACAGACTTTTACCTTATACACAAATTTAGCAAACCTAGCTAGTTCCATAGGTAGCTCCAGACTAAACAAGAGAGTCATAGCATCCTTGCAGTTACGTGTCCCATATTTCAAAAACAATGGTCTTAAGAAAGTGCGACGTGCATGTGTTAGGCAATTGCATATACAGACCAAATGTACCATAGATTCAACATGCTGGTTACATAGTCTGCAGTTGGTAATCGTCTCTAGTGTTTTCCATTGCCTGTTGATGTCTTTTATCAGCAATACCATGAGCCTTGCTATTAGAATTTGCCTTAAGATGCACTTATTTAGTGCAGCGTCAAGGTATGCTTGCCATTGCCGACCTTCGTAGGAGGTAATGAGGAATCCGATGTTGCTTTTAGATCTAGTCAGCTCTTTCATGTCTTCTTCCTTAGAGAGTGCCCTAACCTGCTTCTTTAGGATGGATTTTAATGTGCCTGGCAGGTGGGTTAAGTTCTGCAGTTTAGTCATATCGAGATGTAGTACAGTGCAGGCAATTTTCAGGCCATTGCTCCATGAGTTGTTAGATTGAATGAAGATCACTTTCAGATTTGACTTCAGAGTATTGGGGGTAGCAGCACAAACTCCTCGATGATACCGCACAAACGTTGCCCAGTGTTCATAATTTTGCTTATTCAGCCCGAATTCCAGTCGCACCAGGACATTACGTGTGTGTAATGGGATCTGGAAGATTCGCTTATACGCTCTGCAGTTAATGTGTTCAAGGCTGTTGACAAGAGCAGTTGGAAATGCTAACTGGCCATATGTAATTGAGGGCAGCAGTTTAGCCCGTATAACTTTTCTGATGGGTTTTGTTGTCGGGCTGTTTAGTTTAGCATTAAGCTTACACAAAGCAAACGTTACTGCCTTGGCCTTTGTTTTGGCTGAGGTAAGGTGAGCGGTTGGTTTCCCATTGCTCATCAGCCATACCCCTAGGTAATTATACTTGGGTACTGTTGATATCTTCAAGTTGCCCAACCTCCAGTAGTGGCCGAGTTTGTTAGCATACTTACCAAATATAATTACCTTCGTTTTGCCTGCATTTGCTCTTAAATCATTCTTGTTGTTATAGCGATTTAATGCGTACAATAACCTTTGCATGCCTACTTTTGTATGATCCAGTAATACCATGTCGTCTGCATATTGTAACAAAGGAAATTTATCAAAGCCAATTTTCGGAGATAAAAAGTTTGCGTTGAAAATTGTTTTAGCCAAATCTGCTGTATATAGGTTGAAAAGCAGAGGTGCCAATACGCAACCTTGTTTTAGGCCACGGTCTATAAAGATCTTTTTGGTGGCCGAATTTCTTGAGGTTTTCACCCGAACCCAGGTTCCAGTATAAAGGCTAATTACTGCCTTTAAAAGGGTCTCTGGTATCCCCCAGCCATGTAATTTCTGCCACAACAGGCCACGATTGACTCCAATAAAGGCTGCGGAGTAGTCCACAAAGCATGCAAATAAAGGAAGAGACTTTTTGTGTTGTTTGTTCTATCATGTAAGCCAATGTTATGATGTTATCCATTGTCGATGCTCCAGGTCTAAAGCCATTTTGGCATCTTGGAAGGATTTCGTTTTCGGTGGCCCACGTCTGGAGATCTTGCAGTAAAAGACTGGCGTATCCTTTGGCTTCAATGTCCAGAAGGGCTATCAGCCTGTAGTTTGCGGGATCCCCAGTACTGCCCTTTTTGTAGATAGGTTGTAATAGAGATCCTTTCCATGACTCTGGGATTGTGGAGTTTGCTAAGCAGTGATGGTAGAGTGGCGTTAGTAAACTACTCCAAAAGTCACAATCTTCTTTAAACAGTTGACCAGGTAACCCATTGGGGCCAGGTGCCCCATCTTTTCGAATACTTGTTAGAACTTTTTTCACACGTTTCCCTACAGACGTGGCGTTTCGGAAAGTCTCCATATTTGATGCAATCCTTGCCACTGCCTGTCCAGATGTGTCTTCAATGGCTGCTAGTGGAGTTTTCGGGCAGAATAGCAGAAAGGACTGTTCTTGGCTATGCACAGGTGAAAAATTTTGTGCAACACAGTATAATGTTGTTATATGGTTTATCCATGTTTCGCAAGCGATCGTATTGCACCTATCATGCCCTTGCCCAAATAATTTGTTGATATGTGTCCAAAATTCTGCCTGTTTGTTTGATTTTAACAAGGAAAAAATATGTAGCCACTCTAGTTCTTGTTGTTTTCTTTTATTATTCCATACATTTTTCCTATGGTTTTTCTTTGCTAGAAGTTGGTTTTGATAAGTTGCATGATTTCTATTTTGCTTATAAAGCTGTGTCGCAGTTCTGAGAAGCTTTTTACTTTGCTCCACTTTTTCACATTTTTGCTGAAATTGGTGACCAGAGGTTTCTATAAAATGAGAATGATGTTTCTTGCCTTTCAGGAGTTTTGATATACTTTGGACGTTAGTTTGGTCCAGTTTGCATTAATATTGCCTGTCATGAAATGTTCGGCTATACCAGGCCAATTATTTTTCCACCACGTTAATGCTGCTGTATCTATTTTTGTCCATTTTAACTTCCTTGGCAAGACATATATTTCCTCTCCATTAGTGTTGCAATGCTTCTTCTAAGTTTGTTCCAAGGTTTTTCGTATTGAAGTCTCCGACGATTATGATCCCGCAATTAGGTCGGCTACTCAGTAGATCCTCTAGGGTATCCACTAGTAGTTTCATTTCAGTGTGTCTGGGTGCCTTTATGGGATTAAAATAGATATTCGTGAGAATAATCTTAATTGGGCGTCCGTTTAGTTTCAGTCCCTGTACTAGGACTACCTGAGCCATGACTGAGTTTAATAGAGGTATTATTTCTATATTACTGCTGATCCGTGTATATATTGATAGACCACCTGACGGTCTTCCAAATATGTTATGCTTTCTTGCGGGCTGTTGGATTTCCGTAAAGGCTGGTATGGTCGTCGGAGTAAGCGACCAAGTTTCTTGCAAACATAACAGATCACCTGACTGCAAGAATTCAAAGGCTTCTTTATTCTGTAAAGAAGCTTTTAGCCCATGGATGTTCCATGATATTATTTTTAAAGTATTGCCAAGTCTATTATTCATGTGTCCTTTACCTTGTGTGCTAGGAGCACATACGCTTTGTTTGGAGGGAGTCGGTCTGGAATTGTATTTTTATGTTGGAAAATGCTGTTGTACGAGGGACATGTTTTGTCCCTTTTAAGATGGAGTTTCGTAGGCTCTGTGATGAGCTTTTTTGTTGACCGCTTTTTAGCATAAATGGGTATTTTTCTTCCTCTACAATATGAACGTTAATCCCCCAGTGTGCGAACATTTCTTTTTCTTTCATGATTTTTTGAACAAACGAATCATCAATCCATTTTAGTATTGTTGATTCTCTGGTTGTGTTATTGTCCAGGATTTTAAATTGGACTTGAATTAGGTCTTCACTAGAGATGGTAGAAAGTTCTGGGATGTGGTGGAAGATTTGTAGAATATTTGACCGATTTAATATGTCCATACTTCCATGTGACGTATATTCTGGTGTAAAGATGACTATGTTGTTCTTCGCCTCCATATGCTCTTGTACTAGTGGATTAACTGCAAGAGAATGTGTGTCCAATTGACGTCTGTTTGTTGGGAGAACATCCTGCTTGTTAGTAGTTTCTTGAAGCACGCTACTACTCAGTGATTTACATGCTGTCACTGTTCTATTTGATTTAGTCTGCTGAGTTATTATTGAGCTTTCTTCGTGCTGTACCCTAGTCAGGCAGCCTGTATCGGCCAATTGCAAGGGTTCATTTGGTTTGTGCTGTGATCGCTTTTCCTTGTTGTTATTTGCTGCTCCATGCAAAACTATTTGAGGTATCTGATCGATTGTAAGATCATTTGATTTAGTATGATGTTTTACCCGGTTTTCCCTTTGGAAGATCGGGTATAGTTTCTGTGGTTCCAGGTTCTTATTAGTAGGCGCTTGTGCTGCCAATGTTTTTTTAATTCCAGCGTCAATAAGTTGGGGGGTCTCCAGCTGGCAATGGTATGCACCTTTGTCCAAATAGGAACCCTTGCTTCTAGTCAGGGGAAGGGCGCTACACTCCTAAAATAACCCCTGTTCCACCCTGTGGTAGAATGGCACGAGCAGGTAGGCTTATCTCAGAGGCAGTGTGTAAAGCATTTGTGAACACATACAGTAATACAGTGAAAACACTACAAATGGACACCACACAGATTTTATAAAAATAAGTATTCTTTATATAGACGTAACACAAGACCCAAACGACAAAAATCCACAAGACCGTATTAGGAAAATGACTTTTAAATGGTAAAAATAGCTTAGTTCAAAGTTGATGGTATATGCGACACGTTTCTCACAAAGTACCTATGGATGCGTAATGCAAGATAAACAAAAGGTTCGCAGGGAGGACGATGCGCCGGTTCCTTGCTTCGGGGAAGGCAATGCATCTGTTCCTCAATGCTTGCGCAAAGTAGGCGATGCGTCTGTTCCTTACCGGAGAAGAGGTGATGCGTCGATCTCGTATTGCGTTCCGGTTATGATGCGACAAGATGGCGCCGCGATGCGACGCGACAAGATGGCGTCTTTGATGTGGTGCGACGACGTGAAGGTGATGCGTGCACGCCCGACGGCCTTGCGGCGACTCGGGAACTTCTGAGCCGCAACAAGCCCTGCAACACGCTTCTCCGGTGATGCAACAGCAACCCTTGCGGTGGAGGCACGATTCTCCAGTGATGCGACGACAAACAGCTGCGACGTAGACACGCTTCTCCGGTGATGCGACGGTGACCTCTGAGGTGGCAACACACTCCTCGTTGCGTCGCGCTTCCAGCTGCCAACAATACGCAGGCTTCTGCAGACAGAATTTCCAGCAAGGAAATACAGGGGGAAGCTGGTGGTGAAGTCTTGTATCCCTGAGACTTCAGCAAGAGGCACGCACACTTCAAGCCCGTGGAGATTCTTCTGCAAGATGATGAAAGTTCATTAAAAGTTCCTTCTCCTTTCCTTGGCAAATAAGTAACCACTGCAGGCCAACGCCAGAAAATAGCAAAGTGGCACAGGGGCAGTCAAATCCTTCAGCTTCTTTGGTTCCTTTCCTTGGCAAAGAGTCGTCTTGATTCCCAGAAGTGATCTAAAGTCTTGGGGTCTGGGCCCCAATATTTATACTACTAATTTCTTTGTTCTTTGAAGGCAGAGAATGTCTGTACCTGGCCAAAACCAGTTCTGTCCTCACTGGTGCAGCTTCCTGGCAGGAGGTGGAGACAGCATTGTTGAAAGCAGACCTGGCCTAGGTAGCTGAAAGGAAATCTCCTCCCCCTACTCTCTATTCAGCCAAGGTCCTATTCAGCCCAGCCCTGACCCATCAGACTGCTGGAGCCCAAGCCCTCCCGTCACTCACAAACCAGACATACAATACACAACCTAGCAGAGGCAGGCTAGATGGTTAGGTAAGAATACCTACTTTCTGAAAGTGGTATTTTCAAACACAGAATGTAAAATTCACCTTCCCTAAAAGATGTATTTCTACCATGTTCCCTGGGTCAGTTAGGATTATAAGATGTTATAATCAAACTGCCCATTCTGGCCTATGGCGACAGGTAGCCTTGCAATAGTGAAAAACTAAATTGGTTGTAATTCACTATCAGGACATGCCACACACACCAGGGCATGTCCTACCTTTTACTTACAATGCACCCTGCCCTTGGGCCTACCTTAGGGGTGGCTAACATGTAGAAAAGGGAAGGTTTAGGGACAGGTAAGTGGGTGCACTTACCAAGTCGACATGACAGTACTAGACTGCACACAGGCTCTGCAATCGCAGGCCTGAGACACACTTTACAAGCTGCTTCTGTGGGTAGCACAATCAGTGCTGCACGCCCACTAGCAGCATTTGATCTACAGGCCCTGGACACACATGGTGCACTCTACTAGGGTCTGACAGGTAAATCAAATAAGCCAATCATGGAGTCACTAATCCAATACAACAATTTGCAATAGGGAGCACTTGCACTGTGGCACTGAATAGCAAACCAACAAAAACATATCAAAAACAGAGGAGACAACAGCGAAAAATGGAAGGGAGACTCACGCCAATGGTACCAGGTCTAACAGGTTCCATAAAGGAACCTCTCTAATCTCAATAGAGCTTTGAGAGTGGCAAAGTGAAATACAAAGAGGAAGTTGTCAACATCAGAAAGACCAAAGGAAGATTCTGGGGAAAGCAGAAAAGGGCATTTAAGTATGAAGCTCAATGCTGTGGCAGTGGAAATCATGAGAGTCTTAGAGAGGTCTTCTCTCTGTCAAGTCAGATCAGGATCTGCTTAACTATACCCAGTGGATGAGCACATAACAAGGGTGATACTGGTCCTGGGTTGCCTGTGTTCCGTTTCAGGGAGGACCTCGTTTGCCAATTCAGGCTTGACTGTTCCCATTGGAGCAAGGTCAAGACTGATTTGCATATAGCTGAGGTGGCACAGTGTGCAAAATAATGATTGATTGTGATGCAGCCCTGAGTAATTACCAGTAAATTAGCTTAATTCAAGCATTCCAACCATCACTTTTTTGTAGACTTTCGTGTGTTGACCTAAGAGGGATGGCACTGCCCAGACCTGGGTTCCCCCATGCACACTGTGTCACTGGAACCAAGGTATACCCAGCTGATGAGCCCATAACAATGGTGAAACTAGTCCTTGGTGGCTTGTGTCCCAGTTCAGGCAGGACCTGACCTGGCCTGGCAGTTCGGGCTGGACTGTTCCCATTGGTGAAGGGGTCAAGAATGATTTGAAAATAGCTGGATCCGAACTGAGGTAGCATGCTATGCTAAGCAATAATGGATTGGGATGCGGCCCAAGTAATTATCAGTGGCTGAGAATAATTCAAGCATTCCATTCATCACTTTTTGTATACTTACTTGTGTCGCCCTTAGTGTGACAGGTATGCCCAGATGTGGGTCTCGTGCACACTGTGTCTCTGGAACCAAGCTATGTCTGGCTGATGAGTCCATAACAAGGGTGAAACCGGTCCTTGGTTGCTTGTGTTCCGGTTCAGGGAGGACCTGGTTTGGTACCTCAGGTTGGACTGTTCCCATTGGAGCAGGGCCAAGACTGATTTGTATATTGCTGGGTCCAAACTGAGGTGGTATGATGTGCAAAATAACAATGGACTGTGATGCGACCGCAAGTAACTACCAGTGGCTAAAATTAATTCAAGCATTCTAGCCATCATTTTTGTGTATACTTTCAACTATTCTAAGAAGCACACAAGTAATACTCTGGAGAAGGTACTGGAAGCTTCGTCCCACCAATTTCTTCTGGATGACCCAATCAGGAAACAAGATTTTCGAAAGAGCAGGTAGACTCCCCAGATTCCCAGCACTGTACAAAGAATATACAGCTGTGTGACCTTGAAGTCAGCAGCAGATATATCTGCTGTCACCCCACTGCTTTCTCGCAGTGCGAGAAGCAGAAACATAAAAAAACATAAAATGGTAATAACTACCATTTTATGTTTCTGCTTCTCGCACTGTGCGAAAGCAGAAGGGTTTAGTTGTGGGCAGGTGGGCGGGGCTGGGCAGGGGAGGAGTGGTTTGCCCACTCTCTGGGGCAGACCAAAGCAGCCTACATGGAGAACATGGCCGGGCGGTGTCCCGACCAATCATAATGCTGCTTGCAGCGTTGTGATTGGCTTAGGGGTGGGAGCCTAGCTGCCTGCTTCCTATTCCTGCCGGAGGCAGGAGAGCATGAGCAGAGTTGACACGGGACCCGGCCGGTGGGAAGGGGTAAGTTTAACTTTTATTTTTTATTAAATGAAACCCCTCCCGCATGATCCTCCCTGCCCCCCACCCACAAGTCATGCCGGCCACAACAGCTGCCTGGTACAGGATGATCTTTCCCATCCCTACACACTACGGGGCAGATTTACAAGCCTCTTGCGCCACCAGTGCGTTACTTTTTGTGACGCACTGGCGGCGCATTTCACTGCCCCATATTTACAATGACAGGAAAAGCCACCCTGCGTGACTTTTCCTGTCCATGTAAATACTACCCCTTTACACGCAACACTTTGCGTGAATGGGATGTTCCATGGGTGTTGATGTGGGTGTTCCCACGCAACACCCATTGAGCCAATCACTTTTCCAGATTTACGAAGAATCGTAAATCTGAAAATGCATCAGAATGCTATGCCACCCTAGGGGTGGCGTAGCGAGGCGCAAAGAGGAGAAATGTTTTGATTTCTCCTCGTTTTTTCCTCTTTCAATGTGTGCTACATTCTACAGCATGCATTGAAAGAGGAAAATGCCTGTAGGGACACCTCCCTGCACAAAAACAATCTCCCCATGATGCAGGCATCCTTGCACCATGGTGCAAAGGTGCCTGCGCCGGCGCATGGCAGCTGTTTGTGCGCCAGCGCAGGGGAGAGCACAGGAATGCAACATATTATTGTAAATATGACGCATTCCTGTGCTTTGAAAGTGCTGCAGCATGGCACAGCCAAAGGGCTTGCGTTGCTGCGCTGCAGCACTTTCTTGTAAATCTGCCCCTACATGTCCATGGCCAAATTTCAAGTAGGAGACCATAATCTTTTAGTTCTCCACAATAAACAAAGATCTTTTTGTGACTGACAAACACTCCTCAATAACGCTCCTGTGAAGGAGAGAAAAACATGAGACTTGAAATGCATTTATTAAAGAATTAATTTGGTTGACTGAGGCCTACGCACAAGTCATCTCAACTACAAGAGAAAAAGATGGAAACTACCAGGGTACTTTTAACATGAGTAAGTACACTGATTATAATTGGTTATGCATGTGGCTCTCACTACATGTCAATGCAGCCACCTACTGTCATTAGGTTAACAGGATGCACACAAATTAATATGGTTATTACACAATGATTATGATTACCATATAAATGTATGGAGTACTAAATTACACTGCTCTAGAATCAAGACATGAAATAACATAATGTGAAATATAACATGACATACTTGACATGTGTGCTATATTCCATTCCTTGATTCTGTATCCCATAGGCATAGAGCAAGGTTTGTCTGAGTCTCTGATTTGCACATGCATGCATCGCATTTCATGTTTGCACGAGGAAGTGTGCAGACAATAGTGACGAATCAACCATGTTGTTTTGGGGCAATGTACTGCCTGAAAAGTTAATTTATTGCAGGCAAAAGTCAAATTTTTGGAGCTCAAGTCAAACCACATAAAAGTAACACTAATATAGTCGAAGCTACCGGGCTTAGTATACCAAAGCTAATCATTCTGAGAGTGAATCAAAACTCTGAAGATTCTTAATATGATTGTTTCATAACTATGTATGATACAATAATCTATTCCTCAAATCTCACTTGATTAAAAATAATTAACTAACTCATTTACCTAATGAATCAGTCAAGGCAGTCATAATTTACCATACCCAATCATAATTAAATCTCCAGATATTCGCAAATTCAACATCTCAAAGTGTAAATGTCGAAAGTAATGAAAAGATTAAAATAGACAGCGAGTTAGGGGAAAACATCAGAAAATTGGAATATTTATTAAAAATAAATTTGCAAGAAAGGGTGTAAAACGCCATGTGGAACATATCAAATCTGGATAATGAATATTTACATGGAATATAAAATAAGACAGAAAAATGACACGCACCAAAGTGATCCAGCACTGAAAGTGTTATTTTTTTTTTTAGCTTGCCGTAATCATGGAACTGCCAAAAATATTCCATTCCTAATTACTGTGAAATCTCGGCAGCATCTACAATTACACATTCTCTTTGTTAATTGCACTTAGTGTAGGGGCTGCTCATTAATATTTTAGTTTATTGTTAAATAGGTTTTGTGCAGTAATTATATTTATCCAGAGTCGAGAAGATAAATGCACTGCTGGGGCATTCAATAACGCACCATGCCACAATATCTATTTTCAGTGCTATGTAACAGATCGATTTAACTTTGGACTTGGAATCGTCCTCATATCTTTAACACATGCTACTATGTACTGTGAAAATTCTTAAAATGAAGAAGCTGTAACAGATTTGAGGATAAATAATAAGACAACATTTTATGACGTTTTACAATTGTAAAGTTAGATAGGATGTAATTGGTAACTGGTCCTATATCTGTGTAATTCATCTTCATTACTCTGAGTTTGACCTTATACATCACAGTCCTTTTTTAATGAAGTTCCGCCTCCAGAACAAGAGAGGCAAACATTTTTCTTAACACCAATGTCCAAGAAAACAGGAAAAAAATACAATTAAACCACGTAGAGGTACAGTTCTACTTATCTGTTTACTATCCCTCACGAGACAGGTTAAGCTGCATCCACACTCCTGCAAGGGAACAAACTGCCGAATTAACATTAATTAGGCAGATTGCATTTTACAACCCCCTGTGATTGGCTGTAGTCACTGGTATGGTGGCCTGAAAGGGGCAGCAGTTAACACTCCTGTGATTGTATTTCAAAATGGAAAACTTCAGTGAGGGCAGGCAGTGGCACCCTGGACTACTGCCTAATCCAGTTTGAGGATGCCCCCCTGATTCCCAAGTGGAAAAGAGTCTCAAAGGGACCCCTTCCTCTTTACGAATCAGTTACCATCTCTATTGAGGAGTCGGTAACTAGTTAGAGGTTTGTGGCCAAAATTATGGTTGCAGACCATTGATACATTGAATAGGAACTAAAATGCGGAAGAGATGCCCACAACACCCTTCCCCTCCATTTACCCATTATATAGTTTTAGTAAATCTAAAAATGCTTTTCAGCCATCATAAACTCTCTCATTTAGCAAGTTGAAGGGTTTTCTACCGTTTCGTTCACCTAACTCCTTGTCTTATCCACACAGATCAGAATTGATCTTCACATGTCAAGGGAGTGCAGGACCATTTTCTGCTTCTGATTGGAGATCTGGAAAAAATAGAGTATCCGGTCCCAGTTTGATCTGCAAATCTATTCTAATGTGAAAGGAATACCCTTTTCTAAAGAACACTCAAACGTGGGAAATGTTCTTGTTGGAATGAGAGACCACTCACTCAGGGGCCAATTCAGAGAACTAATCTGAAACAAAATCCTAAACTTACTACTTTTGGTATTCACAGAAGGCATTTAGTAGTAGTAAAGTTAGGACTACTAACTTTACTACTACTAAACTGAGATAAAATCCTAAATGTACTACTTTTGGTATTCACAGAAGGCATTTAGTAGTAGTAAAGTTAACTTTACTTCTACACTTACTACTTTTAGTATTCACAGAAGGCATTTAGTAGTAGTAAAGTTAACTTTACTACTACTAAATGCCTTCTGTGAATACCAAAAGTAGTACGTTTAGGATTTTATCTCAGTTTAGTAGTAGTAAAGTTAGTAGTCCTAACTTTACTACTACTAAATGCCTTCTGTGAATACCAAAAGTAGTATGTTTAGGATTTTATCTCAGTTTAGTAGTAGTAATGTTAGTAGTCCTAACTTTACTACTACTAAATGCCTTCTGTGAATACCAAAATTAGTCAGTTTAGGATTTTGTCTTAGTTAGTAGTAGTAAAGTTAGTAGTCCTAACTTTACTACTACTAAATGCCTTTTGTGAATACCAAATGTAGGGGCCGATTCACAGAACTAACTTAAGACAAAATCCTAAACTTACTACCATTTTGGTATTCACAGAAGGCACTTACTCATTTTGGTATTCACAAAAGGCACTTACTCATTTTGGTATTCACAGAAGATAGGACTCCTAACTTTAGGACTCCTAAATGCCTTCTGTGAATACCGAAAGTCTTAAAGTTAGGATTTTTCTCAGTTTAGGAGAAGTAAAGTTTGGAGTCCTAACTTTACTAATTCTAAACTAAGAAAAATCCTAACTTTAAGACTTTCGGTATTCACAGAAGACATTTAGGAGTCCTAAAGTTAGGACTCCTAACTTCTGTGAATACCAAAATGAGTAAGTGTCTTCTGTGAATACCAAAATGGTAGTAAGTTTAGGATTTCGTCTTAAGTTAGTTCTGTGAATCGGGCCTCTAGTAAGTTTAGGATTTTGTCTTAGTTAGTAGTAGTAAAGTTAGTAGTCCTAACTTTACTACTACTAAATGCTTTCTGTGAATACCAAAAGTAGTAAGTTTAGGATTTTGTCTCAGATTTGTTCTGTGAATCGGCCCCTCAGTCTCTGAGTTTTAGAATTTGTTAACAGGAACACAATCTTCACCGATATTAAATGCAGAGGTGCCCTTTATAGGTGCTCAAAGGGAGCCAATTGCAAACCCTGGACAGGCAAGGGTAAGTTCCAGCACAGCAGATGTGAGTCTAACACATGCAACTATTACGTAAACTTTAAAATAGTGAAGCCGCTGTGGAAACGTTTTTCGAATTTGAATTTTTGTGTACCAATAATAATGGGTGTCATGCATTCTCACACATAATTTTAGAAATACAGACTGAATTCGCATAATTGCAATTGAAGCAAACTTCCTAGAATGTTTAGAAGTGTGTTTATTAATGTGTTTCATTTAAGCCACACATCAATATGAAACTCTACTTTGAACAAGATGGAAGCTATCTCTGTCACTCACTTCTGTGTCCCCTCTAACCCTTTTACACATCCTCTCCCCACAGTCTCTGCAGAGCAAAGTCAAGGTGAGGACATCATGGTTTATTTCATCTGCAGTAGTTGCCCTGCTAGTGCTAAGTCTTCTATGGTGCAGATATAAAACCGCAACAAGTATCCATGAATTCTGTTCCTTCACTCGTTATGTTCACACAGAGAAAGTCTTATTGTTAAATGTTCCCTATTTCTTTGAACATCTCCGGATGACATCAGCATAGAGTGTGTTGAATAACTATTTAATGGAATTGGGATAGTGTTTATGTGTTAAGGTAATGGTGTTTATTTTTCTTGTATTTTGCTTTGCTAAAGAAATTATACTTTTACTTGCACCATGATATATGTACTGAACTGCTAATAGTCTATGCAAAAAGTCTGCATTAAAACCTTTGATTTTACGGGTGAGCCAGAGATCTTCGAGTTTGCCTTGATAGTTTATCCCTAGGGTGTTGAGTAGAAAATTGAGGGCTTCATTCACGGTTTTGGTTCTGAAGTCACTGGAAAGATCGAAATCTCCTAGGAAGGTGGAATGGAAGTGTTGGACGGAGGCAGAAATGATGAGGTCTGATTTTTCTTCTATGAACGTTTGTGGCTTCTTGGTGGTCTGTAGGTGAATGAAAGGAGACTTTTTTGCAGGCTGACAGAGGAAAGTGACAAAGTGACAGGGGATGAGCTCAAAACACTCAGGAGTGATCATGTTGAAGATGGTGCATGGCCATGTTGACTTGTGTATGACTGCAAGTCCCCCTTCAGTTTTACAGGTGTACTTTATATGTTGCATGCTGTTAGCAGAGGGAGGAGCACATCAAGTATGTATGTGGAGGTGGGTGTGAACCAGGTTTCTGTGATGATAAGAGCATCTATGTTGTAGTGTGTGATGACTTTGCCAGTGTTGGGGCATGACTTATTGTTGAGCGTGCATTGATGAGCATAAGTAGAAGATGGTGTGATGTAGGTGGTGTATGTATTCTAGTGAGTGGTAAATGGATGAGGCTGTTGGTTGCATGAGTACAGTGAGTAACTTTGTGGGTTCATGGTGTGAGAGTGGGAAAAGTGAGTATAGTAGTTGTGCTTGAGAGACACATGGTGGTGGCTTACCTAGACAGTAGGGGTTCTGGCCCTAGGCATTTGAGGTCTAAAAAGTTCTAAACAGGTGATGCCCATGTCTTGGTTGCCATTAGCTAGGGATGCCCTGTGGGCACGGCTTTAAGGGCTGTTGAAGGAGCGAAACATAGCTGTCACTTCTTGTTGAGATGGAGACTGGGGTCCTTTATTTTTTATTTATGGAGTTTGATATAGAGCGAACTTGACCCGAACGTATCTGGTATCGGAGCTCTTTACACAAGCACCAGTTGCGTTACATGAGGACACATTCATTTTTGTTAGGCACCGGAAGATTAAGTGATTTGCCCAGAATCACAGGATGTTGCGTGTCCTTGCCGAGATTCAAACCCAGTTCCCCAGATTTGAGGTCGACCGCCCTGGCCGTTAGGCCAACTCCTCTCCTCTCTTTCTGCTTAAAAGTTTATCTCAAATCTTAAGCCTGGGATTGCATATTCTACTTAGGGTTACAAGTAACGAAACAGGGGGGAATACTTAGAGGGGACTATATTGCGTATGGGTATATGAATCTCACGTGCAAGGTATTAGATTTCTAGTGTGCACATACCAGTGCTAACAGTAGCGAACATCAGATTTTCATGGAATTGCTTATTTTACAGTTATACAGAAGCAAATTAGAAATGATAACCCACCTTCCACAAAAGAGTGTATATTGATAAGCATGAAGCAGTTATTTAAAACATTGGGAGAAATGTTGGTGTACATGAATATTTGAGATACTTATTTTTCACAGGCTTAGTCACAGCACTTCACTACAGGGAGTGCATCAGGGATGTGAGGACGTGAGGCGATGTGAGGGGAGGAGCCGAGCAGAGAGCGGTGAGTGGCAGTGAGTGGCAAGTTGTGATCTGGTTGGCCGGCCAGGGCGAAGGAGGCTGGGACGCCGGAACATTGTTTCTGCCGACACAGACACCATCACCGTAGCTGCACTCCCATTCCTGCAGTTTTCACCCCCGCCTTCCTCAGCCACCACCTGCTGAGTCACCGAGTATCGAGGGCTCGCTGTTGCCTTGCTGTTGGTCTCCATAAACCGTTGGAGGGTCGCACACAACTTGGACAGTTGAAGTTGTTGGAGGTCAATGGAATTTATGAAATTGAGTACGTAGTCCTTTTTTTAAAATATCACACCTGAACCTTGCTGCTGAACGTGACGCGAGGACGTGAGGCTGTTGTCTTGCCATTGGTCTTGCTGATTGGTGCAGGCCCACTATTACAGTTGTTGCAGGGATTCTGATTGGTGCAGGCCCACTATTACAGTTGTTGCAGGGATTCTGCTCATGCACAGAACTATGCGCAGGAAACCAGGACCTCGGTGTATTGTTGTGTACCAAAAAAGCCAACTCAGTGCCCAGAACCACAATCCAACTAGCATTAGTGTCTCATTCCTTCTCCGTACTACTGCAAAGCTACCAATGATTAGACAACCTAGAACATGCGACTTAGTAAACTCTCAGGAATAGTGGAAAACAAGAACACTCTTTCGATCACACTCATACTTGTCCACAACATGAGTAATCAGAGACACTGTATAGTTTAAAATGTTTATTTTTAACTAACGTGCTCTAAGGTGCAGTACTCTAGCCAATACGAGCATCATAATGCATAAAAACAATATAATTAGCATTGTTACAATTCCATAAAGCACAAAAGAGGAAATCATATTATAATGACAGTGGAAACAGGACTATAGCTCCTTTTACCACCCTCTCCGTGCTCGTGAGCTAGTTTAGAATAATTACAGAAGACCTCTGGGCTTTTTCAGCGAAACCCCATACCTACGAGATCAGATTACATCTCAGGATCAGCACAGCTCTTCTATGTTAGAAAGGTTTTCTCCAAGTGCCTTCTCATGCATGTAATGCTATATTAAAAGCACCTGAGTTTCAGTTGGGCCGCTGTGCTTCATCTTATGTCTATGTGTGTGGGACTGACCAAAGTTAATCACCAGCAGATATTGTTATTCGACCTTGAACAGGCTGTGCAGACAGAGAGCGCTGTGCCTCGCTGGATATGTGAAAGTTAGACAGTTCTCATGTGAAGCAGCCCCAGCAAAGTATTTCACGAGAACAGAGCCATGTAGTGTTGTGTGCAAAAGCAGCAGATGGCAGCCAAACATATACTACTTACGCTAACTTAGCAATGTCTGCAGTTAACCCCATTTCCTCACTACAGCGTCAACTGCCGTCTGTGCCATTCTCCCATGTTTTTTTTTGTTGAGCCATCTCGGCTGTGGAGTCTGGTGTGGAGCTTCAAATAAAAAGCTGCACCCCCTGCATTCTAAAGCCTCTCTGGACAAAAAGATCAAGGGTGCAGGGGATCAGCCTTCAAGAGGGGGAAGGTAAGGAGGCTCAGTGTTGAGGGCGTAGTGCCCCTCTGTGAAGAGCAAAGCCCGCCCCACCTGTGGAGACTGTCCAGCTAGGACTGGGTGCGGTTTGCGGGATGACCTGGTGAGCTATGCTCAATCTTAGCTTGGCTCGTGTTTTGCTCATTTGTTGGCTCATTTGTTCCCCCGTTTACTTTCTGAACTGAGCTGAACGGCTCTCCTGCCTACCCGTTCATCACCTTTTAGTCTATTTTTATATCCTTTTTGGTAACTGTCGCCAACGTTTTCAAACTCATTTGTTTGCATTATCCGGATGGACTTCTTCAGACTTTACATGGGGCCTAAAAAAATTTCCCCTATTAAAGGGGGCTTCAGTGACTCTAGTGTTACTGCGGATATTTGTGGACCAGTAACAAGAACCAATAAAGGGGACCAATAATGAGCCTAGCTATTGACTGCAAACCTTTGAATTACCAACTTTCATCGGTGATGCCCTCCAGGTGCCTGAGGTCAGGGAGTTTAGGGCATTAAGGATCCTCAACCGCTGTTTCAGGCTCAGCAGGGTCTACATCAGGGCCAGCTAGTTGGCCCTCTGATTACACCAGCCCCCTCAAGTTACAAAAAACCATCAGGTGGAAAAAGTCTTGGAGTCACCTGACACACCTAAGAACCCACCCCACTCTGTTGTCAATGTTCTCAAAGGGCATGAGGGGCACAGCACTAAAGGATAAGGGTCCGGGAGTGGCCCCTGGTGTGATTAATGAGGACGAGATTGTTGTTTGCTCTGCTCTTTCTGAACTGACTCTCCTCCATCATCTTAAGTTCACCTATCAGAATACAGGTGATGTAACTCTACCAACTCAGGCCACTGATGTGTGCTCTTTAATGATAGTAGCTGAAGATACGGAGATGGAAATGGACTTGGTTACCAATGATGTCAAGGGTCAAACTGCAATAAATTCTTTCAATAAGTCATTGGCCGAATAAAACTGGCCCTTTGATTGTCAAAGAGGTAGCACCTGGCCATCCGTCCCTTAAAATGACCCCCCAAACACAACAGATTGTAGACCGCAGCCTCAAACCTGTGTACTTGGCTGTCTTAGAGGATTATACTATGCCGGACATCACCATACCGTTGGAGAAAAACAAAGTAATGGAGGCTAACTTGAAGACGCCATTTGCCAAGGAGTTGGCATTGAGACTGTCATTGGACAATCATGCTAGTTGCCCCTGTATGCCAACTTTGTTTAGTAGCACCCCCTCTAGTATGTTCCATGCGCAATCATTGGGTCTGTAAGAAATTTGAGATGTTAGAGGCATCTCAAAGTAAAGGGGTTTTAGATTTATGGCAATTATTAAACGTAGCAGACAACAGATTGGGGAAGGGGGGCAATCTTGACATTCTATATGCATTAGAGAGGATTCTTTTGTCCATTTTATCCCCATTGGAGAAAACCACTGTCAGTTCTAATCACATGCTGGATGTTCTTTCCCCAATTTTAATGGGGGTCCAGAAGCTTAATTGTACCAGTCCCTATGTTTGTACGGTAGAAAAGGGTATTGAAGTAATATCCCAGGCAAGCCAGACACACATAGGGGTATCGGAGTTGGCAACCCAGGTGGAGGCCTTGGAAGACAAGGGGGTCTCTCCCACACTACTGCCTATAGAGAGGCCTACGCTTTGTATTGCCACCGAAAAACTAGCACTAGGGGCTCTTTCGTACATCAGTCCCGGAGGTGGCACAAAAGTAACTACCTCCACAAACCCGTTGCAGGTTTATCCTATTTTCAAGAAAGGGAATATTACTAAGTCCTGCACCACTGGATAACCAATAGACCCACTCCTTGTCAAACGGCCCATGGATAATTTAGTTGCTGCTCCCCCCGGGGAGGGTGCCCCACTTAAATAAATTGATGGATTAAAAGTTCGGAGTGAGAAGAAAAACAGGATTGGCGTATTACAACGCGTAAGCCCAAAAAACTGAGGTTCCTTATGGCATCCGAGAAGCTAGACTCCTCGATTCCACTCCAAAGTAAGAATTAACCCAGGCTCATCATCACAGACGATGGGCAGAACTTGGGGCATTCGGAGACAAATCCTCCCCTTCCCCTACGACGATAGATGTCCCCTTATGGGAGGGATATGGGGGCATGGGAGGGCTGGAAGATTGAGGAATACCCAGACTTAATGGGGGGGGGGGGAATAAATGGGAGAATTTTAAAGTAAACATTGATCCGGCTTTAGCACCCTGTGGAATCAAGAAAGACCAGGATTCAGTAAGCTGAGCAGTAAAAACATATGAGGCTGTGCTAGATGTAGGGAAGGTCACGGATAATGCCCTTCCTGTCCTTCCGGGTGGGGGTACTCTCCCAGTACAGATTGATCCTAGCCAAGGGAGGTCTTTGGTAGGGAGTCCTATCCATGCTTGTCGCACAAGGCAAACATTAGAGTTGGGGACTGACTTAAGGTTAAATGATAATACATGTGTAGGATATAGATCAGGGCAAGTATCTGATATTCTGAATTTTGCTTCACTGTTTGATATAGAATCAGCTCCACTAAACAGAAGTGCCGTGTTGAAGTTACTATCAGAAATAGAGGACTTGCAATTAGTAATTAGTAAAGACATTGAGCAGGTTTACTTAGACCTTAGTAGAGGGTCTCCAAACTCTAGAGTCACATTTTGTTCAGGGATAATCGCAATGCTAGTTCTGTCCAATGCTGATCGCTTCAGGTAAAAAGTGATCGATGTCTTCTCATATGAGGTGCCCTCCCTGGCCCCGCTTAAATCCCATAGGAAAGACTGCCAATATCTAGGGAAATGGTATCTAACATAAGGGATGCTATTAACCCGAAAGATATTAACTTTTCGGTGGGTAGGTCTACAGGGAAAAGAGACATTAATATTATAGGTCCTGCGGTCCAAAGGGCTACCATACATGGAGGGGAGGAAGAGATGGCCCCAGTGGTGCTTAGTGGCAGGCTCTCTGAATGGCTTAAAAGAAAACACAAACTCCCCCAGTCTAAGTTAAATTCCCTACTAGTGCATGATCCTAAAATACTTTGTCTTCAGGAAACTTGGAGCTGTGTGGATTTTAACTTTGAGAATGATTTAGTTATTTGTTGTGCAGCAAAACCCTCAACAAAAGGTCACACTAGTGGAGGTTTAGCTATTTTACTCAGCTCTACTGTAAATTGTAATCCTGTGTTTTTTCTGCATCCATCTAAGCTTTGCATGGTTTTGAAACTCTGGTTGGGTAATGGAACACTAGGACAGCACACAACATTTCTTTCGGTGAATGTACATATTCCCTGGTCGACTTTATTTTTTACTTTGTACACAAGACGAGTAGTTCAGAGTATTGCACCTTGATATTGATAGTGGGTGATTTTATTGTTAAAATTTCAAACTGTTCCTCAGTGGCTTTTTCCAACCAAGAATTGGAGGATGGATGGTCCATTCCTGAATCATCATTGCCCAGTCATATTATATCTGACAAGAGGGGCTTGTCTTTCCTGCCTAATTTGAGAATAAATGATTTTGTTGTATTAAATGGCAGATGTTCAGGCAATTGTCCAGCATCTCTTATGTTTCACGCTCCACGTGGGCAGTCACTGATTGATTATATGGTGGTATCCTATCAGCTCTTTGGTGCACGCACACAATTTAAGGTACTGAGAATGAGTTTGAGTGATCACAGGGGTCTGTCAGTCAGCCTGGAGCCTGAGTTGCTGGACTCTTGGAATCGAATGGAAGATGGCATTCTGTATAACAGAAGAAATGGGCGCACTTCTTGTGTCTAACAAAAACGTCCCATGTCTTGGGAGTATTATTGAAAATGTCAGCCTTAGCCATTATAAAGAAAATCGCATCTCCTGGTTTCAGAAGATTTTGGCCCTAATTAAATCATGTGCAAGTAAAAAGCAAGTTAGTGGCACTAAGCCCCAGTGGGTAAATCATGGGAGGTAAAAAAATTAAATCATGAGATCAATGCCCTAATAAGGGAACAAATTAAGCAGTCTTTAACGACGAGACATAGGGAAATTAACAGATTAATGCAGGTAAGGAAACGAAAGCTGGCATCGGAGCGTAGAAGGGTGGAAGATGCCAATTGGATAAGATTAAGAGAGACTGTGCAGTCTGGTGATTCACATAAATATTGGGCTTTAATAGCCAAGTACTGTGATGGTAGAACTAAGGCAAATGGTATTTTAATATCCGATGCAGAATGGAGCTCATGCATTTCTCAGTTGTATGCATTACATCCCATGGCAGGGTTGTATAGTCTTTGATTACCCCATGGGGAGTGATTACAGCCCTCCCTCTTGCAAGGCAATAGAGTGCTATATTAAAGGGGCAAGGTACTCAGGTGCAGTGGGCCCAGATGACTTACCAATAGCTATAGTCAAACAAGATAGTTCAACATGGGCACAATTGCTTTGTCCAGTATTTTTCTACTGCTATATTCATGGGACTATTACGCCATCCTGGAAGGGAAGTATTGTGGTCCCATTATATAAAAAGGGTCCCAAAAAGTCCCCTGCTACCTTGAGGCATATTGAATTATTGGATGCGACCAGAAAACTGTTTTCCAAGAGCATACTTCTCCATCTCCAGGATTGGGCTTTTGGAAACGGCTTTGTCCCTGCAGAGCAAGCCAGGTTCCGCAAACACAGTGTTACACTAGACAACATAACCGCTCTGCAAACTCTAATTAAAAAATAGCCACTGAGTAAGGGAATGGCCTTATATGCGGCATTTATGGATTTCTCCACAGCTTTCAACCGGGTTGACCGGGGCACACTGAGGAGAAAACTGGCCGCAATGGGGATTTCCATGCACCTGCTCAGATTAATCATCGCATTGCATTCCTCCACCTGGACTCATGTCTTGATGGGAAGTACTCCAGGTTTGTCAAGAAAAGTAGTGACCCATGATGGACTGAAGCAAGGGTGCCTATTGGCTCCTCTCCTCTTTTCTCTTTATATTCATGATTTGCTGAGAAGGGTAGGGCTTTGCAAAGGGGACTCATCGAAACTAGCTGCCCTCTATATGCGGCTGATGCTATCCTGTTAGATCTAACCCCAATTGGATTACAAAGGCGACTCACTGAGTTAGGACTTTACTCAGTTGAGTATTTTTCTAAAATAAATATCCCAAAAAGTAAAATTAAGTTTTTTAGATATCGGGGATGCAAAGTTAGAAAAAATATGCACTGGTTCTTGGGGAAGGACAAACTAGGTGTGGTGAAGTTGTACCCATACGCAGGAAGAATGTTTACAAGCAATTGTTCCAGTAGTGATCATATTGACCAATGCAGAAGCAAGGCAATGTCTCAGGCTTCTTCAATTGGGAGACTTCATAAACATTGCGGGAACAGACAATTCGCACATGCTCTATCAGTCTATAAAATTAAAATTCCTCCTGCGCTGAGTTACGCATGCAAATCAGTAGATGAACAGCAGTGGGATAATTTCAAGAAAGTAGAGGAGCGTATCTGGTGCCAAATGTGTAATCTGAGCCACGCTGCCCATATAGCAGCGATTCGGCTTGTGTTTGGGCTGCTTTCTAAATATGTGTTCGCTTTGGCTGCGTGTCTAAGATGGAGCAATGCATTAATCAACAGTGTTGAGAACCCCTTACGGGCAGCAATGCATGAGGACATTTTTGCCTCCCTCAAAGAAAAAGTGTCCTTTTTAGAAATCACGAGAAAGCTGTCAACTTATTTGATTTTGAGAACAGTGGCATGGGCTGCCCCCCCAAACAAGTTTTGAAAACTTGAATTAAAAAAACGATTTACAAAGTCTCTCGCAAAAGAGATACTGCATTGTGCGCAACTCACTCCAATAATGACATCATAGTGGGGGACTAGCATTTATAAACAGCCTTAACCTTATGTTATTTGGAATCTGCCCCATGGAGTGCGTAGAACCATTTTGCTGCTACGGGTGAATTTGCTTCCTTTGCGAATAGTAACTGGAGCTTGGGAGGGTCTTCCTAGACAGGATAAACTTTGTCAATTATGTTGTACCTGGGTGCAGGATCTAAACCATGTTTTGTTTGTATGTCCCCTTCTACAATCCTCACGACGTCGCTTTCTAAGACCTTTGTTCCTAAAGTAAATCAATGCTACAGCCGAGGAGGCTCGAAATGGCCTACTCCCCCCTTGAACCAGTCTGTTTCAAAATCTTCAGTTTTTTTCAACAATTTTTAAATATATTTTAGAGAAGGATTAGGTTGCCCTGCTTAGTTGAATTTGGTTTCTTAGGTCTCTGTCTGGGCATTTTTTTAATGAATCCTATACAGTAGTATTATCAGGTTGTTCTACAGATGGTTGAAAATGTTTTTGCTCATCCATCTCCTTGTATGCTGCTATGAATACTGCCATTTCAATTGAATATCATTTAGTTCAGAAATATTTTATCTACTAGGCTTTTTGTACGTAATCTAACTAAAATTCTAATTAGTACTTTTCAAGGATTCTTGAATTTGTTATCCTGCTCGAGCACTGGACTTTTTGCCATCTTTTATGCTGCTACTTATGGTGCATTGTATATAGCAATTGAATACTTTAAAACTTTTTGTATTTTATTCTGCATTGAATCAAACATTTTTTTTTGTTATACATCCTCGAAATGCACAGCTGAAGTTGCTTAAGAATTTTACGGTACAATTCGCTTTGCCCTGCTCTTGTTAACTTTGTAATTGTAAGGACCCTGAAATTGGTTTTGTAATCACATCCTACCTCCTTGTAATCTTAATACAATTATGATTCTTGTATTATTTTATGAAAATTGTAATCGCTGATGTTTTATGTTTTTTTATCAGTCTGTTTTTAAGTATTGACTGATTTGGTAAACTTGGAGTTGATTGTATGGGTTTTTATGTGGAACTCCTTGGAGCTCCAAATCATAATAAATAATTGAGTTGAATTGCATGGTTAATTTTCAGGAATTACCAGTTTTATATTGAAGTTAAGAGTTTTGGCTACACAGAGAACTTGCTACAGTGTGTCTAGTCACAATTACAACTAAACTCCGCATTCTCAATTACAAGGTGTTAGAAATGGGATTTCTGGTTGGCTAGGGCTTGCGCCTAAGCCAGGCAGAAACCACCACTCTGGTCAGGGCAAGGGAGTTACACACCGAAGATAACCCCTGCTCACCCCCTTGGTAGCTTGGCATGAGCAGTCAGGCTTATCTCAGAGGCAATGTGTAAAGCGTTTGCGCAACACACACACACAGCAGCAACACGCTAGGCACACTACCAAAGGAACTCCACACAAGGTTCTATAATAATAGCCTTTATATTCTCATAAACACATTGGAAACATAATCACACATTTACACTGTGCCACTGGCACTAGGCAATATTCACAGGTGATTATATACAGGACAGGGCCAATCGGCCCACGGTCAGAACCATCAAAAATGCAGGTAAGTAAATGCAAAACATAACCAGTGACTACCGGTACTATAATGACCTAAGCATTATCATATTATCATCACACTCCGTCCTAAGCATAAAGACATTACGTCATAGGCATCACAAGCATAAATCACATTACGCATTGGAAACCATCCTAAAAACATCATAGCATGACATTGGGCATGACATTACGCATAAATCACATTACGCATAAAAATATTAACACTACTACAAGGTGCATACATCACCTTAGGGCCTTGCGCCCTTTCACCATCCCACCTATGACCCCAGGTCAGCTGGTCTTCTCTAGGGCTCAAAGGCCCTCTGTCCAGAATGTCAGGGCGCTAAACTGCCACTTGCATCTAAAGCACAAAGTGCGCAATGCGCTGGGGCGGGAATTTGCTTCTCACCCCTTTCTTAGCATGAAAAATAATGCCCCCCATGTGGCAGCTGCCTGCGCTCTTGCAGGGCAGCTGAAATCAGCACAAACAGGCACTGGCACTCACTGTGCACTGAGCGCCCCACTAGGACTTTATCAACACAAATGGCTCCCAAACAGGAAACCAGCACGGGTACTTTGGGGCCCCAGGGAGCACCCACTCGGCTCCGGGCACCGACAATGTGCCTCGGGGAGCCCAAAAATGGCTCTTCTGGTGCCCCCTTTGGCCGGGGGGGCACCGATAATATGCCTGGACAGATCCCGCTCTGGGGACCGTGCTGAAGAAAGAAGGTCCCAATGCAGCCCCACACACCACCTGTTGTGGGCCTCTCTGGTCTTCTTCAAAGAATACCCCCACGGTTGCAGCGTCCTGCTCTCCTGTGGGGCCGCTGAGGTAGACCGGCACTTTTTAACCTGGCACCCAACAGGAAAAGGGAAAGTCTCCCGCACAGCCCCCCTCACCGGGCTGGGCGTGTAGACTCCTCCGGTCGCAACTCCTGGTCCACACGCAGGGCTCCCACCGGCACACGGGAGCCCTGTTCGGGCTGGCGCCGACTTCCTCTCGGCTCTTCCTCTTCTGCCCGCAAGGCCTCTTCCACAACCAGGCAAGGCCGCCTGGCTTCCGGGTCGCGCTATTAGCAGCCCGGCGCTCCTTTCCTCAACGGTGCAATGCGGGGTGGGCACCCACTTCCAAGTAAAGCTCAAGTGCGAGGTGGGCACCCGCACTTTCCAACAGGCATGATCATGCGCGGTGGGCTCCCGCCAACACCACACATGCGGGGTAGACTTCCGCCGAAAACAGCAAAACGCTGGGTAGGCTCCCGCTGGACACACAAAAGCACCAGCCTGGAAAATGATCGCAGAAGCGAGGTGGGCACTCGCCAACCTCACCAAAATGCGGGGTGGGCACCCGTTTAAAAATACCCATAAGGTGGGGTAGGCTCCCGCTCTCCTTAGCACAACGCGGGGTGGGCTCCCGCTTCTATAAGCAGCGCAGGGGGGAATCACACACGCCAGGATTCCCTCGCAGCCTCGCACTGCAGCAGGGCCAGCTCCTCTCCTCGGCTGGCAATTTAAATATAGCGCTCAAGAGGCGCTGGGATCACAAAAAGTCCTGCAGTTAAAAGACTGAGTCCAATCACCAGTTCCTCCAGGTCCAGGGGGCATAGCGGGGAGGTAAGCCCCCATGGTGGTTCCTCCTGGGCCCCAGCAGCGGCAAGCCCCCAGCACAGAACAGAACAACTTCATGGAGTCACAGTCTCTATACTTATACTAGGCATTCTTTTGTCTGTAGTGCAGGGCATGGGAGAACCAGTTCCAACTGGTTCGGGGGGGTGTTGAAGCACTTTGTGTACAGTGCTCACACCCTCCTTTGTCAGGTGGGGGCTCATCATCAGACACACCACAGGGGGGCGGAGCCAGCATTTTACAGGCCAAGCACTGACCTATTCAGGGACCAGGTACTTCTTCTCCCACTACCTCAAATGCAGCTGTCCCATTCAGCCTAGCGCTGACTCACTCTGCCCCTCCTGGAGCCACACACACCTCCCAGCCCCTGTCACTCAAAATCCAGACATGCAATTCACATCCGGCAGGCAGACACATAGCACACAGAAATGCTAGCTTCTAAAAGTGGCATTTCTAAAATAGTTATAATAAATCTGCGCACACCATTGCACAGCATTTATTATCCCTATTCCAAACATACCAAACCTGACCACGCTGCACCTCTCATATGAGGAATTAGCACTGAAACACCTACCAGAGAATCCCCAATGCATTCCTATGGGAGGGCAGCCCCACAGTAGTGAGTAACCAAAATGGCTGTTTGTCACTACCAGGACATGTCACACACTTAAGGTACATGTCCTATCTTTTATGCACCTTGCCCATAGGGCTAGCTAGGACCTACCTTAGGAGTGACTGACATGTAGTGAAAGGGGGGTCACGGACATGGCGTACACTTTAGGGGCCACGTCACGGCGGCAGTAACACTGTGCGCACAGGCCCTGCAATGGCAGAGGCCTGGGATAGCTTTGAAAGGCTACTTTGGCGGGTGGCACAATCAGCGCTGCAAGCCCACCAGTAGTATTTAATTGACCAGCCCTGGGTATATGAGATTCCACTTTTCAAGGGACTGACAGGTAAATTAAATAGGCCAAACAGGTGTAGATCAATCTTACCACATTTATCACAGAGAGCACACGCACTTTACACTGGACCGCAGTGCTAAAGTGCACAGAGGCCTAAAACTACCAACACCATGTCTGACAAAATGTTAGGGGAAAGGCAAAAAGTTTAGGGATGACCCTGTAAAAAGGGCCAAGTCCAACACAAGATATTTAAGATATCTTGCTGTCTTATAGGGAACCACTACATCCTTCAGACCGATTTGTCAGCAGAGTGATGAGGCAGAGTAGTGGAGTTACGCGTCTCTGTTTTCTATCTTATCCCACTCACTCTCCCTTGCTTCTGCAACTTGCCCTCATATGTTTGCATAGGTTGGTCACTGGTGGGGTTGGGAAGAGACGGAAGAGAGCATGAATCCCTTTGAGTCCCTGTGCACAAGGTTAGTGCAACCTGACACTGCTCCAACCAGACTGGTTGGATTTTATAAATATTTGAATGCACTTGAGCTAGATGGCAGTGAGGTGCTGCTCAACTACCAAGAACTGTGAACGTTTGCTGGAGCCCCAATCCATAAAAAGGAAGATCTGGTTCATTACCAACTCTCTATGGTACTCCCTAAACATTAAGATGCATGATGCATCTTTCGTCAAGGCTGGGACTAATTCTGATGTCCTGCTAAGTATCTGCCATCTCATGTTTTCTCCTAACTTTGCCTTTGTCGAGGTCTCTGCAAGCTCAAGGATTTTAAGAAATATGATCAGATAGCCCTAGAATCCCACTTTTACTAGCAAGCACACTCACTTCCTGTGCTGATGTTTTCTTTGCAGCATCCTTTGAGGCTCCCATCTGCTTTCCTATAATCCACATCTTCTATCTGGTGTGGCATAGAGCACAAAATCACAAATTCCCTCAATGGCCTGAGTGCAGAAGTAGTATTTCAGAGCCACATTTGATGGTCCTTTGTCCCCGCCTTATTATGGAGAGGCTCAGCACCTAGCTGACGTATTTACTAGTTTGATCATGAAACTCAAATAAATGTTTGACTCTCAGGATCAGACCCCTGCCTGCTGCCTCAGCATAATGATCTGCCTCCCCAGGGGACGAAGTCATTGATTCAGACCCAGTATCCTTCACCTTCAATAGTTGTACAAAGGTAGTGGGCTGCAACATTGGAAAGGCTTACTACCTTCACAGGGATTACTAACAACCGGTTTTAGGGGAGAAGTACATGAGCATTCCTTTAAGTGCTGTGATCTTGCTAGGTGTCTCTGCAATAGAACATATGAAAAAAATTAATATTTTATTAATAGGTGAGCATAAACAACTCCTAATAACTACAGACAGAAACACAAATGATGCTCATTTAGGGAGTCACACCATTTAAGCTAGTGTGTTTTCATTTACGTAGTTTGAATGCATCATACCTACTGTTCTGACAAATAATGGGTGATGCATATACATTATGTTAGCTCTGGAGTTTCTTGTCTCTGTTCAAGTCTTCACATCTGTAGTATTCTTGTACTCTGGAGATCCGGGGCTAAACATATTTACCAATAACACAATGATGTTAAAGTGAAAAAGTAAAAACATACCAACCTTTGGGGAATATCACGCAAAAACACATATAGAACTTTATCCGTGAGGGCTCTCGGCTGCCTATCCAGTGGAGAAAGGTCTTCTGCACCTCACATGACTCCTTAGGAAACTACATTCCAAAAGCATCTAATGTTGTTACCTGTGATTCAAGTCATAGCATTCCCTATGCACGCAAGGATTCATTGCGTGCATAGAAATATAAAGAGGGTGAATTGGTTATGTGAATACAACCTACACATGCACTCTGAACAAGGTGAATGATATTCCAGCTTTCCTGTCCCAGAAACATGCACCTATATAACAGAGGCCAAGACAAAATAACTGCTTTTCAAATTTTTGTTCCAAACATTAGATGAAGATACATTCTTTCTCCTCAAACCTTTACAAAGTCACTTGTATGCTGTCTTTTTGTCTAGGTTCTTTTTGAGACACTAAACTAACTTATTGACAGAATACTAATTTCTGTACTGTGCACTCTTTGATTATATAGGGGGGAGGGTCAGAGCTAAAAGGTTAGCGACCAAAAATGTGGCATTTTGTCGTACGAATGCCATTCGCTAACCAAAATTAGAAATGCAACCACTTTGCGAATTGATATTATTTGCGACTGATATTTGCCAATCACAGATACATAATCTTTCATTGCTACTCGTGTTTGAGGTTGTTGCAATTAGTGACTACTTGCAAAAATATCCATGTGCAAAATCAATTTTGCACTAAATTGTTTCAGGTGGAAACTGTGTGCAAACTATAAAAGTTGGCCAAGAATGCACCAGGGGCTCTCACAATGGCTGCTCTTTATGTGATTGCGAGCAGAATGTGACTACTGGCTGGAGGAGGAGGAGGAGACAGGAGAGGATATTTAGAACCCGGCTTTTCCATTTTCCAACAGACAGAGGAAGAAAGTTTCGAAAAATACGGCCTAAGTAGTGCGGTGATATTAGATTTGATTAAATTGCTGAAACCACATCTGTGCAGCAGTTCCATCCCCACTCATGTGCAGGTGTTGTGCTCACTGCACCTATTGTCCTTGGGCAGCTACCAGGGTGTGCTTGCTGTTGTTGGTGGGGGGGTGTCACAAAGTGCGAAGTCGCTTTTTGTACTAACGTTCCTAAATCAACAGGTACATATTCCTACCCAGGAATGCAGATGAAACCTAAAGCACAAAATTAAACTTTTACAGGGTCGTTAAATCCCCCCATGTCTTAGGGTGTGTAGATGGAACACATGCTGTTATTTGTCCTCCAGTCCATATAGAATACCTGTTCTGGAATAGGAAAAATACACATTTCCTCAATATCCAAGTTGTATGTCATGCACATAATGTAATCACAGAGATAGTGGCAAAATATCCAGGGAGCACCCATGACTCATACATCTTCAGGTAGAGTGCAATACACCAATGCCTGGAAAGATGGGAGTTTGAAGATGAGATGGTACATAATGACCTACATAAACGTGACTGTCAAATCTCAGGTTTTGCCATCCTAACACATATTTTTAGTTCCAGGTGACCGTGCGTATGCATTAAGGCCTTGGATACTGACCCCATACCTAGCCCAAACAAACCAAAATGAAAGGCATTACAACATTGCTCATCGACTCACCAGAGCAGTGACTGAATGAACATTTGGCATGCTGAAATCAAGATTTCAGTGTCTTCAAAAGAGTGAAGATGCATACCAGGGTGCTCCTGAGACAGCTGGCAAAATTGTGGCAACATGTGCCATGTTGCATAACATAGCAACCAGGAGCGGATTACCCATCACTTTGAAGGACAGTGAAGATGAGGATCATGAACCACCTCTTCAGCAGATTTGAGGCCAAAGTACAGCAGAGGAAGGGACACACTGATGGATCACAGTGCAAAAAATTACTTTTCAAGGTAAGTTCTATGCGACACTACAATCACTGAAATAATGAAAGCAGAGGAGTTGATGCAGCCAACTAAAACAACCTTTAATGTTAGGCTACAATATCCATTGTTTAAGTTTAAAACTGTATGATAACAAAGTGGTCAGTAAAGTACAAACAAATGTTGGTTACATCACCAAAATAACTACAACTATGCCAAAATGACTTAACAATATGATGTGTCCCTTACTGCCTTCTGCGGCTACCTCCAGCATGACCTATCCCTACTTGTTCTCCCGCAGGAGTACGGCTGCTGCTGCAATGCAGGGCACGTGCATCACTGGCAGAGATGCTGCTAACACTTGGGATGTCCGCACTATCCCGAGGGACATCTCCAACGCCACCTGCTTTCTGAACCTTTTACAGAACTTCAACTGTAAATGTGATCTGCCATAGCTCCTGGGAATGTCACCACTAAAGTGTCCCATTTTCACCTGCAGGGTAACTGTTCTTCTGGATAGGGTGGAAGTGGCATTGGCTAAATGACCAATGGAACAGGCTAGGCCTTCCATTCTATCTGCAACTTTACTGTCTCAATGCCTTTGATAGCATGGTAATCCCCCATGTGCTGGCCTAATTCTCACATGGCGGTGATGAGGCTGACCATATTGGTGTTCATGGTGGCCAGTTGTGTCAATCAATCAATCATTAGATTTCTAGAGCACTTCTTGTCACCCGTGAGGGTGGCCCAATGCTGTCAAAGCCCAATTAAATACATTGCTGCATGTTCTGCATCTTCCTGTTAATGAGTTTAATCTGCTTGTGTTGCAGATGCTGAATTTTGATCATGGATGCCTCAAGACCTCCAAACAACTGTGCATTGGCTTCAGGATCTACAGTGTGATGTGGCACATGGTGCCAACTGCGCCCATGCCCTGGAACATTCTGATGTTGTTTCCTCAAACATGGGTGGTGGATGGAACTGGTAGGCAGAGTGACTTCGTCATCCTCCATTAATGCCGCATGTGGTGACAATGAGGTAGTACTACATTGGACTGGAGATGTGCTTGGGTGACTGGCAATAGAAATGGGTTCCTCAGCGGCCATGTTTGAGTACTCCACGCCCTTCACATTGGAGTCATCACTGTTTCTCAGGGAGATCTGTGGGAAATAATGAAATTATGTTTACTCACTGATATGATGAAATATCAATGTGTATGCTTTGATAGCAGAACCCCAATAAATGTATACAAGTAAACTCTGTGCTGAATTTTTGATGACATTCAACATAATACACTATAATGGTTCTTTTATGGCTAACTTGAGGAACAACCTTCTGATGCATGCGACAATTCTATGTGGACTTGGACATAGATGTAAGGTCTGAGATGTGAGAATAGTAAATAATTCACAATTACTTTTTGAGGTTCCAGTTGCTGAGAGGTCAATTTACTCCCAATAGTCTCAGGGTCCAGGATAGTCTCAACCATGGTCTCCTGTGCAATGGGCGGGGGTACTGTTGGAGGTGGGGCACCTCTTGTTTTCCGAGAGTCATGCTACCTCCTTTTCTTTTGTATGCGACCTGACGACATACGGATCTCATCGATGGAGCATTGGGTGGACCCTACGGAATGAATTTTTTGTTGCATTACCTGCCAGATCTTATTCTTTTGAGAGTCTGGGACTGTCATTGATGCCCTTCCAAACAGTATCTTGTGGTTATCACAGTGCTCTTCAGTCAGCAATTCCAACGCCTCTGAGAACTTAATTTGTCTTTTTCTGCCTTCTGCACCGTTTTCTCCACCTCGGGTGGCCATTGTTAGGGGTTCTGATAGCTGTGATGGAATGTACTGTTAGCCACTTTCTGATTCAGAGGTGATTATCCATGACCATGAAGTGCTTTTTCTCTATCTGCGGTTGCATTTACAATGAGCGACTCCAGTCTAAATTTTGGGATTTGCTAATAGTGACTTCCAAAATTCCAATGTGACTTAGTAGAGACTCACAATTTGTGGCCTCAAATTTTATGTACATGAAGAATAGAGATTTTGTAATTGTGATTTGCAGAGATTCGCAATTAGGAAATATCAATTCTTTACATTCGTACACCTAGTCCTAAATATCTAGATCCACAGCTCCCTCCAGCTGATCTGACATATGTTGTGTCAGTTAAGCAGGAAACAATATATTCAGTGAGATTTTTTTCAAGCCCCTTACCTATACTGTGTCCTTTATCTCCAGTTTCCCACTGGTGTCTGATATCCCCCACCATCAGGTGACCTATGATACAAATATAGGTGCTCCATCTCTCTTACCTTTTCCAGTAAGAAAGAGGCAAAAGAGAAAAGTCACATTTTCTGGATTTAAATAATTAACATTTTCTGCAATATCATGGATTGGATGCATCAAAGTTCAGCTGATTTCCCTTCCTGATTCCTCTGGTAAAGGATGACTTCTTCCAGTAGACGCGGTGTCACCCTGCACAGTATATGGCAAATGAAAGATATCAGATGTCTCCTAAAGAAGATCCCTGTTAGGAAACACAAAGTTAAAAACACAAAGATAAAAACTTCCTTTTAAATCTGATAGTGCTTTATTGAAATTGAGATTTATGTTGCAGTAGATAAGACAGGCACCGAACTCTCTCAGGAAGAGGAAAGAGCCAAGCCACAGAACCCCCCCAGAAGAATCCAAATGGAATCCAGCTGGACAAAAATAGTAAATAGCTGGCAATGAATGCTTTGAAAAATAAGAAACAGATGTGTTGCAAAGCATATTCCTCTTGTGATTACCTCCTTTATATATGAATTAGACAGTCACTGACATAACCAGAGAGACTCACACTTCATCTTGGTTTGGGACTCACCGATAGAATCCTCTGATCTATCCACCATCTTGGATGGGTAGTTCAGTAGCTTTACCCCACCTCCTCTTTCAGAATCAAGGCATTGAATGAACATGTGAAGAAGCCCAAGGACGTCTTTTGTCTTCTGCTGGATTTTGCAGCTCCACCACTGGTACTGCGGACTAATGCCTTCAACTGATCGCAGAACACCCCTTGGAGTTATCGCAATCACAGGAGTGTCTGCAACTGACAAGGCCCTGAATAAAACCCAACAGAATAAAGAAGTCCAGCAGCATGTTGTCTAAGTATGTGGTGTGTACACACTCTTTCTTTGACCCATAAACAGGGCTATTTATTGGTGAAATGCCTAGTTGTTGTTCGGCATGTTTAGACCGACTTGACAGTCGTCTGCTAATGTTTTGTCACTATTCACTAAAAAAAAAAAACAGACCGTGGGGTTCTGAGGAAGAACTCTTTCCGCACATGCTTTTTAGCTATTTTATGTATTTTTAACCCTCCATGGAGTGTTTCCATTGGAATGCTTTGGGGACCATTTTACATCAGAAATGTACCTTCAATCATCAACGCTTTATGCAAAAATGTATCCATTTTGTCATACACGTATTTTGAAGAAAAAACAATCCTCTAATTTTTTTTACTGCAGTGTTTTTTTTTTATTCGATTTCCCAGGTTCTAGTGCGAACCTGCCGCTATCAAGGCCAGCTTACAGACTTTTCTGTTTGCCTGTTTTCTTCTTCTTTAAGATTGACACATGAAAGCCACAACTATTACATTTACCTATTTTTGTTCTTTATCCTCTGACAGATCGTTTCTATAAAGTTGTAGGAATCTGACACTTCAAATAAAAATTGTCTGACGCAGCTTTTAAAGAAACGCGTCTCTGTGTTTCAAGAATGAAAACTTGCTTACAAACAGCAAAGGCAAAATCACTTGCAGGCTTTCGCCACAAAAGTGCATGTTTTAAATCCTCCCTTAGCTTAATGCCATGCTTGTGAAGCAGGTGCGCAACCTCACAAATCTTGCTTAATTGTGACAAACATTTCCTGGCCAACCAAATGCAAGTGCACTTTAAACAAAGGTGGCATGTGTGCCAAGGTGTGCTCAGTGCCTTCTAAAGGATTTTGGGGGTTTTGGGCAAGACCTATTTTGGGCCCCCTTGTTTGTAAAAAAAAAATGTTGGAACAAATTTGAATTTATTTTCCAAATTCAGCTAATTCAAGCCCTTGTTATGCAAAACAATGAATTATATGTTAAACTTTGGCATTAAAGGCAACAAACTGCCACGTGTCTATCAGCTAAACAGTACCAAACAACTATTGAATCCATTTATTTTTGTGCGTGTATTTTTTCTATGGAATTCAGTATCTAAAAAGCCTGTTCCTCCAAGTAAATGAAAGAAACAGTAAGGGTGACTTGGAGATGATTTAGTGTAAGGTGCATAATATTAAAATAATACATAGGCACATAGAGCTTGAACGTGTCACTTTGTTTTCCGAATATTCCTCATGACAAGTAAGTCCCCTTTTATAAATTGTATTCTTGCTGCAGCAGAGTTCATCAAATAACTACTACAAGGATTTTCACAATTCCACTGATTGGAATCAGATAATTTCCTTCTTAATAGTGCCCCCTCCTCCCCTCTTTGTATATGTACTCTTCTCTAGCTAGGCAGCAACCTCCAACTTAGTACAAGAAATTGGAAAGGATGGGAGACAGAAAAATGACAGAGAGATAAGGAGGATTGTTTATCACAAGAGGCAGAGAGGAGGGAGACGGAAGTAGAGCTAGAGATGAAGTGGAGCGATTAGGAAGGTAGGGGAGGCATGAGGTCAAAAGATAAAGGTGAGGAATGACGAAGAAAGACAGAGATGTATGTAAAAGATGTATAGTGACTGGATAGTTTTTTTTCTTCTTTTTATTATTAACCAAACACTGTCACAGCTTGTAAATAGCCCAAGGCAAATAGCATGATAATCAATGATACATTACATATAGTACCATATTCTCATATACAGATTACATTACAGTGAACATTGAAATATTAGGGTGTTGACTCTCCCAGTGACGGCTGTGCCGGCAATGCTGGTGGTTCACAGATGTTGCCTCTGTAGTCGTTCCACTTCCCCCATATTTGCATCCATTTCTTAGGGCAGCCTCGTGATACATACACTGTTTTTCACGATACATGCACAAATAGATGTCACCCTCCCATTCCCTTAGTGTCGGGGTTGCGTGTACCCGCCATTTTCTTGCTACATTCCTGTTGGTGACCATCAATCCCAGAGTCACCCAGGTTTTCTCTTTGCTACCCAAGTCCGTTGATTCCCATAGATTTAGGAGACAGCACTTGGTCTCCATAGTTATTGTCTGACCCATAACTTACCCCATACATGAGTGAACCACTCTCCAATATCTAGCTATATGTGGACGTTCCCATACTATGTGAAAAAAGTGCCTTCCTGGCCACATTGCAGTCGAAAACTAGTATCAGTGCCATATTCCATCCTGACCAATGTTGGCCCAGTAACATAGATTCTGTGCAGTATTTTCAATTGCACCAACTTCAACTTAGAGGATATTGCACCTTCCCTTGGGGACGCTAGTGCCTCCATCCATTCATCCTTGTCAAGCTCTGTTAAGTCCCTTTCCCACTTAGCCCGAAGTTTGCGGAAGGGGATCAGGTGAATGATTTATAAATTTCAAGTATGTCAGGGAAATTGCCTTCTTGGGCATGTAACCGTCCAAAAGCCTATCCTCCAGAGGAGAGGCTTCGGGAGGGGTCTCCCCCCTTGGAATGATTGCATGTAGTTCGTGCCTTATCTGAAGATACCTGAATCTCTCCGATTCTTCGAGTTCTTTTTTTGTTGGAGGGCTATGAAGGGTAGAACCTCCCCCTTTTTCCAAAGATTGGCCACCCGCGTGATCCCTATTAGTTCTCATCTATCAAACCCCTTCATTTTACAGAGATCCCCCAATTGTTCCGAGTCCCACAGTGGGGTACTTTGAGTTATTGTCTTTGCCCATCCCATATTTTTCTGGACCAAGAGCACTGAGTGTTTTGTGGGACCTGTCAAAGGGAATTTCGCAGGTTTTGAGTATAGCGCTTGTGTGTAATTACCCCCAGGCGGGAGTCATCTATCCATGGCATAGCTCGGGTCAGTGAGGGGGCCGGTATATACAGTGGTTGATGGCTGCTAGGTGCGCCACCCAGTAGTATTTCCTAATATTTGGCAAACTGATTCCCACATCGTATCACCCTCTCACCAGTTTCAGGAAGGAGATACGTGGTTGACTACTTACCCAGAGCAGAGTTCGCTGTGCACTCTCCACCCATCTAAAATATGATGTAGGGACTAGGGTGGGTGAATTTGGTAAAACGTATAGGAAACGAGGCAGTGACAGCATCTTAAACAATGCGGCTCTCCACAAGAGTAACAACGGAAGAGACTGCCAGTGTTCTATGCCACACTCCAGTCGCCGCAGTGGTGGCAAATGGTTAGTTTCATAAAATAGTTTGGGATCCTTAGTAATGTAAATACCCAAGTATTTGAACCCCTCCGTTACTATCTTGAGTTGATATCCTTTTGGTAGGACCGCGAGTTGCCCTTAAGCATGAAAATAAGTGATTTTGCCCAGTTGATCGTATACCTGGAGTATGTCCCAAAGTTAGTAAAAATGTTTAAAACTCTAAGCAGGGATCTATGTGGGGAGGCCAAGTATAGCAAAATATCGTCCGCGTAGAGTGAGATACGGTCTTCTGACCCTTTGGTCCAATGCAACCCTCTTATTACAGGATCTCCTTTAATCCAACAGGCCAACGGCTCTAGTCTGAGTGCAAACAGCAGTGGGGACATCGGGCACCCTTGCCTCGTCCCGCTGTGGAGATGGAATATAGCAGATTTTTTGTTGTTGACCACCACTTGTGCTAGTGGGTCAGTATATAAAAGTCGAACCCAACCAATACATTTAGGACAAAACCCCAACCTCTCTAAGACAGCAAAAAGATACGACCACTCAATGGAGTCAAACGCCATGGTGGAGTCCAGAGACACAACAACTGCATCCTCCATGATGGTGTCTGTCCTACCGAAAACCCAATGCAACCTCCTTAAATTCAGGGACGTGTTTCTTGATGGTGTGGTAAATATTTCATTACCGGTACTATTTTTTATGCGGTAAAGTCTAGTAAGAATAACTCAGTAAATATAAGAGGCAGAATCCGTGGTATTAGAGGTTCTAAAAGGCTTTATTCCTCTACAAAGGAATTACAATTCGAACTGCAGGCTTCCAATTCCATCACCATGGAGGTTCAGGAAGGAAGGCCATACATTATTGACAGGTAATCATTTTTATAAGAAATGCATTACAGTGAAACAGATGCAGGAGGCGTAACAGTTGATAAGATAGATAAAATATGCATACGTAACTGAAAAAGGCGGACATATAGGCGTAACTTAGAAAACGTCATTATACATGATGTCACAAGTGGGTGGATCCATAAGAGAATCCTGCAATGTCAGCAGAAATATTTGGCAGAGATGCGCGCGCAGCCGCATGACGTGTGATTGACGTGCAACTAGAGGGTGAAGGGGACTTGACATTTAGCTCTACATGTGGAGACAGAAGTCGGGGGGGTCATGTCAACCTAATCCCAAATCATATCTAATATCTTATGTTTAAAGAACTGTATTATCCAAAAGGGAAGGTCTCTCGGACAGAATATATTCTATACTGACTGTTGGTGCGTGTACAAGCGTCTAAGTGTCTACATGAGATGCGAGGGGGCAGGAATCTTCCATGGTAACAGGGGCCATGAATTACTTGCATGAGGACAGTGAGGCCTGGCCCTTTGCACTGTAGCTGGAAGAATGTTTACCTAAACTACTAGACAGGAATGCATCGGATGAGGAGCGGAGCAGATAATCTTGAAGGTGAAATACAGTTTTTGGCAGGCAACAGGCTGGATCAGGCACCGTTAGCCGCGCAGGGAGTAGGACAAAGTTCATGGATACAGATGCGGGCTCGGACTGGAGCTTTCAGAGGCAGAAGGCAGGAAAAGGCTTGATGACAGAATTCAGGGCCTACTCGCCTGAATCTGCAAAATGTGGAAAGTGAACCACATAAAGTCGGTGGCCTTTCATACTTAGGAATGGAATATCTGACCCATTCATGGCGGATCTGAAAGAGGACATGTTGACGGTGGACGCACATGTATTTGCGTCTTCATAACTGGAACTGGAGGGACCATACATGTACTTATAGCATGCACATGGAGCCGTTGGGGTCTACGATAGGGGACATAACTGATCACAAAATTCATATTTCCTCATTCCCTCCTTGTCCCCTACGGACCCTCAGGAGATATCAATCTTCATCAATCCATCGATCTGTTCATATAGCATCATTTGTTCTTCTTTCTTCTTCCGGGATTTTGAACGAAAACTTGGATGTGGGATACATGATGTGGCACACAGGCCGCAAATCGCTGGCCCACATTGTAGACATAAGCAGCAACTGAATAGTATGAGGAAGCCAATACCTAGGAAGGATAGGATCCTCCATCCCCAGGCTGACAACACGCCCCAGAACCAACCGGACCAAGTCCAGGTGTCTGGACTCTGGTGTATCTGGCTTATAATCTTATGAAGGCGGGTTATGGCTTTATATACTGACGGCGAATTTTCTGGTATGAAAATGCAGCAACTTGATCCGATGACCCTACAAGCTCCGCCCCTATCGGCCAGGATGACGTCAAGGACAAGACGATTTTGAAGCACAACAATCCGCATAGCAGACTGCTCTTCTGTTAAATTGCCTAAGGCGGAAGTAGTCTCGTTCACTACTGCTTCAAGGGTTCTAGTTAATCAACGTATCAGCTTACTATTAGTGACTGTACCTATATAGGGAAAGAAACCTTTATTGAAATCTGTGTATTGCTCCCATGCCGTTTCAGTGTAATCGACAATCGGGAGATCTCTCTGCTGTCTATTGTGTACTAAATGGGTATTTCTATGATAATCAGGAGGAGCTAGGAAAACAGGTGGCAGAAGGAATGCTATGTAACAGGTACCATCCCAATCTAGAGGTAGACGTATATATGCGGTCTGGCCACATATGAAGTAGGAATGACGGGAAGCTCTAAATGTAGACTTGCCTTGATCACTGAATTTTATTACAGTGGTTCATTTACTATGGCCCATGTGTATGGAACCATTCTTTCTTATACATAATTCCCCTTTAACTGGGAATACTGACATGGCGGGCAAGATCGGTGTAGCTTCGGATTCAACATTCAGAATCAGGAGGTTAAGTGTAAAATTACCTAATCCATATACTTCATTTTCTAGATCAGTTCCTGTTCTTTTGGGAAGTCCCTCCTTGTTAGGGTAGCAGACTTTGAGCAAAACTAGGTTCAGGTTTCCCCATACCCAGTTGTCTTGATAAACTACTGAATTTGAATCTAGGGAATTAATCAAACTAAACCATGCTCCACAGGAGCCATTGTGTGTGAACGGATATGGAAAGAGGGGCAAAACTCCCTTATAGTTCTGATAGTGTGGAAATTTAGCTCGCAAACTGAACATTATCTGCGCCATCTTGCCCCTCCCCAGCGCCACGCACAGCGAATGCACGGCCGCCATTTTAGGCACCCCACTCTCTCCCCGCTCACTCTCGACCGCCAGCGCTTTCCCCTGGCGCTGCGAGCATCCCCCGCGCGCCGGCCACCCCCGCTCTCTCATACAGGCCATAAACCCTCTCCTTCTGCGCGACCCTGCTACAGAACCACTTCCGACCGACAACCCATACATGGTCATGCCTCTCCTTTGATAACCCCCCTTCCCCTGCGCCCCATTGTCTGAACTGGTCCCAGGCCATCACCTAGCCCTGCGGATGCAGTTTATTGCCCCTACTGTAAGGGAAACACCCCACATCAAAGGGATTACAGTAGAATCAAAGCCCCTACCCCCTGAGACCCGGCCGGTTGCACACACCCCCGGGAATTAGCGGAATTCCCTGCTGCGCGATAGCCATCTCCCACTGCGGGTAGGGTGGGAACCTCTACTGTAACCATGTGTGGGATCGGATCTGAGCCGGGGCTTCAGGGGATATTTCCCCGCACATCAAGGGAATCTCAAGAATGTACTATGTATAATAAAGCAATAAACCAGTGTATAAGAGACCAGGTCTCAGAGATGCAGTTAGAGCACCTCGTGACGATACCTTGCTGTCTGATCTGATGTGTTCTGCTCCGACGAAATAAAACCTTGTTTCCTGCCTTCCAGTCTCCAGCGCCTGCCTCTTTTATTGGTAAATTATCGAGTGGTATGAGAGGCGATTACCGCCGGGCAAATACTTGAAAGGATACCGACTGAAACTGCCGCTACCATTTAACAATTGGCGCCCAACGTGGGGCCCATCAGCGACACGTGGATCCAGTGGGAGAGGTCCCGACGACAGAGTGAACGACTGCAACGATCGGGAGAGCTCCTGCCCAATAGACCCTCGTCTGGCAGCCGATCATCCGAACTTCACTGGTTCCGAGCAGACCTCTCTCGAGTGATCTACGGTCCTGACTGGGAACCATCAGGAGTGCCGCGGCAAATACGGAGAGTAGAGGACGATCGGGCGCTGGAGGC
Source organism: Triturus cristatus (assembly GCF_964204655.1). NCBI lineage: Eukaryota > Metazoa > Chordata > Amphibia > Caudata > Salamandridae > Triturus > Triturus cristatus. The sequence goes on along the minus strand of NC_140586.1, from coordinate 527,947,691 downwards.
GGAAGACGAGAAACTGTCCACGCGGTCCGGGTAAGGTCGTGATACACGACAAATTGAGAAATAATTGATTGATTGTTTAATGCTCTGGAAATACTAGTATTGCTCATTGATTGTGCTCATTGATTGTTCTCTTTGAGATATTCGCTGTCTACAAACGGGGAGGAGTAGAAATACTCTCTCTCTCTCCCTTTGCAGATAGTGAAGGGTAGGTAACGCAGACTTTTGTCCCCGTTGAAACCCGTCGTGCCTATCTTTATCTCCCCATTGATTGATTGATTGATTGTCCGAACACTAGTTGTTCGATATTGGTTCTTTGGAGGTATTCTCTGCTTACAAATAACGAAGAATAGAGATATTCTGTCTAGTCTTTGCAAGCAGTGAAAAGATAGGTAGTGCTGACTTTTGTCCCCGTTGAAACCCGTCATGCCTATCTTCTCCCCACTGATTGGTAGTTGGTTCTGCCCGGACCGCTTATTAGAGGTGAACCATCCGGCTCCACTGGAAGGCACCCCTAATAAGGACATGTTCACTAAATATGGACTAGTCGCCGTAGCCTATAGCAAGCTGTGGCATAAATATACCAAGAAGGACCCCGAAAGTCAGTGGCCACTGATGGGATCCTTCGACGACCATAAGATAGAAGCGCTAGAAATAGCTCTGCGTAGCAATAAGACGACGCCTACTATGCTTGACAGTATCGGCATGTGGCGCAAAGAAGCAACGCAACGGAAAAAGAGGGAAGAAGTAAAAGCAGAAAAGGAATTACGAAAGGCAGCTCACCTTGCCGCTAGAAAGTTAGAAGAAGACATAAAAGAGAGAAGGGAAACTAAACTAAGACAGGAACCCGAAACCTCAGGCCAGTACGCTGTTAGGACCCCTTCTTTGCTCTACCCTGAGTTGTCCTCCAAGCAGCGAACGAATGACGAGTTACTGTTAGGTCCTCCGATCATTTACATGCCCCCTCCGTATGCACCCTCCCAATCAATAATACAACACCCACAACCCCCGAACACGAGCGAAAGCAGTACAAGGGCCTCGGCCCTCACGGCCTCCGCGCCGGCTGAGCCTCTTGTGCCGAACCCAACGTCGACTACAACGCTAGACGACCATGAGATAGGAAAGAAAGAGTCCACCAGAATGAATCGATTAACTAAGGATGAACGAACAGGAATCGACAAGATAGTAAAGGCACTGGTAGGATCCTTTTTGACCTTACAAAAACTAAAATAACGCTAAGAGTTAGCCCTTTGTTTGACATATGAAACCAAGGGAACGAGTCAAGCTCACGGTCGAGACGACCGCGAGGTAGCCCGACTCCATTACTCTCGCTACCTAAACATGTCTGCCCTACTGCCCACCCCGCCCAATAAGCATGACAAAATCCCGCACAAACGGAAGCCTGCTGACACCCACCATCGACGTCACCAAACTAGGGCTAGATCGCGCACAATTGGGCTATGTTAATTTTCCGATTGCACAGTAACCTCCTTGTGCTCGTCATCAAACTACAAATATGTACAAACACTCCAACGAAGTAATGTAGTTATAACATTTTAATAACTTATAGGATATAACAAACACACCAACAGGGTAAACAGGTTAAAACACGTTTTAAAACAACTATTTACATGACAGTCTGCTGCAACCTCCATCCCAAAGCCTTAACGTCCACGTGACACCGTCCTCGCCTCTCCTTCCTCGAAATCGCAACATTGGCCTGTTTTGGGCGGTCCCTCTTAGTTGACTTTGGGCTATAAAAGCCATACAAAAATCCCTTGATATCAGTGGCGGGCGATTGTGCGAATAGGCCGGAGGCTATATGAAGCGCCGAAGTTCTGGCAACACCAAGGCGGAGCCCGCCACGCTGTGCGGGCCTTTCCGCTTTCTCTTCTTTCTTTAATGAGGGCTGGTGCCCTGGCGGGGGGAGGCGACGCGGACGGACCTCCCCCACCTCCCCAGGTGGAGGCTTGCCAGGCACCCCGACCGTCTTTTACTCGCCGGCCAGCTAAGCTGCACCCAGCCATCTTTTTCATCGGCCTGCTGAATTTCACCCTGGCACGCTGTGCGGATCTTCCCAGTCACTTCTTCCTTCAATAACGGAGGGTGCCCTGGCGGGGGGAGGCGACGCGGGCGGACCTCCCCCACCTCCCCAGGTGGAGGCTCGCCAGCAGATGAGGGCACCCCAAACCACACCTTTCACACGTCGGCCAGCTGAGTTGCGCCCTGCCACTTCATTCGCCGTTCGGCTGAGCCGGCACCCCTGCACGCGGCCGCCAGGCAACCACCCAAGCACCGGGTTCACCAGGACTGCCGCTAGCGCCCGACGTGAGGAGTGGGCCCCCGCAGCAAGGTAATCGGGGACCCACCCCGGTGGTGATACCATCCAAACTGCTGTCGTCACTGCTACTGGAATCACCCCGGTGGCAGCACCACCCGAACTGCTGCTGTTACTGCTGCTGGCTCCTCTCCGGTGACTGTACCGAAGAGCTGCTGCTACTGCTGCCCTTGAACTCCGGCGGTTGACCCCTCCGGTTCCAGGCCTGGCCCACCGTGAGACAATTCTGGACTCGAAAGCTTGTTTGCTAGGGCATGGGCCCCACCCTTGACAGAACGCTCCCCTCAGCCTTGCAGAATTGGTTGGAGTCATTTGACGTTCGACTCCTGCGGACTTCCGGTAAGGACAAAACCACCACCATTGCTCTTTTTGCCCCCGGGCGGCAGCCACCTTGCCTCCGCTTGATACAGTGAGACAGTAAAGCGTCGGCGGAAGAACCCGCCTGCTGCCCCGCCCTAAGAACAAACCGTGGCATTGCTACAAGGTTGCAGTGATGCCATGCTGACGCAAAGTTGACGCTAACGAAAGTTCTCGAACCACCGAAAGGAATTCTGGTTCAACTGCTAATTCATGGAAAAACTTAGACTGTGCACTGGCCCGACCCCGCCCTAAGATGGCGCTGATGTAGGAGTGGCCTACAACTCCTTGTGGCGTTCCAGTCACATGACATTCGTGTTAAAAAGAGATATATATACATGTATGCGATGCTTTCACACATGACGATGGGGGAGAGGGGGGAACCGACTTTTATGTTAATCTAGTGTTGCTCATGTTGCTCGACGCCTCTTGCACCGTGGCCGGCCTATAGCGGCTGTAGGCCCGTATTTCTACACTGACATTGTTTTAAATAAAGGGCTTCTTAAAAAGGAATTACGGAATCAGTGTCATGACTAATCATCTGGGTTGTTGAAGGTTTTTCTCTTAAATAAATGATTGTTACTCCTAAGCGAAAGCATACAGATAATACAGACCCAATTTGCCTAAAAATCTTTTTGTTTAACGAAATTTGTACCCATCATGCCTGCCCTTTTTCCAAGAATTGTCGAATCAATAATGAACTATAACTTAAGGTATATGTCGCACGCAAGGTATGGTATCCTGCACCATAATACACGACCAATTGAGAAATACATGCACGACCAGGGAACCCGAATTTAAGGAATGAATGAACTAGAGCATCTTTGCCTCGAACTAAAGAATAATAGGTCCGTGGTATTACCCACCCCTGCGGCTAGCCTGGTACATGGTAGGTAGAACCTTTCGTGTCTGCGCGCGCTGGGGTATTTTGAATACTGCACCTCCCCTCCCCTCCCCTCTTATTTTCCCCTCTATAGGTCACGACGAAGTTCCGACTGAAGAGTGGAGTGGACATGAACCGAACCAAGTTCAATATCAGGGAAAACATAGACAAACGTTGTGAGATAGTGCGTAAAATTACAGACCACCATTGGGAACATGAAAAACTGTATGATATGATTGTGCGTGTGTACTACGATTATACGATATGAATGTGTATGCATTTCATGTTCGGGTCACTTGAAGAGAGCGTCATCGTATGATTGAGGTGCTCGTCCACCGATCAAAGGGAGGAAGAATAAAGGGTCAGACAACCCATAAGATAAACTACAAAATGCTAAAGGTACGCAGCATACATAGGAATAGAGGACAGGAAAGGAGAGGTCCCCGTGCTCGACGCAGCCCTGAGTCTCCGTCTTGATGCATGTACTGTCACACCCTATCCGGCATTTGTGTGTACGTGGTCACCGAATTTATGTCTTTTCCCCGCTTGTGTTTTCTTACATGGAACAGACCCATGCTACTCCATGTTGTGTGTGCACCAAGTGGCCTATTATCTTACCCATCTCTCTCTCTCTTGTTTTGTGTCGTATGTACGCCAAAGTAGCCTACTTGATGCACACGTCTCTCTCTCTCTCTCTCTCTCTCTCTCTCTCTCTGCACACGTCTCTCTCTCTCTCTCTCTCTCTCTCACTCTCTCTCCCCCTCCCTCGCAAAAGGCTCTTTCTTGTCCTCTTTCTTCTTGAATAAATTAACGACATACACCTCTTTGGTAAGTGTATAATTGGCCCGAACACGGTGGTGTTCGAACAAAATTGACAGAAACAAAAACGACCATACTTTACCACGATTACTACCTCTCCTTTCTGCAAACGTTAAGCCTAATCGGCTGAGAAAGAAAGGACAGGTAAGACGACTGATGTCTCCCAATTTGACCCTCAACACGGGGACTATATGTCAGTGGTTTTTGTTCTTAAAGGACACCATCTCCACCACCCAGAATCACTCCTGACCAATTAGCCCGAAATAGAATGTCTAAAGCACCCTGTTCTCCCAGAAATAACTCCAGCCCTATACTAAGCCGTCTCAGAGTATCCCGAACGAAACAACTGATGGCCCTGTTTTAAGCTGATAAAGGGTCACCTACTGTATGAAAAGGATACTCATGAACGCATGACAGTAGCACCTCGCACTTACGGGTACTACCAAACCATGTATTATAAGGCGCAGAAACCGACACCTAGAAGGCCAGACGATGGACAGGGACACCCACAGAACCCTGCACCACAGCAGTAATTAATAGATTAGTAACACGCACATTAACATCAGAGTTAATAGGCACCAATCATGTAGTAACAGATAAGAGCATTTCCGCAACTACTCAGTGGTTGGGAGAGAGAATGAAGTATGTAAATGTCTTCCCTGCCAAGATCTCTAAGACTTTCGTTTCTTATAACCTATTCAAGGATAACCTGCAGCCATCGGAAGAGAGGGGTCGGATGTGACGCACAGTCTGGCTGCGGATCATAAAACATCTATGACATCGACCAAGGGGGAAGCGACGAAGCAACAAGAGTGTGAGACGAGGCACCATTATCAGAACGATGAGCGCGAAGGGCTACATCGAGGCCCCTGCTCACTGACCAGCGTGCCTGAAGTCTCAACCCGTCGGGCCCGATTGATGGGCCCAGTGCTGAAAAGATTCTGCTCTCCTTGGTCCGCATTTTTGATCCGATCCCATGCCACCCCATTCTCTCTTCCTCTTTCATTTGGACTATGACTTTGACCTACTACCGAGGAACAAAAGGCCGGCACCCTGTCTCAAAAGTACCTGTGGTGAACTGTGTTAGGAAACAGGACTGGAATCAAAGAACAGTGAGTGGTCGCACCCTGCCACGTGAAGAAATCGGATTTGAGCTGGACCTTAGTTCCACCGCCGGTGCTCAACAGTGCCAACGAAAGAAGAACAACAATGAGAGCTTACCAGTGATAGCTCTTTATGAAACAAGGACACTGGAAAGAAGAACCCATGTCAAAGTTGAAAATCCTCTCCCAACCACCTTATTATATTAACTATCTTCTTATCGAGTTTTCATGATGTTGCATCAATCACTTCCGACTGTACACTGAGAAGTTAAGAAAATGTAACTTTGTATAGTAACATTCATACAACACCAGCCATGTACACGACTATACTGCAACTTTGAATGTACTTCCTCCTCGCCTACTTTATCAAACTGTATGAGACAATGTACAAATGTGTCAGATTACTCCTGCCTACCCTAAACGACTCTGTATCTTTAAAATGTGTGACGAACATTGACGATACTGTGACTAAAAGGCTAACAAAGGCGAATATTGGCCGGACAAGCTGGCGAGATATGTTAAAAGGGAGGACTGTGGAAATTTAGCTCGCAAACTGAACATTATCTGCGCCATCTTGCCCCTCCCCAGCGCCACGCACAGCGAATGCACGGCCGCCATTTTAGGCACCCCACTCTCTCCCCGCTCACTCTCGACCGCCAGCGCTTTCCCCTGGCGCTGCGAGCATCCCCCGCGCGCCGGCCACCCCCGCTCTCTCATACAGGCCATAAACCCTCTCCTTCTGCGCGACCCTGCTACAGAACCACTTCCGACCGACAACCCATACATGGTCATGCCTCTCCTTTGATAACCCCCCTTCCCCTGCGCCCCATTGTCTGAACTGGTCCCAGGCCATCACCTAGCCCTGCGGATGCAGTTTATTGCCCCTACTGTAAGGGAAACACCCCACATCAAAGGGATTACAGTAGAATCAAAGCCCCTACCCCCTGAGACCCGGCCGGTTGCACACACCCCCGGGAATTAGCGGAATTCCCTGCTGCGCGATAGCCATCTCCCACTGCGGGTAGGGTGGGAACCTCTACTGTAACCATGTGTGGGATCGGATCTGAGCCGGGGCTTCAGGGGATATTTCCCCGCACATCAAGGGAGTCTCAAGAATGTACTATGTATAATAAAGCAATAAACCAGTGTATAAGAGACCAGGTCTCAGAGATGCAGTTAGAGCACCTCGTGACGATACCTTGCTGTCTGATCTGATGTGTTCTGCTCCGACGGAATAAAACCTTGTTTCCTGCCTTCCAGTCTCCAGCGCCTGCCTCTTTTATTGGTAAATTATCGAGTGGTATGAGAGGCGATTACCGCCGGGCAAATACTTGAAAGGATACCGACTGAAACTGCCGCTACCATTTAACAATAGGGAGGGAGTCGGCCACATATCCAACAATTTGTAGCATTGCTGGTCTGATGGGAATGATGTAACATACTAATGAATGTGTTGTTGCGCAGCGCAAATCTATAGGACAACTCATGCGGAGGTAATTCGCTAAAAGAATGTTCAGCAGTAACATTGTAAGCACGTTTAGAAATAGGGTAATACATATGCAGCAATGTACTAGAAATGATGATCAGAAGACTTAGGAAAAACAAAATTAATAATGTTACTGTGCAGTGACTACGAAGTGATTTACAATACGCATGCTTTTTAAGCTGCATCTGTTGATTTCTTTCTCTATTCCGGTCTAGAGGATACATGTCAGAGACAAATTCAACCGATTCACCTTGGAGAGGACTTAAACAATCAAATTGTCTGACTTGCTAGACCTTAATTTCAGTTTATGAAGTTCAGTTTTTGTCTGTTCAACCAAGGGGAGCTTTGAGTCTGTCTGTGAGGGAATGCAGGCCTGAGTGTTCACACTGGACGGTAGTCCATAAAATTTCTTGATATGACTCGAGTGCAACCACCCTTTACGTCCCTCGATCTTCACGGCTGTCCTTGTTGTTAGTAGAACGAGTTTAGGCGATTTCCACCTTGGCTCCAGTTGGGTCTTCCGGTCGAAATTCCGTACCAGAACCAGGTCACCTGGAACCACGTCATGGGGCTTTACCTCTGTGTTATCGGGAAAGGCTGCAGCTACCTGTGAACGACAAGATTGTAGTGCAGACATCAAGGAAGCCAGGTAATCTGTCAGCATATTACAGTCAACATCAGTGATTTTACGAGGTATAGGCGTCCCCCACATATTTGGTGGTCTACCGAAGATCACCTCGTACGGGGATAGCCCTGTTCGAGAATGTGCTACCATTCTCATGTAAAAGAGCGCAACTGGTAAGGCTACTATCCAATCGACACCTTTTTCTCTACATATTTTGGACAATCTGATTTTCAGGGTTTGATTATGACGTTCCACGAGACCTGCTGCCTCGGGATGTCGGACACAGTGGAATTTCCATTGGTAACCTAACAAAAGTGAAACGTGTTTCATTAATTCGGATGAGAATGGCTGGCCGTTATCTGAGTAGACAACACGTGGCAAACCATATCGTGGGAAGAATTCTCGAACTAACTGTTTGGCAGTAGTCGGAGCAGTGTAATCTGAAACCGGGTAGGCTTCTGTCCAACGGGAAAGAGCACAAACAACTACGAGAACATATTTGAATCCTCGACATCGTTCCATCTGGATATAATCCATCTGGAGGGCTTCAAAAGCATGATCGGGAGGTTGAAATCCACCCTGCTCTACGGGGATGCTTTTACCTGGATTAAACTGACAACATATCATACAGGTACGTACTTTCTGTTTGGCTGCTGCTCGTAAGTGTTTGTTGAACCAAATGTGTTGAATACTATCTAGCATAGCTTTTTCTCCTAGGTGCGCTGGACTATGTATTGTGTTAATGATGACTTGAACCATGGAGTCGGGAAGAAACCATATAGATTTTTCCTTCGTCATCCATCCTTGATCCGTTTGGATCCCTCCTAATTCAGTCCATTTCTTTATTTCTTCTGGTGTAGCATGTGTCTGTATGTCAATTACATCAAGGGCAGGATCCTTAACTGTCATGCAATGTGTTGGTGTCGGAACTATTGTCTTTGTCGTGTCAGTTGTGTGAGTCTGATTCTGAGCAGTCTGTTTAGCTGTTCTGTCAGCTAAGTCGTTACCCTGAGAAATGATATCGGTAACTTTTGTATGGGCTTTGCATTTCATAATCGATATTGCAGTAGGTAAATGAATCGCGTCTAATAGGGCTTGAATGAGGGGTCCGTGATGGATGTGGGCACCGTGAGAAGTTAAATAACCTCTCTCTCGCCACAGTACGCCGAAGTCATGGACGACTCCGAATGCATAACGTGAATCTGTGTATATGTTGACTTTCTTATTTTTGGCTTGGATACAGGCTTGTGTCAGAGCGATGAGCTCTGCTGCTTGAGCTGACAAAGTGTTAATACAATTTGTTTCAATGACTTCAGTGCCTGTTGTGACTGCGTAAGCGGCCACTAACTCTCCTGTACTTGTTCTCATACATGAACCATCTACATACAATGTCATGTCTGGATCTGATAAAGGGATATCTGTCAAGTCTTGTCTGGGTTTCGTCGTGATAGTAATGACTTCAATACAATCATGTGCTAATGGATCTGTTCCATTTACTGGCAAAAGTGTGGCAGGATTTAACGTATTACAACGTCTGATTTCTATGTGTGGCTGAAACAATGTTAATTCATAACCGGTGAGTCTCGCTATAGTCAAGTGTTGTGTTTGTGTGCGGTTCAAGAAAACCTCTACTGCGTGTGGTACTTGTACTGTCAATTGATGTCCTAACACTATGGCATCGCTTTGTCTGATTGCTAAAGCTGTTGCTGCCACTGATTTCAGGCACGCAGGAAGAGCCTGAGCTACTGGATCTAATGTACTAGAGAAATAAGCACATGGTTTGTGTGATCCTGCTTGTTCCTGAGTGAGTACTGACAAGGCAGTACCGTCGCGTTCTGTAACAAAGAGTGTAAACTGTTTACTATAACATGGTGTTGCTAAAACAGGTGCTTGGCATAAAGCTTTCTTTAAGCTTTCAAAGGCATGTGTATGTTCTTGAGTCCAAGGGAGAACAGTCGATGTGGCTGCCTCCTGTGTTGTCAACTGGATGAGTGGTTTTGCTAGAAATGCATATTGAGGGATCCACTGCCTACAGTATGAAGTGAGACCTATAAAAGCCCGCACCTCCTTTTGTGTCTTGGGCGGTGACATGTTAGCAATTAACTGGATGCGGTCGGGTGTAAGCTGTCTTCCCTCCTTGGACAGCGAGTGCCCAAGGTAAACAACTCGCTGGACACAGAATTGCAGCTTAGAAGGGGACACCTTGTGCCCCTTGTCGGCCAGAAATTTCAAAACCGTCAGTGACGCTGTTTCACATTCAGGTTCGCTTCGGGCGGTGATCAGCAGATCATCGACATATTGAAGCAAGGCAGTGTTAACTGGCATGTGGATACTGTCAAGTTCTCGTTTCAGTGCTTGGCTATAGATGCTGGGGCTTTCTGTAAATCCTTGAGGTGCGCGTGTGAATTTAAAACTTCGTCCATTTAAACTGAATCCGAACAGATATTGACTTTCCGGATCTATTGGGACGCTAAAGAAAGCATTCTTGAGATCAATTACAGTGAAGAACGTTGCTTCTGAGTCAATAGCTGTTAGTAATGAAGAGATATCTGGGACCACAGGGTATTGTGGTACAATACATTTATTTAATTCGCGCAGATCAATAACTAATCGATATACTGGTGGTGCTTTTGGATCCGTTCTTTTAAGAATCGGAATTATCGGGGAATTACATACATTGGAGTCGGTTTCTACAACCACTCCTTGTGCAATGAGCTCGTCAATGATCTGCAGCAAAGCCACAACAGCATCTGGTGGTAACTTGTATTGTCGCATTCGTGGTAGTACTACTCCTGTTTTTAGTGTGACTCGATATGGTGTAATATTCATACAACCAACATCAGTGGGGCCTTGTGCTCATAAATGTGTAGGTAAATTCTGCAGCCGGTGATCCATGTCTCTGGACACGTAGTGACCTTTGAAGTCACGTAAAAATAGTCGTACTCCTTCCGGAGAACAACATATTATAGCTCCTAGAGCTTTCAATGTTTTTATACCTAACAAGTTTTCTGGACATGATTTAGTAAGCAATAAATCTGTAGTTCGTGTCAATGGACCAACCGTAAGTGGAAGGGGTTGCGTTACTTCATTAATTATAGGTTTTCCTGAGAATCCAAGGGAAATATTCTGTGAGCCTGAGAGGGGTGCCCCTGGAACTTCACTGCGTCGTATAGTTGTTCTGCTTGCCCCTGTATCAAGTAAAAACTTTCTGTCTTCCCCTAATAGTTCACTATGTACATAAGGTCCCTCTTGGTCTACAGGAACCTCAATAAGGGGTAAGCCAACTTCCCTCTCTAGGCTATTTCATGTGTATCGCTGATAATCGGGATAATCTGCTTGTGCATACTGATACATCTGTTGCGTTGTTGCTTGTGTGGCAGCAATAGGCTGCGTTTGTGGTGATGCTACGGTCTGTTGTGGAGCTGCCTGTTGCGGAACTAGTTGTTGCGGAGCTGACCTAGGTTGTGCATGCTGAGGGATTTGTTGTTGATTCTGATCCTGTCTAGGTGGACGTGGTCTTTCCTGGGTTCTACCTGTGGCAATATTATGTTTCAGGACTGGACAATCGTGTATATAATGACCTTGTTGTTTACAATAGTTGCATGTCCCTTTCGTCGGACCTGTGGAATCACCCTTTTTATGACCATCAGCTGGAACTGACTGAGCAACAAGCATTTTCATTTTCGTATCTTTCATACGTCTTTGTTCATGTTCTTGTTCTTCTCTAATTCTATTGTGGTGATATTGTAACATCTGTAACATCTGTGACGGTGTGTTACCTTGCCAGGTACTCTCAAATTTCAATACTCTATTCTTAACTTGCGGCAGGGAATTTTCAACTAATTTTGTCACAAACAGATGTGGATATGACTCGCTACTTGCCTTTATGCCACTATTAATACCAAAACATTTTTCAAATCGGGAATAGAAATCACTAGTGTCTTCATCTTGCTTTTGTTTACAGGCTGAGATTGCACCCCAGTCCTCCTTTTTCGTAGTTAATAAACGTGGCAGTACCTGCACTAGTAATCCTGGTAGTGCTGTAGTCTTTTCCCCAAGCCCTGATCCTGCAGCTCGGGCCTTTTCTTCGTTTTCTAATGCTGTCCAATCTATCTTTTGGTCTCCCACCTCCCATTCCTTTTCTTTGAGTTTCTCGTAAATACCGGCAGGCATTAATACTTTTAATATTTTCATAATGTCGGGGTAGGTATACTCTCCCATGAGTAACATGTCTTTTATCTCACGGTGGAAACCTGCTGGATCCTTGTCATGGCTGGGTACTACTTTCTTCATTTCTAATAATTCAATTTTGGTTATAGGCGTGTACACAAACACGCGTGTAAAGTTATTACCTTCACCTCTGATTGGGTGTACTTCGCGTAACGGCTTCAGTCTATCTATGTGATACATTTCTCTTCCCATAGTGGGAATTGGAACGTGTTCTGGGCACACGAAAGCTATATACTGGTTTCGAAATTCTAGAATTTCTTTAATTAAATCAGTACCTGACCCTCTCCATTTATTCGTGAGTAGTTCTGTCAATATGTCAGGTAAGGGTCCAGGATCGGAGTGTTGGTTTTTATATAATATAAGGAGGTGTTGAATCATGTATATACTAGCTAAACGCTGTTCGTCTGGGGCAAGATTCAGAAACGTGTGTGCTAGTGCATCATCACTGTATTTACTGGGACTGTCAGCCCATTGTACTGCTGACCTGGCTAATTCTTGTTCGTCCATGGAATCGAGCATATGGTACCCCCTTCGATCTCGGAGTAATTTATCAGCGGCTTGGAATAGGTGTTCAGGGGATCTTGTATTTACTATAGGGGTTTGAAAATGTCTATTACATTCTGGACGTATCGGACGTATCGGATCATTAAAGCCTCTAGTATTATTATGGGGTCTTCCTCTACCTACGTAAGCTATCGTATCTAATTGTTCTGATTCTTGCTCCTCCTCTCCCTCTGATTCAATTCTGTCCGCTTCTCGTCTTTCCTTATGTATTCGTTCTACTTCCTTGCGGATCTTTCGATACATGGCGACTATACACGCCTGTCTATCATGTTTCTCATCTGATATGTTCTGACCCCATTTGGCAAGTGTTTGCATGGTATCATGATCTGCCCCTGGCCTGTCTTGGTTCCTGATCACGCAGTTTATGAAAAAACGTAGTAGTTGTCTTTGTACATCCACTTTCTGGTATTCCATAGCTTCGTTAATACTTTCTGGGCCTCGCCCTGTTTGGACAAAGTGATATATATTGTCTAGGTGTTCAACCATTCCTGGTATCGTCATTAAATACAAGGTAGCTCGTCTTATACGTAGTGATGATAGTAGCAATCTGTCCTGTTTACCTGGCACTGGATCATATCTACAATCCACAAGATGTTCTTTAAACATGTCGGGTGTCGCTAGTTGGGGTGTACGTTGGAGTGCTAAATCTCTAAGGGTCTGTTTATTTCGCGGCGGTGTGGCAAACATGTCTGTCGTACCTCCTGTAGCACCATCTGAGGTGCTGGGCAAAAAAGGATTCGTTGGACGTAAGATAGAAATTGTAGATGCGGGAAAAACAGTAGAAACGGATGGACCTGTGGGAATGGGCGTAGGAGTTTGTGGTTGCGGGGATACAGACGGATGATCTTGTCGTTGAACACCATCAGCAAGCGGTGTGTGTGGTATGGTATTAGCATACTCGGGAGCTACGTCATCTAAATAGGAGGAAAGGAAAACGTCCTTTGCCGTTTTAGGATGTGTTTTGGGATGTGCTTTTATCGGGAGCAATGGAGGAGTTAAGTCTTTTGGTATTTCCGGGGTAGCCTTAGGTAACCCTTCGGCCAGAAGAGGATACATACCATTCATAAGAGTGTTTCTTTGTCTATCTACTTGTTCTGATTTTACTCGGGTACCTTCCTCAATTAAGAGATTTTCTCGAGTTTTATTCGAATTCTCCTTACTTTTCTCTTCCTGTCTGAGCGCTTTTTCTGTACGTCTATATGATTCTTTACGCCATAATTCAATGGCATCTTTCTGTGACTGTCTGGCTTTCTTTTTCCATAATTCTTCTTCTACTCTCATGATGCAATCTGCATCCCAGGTCCCCGCTGCGGGCCATCTCTGACTTTCTGGCAAATCCTTGGTGTAGTCCACCCATAAATCAAGAAATAATACGGCATCTAGGCCATGTTTATGATACATGAAGTATCCTGGAGTGTCCCTAGGTGGAATGGGAACAGCTTCTTCGAGTACCCCTTTTCTAGTTTTGATCTGTCTTAATTTCGAAAAGAGCGGCATTTTTTTGACCTTATTACTAGAACACACTTTATACAATAAACACAATAATGAACAATCATTCACACCACAATATGTAGAACGTATTTAAAACATTTAACATTTAACAGTTAACGAACGATGATAACTAATAGGAAACTAGTTACTGACATAATACTGACACTAGATAATACTGATTTATATGCAAGACATACTAGATATACTGCTAAACAGTACAGATACACTGCTGAAACAGTGCAGACCGGATTTGTGTACCCAAACCCGTCTTGACCGGCACAGACTATGTGCACGTTAAATGCCTCCCCGGCAATGGTACTCACCGGGTAGCGCGGAACGGAAGGCCTCGGAACTGAACTGAAACTGGACCGGACTGGACTCGACTCGACTGGACTCGGAACTTCGGAACCTGGAGATACAGGAAATCCTGCAGGTACGCGTTTTTGTCCGTTCAGCTGTGGCAGGAGACCGGGCCTGCAACGCACCTCCGGCGCGTGAGATGAGAAAGTGTCCCTGTTCGGGCGCCAATTTATGTGGTAAATATTTCATTACCGGTACTATTTTTTATGCGGTAAAGTCTAGTAAGAATAACTCAGTAAATATAAGAGGCAGAATCCGTGGTATTAGAGGTTCTAAAAGGCTTTATTCCTCTACAAAGGAATTACAATTCGAACTGCAGGCTTCCAATTCCATCACCATGGAGGTTCAGGAAGGAAGGCCATACATTATTGACAGGTAATCATTTTTATAAGAAATGCATTACAGTGAAACAGATGCAGGAGGCGTAACAGTTGATAAGATAGATAAAATATGCATACGTAACTGAAAAAGGCGGACATATAGGCGTAACTTAGAAAACGTCATTATACATGATGTCACAAGTGGGTGGATCCATAAGAGAATCCTGCAATGTCAGCAGAAATATTTGGCAGAGATGCGCGCGCAGCCGCATGACGTGTGTTTGACGTGCAACTAGAGGGTGAAGGGGACTTGACATTTAGCTCTACATGTGGAGACAGAAGTCGGGGGGGTCATGTCAACCTAATCCCAAATCATATCTAATATCTTATGTTTAAAGAACTGTATTATCCAAAAGGGAAGGTCTCTCGGACAGAATCTATTCTATACTGACTGTTGGTGCGTGTACAAGCGTCTAAGTGTCTACATGAGATGCGAGGGGGCAGGAATCTTCCATGGTAACAGGGGCCATGAATTACTTGCATGAGGACAGTGAGGCCTGGCCCTTTGCACTGTAGCTGGAAGAATGTTTACCTAAACTACTAGACAGGAATGCATCGGATGAGGAGCGGAGCAGATAATCTTGAAGGTGAAATACAGTTTTTGGCAGGCAACAGGCTGGATCAGGCACCGTTAGCCGCGCAGGGAGTAGGACAAAGTTCATGGATACAGATGCGGGCTCGGACTGGAGCTTTCAGAGGCAGAAGGCAGGAAAAGGCTTGATGACAGAATTCAGGGCCTACTCGCCTGAATCTGCAAAATGTGGAAAGTGAACCACATAAAGTCGGTGGCCTTTCATACTTAGGAATGGAATATCTGACCCATTCATGGCGGATCTGAAAGAGGACATGTTGACGGTGGACGCACATGTATTTGCGTCTTCATAACTGGAACTGGAGGGAACATACATGTACTTATAGCATGCACATGGAGCCGTTGGGGTCTACGATAGGGGACATAACTGATCACAAAATTCATATTTCCTCAATGGCATTAATCCCGAATGGCCCGGATGGACTAGCTCAGGAAGGACATGAATCAAATGGGTGGCTAGCAGTTTTTCCAATATTTTAGCCTCTGCATTCAGCAGTGATATGGGTCGATATGACTTGCAACTGTCTCTTGTTTTCCCTTGCTTAGGTATCACCACCAGAGTGGCTAACCTTTGGTCCAGTGGAAGAAGTCCCTTCTCAAGACTCTCCATGAACATTGCCCTTACTTAGGGAGCTATCTTATCAGGTCTTAATTTGTACAGTTCTAGCGGGAGGCCATTTGGGCCCATCGCTTTCCCGGTCTGGAGAGAACAAATGGTCTGCGCTATTTCATCCCATGCGAGGTCTCCCTCCAACGACTGCCTCTCCCCTTCCTCTAATACCAGCAGACAAATTCCGGCCAGCAGCTCTTTAGTTCCCATCTCTACCCTGGCTTACCTAGAAGTATAGATCAGGTCATAATATTTACCAAACTTGTCTGCGATATCTTGTGGGTCAGTAAGTGGTATCCCCGTTTATGCCCTCCATTACCAGTCGGCTTGCTGTCTCCCTCCTATCTTTTTTTTTATAACTCTTTTTATTAGAAAAACATCGACTTCAAGGCATAGTTTCATAGTAACACCGCATAGGTAATTGCAAGCACAAGGATTCATCAATGCATAAAATGATGGTACAGTTGGAATTACGGGGAAGGGGAGACATCTACATCGTGAAGCCTGGGGGGGTACATATTTCACCTTGATATATGTTCCAGGGGGTCCAAATCTTGGACCATTTTCGGGGGCAACCCCTCGCGATGTACACAGATTTTTCTCGTTGCATGCACCAATCAAGGTCCTTTTTCCAGTCCGTTATTGTAGGTGCCTGAGACCCCCCCCAGTGCTGCGCAATGTTCCTCTTGGCAATCATGCAGGCAAGTGTCAACCAGTGTATGGCGTAGGCATTGAGGTCTGTGGGTTCCCAGATATTTAGGAGGCATCTAGGAGCTTCCGGCCGGATTTCAATCTCTAGGGTTTCACTCATGATGGAGTGTATCTTGTGCCAGTACTCCTGAATTAGCCTGCAATGCCATATGATGTGTATGAAAATACCTGGCTGGGAACACCCCCGTCTACAAGACCCATCCGTATGTCCCCCCATGTGTACCAATTGAGGCCCCGTTATATATATTCTGTGCAAGATTTTTAGTTGCACCAGGCGGAGCCGGGCCGAAATTGCTACTGTTTTGAAGGACGAGATCGCTGTCTGCCATCCTTCGTCATCCAATTCTATTCCGTCCTCAGTCCATTTCTCCCGCAGTAGGGTCAGGGGATCATGCATGTTATTAATTAGTTTCCTGTACGTCAGGGATATGGCATGCTCAGGCAGATGCCTGTTGAGTATAGAGATCCCGTAAACCAGACGTGGTGTTGTACGGTTTGGCAAAGAGCAGTCACCAGCAAGCTACAAAGGCTCTGCTATTCTTCAAATATCCTATGTATTCTGCTTAAGGAACCATGATAAGGTCCTTCGGTTAAGGAAAGTTGTCGTCCTAGGAGTCCTGTCGTCCTGCATCAATGCAGGACGACAGGACTCCTAGGACGACAACTTTCCTTAACTGAAGGACCTTATCATGATTCCTTAAGCAGAGTACACGGGATATTTGAAGAATAGCAGAGCCTTTGTAGCTTGCTGGTGACTGCTCTTTGCCAAACCGTACAACACCACGTCTGGTTTACGGGATCTCTATACTCAACAGGATTTTGGAGGTTCTAAACGGCCCCATTACAGCATAATATGCTTTGCTACATACTTGAAGATTAATAAAGCTGCGACTCTTGCAACTCTAGGAGATAATAAATATCTGGATTCATCGAGTTACTATCTGGGGACCTCGGAGAGATATAGGGGATCGGGCCCACTATAGCCATTGCCAACATTTATGCAACCATCATTTTTGAAGCCTTGAGGAAGTCACGGTGGTGACGAAACGCGCGTTGGCTGTTTCAGAGAGAATACTCTACGTGTCAAAACTTAGCATTTACAAGAACTGCAAGATTTGGGACATACATATTAACAAGGGAGACATTCTTCTCTGTCCGATGTTTTGTCCGATGTATGATGCAATATGCTAGATGAAGTGCTCTGTGTTTAAAAATCATTAAACTAAACTCACAGCATATATTTGTTTGTTTCCTGATATTCCTCATGTGAATTGGTTCTTCTCTCTATGACTTGGTACATACAGCGTATGTGATTAATTTCTAACGAATGTATATTGTTTATTAATCAGTTGAAGAGTGCCGGGGACTTCCCTTTTGCTTCTACTACGGGCCATGTGTGGCCTGTTCAATTGATATCCTTGGTAGTGGTATATCTGACCTCGATTGGCACCTTCCTTATATTGTGTCACAGTTGGATATACCTATTGTATTGAACTGCACCACTATCTGATTTAAATTGCTCAAGTGACTGTGCGACTCATTATCCACCACTACCTTGTGTATGGACTGGAATGTGCATTGGGTCTCTACGGGGTGATATATCCTTCATATATCCACCAGTCCCAGAGCCTCTAGGAAACATGGGAAGCACAGCTGTGAAGGAGGCATAGCCCTAGGGGGGTGGCGATCTAGTGTCCCCCCCATTATCAGTCTACCACTGGGAAACTCAAGCAGCACCTTTCCCAGTTCTTTAAATGTAATTTCCTGTAATCCCAGTGGCAAGTAGTATCAATGTCTCCCCTTCCCACTGGCCAGACACTGCTGCGTAGCTCCCTAAATTGTCGCTGTATACTTGGTCTATTGTCATCCGGAATGTGCGCTTTTTCAATATACCAACTCCCCTGGAGCCCATTGTGAACCATGAGTGTGCTACCAATTGATAGACCCATCTAGCTAGGGCCTTACACATGTTCCCTATGAGGTGCGTCTCCTGGAGCAATCCCACCTCCGGGGCATGTTGTTTAAGAAATTGCAAAATAATCTCTCTTTTGAGTTTATCCCGCAATCCATTTACATTCCAGGATAATAGCTTGATTTGTCTCTCACTCGTAACGCCCATGTCTTCTGGTAGTATCCGCCGCTGGGGGAGTACCCAGCCATCTCCCGGAAACATCCACCGTCCCCCGAAAGAACCGCATGCAGTCTGTCACGTTCTCAACACCAAGTTCATGATCACAGTAGTAAGGCTGGATAGGTTTTTGAGGGAGGGAGTGATAGAAAGAAGTAAATGTAGATAGAGGGAGTGTTAGGAATTAAACCAAATGATGAGGGAGAGATAGAGAGAGAGTGATAAGGTAGAAAGACAGGTGAATTAATTAAAGGCAATGGCAGAGAGCATTGGAGGTAGATATCTATACAGGTGAGGTAGTGAGTGAAGTATAGAAAGATATACCTTACCGTGCAGTGAGGTAAATAAAGTGGCAAAGGAGAAGTTGCATAGAAAGACAGGGCAGGTAAAGAGAGATATGAGTCAGAATAAAGGTACAGCGAGAGGCATGATGGGTATAAAGTGACAGAACAGGGTTTTATATATCTTAATTTTTGGGTGTAATCAATAAATAACCCCTTTCATTATTCATACGGACCTTTGTCAGTCAACAAGAAGTAAAAGGGAGCAATCATCTAGATCAAACATTTAAAAGTTATAGGGCCTGATTTAGATCTTGGTGGATGGGTTACCCTGTCACAACGGTGAAGGATATCTCTTCCCCAAAATATAAATCCTATAGGAATAATGCGATTTATATTTCAGAGGACAGGACATCTGTCACGTTGTGACAGAGCAACCCGTCCACCAAGATCTAAATCAAGCCTATAATCATCAAAGACTTTAGTATAATCAATGAAGAGAACGTGTGTGGGTTAAAGTGTTTTATCATTAAATTATTTGAGATCAATATTTAGTCAATGAGCATTGGTCTTTAAGTATCAGCATTAGAAATGAATATAAAACAATAATCAATATTTCAATAAAAGGAAAAATACAATTTTCAACAAAATAACAGTCAATATTGTAATAAGACAGCAAGCGAGTTCCATAAAGAAATTTCCCTTTTGTAGGTTAGGTTGTATTGAAATGAAATAAGGTGTCAATTCAGACACCAAATGAAGAGTTCTGAGGAGAGAATAAATGCATCAGCGTAAGCCTTTGCACTTCAATGGAATCGTAAGCTGGAAAATATTCTCAGCTAAAAATCAACAGACATATTCTATAAGTGGAAAATAAAAGGAAACCTCCCCTGTAGAGAGATACCCTACAGACTTCAGTAAAGTCCAAAGTGCTCTTGCTATTAAAAGCCAGAAGGTTGGGAGAAAGAGTGTCTAAACCGACTCTAAGAACATGCACTAATATAAACACACAATGTTCTAGATGGTGACTTGTTTCTTTTCTTCTTTCATAACATACAATAGGATTTCAGTAAACTCCTGGGAATGGGTAAACTCCCTAGTTTCCCATGTATGCACAATGAGTTACAGACACAAGTCCTTGAATAGATACTTGTCCACATTTTGAGGTTCAGACAGTTTTGCCCATTGTTGTGAGGTTACATAGGCACAAGCACAAACACTTTCATTTTACATGCACACATTTAAAGTTGATATCTTTTTAGACAATTACTTTAAACACATATTTGCTTGCATGTCCTCATGGGATTATGTACTCAGAAATGGTTTGCTTACAGTTACATTTCTTCGTAGACATATTATCTAGCCTTAGAACATTCTGTACAAGGACTTAGTACACTGCGCAAAATGGTTTTGTTTGTTGTTGTACGTTCAATTACAGCTCTGGTTGGACAGAATCAACAATGACAACAGGACTAAGACGCAGGCACGGAATGATTGAGTACAGTTTATTATATAAAAAACTCGACCCCTCTGTTTAGTGAGAGGAGCAACTCCCAACAACTACACAGCTAATGAAGAACTAGAAATACTATTAACATTCCAGGTACACCAAAATTGATTCCAAGGCGCCCTAACCGCATGCAAGAAAAGAATTTAGGCTGGGTCCCCACATAAATGAGGGGGCAACATGGCCATGCTTAGCTGGTTTCTCACCTTACCCGGACATAGCAAATCTTACAGCACCAGAGCTATGACACAAGTCTAGTTAGGTTATACAGATGCATGACACAATACATTATGCTAGCAATGACAATAAACCCAGAAAGGAGAGCTCGAGCTAGACAACCACATTTAGCAATGCTGGCTATCAGTCCAGGGACTATTAATTCAATAATGGGGAAAAAATTCCCACCAGACAGGGCAAAATTCCTTTCTGGATTGCACAAAATAGCTTGAAGCAGTATTTCCACATACGAGACCTCAAGAGAAACATAGAATTCTCACAATGTGCCTACTGTTAAGACTGGTTCCCCCGGTAGACGTCCGTGCCACTTGGGTCACAGTATTTGCTGCGGTCTATACCATAACCCATGGTATACTATCCATTGCTGTTTTGCCAGAGGTGCTAAAACAGACACAAAATTCATACGGGGCATCCCAATCCTGGAATTGTGGATGAAACGTATTGGCAATTATGCCATAGTCTCCTCAACTATTTCAAGTAATATTTAACCCCTTCGGTGCTCATGACGGAACGGTTCCGTCATGAGCCACGGTTGAGCTGTGCTCATGACGGAACCGTTCCGTCATGACCACGCCCGCGCAAGATTCCGTCAGCACAGCGGCGGAATCTGCGCAGCATGGAAGGGGTTAAGGGGAAGCAGCAGCATTGGCAGTAGGTCAATGTTTTGCACAAGTTCCATTAGTGGATCAAAAGCGAAAACTGCCAAAGATTATTGCTGCCACCTATACATCCATAGCATGAGATAATATGCGCGCCAGACCAATTAAACCAAAACTAAAGGGTAATTCTGAAAAGGATAGCTTTAGGCAAGCACCTGAGTCTTCAAATAAACGCTGGGATAATGAGAAAAGTAAAAAAAAAAGCTAAACCACAGGGTGGATCTCCCTCACCAGAGTCCCCTGAAACCTGCTATAATTTGCATACCCATGAAACAATTAAACTGCCTGATAAGTATCAGAACACTAATACCCGTCTTTCTCGTTCCTTTCCTGAGTCATCTGAAAGATGCTTGGACAGAGGCAGACAATTAAGGCACAGAATGGAGGAGTAGGTGAAAATGAAGAAGGACTCACAATGGTCTTCTGACTTCATAATAAAAAAGGAAGAGGCGCTTCCACAGCATAAGCCTCAATAAAAAGAAGAAAGTGGCTGGGATAAATGCTAAACATGCCACACATATTGAGGACTCTACTTCTGAATGGGGAATGGGTTCTGACTCTGCTGGACAGTGCAGCAGAAGTCATGATGGTTTGCCACAATATTCAAGAGTGTCTGCGGCAGTAGCAACTAGTGACTACATCCAGGCAGAAACACCGGACCAAAGAATAAGGGCCGGATTACGACTTTGGTGCAGCGGCGATGGTGCAATGCCGCCTCTTCTGCATCAAAACTGTCCAAGTTCCACCGACTGTATTACGAGTTAAAAATGTGTAACTTGTAATACGGCGGGTGATCCTTTGCTATTCCCATGGTGGTGCCTGGAAAACAGGGACCACCATGGGAACAGCAAAAAAGTTTCATGGACATGGATGTCCATGCCGTGCTGGAACTTTGTGGGGTTACAGACAGGGGAATGTATCCCCATGGCAGGGAGGCCATGGGGACCCTGTGGGCCCCCTTTGTTCCTGCACCGCCAGACTTTTCATGGCGGGGCTCCACCATGAAAAGGCTGGCGGTCCAGGGACTGGTAATATGCTGAGTGGGACTGGGCCAGTCCCTGCCCAGCATATTGTGTTGTGGTGCTCCTGTGCCACTGCTAGGGAACGACTGTTCCCTGGTCCACCATCTGCCCTATTAAAACTTTAGAAGTCGTAATACAGCAGACGGTGAACCGCTACTGCTGTGCCACTGCGAGTCTGGCAGTCGGAAGACCACCACACTCTTAATCAGGCCCTAAGTGTTCCAAGTCAGGTCTATGAATTACAGCTACAAATGTAGGGTGATATATCTCGTACTATTAATGTTCTCATTTGGGAGAACTTATCATTTGGCTATGACATTCGCTTGGCTGAAAGGGATTGGCCACCTGAATTGGTTCGACATGTCCCATGAGGCAAAAGTGTAATATTACCATATTTTTCCAACCTTGTTCCAGAATCAATTAAACATAAATACGCCAAGGAGTGGGCCCTTGCACAAGCCCCGGTGTTATAATGCAATCACTTGGGCTCGAATGAAGGAAGACTCCCCTTACCATATTATACCCATTAGGACAAGCCCACAAGTGCACCTCAATACCCCATCAAACATGAGGCTTAACAACAGGCTAGAGAAATTCTAACACAGGTTGATTGAATATCAAGATGTAATTGAGTTTTGCACCTCACCCATAAACAGTCCTTTGTAACCAGTAGTGAAACCAGATTATTGATGTCGCTTGGTCTTAGACTAGAGACAATTAAACAGTCACAGTCGCACATTTGCAGTATAAAATGCACATGGTGCAACACTGATGAGCAATGTAGTGTGCAAAAAATAAAAAAAACACATTAGACATTTCAAATGGCTTTTTCTGCAAAAACATAGCGCCTGAAAGCAGGTATTTCACTTAATTTACTGCCCTCCAGTCACCAAAACAATTCTGTTGATTGCCACAAGGGTACAAGAATAGCCCAGGATTGTTTGACAATGAAGCATTGTCCTATGTCGATGACATATATCTCCCAGATGCTGACTTAGAAACATACCTGGCCAGAGTAGATCACATAATTCTAGAATTTGCTCACATTGGCTACAAATTTAATTCATAAAATCAAAAATTGCCTACCTCTGTGTCCTGTTCTTGGGATACAAGTCATCAAATGAAGGCAAGATCATAGCTACGCACTTTCTAGAGAAGGGTGCGCTCTTACAACCATCAAACACATTGAAAAGACTCTGATCATTATTGGGTTTTCTAAATTCTGGTAGCATATACATACCTGATTATGTACAACGGGTAAAACCGTTTTATGATCTTATGCATCCAGACTTTTTAAGGACACATTGGACACCAGAACATACACAGATTTTTGTGCAGTACAAACTGACATGCTAGGTAAAAAACCCTTACACACATGTGTTAACACAACAAATTTGGTAATTTGCTAAGTTGTGGGTGCCACTGAATATACACATGCTACATTCAACGAAGGTGACACTGTACCAATTACATATAAATGTGGAAATGCATTTTGCACCAACAGAAAACATTCTGGCAGCAGTACAGACCGCTGTAGTGACAAAAAGATCATAGGCTCATGGGAAACAAATAATTATTCTGACTCTCATTCCTCTCTTAGAGGCTATCACAAAGGCTATCACAAAGGCCAGTGTTCCCAACGCCAAAGCTTTACATCCTAAACAGATACAGTGGGCTGATTCAATAACAGCAACAGATGTAGACTACATACCTGACTCTACACTTCAGACACAAGCTTACCTTCAATATGAATAAGAATACCGTCTACCCAGTGAAAGAATTCCTCTAAATTAGTATTACTTTATAGTTGACCCATATTGATTCTGCACAGTCTGCAGTCGGAACAAAACATCAATACTCTGCCGCTTGCGCAGTGGTAAAGGGTAAAAAGGATAGAGAATTCCAACCTCTTAAAACGTTCACGCAGTCAATAGGTGATTGGTCTGCACAGCTGGCTGACTGAAAGCTCTATTCTGACACTTGAGGATACGGATCCAGAAATCCCCACACTTGTAGTGGGTAATTCATATTATTGTGTCCAGTCGTACAATGAGTATTTACACTATTGGAGCCAGAATGGATTCAAAGACTCATAAAGTTATACTATCAAGCATAAATTGCTTTGGGGACAAGTGGTAAATCTTAAAGAAAGTTTGCCACAGGCTCATGTTATCCACACACTGAGCCACCACAGGCAATTCATTGGCTGATGAAGCCACAAGGGGGGCAGTGCAAACTGCTGTTGTAGCTGCAGTGACTCATTCGAACATGAGGTTAGATGGATACATCATTAAGGCTGTCACATCTCCATGCTGTGACACTTCCTTACCTAAATGATTTCTGGCAAAATATTCTTACCTTTAAAGTTCAGGTGCAGGAATAGTAGGACTGAAGTTTTCTTAGTGGTACAGACTACGAGAACCCTTTTGGCCGTTAATTAGCTTGCTGGGAAGTTATACTTCATGGAACATGTAATGCGTCCAAGGCAAACTTAGTCTTTCATCTAAAGGGTTACTTTAAAATGGAAGTTATTTCATGTTGAATGGCTAAGGTTGCTGTGGGATGAAACCTGGATTGCCCTATGTGGTGACGGTTTCCAGAGTCATTACCTTTTGTATAAATGTGCTTTTTCCACCTGCCTATACAGTTAGAGAAGTGAATATTTGACCTTCAATTTCTATCTGAAATGTGAATTTCAATAGTCTGAGCAGGCTCATAGCCTTAATGTTTCAGAAGGAAGTTTCTTTAAAATCTGCAAGGTAGACGTTTGATCTTCAAGTTGCAAAGTCTTCTTCTGAAATCTAGTTGCTTCTGCGCACTAACCTCCCACAACACCTCTAAGAACTTGTGCACTGCATTTTTAATGGAGAGTGGGAGTAGTACAATTGCTTCAATAAATGTTTAAAATGCCAATTTGTGTATTTATTGTGTCCCCCTTTTGGCATGCCTGAGCTAGCTAACAAAAGAATAGGATTTGTTTCTATGAGTTCCTTGGGAGAATTAGGGTTGTTCTGGTTTGAGATTGCAGACACCATTCAATGCCCAGTCAGTTTAGGGGCTCGGATATCGCACTTTGAGCTTGCCAGAAATGTTAACATATTTTGATGGTATGCATGGACTCAGTCCTACATAGTTTTGAAGCTTATGTTGCCTAAACGCACAGTATTACTGAAAAAGTAGGAACCGTACAATATCACCAATCATCCTTCTTGTTGCCTCCTCTCCTCCAGGTGAGAACCTCAGTATCAGTTGTCTAATGCAAAACAAATGCCTATTCACTAGCTAACAAAAGTCTTATGGAAAGTTACAGCACCTGCAGCAAAAGAGAAATGCGTCCTTTGCAAAACAACAATTCAATGTAAAAACAAAGCCTTCCAATGCTAAAATTGAGCTTCTGGCAATAAGGCATAAGGAGTTTGGATAATTTAAATCAGCTCTTATGTTACTTTAATTGTAGGCATATACAATCTTGGTATGATAACCTACTGAAAATGTTGCATTTATTATATGTGTGCTATATTAACATAAACATTTGCACGTCTTAATTAAACTGCATCCTTGTTTATAAATGCAAAAGTGAGATAAGGTATAGAGAAAAGAAATAAACTACAGAGACAGGTGAGGTACAGAACAAGAGGTACGTTTGGTACAGAGAGAAAAGTTAAGTTGAGAGACAGATGTGCAGTATCGAGAGGTAGAGACAGGGAGGTGATGTAGGGATATGCATAAAGTGAGAGATAGAGAGAAACGTGAGGTACATAGGGCAAGTTGTAATTAAGGAGTAAAAGCAGGAAAGAGAAATTAGAAGGAGAAAATGATAGTAAAAGGAGGTGGAGAAGGAGAATGGAATAATGTGGTGAGAGAGGTGAGGTTAGAGGGGTACAGAATTAGTACGATGGATATTAGTGGTGGGTAGAGAGGTGAGGGACCCAGCAAATGGCAAGGTAAATTATGAGGTTAGGTAGAGAGAGGGAAATTATGAGGTGGGGAGGGAGAGGCAACATAGTAAGATAGATGAAAAGTAGAGAGATAAATGAGGTAGAGAGAGGTGAGGTACAGTGATGACAAAGAAAGAAGGTTGAGTGTTACTGGTAATTAAGATGAAAACCGAACAGTCAGGTGCAGAGAAAGAGGTGTTTTAGAGCGGGAGCTGAGGTAGAAAGAGGGGAACAGAGGTACATGTGTAGAGGTAAGCACACATGGTGGTCGTGGGAGATGCGAGGTCATGAGAGAGATGAAATACAGAGAGTTGGGACGGAGAGAGGGGTAGATGCTGAGGTAGATATAGAGAAAAAGAGGTAAAGAGGGAGGAATGATGGAAAAGAGCTGAGTTGATGTCAGGAGAAAGAAATACAATTGTTTTTTAAATTCAATTGCCTTCAACTGCCTGCGAGTGCGAGGGTTAACATTTGGAGGCCAGTCATGCCAGCCGGCTGTCAAAGAAAATTAAAAAAAAATTGCACATCATGTTATGGCCAACATTAAACTAATTTGGTGTGTGTCACACACAACAGTTGCGTGACTGTGGCGGCATCAGTCTTCCATATTTAATTCTCGACAGAGTTAGGTTGCTCCTGGTTCTTAGCAGAAGACATCCATGTGCGCTTATACATTTTAGCTATTTTAATCCTTGTTCAAGGAACACTTGAAGTAATAAAGTGCTTCGGCATCCATTTTGGATAACTTTAAGGAAAACTGTGTTTTTGTCCAGTCAAAAGCACATTAGAGCCGCATGCCTGCTATAATTATTGAGGAAGGACAATTCTCGCTCTCGTTCGTTGGAAGCCGGCGCATCCGTGACCCTGTGTACAGTACATTGAACGGCTGCTACATTAATGGGAATCATTTTACAAATCTAATTAGAACGGCAGAATCCTCTCAGATCACCTCTGTTGACTCCATACCCCGAGGTCGCCTTTCGGCATTGTTCCTGCTTATTATTCAATTTCAGTAGCTTGTAGTCATTTTTAATTATAACCTTGAAGGCAGGTTAAATCATACAACTCTTTATTATACATTAATCCTTAGACTTTTTGCCTGTGAAAATGTGCTTTGCCCATCAGAGCCAGTTTTACGTTCTCAGCTTGTATCCCTCGCGTTCCTTCTCTCGGACAGAAACTGTGGGGAAAAGCATGAGATTGGGGTGGAACACACCGTTTAGGGCCAGGAGGTCACAGCCATTTTCCGGCTGCAAACTCTGGCATTCCAAAGTTACATGGTTTGCGACCACAACATGGATTTTTGGTACCATAACACTCATAGTGCAACTTGGAAAAGCATTTCTATATCACTAAAATGGGTTTACGGACCCATGCTGATTTTGCAATTAAGAAGGTTCATGAAAGGGGTGTTACCTCCTTATTGCGAATTGCTCAGCCTGTTTCTATATGGAAATAAATAGGTATTATAAGACAAGCACGCGCCACTTTTGGAGGAAGAGTGTTGATAAAGTACAATGAGGAATATAGAGCAAAAAAGAAGAGAGGAGTGTTATGCAGTTGGGGGGGAATTGTACAACGATTTCTGGTTAAAGTTTATGGCGCCCACAAGACACTTTTTAGTAAGGCACACAGCAACTGGGTAGTCGGTGACTGCAAGCCAGCCTTCCTTTTCTGTGCATCTTACCCAGGAAAGGATGGGTAAATGGGTAATACTAACAACAAAAGAGGCTCAAATACGAATGCCCCAAGTATGCGCGGAAGCAGATCATGCAACTCATATAAATGGTTGCAGTAGTTAAAGCTTGGCTGCCAATCCAAACATGGAATAGTTAAAGGGCATGTATTGATTGAGATATATAAGAAGTACACAAAAGGCGCAACAACAATATCAAGCAGCCTGATAACAGCATGTGCAATACAGAGCATCTACCAGAGGTTTCTGCTAATAATAAAACAATGACAGCGGCACCAGTGCAAACATAGGTTAGGTAGTATATGCAAATATAACAGAAGGGCGAGTAGGTACACAAGTCCTTGCGAGTTCTCCCTTGGTTGTTTTTGATGCTTTCCTCAATGGTAAGTCACAGGTAATTTTCTCCTTTGAACTGACTTGTTAATTTACAGCATCATTCAGCCATGACCAGTGCCTAATTTGAGCCGGTGCTTTCTGCTGCTTGGCACCCGCACTTAGTTCACAATATCTGCTCAAATGATAGTCTACCACGCAGTGGCACTGTCTGTTTAATTTTAAGAGTAGCACAACAACAGTGTTCAATAGGTCAATATACATAAAAAATTAATAATACCGGCCACCCATGCCATCCCTATAGCTTAGGGTGGTCTGGAAAAGGCTCAATTGTCAAACTTGTAGGAGTGCGATGGTTAGTAGGTGGATGCGTATTGTGATTGGCAGCGCTGGCGAGTCAGTGGGAGATGTAGTCTACAGTAGCCTCTCGAGAAGAGCCCTGGCATCTACTTAAAAAAAACACATATGTGACATATGTACAGCAGCCAACATGTGTTTCATCCTGCAGGCTTTTTCAAGACTGCAAGATATAAAAATGTACACATCCTTTAGTCATGGGAGCGGAACAAGGATGGTCCAATACTTGAAAGAGTGATACATACTAGTTACCCTTGTGAAGAGACACTGAAAGAACAAGGGAGCAATGTAAAAATGTTCAATTAGTGACAATCATGCCAACAGATGAGCCGGTTTGACAAAAAATGGTGAACCCAAAAATAACCCGGAGAAGTATGAACAAAAAAAAGCACGCCACCAAGGAATGGCAAATTAAGTGAATAAGGGATGTGTGAGGTAAACAAGCATTTGCAATGCAATAGCTCTCGCATTCATGCGAATTTGAGCTATTGGCATTGTAAATGACAATGCATTTTATTTATGCTTTGGGTTTTAAAACATAAATAAAAAACATTGTCATTTACAATACTAATAGCTTAAACTCTCGCAAATGCGATACTATTGCATTGCAATAAAAGGCCTTCTCGATCGCTCGTTAGAATGTAAATATCAGGGGAAGAAATCGACCTGCGACGTCTTCAAAGTAGTGATTAATAGTGCAGTGAAGAAGATGTGTAAGTGTTGTAAATTACACAGATGCCAAGTGTGAAGTGAGAGTTACATATGATCCGAGCTATAAACACTAACAATGAGCTCCAACACCTTTCGCTCTGTGAGTACACTGTCGCGGCTCAGGAGGAAGAGCGGGAGGGGGGGCTATTTCCTGCCCTCTCCATGTTTTGAGTGTGCAGTGTGGCATTGCGTAATGTCAGTGCTATCTTTGGCCTAATAAAAAACACTCCAGCTGTTGTAGGGCCCGGGCTTCACCTCCTTATGCAGGGCGGGCTGTGCTTTATGGCAGGGATTGAGGGAGGGTGGATGGTTTCGACTGCAGTTCCGCCTTGTCCCAGTACCCCTGCTATTACTAGTGAGTGCAAGGCGCTGAGGTGGTGGTATTGGTATTGGTGGTGGTGGAATTAGTGGTGGTAGTATTGGTATTGGTGGTGGTGGTGGTGGTATTGGTGGTTGTGATATTGGTGACAGTATTGGTATTGGTGGTGGTGGTATTGTTGGAGGTATTGGTATTGGTGGTAATGGTATTAGTGGTATTGGAGGTAGTGGTGGTATTGATGGTGGTATTTGTGGTGGTGGTGGTTGTATTGGTGGTGGTGGTATTGGCAGTGGTGGTGGTATTGGTATTGTTGGTGGTATTGGTATTTGTGGTGGTGGTATTGGTGGTGGTATTGGTGGTACTGGTGTGGTATTGGTGGTGGTATTGGTGGTAGTGATGCTATTGGTGGTGGTATTGGTGGTGGTGGTGGTGGTATTGGTGATGGTGGTATTGGTGATGGTATTGGTGGTACTGGTGGTGGTATTGGTGGTGGTCGTATTGGTGGTATTGGTGGTGGTGGTATTGGTGGTGGCGGTATTGGTGGTGGTGGCGGTATTGGTGGTGGTGGTATTGGGGGTGGTGGTGGTGGTATTGGTGGTTGTGATATTGGTAGTGGTGGCGGTATTGGTGCTGGTGGTGGTATTGGTGGTTGTGGTGGTATTAGTGGTGGTGGTATCTGTGGTATTGGTGGTGGTGGTATTGGCTGTGGTATTGGTGGTGGTAGTATTGG
This sequence comes from Triturus cristatus, assembly GCF_964204655.1. Lineage (NCBI taxonomy): Eukaryota > Metazoa > Chordata > Amphibia > Caudata > Salamandridae > Triturus > Triturus cristatus. Next base: position 527,917,227 of record NC_140586.1, on the reverse strand, counting down.
ATTGTGGTGGTATTGGTGGTGGTGTTATTGATGGTGGTGGAATTGGTGGTGGTATTTGTGGTGGTGGTGGTATTCTTTGTGATGGAATTGGTGGTGGTGGTGGTGTTGGTGGTGGTGGTATTGGTGGTGGTGGTATTCTTTGTGATGGTATTGGTGGTGGTGGAGCGGTGGTATTGGTGGTGGTGGTATTGGTGGTGGTAGTGGTACTGGTTGTGGTATTGGTGGTGGTGGTGGTATTTGGTTGTGGTGGTGGTGTTTTTAACAAAACAGGCTTTTGAAAACAACCCGTCAGGTGGCTTTAGTGCAGATGACATGTAACACAGATGTGCTGTTGTCAGATTCAGCCCATTAACACACTAATATGTGCTTCCTGGAATTCACATGACTTGATTCGCTAATCATTTATAAATCTATTTTACTTAGGGGGTTGAAACAGACACAAGATAATGCCGGGTGAAAGTGATTGAAAGCAGGCGCCCATGTTATGGGGGCGCCGAGGTGCTTAAAAAAACACAAGCGGTTTCAGCTGAGGCAGTGCATGTCCGGCCTGTAGTAAGAGAAACTCAATAAAGTAAATAGTGCTTACAGACTAAATAACAGGTCCCGTGTAACAATTGAAGTAAAGGGGCCAGTAGCCATGGGAGGTTACAAATGAAGACAAGGCCGTACTAAGGAGGAACTAACAAGCCTATTTTCAGAATAAAAAATATGGGTGGAGAGTGGGCGTTGGCTTCTCTCCCATACTCTACTACAGCAGTCTTGCACATTGAGCAGCTCATCAGCGTTGTCACTAGGCTCGAGCCTAAAAAGGCAGTTGAACGTGGCTATTAACACGCAACATGATAATGAAAAAACACAGTGAGAAACATGCATCCACAAGATTAAATGCACACTGGTAGAAAAAGAGAGATGACATTAGTGTGTCTTTGTACCTCAGAGCTTCATGGAATGATTTGGGGCCTGAAAAGATATGCAAAATCAGCCATAAAACTGGCCGTACTGTGTAATAATTACAACAGCAATAGTTTTAAAGCCGGTACTCACCGATAGTGAGTACTGCCACTTTTTTATTTTTTCCCCTTGAGTACCTGAACTTCTCGTCAGACAAGGAGAGTGCTGTTACTCACAGGGGCCCTGCCGTAGGTGGGCCAGATACAAGTAATACTACTATACCCCTCCCTCACCACAAGCAGAACCACAAGTCCTCTGAGTGACTGAAGTGACTGACTGCAGCGAGAGCTCAGGCTTCATAGCCCTCACCATAATAAGATGGAGAGCAAATTCACTACTCACACTAATGCCGTACAGACCAGTGCACTGCGGGGCCAGCCTACCATGACCTGCTGCTGTCCACTGGCTGATTATGTTCAGCTAGGCGGGCTGAAGAACATGCTGGCATGCAATCTCTTAGTGCCAGTGACCATCTCTGCTCCATCACAGACTATCCTTGTGCTGCCCGTGATTTCATGCAAGGTTGTGGGCTGGCTTATGAGCACTTCTTCACCACCGTGTCCCTCACACTGCACAAGTGCCCTATACCCTAGGAGGAAAAAGGACGAAAGCCATGAGGTAAACAACACATGAGACCTATATGTAGCTATCTCTTTGGTTCAGCAGGTGAAGTTGCACGGGGACCCACGGGCTAGCTTTTGTCTAAAAGTTGAGCCATTAACACATTTCGCATATAAATTGAGCACACAACACATGTTGAAATATGATAAAGACGAGACTCTTCATAATTAAAAAAAAGTGTATTCTTTGAACATGTAAAAACATTTTACTTTATTACATTGAACTTCACCGTTTCATTTAGTAACATTCATTGGAATATTAATTACCCCCATTGACCTGATGGGGGAGCACCAAGATGCATAGGAGCTATCATGTATACAATGTGCTAGGTGTAAGCTGTGTTGATGGAGGAAAATGTGGCACAGTGAAATAAAATAACTGCTTAGGAGTCGATTACGATGCTGTCCGGAAAAGCTCTGAACGGGATTCGGCAAAACCGATTCGGAACCTATGTTTCTGACCGAATCGGACACTTTTCCAGACAACCGATTACGATACATGGAAACCATTTTGTCTGTCCGAATCATTTCCAAACGGCATTCAGACAGCCCGAGCCGATTCGTACAGCTCTATGGACACGGTTTCTGAATGAGAGATTAGGATGACAGAATTCGACAGCCAGACAGTCACCCCAACACAAAACGGCTGCTGGAAACTGACCCTTCACCCATAGGCCTCTGGGTGGGGCCTGTGGGGGTACCCAAGGGACCCCTCTTACACACCATGCACAGTGTGGCAGGCACCATGGGGTTCCCGTCACAGGGTGTATGGGTTTCCCCTACCACCCCATTTTTCAATGGGAGCCTGTGTTCTCGTTCGGAACACAGGCTCCCATTGAAGTCAATGCGAGTCCGACCGAACAATGTTGGGAAGCATCATAATCAGTCGGTCAGACTCACAGAACCCGAGTAGGTCGGAAATGATTCAGAAAACGATTTGGTCGGAATAGTTTCCAAATTACATTGTAATCGACCCCTTAGTATCACACAATTTGTTGAAGCAGGGAAGCTGGGGTTGATCCCAGGTTTTTTGACCTCACGTTCTGCAATTCTGTGACTAGATAGATGATCATAAACATGATCATAAACGGACGTTACGTACCTACAAAATTACTGTGATTAAAGAGAAACAGGACTATTTCTCCAATTTGACGGTTTCCCTTTCCTCGTCTAAAGAATTGTTCAAAATAGTTGATTCCTTATGCTCCCTTCAGACACCTGACCCAGTGGTGCACTCACAGGAGCTATGCAACAACATTTCTGATTTCTTCTACAAGAAAATCTCGGACATTCATGGGGACCTGGAAGCCCAAAGGAACCTGCTAGATGATGGTTCCCTCTTGGACATTAAGGCCTCAGAATCTTGGCGTAAGGACTCTAATAGTCACTGGTCCTTTTTCCGTCGCTCTCTCTTGAAGGTCTTAATGTCCTACTTGACAGAACTAAGTCTGCTTCTCCTGTGGACCCCTGTCCCTTAAAAGTCTTAAAGGAGTGCAGGGTGATCCTTTTGCCCCCATTGATGGAAGTAATGAACAAGGCTTTAATCCAGGGTATTTTTCCCCTGGCTTGGAAAAAGGCTATAGTGAAGCCTCTTCTTAAAGAGCCTTCCCTCGATCCTGGAGTATTGAAGAATTTTAGACCGATTTCTTTGCTACCTGCTCCTGCTAAGTTGCTTGAAGCCCATCTTAACCGCCATCTATCCACCTTCCTTGACTCCTCTGAGTTTCTAGATAGTTCTCAGCATGGATTCCGAAAATTTCATAGCACTGAATCTGCTTTGACTATGGTGGTCAATAATATTCGCTGTAGGGTGGACTCTGGCCAGACGACCATTTTGGTCCTACTTGATCTCACGGCAGCGTTTGACACCCTGTCTCCCTCTATCCTAACTTCTAGGTTAAGTGAGGCAGGGGTGGCTGGCTCGACCTTGGGTCTCCTTGACTCTTTCTTACATTCTAGAGAGCAAAGAGTCATGCTGGGAGAGTTCCTCTCCCCTGCCAAATCTTCGCAATGCGGGGTGCCCCAAGGGTCTGCCTTAAGCCCTACTTTATTCAACATCTATGTGGCCCCCCTTGCTAGATTAGTAAGATCTCAGGGGATGGAGGTAGTGTCGTATGCCGACGACACTCAAATCATGGTGTCCCTAGCACACTCTGTTAGTGCTTCCGCTGCCAGTTTTAGGTCATGTATGCAGATGGTGGCAGAGTGGATGGTCCTAAACTCATTAAAGCTGAATGCCGACAAAACAGAGGTCCTGGTTTTTGGTAAGGATCAGGACATCTGGTCTAATGATTGGTGGCCTACATCTCTAGGAACCTGCCCTTCCCCCTCCAAGTCGGCTCGAAATCTCGGTGTCATCTTTGATACTTTGTTGACCATGGATTTGCAGGTCAGCAGGACGGTATCTACCTGTTGGGGAGTCATTATGACCCTAAAAAAAATTCTCCATTACCTTTCGCCATCGGCACGTAAGCAGACTGTGATTGCCCCCTTGTTGGTTCGAGGCTGGATTACTGTAATTCATTATACTCGGAGATTAATAAACATCTTACCCAGCGCCTCCAGGTTGTGCAAAATGCTGCCGCCAAATTCGTTTTGGCTCTCCCAAAAGATTCCTCCACTACAGCCGCCAGGAAGTATCTTCACTGGCTCCCTATTCATCATAGGATTTCTTTTAAACTCCTATGCCTCACATATAGAGCCCTTCTCATCGGCCCCTCGGATGCTCTGGGGTCTTTGCTGACCCGTTACATTCCTAGTAGATATCTTCGCTCCTCGGATGCTAATCAACTGGTAGTCCCCCGAACCAAGAAGGTTAGATGGGGTAGCAGAGCTTTTTCTGCCGTTGCCCCGTTACTTTGGAATTCACTTCCTATGGAGATTAAATCTCAACCCTCTCTGGTTCTTTTTAGGAAATTTCTTAAGACCTGGTACTTTGAGAAGGCCTACCAGTCAGTTCCTTTTATCCTACAGTCAGTATTTTTTGGTAGGCGCCTTGACGCCCATTGGGCTTAGTAGTGCTATATAAGATTTGTTTCATTCATTCATTCATTCAGATAGGTATCACTTTCTCTGTCCATGGGTACTCAGAAACACTTGCCAAGGGGCAAAAAGGTTTGGGCTGTGGTGTGACGAAGGGCCACATTGATTCCAGTGTTGTGAGGAGGGGGCAGGGGAGGAAAGTGGTAGTTGGAATAGGTGGTGTAGGGGAAGCTAAGCACATAAACTGAGTGGCTCAACTGAACAATGTGAAACCAGAAAACCTGGGATCAATCCCAGCTACCTCACTTGACCAAATTGTGTGATTGTAGGCAATTGTTTTATTTCACTTTACCTCATTTTTCTTCATTATCACATATAAGAGGACCTCGAAGTACATGACTTCTGGATGTGCTCTGTGCAAAACCTTCTCCTGTGTGTGATTGAATAAACTGTAATGTTGTTCATGTATAATACCAACCCAGGCCACTCAAAGGGTGCATAAAACAAGTGATTTACCTCTTAGTTCACTATTGACCTTTATGTCAGGGTGGGGCAAAGCATGAATTTTTCTAAATTCATGTTTGAAAACTAACACATAAAAAAAAAATTCTCAATGAACTGTGTGATGTACTGATGTGAAACCGTTCTGCATTTTAATGAAATGCACTTTTTGAATTGATCATATTTTTAAACAATTGCTGCAAGATATCTATAAAAGTTCCTAAAGTTAGGCGGTGCAGTGCACCCTATTTACTTCATTTCTTCAACTTCAATGAGTTCTAAAACACTTGCAATTAGTACACTCCAGGGAAATCCTGAAAAAAGTGTTAAGAAATCTTCAAACACTTACCAAAGGTTTTGTTGATATGTCTGTAAAACACAGCATCTGTGAACTGCTTGGAGTCTTAAAACAGTCAGTATCCGGTTATGATAATCCTTAATTAAGTGCAAAGGCTGAGTCACTGTTTAAAAAGAAAAATACAATTTTGTGCTAATTTGTAACATGCTGCGTATATCCGCGGCAACCACAACTCCCCACTATTTTCACCTTACCAAAGGTTCATAAGAACATGGAGAAACCACCTGGGAGACCCGTTGTCTTGGGCTGTCGCTCAGTGCTCGAACCCCTGTGTAAATTAATTGATTTCTTCCTAAAACCACTGGCGGAAGATACAAGATCATACCTCCGTGATACTATGGAGGTTATCAACTTGGTGGACGGAATGACCTCTGACCCTACAACACAGATTCTGGTCACCATGGATATTGTGTCGTTATACACGAGCATTCAGCAGGGCCCTGCATTGGAGGTGACACGTAAAGCTTTGGACAGAAGGGCCCAGCCGTCAATAATCCCCACGGAGTTCATTCTTCAGTTATTGGAAATTGCCATGATGAAATTATTTTTCATGTTTCAAGGGGAATATCACCATCAAAAAAAGGGAGTTTCCATGGGAGCCACCTTCACCCCGGATCTGGCAATACTATTCATGGATCATTTTGAACAGGAGTTAATTTATAACACCTTGAACCCGTTTAGCACCAATGTGACCTATTGGAAAAGGTACATTGACGGCGTGCTGTTAATATGGACCGGCACTGTGGCAGACCTTTAGGAATTTCATACTTGGATTAATGGTAGATCGGATGATATTCAGTTCACCATTCACTGGGACACTATGTCTATTGACTTTCTCGATATCTCCATTAAAGCTAAGGATCAACAAATATACACTACCCTATTCCAAAAACCAGCAGAGAGGAATACTCTTTTGAGATACGAAAGCCATCATCTCAGAGGACTGCGTGATAATCTGCCCTTTGGGCAGTTCCTTAGGATCAGAAGGAACTGTTCCCGCAAGGAAGACTTTTTCCTGGAGTCTGATGACCTAATATCACGACTGATGGAACGTGGGTACCCCAAAAGGTTGGTGAAGAGGGCAAGGAAATGGGCTTGGTTTAACTAACGTGATACACTACTAATGCCAAAAGACCGGACCACTGATCAAAAAGAAAGGATGATCTGTGTCATAACTATCAATACCTGCAGCACTGCCATCAGACAAGTCGTCAACAAACATTGGGGGATCATTGCTGATGATCTGAAGGTACAGGATCCTCCAATGCACTCCTTTAAGAAAGGGAAGAACATTAAGGACCATGTGGTTAGATCCCTACTTGAAACACCCCCTGAGCCATCATTCCAGACATTGTGGCAGCTTCCGGCGGTCGTTGGCCACTATAAATGCAGCCGCTGCAAAGCTTGCAAAATGACTTTACAAACCAAACAATTCTGCTACCGCCATCACAAGATTGATCTCAAGGCACACACTAACTGCAATACGACGGAGGTGATTTATGCTATTTTATGGCCCTGCTGCCTAATTTACATTGGCCAAACCAGGCAGAAAGTAAAGACACGGATACTCCAACATTGCAGCAGGATTAGGTGCAACACTGCTGGAGCCCCATTGGTAGAACACTTTCAAGCGAGCAATCACCAACCAGAATCCATGAAATGGGTTGTTCTTGAGAAAATCACATTGGGAGCCAGGGGGGAAATTTGGACTCAATATTAAACATATTCCGTCAGAGATGGCCTTAATTAGATGGATGTCACTGTCTTGTTTAGTCAAAGATTAGTACGTTCACAACATCAGATTTCTATTAACGTAAGAGCATTTGGAAGCATCCCATCTTTCCTCTCTATTTCCTCCGGTTCGGAGAAACATCGTTGTCTCAGGCCATCCCTAGGGATGTGTATCCATTGATCATATACACTGTTCTTGATGTGGTTAGCTCATATTCTAATCTGTAACAAATTGTCTACATTTTCTACGGCATCTCTGAATGTCTAACCACGTTATTAACGTTAGATCATACAATGTTTAGAGAACGAATGTTATTGCATGATTCGTACAGTACATGTTATGATATATGCCAACATGTAATGCTTACATATATACTGTGTGGCACTTTCACTGGACAGTAACCCCTGAAAACCACCTGTTCGTCTGCATACTAAGATGTCTTTATACTTTGAACTTTTAGGTAATTCTGATTCAGCTTACACACTTTTGATTGTGTTTAAAGAGCTTTATTGCAATTAATAAGCATAGTAAAACATCAATACAGATTGAATACATTACAATGAAGAAACTCGGACAATAATATAGTATCATATTTCAAAAGGAGTCCCTTAACGGGAACTAAAACTATACTAAGCAAAAAGAGCGTTTTTAAAGAATTTTGACTAGAAAAAAGAGGAAAGAAAAAGAAGAGAGGTGAGAAAGGAAAAGAAATTAGAAAATAGAGGGAGAAGAGAGTAAGAATAATAAAAAGAGAACATGTCAAATTAATATCAATAACAGCTATTGTAAAAAAAAAATTAATAAACAGATAGCAAGAAAAGGAAAAGGTACTTTAAATGAAGATAAGAATATTCAGGGAACATGCTTAGAAAGATATGCAGTAAGAAGTGACCATAATAAATCCTTTTTAATTAATAAAGGCACTGAGGTGGCGAATGCACGATCAAGCCGGTGATGATGACATAAGAAGTTCCACCAAGCCTGATATGAAATTTTGGAAGTGTCTTTCCAATTTGTTGTAATAATTTGAAGGGAGATAGCTATGAATAAGTCAATGAATCTTCTAACATTACAATGAGCATCCCATATTGGTGAGGAGCCTCCTAAGAATATATGTGTAATACTAAAAGTGAAGCTTGTGGATAAAATGTCATTTAATTTGGACCAAATACGAAACCATAAGGATTTAATCGACGGACAGTGAAAAAACATATGGAGAAGATCACTATCTTCACATGAACAAGACCAGCATTTGCTAGAATCGAGTAATTTGAATTTGTGTAAGTCAGATGGGGTAAAAAAAAGGCGGTTATAAAAGAAAAATAGAGTTTGTGTGGTACTAGCAGAGCGGGAAGAAGTATGTATTTTGGACCAAACCGACTCCCAGAGCTGAAATGAAAATTCCTGTGCTAAGTCTTTCTCCCATAAGTTCTATTGCCGATTTCACTGAGTCAGGTGGGGGATGGGAGAGCAATTTGTGAATGGAAGCCGCTCTAAGAGAAATAGAGAAATCAATTGGAGAGGATATAGCCTGATCGGGTAGATCTGGAGGGCACAATTGGGAAAATTTGCTATGAAGGGAGGCTGCCAAGAGGGAATAGTTGGAGGAGTGATTATTAGAGAGGCCGAAGGATTCTCGAATATCTGAGTATTCCCTCGGCCTATCATCCTTCACTAATTGATCAAGAGTAAAAATACCTTTATCAATCCATTCCTTCGAGAAAAGCGCTTTATTATTGATCTTTAGAGATTTATTGTACCATATTGGGGATTGGGAAATAAAATCTTTAGGGGAAAGATAAGATCGAAACAGACAAAGAGCAAGAGCTTTAGAGTGATTAAAGATGGGAGTGGAAAAACGTTTCGGTGGCTGAGATAAACGAGTAGCTGTAAGTAATGTAAAGGGTTGAAGTTGAGCAAGTTCAAGTGTACTCCAAGCCGTTACGTGAGGGCAAGGAGAGTCAGATAAAAAAGGCCAAATTTGCTTTAATGTGAAAGCAGAATGATATCGGTTGATTTTCGGGAAGTTAACCCCACCTAAGTCTTTGGGTTTCTGAAGACGAGAAAGAGAAATCCTAGATTTGCGATTATTCCATAGAAATTTCGTCAAGGAAAGATTGATGGAACCAAAAAAAGTTTGCGGGAGGGAAACAGGGAGCATAGAGAGATAAAAATTAATGATAGGGAGAAACATAATTTTAATAGTGGCTAATCTCCCCCACCAGGAAAGAAAAAGAGGAGACCATCTCTCAGTAAGTACAGAGAGTTTTCTAAGTATATCTTTGTGATTAATCTTAACAGTTTCCCTAATCGTGTTAGCATAGAGGACGCCTAAACATTTGATGTTCTTAGAATTCCATTCAAAGCCAGATCCATGGAACATGTGGGAAAGACAAAATTTGTTTAAAGGGAGGACTTCAGATTTATCAATATTTAATTTGTAACCGGAGACCGATGAGTAATCTTGTAGAATAGAGAATAGAGCCGGCAAAGAAGTAGAAGGGTTAGAAATGTAAAGTAAAATATCATCTGCATAAGCAGTAAACTTGATATCGATGTCCTGAAATCGAAAACCTGTATAGAGAGAAGAGCGCTTGATTTTTTCAAGAAAGGGCTCTAAAGCAAGAATAAAAAGAAGTGGGGAGAGGGGGCATCCTTGTCGTATTCCTCTGTGAAGAGAAAAGTATTCAGATTGATGTCCATTAACCCATATAGAAATTGAGGGATCAGAATAAAGTAACCTAATATATCGGATAAATGGGGGACTGAAACCATGCCACCTCAACGCTCCAAACATAAAGTCCCAACTCACCATATCAAATGCTTTTTCAGCATCGAGCGTGATGGCAGCCACTGGAGAATCTATTTTGGATGCAAGATGGATAATGTTTAAGAGGGTTCTCGAGTTATCAGTTATAGACCTACCTTTGATAAACCCAGATTGATAAATATTAATAAGATCAGGAATCACTTTGTTGATACGAATGGCCAATATTTTTGCAAAGATTTTGAAATCGGTGTTGATTAAAGAGATGGGCCTATAATTTTTGCAAAAAGCAGGATCTTTATCCTTCTTAGGGATTAAACAAAGCATTGCTTGAGTGAAAGTTCCTTTTGATGTCTCTATATCTAGAAAGTAATTTATCAGTGAAAATAAATGAGGTATTAGAGATTTTTGAAATTGGAGGTAGAACCGAACAGTAAAACCATCTGGGTCAGGAGTTTTATCTTTGGATAGAAGATTAAGAGCATTAAGAAATTCTTTTTCTGAAACAGGAGTATCTAATGACTCAAAGTCTACAGAAACAACAGGAGAATTTGGAAGAGATTGAAAAAAGGAATCAATATGATCTGAAGAAGGAGTGGACTCTGGAGTATAAAGGGAGGTGTAATACTGTACGAAGCAATCAAGTATTCTGTCATCAGAATTATGACGAACACCCGAGCTGTCGGTAATAGCAATGATGTTAGATTTCTGTTTCTTGATCTTCAGATAGTTGGCCAAGGATTTACCGGCTTTATTCCGACCACCATACATTTTAGCATTAAATTTAAGAAGGTTATTACATGCGGAATCCCATGAATGTTTGTTAAATTGCATTTTAGCTTTCATAAGAGAGGAAAGAGTATCATTAGAGTTAGTGGTGAAGTATTGTTGTTCTTGAGTTTTAATTTGTTTAAGAATAAGTGAGGACTCGGCGAGGGCTTTTTTCTTCTTATGGGAGACAAAATCAATAATGAAAACCCTGGCAGTGGCTTTAAAGGCATCCCATACGGAGTGAAATTGAGAAGTAGAAGAGAGGTTCTTGAGAAAAAATTTGTCAGTGAAAAGTGTGAATTGTTCGACAAACTGGGCGACTAAAAGAAGAGAGTTATTAAAGCGCCAACGGCGTAAAGAAGAGGAGGGTGAAGGAAAATCCATATCTAAAATAACAGGAGCATGATCTGAGATGAGGATGGAGCCAATTTCTGAGTTGGTCATAAACTGAAAGGCGTGTTGAGTGAGAAAGATGTAGCCTATGCGTGAGTGAGAATTGTGAACAGGAGAAAAAAAAGAAAATTCCAAAGTATCAGGGTGAGAGACTCTCCAGGAGTCAATAAGACCTCTGGACGAGATTGCTTTATGGAAAAGTTTTTGCATTTTGTTAGGGACATATTTGATATGTGATTTGCGATCCAGGAAAGGATCCATCAATTGATTACAATCGCCACCTAAGATCAAATCATCCACAGCCTGTGAGGAAAGAAAAGTGGAAAATTCATTCCAGAATTGCAAATCAATACCATTCGGACCATAAAGATTACAAAATGAAAGTTGAACATTATTAACAGTAACATTTCAAAACAACCATCTACCATTATCATCATGAAAATCATTTTGTAGTTGAATACTTAAAGATTTGTGAAATAAAATAATCACACCATTTTTGTTATTCACTGCAGGAGAACAAAAGATTTCTCCCACCCACTGTTTACGTAATGAAGACAGTTCGTGTGATTTAAGGTGTGTTTCCTGTAACAATGCAATTTGACATTTTAATCTTGCTAAATGAGATAAAACACGTTGCTTCTTTATAGGGTTTCGAATACCCTTAACATTCCAGGATACAACGCGTAAACCTTTCATCTATATCATATTAACTATTATTAGGCTTGAAAATAAAACAAGCCAAGAGAAAGAAGAGGAAAAGTGTGATAAAAAAGAAGTTAAGAAAAGGCTGAAAAAATGCAAGTAGCATAGAGAAGGAGAGACTTGTATAGAGTAGCCTCAAAGAAGAGGAGAAGGAATACAATAAAGTACCATATAGTGAGGAGGTAAGAAAGAACCAAGATGGAGAAAAAGAAGCGAAGGAAAATGCAAGAAAGAAGGAAAGAATAAGGAAGATGGAATACAGAGAGAAATACAACAACAAAAAAAGAAAGAGGAAAAAAAAAGTAGGGAGCATAATCTCCCAAAGAAATTAGGAAAGAAAAGATGACAAAAAGCCGAGAAGCTTTAGTCATGGCTGTCAAGAAAGAAAGAACAAATAACATTGTTGTGGGAGGGGGGACGGCAAGTAATCCAAAACAGCCACAACACTGGGAAGAGCACCGAGAACAAGAATCGGCAATAAAACATCAGATAGAGAAAAGGAAGGGATGAAATACATCAGAAAGGACATATTAAATAATTCAGACAATAAGAAAAGGAGCTTTCCAGACCTAGGGAGACACATCAACAGGATACGTTAGAGAAATTAGACAAACGAATGGTGAAAGCAGGGGTCATCAACCATAGCGCAGAGTTATCTAAAACAGACAAACCAAGAGTTAACAATAACTACCAACAGATGCATTGATCTAATGAAAGAAGAAAAAAAAAATATATATATAAAAAATAAATATGTAAATAAATAATTCAGAAAACATTAGCAAGACAATTAATGTTTGCCAAGTTCCATTTACTCTTCTCGGTGAATATGAATGAACTTTCGAAGGTCAACAGGATCATCGAATGAAAATATCCAGTCTTTGTAAGTCACTTTGAAGAAACAAGGGTGTATAAGGCCATAGCGAGCGTTCATGGACTTCAAGGCTGGCCTGAGGTCCAGAAACTCTTTGCGCCTATTGGCAGTTGGTTTGGACACATCTTGGCTGAAAAAAACCTTATGACCTGACCAGAACATCTGCTTATGTTGTTTAGCTGCAGTGAGGATAGCCATTAAGTCGGAGTATAGCAGAAAATAGGCAATAATACCTCTTGGTTTGGTGGTAGAAGATGTATTTTGAGGCCCCAATCTATGAGCTCTTTGAATATTAAAAGCAACTGATTTTGGGAGGCCAACAATCTGCAGAACCTGAGATTTCAAGAAGGAGATCATGTCGGAGCCTTCAGAACCCTCTGGAGTTCCATAAATGTGTAGATTATTGCGCCGATTGCGATTTTCTAAAACCTCAGTAGACTTTTTAAGTTGGTTAACTTCCTTAGTAAGGGTTTCAACTTTAGCAATGACATCCTGGGCATCGCTTACCTTCTGTTCAACATCAGATAGTCTCGTATCCAAGCCGGACCATTTTTCTTCAATTCTTTGAAGAGTGGTAGTAGTGTCCGACATGAATGGGCGAAAAAGACGAAGTTCATCCATGATATCCTCTAACGTGATGGGAAGAGGAGATTTGGTCGGAGAGGAGGGGTCTTTCTTCAGACGTTTACTGTTGCTAGCTGTAGAGTTTTTGCGACCTCCAGAAGCAGACCCTGAAGTGCTATGGGATTTATTGGACTGCATAGGATCCATGTTGAAACAATGAAGAGGGTGACAGAATAATGTTATAAGCACAATACAAAAGGATTGAAATCGTTGAGGACCAAAATCGGAGAAGGACAGTTCCAGTAGTCGAAGTTGGCGCAATGTATATTAAAAGCAATAAGAGGCAGTCCATATATTGTAAGAGAGAACTGTAGGCGCTTATGGAGTAGGTAAGTAATAGCACAGGTCTATCCAGGGGCAAATGATATTGCAAGAAGCATTTCCCGCAAGTGTAAGGAGAAGGACTAATAAATAGGGAGTTACTGTTCCCTTAGCAAATGAAATAGGTTCAAAAAGTCAATTGAAAATTAGAACAGCAATTTAGTAGGCGCCTGAATGAAGTAGCATTGTCAAAAACCAAAGGATGTAGGAAGGAACTGTGGGGGAAGGCTTAATACATAGGCTCTAGGGTGAGCTGCAATATGTGAATACGTGCTGATACCACAGAATGGCAACTAAAAGCTAATGCCAACAATGCAGAGTTGAGTACATCCTGAAGAACGTGCTGACAGTGACGGCTGCAATATTACACAAAAAAAAGAAAAAAGCTTACACCATTATAGGTGTGTAAACAGAGCTAGCTGTCATACCTGTTGGGCCAAGATGAGGAGATGAAAAGAGCTTGCATAATCGCAGGTGGCGCTATGACAAACGCGCAAAGATAACTGAAGAAAAACAAGCTGACTCCTGCTGATGTTTCCCTGTGTTTAAAAGCGCGTCATCACCAGCGCACTCAACGGCCGCCATTAGCTGAAGGAAAACAATATCGCGCTACTCCGAGCGCATACAAAATGGCGGCCGTGATTCCAAGTGAAAACGATGGAGCCAGAAATGCGCATGAAACGAGTCCTGTTTCACATTCCGTTGGTCGGAAACACGCCACAGCAATCCTGGCGGTTTCCGACGTACACACTGTTGCATGCGAGCAGGAACGATGACGGCCAGCGGTCCCTTCACGGCAAAGCAAGTGCCCACTCTGTGGAGCCTCCTCAGGATGCAGCCATCTTGCCGCCGCGCGCTCCCACACACTTTTGATTGTACAGTAACCCCTGAAACCACCTGTTCGTCTGCATACTAAGATGTCTTTATACTTTGAACTTTTATGTAATTTTGATTAAGCTTACATGCTAATCTGTAATTGCCCTATGTTTTGAAATTTCCTGCTGTTCATCCAGCATCTAGTTCAACATACGAAGGTTCTCCCAAATAGCCTGTCCTTTTACTATGCCAGTTTCTTAGTCATTCTCAGTCACGTGATGCTATACCTAGCATCGAGCGTCTTCTGAGCTGTGCCACTAACGTGCACGCGTCTCCGCTCATGTTAAATAGGGACCGTGACCGGGGCCGTTCGCTCTCTGGACTAAGACCGGAGCCACCGGCTGTGAGTAAACTGCTCTGCCAGCGTAACTTGTGCAACGTTTCTTTTTACGTAAACAATAAGTGAGCCTTGTTTTAACCGCACTTGGTTTTCTCTGGAGTTAACATCATTGTGACTTTTGTAGAATGGTCCTGCTGACCTGCTTTATGGTTTTTAATTGGTTTTTGAAGCTGGCTGGTGCCTCTCTTTGCTGCACAGGCATTAATGTCGCAGGGTTTGTCTAAAGCAACATTGTAACGTGGCTACGGGGTGTTTTCCTGATGTATTTTACATCTAAAATCTGTTTTTTTTATGTTAGCTGGTCTCCCGTTACCTTAGCAGGATGGCGTGACCATTCCTTGATTTAAGTTATATTATGGGCATTGTATTGCACGTTTTTTGCCTGAGTTTTTTCAGATCAAGGGGCCATAGGATCAATGGGTTTTTAAGCTACGGTGTCAATAATGGCTAATTCTGGCAGCATGGAACCATTAGAGGACCTTACCGCATTTTAAGCCTTGTACTTTAGAATCTGCTTTACCATGGCTTTGGTGTTTTGTCTACATATGACCTTTTTAAGCAACACTTTTTATATGTTTTTCGCACGTCCTTCTGACATTATTGCACAAGCTCCACTAACATAATATCTCCTTTATAATTTGGATATATTTAGTATTTTCTGATGCGGTCTGAAGCCATTTTGTCCTTCATGTCTTAGGTTACTAAGCAACCCAGTCCGGATATCTAGGTGTATTTGTGGCACCCTTCACTCCCTTTTACTGGAATTTGTTTATATTTCAAAATGAGTTTTTGCTGAAATGACAAACCTATTATGGGACTTTGTGTTTCTATGGGTCATTTTTTGACCTTCTTTCTCCGTTTCTGATCTTTTGTTTAGGAGCTTCTGGGCCCTCATCTTGAAAATACAGCCGGACTGTACGTGCTGTTACCTAATGATAATTTACCACTGACTATCTTTCGATATAGAATTGCTTCTCTATTGACGTCACCAAATTTTAGCCTATTTACTTCTAGGTGCTCCCTACCCTCCTTCACTAGTTTCTTGAGTCCTGATGAAGACCCCCCCAATAAGGATGAAGCTATCTTTATGATTACAGGGGTCGAAACGTTGACACATTGTTATTTTTATCAAACATAGGTGACAAAGACATGTTTATCTGTGCCTACAATGTTATGTTTGTTATTATATTACTTTGCCAAGTAAAAGGCCGGATTGGTTCTAAAAAGCTTGGATGTATCTGAACCACATTACCTTTCCGTTCCTTCACACCATCACTCAATTCTCCCTGAGCACTCACCCCTTCCCTCTTTTTCTGAGCCCCAATGTGTACCAATGCTGATTTATTCCATGTTCCTATGTTTTGATTAATTCCATTTCTGTGATGCAAATTAAATCACAAGAAATCATCAGTTTTGTGCATTGACGTTTGAATTATTTAATGTATCTGAATTTGGTTCCACGCACGTGATTTTAAAGTCAGCTTTCCACTGTGACCTTTATTTTCGTACCTTTTCTCACCCGGGTCCACTGGTCCTAGGGGTTGCCCCATTCATAATACTCTTCTACTGCCTATATAAACAAGCACAAAAACAATAAGGAACTGTCACTCAAAAAGACAAAATAAACAGTACGGACCTGTGTATGCCGGCCCATGTTCTCCAATAGAGAGTGTTCAATAGCACTGTCAGGGACTGTGAATAAATGAGGTGTCAAGAAATGTTAGAAGAAGTAACATCTTTGCAAGATCTATTGGCTTTGTCAGTGTTATTTTACACATATTTTACACATTGCACAACAGAACGGGTAACATGGCTTCAAGTAAGGAAAAAAGTGCTATTACGCTGCCATCGTTGACCACGTCATAGCCCTTTATTCTGTAAGCCACATTGCACAACAACCTGTGCAATATGTCTAAAAACGCTAGGGGAGTGGGAGGAGAGAGGGGACAGAAACAATGGACAGCAGGTGGAGAGGGGAGCAACACCATGGAGGACTACAGGAGGAGGATGTGGGGGGACAATATGACGGAGCTGTGGTGGAATGAGAAGTAACAACGGAACTGGGTGGAGGGCAGTGGTGAGACTGTACATTGCCATGCTCTGTTCTAGGGTGCAAGGCAAAAAGTAAAAATAAAAGTACAACATGGGCCAGTGGAAGAACACTTGCAGCAAACAGGAAGCTGTGATAGGCCCATGCTCCACAACAGGGACAGAAGCCACGGAAGAAAGTAGGGGGAGGTGAGCATCGAGCGGAAGCAGGAGACTTGACCAATAAGAAGCAGGGAAACAAAGATGATGTGGAAGCTAACTAATGGTAAGTATTGTTTAGTAATGGGTGGGGGTCTAAGGCCAGATTTAAAACATTTTTTTGTTGACAATAGATTTTGCTAACAGGGCATGCGTGCTGTTCAGGTAAAGCCTAAAACAATGTATATGGAAGGAAACTCACAGAAATAAAATCAGATGCCACCTTATAGCTATGTCCTGCAGTATCAAGGTAATTGGAATTGTCCTCAAAGAACTAATTTGAAGAAAAAAAACCTCCTGAGTAAAATTAGGAGCACAGGGACGTGGTGCCCACACCTAATGTTGCATATTTAAAAAGAGGAATCGAGTTGATATATAGGAAAACATTGTTTGAGAAGTAATATATATATATATATATTGCGTGTATCACAGATTTTCAGAAATACAGTAACAAAAATATAGCAATGTCAGATATGTTTCAATATGAAATGTGGTCAAAAGAAAGTAATTGGCAAAAATATCTAATAATATAGGGCCCCATGCATGAAAATAAAAACCGGTCGCAAACGGGCAGATTCTCAGAATCTGTCACTTTGCGACCGGTATTTTTGCATTTTGGATGCATCATCCCAAATGCAAAAATCGCAAATTTATGAATCCTTAAATGCAATGCAATGCTAGAAGTAATTTAAAATAGCGCTTTCGCTATCAGGGGTCGCAAATTACTGAAAAACCAAACAGGTCGGTAGTTTGTAAAAACTTTGAAAAATGCACTAAAGTGCGTTTTTCAAACTTACATGTTACACACACACACATGCCCTTGCGCCATGTGTGTGTGCAACATGGGTGTCCTTTTGACACCCTCATGTAGTGAGGTTATGGATTCACTGCGTACATTGCTAAGTTAGCATACGTTAGTATAAGCTTGGCTGCCATATTGCCGCTTTTTGCTCACGTTTCTACATGCATTTGTGTTGCACAAATCCTCTGCTTGTGCTCTGAGGCTGTAGCACGGAGAACAAATGAAACACTATAGCTAGTCGGATTGGGTGGTTGGTACACCGCTGTACACCGAGGTCCTGGTTTCTTGCGCGTAGTTCTGTATATGTGCAGAATCCCTGCAACACTCGCACCCTTGAAATTGCATGCGCTATTTGCGAGTACCTAATGGGTACTCTCAAATTGTGCATGCAATTCCCATTGTGCATGCACTTCCCATTCATTCCTAAGGGCCTGTAGGGCCATAGGAATGTATGGGAAGCCATTCCCAATTTGTGAGTCGCAATTAAGGAATTTGCAGGAATCGCTATTTTTTTAGCGATTCCTACATGCATAGTTTTTTGCGATTCCTTAATAATTGCAATTAAGTAATCGCAAAAGCCATCCTTGATGGGGACCAACCTTTATAACGCAGTCATTACATCGCACTACATTTACAACGCAGTCATTACATCACAACATCCTTTACAACGCATGTCACTACAACGCAGCCAATACATTGCATGTCACTACAAAGCATGCCACTACAAAGCAGGCATTACATCGCATGTCATTACAACGCATACCATTACAATGCATAGTACCCCTACACTAACCAACACTTACCCTACTGTTGGACCCCCTGGAGTTAGAATAATAATTTTTACCCCTAAACTATCCAACAATTACCCTGCCGTTGCACCCCCTGGAGTTAGAATAGTAATTGTTACCCCTACACTATCCAACACTTACCTTAAATGCAATGCAATGGTATGCGTTGTAATGGTATGCGTTGTAAAGATATGATGCGATGTAATGGAATGCGTTGTAAGTGTCGTTTTAAAAAATTTGTTGTGGTGGCATGCGTTGTAAATGTATGCGTTGTAACGTCATACATTCATCCTTGATGCATGTGCCAGTAAGTGCGTATAAGTAAAAGTAAATGAGGAAGCAACATCCACAATAAAATATGGATGAGAGGAAGTAATTTGCTACAATATCTAGTAATATATGAAACAGTAATTGAAACAGCAATCAACGCAATAGCATACAACACATACTCATTAGTGATGTGTCATACTAGCTGTTCAAGATGATTAAAACCGGAATTGAAAAAGTCATGTAAGCATGCTTCCAAATGATAAAATGTCAGAAACATTTCGGGGAAGTTTACTGTATTACAACTTACAACAGCAGCAAAAGGAAATTGAAATAGTGACAGAGGAGGAAAAGGAGGGAAAACATGATCTTTCAGAAAAAGTCAATACTCTGAACTTCAATAAATTATCAATAACAACACATATATTCCTAAAAGAGGCAAGAATCAATACATCACAGTGTAACACTTTCTAAGCAGTTACAAATATCAGATACATTGACATCCATAAGATGCTTTAAAAAAGTTTCTGGAATAATGTACTCTCATTTGAATCTGTGTCCACCATCCTTTACAACTAGGCTCTGTTGGGTCATCAGAGTAGATTTGTTCATTCACTGAGGAAGGAAAAAATCTAACAGAGGATTGTACTCTCTGCAACCCATCTAATGCATGCAAAAAGATAACGAGCAACTAGCTAGGCTGTTAAAAACAAAATTGTCATCAATACTACCTGAACAAGCGCTTTCAATAAATGTTGAGAGGCAAGATTTATATGAATAAGATAACCATTGAACATTGATCAGATTCCTGTCAGCTATCACATTTAGTAAAGTCCTTCATGATCTTGCTTACCACAAAAAACAGTGAATTTTATGTTATCTGCAGGCATTCTGGATAGTTGTTAGAACACTTCTGCCCCAATTTGTCATTAAAATCATAAGATAGAATTATGGAAGGAGACAAGGTGGAAACATTTGTATGGATTTTCATAAAGGAGTCTGTAAGAAATTGGCTGACTGATTGAGGGGGTGAAACCCTTCTCAAGCAGCAACCACAATTCTTCTCAGTGTGAAGTCACAAGCCAACCTTCTCTCAACTGTCGGGTTGATTAGCACAGAGCAATCAGGCTTAACTCAGAGGCAATGTGCAAATATTTATGAAACACTTCAAATAGTAACACAGTGAAAAACACACTACAAAAGGATCCCACACCAGTCTAGAAAAATTGAGACCTTTTTTGCTAAAAAAAACAAGGCCAAAATGATAAAAAAAATCCAGCCCTTAGAACTGGAGATATGCAGGATTAAAGATTTTAGTAAAAATAGTTCCTAAAACCAAAAAATGCCAACTGTGGATAGCTGGTCGCACCGGACTGGTACAAAGTCACAAATGCAGGCCAACCGTAATATAGCATGAGCCAGCTACAGAGACTTACGTAGCCCAGATGAACAGAGTACCTTAAATCCTGGTTTCCTGAGCTTTGCGAGGTCCCACTTTGAAGATGCATCACATATCTAAAATGATGCATTGGTTCCGAGATGTGATGAGGCTTCGTGGTCCCGTTGATGAGGGCTGCGATGCAGGTCTTTGCGATGGTTCTGATTAATACTGCAGTGGTGAGGCATCGGTTTTGCTCAGGGTTGCGCTGCACAGCAGAGGGGATGCTTTGGTTCTGCCGGATCCACAGAGGCGGAAAGTACCATAGCCATACTGCCAAGGGTCCAGGACAGGGGTGGCACCACTTGGCTGGGTAGACTCACAGATGGCAAAGTCCAGGTGCATGGGCAAGGTTGTTAAAAGACTGTTGTGTCCCTGAGACTTCAGGAGGCCAGCTAACCAGCCCTTGGAGTCACTCTGTGATTCTGGGTTCAAGAGATGCAGGTCTAGCCCTTCTCATCCAGGCAAGAAGGCAGCAGGGAAGAAGCCCTTCAGGGCAGCAGTCTAGCAGAGTGGCAGTCATTTCAGCAGCAACATAGCAGCCCTTCTTCCTTCTAGAATATCCACAGGTCCAGAAGTGAACTGAAGTCTTGGTGTCTAAGGTCCAATATTTTTACACAGTTGTGCCTTTGAGGTGGGGCTGAAGCATCTAGAGGTTTCCCTTTAAAGTCCCCAGGAATCCTGCCTTCCCTGTCCTGGATCCAGACTAACTACAGAGGGTATGCAGTCCTTTGTGTGTAGGCAGGACACAACCTATTCAGGTGTAAGTGGGGCTGTGCCCAGCTTCTTCCCATCCTGCCAGTGATGGCCCATTAAGGCACACCTAAGGTCTGTAGTGTGTGTGGCTGTCTAGGAGGAATACACAAAGCCCAACTGTCAGCTAAATCCAGTCACGTGACCCAGAGATTGGCTACAGGCACTAAATGGCTATGGCAGGAAAATGTCCACTTTCTGAAAGTGGCATTTCAAATTGTAATATCTGATTGCACCATAAGTTAGGGTTTTTCAATACAATTTCAAAGACACCATATATGATCTGGTTACCGGCTTCCATTTGGACATTACATCTTATTAAATGTAATAAGGTAACGTC
Organism: Triturus cristatus; assembly: GCF_964204655.1. Classification (NCBI taxonomy): domain Eukaryota; kingdom Metazoa; phylum Chordata; class Amphibia; order Caudata; family Salamandridae; genus Triturus; species Triturus cristatus. The sequence continues at coordinate 527,895,783 of NC_140586.1, read as the reverse complement.
AATGTTATCCTATGGGAGAAGCAGGACTTGCAATAGTGAAAAACAAATTTAAGAGTTTTTCACTTCCAGGTCATGTAAAACTTAAAATTACATATCCAGCTTTTTAAATATTATATTACAAAGTAGAGGGAGATTAGAGGGAGAACAGAACGCTGCTCATCCTCCTCAAACTCAAGCTATGCATAAATTAGAGAGCCCTACTCTATCATGTGGACTGTCCAGGCCACTCTCATGAAAAAAGCAAATATGTATTTTTATAAAACTCTCATCCATCAGGGTTTCCCCTTGGTCACCTGCTTTATCGTTGGGTTCCTTCCCATTTAGCTGTGGAATGGGGCATGCTGCGACCAATGAGGCTACCCGGGAGCACTGGAAAAAGATCAGACTATTCGAAAGAAAATAGAAGTTGCAGGATTTCTGTTAAAAATACCTGGCTGATAGCAGCTGTTATTTTAATACTTTAATCTACGAAAGCTTCGACACCCAAGACCCACACATCACTCCTGCCACCACCACCTCACAAAATGACGACGCCCCTCAACAGATCCTTCTCAACTGGACCCCGATCACCACAGACGACACTCTCAAGACCATGAAGAGCATTCACTCTGGAGCCCCATCGGACCCCTGCCCACACCACATCTTCCACAGAGCTGCCACCACCAGCAACCGAACTACGCCACACCATCAACTGCTCCATTGAGACCACCATTTTCCACGATTACTGTAAATACGCAGAGTTCAACCACCTGCTGAAAAAACCATCCACTGACCTGACAGACATCAAGAACTTCAGACCCATCTCCCTGCTCCCTGTCCAGGCCAAGGTCATCGAGAAGGGCATCAATGCCCAACTCTCCAAGTTCATCGAAGCCAACCACGTCCTGGTCTCATCTCAATCCGGCTTCCAAAGCAACCACAGCACCGAGACCGCCCTCCTCTCTGCCACCGACAACATCCGCTCCCTCCTCGACCGGGGAAAAAACTGCAGCTCTCATCCTCCTTGACCTCTCGGCCGCCTTGGACACCGTTTCTCATCGCACCCTAATCACGAAACTGCATGATGCCGGCATCCACAACAAAGCCCTGGATTGGATCCGTTTCTTCCTAACCGGTAGAACACAGCAAGTCAGACATCCCCCGCTCTTTACAGAGCCCACAGACATCAGCTGCAGTGTGCCTCAGGGCTCCTCCTTTTCAACATCAACATGGCCCCGCTTGCAGCAATCGTGAGGAGCCACAGACTCAACATTGTTTCCTATGCCGATGACACCCAGCTGATTCTCTCCCACACCAATGAGCCCACTATCGCCAGAAACAACTTTCACAATGGGATGAGGGCCGTCGCCACCTGGATGAGAGACAGCTGCCTCAAGCTCAACTCGGACAAGACCGAAGTCCTCATCCTAGGGCCCAACATCTCAGATTGGGAAGACTCCTGGTGGCCTGCCAAGCTAGGAACCCCTCCCACACCTACAGATCACACATGTAACCTCGGCATCATACTGGACTCACCATGGACCATCATCTCATCACGCTTCCACCCTCTTTGCCTGCTTCAGCTGGATCAACAGTGAGGCCAGGAAAATAGTCACCCAAGCACTCATCATCACCAAACTTGGCTATGGCAATGCAGTCTACACAGGCGCCACCCAAAAACTCCTCAGGGAACTTCAGAACATGCAAACGTTGCAGCCAGGCTGGTCCTCAACATCCTCCACCTCAGCCACATGTCCGAACACCTATGAGAACTCCACTTGCTCCCTGTCAACAAAAGAGCCACCTTCAAGCTCCTCACTCATGCCTACAAAGCCCTCTGCAACGCCGGACCAGCATACCTGAACCACAGCCTCTCATTCCACATAACCACCAGACACCAACGCTCTGCCCAACTGGCCCTCGCCACCGTCCCTTGAATCCTCAAGACCAGGAGCGGGGGAAGATCCTTCTCCTACCTCACTGCCAAATCCTGGAATGCCATGCCTCTCCACCTCAGGCTATCCCCATGTCTGACACAATTCAGGAAGGATCTCAAGACCTGGCTCTTTGAATGAACCACAGCGCCCACTCGGACCTGCAACCCATCCACCCCAGATCCTTGAGACCCTCATGGGTAAGTAGCCATGCTTAACAAGTGCTGATTGATTTCTAATAAATGCTGGTATGGTTAAAATCTGGGAAAGAAAAAGTGGGAAGTTCAGAGGGGTACTGTGGCCCTAACTTTCTCCTTGATCTGTTCTACATATTTTTGCTACCCTTTCCTGTGGCTTTCATTAGGACTGAAAATCTCACTCCCTGACTCCACTCCTTACACACTTATCCAAAATTTGTCAGGTGCATTCCACACATGCACCATGTATACCAAATATTTGTATGTGATCCACCATATCTCAAATAATAAAAAGAAAGTTAGTCTAAATGGTGCAAGGACACTAGGAAGCTCCGTGTACACCAATCTTTGGTGTAGTGCTAACACACATTAATATATGCTGTTAATTCTAGGATTTAGCTCTATATCTATGCCAAGTCCAACCCATGAGAATATGAGTTTAAATGCAGGATTGTCTGACTGGGGCTATGTTCATGTGGTACATGTAATTGTATACCCCCTGACAAAGACCACAAAAACAATCGACCTGGGGAACATTACCCGTGAGTTTGAGACAATTCACCAACTGCAACACACCAGGGTGGTATACATGATCACATGCACATTTCAAATCCGATACATAGGCATGACGACCCGTAAAGTTAAGATATCTGAAAATAAGTAATCTTAGATGTCGAAGAAACACGACCAAGGTGTCTGCACACTTTATTGAGATGGGACACAAGGTGATAGATTACCAGTGGCTCGTCCTGGAAAATGTACCGGACCATGAACTGTGAAAGAAGACTCCTGAAAAAGAAACAACGTTGGGTCTTCAAATTGAACACTCATGTAGTGGGCCTCAATGATAACATACCTTAGGGGCAATTTACATCTTAGGCTACAAATTACACCCGAGATTACATAGGACACCTCAGGTAATGCTCAGCGAATCCCCCAGTGAAGTGTTTTTTAAGGTTCCGCTGAATATTTTTAATTTTTTATATAATGTATTTTTTTCAGTCATTACTATATCCTCTAGATTTAATTACTTTAAAGTACCTTTTTCTGCAGTTAATTCACAGCCTTTTGACCACAGAGCATCAGGTTTCTATTGACCTGATCTGTACTTATCATATTATTTTCAGGTAATTTTCCTCAAGCCAAGATAACGGGCACAGAGTTCTGTGATAAAATCCTCTACTAGCTATTGAAACTAATGAAAAGTTGACAAACGCAGTAAGCGTTAAAAACAGGAACACACTCCAGGAGGTGGTTCAACTTAGATCCACCATCTTGCTGGGTCTATCTGTGTGGTACCCAGCATTCTTTGCTGCACACGTCAATGTGTAGCCACTGCAAACCCTGGGATAATCATTCAAAAGGTTAGGATGAGCTAGTGTACTAAGAAGCAGGCACAGATGATGGTATTATAGGACAATGGGCGGGGACCTTGAAGATGTAAGCACAGCACAGCTGCACAGGTCCTGATTCTCAGAGGACATGAGAGAACCCTCCTGTCAAATGCTTTCTTTCTATTTTTGATATACAGAGTTTGTGACCACAGGGACACCACACATCTGTGGACCTATAGAGCACTATTAAGTGCCACTACATGTATGTACCATGTTGCATGCACAATATGTGATGCATGTAAGTGGATGAACAAGAAGACAACGTCCTGTGTGAAGTTTAGAGGTGTTCACCCATTTATAGAACATAGCCCCAACCAGACAATCCCACCATTAAACTCATATTGTCAGGGCAGGAATCAGCATAGAGAAAAAGCTAATGGCTAGAATTAACAGCATACATTAAGGTGTGTGCGGCACGCCGGAGATTGGCGCAGACGGATCTTCCCAGAGTCCTGGTACCCTTCAGGCTTACTTTCTTTTTAATATGGTGGACCAGACACCAAGTAGGTGAAAATCTTTTGGTATGCTTGCTGCGTAACTGGAATTCCCCTGACACATTTTGGATAAGTATGTAAGGAGTGTATACAGGGAGTGAGATTTTTGTTCCAGACTAAACCCACTTGGAAGGAACAGATCCAAGGAGTAAGTTACAACCACAGTACCTCTCTGAACTTCCCACATTTTCTTTCCCAGATTTTACTAATCAAAGAGGAGCAAATAACTAATCTAGTTAGTGGCATGCATCTCCATTGTGATCCCACCAGAGATACATAGAGCGTCACTGGTGTGGAACAGATGTGGAGCTCAGGAAGCCTCAATGATGGTTTGGACACGGGCGATCACTCTTGACAAATGTGTGACTACAGGGCTCGCCCCCCAGAGTATCCAGGTAGTAAGAGACTACCTATCAACAAAAACTCACATTGAGTAATTCGGAAATCCATAAGTTATGCATTGTAAAACTATTGCATGGCTTACCACGCTCGCTCCCTATGCTGACCCCTTGGGCCGGCATAGACATTATGGCTGAAACATGGCGACCTTTATGAAACATGTGAGAGGTTTCTAATTCCTTGACACGGTTCCACCACGGATTTGAATCCTTCTAAAAGGGTACCATTATTAAAGAAATACACCACATGGGGGGGCAACCCAAAAGACAATTTTAATTCACTCCCACATCTCATTTGCGGTAAAGAAACACCCCCAATTAAACCAGCTCCATTTTAATCAGGTGTTGAAGTACGCCAGTGACATGCAAGGTGTTTTGGTGGGACCACAATGATGATGCATGCCAACAACTAGGTTGGTGGGTGAGGGATCTTATAAACAAAATCTAAATGCGTTTTTTTGACACTCTGTGTGAGGGACATCTTTAAGGAACTTGGTAGCTTGCTCACTCTTCTTTGATTAGTGATATTGATATGAGAATGTGAGCGCGCTCTCACTACTTACTCTCCTCTTTGTTACCCGTTCCCAGATTTTAACCAAACAGACTTGGGCATTTATTAAAGTAACAGTTGCTGCCAGCCAGGTATTTCTTAGTAAACCCCCCCAACTACTATTTTCTTCCATATGGTCAGATATTATTCAGTCCTCCCTTGTAGACTCATTGATCACAGCACGCCCCGTCAAGCAGAATGGGAAGGAAACAAATGATGGAGGCCACGAAGGGGAAACCCTGGTGGATGAGGGTTCAATAAAAAAGCATTTTTGTTTTTTTCTTAAGAAAGTGGCATGGACAGTCCACACTGTAGAGTAGGGCTCTCTAATTTGTGCACAGCTTTTAAAATCCACTGCACCCTGCCCTCTGAGCTGTCCTGGGCCTACCCTAGGGGTGACTTACATGTGTTAAAAAGGAAGGATTGGGCCTTGCAAAAGGCGTATTTTGCCAGGTTGAAATGACAATTTAAAAACTGCACACACAAGCTGCAATGGCAGGCCTGAGACATGTTTAAAAGGCTACTTAAGAGGGTGGCACAATGAGTACTGCAGGCTTGCTAGTAGTATTTAATTTACAGGCCCTGGGTTCATGTAGTACAACTTTACTAGGGGCTTATAAGTAAATTTATAATGCCAATTGGGAAGAAGACGATGTTACCATGTTCTAAGGTGTGAACACATGCACTTTAGCACTAGTTAGCAGTGGTAAAGTGTGCAGAGTCCTAAGGCCAGCAAAAACAAGTAGGAAGGCAAAATGTTTGGAGGAAGATCGCTCTAAGTCTGACAGATTTAACTGAGTCCAAGTGTTTGAACAAACCATTGAAATTATTAAAATTGGTTGATACACAATTGTTATGACAGTCACAAATTAGTCCCTGCCCCATTTAATATGCACAAAATGGAAATTATGAGCATTAAGGGATAACTGCAATGCCTGGCAGGTCAAAGAAGTAGCCATCCAGATATGTAGGCCATCTTTAGGCCTCCAAATAGGCATAGGAAGAGCTGCAACAACAAATGAGGGAAATCAATCTAGGTGGTGAACTTTAATAAACTAAGGGCCTGATTATGAGTTTCGCGGTCTTGGGCCTGCCGTGTCATTGGTGTCAGATCAACCTCCTCACCGCTGGCGGTCAGACCACCATATTATGAGACATGTGGGTACATAGATGAAAGAACGCCACTACCAGGAAATCCCGACTGCGGCAGTGTTGAAATAGGCCAATGAGTCTGTCGGAGGGCGGACCGCCAGTGTAACCGCCGGCCCAATTACGAGTTGCCTTATAGCTTGCATGAATGTGGCGGTCCAACCACTGAATCTGAGCTGGCAGAAAGGGAGGGCTATAAGGCCAAAACTCACTTGTGCTCACCTCTACATGTCCTTTTCCACCATTGAGCCGATCGTACATGTCCTAACGCTGCTTTACCTGCTTGATCACGTTCAAAACTGACACCATCTTGGATGCAACTGACGGTAATTAATACTCCTACCTGTTTCCCTAGAATCTTCAGCAAATCGATGCCCCGCCATGGACCTGGCAAGGGGGTTTTGGGTCCCTGAGTCAAACATTTTGTGAGCCACTGTTTGGAATTTTTGAAATGTATACCCCAAATACATCTGTATGATGCCCTCCTTGGCCAAGTCACTAACAATGCACAGGCACACTGTACACAAATGGACATGTGTTTACATCTCACAATCAGTGATAGTGATGTGAGCATTACATTGTGTCACACAACTGCTCCTCCTCATCAATATCACACTTATCAATCTCCCGACAATCTCACATTGCACACATCTTAGGTCCTGTTATGATATCAAATATACATCTGTATGGATGTGTCAGTAAACTGAAATACACCTCCTCTGCTACAACACTGTAGTGGAATCTCACCCATCACATACATTAAAACTAGACTGACAGGATTGGCCAGGAAGGTTATCCACTTCGACCTCTCCAGGAGTGTTGTCATCACTGAGGTCTTGATCCTGGGGTGGAGTTGAAGTCTTTTCAGTGGCCAAGCTCTGGCCTGGTGCTCTGCCAGATAGACCTGTTGAGAATTTGCGAACATTGTTATTGTTGGAAGTGTGGTATCTACATCCACATCTTTTAGGTCACAGTAATTAGAGACCTAGGATCACAGCACATAGGGAGAGATTACTATTGTGATCTATTTGCATGATGTTGAAGTTGTTTCCTAGACATTTGGAAACATTCAATGCATGTAGTAGAATTGAGCAGCTCATTAGATGTGTTGATATGTTGTATTTTGGATTTAGGAATAAACATGACATCTGCTAAACATTTAAGCCAACACAGGGTAGATGTAACATGTGAATTTGACTAGTCCAGGGTCTAGTTGTGTAGAATACAGCCGTACACACAACTTGGTTGTATGTTTATTTAGCATTATTCCTCATGTGAGCAGTGCAGAGTAAATAAGTCACCTGCCACTTCTAATCAGCTGAGTCACCTTCATGTCTCACATATATTTGAGATGCACACTTAGTTTGGTGTCACTCATGCCATCAATAGTTTTAGTTGAGGATACCAGGACACCATAAATCAAAGTAGTCAGATATGTCTCTTAGCAGAGCGTTGTATGTACATTTCACAGTCCATGTAAGGTGAACATCAGTTGTAACAAGGCAGACAAGTGAGAAGGGGCAAAACGACTATTGCATCTTGGTTAGAGTTACAGTCATATGGTCTCATGGTAGTTGTAGGCAATTCTAACTCAACTTACCAACACTTTACAAATGGTAACCTGCATGATGAGGAACATCAATTGTAACATGGCAGACAAGTGAGAAGGTGCAAAAAGACTTTTTTTCTTGGTTAGAGTTACAGTCACAGGACCTCATGGTAGTTGTAGGCATTTCTAACTCGACTTACCAACACTTGACAAATGGTTAGTGTACAATACCTGTTGGCAACATGCATTTTTGTTCGACCATACATTTACATCTTGTCACATTTCATGGGTCCAGGGATGATATTTTTCTGATTATACACTTACAGACAGCATTGCAACATATGGCATGTAATGGAGATTTAAACATGTGAACCTATATGCAACAATACACATTAACACTGACAAACTAACATCTCTGATACTTTTAGGATTGCATGTTAGGAAATTAGATAGATAACACAGCAGAGTTGAAAGCAAATAGATCATTGAGGTATAGTGATAGTTAGTGAAGTGTAACTTAGCAGACTCCACTATTCCTGTCATGTCCTCAGTATGGAGGATGGCCAAGACCTTCTCCTTCAATGGAAAGAGTTGTAATGGGCCACTGGGAGGGCCACCGACAGTCCTCTGGTCCCCCAGGTAGTGCTTGGAGGCAAGGGTACGCACCTCCAACCTCAGGTCATGCCACCTCTTCCTAATTTCAAGCTGTGTGCACAGGATGGTATCAACAGCACTCACTCTGTCAACTATCCTGTTCCACAGTTCAGTTTTCCTACTGATAGGAGTATGTGATGTGTGGTTCTACTCTAATGATTTCATGCACCAGTCTGACAACTCACACTCTGTGAAAAGTGGATTTTTGGGGCGATTCATGCCTATCAAATTAAGTGAGTGAACAATTTACAAAAAAACCCCAAGGGATATTAGTGAATAGGCGGGAGCTACGCCTTCAACGCAGTCAGTGTTAAAAGCTGCATAACTTGTAACACAGCGGACAGAAGACCTCCGGGGCAGCAGTCTTCTAGGGACCATGACTGTGGCGGTAGAACTACCAAAATCGTAATCAGGGCCTAAGTGTCCTATGAGACAACTTCACAAAGTCTAATAAAATCCAGCCAGGAATCATTGTCTATTTAAAAATAAATGCTAGCAATGTTCCATGAAAGAATGTTTAAATCCTCCTTGGAGAATGATGTTGAGACTTTGTCCAGCTGTACAGTGTAACACATGCATGGGGGGCTCCGGGCAACCAGGATACAGGAACAAGATCATTGTCAGTCACTTTTTGAGGGTGCCATTCAATGCCATTCATTCATTTTCAGAGAGTTAAAATGATTGTAAATAGGGATTTCTGGAATACTAAATGTAGCTTATTTTTTGGGATAACATGAGGTTTAGAAAAAATACCCTAGAAGAACAGCTCGATTATTATTATCCAGAAAACTAACAGGATTCAAGAGACCTTATTAAAGAGAACACCAACTGTTTGTATTTAAAGCTGATTGTGATGCAGTCGCCTGTTTAATAGTTGAACCCAGCCAGGAGGTTCATATAACAGACAGTCTCATTATATTAGGAGTAAACATCACATGTTTGATTGTGTAGACAATGAGCAGTCATATTCTTATTGTTCTTAAGTTCAGTGAAAGACTCTATTAGGATGGCGGGCGGAGGCACCACTGCGGTGCTTCGCAGTGGTGGAAAATGCCATTTTCCGCATGCCAGCAGCGGTCCTCACGCCCGCCATATTAGTATGGACAAACATAGCCCATTTCCCGTCCGCCGCGGTGCGACGTGAACCGCCGTAAAAATGCACCCGCCACCGCGGCGGTGGGAGCCAATAGAGACCCACTGCCGTGCGGAATGATGTCCCGACCGCCGTACAAATCAGGATGCCCCAAACAGCCAGTCACACCGCAGTGGAGAACCCGCCCAACCAGAGACAGCGGAAGCATGACTGCGGAGCGCGAAACCTGATTCCCGATCCCCTCCACCCGGTCCAGACCGCAATGGATCCAGCTTTACACGTTTTCCCTGTGCTGTACCTGATACACTACCAGCAAGTTATGCACCGTCGTGGACGACCCCGCAGGTACGCAACCACACAATTCCGCACACAACCACAGCACACAACTCCAGGGCTGATATACGGTTCCTGTCTACACCAGACACACTGGTGGGGAGAGGAACACATCCCCAAGTGTACTCACCCATGTCCTACCCGTCACTAAATCACCCCTCTGCATCGGGGTCACCCATCTACCGCGATATCAATTAAATGTCCCGGTCACGTCACAGCAGAGGTGAAGACACGGGAAAATATGCGCACAATGTAGAAGGCAGGGCCAGCACCAGGCATGGGCAGTCCACAAAGATCATAGGGCCACACCTCCACCCTCCACACACTAGGCCCCCCACACCCATTAAGGGACATTCTATGTGCCCCTCCTGTGCTCCACCATGCACAATGACCAGCCAGGTGTACCCACTCCCTGCACCACACACCAAACAACCAGGGAGACAGTCTCAGCAGGTGGGGCTGCAGAGGAACACACAGCACATAAGCTCAGGGACAGGGCAACCCTCACACCACACCCACACTACACTCATGTCAAGCAAACTGTGTCCAATCACAAAATGAACACTCACAATGAATATGAACAATCACTCAACTAGACACACCCCACACAGCCACATACACAGACCAGATGTCAGCAGCAATGGAAGACAAGAAATGGGCAAAGCTAAAGTGCGGTGGACACAAATGGAAAGCCGGGGAGCTAGCCACAAAGCATTTGTACATCACATGCAAGAGAAGGAACATATAACAACACCCTTAGCCCATCAAATCACACATGGCTGGTACAGTAAGTGAAATTAAACCACAGTCACCTCTGTGCAACAACTCAGGGTGACAGCAAGGCAACCCATGCATAGGCACAGGGATGATAGGAAATCACTGAAGTCAAACAGTGATCAGCCACACATCTGTATCCAACAAATTAACAGGTGTATGTCATCGGCACAACACACAGGGCCCATTGTTACACTCCATGACTGTCAAGCACAAGTTGGATCCTTCACACATACCCCTCGCCCACCCACCTCACACCTGCAACAGTCAACACCAGTGTCAAACACACAGAATGGTGCCAATAATGTCCTGTGAATACACTGACAGACAATCACACTCCCTGAGGGGCATCCACAAACATCACACACACACTCTCAGGGATGCCTGAACCAATTCTGCCACAAAAACAACAGCCAAATACAAAACTCACTAACAACATACACAGAAGTACAACAAGCCCTGACCTGTGCAGTAAAACAATGGAAAGGCAATGGGAGCCCAGACAGAACAGGAGTATACAATATCATCACTCAGGAACAATGCACATACAACATACCCCAACACAGACAAGAAGTGCATCATCTCAAACTGGGAGCAAGGGCCAATAAGAAAACACAGACAGACATACCACACCACCCATCACGTCAACATGGTGTCATAGTGTACCACATGCTTGCACATGCACAATCCTGACAAGTGACAAGTCAAATATAAGAGGAGTAAACCTCAAGGATGCACTCAAAGCAAGACCAGTAACATGAATAGCCCTAAGTGCATGTGACAGACACACAAGTAATGCACACTACACTTGCAGCACACATCTGTATGTATCACAATGCACAAACAAATCACACACAATTACATTTAAATAGAACATCACACACAGAGCATCTTTCAGCTGCAAGAGAAAACACAGGCCAAACACTGCACAAATCCACATCAAACACACTACAGATGCACATGCCAATCCATCACATTGCAAACACAGCTTGACATCAGGGGATGCACACCAGGCAAGTACAAGGCAACATACACTCACAGCACTGCATGCACGACAAGCAGTGTGTGCAGACCAAACATACCAGTTCCACACAGATATGAGTGCCACACCATGAACCCCCACAACACAAATCACCTTGGCACACAGACATCATCACACTCAGGAAGGGAAGAAGTACCTCAGCAAACACACATACAGCTCACCCATCCCCACAGATGCACAAGTCTAGGTCACCCAGGTGAAAACAACATGACCAGAGGACTGTGCAGCACAAACAGTTGAACTGCATATGAACAACCATGATTGCAAAACAGTACAAGAAAATCACATATAACCAATTGGGAAACTGTCCTGAGTGGCACATTGGTCCTGTGCACAGATCGGCACCACAAAGAATAGTGTAACAAATAAAGTGGTGGGGTGGCACACACACTGGCAACCCAAGGGGACAACTGACATGAGAGTGAAGTGTTGTGTACGTCTGTAGTGGACATGTCTGGAGTGCACCATACACAAACAGATGGAGTGCTCACTCACAATGGGTAGGCATCAGAAGCACAGATAGGGGATGGTATAACTCCACATTCCACATGCCATAGTGGAGCCAAAAATGCCTCAAGTGAAAGCAATGCATGAGAAAACACACCCACAATGTCACTGTGGCTGAGCAGGTCTGCACAGTGAGCACAAACAGTACCAAGACACATGGCTGATCAACAAAACACAACACTGACTTGCCAGTCACACACTATGCATACTCACAATTGGCACCAACAACAAGTAGGTGTCCCCCAGAAGTGCAATGACACACCAACACACCGCACAGTGCACAACCTACAACTCCCACATGTGCACACAATCACAAGCACAGGGCTGACCAATCCAACTATCAGGCACTCAAATCCAGGTAGACACATGTGTGCAGTTTCCATCACAGGGGCACACACACATCAACAGTACTGACAAAGTCACCCCTTCACACTGCACACTTCATGACCACACAAGTGCACACATGAAAATCTACCCACGTGACTGTGATGACTGGCCATCACAAGATGACCATACACCAACACTGCTGGTCATACATCAAGAAAGATCACACAGACATGATGGACCCTGGCCAGCCTGCCAGCAATACTGTGGATATAATCCCACTCTGTGCTGGCAGTGCATCCAAACATACCATGTGTACAATTTAGCTAACATCACCTTATATTGATTTGGATAACAGTAGCTCATCACAAACAACCATCATTGCACCCCAAAGCCTCCGAGTCAATAAGAACTGAAGTGCCTGTCACCTCTGCAAAACCCTGGAAAAGTTAAAACAGCCATTGGCAATGTTAAAGTGGCATGCAGAGCACGTGTCACATTAAAGCATACCCACACATAAAACCCTTTATTTAGCAAGGACACTGACAAAGCAGACAACAGGAGCAACTGTCTTTATTCACATATTACACAGATAGGCATCAAAAGTAGACAAGATCAAGGCCAGTGGCCAGTCCAAAGTGCTGAGTAGGTATATGAGAAGCTGCACAGGGAATGGGCAAACACAGCAATGACCATCAAGGCCAGTGGCCAGTCCAAAGAGCAGAGTAGGTACATGAGAAGCTGCACAGGGAATGGGCAAACACAGCAATGAACATCAAGGCCAGTGGCCAGTCCAAAGTGCAGAGTAGGTATATGAGAAGCTGCACAGGGAATGGGCAAACACAGCAATGACCATCAAGGCCAGTGGCCAGTCCAAAGAGCAGAGTAGGTACATGAGAAGCTGCACAGGGAATGGGCAAACACAGCAATGAACATCAAGGCCAGTCCAAAGTGCAGAGTAGGTACATGAGAAGCTGCACAGGGAATGGGCAAACACAGCAAGGCCAGTGGCCAATCCAAAGTGCAGAGTAGGTACATGAGAAGCTGCTCAGGGAATGGGTAAACACAGCAAGGCCAGTGGCCAGTCCAAAGGGCAGAGTAGGTATATGAGAAGCTGCACAAGGAATGGGCAAACACAGCAATGAACATCAAGGCCAGTGGCCAGTCCAAAGTGCCGATAAGGCACATGTGTGCATTAGATCCTGCACACTGAATGGGTGAGACTGTACACTGTCATGGTCAGCAACACAGTTAGGGGGATAACAATGAGCAGTACAGGCACCTCTGTGGGGGAGACAGATGTGTGATGGGGGACTTTGACTCAGACTTGGCTGTCAGTCTGACTGGGAGGTGGCTGAGTGTCGGGGACAGTTGGAGGACTGGACTGGGGAGAGAGAGGCCCAGCTGAGGTAGAGGCATCAGTGGCTTTGGAAGCCGGAGGACTGCTTGGACCTGGTGGTGTGGTGGCACGTGGAGGTGGAGTCATGCTGCTGTGAGACACAGTGTGGGAGGGAGAATGTGGAGGGGTGCCTTTCCACTTCTTGGGGAGTCTAAATGGAGGTTTGTTCTTGGGAGGAGTGGTAGGTATTGTGGCCACAACAGTTACACTCTCCACCACAGCTGCACCAGGTGCAGCCGGTGGCCCTCCCGCTGGGGACCTGCTGGATCCAGAGGTATGCTTGGCCTGGCCTTGCCTTTTCTCCCCTTCGCCTGTTGAACAAGTGAACCCCTACACTGACCACCTTATCCTGCTTCACAGGGCTCTGGATGGGAGTTGAAGTTGTGGGTGAATCTGCCTTAGCGGGCTTTTTCTGTGGACCCCTAGCTGGCACCAGCTTCACAGCAGGAACGGGAACTCACTGCTTTTCTTTGCGAGACACTTTTGGGACAGGAGAGTCCTTGGCTGGGGATGCCTCTGAGGCATGTGAGCCAGAGGCCTTCTTCTTGGCTTTATGCCCCTGAGTGTTACCTGAAGGGCTTTTGCCTTTGCGCTCTGGTGTGGCTTTGGTTTTTTGGGGGGATGGTGTCTGCGTTCTAGCCCGCTTGGGCTGTTGCTGCTGTGTGCTGCGTGTGCTGTATCTTGAGCCTGAGGTCTGTGGTGTGTGGTCACTATCGTCAGATGTAGCCACTGGCAGGTGGGTGGCCAAAGGGACTGGAGCAGGACTCTGAGAATGTGCCAGCTGAATGGCTGCCGTCACTGCGAAGTACAAAGACTGGACAGTCCGGTGTAGCCCACCCACGTCTGAATGAATGCCCTCCATGAAAGCAACTACATGTGCCATCTTTTTGTCATGGTCTAGGAAGGCGTTGATGAGAGTTGTCTGACCCACACAAAGCTGGCGCAAAATGTCCACAGACTCGACACTGATGGCAGCAGGGGGGGGCAGGGGCAGTGGTGCCTGGGGTGAAGGACACTCTTCCCTTCTTACTGGTGCGAACACGGGCAGCACTAGTGGAATTATCTGGGAGGGTGGACACTGGACGCTGTGTGGTGGAAGAGGAGGCAGAGTTCCCGCTCCCTGTGCCCGCCAACATAGATGTGTCACCGCTGGCATCAGATGACATTGAGGTTGGTGTCTCTGGCTGTGATTCCTCAAGCAGACTCCTGTCCCCCTCCGAGGCACTGGTCACATCAGTGTCAGTGTGCTCGTGTGTAGCAGTCGTGCTTGATGCCTCACCAGTGGTGTCAGTCTCCTGTCCTTCTGTGGCCACGGTAGATGCTGCAAGAGACAGAAATGTAGGGTCAGTTCTGTGGCATTAACACAACCATCATATGCAAGCGAAGCATGAAACAAGATGATGATATCCCATCTTGCACACCACCCTGTGCAGTAACACCGTGCAACCTCAATTTAAAACTCGATTTTTGCATGTCATCATGCAAACTTGGCATACGTGACCCATGTGATGCCCACACAGCCAAATAGCCTGCCGGTGGCTTCAAGTAACCAGATGCACAGATCCCTCGGAGCACACCTAGGGACCTAAGGGGGGAAAGATGTAACTCCCAACATGTTGCCACAGTCACATCTGGAGACAGCAGAAGGGGACAACACAGATACAGACTCCAACATATCAGTCCACAATGGCCATGAGCTCATGCCATCTACCATGTCATACTTTGTGGCATAACTACAGTTGCAAATCGGTGTCAGATGTGTAGTCCTCACAATTCTGAAGTCAGACAATGCACACATTGATAAACGCACACTCAGATGAAGCACACTGCCGTTCCCTTCAATGGGATGTCCCCGACTACCCCAATTTAGATGATGACAGAAGGCCACAACTCCAAATGCAATGTCAAGAACCATTACTCCAATGACATGAGAAAGTACAGGTAGGGAAAATGCATGACAGCTGCACCCAACACAGAGGCCACTTATAAGCCATTGCATCACACTAGCAACATCACAGAGCCTAGCAGTGGCTCAGACTTGGAACATATGCAGCCACTCACAACCAAAGTCACCCTTCCCAGAATACTCACCCCCAGCTTGCTGCTGATGCTCCTTCAAACGTGCATCCAGTTCAGGCTGTGTCACAGCTAAGATGTGGGCCATTAGTGGTGTCATGCTCCTGCGCGCCAACCTTCAAGTCTGAGGGAGCAGCCCTAGCGTCATCTCTGCCATGTTTTTACTCAGCCGGCAGATATCGTCCCACCTCTTGTGACAGTGTGTGCGGACAGTGTGTGCACCGTTGGTTGGAGACACCCAGAGCCCGCACCTTGCGTGCAATGGCCCTCCACACTGCCTTACGCTGGTGGACTTTGAGCTGCAGGCCTGGGAGACAAGAGGGGGAAAAATCAGTGACACAGGGTTATGTACCACTATCTCTCAGTACAGGAGCATGATACTAACTCAGCACTACTTCACAGATATGTCTAGCAGCGACAATACAGCATCTCACATAGTACTTTAGCATGGGAGAATCATACAAAAATGCATGCAGGTATGAGGGTGGATACAGTACCTGCCCATCTCATACACATGCAGGATGCCAGCACAGAAAGCAATGTGTAGGCTGCCCACATCTACTATCCAGTTTGTGGGTGAGCAAGACATACATTTTACTGGAAATTATGTTTTGGGGCAGACTCACTGTGTCCAACACTGCGCAGCCCTCAATGTCCTTGCCCTGTGAATGGCTCACTGTGTCGTGGAGGTCACATTTAGGGACAAGATCATATAATCTCACACCCTTGTCACAAGGCCTGTCGTGCACAATCTACAGGGCTGAGAATTCTCTTATATGGATAGTCTAGCAGACAACCCATATGTTTCACTCTGTACATTCAGTGATGTGGCCTTGTAAGATTGGGCAGTGACTGTGCAGGCCAGGTGAGCTCACACTGAGGTCCAACGTGGGGCATCAGAAATGTCACATGAAAGGGCAAATTGAGAACGCAAACAGTGCCTACACAAGTCAGCACACATGCTGGTGGAAATGAAAGGGGCTCTGTACAAAAGTACAACTATCTGCTGTGTCATAGGTGAATTACCACCAACAGTGTCACCCTCTGGCATTTAAGTCCTAAGCATAGTGCTGACCTATACATGATGGCAATTTTGAGTCAGACACACTTCCATCAGTACCCTCTGGACTTAAACCCTTGGTAATGCCACAGATGAGCCTGTGAAGAACATCAGGGACCCACACATCCATTCACACAGGCAATTTGTGTCCTGAATCCTGCATAACCAACTTGCTGCGTCACTGTATGGCTGAAAAAACAATACATGTCCCTCCAATTTTGATGTGCAGGCAGGGAAACGTGTGAAATAGGCTACACACCCCTATCCCCTGGAGACAGCATGCTAGGCAGTGTATGACACAAACCCACACTGTCAGGCACATACTGCAGCAGATCAACTTCATGTGTGCACTCCCTGCACTCTCACTTCCACTCTGAAACACTTACCATGACATCTGGAGCACTATATAGCCTCCCATACTGTGTGAGCACCTCGTCCACCAGGACCTCCAGCTCCTCGGTGGTGAAGGGACGGCCCTGGATCTTCTCAGTCCTTGTCATCACTGGGTCCAGGAGCAGCAGCAGTTGGTGGTCAGGGGTGTCAAGCAGCAGGCTTTGGAGACAGGAGCAGCAGCAGTCAGTGGTGAAGGGTGTCAGGCAGAAGGCTTTGGAGACAGGAGCTGCAGCAGTTGGTTGTGAGTGGTGTCAGGCAACAGGCTCTGGAGAGAGGAGCAGCAGCAGTCAGTGGTGAGGGGTGTCAGGCAGCAGGCTCTGGAGACAGGAGCAGCAGCAGTCAGTGGTGAGGGGTGTCAGGCAGCAGGCTCTGGAGACAGGAACAGCAGCAGTTGGTGGTGAGGGGTGTCAGACAGCAGGCTCTGGAAGGAGTGGAAATGTGAGGCTCTCTCCCACACATATATAGCCCCTGGGGTAGTTTCAGTGGTTCTGAGCTTCTGCAATTGGTGTTCCAGGTCAGCTTTTTTCAAATACATACAATGATCGCCTCCGCAGTGGCGGAGCACGCCTACTGCGATTTTCAAAATTGCATTAGGCTACCGCGATTGTGGTTCCCATTGGCTGTAAGGGCTATGGCATTGGCGGTGACACACTGCAGGGGCTAGGCGGATGCTACCGCGGTCATGCATCTTTCAATTGCATCCAATGACCGGCCCGCAGTGGCGGAGCATGCCTACTGTGATTTTTAAAATTGCATTAGGCTACCGCGATTGCGGTTCCCATTGGCTGTAAGGGCTTGGACATTGGCAGTGACACACCGCAGGGGCCAGGCAGTCGCTACCGCGGTCGTGCATCTTTCAATTGCATCCAATGACCAGCTGGGGCCAGGTGGTCACTACCACGATATGGCTGCCATACATTGGTGCCAGTGACCAGGATTTGGGTGGCAGATCATGCCAACCGCTGTTTGGCAATACACATATACCTATCACTACCGCGAGTGTGGCTTTGCCATTGGTAGTGACACACCGCAGGGGCCAGGCGGTCGCTACCGCGATATAACTGCTATACATTGGTGCCTAGGACCATGATTTGGGTTGCGGAGCATACCAACCGCCATTTTACTACATGTATATCATATTATCACTACCGCGAGTGTGGATTTGGCATTGCCAGTGACACACCGCAGGGGCCAGGCGGTCGCTACTGCGGAATGCCTGCTATTCATTAGAGTCAGTGACCGTGATTTGTGTTGCGGAGCACTTTGACTGCACCTTTGGACACATCATGCTGTGTGAATGGCCAATGGCCAGTTCTCAACAGTGCACAGTAGACACATGATTCATGGCACAAGATTGTGCACACAATGCCAATGTAACATTTACCCCACTGCTAACTGCACATGCCATGTTGGTATATTTGATTGAAAACATTGGCATGTACTGTCTCACATGTCACTTGTGATATTGCTGGGCATGTACACAAAAGAGTGTTGCGATGGACTCTCCAATGGGTACACATGTCAATGTGTGATAGGGTTGAGCAACTCACAGTGATGAATGTCTGACTACACATTATGCATCTGCCGCTGTCTACTTTTCTTAGCTCATGCACATTCTTGCTGTTTACGCATGGACTGTGTTCATTGTGTTGTTGATGTGTGCCCTGTTCGACTTACGCAAGAAAGTGTGGCAGGTACAGCAGCTAGGTAGGAGACATTAGTGTTGCAGTTTCACACATATGCTGTATGAACTACTTTCAGGGCTGCTCATGCAAGATGTGGCCATATCCCTTTGGGCATTCACATGGTCAGATATTGTTTTGGAGGCGCTAGCTGTGTGAAAAGTGGACAGGTGTACGACTGGTGTAGCTGAAAGTGTCCCTACATGTAAGTTGGGCTGTAAGCTTAGCAGTGATGCCAGTCATTGTTGGCGTTGTGTCAGTCAAAACGTAATATGTCGGACACATCGCATGGTGGATTGCATTGACACGTGTCCCCTTTCGTCTCACCTAGGAGGAGAACAAATATGCATCGTCCCTTCACAGTGCTGGCAGACATGGAGGATGAGGAGGTCATACGAAAATTCCGTCTGGATCAACCCACCCTTCAAGACCAATGTACTATGTTTGAGCCACATCTGCGGCCTCGCAGAACATATCCGACAGCCTTCACACCAACGGCTAAGGTGATGGCGGCCCTGCATCTTTTTGCTACTCGATCCTTCCAGTACACAGTGTCCAGCGCAGGTGGGATGTCGCAACCCATTTTCAGCATGGTGCTAAGTGATGTCCTGTCCGCTATGATGATCTACAAGGACAGATATATCCATTTCACTAGGATGAATGAATTGGCGGGTGTGAAGGGTGATTTTTATGCCCTTTGCACATCCCCAATGTTGTTGGTGCCATTGACTGCACACATGTTGGACTTGTTCCACCACAGGCACGTGAGCACATCTACAGGAACAGGAAACATTTCCATTCCATCAATGTGCAAGTGTTGTGCCAGGCGGATATGATCATCTCACACGTCTGTGCCAAATTCCTTTGCTCAGCCCATGACTCGTACATCATGCGTAACAGCATTGTGCCACAGCTGATGGTTAATCTGCTTCCGGAGCGTGTATGGATTGTGGGTGAGTACGCAGAGTCAAGTAGCGTGCTGTGTGTGTGACATGCTGTCCTCTGCCACAGTTATATTACAAAGTTGATCTGTGTATCTCACACCTAGGTGACTCTGCATATCCCAACCATCCTCGGTTGCTGAGCCCACTGCGGAATCCCAGGACCCCAAGTGATGTCCGCTACAATGATGCCCATGGGAGGGCACGTCATGTGGTGGAGCGTACTTTCCGTCTCCTGAAGTCACGTTTCCGCTGCCTGGACAAAACCGGAGGTGCACTGATGTACTTGCCCAAAAAGGTGTGTCAGATTGTAGTTGCATGCTGCATTCTCCACAACCTGGCCTTGCACAAGGAGATCCCCCTGCTCCTGGATCCTGATGAGCAGTCGAGGCCCCCGCCTGCAAACCAACCGAAGTCCAGTGACGAGGATAGTGGAGAGGAGGAAGGTGTCAACCTGCGTCAACAGCTCATCAACCGCTACTTTACTTGAAGGTGAGTGACAATGTACAATGGGGAAATTCTCTGCTGATGTCGTTGTTGGTGAAAAGGTCTATGTGAGCTTTGTGACTGCAGCCAGTTGTTGACTCAGTGTTGGCTGCCAATGTTTCTGGGACAGGGCAGTTTGACACAGATACAGGATGTCTATGTTGGAACTGTTGCTCATTGTAATGTGTGCAGATTGGAGTACCTTGATGACAAGTGTTGTGTGATGGCTGTGATGCCACCGCCTAACTCGTGAATTTTGTTCTGTTGTGTTTTCCTAGGTTTCTTCAGCCTCTCCTTGCCTACAAACAATCCGTGCTCCTGGTACATTGTAATTATGGTGAACATTGCACATCCTGTGATAAACACGGAGCAGACACAACGACATAGGTGTGTAAGGTGTGTTTATTTACAATGGGTACATGTGACAGGGGAGTAAATATTTTCAAAAAGGTGAATAGTGAAGCAATGAGTTGTCAGTGATGGTAGATGAGACAATCAAGTAGTCACCACACTGATGTGGTGACCCAGTCCAACAGACGATGCCATTAACAAGGCCGTGTGGGGAAGGACAGTCAACAAAGTCAAGGCAAGGTGAAGAGGGTTGCCAGCATGGCTGTCTCCTAGACTGGTGTTTCCCAGGTGCTTTGCCACGGGTTCCTCCCTTGGATTTCTTCGGACAGCTCCTTGGTCGTTTGGCAGGGGGGGCTTCTGCTGCAGGGCTAGTGGGGTCTGAGGAGTCCTCCCTCTCCGTGGCCGCAGGGGAGAATGTGGAACTGTCATCCTGCGGGCCACCGGAGGGAGGTGGAGGTGTTGTTTGTGCTGCAGGCATGTCCCTCTGAACCGCCACTAGCTGGCCCAGGAGGTCCACGATTTGGTCCATGCCGGTGTCTATGGACCTCAGCAGCAGGCGGAGCTCACAGACATCTTCCTGAGCCTGGCCCGTTTGCCCCTGGACCAGTTCATAGGCCCCAGTGTTCTGTTGGCTTTGAATCCCCCTTGTCCTCCCATCTGCCCTGCTATCACAGATCTGTTGCCTCACCAATGTAGGCACCCGTCTACTCTCCCTGCCCTCCTCAGTGGGTGGGGTAGGATGATCATCCTCTGGGGTAGGGAGAGTGTTGCAGGCAGCACTGGTGGCAGCACTGGTGGTGGTGGTGGAGGCTGCACAGGTCCTTCCAGCAGGGGTCAGTGTAGTTGTTGTTGTTGCTGATGTGGTGGTGGGGGGACAGTGGGGTCCTGGGACCTGTTGAGCCCTGGCACACCAGATGGGCTGGCTTAAAGCTCTGCATCCTCGGAATCCAGGGAGTCCTCATCAGAGAGTCCATGTTCCGGGGGTGGAGACTGGCTCTGCAGGTTGATGTTGTCGTCCTCTGCAGTCAGTTCTTGGTCACCTGTGGGACAGAGGGGAAATGGTAATTGACGTGCACCCCTCAAGCTTGGTGTTCGATGTATCTTCTTTACAGGTTATGCAACACACAGTTATCTATTTCACGCAGTGCATGTCTGCACAGTAATGTTTGTGCCCTGATTTGCTTCATCCTGGGAATTGGTGAGTCACACTTCTGTTTCTGTGACAGTAACACACGCTTAGCTGTCTGCACACTGTAAATTGATATTGTATCTGTGTCAATTTTGGTGGGATGTGAGGGCTTGTGTTGTCATATGGCTCCATGCTTTATGAGAGGACTGGTGGGGTGCATGCACTGTAAACGTACCTGTTCTGTTGTCACATTGGGGTGGACTTTCTGGCACATGCTACTGTGTGTGTGTTTGAGTGCCCCATCCTGCTCAGGGGTGGGACAGGGGTGCCTGGTGGGAGTTGTAATGCAGGCCTCCCACCCCCAAACACACCTCCCTTTGGAGATGGGTACCTACCTGTAAGTTTGTTTGTTGTAATACAATGGCTGCAACATGCTTCTGGATGGGGAGGGGGAGTGTTCCATCCTGCTCAGGGGTGGGACAGGGGGGCCTGGTGAGATCTGTACTGTAGGCCTCCCACCCCCTACACACTCCTCCCTGGGAAGATGGCTACCTACCTGTAAGTTTGTTTGTTGTAATACAATGGCTGCAACATGCTTCTGGGTGGGCGGGAGTGCTCCATCCTGCTCAGGGGTGGGGCAGGGAGGCCTGGTGGGAGTTGTAGTACAGGCCTCTCACCCGCAAAGAGCCCTCCCTGGTAAGATGGCTACCTACCTGTTAGGTGAAGCTGAACAATGCAATGGCTGACATATGCTTCTGGGTGTGTTTTTGAGTGCTCCATCCTGTTCAGGGGTAGGACGGGCGGCCTGTTGTGAGTTGTAGTGCAGGCTTGCCACCCCAAATACAGCTTCATGTGGACATGAATACCAACCTGTAAGTGTGATTGTTGTAATACAATGACTGCAACATGCTTCTGGGTGGGGGGAGTGCTCCATCCTGCTCAGGGGTGGGGCAGGAGGCCTGTTGAGAGCTGTAGTGCAGACCTCCCACCCTCAAACACACCTTCCTGGGAAGATGGCTACCTACCTGTAAGTTTGGGTGTTGTAATACAATGGCTGCCACATGTGTCTTTGTGGGGAGGAGTGCTCCATCCTGCTCAAGGGTAGGACAGGGGGGCCTGTTGTGAGTTGTAGTGCAGGCCTACCACCCCCAAACCCACCTCCCTGTAGAGATGGCTACCTACCTGTTAGGTGAAGGTGAACAATGCAATGGCTGACACATGCTTCTGGGTGGGGGAGTGCTCCATCCTGCTGAGCTTTGGGACAAGGGGGTCTGGTGGGTGATGTAGTGCTGCCTTGCCACCCCCAGCCACCCCTCCATGTGAAAATGGCTACCTACCTGTTAGATGAAGGTGAACAATGCAATGGCTGACACGTGCTTCGGGGGGGGGGGTGAGGGCTCCATCCTGCTCAGGGGTGGGACAGGGGGGCCTGGTGGTAGTTGTAGTGCAGGCCTCCCACCCCCAAACAGCCCTCCCTGGGAAGATGGCTACCTACCTGTTAGGTGAAGGTGAACAATGCAGTGGCTGACACATGCTTCTGGGTGGGGGGAGTGCTACATCTTGCTGAGCTGTATCACAAGGGGGTCTGGTGGGAGTAATGGTGCTGGCTGCCTGTGCACATGCAACCCTGGGAATGTTGCAGGCTACCTTTGGGGTGATTTTGGTGGAGTGGATGTTACATCTGTGCTGGGTATTGTGGTGCATATGAATGGACTTGGGACTAGGAGGAGTAGCTTTGTGGTTGTGCAAGACAGTACATAGCAGTGTAATGGTATACATTTGTTTGTCCTTACCAGCCTGCACTCCCCTGGCTATTCCTGTGAGACACTCTGGATGCAGTATGACAAGCACCTTCTCTTCCCATGCAGTGAATGTTCTTTGTGGAATGGGAGAGCCACCGCCAGTCATCTGAGCCAGCTGACGGTTCTTGTTATTCCTCTCTTTCTCCTTGCTCTTGAGGTCATGCCACCACTTGAAGATCTCCTTCTTGCTGCATGGGGTCGTCCCTACTGCATTGACCTTGTCGACTATCCTTTCGAACATTTGTGCTCTTGTGGCTAATGGTGTCTGTTGGACCAGGGTACCAAACAATTGTGATTCTACTCTGATTATCTCATCTACCATGACTGTCAACTCACTCTCTGTGAATTTGGGCATTTTCTGTGGTGCCATGGTGTGTGATGTACTGATGTTTTGTGGTGCAGTTGTGAGGGTGGAGGGGGTGGTGTGGGTGTGTGTATGTGTGTTGTTGTGATGGTGTGATGTGTGCAGATTTGCCTTTCCTTTGTGCTCTGGTGTTGGGCCCTTCAGTTGTGAAGTATTGCAAAGGATGCAGTTTAGGGAAGGGGCTGGCTTTATACTCAGCTATGTGGGTGTGTCCAAATGGGGTATTGCTGTCAGGTGTGTTGTGTGGGTTTTCCTTGGATTTGTATTTTTGAAGTTGCCATGGGGGTGTGTCATTGGGATGTGTTAGGTGTTTTTGTGGGCAGTGCTAGTTTGATGTGTGCACTTGGTGGCCTTGTAGTGTGTGTTTTTTTGGCGACCGCCATATTTGTCATGGAGTATCTGCAGCGGTGGCTATGCAACAGCCTTTCTGCCTGCTCTCCCATTCATCACTGTTAGCGATCGCGGTGGTCAGAAACAGCGGAACGTTCCGCTGTCACATCAGGGAAATCCTAATTTTACGTGCGGTCACTCCACTGGCCTGGTGGCGGTTTAGTGTGTTTCCGCTGCAAATCCAACCACCGCGGACGGATTTTTACCTGCTCTGCCCACTACCGGCGGTCTTTCATGGCCTCGTTCCACCGCGGTCGGAATATTTTGGCGGTTGATCCTAATCTGACCGCCGGTTTTGCCCCGATACCGGCGGGCGGTTGATTTCAATATGCAACACAGGGATGCTTTTAAACTGACCTCAGGCTCAGCAGTGCACACATGCAAGTGCAGAAAGGGCTGCTGCCTTCTAAAGTGCCTTGCCCTATTATATACTAGGGACTTTAAGGTAGTTTCAATCCCCCTGCCCTATTATGTACTAGGGTCTTATAGGGGGAGTTCATGCCATCATAGGGTACCCTAACCCATAGTGTACCCTAGTGTATGTAGGTGTTTCACTGTATTCTAAGTGTCTCTTTCAGCATAGCACTGGCCCTGGGCCTAGTTAGGCAGAGCCCATGTTCAGTCAGATTTAGTTACCACCAGTACCAGTCAGCAAAAATGTTGGGTGTGCCCAGGACACAGGATAACTTTGCAACAGGCCGGGAATAGCTACACCCCACACATCCTGCCAGCACCTAGTCCTCTTTTGTCTCATTGCCTGAGAGGAATACACATAGGCAAACGGCCATGCTAATCTCTGTCATGTGACCGATGATACAGCTGCAGGCACCAAATGGATAGGAAAAGTAAATTCCAACTTTCTAAAAGTGGCATTTTCAGAATTGTGATTTAAAATCTGACTTTACCATTAAAGAGGATTTTAAATTGCAATTCTGTATAGACCAAACATGATATTTCTACCTGGTCCCAAACAAAAGTTATCTCTTATTAAATATAAATATAAATGTAAATGTAATAAGATATCCCAACGTTATCCTATGGGAGAGTAAGGCCTCACTTTAGTGAAAAACAAATCTAGCAGTTTTTGACTACAAGGATATGTACAACTTAAAATCCCATGCCCAACTCTTTAAATACAACTCACCTTGTCCTATAAGCTGTTTAGGCCCTACCTTAGGCGTGACATATGTTTGAAAAGGGAGGTTAAGACCCGATATAAATTTTGCAGGCCACTAGCAGCAGGCCTTGGACACATGTTGTACCACCTTTTTAGGGACTTGTACGTAAATTACAAGTGCCAATCAGGTCTAGGCCAATTTTACCATGTTCTAAGGGGGGACAACAAGCACTTTAGCACTAGTGAGCAGTGGTAAATTGTACAGAGTCCTAAAGCCAGCAAAAACTATTTCAGCAAACATGAGGGGAGTAATCAAAACGTTTGGAGGAAGACCACCCTAAGGCTGATATGTCTAACACTACCCTTCATGATGAACTCATTAGGCTACCAGTCAGTCAGATATTTCAAAATCCCAGGTGTAGCTGGGCAGGGTTTCAAGGACAGCTTTTCCAAGATTCATGAGCAGCTCACTTCCCATCAGAGAGATATTCCTTCTCTGTTTGTCTGTTTTTCTTCCGAACATTTGCCCTATCTGGTTTAAGTACCCACCTATGCA
Source organism: Triturus cristatus (assembly GCF_964204655.1). Lineage (NCBI taxonomy): Eukaryota > Metazoa > Chordata > Amphibia > Caudata > Salamandridae > Triturus > Triturus cristatus. The sequence goes on along the minus strand of NC_140586.1, from coordinate 527,869,666 downwards.
CATCATCAGCCCTGTCTGTCCATTAACTCAGCCCCCTCTGCTAATCCCTCATTCCTATGTGGAGGTGCAGTGTAAAAATTCCTCCACCCTGAAGCCTTTGCCCAAGAAAATTGGTGTGGTCACCCAGAAACTAGATACTTACTGTTTAAATTACGCAGTGATACTGTTAGTCATATTGCTTAAAGATTTTGAGTCATGTTACAGTACTGGAAAGTGATGTTGAAAACTACTCATTATATTGACTCTCCATATTTACTATTTGTGAGCATGATTTATTTATTTATTTAAACTTCTTATAGCGCGCACTATCACCGAACATGTGTCCTGATACTGGAACCTCTGTTCAGACAAAGGACAGGCTGCTATAGAGAAGAGACAGCTCAGTAAATGCCAATTAAACAGGAAAGAGGCAGGTTTTTACAGCTGTCCTGAAATACAGTTGGTCAGCAGCAGATCTTAAAGCGACTGGTAATTTATTCCAGAGCTGAGCTGCTCTGACCATAACATTTTGACTGCCCAGATAAGATGTGCAGCTGCTGATTGGAAGCTCCTCCTTGGAACATATCTTTTTAATCTTCTTTGCAGGGGGCATAGGCCCGGTGCCCTGAAGCACTTTAAAAACTATACAAAGTGATTTAAAAGCTACTCTTTGTTTTACTGGAATCCAATGAAGTTACTTCATATTGTGGCGGAAGAGGATATTCCTGGGCTGTTTAATGCCAGTTTTGCAGCTGCTGCTTGAACTTTGTACAGTCTATTTACCAGACAGTCCTGTATTCCTTACAACAGATAGCTGCAGCAGTAAAGCCTGCTTAATATAACACTTCGCACAATCAAAGTTTTAGCTTGGGAGGGCAGCATAAGCAGGACTTTCCTTAGACTCCAAACAAGTTCAAAGCAGGTGGCAGCAACTTTATTAACATGGCTCTCCATGGATAACTTATTGTCGAAGATGATCGTAAAGTGCAACTCAGAACGTAATGGTCTCTGCCACCCACCTTATGTACAGTGCTCTGAAACCCACGTGGGTTAAATCTGAGCTATATATTACACATATCAATTCATTAAAATAAAAGAAACAGAGATCCCTGATGATATTTAATTTTGAGACTTTTTTTGCAGTTTGTGTTTGTGATTTTATGTTTCTCTGTTTTTTTTACTTTTTGTTTCCGTTGTCCCTAAGGTCTTGCCATATATTTCATTTTTTAATACACCTCATTTTTCCCAAACAGTAAGCCAGCCATGCCCCAATCTGTAAAATTTTTGGCTGTCACCCAGTTAGCATTTGCCTTGACAGACCTTTTTTCCATGTTTTTCACATTGACTGTATATATTTATACATGGTATTATGTGTTCTAGGGACAGCTTCAGTTTAATTATCTGCCAGACCTCATGCCATTACAGAATAAAATGACGAAAAGTGCCCAAAAGGGCCCTTAGATCAGCAGTTTGTTAATGAGTTTCTATATAATCGTTTATCATTTGATTGGGATGCAAATGCTTTAGTCCGACCAAGGTACTGCTTTCAGTGCAGGGCATGGATGATGAAGAGCACATCTGCAACAGTGGCATATTTTTATTCAATCATTGCCTTCAGTCCCTCTAAGTGGTGCTGGAACAATTTTCAGTGTGGAGGTGTTGTCATTAATGTTAAGGCAGTGAAGTCTTAGGGGTTGTATAAAATGCAAGTGTTACACCAAATGTAGCAAATCAGCCGTGCCCATTCCGCCGAAGAACATGGGCCACTGGTGCATTTTGGAGCACATTGTCCCAAATATATGACTAAAGCATGGTGTGCTGGGGTTCTGCCATTTACAGAGAGCACATTTTCAATTGAAATGCCATATTGAAATGGCCACTAAATTTTGTAGCAGTTATATTTACTGTTAAACCTATCACTCGTTCTAATGGTAACGTGTGGTGTAGGATTTCTGAGCATAATCATCATTTGTGCATCACACAAGTAAAGTGTCTTGATTTGTTTTGTTTTGATCCTATTAAAGTCTTAGGGAAGATATTAATTGGCAAGTCACGCAGTGAACTGCAGCACGTCACCTTACTGTGCTGCACTGTTTGACAGGGAAAGGGCAGGAATGCGCCGTATTTAAGTCAGTATGACGCGTGCCTGTCTTTTGTCCTAGTCTTTTGTCTAGTGCTCTTTTGCCTGCCGAGCGCCAACGCAGGCACCCTTGCACTCTGGTGCAAGGGTGCCTGCACTGTAAGAAGGATCATTTTTGTGCAGGAACGGCCACCTTTCAGCACAGAAACAATCCCCTGAGGCTTTTTCCTCTTTCAATGTGTGCTTTAGAATGCAGCACACATAGAAAGAGGAAAAAACGAGGAGAAATAAACATATTTCTCCTTGTTACTCCTCACCTGGGGAGGCATACATTTTTGCCGTATTCCTAGGTCTACCACTTCTGGTAAATTGGGTAATGCATCAATATCCATTGATGTTGCATGGGAACACCCACGCATCACCCATGGAAACGCTTCTCTGCACAGAGTAATGCAAAGCACCAATTTGCGCTGCATTGCATTACTCGATATTTATGAAGCCACTCAGGACTCTGCATGATGGCCTTACGTGTCTTCATAAATCTCATTTTTAATTTGCGTTGCTCTTGCATCAATCAATCAATCAATCAAATAATTTGTAAGCGCACTACTTACCCGCAAGGGTTTCAAGGCGGTGAGGGTGGGGATTGGGGGGGGGGGGGCTGTTGCTACTGGTCGAAAAGTCAGGTCTTGAGTCGTCTCCTGTAGGTTAGAAGGTCTTCGGTTTGTCGTAGGTTGAGGGGGAGGGTGTTCCAGGTCTTGGCGGCGTGGTGGGAGAAGGATCTGCCTCCGGCTGTGGTTCTACTGATGCGTGGGACGGTAGCCAGGGAGAGGTCTGCGGAGTGGAGTTTCCTCTTGGGTACGTAAAAGGAGAATCGACTGTTGAGATAGGCTGGGCCGGTCTTGTGGAGTGCCTTGTGTGCGTGGATCAGGAGCTTGAAGGAGATTCTTTTGTCGACGGGGAGCCAGTGCAGGTTCCTCAGGTGGGGGGTGATGTGGTCGCGGCGTGGGACGTCGAGGATCAGGCGTGCAGAGGCATTATGGATTCTTTGGAGGCTGTTGATGAGCTTGGTCGGGGATCTGGCATAGAGGGCGTTTCCGTAGTCGAGTCTGCTGCTGACTAGGGCCTGGGTGACTTGCGGAGCATACGGAAGGTGTTGAAGCAGGTGGAGGAGACAGCATTGACTTGTTTGGTCATGGTGAGTTTTGAGTCGAGGATGACTCCCAGGTTGCGTGCATGGTTGGTAGGTGCGGGGGATGTCCCCAGCGATGCGGGTCACCAGGAGTCGTCTCATGCTGAGGGGTTGGGCCAGAGGATGAGGATCTCCGTCTTGTCTGTGTTCAGCTTAAGGCGG